>NC_058520.1:60811620-62061620 GCF_904849725.1 Hordeum vulgare subsp. vulgare | reverse complement strand
CCTAAATTTGCTACTTCTCCTATATTTGTTACTGATAAGGATTATGAATATCTCTATAGACCCTAAGTTGATTCCTATGGTAGAATCCCATCCGTTCCATGGTTATGAAACTGAAACTGTTGTCGGACATCTCACTAAATTGAATGATATTACTGCTTTATTTACTAATGAGGAGAAGAGATGTTACTATTATGTCCTTAAGCTCTTTCCTTTCTTGATAAAAGGCGAGGCTAAAGAATGCTTCCTTTCTCTTGCTCCTGGTTGTGTGCGTAGTCCCCATGATATCCTTTATTACTTCTGTGAAAATATTTTCCTGCTCATAAGAGACAAGCTGCCTTAGAGGAGATATTTAACTTTGTGCAAATTGAAGAGGAGAATATTCCTCGACCTTGGGGGAGTCTTGTCGAGTTACTTAGAGCTTTTCCTGATCATCCTCTTATGAAAAATGAAATACTTGATATCTTTTATAATGGACTAACCGATGCATCTAGGGATTTCCTAGATAGTTGTGCTGGTTGTGTTTTCAGGGAAAGAACTATTGTACAAGTTGAAGAACTATTAAATAACATATTAAAAATGCCAATAATTGGACACTTCCTGAACCACCGCAGGAACCTATTCAAAATAAGAGGAGTATTCTATTGCTCAGTCCCGAAGATATGTAAGAAGCCAAAATATCTATTAAAGAGAAAGGTACTAAAACTAAAGATGTCAAGAAAATACAACCTATCAAACAACTACATGGACTTGACACCCCTACACATGTAGTAGAGGTAAATTATCTTCGTACCTTTAATGAAAGTTACCTTATACTAAGATGTAACGACCAAGATGCGACCCTTTCCTTATTTGGGGGCGAGGCCTCAAAAGGGGAAAGAGGCGCATCTACGCGTTTTGCAAGCAAGATAATCATAGCAATATAATTAAATGAAAGAGTGACAAGTAGGGCATACACTTGCCATCTGATAAGGTACATAATCATACACTCATACATTATTCAAAACATGGAAGGGTCCGACTACGGACTGTTGGAAATATGCCCCAGAGGCAATGATAAAATAGTTATTATTATATTTCCTGTTTGAAGATAATCATGCATTATACATGCTATAACTATATTAAATGGAACCATAAATGCACATGTGGATATATAGACAAAACTGTGTCCCTAGTGAGTCTCTAGTTGACTAACCTGTTGATCAAGGATGGTTAAGGTTTCCTTGTTGGGGAACGTTGCATGGGAAATACAAATTTTCCTACGCACACGAAGACCTATCATTGTGATGTCCATCTACGAGAGAAGATTAGATCTACGTACCCTTGTAGATCGCTAAGCGGAAAGCGTTAAGAAACGCGGTTGATGTAGTAGTACATCTTTGTGATTCAAATCACCGTCGTCCCACGATCCGTTCCGATCTAGCGCCGAACAGACGACACCTCGCGTTCAGCACGCGTACAGCTCGATGACGATCTCGGCCTTCTTAATCTAGAAAGAGAGACAGAGAAGTAGATGAGTTCTCCGGCAGCGTGACGATGCTCTGGTGGTGGTGATGATCTACTCTTGCAGGGCTCCGCCCGAGCTCCGCAGAAATCCGATCTAGAGGTAAAACTACGTGGTATAGATTTGAGTTGCACGTGGCAAAGTTGTGTCTCAAAAGCCCTAAAACCACCAGTATATATAGGAGGAGGGGAGGGGCTAGCCTTGGGGCTCAAGGAGCCCCTTGGTGCGCCAGCCGAAGGGAGAGGAGGACTCCCACTCCAATTCGGTTTGGGGAAGGACGAGTCCTCCTCTTCCTTCCCACCTCCCTCTTTCCTTTAGTATTTTTTCCCTTGTGGCGCCATGGCCCTATTGGGCTGGCCTCACCAGCCCACTAAGGGTTGGTGCGCTACCCTAGGGTCACTGGGCTCACTCCCAAGTGGAACACATTCGCCACTCCCGTACACTGCCGGTAATGCCCAAAACTTTCCGGTGACCAAATGAAACCATCCTATTGTTGGGGAACGTCGCATGGGAAACAAAAAATTTCCTACGCGCACGAAGACCTATCATGGTGATGTCCATCTACGAGAGGAGATTTGGATCTACGTACCCTTGTAGATCGCACAGCAGGAAGCGTTAAGAAACGCGGTTGATGTAGTGGAACGTCCTCACGTCCCTCGATCTGCCCCGCGAACCGTCCCACGAACCGTCCCGCGCTCCGTCCCACGATCCGCTCCGATCTAGTGCCGAAGGGACGACACCTCCGCGTTCAGCACACGTACATATCGACAATGATCTCGACCTTCTTGATCCAGCAAGCAAGATAGAGAAGTAGATGAGTTCTCCGGCAGCGTGACGGCGCTCCGGTGGTGGTGAAGGATCCACTCCTGCAGGGCTCCGCCCGAGCTCCGCAGAAATACGATCTAAAGGAAAGACCGTGCTGTTTGTGGTCGGGCTGTCGTGGCAAAAGTTGTCTCAAATCAGCCCTAAAACTCCACTATATATAGGAGGAGGGGAGGGGAGGCTTGCCTTGAGGGCCAAGGCCCCCTTGGTGCGCCGGCTAGGGATAGGAGGACTCCTCCTCCAATCCTAGTCCAACTAGGATTGGAAGGTGGAGTCCTTCTCCTCCTTCCCACCTCCTTTTTTTTTCTTTTCTCTTTGATTTCTTATCCTTGGCGCATAGGGCCCTCTTGGGCTGTCCCACCAGCCCACCAAGGGCTGGTGCGCCACCCCTAGGGCCTATGGGCTTCCCCGGGTGGGCTGGCCCCCTTCCGGTGAACATCCGAAACCCATTCGTCACTCCCGGTACATTCCCGGTAATGCCTGAAAACCTTCCGATAATCAAATGAGGTAATCCTATATATCAATCTTCGTCTCTGGACCATTCCGGAAACCCTCGTGACGTACGTGATCTCATCCGGGACTCCGAACAACATTCGGTAACCATGCATATAACTCAACTATACTAAAACATCGTCGAAACTTAAGTGTGCAGACCCTGCGGGTTTGAGAACTATGTAGACATGCCCCAAGGTACTCCTCGGTCAATATCCAATAGCGGGACCTGGATGACGATATTGGATCCGACATATTCTCTGGAGATCTTATCGGTTGAACCTCAGTGTTAAGGATTCATATAATCCCGTATGTCATTCCCTTTGTCCTTCGGTATGCTACTTGCCCGAGATTCGATCATCGGTATCCGCATACCTATTTCAATCTCGTTACCGACAAGTCTCTTTACTCGTTCCGTAATACAAGATCCCGTGACTTACACTTAGTCACATTGCTTGCAAGGCTTGTGTGTGATGTTGTATTACCGAATGGGCCCCGAGATACCTCTCCGTCACACGGAGTGACAAATCCCAGTCTTGATCCATACTAACTCAACGGACACCTTCGGAGATACCTGTAGAGCACCTTTATAGTCACCCAGTTACGTTGTGACATTTGATACAGACAAGGCATTCCTCCGGTGCTAGTGAGTTATATGATCTCATGGTCACAGGAACAAATACTTGACACGCTGAAAACAATAGCAATAAAATGACACGATCAATATGCTACGTATATAATTTGGGTCTTGTCCATCACATGATTGTCCTAATGATGTGATCCTGTTATCAAGTGACAACACTTGTCTATGGTTAGGAAACCTTAACCATCTTTGATCAATGAGCTAGTCAACTAGAGGCTTACTAGGGACAGTGTTTTGTCTATGTATCCACACATGTATTTGAGTTTCCAATCAATACAATTATAGCATGGATAATAAACGATTATCACGAACCAAGAAATATAATAATAACCAATTTATTATTGCCTCTAGGGCATATTTCCAACAGTCTCCCACTTGCACTGGAGTCAATAATCTAGTTCACATCACCATGTGATTTCAACAAATCCAACACCCATATAGTTCTGGGGTCTGATCACGTCTTGCTCGTGAGGGAGGTTTTAGTCAATGGTTCTGAAACTTTCATATCCGTGTGTTCATTACAAATCTTTATGTCAACTTATAGATGCTGCTACTACGTGCTATTCGAAAATACTCCAAATATTTACTCTACTATATGAATCCGTTTTACTACTCATAGTTATTCGGATTAGTGTCAAAGCTTGCATCAACGTAACCCTTTACGACGAACTCTTTAACCACCACCATAATCGAGAAAATTTCCTTAGTCCACTAGTTACTAAGGATAACTTTGACCGCTGTTTTAGTGATTCAATCCTGGATCACTCTCTGTACCCCTTAACATACTTGCGGCAAGGCACACATCAGGTGCGGTACACAGCTTGGCATACTTTAGAGTCTATGGCTAAGGCATAGGGGACGGCCTTCATCCTTTCTCTTTCTTCTGCCGTGGTCGGGCTTTTGAGTCTTACTCAAATTCACACCTTACAACACAACCAAGAACTCCTTCTTTGTCGATCTGTTTTGAACTCCTTCAAAAACTTGTCAAGGCATGCATTTCATTTGAAAGTTCTATTAAGCGTATTGATCTATCTCTATAGATCTTGATGCTCAATGTTCAAATAGCTCTATCCAGGTCTTCCTTTGAAAAACTCATTTCAAACAACCTTTTATGCTTCACAGAAATTCTACATTACTTCTGATCAACAATATGTCAACCACATATACTTATCAGAAATTCTATAGTGCTCCCACTCACTTCTTTGGAAATACAAGTTTCTCATAAACCTTGCACAAACCCAAAAGCTTTGATCATCACAACAAAGTGTATATTCCAACTCCGAGATTCTTGCACCAGTCCATAAAAGGATCGATGGAGCTTGCATACTTGTTAGTATCTTTAGGATCGACAAAACCTTCTGGTTGTATTACATACAACCTTTCCTCAAGGAAACTGTTGAGGAAATAATATCTTGACATCCTATGTGCAATATTTCATAAATAATACAACAACTACTAACATAATTCCAACAGACTTTTAGCATCGCTACGAGTGAGAAAGTCTCATCATAGTCAACTCTTTGATCTTGTTGGAAACATCTTTGCGACAAGTCAAGCTTTTCTTAATGGTGAATAGTCACCATCATCGTCTGTCTTCCTTTTAAAGATCCATCTTTACTTAATAGTCCTACGACAATCAGGTAGTTCTTCCAAAGTCTACACTTTGTTTTCATACATAGATCCTCTCTCGGATTTCATGGCCTCGAGCCATATGTCGGAATGCGGGCCCACCATCGCTTCTCCATAGCTCGTAGGTTCATTGTTGTTCAACAACATGACCTCCAAGACGGGGTTACCGCACCATTGTGTAGTAGTACGCGACCTTGTCGACCTACGAGGTTTGTAGTAACTTGATCCGAAGCTCTAATGATCACCATCATCAGCTTCCACTTCAATTGGTTTAGGCGCCACAGGAACATCTTCCTGCGCCCTGCTACACACTAGTTGAAGTGACGGTTCACTAACCTCATCAAGTTCCACCACCCTCCCACTCAATTCTTTCAAGAGAAACCTTTCCTCGAGAAAGGACCCGTTTCTAGAAACAAACACTTTGCTTCCGGATCTGAGATAGGAGATGTATCCAACTATTTTGGATATCCTATGAAGATGCATTTATCCGCTTTGGGTTCGAGCTTTTCAGACTGAAACTTTTCCACATAAGCGTCGCAGCCCCAAACTTTTAAGAAACGACAGCTTAAGTTTCTCTAAACCATAGTCTATACTGTGTCATCTCAACGCAAATATGCGGTGCCCTATTTAAAGTGAATACGATTGTCTCTAATGCATAACCCATAAATGATAGTGCTAATTAGATAAGAGACATCATAGTATGCACCATATCAAAATAGGGCGTAGCTATGACGTTCGGACACACCATCACACTATGGTGTTCACGGTGACATGAATTGCGAAACAATTTCCACATTGTCTTTAATTGTGTACCAAAACTCGCAACTCAGATATTCATCTCTATGATCATATCGTAGACAGTTTATCCTCTTGTCACGACGATCTTCACTCTGAAATAGCATTGAACTTTTCAATATTTCAAACTTGTGATTCATCAAGTAAATACTCCCGTATCTACTCAAATCGTCAGTGAATTAAGAACATAACGATATCCACTGCGTGCCTTAGCACTCATTGGACAACACACATCGAAAATGTATTACTCCCAACAAGTTACTCTCTTGTTTCATGTGGCATGATTTGCATGTTTCAAGTGATTCAAAATCAACTGAGTCCAAACGATCCATCTCTATGAAGCTTCTTCATGCATTTTATACCAACATGACTCAAGTGGCAGTGCCACAACTAAGTGGTACTGTCATTATTACTTTGTATCTTTTGGCACCAATATTATGAACATGTGTAACACCACGATCGAGATTCAATAAACCATTGAGGGTAATTATTCAAGCAAATAGAATAACTTTTATTCTCTTTAAATGAATAATCGTATTGCAATAAACACGATCCAATCATGTTCATGCTCAACGCAAACACCAAATAACAATTATTTAGGTTTTACCACCAATCCCGATGATAGAGGGAGCGTGCGATGTTTGATCACATCAACCTTGGAAACACTTCCAACACGTATCGTCACCTCGCCTTTAGCTAGTCTCCGTTTATACCGTAGATTTAATTTCGAGTTACTAATCACTTAGCAACCGGACCGGTATCCAATACCCTCGTGCTACTAGGAGTACTAGTAAAGTACACATCAATATCATGTATATCAAATATACTTCTATCGACTTTGCCAGCCTTCTTATCTACCAAGTATCTAGGGTAGCTCCGCCCCAGTGACCGTTCCCCTCATAACAGAAGCACTTAGTCTCGGGTTTGGGTTCAATTTTGGGTTTATTCATTAGAGCAGCAACTGGTTTGCCGTTTCATGAAGTATCCCTTCTAGCCCTTGCCCTTCTTGAAACTAGTGGTTTTACTAACCATCAACAATTGATGCTCCTTCTTGATTTCTACTTTCGTAGTGTCAAACATTGTGAATCACTCAAGGATCATCATATCTATCCTTGATTTTTTAGAGTTCATCACAAAGCTCTAGCAGCTTAGTGGCAATGACTTTGGAGAACCATCACTATCTCATCTGGAATATTAAATCCCACTTGATTCAAGTGATTGTTGTACTTAGACAATGTGAGAACATGCTCAACGATTTGAGCTTTTCTCCTTTACTTTGTAGGCAAAGAATCTTGTTGGAAGTCTATACCTCTCAACAAGGGCACGAGCATGAAATCTCAATTTCATGTCTTTGAGCATCTCTTATGTTCTGCGACGTTTTCGAAACATCTTCGGCGCCTTGCTTCTAAGCCATTAAGTATTGCGCACTGAACTATCATGTAGTCATCAAAGATGTGTATGTCAGATGTTCGCAACATCCACAGACGACGCCCGAGGTGCAGCACACCGAGTGGTGCATAAAGGACATAAGCCTTCTGCGCAGCAATGAGGACAATCCTCAGTTTTACGGACTCAGTCCGCAAAGTTGCTACTATCAATTTTCAACTAAATTTTCTCTAGGAACATATAAAAACAGTAGGGCTATAGCGCAAGCTACATCGTAATTCGCAAAGACCATTGGACTATGTTCATGATAATTAGTTCAATTAATCATATTACTTAAGAACTCCCACTCAAAAAGTACATCTCTCTAGTCATTTGAGTGGTACATGATCCAAATCCACTATCTCAAGTACGATCATCACGTGAGTCGAGAATAGTTTCAGGGGTAAGCATCTCTATGCTAATCATATCAACTATACGATTCATGCTCGACCTTTTGAAATCTTGTGTTCCGAGGCCATGTCTGCACATTCTAGGCTTGTCAAGTTTAACCCGAGTGTTCCGCGTGTGCAACTATTTTGCACCCGTTGTATGTGAACGTTGGGTCTATCACACCCGATCATCACGTGGTGTCTCGAAACGATGAACTATCGCAACAGTGCACAGTCGGGGAGAACACAATTTCGTCTTGAAATTTTAGTGAGACATCACCTCATAATGCTACCGTCGTTCTAAGCAAAATAAGGTGCATAAAAGGATTAACATCACATGCAATTCATAAGTGACATGATATGGCCATCATCATGTGCTTCTTGATCTCCATCACCAAAGCACCGGCACGATCTTCTTGTCACCGGCGCCACACCATGATCTCCATCAATGTGTCTCCATCGGGGTTGTCATGCTACTTATGCTATTACTACTAAAGCTACGTCCTAGCGATATAGTAAACGCATTTGCAAACAAACGTTAGTTTAAAAACAACCCTATGGCTCCTGCCGGTTGCCGTACCATCGACGTGCAAGTCCATATTAACTATTACAACATGATCATCTCATACATCCAATATATCACATCACATCATTGGCCATATCATATCACAAGCATACCCTGCAAAAACAAGTTAGACGTCCTCTAATTGTTGTTCATGTTTTACGTGGCTGATATGGGTATCTAGTAGATCGCATCTTACTTACGCAAAAAACCACAACGGAGATGTGCAAATTGCTATTTAACCTCTCCAAGGACCGCCTCGGTCAAAACCAATTCAACTAAAGTTGAAGAAACCGACACCCGCTAGTCATCTTTATGCAACGAGGTTGCATGTCAATCGATGAAACTAGTCTTTCGCAAGCGTATGAATAATGTCGGTCCGGGCTGCTTGAATCCAACAATACCGCTGAATCGAGAAAATACTAAGGAGGGTAGCAATTCGAACATCGCCGTCCACAAAACCCTTTGTGTTCTACACGAGATAACATCAACGCATGAACCTAGCTTATGATGCCACTGTTGGGGAACGTCGCATGGGAAACAAAAAATTTCCTACGTGCACGAAGACCTATCATGGTGATGTCCATCTACGAGAGGAGATTTGGATCTATGTACACTTGTAGATCGCACAACAGGAAGCGTTAAGAAACGTGGTTGATGTAGGGGAACGTCCTCACGTCCCTCGGTCCGCCTCGCGAACAGTCCCACGAACCGTCCCGCGATCCGTCCCACGATCCGTTCCGATCTAGTGCCGAACGGACGACACCTCCGCGTTCAGCACACGTACAACTCAACGATGATCTCGGCCTTGTTGATCCAGGAAGCAAGACGGAGAAGTAGATGAGTTCTCCCGCAGCGTGACGACGCTCGGTGGTGGTGAAGGATTGAGACGTCTCAAACGTATCTATAATTTTTGATGGTTTCATGCTGTTATCTTGTCATCTTTGGATGTTTTATGTACCTTTTATATCTTTTTTGGGACTAACTTATTAATTCAGTGCGAAGTGCCAGTTCCTGTTTTTTCTTTGTTTTTGGCTCCTTTCAGATCTGATTTTGGAACGGAGTCCAAACGGAATAAAATCCCCGAAAGAAATGTTTCCCGAATGGAAGAAGATCAGGGGGCTTGTGGGCCAAGCCAGGACAGCTACAGGGAGCCCACAAGCCCTGTAGCCGCCACCAGGGGGTTGCGGCTAGCAGGCTTGTGGCCTCCCTGGCGCCCCCTGATCTAGCTCCTTTGCCTATATATTCCCTAAAATACAGAAAAAAGTCAGGGAATCCACGAAAACACTTTTCCGCTGCCGCAAGCTTCCGTTTCCGCGAGATCTCATCTGGAGACCCTTCCCGGTGCCCTGCCGGAGGGGACTTTGGAGTTCGAGGGCTTCTACATCAACATCATCGACCCTCCAATGACTCGTGAGTAGTTCACTTCAGACCTACGGGTCCGTAGTTAGTAGCTAGCTGGCTTCTTCTCTCTCTTGGATCTTCAATACAAAGTTCTCCATGATATTCATGGAGATCTATCCGATGTAATTGGCGGTGTCTTTGTCGAGATCAAATGAATTGTGGATTTGTGATCAGATTAGCTATGATATATATTTGAGTCTTTGCTGATTTCTTATATGCATGATTTGATATCCTTGTAAGTCTCTCATAGTCTTGGGTTTTGTTTGGCCAACTAGATCTATTATTCTTGCAATGGGAGAAGTGCGTGGTTTTGGGTTCTTACCGTGTGGTGACCTTTCCCAGTGATAGTAGGGGCAGCAAGGCACACATCGTGTAGTTTCCATCAAGGGTAACAAGGTGGGCTTTGTCGTAGACATGAGATTGTCCATCTACATCATGTCATCTTGCTTAAGGCGTTACTCTGTTCTTTTGGACTTAATACACTAGATGCATGATGGATAGCGGTTGACGTGTGGAGTAATAGTAGTAGATGCAGAAAGTATCGATCTACTTGTTTTGGACGTGATGCCTATAGATATAATCATTGCCATAGATGACGTCACGACTTTGCGCGGTTCTATCAATTGCTCGACAGTAATTTGTTCACCCACCGTCTACTTCTTTCATGAGAGAAGCCACTAGTAAACACTACGGCCCCCGGGTCTATTCACACCTATCATTTCGACTTTCGATTTTACTTTGCTTTGTTACTTTGTTGCTTTCAGTTCTCACTTGGCGAACAATCTATAAGGGATTGACAACCCCTTCATAGCGTTGGGAGCAAGCTTTTTGTGTTTGTGCAGGCACTTGAGATACTCCATCACTGGATCGATACCTTGGTTCTCCAACTGAGGGAAATACTTTCCAGCGCTGCGCTACATCACCCTTTCCGCTTCGAGGGAACACCAACGCAAGGCTCCAAGGCCACGGGGGAAATTCTTTGCATATTTTCCTAGGAAGTCCCTTAAGGCGTAGCCGTAGCAGAAGGATTCCTGGTGCCGTTGCTGAGGAGTATCAAGACAAGAACAGTCTCCCGTCAGCATGTTTCTGGCGCCGTTGGAAGGTCTTTTGTTGCAGTAGCAGAAGTATTTCTGGCGCCGTTGCCGGGGAAGGTGAGATCTATCCAAGTAGGTCTCACAAACTCATCTCTTGCATTTACTTTTTTGCGAGTTGCCTCTCATTTTCCTATCCCCCACTTCACATTTGCCGTTTTCATTTTCCTTTCTTCTTTGCCTTTTTCGTTCGCCCTTTTCTCTCACTTTCTGTTTGCTTGTGTTGCCATGTGCCCTCAATATGCTTGCATCTTCGCTTGCTGAAAATCCATTGATATGGATCCTCACCCACTTGCTAATCTCTTTAAGAGATCCACTTATGTGGAACCAATTGCTAGTGAGTTGAGCGCACTTGAATTTCTCTATGGAGTTTTGCTTGAGATGCGTGAATCTCAAAATCGTGATGAAGAAATTCATGAAGTGATTCATGAGGGCTCCTTGAATGAAAAGCATGATTGCAATGGTTTCACTATAAATCCTATTAGTGACAATCATGCTAAAAATATGCAAAACCCTAAGCTTAGGGATGCTAGTTTTGCTATGACCACTACTTGTTGCAATAATCATGATTGGGGTGATGATCTTTCTTATGATCTTGAAAATTTGTTTAAGCCTCATGATGAATATGATATTTGCAATATTATTAAAAGTGGGTTTGGAGAAGTCATGACTTTAGTTGATGATAATCCCACTATTTTTTAAGAGCGTCAACTTTGCATGCTTGTAGATCATGAAAAGAAAGCCTTAGGTGCTGGTTATATTGTTGAATTCATTCATGATGCTACTGAAAATTACTATGAGAGAGGATCATATGCTTCTACTTATTGCAATAGTATCAAGCTTCCTCTCCATGTGTTGAAATTTTTGAAGCTATGCTTGTTTTGCCTTCCTATGCTAGTTGATTCTTGCTCCAACAAGTTGTTTGTTCACAAAATCCCTATGCATAGGAAGTGGTCTAGACTTAAATGTGCTAGCCATATGCTCCATGATGCTCTCGTTGTGCTTCAATTCTTGTCTTTTGTGTGAGCATCATTGAATTATCAATGCCTAGCTAAAGGCGTTAAACAATAGCGCTTGTTGGGAGGCAACCTAACGAATCTATCCTTTTTCTTTCTGTTTTGTGTTTTCCACACTTTCATAATTCTGTTATGATTGTGTTTTTTGTGTTTCTTTTTGCGTTTCTGCCAAGCAAAACCGTTATGATTAGTCTTGGGGATGATCGTTTGGTCATGCTGGAAAAGACAGAAACTTTCTGCTCACGAAAAGAATTGTCATTTTTTTTGTAAGAGATTTTGAGTTGATTCTTTTTGCTGCTGATTGCTACGCAAATTCTTTAGACTGTCGTAATGTTTCAGAATTTTTGAAGTACCAGAAGTATACGAAGTATACAAATTGCTACAGACTGATCTGCTGTTAACAGATTCTGTTTTTGTTGTGTTGGTTGCTTATTTTGATGAAACTATGGATAGTATCGGGGGGTATTAGCCATGGAAGATTAAAAATACAATAACCCAACATCAGCATAAGTAGAATTTAAGTTTTCTACAGTACCTAAGGAAGTGGTGGTTTGCTTTCTTATACTAATTGTTATCATGAGTTTCTGTTTAAGTTTCGTGTTGTGAAGTTTTCAAGTTTTGGGTGAAGTTCTTATGGACAAAGAGATAAAGAGTGGCAAGAGCTCAAGCTTGGGGATGCCCAAGGCACCCCAGGAGATTCAAGGATGCCGTAAAAGCCTAAGCTTGGGGATGCCCCGGGAAGGCATCCCCTCTCTCATCTTCAATCCATCGGTAACGTTACTTGGGGCTATATTTTTATTCACCACATGTTATGTGTTTTGCTTGGAGCGTCTTGTATCGTAGGAGTCTTTTATTTTTGTTGTCACAATCATCCTTGCTGCACACCTAGAGAGAGACATGCACTCATCGTGATTTTGTCGAGCTTCACTTATATCCTTTGGTAGACAATTCAGCTCATATGTGCTTCACTTATATCTTTTGACCTAGTTGATTTTGCTCTATGTGCTTCACTTATATCTTTTAGAGCACGACGGTGCGTGGCTTGGTAGTTGATCTATGCTTTGAAAGTAGTCTCAAAAGGGGTAGTTATCCAAGGGATACGAAAACTTCCACCTTCATGTGCATTGAATAGTTAGAGAAGTTTGATTCATCTCAATTAGTTTTGAGATGTGGTTATGGTAATATTGAAGTTATGCTAGTAAGGTGTTGTGGATCTAGAAATACTTGTGTTGAAGTTAGTGATTCCCGTAGCATGCACGTATGGTGAACCGCTATGTGATGAAATCTGAGCATGATTAGTCTATCGATTGTCATCCTTTGCGTGGCGGTCGGGATAGCGCCATGGTTTATACCTACCACCTTCCCCTAGGAGTATGCGTTGAATGCTTTGTTTCGATTACTAATAAAACTTTTGCAACAAGTATATGAGTTCTTCATGACTAATGTTGAGTCCATGGTTTAGATGCACTTTCACCTTCCACCATCACTATCTTCTTAGTGCCGTGCAACTTTCGCCGGTGCACAAAACCCACCATTAGCCTCCCTCAAAACAGCCACCATACCTACCTACTATGGCTTTTACAAAGTCATTCCGAGATATATTGCCATGCAACTACCACCATGACATGTGCCACCACTTCTACATTGCCATTGCATGATCATAAGATAGCTAGCATGATGTTTCCATTAATGTCTATGCCATGCTAGATCATTGTCACGGTACACTACCGAAGGCATTCCATATAGAGTCATCGTTGCTCTAAGTTTTGAGTTGAAAGTGTGATGATCATCATTGATGGAGTATTGTCCCATGTGAGGAAATAAAAGAGGCCAAAGATTCCCACCAAAATAAAAAAAAGAGGCCGAAGAGCCCACACAAAAAAATGATGAGAGAAAAAGAGAGAAGGGACAATGCTACCACCTTTCCACACTTGTGCATATTAAGCACCATGATCTTCATGATTGAGAGTCTCTCGTTTTTTCACCACCATATAGCTAGTGGGAAATTTTCATTATACAACTTGGCTTGTATATTCCAATGATAGGCTTCCTCAAAATTGCCTTAGGTCTTCGTGAGCAAGCAAGTTGGATGCACACCCACTAGTTTTCTTTAAGAGCTTTCACATACTCTTAGCTCTAGTGCATCATTTGTATGGCAATCCCTACTCATTCACATTGATATCTATTGATGAGCATCTCCACAGCTCATTGATATGCCTAGTTAATGTGACCATCTTCTCCTTGTTTTTCTTGCAACCTCCACCACACTCCACACCACTTATAGTGCTAAAACCATGGCTCACGCTCATGTATTGCGTGAGAGTTGAAAAAGTTTGAGAAAGTAAAGGTGTGAAAACAATTACTTGGCCAATATCGGGGTTGTGCATGATTTAAATTCGTTGTGCAATGATGATAGAGCATAGCCAGACTATATGCTTTTGTATGGATAACTTTCTTTTGGCCTTGTTATTTTGAAAGTTCATGATTACCTTCCTAATTTGCTTGAATTATTATTGATTCCACGTCAATAGCAAACTATTTTTTTGAATCTAATGGATCTGAACATTCACGTCACATAAGAGGAGTTACAAAGGACATCTATGCTAGGTAGCATGAAAGCATAAAAAAATCATTCTTTATCACTTCCCTACTCGAGGACGAGCAGGAGTTAAGCTTGGGGATGCTTGATACGTCCCAAACGTATCTATAATTTTTGATGGTTTCATGATGTTATCTTGTCATCTTTGGATGTTTTATGTACCTTTTATATCTTTTTTGAGACTAACTTATTAATTCAGTGCCAAGTGCCAGTTCCTGTTTTTTCTGTGTTTTTGGCTCTTTTCAGATCTGATTTTGGAACGGAGTCCAAACGGAATAAAATCCCCGAAATAAATTTTTCCCTGACGGAAGAAGATCACGGGGCTTGTGGGCCAAGCCAGGAGAGCTACAGGGAGCCCACAAGCCCTGTAGCCGGCACCAGGGGGCGGCGGCTAGCAGGCTTGTGGCCTCCCTGGCGTCCCCCTGACCTAGCTCCTTTGCCTATATATTCCCTAAAATACAGAAAAAATCAGCGAATCCACGAAAATACTTTTCCGCCGCCGCAAGCTTCCGATTCCGCGAGATCTCATGTGGAGACCCTTCCCAGTGTCGTGCCGGAGGGGACTTTGGAGTTGGAGGGCTTCTACATCAACATCATCGCCCCTCCAATGACTCATGAGTAGTTCACTTCAGACCTACGGGTCCGTAGTTAGTAGCTAGATGGCTTCTTCTCTCTCTTGGATCTTCAATACAAAGTTCTCCATGATCTTCATGGAGATCTATCCGATGTAATCCTCTTTGGCGGTGTTTGTCGAGATCCGATGAATTGTGGATTTGTGATCAGATTAGCTATGATATGTATTTGAGTCTTTGCTGATTTCTTATATGCATGATTTGATATCCTTGTAAGTCTCTCCGAGTCTTGGGTTTTGTTAGGCCAACTAGATCTATGATTCTTGCAATGGGAAAAGTGCTTGGTTTTGGGTTCTTACCGTGTGGTGACCTTTCCCAGTGACAGTCGGGGCAACAAGGCACACATCGTGTAGTTGCCATCAAGGGTAACAAGGTGGGCTTTGTCGTAGATACGAGATTGTCCATCTACATCATGTCATCTTGCTTAATGCGTTACTCTGTTCTTTTGGACTTAATACACTAGATGCATGCTGGATAGCGGTCGACGTGTGGAGTAATAGTAGTAGATGCATAAAGTATCGGTCTACTTGTTTTGGACGTGATGCCTATAGATATAATCATTGCCATAGATGACGTCATGACTTTGCGCGGTTCTATCAATTGCTCGACAGTAATTTTTTCACCCACCGTCTACTTGCTTTCATGAGAGAAGCCACTAGTAAACACTACAACCCCCGGGTCTATTCACACCTATCGTTATCACTTCGGCTTTTATGTTGCTTTGTTACTTTGTTGCTTTTAGTTCTCACTTAGCGAACAAACTATAAGGGATTGACAACCCCTTCCAAGCGTTGGGAGCAAGCTTTTTGTGTTTGTGCATGCACTTGAGATACTCCTTCACTGGATCGATACCTTGGTTCCCAAGCTGAGGGAAATACTTACCACCGCTGTGCTACATCACCCTTTCCGCTTCGAGGGAATACCAACACAAGGCTCCAAGGACACGGGGGAAATCCTTTGCATATCTGCCTAGGAAGTCCCTTAAGGCGTAGCCATAGCAAAAGGATTCCTGGTGCCGTTGCTGAGGAGTATCAAGACAAGAACAGTCTCCCGTCAGCATGTTTCTGGCATCATTGGAAGGTCTTTTGTTGCAGTAGCAAGGATCCGCTCCTGCAGGGCTCCGCCCGAGCTCCGCAGAAATACGATCTAGAGGAAAAACCGTGGTGGTTGTGGTCGGGCTGTCGTGGAAAAAGTTGTCTCAAATCAGCCCTAAAACTCCACTATATATAGGAGGAGAGGATGGGAGGCTTGCCTTGAGGGCCAAGGCCCCCTTGGTGCACCGCCTAGGGATAGGAGGAGTCCTCCTCCAATCCTAGTCCAACTAGGATTGGAAGGTGGAGTCCTTGTCCTCCTTCCCACCTCCTTTTTTTCTTTTCTCTTTGATTTCTTATCCTTGGCACATAGGGACCTCTTGGGCTGTAGCACCAGCCCACCAAGGGCTGGTGCACCACCCCTAGGGCCTATGGGCTTCCCCGGGTGGGGTAGCCCCTCCCGGTGAACATCCGGAACCCATTCGTCACTCCCGGTACATTTCCCGTAATGCCCGAAAACCTTCCGGTAATCAAATGAGGTCATCCTATATATCAGTCTTCGTCTACGGACCATTCCGGAAACCCTCGTTACGTCCGTGATCTCATCCGGGACTCCTAACAATATTCGGTAACCATGCATATAACTCAACTATACTATAACATCGCCGAACCTTAAGTGTGCAGACGCTGCACGTTCGAGAACTATGTAGACATGCCCCGAGGTACTTGCTACTACAACAAAAGGCCTTCCAACGGCGCCGGAAACGTGCTACGGCACCAGGAATCCTTCTGCTACGGCTACGCCTTAAGGGACTTCCTAGGAAAATATGCAAAGGATTTCCCCCGTGGCCTTGGAGCCTTGCGTTCGTGTTCTCTCGAAGCGGAAAGGGTGATGTAGCACAGCGGTGGTAAGTATTTCCCTGAGTTTGAGAACCAAGGTATCGATCCAGCGAAGGAGTATCACAAGTGCCTGCACAAACACAAAAAGCTTGCTCCCAACGCTATGAAGGGGTTGTCAATCCCTTATAGATTGTTCGCCAAGTAAGAACTGAAAGCAACAAAGTAACAAAGCAAAGTAAAAGCAAAAGTGGAAACGATAGGTGTGAGTAGACCCGGGGGGCGTAGTGTTTACTAGTGGCTTCTCTCATGAGAGCAAGTAGACGGTGGGTGAACAAATTACTGTCGAGCAATTGATAGAACCGCGCAAAGTCAAGGCGTCATCTATGGCAATGATTATATCTATAGGCATCACGTCGAAAACAAGTAGACCGATACTTTCTGCATCTACTACTATTACTCCACACGTCGACCGCTATCCAGCATGCATCTAGTGTTTTAAGTCCAAAAGAACAGAGTAACGCCTTAAGCAAGATGACATGATGTAGATTGACAATCTCATATCTACGACAAAGCCCACCCTGTTACCCTTGATGGCAACTACACGATGTGTCCCTTGCTGCCCCTACTGTCACTGGGAAAGGTCACCACACGGTAAGAACCCAAAACCAAGCACTTCTCCCATTGCAAGAATCATAGATCTAGTTGGCCAAACAAAACCCAAGACTCGGAGAGACTTACAAGGATATCAAATCATGCATATAAGAAATCAGCAAAGACTCAAATATATATCAAAGATAATCTGATCACAAATCCACAATTCATCGGATCTCGACAAACACACCGCCAAAGAGGATTACATTGGATAGATCGCCATGAAGATCATGGAGAACTTTGGATTGAAGATCCAAGAGAGAGAAGAAGCCATCTAGCTACTAACTACGGACCCGTAGGTCTAAAGTGAACTACTCGCGAGTCATTGGAGGGGCGATGATGTTGATGTAGAAGCCCTCCAACTCCAAAGTCCCCTCCGGCAGGGCACCGGGAAGGGTCTCCAGATGAGATCTCACGGAAACGCAAACTTGCGGCAGCGGAAAAGTATTTTCCTGGATCCCTTGATTTTTTTTCTGTATTTTTGGGAATATATTGGTGAAGGAGCTAGGTCAGGGGGGGGCGCCACGGAGGCCACAAGCCTGCTGGCCGCCGCCCCCTGGTGGCGGATAGGGGGCTTGTGGGCCCCTGTAGCCCTCCTGACTTGGCCCTCAAGCCCCGTGATCTTCTTCCGTTATGGAAAAATTTATTTCGGGGATTTTATTCCGTTTGGACTCCGTTCCAAAATCAGATCTGAAAAGAGCCAAAAACACAGAAAAAACAGGAACCGACACTTGGCACTGAATTAATAAGTTAGTCCCAAAAAAGATATAAAAGGTACATAAAACATCCAAAGATGACAAGATAACAGCATGAAACCATAAAAAATTATAGATACGTTTGGGACGTATCAGTACTCCTCGGTCAATATCCAATAGCGGGACCTGGATGCCCATATTGGGTCCTACATATTCTCCTAAGATCTTATCGGTTGAACCTTAGTGTCAAGGATTCATATAATCCCGTATGTCATTCCCTTTGTCCTTCGGTATGTTACTTCCCGAGATTCGATCATCGGTATCCGCATACCTATTTCAATATCGTTACCGGCAAGTCTCTTTACTCGTTCCGTAATACAAGATCCCGTGACTTACACTTAGTCACATTGCCTGCAAGCCTTGTGTGTGATGTTGTGTTACCGAGTGGGCCCCGAGATACCTCTCCGTCACACGGAGTGACAAATCACAGTCTTGATCCATACGAACTCAACGGACACCTTTGGAGATACCTGTAGAGCACCTTTATAGTCACCCAGTTACGTTATGACATTTGATACACACAAGCCATTCCTGCGGTGCCAGTGAGTTATATGATCTCATGGTCATAGGAACAAATACTTGACATGCAGAAAACAATAGCAGAAAAATGGCATGATCAATATGCTACGTATATATTTTGGGTCTTGTCCATCACATGATTCTCCTAATGATGTGATCCCGTTATCAAGTGACAAACACTTGTCTATGGTTAGGAAACCTTGACCATCTTTGATCAACGAGCTAGTCAACTAGAGGCTTACTAGGGACAATGTTTTTCTATGTATCCACAGATGTATTTGAGTTTCCAATCAATACAATTATAGCATGGATAATAAACGATTATCACGAACAAAGAAATATAATAATAACCAATTTATTATTGCCTCTAGGGCATATTTCCAACACCTATATATCAATCTTTGTTTCGGGACCATTCTGGAAACCCTCGTGACGTCCGTGATCTCATCCGGAACTCCGAACAACATTCCCTAACCACACATATAACTCAACTATACTAAAACATCATCGAACCTTAAGTGTGCAGACCCTACGGGTTCGAGAACTATGTAGACATGACCCCAGACACTCCTCGATCAATATCCAATAGCGGGACCTGGATGCCCATATTGGATCCTACATATTCTCTAAAGATCTTATCCGTTGAACCTCAGTGCCAAGGATTCATATAAACCCGTATGTCATTCCCTTTGTCCTTCGGTATGTTACTTGCACGAGATTCGATCGTCGGTATCCGCATACCTATTTTAATCTCGTTACCTGCAAGTCTATTTACTCGTTCAATAATACAAGATTCTGTGACTTACACTTAGTCACATTGCTTGCAAGGCTTGTGTGTGATGTTGTATTACCGAGTGGGCCCCGACATACCTCTCCGTCACAGAGAGTGCAAATCCCATTCTTGATCCATACTAACTCAATGGACACCGTCGGAGATACCTGTAGAGCACCTTTATAGTCACCCAATTACATTGAGACGTTTGATACACACAAGGTATTCCTCCGGTGCCAGTGAGTTATACGATCTCATGGTCATCGGGACCAATAATTGACACGCAGAAAACAATAGCAAAAAAATGACACGATCACATGCTACGTTCATAGTTTGGGTCTAGTCCATCACATGATTCTCCTAATGATGTGATCCAGTTATCAAGTGACAACACTTGCATATAGTCAGAAAACCTTGACTATCCTTGATCAATTGGCTAGCCAACTATAGGCTTGCTAGGGACATTGTTTTGTCTATGTATCCACACATGTATCTATGTTTTCATTCAATACAACTATAGAATGGATAATAAACGATTATCTTGAAACAGGAAATATAATAATAACTATCTTATCATTGCCTCTAGGGCATATTTACAATAGTCTCCCACTTGCACTAGAGTCAATAATCCAGTCCTCACATCGCCATGCGATTTACATTGTAATAAGTCTAACACCCATACATTTCTGGTGTTGATCATGTTTTGCCCATGGAAGAGGTTTAGTGAGCGGATCTGCTACATTCAGATCCATGTGCTTTGCAAATATTTCTCTCCTTCGACGTAGTCGCGGATGAGGTTGAAGCGTCGTTTCATGTGCCTGGTATTCTTGTGAAACCTTGGTTCCTTTGCTAAAGCAATGGCACCAATGTTGTCACAGAACAGAGTTATTGGATTTAGTGCGCTCGACAGAACTCCAAGATCCATCATGAACTGCTTCGTCCAGACACCCTCCTTAGCTGCCTCCGAGGCAGCCATGTACTCCGCTTTACATGTCGAATCTGCTACAATGCTTTGCTTGGAACTGCAACCAGCTTACAACACCCCCATTAAGAATAAATATGTATCCGGTTTGAGACTTAGAGTCATCCGGATCAGTGTCAAAGCTTGCGTCGATGTAACCCTTTATGACGAGATCTTCGTCACCTCCATAAACGGGAAACATTTCCTTAGTCCTTTTCAAGTACTTTAGAATATTCTTGATCGCCGTCCAGTGATCCACTCCTGGATTACTTTGAAACATGCCTGCCATACTTATGGCCAAGCTGACGTCTGTTCTAGTGCACAACATCGCATACATGATAGAACCTATGGCTGAAGCATAGGGGACAGAACTCATTTGTTCTCTATCTTCCGCAGTTGCTGGGCAATGAGTCTTACTGAATTTTACCTTGTAATACTGGCAAGAACCTCTTCTTGTATTGTTCCATTTTGAACATCTTCAAAACTTTATCAAGGTATGTGCTTTGTGGAAGTCCTATCAAGCGTCTCGATCTATCCCTATAGATCTTAACGCCTAGAATGTAAGCATCTTCTCCTAGGTCCTTCACAGAGAAACTTTTATTCAAGTAATCCTTTATGCTCTCCAAAAACTCCACATTGTTTCCAATTAGCAATATGTCATCCACATATAATATTAGAAACGCCACATAGCTCCCACTCACTTTCTTGTAAATACAAGATTCTCCAACCACTTGTATAAACCCAAATGCTTTGATCACCTCATCAAAGCGTTTATTCCAACTCCGAGATGCTTGCAGCAGTCCATAAATGGATCGCTAGAGCTTGCATACTTTGTTAGCATTCTTTGGATCGACAAAACCTTCGGGTTGCATCATATACAACTCTTCCTTAAGAAAACCGTTAAGGAACGTCGTTTTGACATCCATCTGCCAGATTTCATAATAAAAAAATGCAGCTATTGCTAACATGATTCAGACAGACTTAAGCATCGCTACGAGTGAGAACGTCTCATCGTAGTCAACTCCTTGAACTTGTGAAAAACCCTTTGCCACAAGTCGAGCTTTATAAATGGTCACATTACCGTCCGCGCCCGTCTTCTTCTTAAAGATCCATTTGTTCTGAATAGCCTTGCGGCCTTGAGGTAATACTTCCAAAGTCCACACTTTGTTTTCATACATAGATCCTATCTCGGACTTCATGGCCTCCAACCATTTGTTGGAATCCGGGCCCACCATTGCTTCTTCATAATTCGCAGGTTCATTGTTGTCTAACAACTTGATTGATAAGACAAGATTTCCATACCACTTAGGAGTAGTACGTGATCTTGTCGACCTGCGAGGTCTCGATAGGAACTTGATCCGAAGTTTCATGATCATCATCATTAACTTCTTCCTCAACCATCTAGAGGGATTAGAGTTTCGACAACCTCATCAAGTTCTATCTTTCTCCCACTCAATTCTTTCGAGAGAAACTCCTTCTCAAGAAAAGCTTTGTTCTTAGCAACAAACACTTTGCCCTCGGATTTGAGATAGAAGGTGTACCCAACTGTCTCCTTTGGGTAACCTATGAAGATGCACTTTTCTGCTTCGGCTTCCAGCTTTTCAGGCTGAAGCTTTTTGACATAAGCATCGCATCCCCAAACTTTAAGAAACGACAATTTCGGTCTTTTTCCATACCACAGCTCGTATGGTGTCGTCTCAACGGATTTTGATGGTGCCCTATTTAAAGTGAATGCAGCTGTCTCTAATGCATAATCCCAAAACGATAACAGCAAATCGGTAAGAGACATCATAGATCACACCATTTCTAACAAAGTACGATTACGATATTCGAACACACCATTACGCTGTGGTGTTCAAGGCGGTGTTAACTGTGAAATAATTCCACATTGTCTCAGGTGAGCACCAAACTCGAAACTCAGATATTCACTCCCACGATCAGAACGTAGGAACTTGATCTTCTTGTTACGATGATTTTCTGCTTCACTCTGAAATTGTTTGAACTTCTCAAACGTTTCAGACTTGTGCTTCATCAAATAGATATATCCATACCTACTCAAATCGTGAGTGAAGGTGAGAAAATAATACATCCGCCGCGTGCCTCCACATTCATCAGACAGCACACATCGCTATGTATGATTTCCAACAAGTCACTTGCACGCTCCATTGTTCTGGAGAACGGAGTGTTAGTCATCTTGCCCATGAGGCATGGTTCGCACATGTCAAGTGATTCAAAATCAAGTGACTCCAAAATCCCATCGGAATGGAGTTTCTTCATGTGCTTTACACCAATATGACCTAAGCGGCAGTGCCACAAAAACATGGCGCTATCATTGTTAACTCTACATCTTTTAGTCTCAATGTTATGTATATGTGTATCATTGCTATCAAGATTCAATATGAACAATCCTCTCACATTGGGTGCATGACCATAAAAGATATTACTCATAGAAATAGAACAACCATTATTCTCTGACTTAAACGAGTAACCGTCTCGCAATAAACAAGATCCAGATATAATCATGCTTAACATAGGCACTAAATAACAATTATTTAAGTTCATAACTAATCCTGATGGTAACTGAAGTGAGACTGTGTCGACGGCGATTGCATCAACCTTGGAACCATTTCCCACGCGCATCGTCACTTCATCCTTCGCCAGCCTTCGTTTATTCTGCAGTTCCTACTTCGACTTGCAAATATGAGCAACAGAACCGGTTTCAAATAACATGTATATCAAATATACCTGGTTTTTCCTTGGCCGCCTTCTTATCAGCCAAATACTTGGGGCAGTTGCTCTTCGAGTGACCCAGTCCCTTGCAATAATAACACTCTGTTTCAGGCTTAGGTACAGCCTTGGGTTTCTTCATCGGATTGGCAATAGGCTTGCCGCTCTTCTTGGAGTTACCCTTCTTGCCTTTGCCGTTTCTCTTGAAACCAGTGGTCTTATTGACCATCAACACTTGATGCTCTTTCCGGAGTTCTCACTCTGCGACTTTCAGCATCACGAATAACTCGCCGGGTGACTTGTTCATCCCTTGCATGTTATAGTTCAACACAAAGCTCTTATAGCTAGGTGGTTGTGATTGAAGAATTCTATCAGTGATAGCCTCTTGCAGGAGTTCAATCCCCACCTCAGCTAGACGTTTTGAGTACCCAGACTTTTTGAGCACATGTTCACTGACAGACGAATTCTCCTCCATCTTGCAAGCATAGAATTTATCGAAGGTCTCATACCTCTCGACCCGGGCGTTCTTCAGAAAGATAAACTTCAACTCCTGGAACATCTCATATGCTCCATGACGCTCAAAGCAACGTTCAAGTCCCGGCTCTAAGCCATACAAAGACTGCACATTGAACTACTGAGTAGTCCTCCTTACGTGTTAACCAGGCGTTCAAAACATCTTGGCTAGACGTAGCAGGTGGTTCATCTCCTAGCGCAGCATTAAGGATATAATCCTTCTTCCTAGCTTGCAGGAGCAGCTGTAGATTACGAGCCCAGTCTACAAAGTGTTTGCATCATCTTTCAATTTAGCTTTCTCTAGGAACATATTAAAATTCAGGGTTGCTACTGCGTGAGCCATTGATCTACAACACAAATATTGCAAAGTGGACTTAGACTATGTTTAAGATAATTAGAGTTTAACTAATCAAATTACTGATAAAATCCCACTCAAAAAGTACGTCTCTCTAGTCATTTGAGTGGTACATGATCCAAATTCACTAACTCAAGTCTGATCATAACTCCATTTCAGTGGTAAGCATCTCTATGCTAATCATATCAACTATACGATTCATGCTCGACCTTTTAGTCTCATATTTCTGAGGCCATGTCTGCACATGCTAGGCTCATCAAGTTTAACTCGAGTGTTCGCAACAGTTTTGCACGCGTTGTATGTGAACGTTGAGTCTATCACACCCGATCATCATGTGGTGTCTCGAAACGATGAACTGTGGCAACTGTGCACAGTCAGGGAGAACCTTATAATGATACCGTCGTTCTAAGAAAAATAAGGTGCATAAAAGAATTAACATCACATGCAATTCATAAGTGACATGATATGGTCATCATCTTGTGCTTCTTGATCTCCATCACCTAAGCACCGACATGATCTTCTTGTCACCGGCACTACACCATGATCTCCATCATCGTGCCGCCATCGAGGTTGTCGTGCTATCTATGCTATTACTACTAAAGCTACGACCTAGCAATATAGTAAACGCATCTGCAAACACAAAAGTTAGTTTAAAGACACCCCTATGGCTCCTGTCGGTTGCCATAGCATCGACGTGCAAGTCGATATTAACTATTACAACATGATCATCTCATACATCCAATATATCACATCACGTCATTGGCCATATCATATCACAAGCATACCCAACAAAAACAAGTTAGACGTCCTCTAATTTGATGTTGCATGTTTTACGTGGCTGCTATGGGTATCTAGTATGATCGCATCTTACTTATGCAAAAACCACAACGGAGATGTGCAAATTGCTATTTAACCTCTCTCCAAGGACCGCCTCAGTCAAAGCCAATTCAACTAAAGTTGAAGAAACCGACACCCGCCAGTCATCTTTATGCAACGAGTTGCATGTCAGTCGATGAAACCAGTCTCTCGTAGGCGTACAAGTAATGTCATTCCAGGCTGCTTCAATCCATCAATACCGCCAAATCGAGAAAAGACTAAGCAGGGCAGCAAATCGAACATCAACATCCACAAAACCTTTTGTGTTCTACTCGAGATAACATCTATGCATGAACCTAGCTCTGATACCACTGTTGGGGAACGTTGCATGGGAAACAAAAATTTCCTACGCACAAGAAGACCTATCATGGTGATGTCCATCTACGAGAGGAGATTAGATCTACGTACCCTTGTAGATCACTAAGCGGGAAGCGTTAAGAAACGCGGTTGATGTAGTGGTACAGCTTCGTGATTCAAATCACCATCGTCCCACGATCCGTTCCGATCTAGCGCAGAACGGACGACACCTCCGCGTTCAGCACACGTACAGCTCAATGACGATCTCGGCCTTCTTGATCCAGCAAGAGAGACGGAGAAGTAGATGATTTCTCCGGCAGCGTGACGACGCTCCGGTGGTGGTGATGATCTACTCTTGCACGGCTCCGCCCGAGCTCCGCAGAAATCCGATCTAGAGGTAAAACTACGTGGTATAGATTTGAGTTGCACGTGGCAAAGTTGTGTCTCAGAAGCCCTAAAACCACCAGTATATATAGGACGAGGGGAGGGGCTAGCCTTGGGGCTCAAGGAGCCCCTTGGTGCACCGGCCGATGGGAGAGGAGGACTCCTACTCCAATTCGGTTTGGGGAAGGAGGAGTCCTCCCTTTCCTTCCCACCTCCCTCTTTCCTTTTTTTCTGCCCTTTGGTATTTTTTCCCTTGTGGCGCCATGGCCCTATTGACCTGGCCTCACGAGCCCAATAAGGGCTGCTGCGCCACCCTAGGGTGATTGTGCTCACTTCCGGGTGGGTGGGCCCCTCCCGGTGAATATCCGGAACCCATTCGTCACTCCCGGTACACTGCCGGTAATGCCCGAAACTTTCCGGTGACCAAATCAAACCATACTATATATCAATCTTCGTTTGCGGACCATTCCGGAAACCCTCGTGACGTACATGATCTCATCCGGGACTCCGAACAACATTCGGTAACCACACACATAACTCAACTATACTAAAACATCATCGAACCTTAAGTGTGTAGACCCTGCGGGTTCGAGAACTATGTAGACATGACCTGAGACACTCCTCAGTCAATATCCAATAGCGGGACTTGGATGCCAAAATTGGATCCTACATATTCTCCAAAGGTCTTATCGGTTGAACCTCAGTGCGAAGGATTCATATAATCCTGTATGTCATTCCCTTTGTCCTTGGGTATGTTACTTGCCCGAGATTCGATCGTCGGTATCCGCATAGCTATTTTAATCTCGTTACCCGCAAATCTCTTTACTCGTTCCGTAATACAAGATCCCGTGAGTTACACTTAGTCACATTGCTTGCAAGGCTTGTGTGTGATGTTGTATTACCGAGTGGGCCCCGAGATACCTCACCGTCACACGGAGTGACAAATCCCAGTCTTGATCCATACTAGCTCAACGGTCACCTTCGGAGATACCAGTAGAGCACCTATATAGTCACCCACTTACGTTGCGACGTTTGATACACACAAAGTATTCCTCCGGTGCTAGTGAGTTATATGATCTCATGGTCATAGGAATAAATACTTCACACATAGAAAACAATAGCAACAAAATGACACGATCACATGCTACGTTCATAGTTTGGGTCTAGTCCATCACATGATTCTCCTAATGATGTGATCTAGTTATCAAGTGACAACACTTGCATATAGTCAGAAAACCTTGACTATCCTTGATCAACTGGCTAGCCAACTAGAGGCTTGCTAGGGACACTGATTTGTTTATGTATCCACACATGTATCTATGTTTTCATTCAATATAATTCTAGCATGGATAATAAATGATTATCTTGAAACAGGAAATATAATAACAACTATTTTATCATTGCCTCTAGGACATATTTCCAACATTCCTAGCCATAGATAAGTGTTGTGACTTGATGATGGGATCACATCATTAGGAGAATGATGTGATGGACAAGACCCAAACTATGAGGGTAGCATATGATCGTGTCATTTTGTTGGTATTGTTTTCTGCATCTCAAGTATTCATTCCTATGACCATGAGATCATGTAACTCACTGACACCGGAGGAATTCCTAGTGTGTATCAAACGTCCCAATGTTACTGGGTGACTATAAAGGTACTCTACAGGCATCTCCGAAGGTGTGCGTTGAGTTAGCATTGATCAAGACTGGGATTTGTCACTCCGCATGACAGAGAGGTATCTCGAGGCCCACTCGGTAATAGAACATCACATATATGCCTTGCAAGCAATGTGACTAAAGAGTTAGTCATGGGATCTTGTATTACGGAATGAGTAAAGAGACTTGCCAGTAACGAGATTGAAATAGGTATGTATATACCGACAATCGAATCTCGGGCAAGTAACATATCGAAGGACAAAGGCAACGGTATACGGGATTATATGAATCCCTGACATAGAGGTTCAACCGATAAGATCTTCGTAGAATATGTAGGATCCAATATGGACATCCAGGTCCCGCTATTGTATATTGACCGGAGAGTGTCTCAGGTCATGTTACATTGTTCTCGAACCCGCAGGGTCTGCACACTTAAGGTTCAGTGACATTTCAGTATAGTTGAGTTATAGGTGCTGGTGACCGAAGTTTTGTTTGGAGTCCCGGATGAGATACCGGACGTCATGAGGAATTCCGGAATGGTCCGGAAACAAAGATTGATATATAGGAAGTTGGTATTTGGATTCCGGAAGGATTTCGGTCATTGCCGGTAGTGTACCGGGAGTGACGAATGGGTACCGGGGGCCCACCAGGTGGGCCCACCACTCCCCAAGAGGGCCATGTGGACTTGATGGTGGCACAATAGCTCTTAGTGGGATGACTATTCAACCAAAGAAAGCCCTTGAGATAAAAGTGGAAAAACCCAAAAGAGGTGGACAACTTGGGGAGGAGTCCTACTCCAAGTAGGATTGGAAGAGGACTCCTCCTCTCTTGGTTCGGTTGAGCCCAAGGGGTATTCCATTGGTGCTCAAGGTAGCCCCTCCTTCCTCCTACATATACTAGATGTTTTAGGGTTTTTGAGACACAATTTCGTCCATGTGCAACCCTCTGCTCTAGTTTCTAGTTCCTCCTCTAGATCGGATTTCTGCGGTGCTTAGGCGAAGCCCTGCAGGAATAGATAACCACCATCACCAGCGCACCGACACGCTGTCGGAGAACTCATCTACTTCCCCGTCTCTCTTGCTGGATCAAGAAGGCAGAGATCGTCATCGCGTTGTACGTGTGCTGAACACGGAGGTGTCATCCGTTCGGTGCTAGATCGAGACGGATCGTGGGACGGCGGCGATTTGGATCGCGAAGACGTTCCACTACCACGACGACATGACCACACGTATAGCAACACTTTTTTCCGTATCTAAAAGTGCATATATGTGTTTCTAGTGACTTTACCAATGGTTTGGGATGCGTTGCCTTATCCAGTGTTGCTAGCGCATAATGCAACGCTTATAGTATCGTTGGTAAAAGGGACCATTGTAAGAGTACAACACATAAAATCGACTAGTACAACACTTCTATATGTTGGTGCTTAATGTACAAGAATCTAAATCTCATTGGCTTCGGGTATTGGTACATATATTATTATTATTATTATTATTGCCAGCAGTTGAATTAATGATCCACATAATTGTGATAATTATGTCTATCAACTTAGGAAAAAAAGAAGAGAATATACTCACGAGAGCAAGAAATCATATATTGGATAAAACTATTGGATTACAATAGTGGATATTACATAAGGAACATCATCCAAATATGATGAATAATCTAAATATTTTCTTGACAGCGAAACTTAGAATGAAAGAATCCATCAATATCCCTAAAACTTAATCGAGGAACATCATCCAATAGGAACAACATCCGTACAACTAACTAAAACTCGAAGCATCCATCATCATCATCATGAATCAGAACATCATCATCATCATGAACCAGAACATCATCATCATCATCATTGCAGTATACTTGGAACGCACCCATATAATCATCCACATATGTGTCGAATCTACTAAGATAATAACAAAATGAATGATTAACACACAATTGACCTGATGCAAGTAGTGATAGAGGCAGAATATTAGTTACATACAAAGGTTGAAGGCCATGCAATATTTTTATGCATTACCAAGAGTACTACAATTTTTGCGACACCTTACCAAATCTACAGTTTTCATAAGTGTAGTATCGACATGCATCGTTCAAAATTCAATTCCAATTTCAACACCATCAAGTTTACATTTAGGATCACAACTTACAACTGTAGCAAGAGCTACATCCCTGTTATGATTATGAAAAGATACCAACATTTGTGTTAGTTGTCATTGATGACTAATCGAGACACCACCATATATGACACAGACTACAAGATAACATGGCTCAGTAGAATTATATGGACAGTAGCCTAAGTGCTGATGTGCATTCAACAATACCACTTGTCTTCTCTTCTCTAATTAGTTAGCCAACTGAACCAAAACGGTTTTAGTCATCCGAAACTGAACCAAAAGATTTAGCTCTAGTTGGTTTCAATCGTCCAATAGGAAACAAATAAACCTACAAGTGCTCACCACCCTTTGGAACAAACCTATAGCCCCAAACACTGAAACGAATTTACATGGTCATCACCAACCAAGAAATTCATTGCTAATTTTGTACACCTACAGCCAAACTGTTTTGTGTGAACCGATCATTTTATTTATTGCTAAATAAATCCGTTGAAACCTACAGCCCCAAATCCTAATTTGCATGGACAGTAGCATAGAACCTAGCACGGCTGAATGGTCATGGGCACAACAAGCAGTAGCACGACCGGGAGAGGGAGAGATTATACCTTCCATGGCATCATCCATGACTTGCTCGATGAACTCGACTTGCTCCATGGCGCCCCCACCATCGAGTTGGTGCGTGAAGCTGCAAAACCAAGGGAAAAGGGTTACATGTGTCTCATGCATCTCTAGAATAGCACAACACAAGTCAAGCTTCTTCAAGTTCCATTCCTACTTACTACTCTATAAAAGAAGAGCAAGCTATATTCCTACTATTCTACGTGTCCTAGTTACTACCTTTGTAACTTTACAACTTTACATCTGACTTTACAAAATAAGAATTCAATATTGAGGAATTCAACTAGCATCATTACGGTTCAAGTTCCAAACTGCCTGGTAACACTAGGGGTTAGTCTTGTAGTTCAATCAAAGCATCAATTAACAATTTATCAGCATAACAAATCAAATTGACCTCAATCAGCAGACACTTGAGCCCAAACAATGGCAAATCGTAACACCACCAGAACAATAATGGTTCCTGTCTTGGCACCAGCCCAAACATATTGCACTTGCGATCCCAAGACGATCATCCAAGCGGAAAAACCTACAGTATAAAATAATCTACATATCAACAAAGAATATTTGAAGATGGATAACATATCATTCATGTGTATGTATATACACATTTAGAAAAAAAGAAAAGATTCAGAACATTATTGCACTTGTGATCCCAAGACCATCATCCAAACGGAAAAACCTACATTGCAAAAAAATGTGCATATCAACAAAGAATATATGCAGATGGATAACACAGCCTTTGTGTTTATGTATATACACATCCATTCAGGAAAAAAACGAGTCAGAGCATTATTGTTTCAAGCAAAACATTCTCCAAAAAATAAAAAGAAACATAATTGTAAGTATATACACATTCAGTGATAAAAAGAGTGAGAACATTATTGTTTCAAGTAGAACACTCATTTCTCAAGGTAGGAAAATCAATTGTAAATATGGATGTCGCAAGGACCAAGTGTTAACCGCCAATCCCTATAGTTTCTTGTCCATCCACCTACTTAAGTAGTACTCCCTCCATCCGAAAATAAGTGACTCAAAAATGACTTAGTTTTGTACTAACTTTAGTACAAAATAGAGTCACTTATTTTGGGACGGAGGGAGTACTACCTAACATCAGAGTGCTATTAACCGAAGCAACCCTAGCAGTGTGGTGTCTAGGCATGATGCATGTTGACTAATGGTTACATATATGGAAGTCCACTTTGCAGGACACATCATACAGGTATGGCAGAAACTACATGCTGCATAGAGCGACAATTTCGGAGTCAACAACATCACATGCAAACACAACACACAAAATGGAAGGGCCTACACCAAATAGTCAGTTTTGCATCTCAGACTGTCAGCAAACAGAATTAACTCTGGATACCCGACAACGACTGATGCCATATCGGTCAAACAAAGTTTCAATACTCTCTCACAAAAAAGCCAAAACTTTGTATACACATTAACCTCAAGAAACCACTGTAAATTATACAAAAATATCCAGAGCCAGAGAATAACTAGACAAAACTAATATCGCAAACAGAGAACAACAATACAAGAGCAACTAGCAGTAGCCCCGGACTTTACTGAAGGCTTTTATCACATGCTTTAAGTGATGCTTTTTTATAAGACTTTGCTCTGTAAAATGTAAGCTGGATATTTTTTTACTATGAAGTGGAAACATTGCATGTACAATGAAATAATTCTTAGTCATCAATGAATTTGTTTTCAGTGGCATTGTAGAACTGTCAGTCAAGAGTGCTTACAGATTTTTCATAGACATCTCAAGGAAGTTAAACAGATCATCCCAAGAATCAAACAACCATGAATGTAAATTTTGTGTGATCTCCGACGCCATCAACCTCCATAGTGTCACCATGTGGTGGCTAGGCAATTAGAATTTCTGGGGTCAGGCTATCGTCAAAGTCCATTTCCAAATCCCATGGGTCCTTGGGATTCGACGAGATGTTCTTTGGACTTGCATAAAAGGTTTACTTGTCACATTGATTTCTTTGTACCTGAACGTCAAGCTCCTTTTTGTTCTCCCCAGCACTAACACTCTACGAGGGATCTATCCACACCTCTGCAATAGGAGGTAATAATAATCTTCAAACAATAAACAAATAATCCAATAGAGCATAGATCATGTTCCAGAGAACAACCTATTAAAATATAAGAATTAGAAAGTTATAAAAGCAAGAATATTTTACTCTCTGCACCAGCCAAAATGCAGTGGTATCAACTGGTAAGTTAATTGTATTTAATCTTGTTGGGGAACGTCGCATGGGAAACAAAAATTTTCCTACGCGCACGAAGACCTATCATGGTGATGTCCATCTACGAGAGGGGATGAGTGATCTACGTACCCTTGTAGACCGTACAACAGAAGCGTTAGTGAACGTGGTTGATGTAGTGGAACGTCCTCACGTCCCTCGATCCGCCCCGCGAACAATCCCGCGATCAGTCCCACGATCTAGTACCGAACGGACGGCACCTCCGCGTTCAGCACACGTACAACTCGACGATGATCTCGGCCTTCTTGATCCAGCAAGAGAGACGGAGAGGTAGAAGAGTTCTCCGGCAGCGTGACGGCGCTCCGGAGGTTGGTGATGACCTTGTATCAGTAGGGCTCCGCCCGAGCTCCGCAGAAACGCGATCTAGAGGAAAAACCGTGGAGGTATGTGGTCGGGCTGCCGTGGAAAAGTCGTCTCAAATCAGCCCTAAAACCTCCGTATATATAGGTGGGAGGGAGGGGACCTTGCCTTGGGGCTCAAGGAGCCCCAAGGGGGTCGGCCGAGTCCAAGGGGGGAGGACTCCCCCCCCAAACCGAGTTGGACTTGGTTTGGTGGGAGGGAGTCCCCCTTCCTTCCCACCTCCTCCTTTTTTTTCTTTTCTCTTAATTTTTTCTTCTTGGCGCATAGAGCCCTTTTGGGCTGTCCCACCAGCCCACTAAGGACTGGTGTGCCACCCTCAAGGCCTATGGGCTTCCCCGGGGTGGGTTGCCCCCCCGGTGAACTCCCGGAACCCATTCGTCATTCCCGGTACATTCCCGGTAACTCCGAAAACCTTCCGGTAATCAAATGAGGTCATCCTATATATCAATCTTCGTTTCCGGACTATTCCGGAAACCCTCGTGACGTCCGTGATCTCATCCGGGACTCCGAACAACATTCGGTAACCAACCATATAACTCAAATACGCATAAAACAACGTCGAACCTTAAGTGTGCAGACCCTGCGGGTTCGAGAACTATGTAGACATGACCCGAGAGACTCCTCGGTCAATATCCAATAGCGGGACCTGGATGCCCATATTGGATCCTACATATTCTACGAAGATCTTATCGTTTGAACCTCAGTGCCAAGGATTCATATAATCCCGTATGTCATTCCCTTTGTCCTTCGGTATGCTACTTGCCCGAGATTCGATCGTCAGTATCCGCATACCTATTTCAATCTCGTTTACCGGCAAGTCTCTTTACTCGTTCCGTAATACAAGATCCCGCAACTTACACTAAGTCACATTGCTTGCAAGGCTTGTGTGTGATGTTGTATTACCGAGTGGGCCCCGAGATACCTCTCCGTCACACGGAGTGACAAATCCCAGTCTCGATCCATACTAACTCAACGAACACCTTCGGAGATACCTGTAGAGCATCTTTATAGTCACCCAGTTACGTTGCGACGTTTGATACACACAAAGCATTCCTCCGGTGTCCGTGAGTTATATGATCTCATGGTCATAGGAACAAATACTTGACACGCAGAAAACAGTAGCAACAAAATGACACGATCAACATGCTATGTCTATTAGTTTGGGTCTAGTCCATCACATGATTCTCCTAATGATGTGGTCCCGTTATCAAGTGACAACACTTTCCTATGGCCAGGAAACCTTGACCATCTTTGATCAACGAGCTAGTCAACTAGAGGCTTACTAGGGACAGTGTTTTGTCTATGTATCCACACAAGTATTGTGTTTCCAATCAATACAATTATAGCATGGATAATAAACGATTATCATGAACTAAGAAATATAATAATAACTAATTTATTATTGCCTCTAGGGCATATCTCCAACAAATCTCAGCTGGCTAAAATAGCTCGATCCCATCATTCAACGTGTTGTTTTTCATGTTAAGGTTTGGATAACAAGATCCCCAGATTAACACTTCTATTTACCAAGCGCAACTAATAAACGTCAATGTCAAGTGTCAGGTAATGTGTATTGCACTGCAAATGAGTATCAAAATTTGAAGGGCCTACCACACATCAGTTCAATCTTATTGTCCTAAAACCGTAACTGAAACTGAGCATATTTAATATTATATATGCAGGTGTGATTGAATAGACCCGAGGTTAGATAAAGAGAGAGAGAGAGCGGATGAAGGCAGGGGAGGGCATGTCCTCACCGGAGGAGAGGAGTATGACATAGACATCGCCCATCGGTGCCAGAGCCGGCGCCTAAAACCCTAGCCATGGGGGGAGGCCGTGGGTGGACCCTTGTGCCCACGAGCGCCGGATCAATCTGGACGGGAGGCCGTCGGGGTGCGAGGGGGCCTAGGGATTCAGCAACCATCGCCGGAATCAGCCGCCGCAGGTGCCGCAACAAGTAGCTGCGTGAAGAGAGAGATGGGACGCGAGAGTGATGGGTGGGTAAGCGGTGTAGTTAATCCGATGGGCTCCAATGCTGCGAGGTGGAAGGAGGGGAGGCGGACGGCCGGCGGCAAGGTGGGTCGGAGGAGGCAGACGATGCGGTGGGTGGCGGCAATTTCATATAGATGAATCTGGGGCTCTGTTTCTCGCGCGTCTCTCTCTCCTTTTCTCTGTTTGTTATTTTTTCTCTCTCCTTTCCTTGTTTTTTTTTTCATATGTACCACGTGAGGGTCATGAGCAGCGGCAACGCACATGTGGCAATGCATATATGTGTATCTGTTATGACTTCTGCAACAGATAGTTAAAATGTTGCAGAGATTATGTTGCTTTATAAGGGGTGTTCTTGTAGTGTACACCAACCGCGTTTCTTAACGCTTCCCCCTTAGCGATCTACAAGGGTATGTAGATCTGATCTCCCTCTCGTAGATGATCATCACCTTGATAGGTCTTCGTGTGCGTAGGAATTTTTTTGTTTCCCATGCAACGTTCCTCAACAGTGGCATCATGAGCTAGGTTCATGCGTAGATGAAATCTCGAGTAGAACACACAAGTATTTGTCAGCGTTGATGTTCGATTTTCTGCCCTCCTTAGTCTTTTCTCGATTCGGCAGTATTGTTGGATTGAAGCGGCCCGAACCAACCTTACTCGTATGCTTACGAGAGACCGGTTTCATCGACTAACATGCAACTTGTTGCATAAAGATGACTGGCGGGTGTCTGTTTCTTCAACTTTAGTTGAATCGGATTTGACCGAGGCGGTCCTTGGAGAAGGTGAAACAGAAATTTGCATATCACCATTGTGGCTTTGCACAAGTATGATGCTGTCATACTAGATACCCATAGCAGCCATGTCAAACATCCAACAACAAATTAGAGGACGTCTAACTTGTTTTTGCAGGGTATGCATGTGATGTGATATGGCCAAAGACATGATGTGATATATATTAGATGTATGGGATGATCATGTTGTAATAGTTAAATATTGACTAGCACGTCAATGCTACGGCAACCGGCAGGAGCCATATGGCTGTCTTTAAATTAACGTTTGTGCTTGCAGATGCGTTTACTATATTGCTAGGTAGTAGCTTTAGTAGTAATAGCATAGACAACACGACAACCTCGATGGCGGCACAATGATGGAGAGATCATGATGATGGAGATCATGGTGTGGCGCCGGTGACGATGAAGATCATGCCGGTGCTTTGGTGATGTAGATCAAGAAGCACAAGATCATGGCCATATCATGTCACTTATGAATTGCATGTGATGTTAATCCTTTTATGCACCTTAACGACGGTAGCAATATAAGGTGATCCCTCACTAAAATTTCAAGATCAAATTTTGTTCTCCCCGACTATGCACCGTTGCGGCAGTTCGTCGTTTCGAGACACCACGTGATGATCGGGTGTGATAGACTCAACGTTCACATACAATAGGTGCAAAACAGTTGCACACGAGGAACACTCAGATTGAACTTGACAAGCCTAGCATGTACATACATGGCCTCGGAACACAAGAGACAAAAAGGTAGAGCATGAATCATAAAGTAGATATGATCAACATGGAGATGTTCACCACTGAAACTATACTCAACTCACGTGATGATCGGACTTGAGTTAGTGAATTTGGATAATGTGACACTCGAATAACTAGAGGGATGTCTATTTGAGTGGGAGTTTATAAGTAATATGATTTTCTAAACTCAATTGTCTTGAACATAGTCTAAGTAATCTTTGCAAAATTTTATGTTGTAGATCAAAGGCTCGTGCAGTAGCAACCCTGAATTTCAATACGTTCCTAGAGAAAGCTAAGCTGAAAGATGATGGTAGCAACTTTGTAGATTGGGCTCGAAATCCGAGGCTTATCCTTCAAGCTGGGCAAAAGAATTATGTTCCTGATGCAGCGCTAGGAGATGAACCACCCGCTACATATGAATAAGATGTTTTGAACGCTTGGCAAGCTCGTAAGGATGACTACTCACTAGTTCAATGTGCAGTTTTGTATGGCTTAGAACCGGGACTTCAACGATGCTTTCAACGTCATGGAGCATATGAAATGATCCAAGAGTGGAAGTTTATCTTTGAGAAGAATGCCCGGATCGAGAGGTATGAGACCTCCGATAAATTCTATGCTTGCAAAATGGAGGAGAATTCGTGTGTCGGTGAACATCTGCTCAAATGTCTGGGTAATCAAACCGTCTAGCTGAGCTAGGGATTGATCTCCCGCAAGAAGCTATCACTGACAGAATTCTTCAATCACTGCCACCTAGCTACAAGAGCGTTGTGTTGAACTATAACATGCAAGGGATGAATAAGTCACCCAACGAGTTATTTGCGGTGCTGAAAGTCGCTGAGTCAGAAATCCAAAAAGAACATCAAGTGTTGATGGTCAATAAGACCACTAGTTTCAAGAAGAATGGAAAAGGCAAGAAGAGTAACTCCAAGAAGAGTGGAAAAACTGTTACCCCTCCGACGAAGAAACCCAAGGCTGGGCCAATGCCTGAAACTGAGTGCTATTATTGTAAGGGAACTGAACACTGGAAGCGCAACTGCCCCAAGTATCTGGCCGATAAGAAGGCGGCCAACGCCAAGCAAGGTATATATGATATACATGTTATTGATGAGTACCTCACCAACTCTCGTAGTAGTGCCTGGGTATTTGATACCGGTTCTGTTGCTCACATTTGCAACTCGAAGTAGGAAGTGCGGAATAAGCGAAGGCTGGCGAAGGATGAAGTGACGATGCACGTGGAAAATGGTTCCAAGGTTGATGTGATCGCCGTCGACACGGTCTCACTTCAGTTACCATCAATATTAGTTATGAACTTAAATAATTGTTATTTAGTGCATGTGTTGAGCATGAACATTATATCTGAATCTTGTTTATTGTGAGACGGTTACTCATTTAAGTCTGAGCATAATGGTTGTTCTATTTATATGAGTAATATCTTTTATGGTCATGCACCCAATTTGAGGGGCTTGTTTATATTAAATCTCTACTGTGATGATACTCACATCCATAACATTGAGACCAAAAGATGTAGAGTTAACAATGATAACGCCACTTTCTTATGGCACTGCCGCTTAGGTCATATTGGTGTTAAGCACATGAAACTCGATGCACATGGACTTTTGGAGTCACTTGATTTTGAATCACTTGACACATGTGAACCATGCCTCATGGGAAAGATGACTAAGACTCCGTTCTCTGGAACAATGGAGCGTGCAAGTGACTTATTAGAGATTATACATACTTATGTGTGCGGACCAATGAGAATAGAGGCGCGCAGAGGATATCGTTCTTTTCTCATCTTCACTGACGATTTTAGTAGGTATGGCTATATCTACTTGATGAAGCACAAGTGTGAAACGTTTGAAAAGTTTAAGCAATTTTAGACTGAAGTTGAAAATCATCATAGCAAGAAGATCAAGTTCCTACGATCCGATTGAGGAGAAGGGTATCTGAGTTACGAGTTTGGTACTCACTTAAGACAATGTGGAATTGTTTCACAGTTGACACCGCCTGGAACACCAGAGCGTAATGGTGTGTTCGAACGTCGTAATCGTACTTTATTATATATGGTGCGATCTATGATGTCTCTTACCGATTTTCCGTTATCGTTTTGGGGCTATGCGTTAGAGACATCTGCATTCACTTTAAATAGGGCACCATGAAAATCCGTTGAGATGACACCATATGAGCTATGGTATGGCAAGAAGCCAAAGTTTTCGTTTCTAAAAGTTTGGGGATGCGATGCTTATGTCAAAAAGCTTCAGCCTGAAAAGCTGGAAGCCAAAGCGGAAAAGTGCGTCTTCATAGGTTACCCAAAAGAGACAGTTGGGTATACCTTCTATCTCAGATCTGAGGTCAAACTGTTTGTCGCTAACAATGGAGCTTTTCTTGAGAAAGAGTTTATCTCGAAAGAATTGAGTGGGAGGAAGATAGAACTTGATGAGGTTACAGAACCTCTGCTTCAACAAGATGGTGGCGCAGGGTAGAAAGAAATTTCCGTCGAGGCAACACCAGTTGAAGAGGAAGCTAATGATGATGATCATGAAGCTTCAAATCAAGTTAATGTCAGACCTCGCAGGTCGACAAGAGCACGTACTGCTCCTTAGTGGTACGGGAATCCTGTCTTTTCTATCATGTTGTTAGACAACAATGAGACTGCAAGTTATGGAGAAGAAATGGTGGGCCGAGATTCCAACAAATGGTTAGAAGACACAAAATACGAGATAGGATCTATGTATGAAAACAAAGTGTGTACCTTGGAAGTATTACCTGAAGATCGCAAGGCTATTCAGAACAAATGGATCTTTAAGAAGAAGAAGGATGCGGACGGTAATGTGACCATTTATAAAGCTCGACTTGTGGCAAAGGGTTTTTCACAAGTTCAAGGAGTTGACTACGATGAGACATTCTCACCCGTAGCGATGCTTAAGTCCGTCCGAACCATGTTAGCAATAACTGCATTTTTCGATTATGAAATATGGCAGATGGATGTCAAAACGGCATTCCTTAACGGGTTTCATAAGGAAGAGTTCTATATTATACAACTCGAAGGTTTTGTTGATCCAGAGAATGTTGACAAGGTGTGCAAGCTCTAATGATCCATTTATGGACTGGTACAAGCATCTCGGAGTTGGAATCACCACTTTGATGAGGTGATCAAGGCGTTTGGATTTATACAAGTTTTTGGAGAAGCTTGTATTTACAAGAAAGTGAGTGGGAGCTCTATACCGTTTCTAATATTATATGTGGATGACACATAGCTGATTGGAAACAATGTGGAGTTTTTGGAAAGCCTAAAAGATTACTTGAATAAAAGTTTTTCAATGAAAGACCTAGGAGAAGTTGCTTACATATTGGGCATAAAGATCTATAGAGATAGGCCAAGGCACCTGATAGCTCTTTCAGAAAGCACATACCTTGATAAAGTTTTGAAGAAGTTCAAAATGGAACAATCCAAGAAGGGGTTCTTGCCTGTGTTACAAGGTATAAATTTGAGTAAGACCTAATGTCCAGTAACTGCAGAAGATAGAGAAAAGATGAGTGTTGTCCCCTATGCTTCAGCCATAGGGTCTATCATGTATGCAATAATGTGCACAAGACCGAATGTCAGCCTCGCCATAAGTATGGCAGGCATGTTTCAAAGTGATCCAGGAGTGGAACAGTGGGAGGTGGTCAAGAATATTCTGAAGTACCCGAAAAGGACTAAGGAAATGTTTCTCGTTTATGGGGGTGATGAGGAGCTCGTCGTAAAGGGTTACGTTGGCGCAAGCTTTGACACTGATCCAGATGACTCTAAGTCGCAAACCGGATATGTTTTTGTTCTTAACGGGGGTGCGGTAAGCTGGTCTAGTTCCAAGCAAAGCATCGTAGCTGATTCTACATGCGAGGAGGAATACATAGTTGCCTCAGAGGCAGCCAAGGAGGGTGTCTGGATGAAGCAATTCATGTCAGATCTTGGAGTAGTACCAAGTGCACTGGATCCAATCAATCTGTTTTGTGACAACACTGGTGCCATTGCTCTAGCCAAGGAACCAAGGTTTCACAAGAGGACCAGACATATAAAGCGACTCTTGAACATCATCCATGATTACATCAAGGAGGAAGACATAAATATTTACAAAGTGCACATGGATCTGAATTTTGTAGACACGCTGGCTAAACCTCTACCACGAGCGAAGCATGAACAACACCAGAACTGTATGGGTGTTAGACTCATTACATTTTAAATCACATGAAGATGTGAGACTAGATTGTTTCAAGATAATTGTTTATTATCCTTGCTATAACTATATTGAATGGAGACATAAATGCATGTGTGGATATATAGACAAAACTATGTCCCTGGTGAGTCTCTAGTTGACTAGCCTGTTGATCAAGGATGGTTAAGGTTTCCTAGCCATAGACAAGTGTTGTGACTTGATGACGGGATCACATCATTAGGAGAATGATGTGATGGACAAGACCCAAACTATGAACGTAGCATATGATTGTGTCATTTTGTTGTTATTGTTTTCTACATGTCAAGTATTCATTCCGATGACCATGAGATCATGTAACTCACTGACACTGGAGGAATGCCTTGTGTGTATCAAACGTCGCAACATTACTGGGTGACTATAAAGGTACTCTACAGGCATCTCCGAAGGTGTCCGTTGAGTTAGCATGGATCAAGACTGGGATTTGTCACTCCGCGTGATGGAGAGGTATCTCGGGGCCCAGTCGGTAATACCACATCACATATAAGCCTTGCATGAAATGTGAATAAAGAGTTAGTCATGGGATCATGTATTACGGAACGAGTAAAGAGACTTGGCAATAACGAGATTGAAATAGGTATGGAGATACCGACGATCGAATCTCGGGCAAGTAACATACCGAAGGACAAAGGGAATGGTATACGGGATTATATGAATCCTTGACATAGAGGTTCAACCGATAAGATCTTCATAGAATATGTAGGATCCAATATGGACATCTAGGTCCCACTATTGGATATTGACCGGAGAGTGTCTGAGGTCATGTGTGCATACTTCTCGAACCCGCAGGGTCTGCACACTTAAGGTTCGGTGACGTTTTGGTATAGTTGAGTTATAGGTGCTGGTGACAGAAGTTTTGGTCGCAGTCCCGGATGAGATCCCGGACGTCACAAGGAGTTCTGGAATGGTCCGGAAACAAAGATTTATATAGAGGAAGTTGGTATATGGATTCCGGAAGGATTTCGGGCATTGCCTGTAGTGTATCGGGAGTGAAAAATGGGTACCGGGGGCCCACCACTCCCCAAGAGGGCCACATGGACTTGATGGTGGCACAATAACTCTTAGTGGGATGACTAGTCAACCAAAGAAAGCCCATGAGGTAAAAGTGGAAAAAACCAAAAGAGGTGGACAACTTGGGGAAGAGTCCTACTCCAAGTAGGATTGGAGGAGGACTCCTCCTCTCTTGGTTCGGTCGAGCCCAAGGGGGTTTCCCTTGGTGCTCAAGGCTAGCCCCTCCTTCCTCCTATATATACTAGAGGTTTTAGGGTTTTTGAGACACAATTTCAGCCACGTGCAACCCTCTCCTCTAGTTTGTAGGTCCTCCTGTGGTGGTGATGATCTACTCCTGCAGGGCTCCGCCCGAGCTCCGCAGTAATCTGATCTAGAGGTAAAACTACGTGGTGTAGATTTGAGTTGAACGTTGCAAAGTTGTGTCTCAGAAGCCCTACAACCACCAATATATAGAGGAGGAGGGGAGGGGCTAGCCTTGGGGCTCAAGGAGCCCCTTGGTTCGCCGGCCGAAGGGACAGGAGGACTCCTACTCCAATTTGGTTTGGGGAAGGAGGAGTCCTCCCTTTCCTTCCCACCTCCCTCTTTCCTTTTTTTATTTCCTTTGGTATTTTTTCCCTTGTGGCGCCATGGCCCTATTAGGCTGGCCTCACCAGCCTATTAAGGGCTGCTGCGCCACCCTAGGGTCATTGGGCTCACTCCCGGGTGGGTGGGCCCCTCCCGGTGAATACCCGGAACCCATTCGTCACTCCCGGTACACTGCCGGTAATGCCCGAAACTTTCCGGTGACCAAATCAAACCATCCTATATATCAATCTTCGTTTCCGGACCATTCTGGAAACCCTCGTGACGTACGTGATCTCATACAGGACTCCAAACAACATTCGGTAACCACACACATAACTCAACTATACCAAAACATCATCGAACCTTAAGTGTGTAGACCCTGCGGGTTCGAGAACTATGTAGACATGACCGGAGACACTCCTCGGTCAATATCCATAGCGGGACCTGGATGCCCATATTGGATCCTACGTATTCTCCAAAGATCTTATCGGTTGAACCTTAGTGCGAAGGATTCATATAATCCCGTATGTCATTCCCTTTGTCCTTGGGTATGTTACTTGCCCGAGATTATATCGTCGGTATCCGCATACCTATTTTAATCTCGTTACCGGCAAATCTCTTTACTCATTACATAACACAAGATCCCGTGAGTTACACTTAGTCACATTGCTTCCAAGGCTTGTGTGTGATGTTGTATTACCGAGTGGGCCCCGAGATACCTCTCCGTCACACGGAGTGATTAATCCCAGTCTTGATCCATACTAGCTCAATGGACACCTTCGGAGATACCAGTAGAGCACCTTTATAGTCACCCACTTATGTTGCGACGTTTGATACACACAAGATATTCCTCCGGTGCCAGTGAGTTATATGATCTCATGGTCATAGGAATAAATACTTGACACACAGAAAACAATAGCAACAAAATGACACGATCACATGCTACGTTCATAATTTGGGTCTAGTCCATCACATGATTCTCCTAATGATGTGATCCAGTTATCAAGTGACAACACTAGCATATAGTTAGAAAACCTTGACTATCCTTGATCAACTGGCTAGCCAACTAGAGGCTTGCTAGGGACATTGATTTGTCTATGTATCCACACATGTATCTATGTTTTCATTCAATATAATTCTAGCATGGATAATAAACGATTATCTTGAAACAGGAAATATAATAATAACTATTTTATCATTGCCTCTAGGGCATATTTCCAACATTCCTAGCCATAGATAAGTGTTGTGACTTGATGATGGGATCACATCATTAAGAGAATGATGTGATGGACAAGACCCAAACTATGAACGTAGCATATGATCGTGTCATTTTATTGCTATTGTTTTCTACATGTCAAGTATTCATTCCTATGACCATGAGATCATGTAACTCACTGACACTAGAGGAATTCCTGGTGTGTATCAAACGTCGCAACGTTACTGTGTGACTATAAAGGTACTCTACAGGCATCTCCGAAGGTGTGCGTTGAGTTAGCATGGATCAAGACTGGGATTTTTCACTCCGCATGACGGAGAGATATCTCGAGGCCCACTCGGTAATAGAACATCACATATAAGCCTTGCAAGAAATATGACTAAAGAGTTAGTCATGGGATCTTGTATTACGGAATGAGTAGAGCGACTTGCCAGTAACGATATTGAAATAGGTATGTAGATAACGACAATCGAATCTCAGGCAAGTAACATATCGAAGGACAAAGGCAATGGTATACGGGATTATATGAATCCCTGACATAGAGGTTCAACCGATAAGATCTTCGTAGAATATGTAAGATCCAATATGGACATCCAGGTCCGACTATTGTATATTTACCGGAGAGTGTCTCGGGTCATGTCTGCATTGTTCTCGAACCCGCAGGGTCTGCACACTTCAGGTTCGGTGACGTTTCAGTATAGTTGAGTTATAGGTGCTGGTGACCGAAGTTTTGTTTGGAGTCCCGAATGATATACCGGACGTCATGAGGAGTTCCGAAATGGTTCGGAAACAAAGATTGATATATAGGAATTTGGTATTTGGATTCCGGAAGGATTTCGGTCATTGTCGGCAGTGTACCGGGAGTGACGAATGGGTACCGGGGGCCCACCAGGTGGGCCCACCACTCCCCAAGAGGGCCATGTTGACTTGATGGTGGCACAATATCTCTTAGTGGGATGACTAGTCAACCAAATAAAGCCCATGGGGTAAAAGTGGAAAAACCCAAAAGAGGTGGACTACTTGGGGAGGAGTCCTACTCCAAGTAGGATTGGAGGAGGACTCCTCCTCTCTTGGATCGGCTGAGCCCAGGGGGTATTCCCTTGGTGCTCAAGGCTAGCCCCTCCTTCCTTCTATATATACTAGAGGTTTTAGGGTTTTTGAGACACAATTTCAGCCACGTGCAACCCTCTCCTTTAGTTTGTAGTTCCTCCTCTAGATCGGATTTTGCGGTGCTTAGGCGAAGCCCTGCATGAATAGATCACCACCATCACCGGCGCACCGTCACGCTGCCGGAGAACTCATCTTCTTCCCCTTCTATCTTGCTGGATCAAGAAGGCGGAGATCGTCATCGTGTTGTACGTGTGCTGAACACGGAGGTATCATCCGTTCGGTGCTAGATCGAGACGGATCGTGGGACGGTGGCACTTTGGATCGTGAAGATGTTCCACTACATCAACCGCGTTTCTTAACGCTTCCCCTTAGCGATCTACAAGGGTATGTAGATCCCATCTCCCTCTCGTAGATGATCATCACCATGATAGGTCTTCGTGTGCGTAGGAAATTTTTTGTTTCCCATGCAACATTCCTCAACACGGACAAGATAAATGACAAAAGCTATGATATCCCACATGCTAGTCCCACGATCACGACCATGCGCCTCTAGTCCTCGGCATAAGTCACATACAGCCTGCCACTGTCCTCGTTGAACTCCCACTTCAGCTGGGTGTCATCGGGAACTCCTGCGTCTGGGGTACCTGTACCTGTGGGTGTTTGTAGTAAACTGTGAGCCACGAGGACTCGGCAATCACATGACCTTGGTATCGAGTCTAACTAAGTTAAATGGGTGGGGTACGTTAAGTGTTTGAGTTTGCAGCATCCTAAGCATATACGGTGGCTAACTTACGAAGAACGGAAATAACATGTGGTGGTCTACGTAAGACGGTCGAGGACTAGGATGATCACCAAGAGATCCTGAACACCTACTTACGTCATTCATAACCCCACCGTGTTCTCGATCAAAGAAGGAGCTCTGGAAGAAAAAATCACGATTATGCACTCAATTGGCAAGTTTTATTTGAATCACTTTAAGTTGCCAAGAACCGAATTTTAACAAAATATCCATGTTTGCCACCTAACCGCGGGCACGGCATGCCAAAAGATTAATCCCTGCAGGGGTGCTCGAACTAGTCCAGCGCAAATTACCACATGCCGCATAGTTATCCTCTACCACGAAACTCGTGATCTCGTCAGATTCCTTAGAGGAAAACCTCAACTCTGAGAAGACCCAAAGTCTCACTGGAATCCCAATGTGCAAGATATATCGCCAAGGTAAGACAAGTCCAGCAAGACCGCCCGACGTGACGACCACCCTGATAAGAGCCGCGTATCTCAATCTCAGGACATGGCGGATGAGTCACACAATGAGTTAACCAAACCTCGAGTTGCCCCGCGGTGGCCCCATAGTCTGCTCATTTTGGACCAACACTCATGAGGAGCACTGACCCGGGTTGTTGATTAATTCCTCAGTGTAGCTATTCCCTATGCTTTTTATTATTAAGTTATTAGTAAATTAACACCAAAGTTTTGTCCTGCTAGACAAGTCTTAACAATATACGATTTATCGAGGGGGTCCCCATAACAACCCCGAACGTGTTAGGAGCGCTTAATTATGGAATAAAACACCGGTAGATGAAACTAAGGCGGCAACAACGGAACAAATCACCCGGCAAAAGGCCAGGCCTTCCGTTATTCACCAAGTATATAGGTGCATAAAATTAAATAGCAATTATATAAGATGATATCGAGTTGCCCATGTTATCACATGGACCAGCTGGCACCTGCAACTAGCAACACTAACAATTGGTGGTTGAGCAAGCCTAACTTAGCCAAACAATATTTGCTAGGAGGGGAGGTGTTTGAGGTTTCATGGCAATTTTTGATGGCCTATATATCATGTGGTAGGAAGTGAAGATGTAATGAAGGAAACGTAACACTAAGCATAACAAAGCTAGAAACGGTGTCAAGGTCACGATTATCTTGCCGCTGATTTCTTCGGAGTGGAACTGATCCTGATATTCCTGCACGAACTCACCAGATTCTTCGAACTCGTTTCCGGTCCCAGTAGCTACCCGAAAGAAAACAATCAAGAAATAAATACCAACAGGAAGGTGATGCCACAGAAATTATGAGGCAAGCAAACACAACCTCTAACCATGCACAAGAACCACCCTGCATCGATAAAACTATTGTCACATCACCACAAGGGGACTTTCTACATAATTGCTTAAAATCAGAAACCAACAATACGATTGGATTCATTGGGATTTTCTACCCCAATCCATATTTCATATTGCCCATGTTGCATTCGGAAAAACACCACAACAATGAAAGAAAATCTAGCACAGATCAAACTACAACATAACCAGAACCATGGTTGTTCTTGAGCCAGCCCAATTTGGCAAATCCATATCCGGACATTTCCGGCAATGGAAATATGCCCTATTTATCACAAGGAATTCACAAACAAAAAATAAAAATACGAGGGAAAAATATGATGAGGAGGGGGACCCACCTGGTAGTGGCCCCTCACTGGATGACATGTGGGCCCTTGTGGCCCACTGTCATACACACACAATAACTACACACATGAATTAAAAAGAGGCCAGGGGGATTCGAATCCACAACCTCCCTGGTGGATCTAGCTACCCCCATCACTTGGATAGCTACTTCTAGCTGCTCTAACAAAGGCATCCGACAAGGTAAGCTACTATGCAGGTAACGAATTCCACCGAAAAACAAAAGGGCTTGCCTTGGGGGGATCAAACCCATGATGCATAGGGCAACAGTGCAAGCACCTGACCACTGCACTACTCACACGGATCTAAACAGAGAGGGGGTCTTGCTCTTTTGAACAATTCCCTGTGCAAGCACACTACCGCACCGCGACCTAAAACAGAGGCGATCGCCGGCGAGCACATGGGCCATCAACAGCGGGGATGTCCACTGGCGGGGGATGCGGAGTCTCTGGGGATTCCATTCCTGAAGCAAACACGTCGAGCGGGGGACTTGCTGCTATGCTGCGTCTACTTCTACTAAAGCTGGCGCTATAAGCTAATGAACCTGTTGCTACTGCTACCGCAAGTTGTTGATGTTGCTGCACTGAATCTGCTTGACAGAGCAATGCCGGCACCAAAAGGGGGATGCCCTGCATTGTGAAGCTGCTACCTGTTGTGCTACAACTACTGCTGCACGCTGGAACTACTCTACAACATATTGCTGTTGCTACTACGCGCGACTGAAGCTGCTGCTCGAGAATAGAGCCACGACGAGCTACACGATACGGCAGGCCTCGGCCAGAGAGGGAAACAAAGGAGGAGGAGAGCGGGACTTCGCTCACCTAGAGGCACCGAGCCGATTCGGTGCTGGAGATGAAGAGGACGTCGAGCCGGAGCGGCAGAAGACTCGCCGGAGAGGAAGAAGACGGTTGCCGTCGTGGACGTCGAAGTGGTCAACCTTGTCATCCTCTCTTCGCAAAAATGGAACCTCCTTGGCGTCTGCGGCCTCCTAGTGTAGCCGGGGAAGAAGAAGGGCGACGGATCTGCTGCTGGCGACGAGCTCACCGGACTCCATCCATGGCGCTGCCATTGATGGACCTCATCTGACAGCGCGAGGGGAAGAGGAGGAAGGGAATGGAGAGACTAGGGTTGGAGAAGGGCTGGGGTGCCTCTTATGGCCCTCGGGATGCGAGCCCAGCCGTTAATAGAGGAGGAACTCTGATCTAGTGGTGGTTATGGCGTCGTACAGGTGACGTCGAGAGGTGGGTGAAGAGGGACGCGCTACGGGCTGGACCGAATAGCTAATGAGCCTAAAAGGGTTGGCCTGGCTCTCTCTTAACTAAAACCGAAAGAAAAACCTCTGTTTTATTTTTATAAAACCAGACAACCACATAAATCCCACAGAAATAAGAAGGGGTTTTTAAGTAAAAGAAAGATACTTTGCTAAACAAAATAATATAGCCTATTTAATAAAATAGGTTTGACTATTTTTAGGCAAAGTAAAATATATACTTTATTAGTAAACCTAGGCTGTTTTTTCAAAGAAACAAAATATCCAGGTTTGGAGAAAAAATAAAAGATCTCCACTTCACCACTCACAAAAATTGAGAGAAAAGGTGGACATTTTTATAGGATTTTTAAAGCAAGTTGAAAAACACAAGTAACCAAATATTGAATAGGAAGGTTTTTGAATCATGGTGCAACAAGGGTTTTGAAGGGGCTTTGTTGCACCCACACTTCTGCACAAGATCACAAACTCACATGCACTCACATAACCACCAAGGTGGCACAACACACAAGATCGAACAATCAAGGCAAAAGGGAAAAGAAATAACATATGCATGATGCTTGAGATGCACATGAAATGACAATGCCACAAGCCTCACATCCATAACATTGCCTCAACAGAGTTGCCAAACATGGAAAGGATTACAAAAGGGGAAGGAAAAGCACTTGGGATGTTATAACTCTCCCACACTACAAGAGGATCTCGGCCTGAGATCTAGGACTGGAAAAACTCTGAAAATTCGGAACGGAGGTGGTCCTCGCGCTCCCAAGTGGCTTCTTTGTCTGAGTGATGTGACCATTGCACTTTTAGGAACTTGATTGACTTATTGCGGGTCTTGCGCTCATCCTCTTCAAGTATTGCTATCAGATGCTCATGGTAGCATAGGTCGGGCTGGAGGTCGATATCCTGGAGATCAATTGTGCGCTTGGGAGTCTTGAAGCATCTCCAGAGCTGAGAGACATGGAACACATCATGCACATTTGAGAAGTTGGATGGAAGATCTAACTGATATGCAAGATCGCCTCTCTTGCCAACAATTCTGAAAGGACCAACAAAGCGAGGAGCGATCTTTCCTTTGATGTCGAAACGCTGAGTGCCCTTCATGGGAGACACTCTGAGATACATGAAATCATCGAGCTAAAAAGTCATGTCATGATACTTGCTATCGTAGTACCTCTTCTGACGGGACTGCGCTGCTTTGAGATTATCCCGAATGACATGACACATTTCTTCTGCTTCAGCAATCATGTCATTCCCAAGAATCTGACGCTCACCAGTCTCTGACCAATTGAGCGGGGTACATCACTTCCTGCCATATAGAATCTCGAATGGAGCCTTGCCTGAGCTTGCTTGAAACTTGTTGTTGTATGAGAACTCGGCAAATGGTAGGCAATCTTCCCACTTCATGCAAAAATAAATCACACAAGCTCTAAGCATATCTTCAATGATATGATTGACTCTCTCAACTTGCACACTTGTCTGAGGATGGAAAGTTGTACCGAATCGAATCTTAGTACTCATCGCAGACTGAAAGGAATCCCAGAACTTGGAAGTAAAGATGCTTCTACGATCTGAAGAAATGAGCATAGGAACACTGTGCAACGAGACTATCTGAGCTGCCGAGATAGACTCTTTGACCGGTAGGAAATGAGCAACTTTGGACAACTTATCGATGACGACGAAGATGGCATCATTGCCTTTCTTGGACTTTGGAAACCCAGTGACAAAATCCATCTCCACATGATCGAATTTCCACTCGGGTATAGGCAAGGGATGCAGAAGACTTGTTGGACGTTGATTCTCCGCCTTCACTCTGCAACACACATCACACTCGTTCACGAACTGAGCAATTTCACGTTTCATGTGAGTCCACCAGAAGGTTTGCTTCAGATCCTGATACATTTTGGATCTTCCTGGATGTATCGAGAGAAGGTAATTATGGGCTTCATCCATGATAACTTTCCTGAGCTTCCCTTTTGGAACGACAAGGCGGACCTTGAGGAACAAAGTATCCCTGTCATCAACACGGAAGCACTTATATTTCGGAATGCTCTTTGCCAAGCCAATCTTAACTTTCTTCACCATCACATCAAGAAGTTGAGTTTGTCTGACTTGGTATTCCATGGTAGGAGAAATATGGAGGTTAGCAAGAAATCCCTGAGGTACTAACAGAAGGTTGACGTTCCTGAAAGATTCAGAAAGATCAGGCTGGAGAGGCTTCAGAATGAGACTGTTGCGGTAAGCCTTTCTGCTCAAAGCGTCTGCAATGACATCTGCTTTGCCTAGAGTGTAGTCAACGCTTGGATTATAATCTTGGATCATTTCCACCCAATGAGTTTGACGAAGATTGAGAATAGGCTGGGTGAAGATGTATTTGAGACTCTTGTGATCAGTGTAGACCTCATCCCGTCTGCCCAACAAGAGATGTCTCCAAGTCATCAGCGCATGTACCACTGCCACCAACTCAAGATCATGAGTAGGGTAATTATTCTCACTTGGTTTCAACTGCCTTGAGGTATAAACTACCACTTTCTTCTCTTGCATCAGAACTGCACCAAGACCTTGAAGAGAGGCATCACAGAACACTTGATAAGACTTGGAATCATCAGGAGGAGTCAAGACTGGAGTAGAAGTGAGCTTCTCTTTGAGTGTGTCGAAAGCCAACTGACACTCTGGAGACCAGACAAACTTCACACTCTTTTGAAGAAGGCTTGAGAGAGGCTTAGCAATTTTGGAGAAATTCTCAACGAATCTTCTACAATAGCTTGCAAGCCCGAGAAAGCTTCAAAGCCGCTTCAGATTTTGAGGAGGTTCCCACTCAACAATGGCTTGCACCTTTGACGGATCAACTTTGATGCCCTCGGCAGAGATGATGTGCCCAAGGTACACAACTTCCTTCAACCAGAACTCACATTTGGAAAACTTAGCATAGAACTTATGTTCTCTTAGCTTATCAAGCACAAGCCGGAGATGTTCTTCATGCTCTTCCTCAGTTTCAGAAAAGACCAGAATGTCATCAAGATAAAGCAAGACAAATTCATTCTTGAATGGGGAGAAGATATAATTCATCATCCCATAGAAGGTCAGTGGAGCATTAGCGATACCAAAAGACATCACTATGTACTCATAAGAGCCAAAGCTTGTCCTGAAAGCAGTCTTTCGAATGTCTCCTTCACGAATGCGAATTTGATGATATCCCATCCCGAGATCAAGCTTAGAGAAGATATTAGCCCCTTTCAATTGCTCGAACAATTTATTGATGTTGGGAAGTGGATACTTGTTTCTGATCGTCTTCTTATTCAATGGGCAGTAATCGACACAGAGTCGGTTCGTTCCATCCTTCTTTTTGACAAAAAGAACTCCACAACCCCAAGGAGATGAGTTGATCTGATCAGACCGAGACGCTCTTGCTCATCAAGTTGCTTCTTCAACTCTTTCAGCTCTTCTGGACCCAGTTTGTACGACCATTTGCATACTGGTTGAGTTCCCGGTTCAAGCTCAATTACGAACTCAACTGCCCGGCGCGGAGGCATTCCTGGCAGTTCTTCCGGGAAGACATCTTCATACTCACAGACCACTGGGACTTGAGAAATTGGAGAGATCTCACCTTTCTCATTCAAGGAAAACAAACAGATCGTGTCATCACGCGTAGCGAAGATAATCACGTCCTCCGAATGATGAGTTAGCTTGACATCTTTTGCTTGACAATCGAGAAATGCCTTGTTCATAGATAGCCAATCCATCCCAAGGATCAGATCAATATCAGACTTGCCAAGGACAATTGGAGAAGCCGCGAAGGAATAGTCACCCATCTTGACAGCGACATCAGGAACAAACCAACGAGAACTCATGAGCATCTCGGAGAAACAACATCTAAAGTCTTAGGCAACTCTTCATGATGCAAATTATGCTTTGCCGAAAACGGATAAGATATGAAACAATGCGATGCACCAGAATCAAACAAGACCTTTGCAGGAATATCATTAACCAAGAGATTACCCATAATCACATTAGAGGAGTTTTCTGCTTCTGTTGCATTCACCATATTGACTCTCCCAGACTTGGGATTGAACTTCTCCATTGCATTGCATGGAGGCTTTACTAGAGGAGGAGGCCGAAGACGCTGCTGAGTGGTGCACTTGTTAGAGTAGTCACCCTTCTTCCCACACTTGTGACAAGTCACCTGTGAAAGCGGACGGAATTGCACTTGAGGACTCCCTTGCTTCTGCTGCTGAAACCTCTGCTGGAAAGATGGTTGGGTGGGTGGGAAGAACCACGACCACCTGACTGCTTGAACTGCGGAATCTGCCGAGGAGGAGGAGACACCCAATATTTCTACTACTTCTGGACCACCTGAGTTGAGGACGAGGAACTGGAATCTCTGAAACGCTTCCTTGAATTCTCCACTTTGAACAAAGCTGCTTCAGCCCTGAGAGCCAAGTTGTAAAACTTATCAAACTCACCGGGATCGTGCAAGGCAAGGGCCATCTGCAAGTCTTCCTTTAGACCACCTCTGAACTGATAAATCTTGCTCTTTTGATCTCGGATGTCCTGTTTAGCATACCGAGCCAGCTCATGGAACTCGACATTTTACTTGTACATCGAAGATCCTCCTTGCTTTAAGCGTCTGAACTTCTCACGCATCTCTTCCACGAAGCTAAACGGAATATAGTGAGCCATGAAATCTCTGCAGAAATCATCCCACCCAATCATTCAATCGCATGTGGAGTCCCTCAACTGTTGCCACCATTCTGCTGCTTGACCCTTGAGCTGAAAAGTTGCAAACTTGACAAAGTCCTCTGGTCGCACATTACTGCACTCGAAGTGCTTGTTCATGTCACGAATCCAGTCATCAGCATCGAATGGCTGGTCACAAGACGTGAAGTACTTCGACTAGTTTGCCATGAATTGATTCAGAGTAGCAAGCTGATGTCCACCATGGTTGAAATTGCCCCGCTGCTGATTGTTCCTCTCTGGCAACAACTGAAGTAACATCTGAGTGTCTCAATTGGTTGCAGCCATCACCGCTAGCCACGCCTCTGCAGGTTGAGGGAGCGGTGGAGGAGGTGGCGGAGGAGGGTGGTGGAGGATCAGCACTCTCACGACCCGGATTCTGGCGAGTTGGTGGAGCCATCCTAGAGACGGACAACTGATGACCCACAAGTGTAGGGTATCGCAACAGTCTTCACGGGTAAGTAGGCCAAGGAGATGGATGGTTGGTCATGGATGAGAGATATCATGTATTTAACTTGGGGCAAGGCACATAGAAAAGTAATGATCATCTAGGCATATATCAAACATTAGGCATGTATCCCGAGGTAGTCGTACGTGCTTGCAATAAGAACTTGCACGACATATTTTGTCCTACCATCCCGCTATCAATGGGGGCAAATGGAACTTATGGATATTGAGGTGGTCCTATCAAAGAGCACCGGAACAAAGCATTAACAATCAATGGATACATGGAATCCTCAAACTATAGCCCATCCCTTTTGGTGTCCCAAGCTGTCACCATTGGGATCGCCGGTTCCGGACTATTAGGTGCATACTACTCATAGATAGGATCTAGAACACAAATATATTCATGAAAAAATAAGGTATTCAGATCTGAAATCATGGCACTCGGGTCCAAAGTGACAAGCGTTAAGAGTAACAAGTAGTAGCAAAGATGATAAACACCATAGTAGATGATAGGCAACGTGCCCCCAACAATCCGACGAACTATTACATGATCTAACTCATCCAATCTCTCCCATCCCCTTCACATACAGCAGGGAATTACTCACACATGATGGGAGAAGCCGTGGAAGGATGATGGTGTGGTGATGGTGATGACGATGGTGACGATTTGCCCTCTCCGGAGGCCAAAACAGCCTCCAGATTGGCCCTCTCAAAGAAGAACCGAGGGTGGCGGCGGCTCCGCATCGAGAACTTGCAAAAAAACTTTTGTTCTGGAATTTCCTCATCACCGGTAAAAATAGGAGCCAAAGTAGGGCACCAGAGGGGGTGGGCCGCACCCAGGCGGCCTCCCGGCGCGGCGAGCGGGCAAGCCGCGCCAACATGTCATCTGGGGGCCGTGTGGCTCCCCTCTGGCCCATCTTCTGGCCCATGGTCCCTCCCGGTGCTTGGATTTTCTCTATTTTTTCTAGGAATTTTCTGGGATGTCTAAATATCCATTTGCCCGCACACAAGAAAACCATACACGCAGCTCTGCTGAAAACGGCGTCAGTCCAGATTAGTTTCATTCAAATCATGCAAGAATGATGCCAAAACAATATCAGAAGTGTTTGGAAAAATCGATACGTTTCAGACGTATCAACTCCCCCTAGCTTAGCATATTGCTTGTCCTCAAGCAATTGAGTTTAACGAACTGAACGCGACAAAGAAAACTTTCACAAACTCTTTTGCTTCATCGGATGTATATAAGCATGCACTACGAACAAGTCCAACAAGTATTGAAGTAATGCTACAAAGACAATACACGAAGCAATCCCTCAATCATGTGAAGAGTTTCAAACAACTAAGAATGAATAATGTGTAAGTGAAAAGCATAAAGTGATCACAATCCACATGACCTGGATATACTAGAGTGGTATCTCAATAGCCCCCAAGAGTGAAGCAAAACAAAAATGCAGACACTCCTTCAGAGTATTAAAGGAGACTAGAAATAAATATTTTAGAATAAGCAATATCACAATCATGCAGAAGACAATGTGGTGCTTTGGGACAATACACATTACACTCAGAATGACAATTATGCTCTCTATAGTTGGTGCTTTTATGAGAAGAGGACGACTCAACAGAAAAGTAAAATAGATAGGCCCTTCGTAGAGGGAAGCATTGATTTGTAGAGGTGCCAGAGCTTGAGCTTTAAAACAGAGATAAAACAATATTTTGGCCGGTATGCTTTCATTGTCAACATAACAACTAAGAGATCTCAATATCTTCCATGCTAAATACATTATAGGCGGTTCCCAAACAGAAAAGTAAAGTTTTAACTCCCTCTCCACCAATCGATCACATTCCACGACGGGCCAAGTCCACGGGTACCGTCCATACAAACAACAATCCCAGGGGAGTTTTGTTTCATTAAATTTGATTTGACTCCGAGCATGGAACTGGGCATCCCGGTTACTAAGGGCGTGTTTGGTTGGGTGGGTTGCACCTGCATGGCATCCCGGATGCAACTTTCAGCTTGTTTGGTAAACTGTGTGGCTATCTCGGCCTGGCCCAGCTGATGCAGAAAGTAGCCTCTCAGCCAGGCTGAGAGATACGCACGTTTCGAGCGTAGCTCGCGTGCAGGCTCGCTCGTTCCCACGCGCCGCCACTGCCTTCCTCTCCCACGCGCCGCTGCCGCTGCCCTCCGTTCCCACGCGCCGCCGCCCTCTCCCACGCGTCGCCGCTGCCCTCCTCTCCCAGGCGTCGCCGCCGCCACCCTCTCCCAGGCGCCGCCGCCGCCCTCCTTTCCCAGGCGCCGCTGCCCTCCTCTCCGAGGCGCCGCTGCCCTCCTCTCCGAGGCGCCGCTGCCCTCCTCTCCCAGGCGCCGCCGCCGTCCTCCTTTGCCAGGCGCCGCCGCCATCCTCCTCTCCCAGGCGCCGCCGCCGTCCTCTCCCAGGCGCCGCCGCCGTCCTCTCCCAGGCGCCGCCGCTGCCCTCCTCTTCCAGGCGCCACTGCCGTCCTGCCGTGGTCAAGTCGCTGCCCGCCGGATCCTACCGCCCCGCCCTGCCGATCTCCATTCCCCATCTCGTGCAGCCATCTCATGCATGTTCACCAAACACTCATCTCTTCTCATCTTTGCATCAAGTCAACCTGGCCATGCTCATCCTGGATCCCTCATGCGATGCAGCCACAAGCTACCCAGGGAACCAAACATGCCCTAAACACTTTCTCGTGAAAGACAGTGAATGAACACATATCTTGAGAATAACCTACTTAGCATGGAAGATATTGATAGCCCCTAGGCACTACATGAGAGATTCGGACATACAAAACAAAATATTTATTTGAAAATTTAGAACACGACACATGCAAATTTACTTAGAACGGCACATAAATACCGCATATAGGTAGGTATGGTGGACTCATATGGCGCAACTGGTTTTAAGGATTTTGGATGCACAAGCAGTCAGTCCGCTTAGTACAGGCGAAGGCTAGCAAAAGACGGGGAAGCGACCAACTAGAGAGCAATAACGGTCATAATCATACAGAGCGACAAAGCAACATTCAATCGGGCATGAAAGCGGTATAACTATTTTGAAATAAAAAGATCATCAAGGCTTGATAGACTTCTAGTCATAAACATGTGTAAGCATGTGCCTAGTCAATCCAGATATTCTTCGAAGGGAAATACCACTGTAATATGCCAAACCATGAACAATGCAATGCATGCAAATCATTTCAATAACACATTATGCACTCCAGCTATTTGAGACTAGTCACAAAGCAAGCATGAACTACTGGGAAAGCATTGTAATCATAGCACTATGTCGCTACAAGCTGGTCTTTATATCATAAGTACATGCATATCTACAAAAGTAGAAACAAATAGAGTTCATATCGGCTTTCCTTGTTGCATTCCTTCCATCGATCTTCGTCATTATTGCATCGTCACTTGCACGATCGAACGTAGAAAGATATAATCAAGTGCAATTGCGACCATAGACCTGAGCTGAATGCTACCTCTTGAGCTTGCGTTGGTTTTTTCCCTTGAAGAGGAAAGGGTGATGCAGCACAGTAGCAGTAAGTATTTCCCTCAGTTTGAGAACCAAGGTATCAATCCAGTAGGAGTATCAAGCCAAGTCTCAAAAGTACCTCTTCAAAAACAGAAAACTTGCACCCAACACTACAAAGGGGTTGTCAATCCCTTCACGATGATTGCAAGGTGAGATCTGAAGGCGGAAAGTGCAACAAAGTAAAAGTGTAAGGCTGAAAATATGATGTGAAGTAGACCCCGGGGCCATAGTGTTCACTAGAGGCTTCTCTCAAGATAGCAAATATTACGGTGGGTGAAGGAATTACTGTCGAGCAATTGATAGAACCGCGCAAAGTCATGACGATATCTAAGGCAATGATCATACATATAGGCATCACGTCCGAGACAAGTAGACCGATACTTTGTGCATCTACTACTATTACTCCACACATCGACCGCTATCCAGCATGCATCTAGTGTATTGAGTTCATAACGAACAGAGTAACGCCTTAAGCAAGATGACATGATGTAGAGGGATAAATTCATGCAATAGATATAAACCCCATCTTTTTACCCTTGATGGCAAGAACACGATGCGTGGCTCGCTACCCCTTCTGTCATTGGGTGAGGTCACCGCACAGTATGAACCCAAAACCAAGCACTTCTCCCATTGCAAGAACTATAGATCAAGTTGGCCAAACAAAACCCACAACTCGAAGAGAATTACAAGGATATGAAATCATGCATATATTAGATCAGAAGAAACTCAAATAAGATTCATAGATAATCTGATCATAAATCCACAATTCATCGGATCTTGACAAACACACCGCAAAAGAAGATTACATCGGATAGATCTCGATGAAGATCCTGGAGAACTTTGTATTGAAGATCCAAGAGAGAGAAGAAGCCATCTAGCTACTAGCTATGGACCCGAAGGTCTGTGGTGAACTACTCACGCATCATCGAAGAGGCAATGGTGTTGACGAAGAAGCTTTCCGTGTCCAAATCCCCTCTTCGGCAGGGCACCATAACGTGCCCCGCATGGGAACTTGTGAAGATAGAAGCTTGCGGCGGCGAAAAAGTATTTTTGTGGCTCTCTCCCGTGGTTTCAGATTTTTCGAGGATTTATAGGCGGAAGAACTAGGGCAGAGGAGCCCCAGGGGGCCCACAAGCCTGCTTGGCGCGGCCCCCTGGCCGCAGCTAGGGGGCTTGTGGCCTCCCCTCGTGCCCTATGCCTTGGTTCTCAAGCTTCCTATGTATCTTCTGTTCCGGAAAAAAATCTTTTCAGAGGTTTTATTCCGTTTGGCCTCCGTTTAAAATTCTCTTCTGAAAAAGGTCAAAAACACGGAAAAAACAGGAACTGGCACTTGGCACTGAGTTAATAAGTTAGTCCCAAAAAAGATATAAAATGCATACAAAACATCCAAAGTTTGTCAGGTTAATAGCATGGAACCATAAAAAATTATAGATACGTTGGAGACGTATCAAGCATCCCCAAGCTTAACTCCTGCTCGTCCTCGAGTAGGGAAGTGATAAAGACTAAATTTTTGATGTGGAATGCTACCTAGCATATTTGTCCTTTCTAATTTCTTTCATGTGACATGAATGTTCATCTGTGTAATATTCAAAACAATAGTTTGCTATGACATGAAAACAATAATACTTCAAGCAAACTAGCAAGGTAATCATGAACTTTCAAAATAACAAGGCCAAAGAAAGTTATCCCTACAAAATCATATAGTCTGGCTATGCTCCATCATCCCCACGCAAAAAATTTAAATCTTGCACAACCCCCGATATTGGCCAAGTAATTGTTTTCGCACTCTTAATTTCTCAAACCTTTTTCAACTCTCACGCAATACATGAGCGTGAGCCATGGATATAACACTATAGGTGGAATAGAGTGTGGTGTATGTTGCGAGACAAAAAGGAGGAGATGGTCACATTGACTCGGCGTATCAAAGGGCTATGGAGATGTCCATCAATAGATATCAATGTGAAGGAGTAGGGATTACCATGCAATGGATGCACTTAGAGCTATAAGTATGTGAAAGCTCAAAAGGAGAACTAGTGGGTGTGCATCCAACTTGCTTGCTTACGAAGACCTAGGGTAATTTTGAGGAAGCCCATCATTGGAATATACAAGCCAAGTTATATAATGAAGATTCCCACTAGTATATAAACAATAGACTCTCAATCATGAAGAGCATGGTGCTATTATGAAGCACAAGTGTGGAAAAAGATAGTAGCATTGTCCCTTCTCTCTTTTTCTCTTTTTTTGTTTGGGCTCTTTGGCCTCTTTCCATATATATATTTTTTGTGGGCAACTCTGTCCTCTTTCTTTTTTATTTCCTCACATGGGACAATGCTCTAATAATGATGATCATCACACTTTTATTTACTCACAACTCAATGCTTAGAACAATGATGACTCTATAGGAAATGCCTCCGACAGTGTACCGGGATGTGCAACGATCTAGCTTAGTGTATGACTCGCTAGCTATCTTACGATCATGCAATGGAAATATGAAAGTGACGGCACATGTCATGAGACGGAATGGTGGGAGTTGCATGGCAATATATCTCGAAATGGCTATGGAAAGGCCATGATAGGTAGGTATGGTGGCTGTTTTGAGGAAGGTCTATGGTGGTTTTGTGTACCGGTGAAAGTTGCGCGGCACTAGAGAGGCTAGCAATGGTGGAAGGTGAAAATGCATCTATACCATGGACTCACATTAGTCATGAAGAACTCACATACTTATTGCGGAAGTTTTTATTAGTAATCGAAACAAAGTGCTAAACGGATACTCCTAGGGGAAGGGTGTTGGAATTATGCCCTAGAGGCAATGATAAATTAGTTATTATTATAATTATTATATCAAGATAATCGTTTATTATCCATGCTATAATTGTACTGAATGAAGTCTTAGATACATGTGTGGATACATAGACAAAACACTGTCCCTAGCAAGCCTCTAGTTGGATAGCCAGTTGATCAAAGATAGTCAAGGTCTTCTGACTATGTACAAGATGTTGTTGCTTGATAACTGGATCACATCATTGAGTGAATCATGTGATGCACTAGACCCAAACTAATGAACGTAGCATGTTGATCATGTCATTTTGTTGCTACTGTTTTCTGCGTGTCAAGTATTTATTCCTATGACCATGAGATCATATAACTCACTGGCACCGGAGGAATGCCTTGTGTGTATCAAACGTCACAACATAATTGGGTGACTATAAAGATACTCTACAGGTATCTCCGAAGGTGTCCGTTGAGTTAGTATGGATCAAGACTGGGATTTGTCACTCCATGTGACAGAGAGGTATCTCGGGGCCCACTCGGTAATACAACAAAACACACAAGCCTTGCAAGCAATGTGACTTAGTGTAAGTCACAGGATCTTGTATTATGGAACGAGTAAAGAGACTTGCTGGTAAACGAGATTGAAATAGGTATGCGGATACTAACGATCGAATCTCGGGCAAGTAACATACCGAAGGACAAAGGGAATGACATACGGGATTATATGAATCCTTGGCACTGAGGTTCAATCGATAAGATCTTCGTAGAATATGTAGGGTCCAATATGGGCATCCAGGTCCCGCTATTGGATATTGACTGAGGAGTTCCTCGGGTCATGTCTACATAGTTCTCGAACCCGCAGGGTCTGCACACTTAAGGTTCAGCGATGTTTTATGCGTATTTGAGTTATATGGTTTGTTACCGAATGTTGTTCAGAGTCTCGGATGAGATCACGGACATCACCAGGGTTTCCGGAATGGTCCAGAAATGAAGATTGATATATAGGATGACCTCATTTGATTACCAGAAAGTTTTCGGACATTACCGGGAAAGTACCGGGAGTGACGAATGGGTTCCGGATGTTCACCGGGGGGGCCAGCCCACCCGGGGGAAGCCCATAGGCCTTATGGGTGCCACATCAGCCCTTAGTGGGCTGGTGGGACAGACCAAGAGGCCCTATGCGCAAGAGATAAAGAAATCAAATGAAAAAAGGGGAAGTGGGAAGGAAGGGAAGGACTCCACCTTCCAATCCTAGTTGGACTAGGATTGGAGGAGGAGGCCACATCCCCTTGGTTCGGCCGACCCCTTCGGGCTCCCTTGAGCCTCAAGGCAAGGCCCTCCCCCTCCCTCCTATATTTATTGAGGTATTAGGGCTGATTTGAGACAACTTTGCCATGGCAGCCCGACCACATACCTCCACGGTTTTTCCTCTAGATCGTATTTTTGCGGAGCTCCGGCGGAGCCCTGCTGAGATAGATGATACGTCTCAAACATATCTATAATTTTTGATGGTTTCATGCTGTTATCTTGTCTTCTTTGTAGGTTTTATGTACCTTTTTATATCTTTTTGGGACTAACTTATTAATTCAGTGCAAAGTGCCAGTTCCTGTTTTTTCCGTGTTTTTGACTCTTTTCAGATCTGATTTTGGAACGGAGTACAAACTGAAGAAAACCCCGAAATGATTTTTTCCTGAATGGAAGAAGTCCAGGGGGCTCTAGGGCCAAGCCAGGTGGGATCCAGGGAGCCCACAAGCCCCCACTCCCCCACCAGGGGGAGGCGGCGGTGGGTAGGCTTGTGGCCTCCCTGGCTGCTGTAATGCCCCAAGTGTGGAACCTTCCCTATTTGGAACCTGTTGCATGTGGGTCCACCCTGTCAGATATTTGTTGATGTCACTTGTGTCTATGATTTCCTGTGTCCCTTGCATATCTTCCTTGCATGCATGCTTAGCATAACATAACATGTCATCTCCTTGATCTTGTGATTTCATGTAACTCTTATTTTTAGTTTTCTTTGCATGAATGTATCCATGCCATACCATCTTTGCCATACCTTGATTCTATGCCATACCTTATGATTGCATGTCATGATCATGGTGGCATATGTTCTTACTAGGAGTTAGTATTGTGGTGAGATAATGCATGTGATCTTGATATACGTGAGGGTGTGGTTTAGTAATATTTTGTGTTGATTCTCATGTGATAATGGTGTGTGTAATGTAGGAGTGAGTGCTAGTCATTTTAAGCTCTTGCTATTTAAAATCCTTTTCCCTCCTATTATTCCATGTCAAAATTCCTTCTTCCCAAAAATGATTCTAAAATGTCTCGTGGTTTGATTAAATGGTGACTATGAGGAGGTGTATTTTTGCTGACTTGTTATTTGATTTTTAAAGGTGCAAATAAACCCAAAACAGTATATTAATTTATGTTTTGCATTTATTTCAAAAGGCTCCAAATATTGCTTTCCTATTTTATTCTAATGGGCCATAATTCCTTATGTCCAGCAGATATTTCCTTTTGATTTTTGTCACAGCATCTTATCTTGTGGTTTATTTTTTCTCTGTGTGTTTTAAGCTAAATAGAAACCCTCCCCAGCGTTTTCTTTTTCCCTGGCACAAGATGGGCCTCCTCCCTTCGGTGGCCATGCTCCCCCTGTCCAGTGCAGCCCAGGCGAGCCACCTCCTCCTCCGTGGCCCGTAACCCTGGCGACAGAGCCCACTGGTGGGTCGTTTTCTTCTTCCTCCCGACGTCACCCTCGTACGACCAAAGCTCCACCTCCCGATCGCCTCCCCCTTAATCCAGCGGCTCGAGCTCGCCTCCCGAGACCATATAAGGGGCCAGCCTCCTCCTCGCAACCCTAGGCCGCCAGTCTCTCCCTCCCCTCGTCCCTCGCGCCGCCAGGACAGGAGCCGCAGGCGCCATGGTTCGGACCTCGCTGGGTGCGTAGAGGCAGCAAGAGTCGCCGCCTCGCCCCGTCAGCAGCGCCAGGAAGACGCGGTGGCCAAGGAGGTCGCGTTCCCGCAGCCCCAGGACGGCGTCCTCGACTTCCTCGACGTCCTCGTCGTCCGCGTCTTCCCCGGCCGACCTCCTCCTCTGCATCGCCTTCGCTTCCCCCTCCTTCCTCTCCGGTCGTCCCCGTCGGTGAGCTAGGTGAGCTGCGGCTCCCTTCCTTTGCTCCCCCTCTCGGCGTAGCATCCGTAGCAGCAGCAGCAGCACCGCCGGTGCAGTCTTGGAAGCAGCAGCAGCAGCACCGCCGGTGCAGTCCGGGTGGCCAAGCGAGCTCCTTTTCCCGTGATCAGTTCGGGAATGGAATCCCTGAGACTCCCGCGTCCCCCGCCGAGAGTCCCCCCTGCCGTAGGTAGAAGAGAGTGGCGCCGCCAGCTCTCTCTGGTCCGGCCGCCGGCGGAGCTCTCCTCTGCAGTGGAGAGGACTTTTCTGCTTTTCCTTCCTGTTATAGCCAGACTCCGAACCGTAGCCTGATGGTAGTAATTGCACTGTCATCGCATGCGCCTGTAGGAGGGCGTGGGTTCGAGTCCCCCCCTCGGCGCCTTTTTGTTAGTTTTGTTTTGATTATTTTGGTTCAGTGGCCTGCAGGCAACTTACCTTGCATTTTCTCTTCTCCTGGCAACAGCTAGTGCAGCACCGCAGTGGATTGTTGCTGTTGCTGGACACCAGGGGTTCTGGGTTCGATTCCCAGGAGCCCCTGTTTCTTTTTTTGCTTCCTTTCCTTTTCCTGCCTATTTATTTTCTGAATTCCTAACTCCTTTACAAAGTGGCTGTCAGTTTTGTTAATTCTGCTGTTTAATTAACTCTTTTATACAGTGGTGTTATGTTCCTGTTCCTGCTAGTATAGTTAGAGTAGATAATAATTGTGTGTGTGTTTTGCACACTAAGTGGTGATAGATGATATTGCTATCCTTGTGATGCTTATGGTGGTTGCACCTTAGTGAAGTGGAGTTACCCTTGATAGGGGTTGATGCTAGATGTCTTGCTATTTGTGTGTGTTGTGCTTTGAGGTGGAAAGTTGCACTAGCTAATCTTGTATAGCCCCAACTTTTGAACTTTGGTGTGGGCTAGTTGATCTTGTAGTTTAAATTGTTTGCATGGATTTAGTGGGGTGGATGCCTCCCCCTCACCACATGTACTTGAGGTGATGAGTTGCACTAGGTGGCTATCTTGTTACCATGTGTAGGTGGAGCTTACTAGTTAAGCTAGAGTAGAATGTTGTGGGGGGTTGCTCCTTGAGTATGACATGATTCCTAGAGTGATCCTAGTGATGCTTGTGAGAGTGTGCACCATCACATGCCCATATGTGGGGGTGTGCATACTCTCTTGTTAACTTAGAGTTATTTTGTGTTGAGCTTGATGCTAGTGCTTGTGAGGTATTGTGTGTGTTGGTGTTGTTGATGTGCATGACACAAACATGGGGTTCAAACCCCCATGTCACTTTGTCATTGTGCACATAAAACTCACCTATGTAATTGTCATCTTAGAAGCATACCTTATGGAGTTGCATTTACATTTTGTTGAAAGTTTGGGCTTTGTTTCCATGGTATAGATGGAGCCCAAGGGCATGGATCCTTGTGTGTTAGTAGTAGGGGTTTGAGCTCAACACCATAGTGGTGTCAAACACCTCTTGGTGACATGTGTGTGCAAACTATGCCTAGACAAAGTGGGCATGTGGCTGGAAAATTCCAGATTTTTGAACTCTAAAAATTTCACTAAGTCTGGAATGCTGGAAACATTTTCTGCCCCTGTAGATGAGGATGTGCTGGTCATTCTGTTGAGAACTGGACTTAGTTCATTGCTAGTATTTTGAACCTGGTATGTTTGTGAAGCTTCCTGTCAATTTTCATGTCATTTGGAGTCCAGTAGATTGTGTTTTGATTGCTGTCAAAAAGCTTCAGAACAGAAACAGAAACTCAGGTGCAGGAATTTTCACCAAGTCCCTGAGATCTGATGGTTTTGGGAAAGTTTGTGGCCTTGTATCTTCTAGAGTTTAATTCCTTTTGCTGTGATTATTGCTGGGACTTGTAGTGTTCTTGGTTGGCAGCAGCCACATATAGTATTTGTCATATTTGAAGACCTGTAGCTATGTTGCATGTTGCTCAGAAACAGCTAAGATGCAGAAACTGGCAGATTGCGTAGTTTTGCCATTTTGCTCAAAGTTTGTGCTTAATTGATGTTGTGTTGTTCTACCTTGCTCCATTTCATTCATGTTGGGTTAATATGTGTCTTGGATACCTGGGAATACCAGATTTGTGCCAATTGTGTGTGTGGTGTTGAATCTTTCACGTAGAGCTTCATATCTTGTATCGTTGATTCCCGTTGATCCGTAGCTCCGTTTGCAAAGTTATTTATATGGTTTTGCACCGTTTTTACGAGCTGCATCTGCTCATATCATTCCCATGCATGTCCAAATATTTTAGTGCAAAGTTCTGTCCAGAAACTTGTTGTAGTTTATTTTGCTTGTGCTAGTGTTAGAAATAGTGGTGCATGCTCAACTTTCATCTCATGCATCATGTGATTGTTGCATTTTGTGGTGCTGCTGTTCATTGGCTGTTATTCTTATGTTGGGTAGCCCCGGGAGCGGAGAACAAATACATGGAGTCAGGAGAGTACGTGCAGGACGATCCAGAACCATTCCAAGCTGAGGATATCACAGGCAAGATGATATGACCTTGATCCCATCTCTAGACTTGTTATGTTAGTTTCGATTCCATGTCAAATTGCTCGCTGCCTACCACTGAAAATATATTTCCTCTTCATATGCCATGAGCCTAAACACCTTACTCTTTCCTAGCAAACTTGCATGGCTAGGTAGGCTTGCTCAGCTACTAATGTTAGCATTGTTAGTTGCAGGTGTTTTAAACTCATGTGATGACATGAGCTTGATATCATTATATTAATTTCTGTTATTTAATTAATGTATCTATATACTTGGTAAATGACGGGAGTCCTAGCCTTTTGCCGGGTGTCTTGTTCCGTTATTGCCGCCTTAGTTACCGGTTACCGGTGTTTGATTCCATAATGATCGCTCCTAACACGTTCGGGGTTGTTATGGGGACCCCCTTGATAAATCGTGTAGTGTTAAGGCTTGTCCGGCAGGACCCAACATTGGTACTATTTGCTAATCACCTAATAATAAACTGCATAGGAATAGCTACCCCGAGGAATTTAATCAACAACCCGGGCCAGTGCTCCTCATGAGTGTTGGTCCAAACCAGAGCAGCTTATTACGCTCCCCGGGGCAACTCGGTGTTTTGGCGTGGTAACCATCGCTCATCCGGCGTGTACTGAGACTGAGATACGCGGCTCTTATCAGGGTCGTCGACACGTCGGGAGGTCCTGCTAGTCTTGTCTTGCCTTAGCGGTATATCTTGCGTATAGGAATCCCAGTGAAGCTTTGGTTTCACCCAGAGTTGAGGTTTTTCCTCTAAGGAATCCGACGAGATCACGAGATTCGTGATAGAGGATGCCTTTGTGGCATGTGTTCGTTTGTGATGGACTGGTTGGAGCACCCCTGCAGGGTTTAATCTTTCGGAAAGCCGTGCCCGCGGTTATGTGGCAACTTGGAATATTTTGTTAACATCCAGTATTAGAGAACTTTAACATAAACTAATAAAATATGCCAACTGTGTGCGTAACCGTGACTGTCCCTTCGAAGATCTCTCTTCGATCGGGAACACGGTGGGGTTATGATTGCCGTAGGTAGGTGTTCAGGATCACTTTCTGATCAAGTATTCCCGATCGTTAGCGTAGACCACTTTCACTTCCTTTTCGCATAAGTTAGCCACTTATTCAATCATAGGTTGCAGCAGCCTGTAACACTTCACCCCTTCCTTACCCAAATAACGTGACTAGTTTTGGCACCAAGGTCTTAGATTGCTGAGTCCCCGTGGCTCACGGATCCCTCCGAAACTTCCAGCAGGTACAGGTACCCAGAGTCAGATGATCCCGACGGCACCCAGCTGGCGTGGCAGTACGACGAGGAGACAGATCGCCTTTACGTGAACTATCTAGAGGACTGAGCCGTGGTCGTGATCGTGGGCCTGCAGCGGGCAGCATAGCATTTATCCTGTTTTGTAGTCCGTACCGGAACTACCTTGTTTGTATCTGCGTTGTACTCTGTATTATTAATAAGAAGACAGTTGAATCCCAGATTGTCTACTGTAATTATTATTAAGTGCTATGTTTACTTGCTTGCGAAACGCTTAGATGCGCTTCTTTCCTATTCGGGGGCCTCGACCCCCAGATCGGAAAGGACCGCATCTTGGTCGTTACAAGTTTGTAATCAGAGCCTTACGACCATAGGAGCCTTTATGTGATCGTATTTGGCCGAGTCGAGTCTAGTAAATGTTTTGAGTCTTAGTTATATCGGAGAGTAGGTTTCTTTTTTCTCCTCTTCTTTGCTCTGGTGAGGCTTCCGTGTTAGGAAATCTTTAACTCTACTCCTTTTCTCGCTCAAATTTTTTTTAGGATCACGCGGGTGTTTGCGAAATCTATATGATTTCGATGTGACGGTATCATGTCCTGGTGCCTCCTATCTGCTCTAAGTATCAGGGGAGTTGAGCTCCAGGGATTATCGCGCACATCGCCATCATTCAGATTTCTGAGTAACTAAGAATGGAGGGTGTTCGTTGTTGCTTCAATACGGGTAGTGGTGAGATAACCACGACGTCCCCAGTACTGGTGTAGATTGTTCGGGGGTACTACCACACTTTGTATCGTTGTGATCACGAGGATCTGTTGTAGACGAAGGTCCGAGATGCTGGTTGTGTGTTGAAGGATGTGATACAGGTGACGGCTTAGTTTAGGAGTTGTGTGAAATACTCCTTGTATCCGGGTGCCTGATTGCATGACCAGTTATTTCGGGAATTCATAGGTGGGATATCTGGTAGTATCTTATAGGACTATCTTCCTACAGACGCTTGATTGAGGTTTGGGAAATCTCGATCATATGTTTGTTCTGAGCAGTTCTAGCTCACACTTGTTTGCTGTGGCCCTTATCGGAATTTTGTCGCCTGTTACTTTGAGAATGCACTCTTGCTATGTTGTTCGAGTGCAATGCTAAATTCTATTCAGATATTCTATCTTTTGATTCAGCAATATCTTCAATTATTCTGTGGACTAATATGCTGTCCGTCTTCAGGATGGCTCCACCAACTCATCAGACCCAAGCGCGTGAGGATATGCCGCCTCCGCCTCCACCTCCTCCTCCGCCACCGTCGCCGCCTCCTCCTGCAGAGGCCTGGCAGGTGATGATGGCAGCTAGCAATGCAAATACTCAGATGCTGTTGCAGTTGATCCAGGAGAGAGCCAATCATCAGTAGGGCAATTTCCAGCAGGGTGGCAATCACTTCGCGAGTCTGAGTCAGTTCCTGTCAAACCAGCCTAAGACGTTCACTTCTTGCGACCAGCCGTTTGATGCGGAAGATTGGATCCGTGATATGAACAAGCATTTTGAGTGTAGAAATGTGCGTCCAGAGGACTATGTCAAGTTTGCAACATTCCAGTTGAAGGGGCAGGCTTCTATTTGGTGGCAGCAGCTTAAGGACTCCAGAGGTGGCAGGGTGATGACTTGGGACGAGTTTTTTCGTGACTTCAGGTCCCACTACATCCCTTCCAGTTTTGTTGAGGAGATGCACGAGAAGTTCAGGCGCTTGAAGCAGGGCAGCAATTCTGTGTACAAGTACAATGTTGAGTTCCACGAGCTGGCCCGTTACGCGTTGTAGGATGTTCCGGATCAGAAGAGCAAGATATACCAGTTCAGGGGTGGCTTGAAGGAGGATTTGCAGTTAGCACTCGCTTTGCACGATCCCGAGGAGTTTGACAAATTCTATAACTTAGCTCTCAGAGCAGAGGCAGCCTTGCTCAGGGTGGAGAACTCCAAGAAACGTTTCAGAGATTCCAGCTCTTCCTCGACTCAGGTGGTTCAGAAGCAACAGAGGTTTTGGGTTTCTCCTCCTCCTCCTTGGCACTCTCAGCAGCCGAAGCACTCAGGTGGACGTGGTTCTTCCCGCCCACCCAACCCTGGATTCCAGCAGAGATATCAGCATCAGAAGCAAGGGCCTCCTCAGATTCAGTTCCGGCAGCCAGCAGAGGTCACTTGTCACAAATGTGGGCAGAAGGGTCACTATGCCAACAAATGCACTTCTCAGTTTCGTCTGCTGCCTCCTCCTCCAGGCAAACCTCCTAGCAACGCTCTTGTGAAGTTCAACCCCAGATCAGCTCGAGTCAACATGGTGAATGCAGCTGAGGCAGAAAATTCTTCGGATGTGATCATGGGTAATCTTTTAGTCAATGATTTTCCTGCTAAAGTCTTGTTTGATTCTGGTGCTTCGCATTGCTTCATCTCTGAGACTTTCCTAGCTAAGCATGATATTCCTACAATTCATTTGGATAGTCCCTTCCGTGTGGTTTCTCCGGGCATGCGCATGAGTTCGTTCATGAGGGTTCCGGATGTTTCTATCAAGATGGACAATTATGCTTTTCTGGCATCTCCTATTGTCTTGGGGAAGTCCGACATTGATTTGATCCTTGGTATGGACTGGTTGGCCATGAATAAGGCATCAATTGATTGTGAAGCTAAATAAGTGAAACTGACCCACTCTTCGGAGGATGTGATTATATTCGTGGCGCGCGATGACACAATCCGCTTGTTCTCCTTGAATGAAAAGGGTGAGATCAATCCCATTGAGCAAGTTCCAGTAGTCTGCGAATATCAGGACGTGTTTCCTGAAGAGTTGCCAGGGATGCCTCCGCACCGTGAAGTGGAGTTCGTCATTGAGCTTGAGCCAGGCACAGAGCCAGTGTGCAAACGGCCGTACAAGCTGGGTCCAGAAGAGTTGAAGGAACTCAAGAGGCAACTCGATGAGCAGGAGCGTTTGGGTTTGATCAGACCAAGCTCGTCTCCGTGGGGATGTGGTGTTCTGTTTGTCAAGAAGAAGGATGGTTCGGAACGGCTGTGTGTCGATTACCGCCCATTGAGCAAGAAGACAATCAAGAACAAATACCCACTTCCGAACATAAATGAGTTGTTCGAGAAGCTGAAAGGTGCTAAAGTATTCTCCAAGCTTGATCTCAGAATGGGCTATCATCAGATTCGCATTCGCGAGGAAGACATTCCAAAGACGGCATTCAGGACCAGCTTTGGCTCATATGAGTATACGGTCATGTCTTTTGGTCTGGCTAATGCTCCTCTGACTTTTTGCCGATTGATGAACTATATTTTCTCGCCATTCAAGAATGAGTTTGTCTTGCTCTATCTCAATGACATTCTGGTCTTTTCTGAGGATGAGGAAGAACATGAGAAACATCTCAGGTTGGTGCTTGATAAACTGAGAGAATACAAGCTGTATGCCAAGTTTTCCAAGTGCGAGTTCTGGCTGAAAGAAGTGGTGTATCTTTGGCATATTATCTCTGCCGAGGGCATTAAGGTTGACCCGTCCAAGGTTCAGGCCATTGTTGAATGGGAACCTCCGCAGAATGTGAAGCAACTTCGAAGCTTTCTCGGTCTTGCCGGATATTGCAGAAGATTCGTTGAGAACTTCTCCAAAATCGCCAAGCCGCTCTCTAGTCTTCTTCAGAACGGTGTCAAGTATGTGTGGTCTCGAGAGTGTCAACTGGCTTTTGATACACTCAAAGAGAAGCTTACCTCCACTCCGGTATTGGCTCCTCCGGATGATTCCAAGCCGTACTAGGTCTTTTGCGATGCTTCTCTCCAGGGTTTTGGTGCAGCTTGATGCAAGATAGAAAGGTGGTTGCTTATACCTCCAGGCAGCTGAAGACTGCGGAGAAGAACTATCCGGTGCACGATCTCGAGCTAGCAGCTGTTGTGCACGCCTTGATGACTTGGAGACATCTCTTGTTGGAATGTAAGGTTGAAGTTTTCACCGATCACAAGAGCCTCAAGTATATCTTCACTCAGCCTAACTTGAATCTTCGGCAAACACGTTGGGTGGAAATGCTCCAGGATTTCAATCCGAGTGTTGAGTACACGCCAGGCAAGGCAAATGTTGTGGCAGATGCATTGAGCAGGAAAGCATATTGCAACAGTCTGATTCTGCAACCTCTCCAGCCGGGTCTTTCTGAGTCTTTCAGGAAGCTCAATCTTCAGCTGGTTCCTCAGGGTTTTCTTGCGAACCTTCAGATCTCTCCTACCTTGGAAGATCAGGTCAGAGCAGCTCAGCTACTTGATACTATGGTGAAGAAGGTCAAGATTGGTGTGGGAAAGAGTCTTCCCAAGTATAAGTGTTTCACTGTTGATGCCAGGGACACTTTGTTTTTCGAGGACCGTCTTGTCGTCCCGAAAGGTGATCTCAGGAAGGTGATCATGGAAGAAGCTCATGATTCTCTGCTTTCTATTCATCCGGGAAGTTCCAAGATGTACCATGACTTGAAGCAGTCGTTCTGGTGGACCCGTATGAAGCGTGCAATTGCACAATTCGTTAATGAGTGTGATGTATGTCGAAGGGTCAAAGCAGAACATCAAAGACCAACGGGCCTCTTGCAGCCTTTGCCGATTCCCGAGTGGAAGTTCGATCACATTGAGATGGACTTCGTCACAGGGTTTCCGAAGTCCAAGAAGGGCAATGACGCTATCTTCATCGTCATCGACAAATTGAGTAAAGTGGCGCATTTCCTTCCAGTCAAGGAGTCCATTTCAGCAGCTCAGCTGGCAGAGTTGTACACCTCGAGGATTGTCTCGTTGCACGGTGTACCTATGATGATCTCATCAGATCGTGGGAGTATCTTCACTTCCAAGTTCTGGGACTCTTTTCAGTCTGCTATGGGCACGAAGATCCGCTTCAGCACAGCGTTCCATCCTCAGACTAGTGGTCAAGTGGAGAGGGTGAATCAAGTTCTTGAGGACATGCTGAGAGCCTGTGTTATCTCGTTTGGCTTGAAGTGGGAGGATTGTCGGCCTTTCGCGGAGTTCTCGTATAACAACAGTTATCAAGCTAGCTCTGGCAAGGCTCCGTTTGAAATTCTCTATGGCAGGAAGTGTCGTACTCCGCTCAACTGGTCCCAGACAGGCGAGCGTCAGATCCTTGGCAATGATATGATAGAAGAAGCTGAGGAGATGTGTCGGATCATTCGCGACAACCTCAGAGCAGCGCAGTCCCGTCAGAAGAGCTATTACGATAGCAAGCACCGTGACATGTCGTATGAGCTTGATGATTTTGTCTATCTCAAGGTGTCGCCTATGAAGGGTATGCAGCGTTTTGGCATCAAAGGCAAGCTTGCGCCTCCTTTCATTGGTCCGTTCAGAGTGGTTGGCAAGAGGGGCGACCTCGCGTACCAGCTCGAGCTTCCGTCAACCTTTGCAAATGTCCATGATGTGTTCCATGTTTCTAAGCTTCGGAGGTGTTTCAAGAACCCCGAGCGCACTGTGCATCTTCAAGATATCGATCTTTAGCCTGACCTCTCTTATCGCGAGCATCCAGTTGCGGTTTTCGAGGCGACTGAGCGCAAGACCCGTAACAAGTCTGTCAAGTTTCTCAAAGTGAAGTGGTCACACCATTCCGATAAAGAGGCTACGTGGGAACGCGAGGATCACCTCCGTTCCGAATTTCCCGATTTCTTTCAGTCTTAGATCTCGAGGTCGAGATCTTCTTTGTAGTGTGGGAGAGTTTGTAATGCCCCAAGTGTGGAACCTTCCCTATTTGGAACCTGTTGCATGTGGGTCCACCCTGTCAGATATTTGTTGATGTCACTTGTGTCTATGATTTCCTGTGTCCCTTGCATATCTTCCTTGCATGCATGCTTAGCATAACATAACATGTCATCTCCTTGATCTTGTGATTTCATGTAACTCTTATTTTTAGTTTTCTTTGCATGAATGTATCCATGCCATACCATCTTTGCCATACCTTGATTCTATGCCATACCTTATGATTGCATGTCATGATCATGGTGGCATATGTTCTTACTAGGAGTTAGTATTGTGGTGAGATAATGCATGTGATCTTGATATACGTGAGGGTGTGGTTTAGTAATATTTTGTGTTGATTCTCATGTGATAATGGTGTGTGTAATGTAGGAGTGAGTGCTAGTCATTTTAAGCTCTTGCTATTTAAAATCCTTTTCCCTCCTATTATTCCATGTCAAAATTCCTTCTTCCCAAAAATGATTCTAAAATGTCTCGTGGTTTGATTAAATGGTGACTATGAGGAGGAGTATTTTTGCTGACTTGTTATTTGATTTTTAAAGGTGCAAATAAACCCAAAACAGTATATTAATTTATGTTTTGCATTTATTTCAAAAGGCTCCAAATATTGCTTTCCTATTTTATTCTAATGGGCCATAATTCCTTATGTCCAGCAGATATTTCCTTTTGATTTTTGTCACAGCATCTTATCTTGTGGTTTATTTTTTCTCTGTGTGTTTTAAGCTAAATAGAAACCCTCCCCAGCGTTTTCTTTTTCCCTGGCACAACATGGGCCTCCTCCCTTCGGTGGCCATGCTCCCCCTGTCCAGTGCAGCCCAGGCGAGCCACCTCCTCCTCCGTGGCCCGTAACCCTGGCGACAGAGCCCACTGGTGGGTCGTTTTCTTCTTCCTCCCGACGTCACCCTCGTACGACCAAAGCTCCACCTCCCGATCGCCTCCCCCTTAATCCAGCGGCTCGAGCTCGCCTCCCGAGACCATATAAGGGGCCAGCCTCCTCCTCGCAACCCTAGGCCGCCAGTCTCTCCCTCCCCTCGTCCCTCGCGCCGCCAGGACAGGAGCCGCAGGCGCCATGGTTCGGACCTCGCTGGGTGTGTAGAGGCAGCAAGAGTCGCCGCCTCGCCCCGTCAGCAGCGCCAGGAAGACGCGGTGGCCAAGGAGGTCGCGTTCCCGCAGCCCCACGACGGCGTCCTCGACTTCCTCGACGTCCTCGTCGTCCGCGTCTTCCCCGGCCGACCTCCTCCTCTGCATCGCCTTCGCTTCCCCCTCCTTCCTCTCCGGTCGTCCCCGTCGGTGAGCTAGGTGAGCTGCGGCGCCCTTCCTTTGCTCCCCCTCTCGGCGTAGCATGCGTAGCAGCAGCAGCAGCACCGCCGGTGCAGTCTTGGAAGCAGCAGCAGCAGCACCGCCGGTGCAGTCCGGGTGGCCAAGCGAGCTCCTTTTCCCGTGATCAGTTCGGGAATGGAATCCCTGAGACTCCCACGTCCCCCGCCGAGAGTCCCCCCTGCCGTAGGTAGAAGAGAGTGGCGCCGCCAGCTCTCTCTGGTCCGGCCGCCGGCGGAGCTCTCCTCTGCAGTGGAGAGGACTTTTCTGCTTTTCCTTCCTGTTATAGCCAGACTCCGAACCGTAGCCTGATGGTAGTAATTGCACTGTCATCGCATGCGCCTGTAGGAGGGTGTGGGTTCGAGTCCCCCCCTCGGCGCCTTTTTGTTAGTTTTGTTTTGATTATTTTGGTTCAGTGGCCTGCAGGCAACTTACCTTGCATTTTCTCTTCTCCTGGCAACAGCTAGTGCAGCACCGAAGTGGATTGTTGCTGTTGCTGGACACCAGGGGTTCTGGGTTCGATTCCCAGGAGCCCCTGTTTCTTTTTTTGCTTCCTTTCCTTTTCCTGCCTATTTATTTTCTGAATTCCTAACTCCTTTACAAAGTGGCTGTCAGTTTTGTTAATTCTGCTGTTTAATTAACTCTTTTATACAGTGGTGTTATGTTCCTGTTCCTGCTAGTATAGTTAGAGTAGATAATAATTGTGTGTGTGTTTTGCAAACTAAGTGGTGATAGATGATATTGCTATCCTTGTGATGCTTATGGTGGTTGCACCTTAGTGAAGTGGAGTTACCCTTGATAGGGGTTGATGCTAGATGTCTTGCTATTTGTGTGTGTTGTGCTTTGAGGTGGAAAGTTGCACTAGCTAATCTTGTATAGCCCCAACTTTTGAACTTTGGTGTGGGCTAGTTGATCTTGTAGTTTAAATTGTTTGCATGGATTTAGTGGGGTGGATGCCTCCCCCTCACCACATGTACTTGAGGTGATGAGTTGCACTAGGTGGCTATCTTGTTACCATGTGTAGGTGGAGCTTACTAGTTAAGCTAGAGTAGAATGTTGTGGGGGGTTGCTCCTTGAGTATGACATGATTCCTAGAGTGATCCTAGTGATGCTTGTGAGAGTGTGCACCATCACATGCCCATATGTGGGGGTGTGCATACTCTCTTGTTAACTTAGAGTTATTTTGTGTTGAGCTTGATGCTAGTGCTTGTGAGGTATTGTGTGTGTTGGTGTTGTTGATGTGCATGACACAAACATGGGGTTCAAACCCCCATGTCACTTTGTCATTGTGCACATAAAACTCACCTATGTAATTGTCATCTTAGAAGCATACCTTATGGAGTTGCATTTACATTTTGTTGAAAGTTTGGGCTTTGTTTCCATGGTATAGATGGAGCCCAAGGGCATGGATCCTTGTGTGTTAGTAGTAGGGGTTTGAGCTCAACACCATAGTGGTGTCAAACACCTCTTGGTGACATGTGTGTGCAAACTATGCCTAGACAAAGTGGGCATGTGGCTGGAAAATTCCAGATTTTTGAACTCTAAAAATTTCACTAAGTCTGGAATGCTGGAAACATTTTCTGCCCCTGTAGATGAGGATGTGCTGGTCATTCTGTTGAGAACTGGACTTAGTTCAGTGCTAGTATTTTGAACCTGGTATGTTTGTGAAGCTTCCTGTTAATTTGCATGTCATTTGGAGTCCATTAGCTTGTGTATTGATTGCTGTCAAAAAGCTTCAGAACAGAAACAGAAACTCAGGTGCAGGAATTTTCACTAAGTCCCTGAGATCTGATGGTTTTGGGAAAGTTTGTGGCCTTGTATCTTCTAGAGTTTAATTCCTTTTGCTGTGATTATTGCTGGGACTTGTAGTGTTCTTGGTTGGCAGCAGCCACATATATTATTTGTCATATTTGAAGACCTGTAGCTATGTTGCATGTTGCTCACAAACAGCTAAGATGCAGAAACTGGCAGATTGCGTAGTTTTGCCATTTTGCTCAAAGTTTGTGCTTAATTGATGTTGTGTTGTTCTAACTTGCTCCATTTCATTCATGTTGGGTTAATATGTGTCTTGGCTACCTGGGAATGCCAGATTTGTGCCAATTGTGTGTGTGGTGTTGAATCTTTCACGTAGAGCTTCATATCTTGTATCGTTGATTCCCGTTGATCCGTAGCTCCGTTTGCAAAGTTCTTTATATGGTTTTGCACCGTTTTTACGAGCTGCATCTGCTCATATCATTCCCATGCATGTCCAAATAGTTTAGTGCAAAGTTCTGTCCAGAAACTTGTTGTAGTTTATTTTGCTTGTGCTAGTGTTAGAAATAGTGGTGCATGCTCAACTTTCATCTCATGCATCATATGATTGTTGCATTTTGTGGTGCTTCTGTTCATTGGCTGTTATTCTTATGTTGGGTAGCACCGGGAGTGGAGAACGAATACGTGGAGTCAGGAGAGTACGTGCAGGACGATCCAGAACCATTCCAAGCTGAGGATATCACAGGCAAGATGATATGACCTTGATCCCATCTCTAGACTTGTTATGTTAGTTTCGATTCCATGTCAAATTGCTTGCTGCCTACCACTGAAAATATATTGCCTCTTCATATGCCATGAGCCTAAACACCTTACTCTTTCCTAGCAAACTTGCATGGCTAGGTAGGCTTGCTCAGCTACTAATGTTAGCATTGTTAGTTGCAGGTGTTTTAAACTCATGTGATGACATGAGCTTGATATCATTATATTAATTTCTGTTATTTAATTAATGTATCTATATACTTGGTAAATGACGGGTGGCCTAGCCTTTTGCCGGGTGTCTTGTTCCGTTATTGCCGCCTTAGTTACCGGTTACCGGTGTTTGATTCCATAATGATCGCTCCTAACACGTTCGGGGTTGTTATGGGGACCCCCTTGATAAATCGCATAGTGTTAAGGCTTGTCCGGCAGCACCCAACATTGGTACTATTTGCTAATCACCTAATAATAAACTTCATAGGGAATAGCTACCCCGAGGAATTTAATCAACAACCCGGGCCAGTGCTCCTCATGAGTGTTGGTCCAAACCAGAGCAGCTTATTACGCTCCCCGGGGCAACTCGGTGTTTTGGCGTGGTAACCATCGCTCATCAGGCGTGTCCTGAGACTGAGATACGCGGCTCTTATCAGGGTCGTCGACACGTCGGGAGGTCCTGCTAGTCTTGTCTTGCCTTAGCGGTATATCTTGCGTATAGGAATCCCAGTGAAGCTTTGGTTTCACCCAGAGTTGAGGTTTTTCCTCTAAGGAATCCGACGAGATCACGAGATTCGTGATAGAGGATGCCTTTGCGGCCTGTGTTCGTTTGTGATGGACTAGTTGGAGCACCCCTGCAGGGTTTAATCTTTCGGAAAGCCGTGCCCGCGGTTATGTGGCAACTTGGAATATTTTGTTAACATCCGGTATTAGAGAACTTTAACATAAACTAATAAAATATGCCAACTGTGTGCGTAACCGTGACTGTCCCTTCGAAGATCTCTCTTCGATCGCGAACACGGTGGGGTTATGATTACCGTAGGTAGGTGTTCAGGATCACTTTCTGATCAAGTATTCCCGATCGTTAGCGTAGACCACTTTCACTTCCTTTTCGCGTAAGTTAGCCACTTATTCAATCATAGGTTGCAGCAGCCTGTAACACTTCACCCCTTCCTTACCCAAATAACATGACTAGTTTTGGCACCAAGGACTTAGATTGCTGAGTCCCCGTGGCTCACGGATTCCTCCGAAACTTCCAGCAGGTACAGGTACCCCAGAGTCAGATGATCCCGACGGCACCCAGCTGGCGTGGAAGTACGACGAGGACACAGATCGCCTTTTCGTGAACTATCCAGAGGACTGAGCCGTGGTCGTGATCGTGGGCCTGCAGCGGGTAGCATAGCATTTATCCTGTTTTGTAGTCCGTACCGGAACTACCTTGTTTGTATCTGCGTTGTACTCTGTATTATTAATAAGAAGACAGTTGAATCCCAGATTGTCTACTGTAATTATTATTAAGTGCTATGTTTACTTGCTTGCGAAACGCTTAGATGCGCTTCTTTCCTATTCGGGGGCCTCGACCCCCAGATCGGAAAGGACCGCATCTTGGTCGTTACAGCCGCCCCCTGACCTAGGTCTTGCGCCTATATATTCCCAAATATTCCGCAAAAAATCAGGCGAGCCTCAAAAATACTTTTCCGCCGCCACAAGCTTCCGTTTCCGCGAGATCTCATCTGGAGACCCTTCTGGGCGCCCTGCCGGAGGGGACTTTGGAGTTGGAGGGCTTCTTCATCATCATCATCGCCCCTCCAATGACTCATGAGCAGTTCACTTTAGACCTACGAGTCCGTAGTTAGTAGCTAGATGTCTTCTTCTCTCTCTTGGATCTTCAATACAAAGTTCTCCATGATCTTCATGGAGATCTATCCGATGTAATCTTCTTTGGCGGTGTGTTTGTTGAAATCCGATGAATTGTGGACTTGTGATCAAATTATCTATGGTATATATTTGAGTCTTTGCTGAGTTCTTATATGCATGATTTGATATCCTTGTAACTCTCTCCGAGTCTTGGGTTTTGTTTGGCCAACTAGATCTATGATTCTTGCAATGGGAGAAGTGCTTGGTTTTGAGTTCTGCCATGTGGTGACCTTTCCCAGTGACAGTAGGGGCAGCAAGGCACACATCAAGTAGTTGCCGTCAAGGGTAAAAAGATGGGGTTTTTATCATTGGTTTGAGATTATCCCTCTACATCATGTCATCTTGCTTAAGGCGTTACTCTATTCCTATGGACTTAATACACTTGATGCATGCTGGATAGAGGTCGACGTGTGGAGTAATAGTAGTAGATGCAGAAAGTATCGGTCTACTTGTTTCGGACGTGATGCCTATTGAAATAATCATTGCATAGATATCGTCACGACTCTGCACAGTTCTGTCAATTGCTCGACAGTAATTTGTTCACCCACCGTCTACTTGCTTTTATGAGAGAAGCCACTAGTAAACACTATGGCCCCCGGGTCTATTCGCATCCATCGTTTACATCTCCGCTCTTACTTTGCTTTGTTACTTTGTTGCTTTTAGTTCTCACTTGGCAAACAATATATAAGGGATTGACAACGCCTACATAGCGTTGGGTGCAAGCTTTTGTGTTTGTGCAGGATCTTGAGATACTCTTCCGCCGGATTGATACCTTGGTTCTCAAACTGAGGGAAATACTTACCGTCGCTATGCTACATCACCCTTTCCGCTTCGACGGAACACCAACGCAAGGCTCCAAGTCCACGGGGGAAATCCTTTGCATACTTTCCTAGGAAGTCCCTTAAGGCGTAGCCGTAGCTGAAGGGTTCCTGGTGCCGTCAACACAACTATTTCTGGCGTCGTTGCAACGTATACACAACAAAACAATCAGAAGTACTTCTGGTGCCGTTGCCGGGGAGGAGAAATCAAGATCTATCCAAGTAGGTCTCACAAACTCTTCTCTTGCATTTACTTTTTTTGCGAGTTGCCTCTCGTTTTCCTCTCCCCCACTTCACATTTGTCGTTTTCATTCGCCTTTCCCCTTCGCTGTTTTCTTTTGCCTTTTTGCTGTCTTCTTTTGCCCGTTTCACTCTCTCTTCCTGCTCGTTTGTGTGTGAGATAGTCCATCAATGGATAGACCCACCACTCCAAACGACACCCCTGAAAATGAAGTTCTCAATTTCAGGCAGAATGAGGAAGAAAATTTGAAGGACGCTTGGTACAGGATTTGCAATGCTCAAAGTAGATCTACTCGTAAGCAATCCACTACCGTCCTCCTTCGTAGTTTCTATGTTGGAATTTCTCCTTGGAATAGGTATATCCTTGATACCATTGTAGGCGGGAACTTTTTGGGGAGCCATACTGTTGACTCCTATAGAGCTATCATTAATTTGGTAGGCTCACCCGCGCTCATGGTTAATGGAACTATCTTGACCTTGGAACACGTGATGCAAAGGCTTGATGCTATTGAAAACAAAATTGCCACAGTTGAACTTATTGAGGGTTTGGATAGAAAGATCCACAATCAAATTAGTCAGTACGGATCCAAAGTGGGAATTTTTTTGAAAAATTGAAAGGAGAAGGAACTTATAGTTAATGATTCTTCTAGAATTAGCAAATTAGAAGATGTCATAACTAACTTGGGTTCCGCTTTTGCCGCTATGCAAAATACTCCAAATCTTACTCTCAAAAAGACCGTCAAGCCTGTTTTTGTTCCAAGAGCTAGTGGTGAGTCATCTAATAAAGATGAAAATCTTAAGATGATAAATGACCACGCTACCTATAGTTTGAGCACCAAAGATGACTATACGTGATTCCAGCACTTTCGCCTAGCTAAAGGCGTTAAACAAAAGCGCTTGTTGGGAGGCAACCCAGCAAATCTATCCTTTTTTTTCTTTCTGTTTTGTGTTTTTCACACTTTCATAATTCTGTTATGATTGTGTTTTTTCTGTTTCTTTTTGCATTGCTGCCACGAAAAACCGTTATTGTTAGTCTTGAGGATGATCGTTTGGTCATGCTGGGAAGGACATAAATTTTCTGCTCACGAAAAGAATTTACATTTTTTTATGTAAGAGCTTTTGAGTTGATTCTTTTTGCTGCTGATTGCTACGCAAATTCTTCAGACTGTCATAAGGTTTCAGAATTTTTGAAGTACCAAAGGTATACGAAACATACAGATTGCTACAGACTGGTCTGCTATTAACAGATTATGTTTTTGTTGTGTTGGTTTCTTATTTTGATGAAACTATGGATAGTATCGGGGGGTATTAGCCATAGAAGATTGAAAGTACAGTAACCCAACATCAGCACAAGTAGAATTTAAGTTTGCTACAGTACCTAAGGAAGTGGTGCTTTGCTTTCTTGTACTAATGTTATCACGAGTTTCTGTTTAAGTTTCGTGTTGTGAAGTTTTCAAGTTTTGGGTGAAGTTCTTATGGACAAAAAGATAAATAGTGGCAAGAGCTCAAGCTTGGGGATGCCCAAAGCACCCCAAGAGATTCAAGGATGCCGTAAAATCCTAAGCTTGGGGATGCCCCGGGAACGCATCCCCTATCTCGTCTTCAATCCATCAATAACGTTACTTGGGGCTATATTTTTATTCACCACATGTTATGTGTTTTTGCTTGGAGCGTCTTGTATCATAGGAGTCTTTTATTTTTTTTGTGTCACAATCATCCTTGCACCACACCTAGAGAGAGACATGCACTCACCGTGATTTTGTCGAGCTTCACTTATATCTTTTGGTAGACAATTCAGCTCACATGTGCTTCACTTATATCTTTTGAGCTAGATACTTTTGCTCTATGTGCTTCACTTATATCTTTTAGAGCGCAGCGGTGCGTGGCTTGGTAGTTGATCTATGCTTTGAAAGTAGTCTCAAAAGGGATAGTTATCCCAAGGGATATGAAAACTTCCGCCTTCATGTGCATTGAATAGTTAGAGAAGTTTGATTCATCTCAATAAGTTTTGAGTTGTGGTTATGGTAATATTGAAGTCATGCTAGTAAGGTGTTGTGGATCTAGAAATACTTGTGTTGAAGTTAGTGATTCACGTAGCATGCACGTATGGTGATCCTCTATGTGATGAAGTCTGAGCATGATTAGTATATTGATTGTCATCCTTTGCGTGGTGGTCGGGATCGCGCGATGGTTTATACCTACCAACCCTCCCGCTAGGAGTATGCGTTGAATGCTTTTTTCGATTACTAATAAAATTTTTGCAACAAGTATATGAGTTCTTCATGACTAATGTTGAGTCCATGGTTTAGATGCACTTTCACATTCCACCATCACTATCTTCTTAGTGCCGCGCAACTTTCCCCGGTGCACAAAACCCACCATTAGCCTTCCTCAAAACAGCCACCATACCTACCTACTATGGCTTTTTCAAAAGTCATTCCGAGATATATTGCCATGCAACTACCACCATGATATGTGCCACCACGTCTACATTGCCTTTGCATGATCGTAAGATAGCTAGCATGATGTTTCCATTGATGTCTATGCCATGCTAGATCATTGCCACGGTACACTACCGAAGGCATTCCATATAGAGTCATAATTGCTCTAAGTTTGAGTTGAAAGTGTGATGATCATCATTATTGGAGCATTGTCCCATGTGAGGAAATAAAAGAGTCCAAAGAAGCCCATAAAAAAGAGGCCAAAGATCCCACCAAAATAAATAAAAAATGAGAGAAAAAGAGAGAAGGGACAATGCTACCACTTTTTCCACACTTGTGCATTTTGAGCACCATGTTCTTCATGATTGAGAGTCTCTCGTTTTGTCACCACCATATAGCTAGTGGGAAATTCTCAATATATAACTTGGCTTTTATATTCCAATGATAGGCTTCCTCAAAATTGCCTTAGGTCTTCGAGAGCAAGCAAGTTGGATGCACACCCACTAGTTTTCTTTAAGAGCTTTCACATACTTGTAGCTCTAGTGCATCATTTGTATGGCAATCCCTACTCATTCACATTGATATCTATTCATGTCATCTCCACAGCTCATTGATATGCCTAGTTAATGTGACTATCTTCTCCTTTTTGTCTTGCAACCTCCACCATATTCCACACCATCTATAGTGCTATAACAATGGCTCACGCTCATGTATTGCGTGAGAGTTGAAAATGTTTGAGAAAGTAAAGGTGTGAAACAATTACTTGGCCAATACCGGGGTTGTGCATGATTTAAATTCGTTGTGCAATGATGATAGAGCATAGCCAGACTATATGCTTTTGTAGGGATAACTTTCTTTTGGCCTTGTTATTTTGAAAGTTCATGATTACTTTGCTAGTTTGCTTGAATTATTATTGTTTCCACGTCAATAGCAAACTATTGTTTTGAATCTAATGGATCTGAACATTCACGTCACATAAGAGGAATTACAAAGGACACCTATGCTAGGTAGCATGAAAGCATAAAAAGTTCATTCTTATCACTTCCCTACTCGAGGACGAGCATGAGTTAAGCTTGGGGATGCTTGATACGTCTCAAACGTATCTATAATTTTTGATGGTTTCACGCTGTTATCTTGTCTTCTTTGTATCTTTTATGTACCTTTTTATATCTTTTAGGGACTAACTTATTAATTCAGTGCCAAGTGCCAGTTCCTGTTTTTTCCGTGTTTTTGACACTTTTCAGATCTGATTTTGGAACGGAGTCCAAACGGAAGAAAAAACCCTAAATGATTTTTTCCCGAACGAAAGAAGTCCAGGGGGCTCTTGGGCCAAGCCAGGTGGGCAGGCTTGTGGCCTCCCTGGCCGACCCGTGACCTAGGTCTTGCGACTATATATTCCCAAATATTCCGCAAAAAATCAGGGGAGCCTCAAAAATACTTTTTCGCCGCCGCAAGCTTCCGTTTCCGCGAGATCTCATCTGGAAACCCTTCCCGGCGCCCTGCCGGAGGGGACTTTGGAGTTGGAGGGCTTCTTCATCATCATCATCGCCCCTCTTCACACCTACGGGTCCGTAGTTAGTAGCTAGATGGCTTGTTCTCTCTCTTGGATCTTCAATACAAAGTTCTCCATGATCTTCATTGAGATCTATCCGATGTAATCTTCTTTGGCGGTGTGTTTGTCGAGATCCGATGAATTGTGGACTTGTGATCAGATTATCTATGATATATATTTGAGTCTTTGCTGATTTCTTATATGCATGATTTGATATCCTTGTAAGTCTCTCCGAGTCTTGGGTTTTGTTTGGCCAACTAGATCTACGATTCTTGCAATGGGAGAAGTGCTTGGTTTTGGGTTCTGCCATGTGGTGACCTTTCCCAGTGACAGTAGGGGCAGCAAGGCACACATCAAGCAGTTGCCATCAAGGGTAAAAAGATGGGGGTTTTTATCATTGGTTTGAGATTATCCCTCTACATCATGTCATCTTGCTTAAGGCGTTACTCTGTTCTTATGGACTTAATACACTAGATGCATGCTGGATAGCGGTCGACGTGTGGAGTAATAGTAGTAGATGCAGAAAGTATCGGTCTACTTGTTTCGGATGTGATGCCTATAGAAATAATCATTGCATAGATATCATCATGACTCTGCATAGTTCTGTCAATTGCTCGACAGTAATTTGTTCACCCACCGTCTACTTGCTTTTATGAGAGAAGCCACTAGTAAACACTACGGCCCCCGGGTCTATTCACATCCATCGTTTAGATCTCTTCTTTTACTTTGCTTTGTTACTTTGTTGCTTTCAGTTCCCACTTGGCAAACAATCTATAAGGGATTGACAACCCCTTCATAGCGTTGGGTGCAAGCTTTTCTGTTGGTGCAGGATCTTGAGATACTCTTCCGCCGGATTGATACCTTGGTTCTCAAACTAAGGGAAATACTTACCGTCACTGTGCTACATCACCCTTTCCGCTTCGAGGGAACACCAACGCAAGGCTCCAAGGCCACGGGGGAAATCCTTTGCATACTTGCCTAGGAAGTCCCTTAAGGCTTAGCCGTAGCTGAAGGATTCCTGGTGCCGTCAACAGAACTATTTCTGGCGCTGTTGCAAGGGATACACAACAAAACAATCAATAGATCACCACCAACCTCCGGAGCGCCGTCACGCTGCCGGAGAACTCATCTACCTCTCCGTCTCTCTTGCTGGATCAAGAAGGCCGAGATTATCGTCGAGCTGTACGTGTGCTGAACGTGGAGGTGTCGTCCGTTCGGCACTAGATCGGAGCGGATCGTGATACAGATTGCTGGACAGTTCGTGGGACGGTTCACGGGGTGGATTGAGGGACGTGAGGACGTTCCACTACATCAACTGCATTTCTTAACGCTTCCTATTGTGCAATCTACAAGAGTACGTAGATCCAAATCTCCTCTCATTTATGGACATCACCATGATAGGTCTTCGTGCGCGTAGGAGACTTTTTGTTTCCCGTACCATGTTCCCTAACAGTGGCATCATGAGCCAGGTTCATGCGTAGATGTCATCTCGAGTAGAACACAAAAGTTTTTGTGGATGGTGATGTGCGATTTGCTGCCCTCCTTAGTCTTTTCTTGATTCCGCGGTATTGTTGGATCGAAGCGGCTCGGACCGACATTACTCGTACGCTTATGAGAGACTGGTTTCATTGCTACGAGCAACCCCGTTGCTCAAAGATGACTGGCGAGTGTCGGTTTCTCCAACTTTAATTGAATCGGATTTGACCGAGGAGGTCCTTGGAGAGAGGTTAAGTAGCAATTCATACATCCCCGTTGTGGTGTTTGCGTAAGTAAGATGCGATCCTACTAGATACCCATGGTACCAGGTAAAACATGCAACAACAATTAGAGGACGTCTAACTTGTTTTTGCAGGGTATGCTTGTGATATGATATGGCCAAAGACATGATGTGATATATTGGATGTATGAGATGATCATGTTGTAATAGTTAATACCGACTTGCACGTCGATGCTACGACAACCGGAAGGAGCCATAGGGTTGTCTTTAAACTAACGTTTGTGTTTGCAGATGCATTTACTATATTGCTAGGTCGTAGCTTCAGTAGTAATAGTATAGATAGCACGACAACCCCGATGGCGACACGTTGATGGAGATCATGGTGTGGCGCCGGTGACAAGAAGATCGTGCCTGTGCTTTGGTGATGGAGATCAAGAAGCACATTATGATGGCCATATCATGTCACTTATTAATTGCATGTGATGTTAATCCTTTTATGCACCTTATTTTGCTTAGAACGACGGTAGCATTATGAGGTGATCTCTTGATGACCCAAAGTACAGGGGATCAATCGTAGTCCTTTTGATAAGTAAGAGTGTCGAACCCAACAAGGAGCAGAAGGCTGTGATAAACGGTTTTCAGCAAGGTAATAACTGCAAGCACTGAAAGTAGCGGTAACAAGTGATGGTGTAGTGAGGTGAAACGTAGCAAGCGAAAAGTAACAAGTAACAAGTAGTAGCAACTGTGCAGCAAAGTGGCTCAATCCCTTTTTTAGCAAGGTAAAACCCTGAACAAAGTCTTATAAGAGAAAAAACGCTTTCGAGGACACACGTGAATTTTTGTCATGCTAGTTTCATCATGTTCATATGATTCGCGTTCGTTACTTTGATAGTTTGATATGTGGCTGGACCGGCGCTTGAGTACTGCCCTTACTTGGACAAGCATCCCACTTATGATTAACCCCTCTTGCAAGCATCGGCAACTACAAAAGAAGAATTAAGACAATGTCTAACCATAGCATTAAACTAGTGGATCCAAATCAGCCCCTTACGAAGCAACACATAGACTGGGGTTTAAGCTTCTGTCACTCTAGCAACCCATCATCTACTTACTACTCCCCAATGCCTTCCTCTAGGCCCAAGTATGGTGAAGTGTTATGTAGTTGATGTTCACATAACACCACTAGAGGAAAAACAACATACATCATATCAAAATACCGAACGAATACCAAATTCACATGACTATTAGCAGCATGACTTATCCCATGTCCTCAGGAACAAAAGTAACTACTCACAAAGCATAATCATAATCATGATCAGAGGTGTAATGAATAGCATCAAGGATCTGAATGTAAACTCTTCCACCAAGTAATCCAACTAGCATCAACTACAAAGAGTAATCAACACTACTATCAACCTTACGAGTACCAATCGGAGTCGCGAGACGGAGATTGGTTACAAGAGATGAACTAGGGTTTGGAGAGGAGATGGTGCTGATGAAGATGTCGATGGAGATGACTCCCCTCCGACGAGAGGAGTGTTGGTGATGACGATGGCGATGATTTCCCCCTCCTTGAGGGAAGTTTCCCCGGCAGGATCGTCCTGCCGGAGCTCTAGATTGGATCTGCTCAAGTTCCGCCTCGTGGCGGCGGAGAATCCACGAAAAAGCTCCACCCTGATTTTTTCCTGGACAAAACCCTTCATATAGCAAAAGAGGGGGGCTAGTGGGCCACCAGGGTGCCCACAAGCCCTCTTGCCGCAGCCAGGGGGGTAGGCCGCGGCAACCAGGCTTGTGAGCCCCTGGTTGCTTCCCTGTGGCACTTCTTTTGTCCAGTATTTTTTATATATTCCCAGAACAATCCACTATGATTTTCAGGGCATTTGGAGTTGCGCAGAATAGAGGACTCAGACTTGCTCCTTTTCCAGTCCAGAATTCCAGCTGCCGGTATTCTCCCTCTTCAAATAAACCTTGCAAAATAAGAGAGAAAGGCATAGGTAAGGTTCCACAAGGTATAATAACAGTCCATAAAGCGATAAATATCAACATGAAAGCATGATGCAAAATGGACGTCTCAACTCCCCCAAGCTTAGACCTCACTTGTCCTCAAGCGAAAACCAAGACCCAAAACATGTCCACATGTTTAGGGATGAAGGTGTCGATAAAACATAATACGGACATGAGGAAATCATGATCACACATAAAACAACAATACATCATAGAGATTCTTATGGGAAAGTAACAATTCCTTCACAAAGCAAAGTATGAAACAAAAACCTTACTGAGAAGTAGCCAACAACAGTCCAAAGTCATTGAAGCAATTGCAATTTATCATATTATCAAAACGAGTCAAATAAGAGCTTGCAAAGAAAATCCACATACTCAATCATCTCTTTTATTTTCCACAATTGTTACAACTCACGTGGTACTCATGGTATCAAAGTTCCAGTTGGACACAGAGAAAGATAGGGGCTTATAGTTTTGCCTCCCAACCATTTACATCAAGGGTAAAGTCAACAATAATTAAGCATAAGTACTCAGCTCTAAGTTGATATATGAATATAGATCTTTCCCAAGCATATGACGTTCACCAAGAAAAAGGCTAAATAAGGAATTGGTGAAGATCACCATGACTCTTACAAGGGAAAAAAGTAAAGGTACAAGATAGGCCCTTTGCAAAGGGAAGCAGCGGTTGTCATGCGCTTTTGAGGTTTGGATGCGTGTCCTCTCAGTGCGGAGGAACGTCACTTTATATTGTCTCCTGTGATAAATAACTTTATTAGGCGGTCTATCACTTTTATGTCTTCCTCATCACAGGTTCGTACAAAGCTTATTTTCCACACACTAATAGATCATACATATTAGAGAGCAATTTTTATTGTTTGCACCGATGACAACTAACTTGAGGGATCTTATTCAATCCATAGGTAGGTATGGTGGGCACTCATGGCAAAACTGGTTTGAAGGTTTATGGATGCACAAGTAGTATCTCTACTTGGTGTGGGAGTTTTGGCTAATATGAGGTGGAAGCAATCGTCACATGCTAAGGGATGTCTAATCATATAACATTGTTTGGAACCAAGAAAACACAATTCATTATGTTGTCTTCCATGTCGAACATCTACTTCTAAGCATGTAATAGTTTGGTGAGTGCTCACAATTATAGAAAGTGTCTAAGATGATATATTTATATGTGAACCTCTGTTTCCTTATTACTTCTTATTAATTGCAACAATGACTCGGGTCTATGTTGGTCTATTCTCAACAAGTTCAATCATCATACTTGTTATATGTGAAGCTATCACTTTCCATAAGATCATCTCATGATCTTTCATGCTATCGTTCTTTTCATACTTTTGATCACGGCACAAAACAAAGCCCTTCTTGTGAAGTGCGGATGACATTCAATTGCTCATTAGGAAAAATAGTTTGCGTAATCAGCATAGAAAGGTGCACTATGTGAAGTGCGGATGACATTCAATTGCTCATCAGGAAAGCTGTCACCAATAGGTCGTGGGTCATCAAGGACATTCTCTAGCCTAGACAAGTTATATGCTACAAGGTTATCAGCAACCTTTCGGTCAACAACATGCAAATCAAATTCCTGTAGCAGACCAACCCATCTGATTAGCCTAGGCTTAGCGTCCTTCTTCTCCATAAGGCACTTAATAGCAGCATGATCAGAGTGAATAGTGACTTTGGAGTCAACTATATAAGATCTGAACTTTTCACATGCAAACACGACTGCTAAAAATTCCTTCTCCGTAGTGGCATAGTTTCTTTGGGCACTGTATAGATTTTTACTAGCGTAGTGAATGACATTCAACTTCTTGTCAACTCTTTGTCCTAGAACAGCACCAACAGCATAATCACTAGCATCGCACATGATTTTAAAGGGCAAGTTCCAATTAGGTGGTTGAACAATAGGTGCGGTTATCAAGGCCTTCTTAAGTATTTCAAAAGCTTCCTCACAATCCTCATAAAAAACAAAAGGAACATCCTTGTGCAAGAGGTTTGTAAGAGGCCTAGAAATCTTAGAGAAGTCTTTAATGAACCTTCTATAGAAACCAACATGACCTAGGAAACTTCGTATACCTCTGATATCTATGGGGCAAGGCATTTTCTTAATTGCATCAACCTTAGCCTTATCAACTTCAATGCCTCTCTCAGAGATTTTGTGTCCTAAGACGACGCCTTCATTAACCATGAAGTGGCACTTCTCCCAGTTCAAGACGAGGTTGGTATCTTTGCATCTCTGTAAGACTCGATCAAGGTTGCTGAGGCAATCGTCAAAGGAAGAACCATAAACGGAGAAATCATCCATGAAAACCTCAACAATATTTTCACAAAAGTCAGAGAATATTGCCATCATACATCTTTGAATGGTGGCAGGTGCATTGCACAGGACAAAAGGCATACATCTATAAGCAAAGGTACCGAAGGGGCAGGTGAAGGTGGTTTTCTCTTGATCAGATTGTGCAACAGGTATTTGCGAGAAACCTGAATAATCGTATAGAAAGCCTTTCTAGCATTTGGTCAATAAACGACAAAGGAAAATGGTCTTTCCTAGTTGCCTTGTTCAGTTTCCGGAAGTCTATCACCATCCTATAGCCAGTAATAATCCCCTGTGGGATTAGTTCATTCTTACCATTAGGAACGACGGTAATACCTCCCTTCTTAGGTACACAATGTACTGGGCTTACCCAATCACTATGAGCAACAGGATAAATGATTCCTGCTTCTAGAAGCTTTAATATTTCTTTTCTCACGACCTCTTTCATCCTCGGATTTAATCTCCATTGATGGTCAGCAACTGTCTTAGAATCAAGATCGGTTTTAATCTTGTGCTGACATAGAGTGGGAGTAATACCCTTAAGATCATCAAGAGCATATCCAATAGCAGCACGGTGCTTCCTCAAAGTTTTTAATAACTTCTTATCTTCGTGATTCGAGAGGTGAGTACTAATAATAACAGGATATATCTCCTTCTCATCAAGATAGGCATACTTAAGAGTATCTCTAACTGTTTTAGCTCGAACACACGATCACCCTTTGGTGGGGGAGGATCCCCAAGCAGTACAACACGCAGATTATTCTTGAGAATAGGATATTGTTCTAAGACAATTTTATCTATCTCATCTCTTTCATCCATATGCATATCATTTTCATGCTCAAGCCGATATTGCTCTAAAGGATCCGTAGGAGGTATGGCAATAGAGGCAAGAGCAATGATTTCATCCCTACTAGACGACTCTTTTTCATGGGGTTGTCTTCCAAACTTGGAGAAGTTACATTCATGAGACACACCCTCGAAACTAACAGTGACAGTCTGTTTAATGCAATCAATGTGAGCATTGACAGTTTTGAGGAAGGGTCTACCAAATATGATAGGACAAAAGCTATCTTGTGTGCAGTAGCAAGGATGAGGAAATCAGTAGGATACTTCGTCTTACCACACATGACTTCTACATCTCTCACAATTCCTAGAGGGCAGATAGTGTCTCTATTAGCTAGCGTAATAGTGACATCAATGGGTTCTAACTCAGCAGGTGCAATCTCATCTTTGATTTCATCATATAGGGACCGGGGTATTGCACTAACACTAGCACCCATATCACATAAACCATGATAACAGTGATCTCCTATCTTGACAAACACAACGGGAAGGCCAACTACATGTCCGTATTTGTCTTTCGGGTGAGGTTTAGCAATTCTAGCGGAGTCCTCACATAATTTGATAACATGCTCGTCTATGTCTTCGGCTAAGAGATCTTTAATAATAGCAACACTGGGTTCAACTCTAATTTCCTCAGGGGGTGCAAGTGGTCTAATGTAACCCCTACGTATCACAGTTGGAGCTTTAGAATAATCCTTTTTCCTAGCAGGGTAAGGTGGTTTCTCAGCGTAGGCACAAGGAACAATACGATCACTAAAGGCAAGGACGTTCTCTTCAACTAGATTGGGTTTAACTATGTTCACTTCTACAGGAGGATGATACTTAAACCACTTCTCTTTGGGAAGATCAACATGAGCAGCAAAAGATTCACATAGAGAAGCTACTATCTCAGAGTCAAGTCCATACTTAGCGCTAAAATCTATAGAAGTGTTTGTTTCAACAAATGATTTAACGCAATCAAACTGGAAATTCATACCTGACTCCTTACCTTCTTCAAGCTCCCAATCTTCAGAGTGAAGTTTGATTCTTTCCAATAAATTCCACTTGTGGTCAATATCCTTCTTCATAAAAGAACCTGTACAAGAAGTGTCAAGCATGGTACGATCTTCATGAGAAAGCCGAGCATAAAAGTTTTGAGTCATAATTTCTCTCGGGAGCTCATGATTGGGGCATGAATATAGCATTGATTTAAGACTCCCCCAAGCTTGAGCTATGCTTTCCCTATCACGAGGCCAAAAGTTATAAATATAATTTTGATCACGATGTACTAAATGCATAGGATAAAACGTTTGATGAAATTCCAATTTCAACCGATTGTAGTCCCATGATCCAGTATCATCACATAGCCTATACCATGTCAACGCCTTATCCTTCAAAGATAAAGGAAATACTTTCTTGTTTACCTCATCCTCGGGCAAACCCGCAAGCTTAAATAAACCACAAACTTCATCTACATAGATTAGATGCAAGTCTAGATGTGAAGATCCATCTCCTGTAAAAGGATTAGCCGGCAGTTTCTCAAGCATACCCGGAGGAATTTCATAAATGATATTTTCAGTAGGTACCTCAGGTTGAGGAACAACTCCTCGTGCTTCCGTTAGTGGTGAAGATACCCCGAACAAACTCCTCAAAGGAACAGTTTCCATAGTGACAAGTGATAATAAATTTCAGCACAGTATATAAATGTTTCCTTACCAAATTCTACTTACCAAAGGCGCTTCACTCCCCGGCAACGGCGCCAGAAAAGAGTCTTGATGACCCACAAGTATAGGGGATCATTCGTAGTCCTTTTGATAAGTAAGAGTGTCGAACACAACGAGGAGAAGAAGGCTCTGATAAACGGTTTTCAGCAAGGTAATAACTGCAAGCACTGAAAGTAGCGGCAACAAATGATGGTGTAGTGAGGTGAAACATAGCAAGCGAAAAGTAACAAGTAACAAGTAGTAGCAACGGTGCAGCAAATTGGCCCAATCCCTTTTGTAGAAAGGGACAAGCCTAAACAAAATCTTATAAGAGGAAAAACGCTCCCGAGGACACACGGGAATTTCTGTCATGCTAGTTTCATCATGTTCATATGATTCGCGTTCGTTACTTTGATAGTTTGATATGTGGGTGGACCGGCGCTTGGGTATGGACCTTACTTGGAAAAGCATCCCACTTATGTTTAACCCCTCTCGCAAGCATCCGCAACTACGAAAGAAGAATTAAGACAACGTCTAACCATATCATTAAACTACTGGATCCAAATCAGCCCCTTACGAAGCAACGCATAGACTGGGGTTTAAGCTTCTGTTACTCTAGCAACCCATCATCTACTTAGTACTCCCCAATGCCTTCCTCTAGGGCCAAGTATGGTGAAGTGTTATGTACTCGACGTTCACATAACACCACTAGAGGAAAAACAACTTACAGCATATCAAAATACCGAACGAATACCAAATTCACATGACTATTATGAGCATGACTTATCCCATGTCCTGAGGAACAAAAGTAACTACTCACAAAGCATAAACATAATCATGATCAGAGGTGTAACGAATAGCATCAAGGATCTAAACATAAACTCTTCCACCAAGTAATCCAACTAGCATCAACTACAAAGAGTAAGCAACACTACTAGCAACCTTACAAGTACCAATCGGAGTCGCGAGACGGAGATTGGTTACAATAGATGAACTAGGGTTTGGAGAGGAGATGGTGCTGATGAAGATGTTGATGGAGATGACTCCCCTCCAACGAGAGGAGTGTTGGTGATGACGATGGCGACGATTTCCCCCTCGGGGAGGGAAGATTCCCCGGCAGGATCGTCCTGTTGGGGAACGTCGCATGGGAAACAAAAAATTTCCTACGTGCACGAAGACCTATGATGGTGATGTCCATCTACGAGAGGGGATATGCGATCTACGTACCCTTGTAGATTGCATAGCAGAAGCGTTAAGAAACGTGGTTGATGTAGTGGAACGTCCTCACGTCCCTCAATCCGCCCCGCGAACCGTCCCGCGATCAGTCCCACGATCTAGTGCCGAACGGACGACACCTCCGCGTTCAGCACACGTACAGCTCGACGATGATCTCGGCCTTCTTGATCCAGCAAGAGAGATGGAGAGGTAGATGAGTTCTCCGGCAGCGTGACGGTGCTCCAAAGGTTGGTGGTGATCTTATCTCAGCAGGGCTCCGCCCAAGCTCCGCAGAAACGCGATCTAGAGGTAAAACCGTGGAGATATGTGGTCGGGCTGCCGTGGCAAAGTTGTCTCAAATCAGCCCTAAAACCTCCGTATATATAGGCGGAAGAGGGGGAGCCTTGCCTTGTGGTCCAAGGACCCCCAAGGAGTTCAGCCGAGCCAAGGGGGGCAACCCTCCCCTTCCAAACCAAGTCCAACTAGGTTTGGAAGGAGGAGTCCTTCCCCCTTTTCCCACCTCCTCCTTTTTTTTCTTTTCTCTTTGATTTTCTTCCTATGGCGCATAGGGCCTTCTTGGGCTGTCCCACCAGCCCACTAAGGGCTGGTGCGCCACCCCCAAGGCCTATAGGCTTCCCCGAGGTGGGTTGCCCCCCGGTGAACACCCGGAACCCATTCGTCATTCCCGGTACATTCCCGGTAACTCCGAAAACCTTCCGGTAATCAAATGAGGTCATCCAATATATCAATCTTCATTTCTGGACCATTCCGGAAACCCTCGTGACGTCCGTGATCTCATCCGGGACTCCGAACAACATTCGGTAACCAACCATATAATTCAAATACGCATAAAACAACGTCGAACCTTAAGTGTGCAGACCCTGCGGGTTCGAGAACTATGTAGACATGACCCGAGAGACTCCTCGGTCAATATCCAATAGCGGGACCTGGATGCCCATATTGGATCCTACATATTCTACGAAGATCTTATCGTTTGAACCTCAGTGCCAAGGATTCATATAATCCCGTATGTCATTCCCTTTGTCCTTCGGTATGTTACTTGCCCGAGATTCGATCGTCAGTATCCGCATACCTATTTCAATCTCGATTACTGGCAAGTCTCTTTACTCGTTCCGTAATACAAGATCCCGCAACTTATACTAAGTCACATTGCTTGCAAGGCTTGTGTGTGATGTTGTATTACCGAATGGGCCCCGAGATACCTCTCCGTCACACGGAGTGACAAATCCCAATCTCGATCCATACTAACTCAACGAATACCTTCGGAGATACCTCTAGAGCATCTTTATAGTCACCCAGTTACGTTGCGACGTTTGATACACACAAAGCATTCCTCCGGTGTCAGTGAGTTATATAATCTCATGGTCATAGGAACAAATACTTGACACGCAGAAAACAGTAGCGACAAAATGACACGATCAACATGCTACGTCTATTAGTTTGGGTCTAGTCCATCACATGATTCTCCTAATGATGTGATCCCGTTATCAAGTAACAACACTTGCCTATGGCCAGGAAACCTTGACCATCTTTGATCAACGAGCTAGTCAACTAGAGGCTTACTAGGGACAGTGTTTTGTCTATGTATCCACACAAGTATTGTGTTTCCAATCAATACAATTATAACATGGATAATAAACGATTATCATGAACAAAGAAATATAATAATAACTAATTATTATTGCCTCTAGGGCATATTTCCAACACGTCCCGCCGGAGCTCTAGATTGGATCTGCTCAAGTTCCGCCTCGTGGCGGCGGAGAATCCCCGAAAAAGCTCCACCCTGATTTTTTTCGGACGAAACCCTTCATATAGCAAAAGAGGGGGACAGTGGGCCACCAGGATGCCCACAAGCCCTGTTGCCGCGGCCAGGGGGTAGGCCGCGAAAACCAGGCTTGTGGGCCCCTGGTTGCTCCCCTCTGACACTTCTTTCGCCCAGTATTTTTTATATATTCCCAAAAAAATCCACGTTGATTTTCAGGGCATTTGGAGTTGCGCAGAATAGAGGACTCAGACTTGCTCCTTTTCCAGTCCAGAATTCCAGCTGCCGGTATTCTCCCTCTTCAAATAAACCTTGCAATATAAGAGAGAAAAGGCATAAGTAAGGTTCCACAAGGTATAATTACAGTCCATAAAGCGATAAATATCAACATGAAAGCATGATGCAAAATGGACGTATCATCTCTCACTAAAATTTCAAGACGAAATTGTGTTCTCCCCGACTGTGCACCGTTGCTACAGTTCGTCGTTTCGTGACACCACGTGATGATCTGGTTTGATAGACTCAACGTTCACATACAACGGGTGCAAAACAGTTGCACACGCAGAACACTCGGGTTAAGCTTGACGAGCCTAGCATGTGCAAACATGGCCTCGGAACACATGAGACCGAAAGGTCGGTCATGAATCATATAATTGATATGATTAGCATAGGGATGCTTACCACTGAAACTATCCTCAACTCACGTGATGATCAGACTTGAGCTGGTGGAATTGGATCAAGAACCACTCAAATGACTAGAGATATGTATTTTTTGAGTGGGAGTTTAGCAAGTAATTTGATTAGTTAAACTCTAATTATCTTGAACATAGTCTAAGCCAACTTTCAAAATATTTGTGTTGCAGATGAATGGCTCACGCGACAGTCACCCTGAATTTTAATACGTTCCTAGAGAAAGCTAAGTTGCAAGATGATGGAAGCAACTTTGTAGATTGGGCTCATAATCTTAAGTTGCTCCTGCAAGCTGGGAAGAAGGATTATGTCCTTAATGTTGCGCTAGGAGATGAACCACCCGCCGCGGCTGACCAAGATGCTAAGAACGCTTGGTTAGCACGCAAGGAGGACTACTCAGTAGTTCAATGTGCAGTCTTGTATGGCTTAGAGCCGGGACTTCAACGTTGCTTTGAGCATCATGGAGCATATGATATGTTCCAGGAGTTGAAGTTTATCTTTCAGAAGAACGCCCGGATCGAGAGGTATGAGACCTCTGATAAATTCTATGCTTGCAAAATGGAGGAGAACTCGTCTGTCAGTGAACATGTGCTCAAAATGTTTGGGTACTCAAACCGTCTAGCTCAGCTGGGGATTGAACTCCCGCAAGAGGCTATCACTGACATAATTCTTCAATCACTACCACCAAGCTATAAGAGCTTTGTGTTGAACTATAACATGCAAGGGATGAGCAAGTCACCGGGCGAGTTATTTGCGATGCTGAAAGTCGCAGAGTCAGAACTCCGTAAAGAGCATCAAGTGTTGATGGTGAATAAGACCACTAGTTTCAAGAGAAACGGCAAAGGAAAGAAGGGTAATTCAAAGAAGAGCGGCAAGCCTGTTTCCAATCCGACGAAGAAGCCCACAGATGGACCTAAGCCTGAAACGGAGTGCTATTATTGCAAGGGTATGGGTCACTGGAAGCGCAACTGCCCCAAGTATCTGGCTGATAAGAAGGCGGCCAAGGAAAAATCAGGTATATTCGATATACATGTTATTGATGTGTACTTAACCAACTCTCATAGTAGTGCCTGGGTATTCGATACCGGTTATGTTGCTCATATTTGCAACTCGAAACAGGAACTGCGGAATAAGCGGAGGCTGGCGAAGGATGAAGTGACGATGCGCGTGGGAAATGGTTCCAAGGTTGATGCAATCGCCGTCAGCATGGTTTCACTTCAGTTACCATCATGATTAGTTATGAACTTAAATAGATGTTATTTAGTGCGTGCGTTAAGCATGAACATTATATCTGGATCTTGTTTATTGCGAGACGGTTACTCGTTTAAGTCAGAGAATAATGGTTGTTCTATTTCTATGAGTAATATCTTTTATGGTCATGCACCCAATGTGAGAGGATTGTTCATATTGAATCTTGATAGTGATAATACACATATACATAACATTGAGAGCAAAAGAGTTAGAGTTAACAATGATAGCACCATGTTTTTATGGCACTGTCGCTTAGGTCATATTGGTGTAAAGCGCATGAAGAATCTCCATACTGATGGACTTTTGGAGTCACTTGACTTTGATTCACTTGACACATGCGAACCATGCCCCATGGGCAAGATGACTAAAACTCCGTTCTCCGGAACAATGGAGCGTGCAAGTAGCTTGTTGGAAATCATACATACCGATGTGTGTGGTCCGATGAGTTTGGAGGCACGCGGCGGATATCGTTATTTTCTCACCTTCACTGACGATTTGAGTAGATATGGTTATGTCTACTTGATGAAGCACAAGTCTGAAACATTTGAATAGTTCAAATAATTTCAGAGTGAAGTTGAAAATCATCGTAACAAGAAGATCAAGTTCCTACGGTCTAATCGTGGGGGTGAATATCTAAGTTTCAAGTTTGGTGCTCACTTAAGACAATGTGGAATTGTTTCACAATTGATACCGCCTGGAACACCACAGCATAATGGTGTGTCCAAATGTCGTAATCGTACTTTATTAGAGATGGTGCGATCTATGATGTCTCTTACCGATTTGCCGTTATCGTTTTGGGGTTATGCATTAGAAACAGCTGCATTCACTTTAAATAGGGCACCATCGAAATCCGTTGTGACGACACCAGATCAGCTCTGGTATGGCAAAAGACCTAAGTTGTCGTTTTATAAATTTGCGGATGTGATGCTTATGTCAAAAAGCTTCAGCCTGAAAAGCTGGAACCCAAAGCGGAAAAGTGCGTCTTCATAGGTTACCCAAAAGAGACAGTTGGGTGTACCTTCTATCTCAAATTCGAGGGCAAAGTGTTTGTTGCTAAGAACAGAGCTTTTTCTAGAAGGAGTTTCTCTCGAGAGAATTGAGTGGGAGGAAGATAGAACTTGATGAGGTTGTCGAACCTCTCATCCCTGTGGATGGTGGCGCAGGGCAAGGGGAAACCCGTGTCGTTGCGAGGCCTGTTGAGGAGGAGTTAATGATGATGATCATGAAACTCCGGATCAAGTTTCTGTCGGACCTCGCAGGTCTACGAGACCGTGTACTACTCCAGAGTGGTACAGTAATCCCGTCTTATCAATTATGTTGTTAGACAACAATGAGCCTGCGAATTATGAAGAAGCAATGGTGGGCCCGGATTCCAACAAATGGCTGGACGCCATGAAATCCGAGATAAGGTCTATGTATGAAAACAAAGTGTGGACTTTGGAAATACTACCTGAAGGCCGCAAGGCTATTCAAAACAAATGGATCTTTAAGAAGAAGACGGACGCTGACGGTAATGTGACTGTTTATAAAGCTCGACTTGTGGAAAAGGGTTTTTCACAAGTTCAAGGGATTGACTACGACGAGACATTCTCACCCGTAGCGATACTTAAGTCCGTCCGAATCATGTTAGCAATAGCTGCATTTTTTGATTATGAAATCTGGCAGATGGATGCCAAAACGGCGTTCCTTAACGGTTTCCTTAAGGAAGAGTTGTATATGATGCAACTCGAAGGTTTTGTCGATTCTAAAAATGCTAACAAAGTGTGCAAGCTCCAGTGATCCATTTATGGACTGGTGCAAGCATCTCGGAGTTGGAATAAACGCTTTGATGACGTGATCAAAGCATTTGGGTTTATACAGGTGGTTGGAGAATCCTGTATTTACAAGAAAGTGAGTGGGAGCTCTGTGGCATTCCTAATACTATATGTCGATGACATATTACTGATTGGAAACGGCGTGGAGTTTTTGGGGAGCATAAAGGATTACTTGAATAAAAGTTTCTCTATGAAGGACCTAGGAGAATCTGCTTACATTCTAGGCATAAAGATCTATAGGGATAGATGAAAACGCCTGATAGGACTTCCGCAAAGCACGTACCTTGATAAAGTTTTGCAGAGGTTCAAAATGGAACGATCCAAGAAGGGGTTCATGCTAGTTTTACAAGGTACGAGATTGAGTAAGACTCAGTGCCCAGCAAATGATAAAGATAGAGAGCATATGAGTTCCGTCCCCTATGCTTCAGCCATAGATTCTATCATGTATGCAATGTTGTGCACTAGACCGGACATTAGCCTGGCCATAAGTATGGCTGGCAGGTTCCAGAGTAATCCAGGAGTGGATCGCTGGACGGTGGTCAAGAATATCCTGAAGTACCTGCAAAGGACAAAGGAGATGTTTCTCATATATGGAGGTGACAAAGAGCTCGCCGTAAAAGGTTACGTCGATGCAAGCTTTGACACAGATCCGTACGACTCTAAGTCGCAGACCGGATACATATTTATTCTTAATGGGGGTGCTTTAAGCTGGTGCAGTTCCAAGCAAAGCGTCGTAGCTGATTCTACATGTGAAGCTGAGAACATGGCTGCCTCGGAGGCAGCTAAGGAGGGTGTTTGGATGAAGCGGTTCATGACGGATCTTGGAGTGGTGCCGAGCACACTGAACCCAATAACCCTGTTTTTTGACAACACGGGTGCCATTGCCTTAGCTATGGAACCACGGTTCCACAAGAAGACCAGACATATCAAACGACGCTTCAACCTCATCCGCGACTACGTCGAGGAGGAGGACGTGAACATCTGCAATGTGCACACGGATTTCAATGTGGCAGACCCGCTGACTAAACCTCTTCCACGGGCAAAGCATGATCAACACCAGAACTGTATGGGTGTTATATTTATTACAATGTAATTCGCATGACGATGTGAGGACTAGATTATTGACTCTAGTCCAAGTGGGAGACTGTTGGAATTATGCCCTAGAGGCAATGATAAATAAGTTATTATTATAATTCCTATATCAAGATAACCATTTATTATCCATGCTATAATTGTATTGAATGAAGTCTTAGGTACATGTGTGGATACATAGACAAAACACTGTCCCTAGCAAGCCTATAGTTGGCTAGCCAGTTGATCAAAGATAGTCAAGGTCTTTTGACTATGTACAAGATGTTGTTGCTTGATAACTGGATCACATCATTGAGTGAATCATGTGATGGACTAGACCCAAACTAATGAACGTAGCATGTCGATCGTGTCATTTTGTTGCTACTGTTTTCTGCGTGTCAAGTATTTATTCCTATGACCATGACATCATATAACTCACTGGCACCGGAGGAATGCCTCATGTGTATCAAACGTCACAACGTAACTGGGTGACTATAAAGATACTCTACAGGTATCTCCGAAGGTGTCTCTTGAGTTAGTATGGATCAAGAGTGGGATTTATCACTCCGTGTGACGGAGAGGTATCTCGGGGCCCACTCGGTAATACAACATCACACACAAGCCTTGCAAGCAATGTGACTTAGTGTAAGTCACGGGATCTTGTATTGCGGAACGAGTAAAGAGACTTGCCGGTAAACGAGATAGAAATAGGTATGCGGATACTGACGATCGAATCTCAGGCAAGTAACATACCAAGGACAAAGGGAATGACATACGGGATTATATGAATCCTTGGCACTGAGGTTCAATCGATGAGATCTTCGTAGAATATGTAGGATCCAATATGGGCATCCAGGTCTCTCTATTGGATATTGACTAAGGAGTCCCTCAGGTCATGTCTACATAGTTCTCGAACCCGCAGGGTCTGCACACTTAAGGTTCAGCGATGTTTTATGCGTATTTGAGTTGTATGGTCGGTTACCGAATGTTGTTCGGAGTCCCGTATGAGATCACGGACGTCACGAGGGTTTCCGGAGTGGTCCGGAAACAAAGATTTATATTTAGGATGACCTCATTTGATTACCGGAAAGTTTTCGGACATTACCGGGAATGTAGCGGGAGTGACGAATGGGTTCCGGATGTTCACCGGGGGGGCCAACCCACCCGGGGGAAGCCCATAGGCCTTAGGGGTTCCGCACCAGCCCTTAGTGGACTGGTGGGACAGCTCAAGAGGCCCTATGCGCAGGAGATAAAGAAATCAAATGAAAAAGAAAAAAGGGGAAGTGGGAAGGAAGGGAACGACAACACCTTCCAATCCTAGTTGGACTAGGATAGGAGGAGGAGGACTCCTTCCCTTGGTTCGGCCGACCCCTAGGGGCTCCCTTGAGCCTCAAGGCAAGGCCCTCCCCCTCCCTCCTAAATATACTGAGGTATTAGGGCCGATTTGAGACAACTTTGCCACGGCAACCCGACAACATACCTCCATGGTTTTTCCTCTAGATCGTATTTCTGCGGAGCTCGGGCGGAACCCTGCTGGGATAGATCACCACCAACCTCCAGAGCACCGTCACGCTGCCGTAGAGCTCATCTACCTCTCCGTCTCTCTTGCTGGATCAAGAAGGCCAAGATCATCGTCGAGCTGTACGTGCGCTGAACGCGGAGGTGCCGTCCGTTCGGCACTAGATCGGAGCGGGTCGTGGGACAGATCGCGGGATGGTTCATGGGACGGTTCGCGGGGAGGATCGAGGGACGTGAGGACGTTCCACTACATCAACCGTGTTTCTTAACGCTTCCTGTTGTGCAATCTACAAGGGTACGTAGATCCAAATCTCCTCTCATAGATGGACATCACCATGATAGGTCTTCGTGCGCGTAGGCAAATTTTTGTTTCCCGTACCACGTTCCCCAACAAAGGGTTGGTAGGTGTTAACCATCACGCGATCCCGACCACAACATAAAGCATGACAGTCAATAAATCAATTATGCTCCGACTTCCTAACATAGCGGTTCATCATACGTGCATGTTACGGGAATCACTAACTTCAGCACAAGTATTTCTAGATTCACAACACCCTACTAACATAACTCTAATATTACCAAATCCATGTCTCAAAACTAATTGAGAGAAATCAGACTTCTCTTTCTAATCAATGCACAAGAATATGGAAGTTTTATTGTATCCTCTTTGGATGCCTATCATCTTTAGGACTACTTTCATAGCACAAGCCAACTACCAAGTTACTCAGAGAGAGCACTCTCAAAAAGATATAAGTGAAGATTGAGAGTTCTTATTTCTCCAAAATATGAGACCGCCGTGCTCTATAAATATCTAAGTGAAGCACTAGAGCAAAGTTATCTAGCACAAAAGATATAAGTGAAGCACATGTGAGCTAAATTGCCTAACTCAAAAGATATAAACGAAGCTCAATGAGTATTCTAGCAAACTCACAATGAGTGCATGTCTCTCTCAAAAGGTGTGCAGCAAGGATGATTGTGACACAACAAAAATAAAAGACTCCTATAATACACGACGCTCCAAGCAAAACACATAGCATGTGGTGAATAAAAATATAGCTCCAAGTAACGTTACCGATGGATTGAAGACGAAAGAGGGGATGCCTTCCCGGGGCATCCCCAAGCTTAGGCTTTTTGGTCTCCTTGAATTTGTCTTGCGATTCCTTGGGAATCAACAAGCTTGAAATCTTTCCACTCTTTATCTCATCGTCCATGAGAACATCACCCAAAACTTGAAAACTTCACAACACAAAACTTAAACAGAAACTCGTGATATCATTAACACAAGAAAACAAACTACCACCTCTTTAGGTACTGTACCAAACTTGATTTCTATTTATATTGGTGTTATATTACTGTATTCTCACTTTTCCATGGCTAGTACCCCCCAATACTATCCATAGTTTCATCAAAATAAGCAATCAACACAACAAAAACAGAATCTGTCAAAAATAGACCAGTCTGTAGCAATCTGTATACTTCGTATACTTATGTTATCTCAAAAATTCTGAAAAATTACCACAATTTGGGAAATTGGCGTATCAACCAGCAGCAAAAAGAATCAACTCAAAAGCCCTTTCTGGATAAAAATTAAAAATAATTTCGTGAGCGAAAAAGTTTCTGTCTTTTTCCAGCAAGATCAAACAACCATCACCAAAACTAGCCACAAAGGTTTTACTTGGCTCAAACGCAAAAATAAACACAAAAAACAAAATCATAACAGAATTATGATGGTGTGTACGCAACAAAACAGAAAGCAAAAAATCAAAGATAAATTCATTGGGTTGCCTCCCAACAAGCGCTATTGTTTAATGCCCTTAGCTAGGCATGAGGCGATAGAATCACGTATCGTCGTCTTTGGTGCTCAAACCATAAGTAGCCCTCATCATGGATTCATAAGGCAATCTTATGTTCTTTCTAGGAAAATGTTCCATGCCCTGCTTTAATGGAAATTGAAATCTAATATTCCCTTCCTTCATATCGATGACACCACCACATGTAGGATTGCAATCAATATCAAGCACAATGAAATCTACGGGTACATAGTTGTTGGAAATATGACCTAGAGGCAATAATAAATTAGTTACTATTATATTTCCTTGTTCATAATAATCGTTTATTATCCATGCTAGAATTGTATTGATTGGAAACTCAAATACATGTGTGGATACATAGACAACACACTGTCCCTAGTGAGCCTCTAGTTGACTAGTTCGTTGATCAAAGATGGTCAAGGTTTCCTGGCCATAGGAAAGTGTTGCCACTTGATAACGGGATCACATCATTAGGAGAATCATGTGATGGACAAGACCCAAACTATGAACGTAGCATATTGATCGTGTCGTTTTATTGCTATTGTTTTCTGCGTGTCAAGTATTTGTTCCTATGACCATGAGATCATATAACTCACTGGAACCGGAGGAATACCTTGTGTGCATCAAACGTCGCAACGTAACTGGGTGACTATAAAGGTGCTCTACAGGTATCTCCGAAGGTGTCCGTTGAGTTAGTATGGATCAAGACTGGGATTTGTCACTCCGTGTGACAGAGAGGTATCTCGGGGCCCACTCGGTAATACAACATCACACACAAGCCTTGCAAGCAATGTGACTAAGTGTAAGTCACGGGATATTGTATTACAGAACGAGTAAAGAGACTTGCCGGTAACGAGATTGAAATAGGTATGCGGATACCGACGATCAAATCTCGGGAAAGTAACATACGGGATTATATGACTCCTTGACACTGAGGTTCAATCGATAAGATCTTCGGAGAATATGTAGGATCCAATATGGGCATCTAGGTCCCTCTATTGGATATTGACCGAGGAGTGTCTCGGGTCATGTCTACACAGTTCTCGAACCCGTAGGGTCTGCACACTTAAGGTTCGGTGACGTTTTGGTATAGTTGAGTTATAGGTGTTGGTATCCGAAAGTTGTTTGGAGTCCGAGATGAGATCCACGACATCACGAGGAGCTCCGGAATGGTCCGGAGGTAAAGGTTGATATATAGGAAGTCCTGTTTTGGTCACCGGAAAAGTTTCGGGCTCATCGGTAGTGTACCGGGAGTGCAGGGAGGGGTGCCGGGGACCATCGGGAGGGTTGTCACGCCCCAAGGGGTCTCATGGGCTATGGAAAGAGATAAAGCAGCCCCTAGTGGGCTGGAATAAGTTCCCACTAAGGCCCATAAGGTTTGAGAAGGAAAAAACACAAGGTGAAAAGTGTTTCCAAGTGGGAAGGTGGAATCCTACTCCAAGTAGGATTGGAGTAGGACTCCTCCACCTCCAGTTTCGGCCAAACCTTGAGGGTTTAAGGCTGCCTCCTCCCCTCCCTCCCTCCTATATATACTAGAGGTATTGAGGGTTTTTGAGACACAACTTTGCCTCGTGCTGCTCGACCCTATATCACGCAGTTTTTCCTGTAGATCGTATTTCTGCGGAGCTAGGGCGGAGCCTTGTAGGATTAGATCGTCACCACCACTGGAGCGCCGTCACGCTGCCGGAGAACTCTTCTACCTCTCCACCCCCTCTTGATGTATCAAGAAGGTGGACATCGTCATCGAGCTGTACGTGTGCTGAACGCGGAGGTGTCGTCCGTTCGGCACTAGATCGGAACGGATCGTGAGATGGATCGCAAAACGGTTCGTGCAACGGATCGCGAGACGGTTCGTGGGACGGGTCGCGGGACGGATCGTGGGACGGATCGCGGGACAGTTCATGGGGCGGTTTGTTGGGCGGTTCGAGGGACGTGAAGATGTTCCACTACATCAATCGCGTTTCTTAACGCTTCCTGCTATGCGATATACAAGGGTACGTAGATCCAAATCTCCTCTCGTAGATGGAGATCACCATGATAGGTCTTCATGTGGGTAGGATAAAATTTTGTTTCCCATCCAACGTTCTCCAACAGTGGCATCATGAGCTAGGTTCATGCGTAGATGTAATCTCGAGTAGAACACAAAGGGTTTTGTGGACGGTAATGTTCGATTTGCTGCCCTCCTTAGTCTTTTTCTCGATTCGGCGGTATTGTTGGATTGAAGCGGCCCGGACCGACATTATTCGTACGCTTACGAAAGACTGGTTTCATCACTTGACATGCAACCTCGTTGCATAAAGATGACTGGCGGGTGTCGGTTTCTTCAACTTTAGTTGTATTGGTTTTGACCGAGGCGGTCATTGGAGAGGTTAAATAGCAATTTGCACATCTCCATTGTGGTTTTTGCGTAAGTAAGACACGATCTACTAGATATCCATAGCAGCCACGTAAAACATGCAACAACAAATTGGAGGCGGTCTAACTTGTTTTTGCAAGGTATGCTTGTGATATGATATGGCCAATGACGTGATGTGATATATTGGATGTATGAGATGATCATGTTGTAATAGTTAATATCGACTTGCACGTCGATGGTACGGCAACCGGCAGGAGCCATAGGGTTGTCTTTAAACTAACGTTTGTGTTTGCAGATGCGTTTACTATATTGCTAGGACGTAGCTTTAGTAGTAATAGCATAAGTAGCACGACAACCCCGATGGTGACACGTTGATGGAGATCATGGTGTGGCGCCGGTGACAAGAAGATCGTGCCGGTGCTTTGGTGATGGAGATCAAGAAGCACATGATGATGGCCATATCATGTCACTTATGAATTGCATGTGATGTTAATCCTTTTATGCACCATATTTTGCTTAGAACGACGGTAGCATTATGAGGTGATCTCTCACTAAAATTTCAAGACGAAATTGTGTTCTCCCCGACTATGCACTGTTGTGATAGTTCGTCGTTTCGAGACACCACGTGATGATCGGGTGTGATAGACTCAACGTTCACATACAACGGGTGCTAAACAGTTGCACACGCGGAACACTCGGGTTAAACTTGACGAGCCTAGCATGTGCAGACATGGCCTCGGAACACAAGAGACCAAAAGGTCGAGCATGAATCGTATAGTTGATATGATTAGAATAGAGATGCTTACCACTGAAACTATTCTCGACTCACGTGATGATCGGACTTGAGATAGTGGATTTGGATCATGAACCACTCAAATGACTAGAGACATGTACTTTTTGAGTGGGAGTTCTCAAGTAATACGATTAATTGAACTAATTATCATGAACATAGTCTAATGGCCTTTGCGAATTACGATGTAGCTTGCGCTATAGCTCAACTGTTTTTATATGTTCCTAGAGAAAATTTAGTTGAAAGTTGATAGTAGCAACTTTGCGGACCGAGTGCGTAAAATTGAGGATTGTCCTCATTGCTGCGTAGAAGGCTTATGTCCTTAATGCAACACTCGGTGTGCTGCAACTCGAGTAGCGTCTGTGGATGTTGCGAACATCTAACATACACATTTTTTATGACTACGTGATAGTTTAGTACGCAATACTTAAAAGCTTGGAAGCAAGGCGCCAAAGACGTTTTGAAACGTCGCGGAACATAAGAGATGTCCTAAGAGATGAAATTGAGGTTTCATGCTCGTGCCCTTGTTGAGAGGTATAAGACCTCCAACAAGATTCTTTGCCTACAAAGTAAAGGAGAAAAGCTCAAATCGTTGAGGATGTTCTCAGATTGTCTGAGTACAACAATCACTTGAATCAAGTGGGAGTTAATCTTCCAGATGAGATAGTGATGGTTTTCCAAAGTCACTGCCACTAAGCTGCTAAAGCTTAGTGATGAACTATAAACAAATCAAGGATAGATATGATGATCCTTGAGTGATTCACAATGTTTGACACTGCGAAAGTAGAAATCAAGAAGAAGCATCAATTGTTGGTGGTTAGTAAAACCACTAGTTTCGAGAAGGGCAAGGGCTGGAAGGAATACTTCATGAAACGGCAAACCAGTTGCTTCTCTAATGAAGAAACCCAAAATTGAACCCAAACCCGAGACTAAGTGCTTCTGTTATGAGGGGAACGGTCACTGAGGCGGAGCTACCCTAGATACTTGGTAGATAAGAAGGCTGGCAAAGTCAACAAAAGTATATTTGATATACATGATATTGATGTGTACTTTACTAGTACTCCTAGTAGCACGAGGGTATTGGATACCGGTTCGTTTGCTAAGTGATTAGTAACTCGAAATGAAAGCTACAGTATAAACGGAGACTAGCTAAAGGCGAGGTGACGATACGTGTTGGAAGTGTTTCCAAGGTTGATGTGATCAAACATCGCACGCTCCCTCTATCATCGGGATTGGTGGTGAAACCTAAATAATAATTATTTGGTGTTTGCGTTGAGCATGAACATGATTGGATCGTGTTTATTGCAATACAATTATTCATTTAAAGAGAATAATAGTTATTCTATTTGCTTGAATGATTACCCTCAATGGTTTATTGAATCTCGATCGTAGTGTTACACATGTTCATAATATTGGTGCCCAAAGATACAAAGTAATAATGATAGTACCACTTAGTTGTGGCACTGCCACTTGAGTCATGTTGGTATAAAATGCATGAAGAAGCTCCATAGAGATGGATCATTTGGACTCACTTGATTTTGAATCACTTGAGACATACAAAACATGCCACATGAAACAAGAGAGTAACTTGTTAGGAGTAATGCATTTTTGATGTGTGCGGTCCAATGAGTGCTAAGGCACGCAGTGGATATCGTTATGTTCTTACTTCACTAGAGATTTGAGTAGATACATGAGTATTTACTTGATGAATCACAAGTCTAAAATATTGAAAATATCAAAGCAATTTCAGAGTGAAGATCGTCGTGACAAGAGGATAAACTGTCTACGATATGATCATAGAGATGAATATCTGAGTTACGAGTTTTTGGTACGCACTTAGGACAAAGTACATATTGTTTTGCAGTTCATGCCACCTTCAACACCATAGTGTGATGATGTGTATGAACGTCATAGCCACGCCCTATTTGATATGGTACATACTATGATGTCTCTTATCGAATTACCACTATCGTTTATGGGTTATGCATTAGAGACAACCGCATTCACTTTAAATAGGGCACCGCGTATTTTCGTTGAGATGACACAGTATAGACTATGGTTTGGAGAAACCTAAGATGTCGTTTCTTTAAAGTTTGGGGCTGCGACGCTTATGTGAAAAAATTTCAGTCTGATAAGCTCGAACCCAAAGCGGATAAATGCATCTTCATAGGATATCCAAAACAATTGGATACATCTCCTATCTCACATCCGGAAGCAAAGTGTTTGTTTCTAGAAACGGGTCCTTTCTCAAGGAAAGGTTTCTCTCGAAAGAATTGAGTGGGAGGGTGGTGGAACTTTATGTGGTTAGTGAACCGTCACTTCAACCAATGTGTAGCAGGGCGCAGGAAGATGTTCTTGTGGCACCTACACCAATTGAAGTAGAAGCTGATGATGGTGATCATTAGAGCTTTGGATCAAGTTACTACAAACCTCGTAGGTCGACAAAGGTCACGTACTACTACAGAGTGGTACGGTAACCCTGTCTTGGAGGTCATGTTGTTGAACAACAATTAACCTACGAGTTATGGAGAAGCAATGGTGGGCCCGAATTCCGACAAATGGCTGGAGGCCATAAAATCCGAGAGAGGATACATGTATGAAAACAAAGTGTAGACTTTGGAAGAACTACTTGATGGTAGTAAGACTATTAAGTAAAGATGGATCTTTAAAAGGAAGACAGACGATGGTGGTGATAAATCAATATTAAGAAAATCTCGACTTGTTGCAAAGATGTTTTCGACAAGATCAAAGAGTTGACTATGATGTGACTTTCTCACGCATAGCGATGCTAAAAGTCTGTTGGAATTATGTTAGTAGTTACTGCATTATTTGTGAAATATTGAACATAGGAGGTCAAAATGTTGTTTCCTCGACGGTTTCCTTGAGGAAAGATTGTATGTGATACAATCAGAAGATTTTGTCGATCCTAAAGATACTAACAAGTATGCAAGTTCCAGCGATCCTTTTATGGATTAGTGCAAGCATCTCAGAGTTGGAATATACACTTTGATGTGATGATCAAAGCTTTTGAGTTTGTGCAAGGTTTATGAGAAACTTGTATTTCCAAAGAAGTGAGTGGGAGCACTATAGAATTTCTAATAAGTATATGTGGTTGACATATTGTTGATGAGAAGTGATGTAGAATTTCTGTGAAGCATAAAAGGTTTTTTGAAGGATTTTTTTAAAGGAAGACCTGGATAGAACTATTTGAACATTGAGCATCAAGATCTATAGAGATAGATCAATACGCTCAATAGAACTTTCAAATGAAATGCATGCCTTGACAAGTTTTTGAAGGAGTTCAAAATAGATCGGCAAAGAAGGAGTTCTTGGTTGTGTTGTAAGGTGTGAATTTGAGTAAGACTCAAAAGCCCGACCACGGCAGAAGAAAGAGAAAGGACGAAGGTCGTCCACTATGCCTTAGTCGTAGACTCTACAGTATGTCATGCTGTGTACCGAACCTGATGTGTGCCTTGCCACAAGTCTGTTAATAGGTATAGAGAGTGATCCAGGATTGAATCACTGAACAACGGTCAAAGTTATCCTTAGTAACTAATGGACTAACAAAATTTTCTCGATTATGGAGGTGGTTAAAGAGTTCATCGTAAAGGGTTACGTTGATGCAAGCATTGACACTAATCCGAATAACTATGAGTAGTAAAACGGATTCGTATAATAGAATAGATATTTGGAGTATTTCCGAATAGCACATAGTAGCAGCATCTATAAGATGACATAGAGATTTGTAAAGCACACACGGATCTGAAAGTTTCAGAACCGTTGACTAAAACCTCTCTCACGAGCAAGACGAGATCAGACCCCAGAACTATAAGGGTATTGGATTCATTGAAATCACATGGTGATGTGAACTAGATTATTCACTCTAGTGCAAGTGGGAGACTGTTGGAAATATGCCCTAGAGGCAATAATAAATTAGTTATTATAATATTTCCTTGCTCATAATAATCGTTTATTATCCATGCTAGAATTGTATTGATTGGAAACTCAAATACATGTGTGGATACATAGACAACACACTGTCCCTAGTGAGCCTCTAGTTGACTAGTTCGTTGATCAAAGATGGTCAAGGTTTCCTAGCCATAGGCAAGTGTTGTCACTTGATAATGGGATCACATCATTAGGAGAATCATGTGATGGACAAGACCCAAACTATGAACGTAGCATATTGATCGTGTCGTTTTATTGCTATTGTTTTCTGCGTGTCAAGTATTTGTTCCTATGACCATGAGATCATATAACTCACTGGCACCGGAGGAATACCTTGCGTGCATCAAACGTCGCAACATAACTGGGTGACTATAAAGGTGCTCTACAGGTATCTCCGAAGGTGTCCGTTGAGTTAGTATGGATCAAGACTGGGATTTGTCACTCCGTGTGACGGAGAGGTATCTCGGGGCCCACTCGGTAATACAACATCACACACAAGCCTTGCAAGCAATGTGACTAAGTGTAAGTCACGGGATCTTATATTACGGAACGAGTAAAGTGACTTTTCGGTAACGAGATTGAAATAGGTATGCGGATACCGACGATCAAATCTCGGGCAAGTAACATACCGAAGGACAAAGGGAATGATATGCCGGATTATATGAATCCTTGACACTGAGGTTCAACCGATAAGATCTTCGGAGAATGTGTAGGATCCAATATGGGAATTCAGGTCCTGCTATTGGATATTGACCGAGGAGTGTCTCGGGTCATGTCTACATAGTTCTCGAACCCGCGGGGTCTGCACACTTAAGGTTCGGTGACGTTTCGGTATAGTTGAGTTATAGGTGTTGGTAATCGAAAGTTGTTGGGAGTCCCAGATGAGATCCAGGACATCACGAGGAGCTCCGGAATGGTCTGGAGGTAAAGATTGATATATAGGAAGTCCTCTTTTGGTCACCGGAAAAGTTTCGGGCTCATCGGTAGAGTACCGGGAGTGCAGGGAGGGGTGCCGGGGACCATCAGGAGGGGTGTCACGCCCCAAGGGGTCTCATGGGCTATGGGAAGAGATAAAGCAGCCCCTAGTGGGCTGGTATAAGTTCCCACTAAGTCCCATAAGGTTTGAGAAGGAAAAAACACAAGGTGGAAAGAGTTTCCAAGTGGGAAGGTGGAATCCTACTCCAAGTAGGATTGGAGTAGGACTCCTCCACCTCCAATTTCGGCCAAACCTTGAGGGTTTGAGGCTTCCTCCTCCCCTCCGTACCTCCTATATATACTAGAGGTATTGAGCATTTTTGAGACACAACTTTGCCACGTGTTGCTCGACCCTATACCACGCAGTTTTTCCTCTAGATCGTATTTCTGCGGAGCTCGGGTGGAGCCCTGCAGGATTAGATCGTCGTCACCACCGGAACACCGTCACGCTGCCAGAGAACTCTTCTACCTCTCCGCCCCCTCTTGCTGGATCAAAAAGGTGGAGATCGTCATCGAGTTGTACGTGTGCTGAACGTGGAGGTGCCGTCCGTTCGGCACTAGATTGGAACGGATTGTGAGATGGATCGCAAGACGGTTCGTGCAACGGATCACGAGACGGTTCGTGGGATGGGTCACGAGACGAATCATGGGACGGATCGCGGGACGGTTCGTGAGGCGGTTCGAGGGACGTGAAGACGTTCCACAACATCAACCGCGTTTCTTAACGCTTCCTGATGTGCGATATACAAGGGTACGTAGATCTAAATCTCCTCTCGTAGATGGACATCACCATGATAGGTCTTCGTGTGCGTAGGAAATTTTTTGTTTCCCATGCAACATTCTCCAACAATAGTTCCTATTTGCAATAATAAGAACATCATTGATCCTTCCCATAGGTTCCTTAACAGTAGAATCCGCAAGATGCAAATTGAGAGAGCACTCATCAATATCATTGAAGCCTAGAACATCACAAAAAGACTTTGGAATCGCACAAACACTAGCACCCAAATCACACAAAGCATTGCATTCATAGTTTTTGATCTTGATTTTGATAGTAGGTTCCCACTCATCATGAAGTTTTCTAGGAATAGAAACTTCCAATTCAAGTTTCTCTTCAAGAGATTTCATCATAGCATCGACGATATGATCGGTAAAGACCTAATTTTGGCTATAAGTGTGTGGAGAGTTTAGCATGGATTGCATCAAGGAAATACATTCAATCAAAGAGCAACTATCATAATTGAATTCCTTGAAATCCAAAGTAGTAATTTCATTACTACTCAAAGTTTTGATATCCTCTACTCCACTTTTAATGCTTTTAGCATCAAGATAGATGGACTCTGAATCATTTTGGCGTTTTTTAACCAAACTGGATTCATATCCAGCCCCATTATCATTAGGTTTGACACTAGAAAACAAGGATTCAATGGGAGTCACGCCAAGCACTTTAAGATCTTTGTGATTCTCATCACAAATTTCTGGTTTAGCAGCCATTTTATTGACTAAGGTAGCATGTTTATCAGAAATCTGGCCTACCAATTTTTGAAGACGAGCAAACTGAGAATTTAGCGCAAGGAATTCTTTGGCCATATCATCAATTTCTTTATACATGAAAGCCATAAAAGAATTTTGTTCCTTTAGTTCTCTACGGAAGTAACTATTATAATCAAATTGTGTAGACATGAAGCCTTTAACACTAGTTTCAATCTCTTCCAACCTCGTATAGTAAGCATCATAATCCTTTGGTTGGGCCATACAGGTCTTAGCAGGCAGACAAGCGCACAAGCGAACAGAAAGCAAGCGAAGGAAAAGGGCAAACGAAAAAGGCAAAAAAATGTAAATTTTGATTTTCAGAAGAGGGGGAGAGGAAAACGAGAGGCAAAAAAGTAAATGCAAGAGATGAGTTTGCGACGGTTACTTGGATAAGCTTCACTTGATGCTCCCCGGCAACGGTGCCAGAAATTCTTCTTGCTACCTGTTGAGCTTGCGTTGGTTTTTTCCCTTGAAGAGGAAAGGGTGATGCAGCACAGTAGCAGTAAGTATTTCCCTCAGTTTGAGAACCAAGGTATCAATCCAGTAGGAGTATCAAGCCAAGTCTCCAAAAGTACCTGCACAAAAACAGCAAACTTGCACCCAACGCTACAAAGGGGTTGTCAATCGCTTCATGATTGATTGCAAGGTGAGATCTGAAGGCGGAAAGTGCAACAAAGTAAAAGTGTAAGGCCGAAAATATGATGTGAAGTAGACCCGGGGGCCATAGTGTTCACTAGAGGCTTCTCTCAAGATAGCAAATATTACAGCGGGTGAACGAATTACTGTCGAGCAATTGATAGAACCGCGCAAAGTCATGACGATATCTAAGGCAATGATCATACATATATGCATCACGTCCGAGACAAGTAGACCGATACTTTCTGCATCTACTACTATTACTCCACACATCGACCGCTATCCAGCATGCATCAAGTGTATTGAGTTCATAACGAATAGAGTAACGCCTTAAGCAAGATGACATGATGTAGATGGATAAATTCATGCAATAGATATAAACCCCATCTTTTTACCCTTGATGGCAACAACATGATGTGTGCCTAGCTACCCCTTCTATCACTGGGTGAGGTCACCACACGGTATGAACCCAAAACCAAGCACTTCTCCCATTGCAAGAACTATAGATCAAGTTGTCCAAACAAAACCCACAACTCGAAGAGAATTACAAGGATATGAAATCATGCATATAAGAGATCAGAAGAAACTCAAACAAGATTCATAGATAATCTGATCATAAATCCACAATTCATCAGATCTCGACAAACACTCCGCAAAAGAAGATTACATCGGATAATCTCCTTGAAGATCATGGAGAACTTTGTATTGAAGATCCAAGAGAAAGAAGAAGCCACCTAGCTACTAGCTATGGACCCAAAGGTCTATGGTGAACTACTCACGCATCATCGGAGAGGCAATGGTGTTGATGAAGAAGCCCTCCGTGTCTGAATCCCCCCTCCGGTAGGGCACCAGAACGTGCCCCAGATGGGATCTTGCGGAGAGAGAAGCTTGCGGCGGCGGAAAAGTATTTTCGTGGCTCTCTCCCGTGGTTTCAGATTTTTCGAGGATTTATAGGCGGAAGAACTAGGGCAGAGGAGCCCTAGGGGGGCCACAAGCCTGCTAGGTGATAACCCACAAGTATAGGGGATCGCAACAGTTTTCGATGGTAGAGTATTCAACCCAAATTTATTGATTCGACACAAGGGGAAGCCAAAGAATATTCTCAAGTATTAGTAGTTGAGTTGTCAATTCAACCACACCTGAAAGACTTAGTATCTGCAGAAAAGTATCAGTAGCAGAGTAGTGTGATAGCAACAGTAGCAACAGTAACCAGTAGCAATAGTGACAGCAGTAGCAGCAGAGTAATAGTAGCAGCAATGAAAGCAGTCGCAACAGAGTAACGTAGCAAGGACGAATAGCAGTGAGAGCAGTCGCAACAGAGTAACACAGAGAGATATGTAACTAGCTCCAGTTCGTCAATGTAATGTAGGCATGTATTCCGTATGTAGTCATACGTGCTTAGGGAAAAGAACTTGCATGACATCTATTGTCCATCCCTCCTATGGCAGCGGGGTCCTAATGGAAACTACGAGATATTAAGGTTCTCCTTTTAACACAGAACCGGACCAACGCATTAACACTTAGTGAATACATGAACTCCTCATACTATGGTCATCTCCGGGAGTGGTTCCGGCTATTGTCACTCCAGGGTTGCCGGGTCATAACACATAGTAGGTGACTACAACTTGCAAGATAGGATCAAGAACACACTTATATTGGCGACAGTATAATAGGTTCAGATCTGAAATCATGGAACTCGGGCCCTAGTGACAAGCATTAAGCATGGCAAAGTAGTGGCAACATCAATCTCAGAACATAGTGGATACTAGGGATCAATCCCCATCAAAACTAACTCGATTACATGATAGATCTCATCCAGCCCATCACCGTCCAGCAAGCCTACGATGAGATTACTCATGAACGGTAAAGAGCATCATGGAATTGGCGATGAAGGAAGGTTGGTGATGACGACGGCGACGATCTCCCCTCTCCGGAGCCCAGAACGGACTCCGGATCTGCCCTCCAAAGGAAGAACAGGAGGTGGAGGCGCGTCCGTATCGTAAAACATGATGAACTCTTCTCCCTGGGTTTTTCTCCGGACGAAAGGGACTAAATAGAGCTGGGATTGGAGGCGGTGGAGCAACGTGGGCCCCACAAGCCTGTGAGGCGCGGCCAGGAGGGTCGTGCGTGGTGGGCTTGTGGGCTCTCAGCTCCACCCCTCTTGCGCCAGTATTTTTCATATATTCCACAAAAAATCCCCGAAAATTTCCAGGTCATTCCGAGAACTTTTATTTCTGCGCAAAAACAACACCATGGCAATTCTGCTGAAAACAACGTTAGTCTGGGTTAGTTCCATTCAAATCATGCAAATTAGAGTCCAAAACAAGGGCAAAAGAGTTTGGAAGAGTAGATACGACGGAGACGTATCAACTCCCCCAAGCTGAAAACCTTGCTTGTCCTCAAGCAATTCAGTTGACAAACTGAAAGAAACAAAAGAAAAACTTTTACAAACTCTGTTTGATCTTGTTATTGCAACTATGTCTAACTCATATCCAGAATTTCAACAAGATCGCAAGCTAAACACATAAGCAAATGACATCTAGGTCTCACGGTAAACTCATATCAATGGCATAATCAACTAGAGAGCGATAATAATAAGTTTCAAATGTCAACACTTCAATCAAAACAATCATCAAGCAGTACGAACATGTGGTATCTCGCTAGCTCTTTCTGAGACCGCAAAACATAAATGCAGAGCACCTTCAAAGACCAAGGGCTGACTAAGCATTGTAATTCATGGCAAAGAAGATCCAATCACAGTCATACTCAATATCAGTCAAAAGCAAAGCATAAAAATGACAGAGGTGCTCTCTAATTGGTGCTTTTATAAGAAGAGGATGACTCAACAGAAACATAAATAGACAGACCCTTCGCAGAGGGAAGCATTGATTTGCAGAGGTGCCAGAGCTCAAGCTTTGAAAACAGAGATAATAAGTTTGGGTGGCATGCTTTCATTGTCAACGCAATGACCAAGAGTTTTCACCATCTTCCACGCTACACATGCTATAGGCGGTTCCCAAACAGAAAAGTGAAGTTTTGACTCCCCCACCACCGATCAATCACACTCCACGACTAGCCGAATACTCGGGTGCCGTCCATAGCAACAACAATCCAGGGGGAGTTTTGTTTGCAAATATCTTTTTGATTTTAGCATGGAACTGGGCATTCCAATTACCGGCCCCTTTCTCGTGAATGATAGTGAATAAACACATATCAAGGATAACACGCCTAGCATGGAAGATACTGATAGCCCTGTCACCACATGAGCGGTTCGGGCATACAAAACAGATTATTTCTTGAAGGTTTAGAGAGTGGCACATGCAAATGTACTTGGAACGGCAGGTAGATTCCGCATATAGGTAGGTATGGTGGACTCATATGGAACAACTTTGGGTTTATGGAAGTGGATGCACAAGCAGTATTCCCGCTTAGTACAAGTGAAGGCTAGCAAAAGACTGGGAAGCGACCAACTAGAGAGCGACAAGGGTCATCAAAATGCATTGAGATTAACCAATATTGAGTGAAGCATGAGTAGGACATAAATCACCATGAACATGAATATCATAGAGGCTATGTTGATTTTGTTTCAACTACATGCGTAAACATGCGCCAAGTCAACCCACTTGAATCATTCAAAGGAGGATACCATCCTAACATACTACATCATAATCATCTCAAGATTCATGTTGGCATCCAAGACAAACCATTATAAGCTCCTAGCCAGTTCAGCATGGCATCAGAAACTATGATCTCTAAGTTGTCATTGCAAACATGTTTCTCTCACAACAAAGCTGAATCAGGAACGATGAGCTAGTCATATTTACAAAAACAAAATAGATCGAGTTCATACCAGCTTTTCCAGGCTCAATCACTTCATCATATATCGTCATTATTGCCTTTTACTTGCACGACCGAATGATGTGAACAATAATAAGAGTGCTCGTGCATTGGACTAAGCTGGAATCTGCAAGCAAACACAAAGGAGAAGACAAAGTAATATGGCTCTTTGACAGATAAACAGATATGCATGCGAGAGCCACTAAACATTGTAACCATGGTCTTCTACCTTGACCCAAAGAAAAAGAAACTATTTACACGGGAAAGCTCCCAACAAGAAAAAGAAGAACAGAAAACCTTTTTGGGTTTTCTCAAACTAGACAAACACACGAGAAGAAAACAAGAAAAATAAAACAAACTAGAATGGATGATACAGTGGCAAAGTGTGAACACTGACTAACAAAGTGAAAGTGTAAGCAAGAATATAAAGTCGGTGAGAAACACGTACTCCCCCAAGCTTAGGCTTTTGGCCTAAGTTGGTCTACTCCCATGGATGGTCCGGGCGATACCCAAAATCATAATGGGAGTTGTACGGGAACGCTGCAGCCACTGCCTGAATAGCTGCCTCACGGAGGCGAGCAACCTTTGCCTCCCTCTCATACTCCTCTGCCTCTCCTCTGGTTACGTAATATCTCCGTTTTAGCTGAAAGTCAAAGAAGGCGGGAGCAGGAAGGGTAATATGGAAAACATGTTGCCGGTTAAGTATTAACTGGTATAGGAGCGATTCATCATCCCTCTCAAGGAACTAATAGCGTGTGAAAGCGGTGCGATCAAGGAAAGCTGTATGGAGCGGGGGATCTCCTTCGTAGATAGGTATTCCAAGAAAATTTGCTATCCGAGTGGCATAGATCCCACCAAAGAAATCCCCTTCATTAGCATTATTATTCAGCCTCCTTGCTATTATAGCTCCCATGTTGAAACTTCTATCACCCGTTACTGCACTCTTAAGAATACTAAGGTCGGGTGCGCAGAGGTGACAATGCTCAATCTTGTCGTTAATGCATCTACCTATGAAGAGGGCAAAGTAATGCAAGGCAGGAAAATGAATGCTCCGCATGGTAGCCTCTGTAATATCTCTAGTTTCTCCGACAGTTATACTAGAGAAAAAAATGTCTAACCGAAGATTTAGGAGGATCACTGAGACTACCCCAAACAGGTATCCTGCAAATTCTATTGAAATCCTCTAAATCCATAGTATACGATTTATCATAGAGATCAAACAGTACGGATGTGTCACGGCGAGCTGAAAATTTGAATCTACAAACAAAATAGGCAGTGAGAGTAACATATTGTTCACATTTATCGGAGATGAATTCTTCAAGTCCAACATTGTGAACAAGTGTATCAAACTCGTCTTTGAAACCTAGCTCAATCATGAATTCATCAGAAGGCCATTCACATTGTTGTACATGTGCGTTCCTTGGTTGGTAAGGATCGGGCTCCCGAATCGCGAGACGGGGACCTCTCTTGCTTGAGGAACCACCATGATAGTTTCTCCTGAACATCTTCCTTTTCTAAAAATTTTAGTGTCTCAAAGGAAAACTGAACAAGGCTCAACTAAACTCATAGCAACTACTCCCACAAGTGCGTAGAGGACATATCACGCATCAAAACTACTTGGGACCAGCTAAAATTAGCATGCAAAGCTCAAGAACAGGGTCACCAAGGCAGCAAAAATACACGACGTATAAGGCACTAGAGCAAAAACTAATTGGACCAATGGAGGAGTCACATACCAAGGAGAAATTTCCCCAAAACAGCTTGGTGAATGGTGCTTTGCACAAGGAGATCGAGAATCGCAGCAAGAAGAGCAAGAACACAGGTTTGAGCTGCGAAATGATTTTTTCTGGAGGTAGGAGAAGCAGATGGGAACTAGAATGAGTGGAGGGGTGCACGTGGGCCCCACAAGCCTGGTAGGCGCGGCTAGGGGGTGCCCGCGCCTCCAAGGCTTGTGGCCCACTGGTGCAGCCCCCTCACTAGCTCTCTGTCTCAGTATTTTTCAAAAAATCCAGAAAAAATCATACTTGATTATCACGCATTCGGAGAACTTTTATTTTCGGGGTACTTTTCTACGGGACGCTAAATGCAGAAAACAGGAAAAACTAAAGCTAAATCTATCATTTTACTTCTAAGCAACCAAAGGTGAAAGCTTGGGACAAAGGGTTGTGACTCCTCGATTCATCCGTCTCATGGTCATCGAAAGAAATCCGTCAATGAGGTTGATCAAGTCTCCTTGACAAACTTTTTCAAATCGCAAAAGAAAACGGAGAATTTTCGAATAGTCACTAGGTTACCTCAATGGGGATGTGCATATCCCCAACAAGCAAATCATACTTCATCTTAACAGTAGGTATAGGGCATTCAAAGCTCCCAATAAGAATCGATGAAGTTTTTTCGATAGCATTGATGCAGTGTACTCGATATTGTTTCTTCGAAAAGTGCACCGTATGCTCATTTCGTTAACATGGAAAGTGACATTGCCTTTCTTGCAATCTATAACGGCCCCTGCAGTGTTTAGAAACGGTCGTCCAAGGATGACCGCCATGGCATCATCCTCGGGAATATCCAGGATAACAAAGTCCGTCAAGATAGTAACGTTAGCAACCACAACAGAGACATGCTCGCAAATGCCGATAGGGAAAGCAGTTGATTTGTCGGCCATTTGCAGAGAGATTTTAGTGGGTGTCAAATTATCCAGTTCAATCCTACGATAAAGAGAGAGACGCATAACATTAACACCATCTCCAAGGTCGCATAAAGCAGTTCTAACGTAGTTTCCGTTAATGGAGAAAGGTATAGTGGGCACTCCGGGATCACCTAGTTTCTTAGGAGTTCCACCTTTTAAGGTGTAATTAGAGAGCATGGTGGAAATCTCAACCTTAGGTATCCTCCTCTTATTAGTCACAATATCCTTCATGTACTTAGCATACGGAGACATTTTGAGCATATCTGTCAAACACATTTGCAGAAATACAGGTCTAATCATTTCAACAAATCGCTCAAAATCCTCATCATCTTTTTTCTTGGATGGTTTGGGAGGAAAGGGCATGGGTTTCTGAACCCATGGTTCCCTTTCTTTTCCATGCTTCCTAGCAGCGAAATCGTTCTTATCGTATCTTCTATTCTTTGGCTGTGGGTTATCAAGATCAACAGGTTCAATCTCCACATCCCTATCATTGCTCGGTTGAGCATCAACATGAACATCACTATTGATATTATCATTAGGCTCATGTTCATCACTAGATTGCATTTCAGCATCAGAGACAGAGACATCGTTTGGACTCTCGGGTGTAACAGCAACAGGGTTGCTAGCGTGCAAGTTCCTATCATCTTTCTTCTTCTTCCTTGGATGACTAGGTGCATCAGTGCTAACTCCTTGAGAATCTTGTTAAATTTTCTTAGGATGATCCTCGGGATACAAAGGTTCCTGGGTCATTCTACCGCCTCTAGTGACGACTCTAACAGAATTGTCATTCAACTCATTGAGCAAGTCATTTTGAGCCTTAAGTACTTGTTCTACTTGAGTAGTAACCATAGAGGCATGTTTACTCAGGAGCTTAGGATCATTGACATTTCTGTCCACACAAGCACTTAAATGACTAAGCATACGAGCATTCTATTCCAATTGTCTGCTAACATAATCATTGAAACTTTGTTGTTTGGCAACAAAGTTATCAAATTCATCCAAGCATACGCTAGTAGGTTTATCAGAAGGAATATCACTCTCATCGAATCTACGAAGAGAATTTACCTCTACTACCTGTATCGGGTTAACAAGACCATGGATCTCTTCGATAGGTGGTAGATTTTTTACGTCTTCTGATTTAATGCCTTTCTCTTTCATAAATTTCTTAGCTTCTTGCATATCTTGAGGACTGAGGAATAGAATACCTCTTTTCTTAGGAGTTGGCTTCGGAGGTGGTTCGGGAATAGTCCAAGCATTCTCATTGCACAAGATATTATTCAATAGGATCTCAACTTGTTCTACAGTTCGTTCCCTAAAAACACAACCGGCACAACTATCTAGGTGGTCCTTAGAAGCATCAGTTAGTCCATTATAGAAGATATCAAGTATTTCATTCTTTTCAAGAGGGTGATCAGGCAAAGCATTCAGTAGCTGGACAAGCCTCCCCCAAGCTTGTGGGAGACTGTCTTCTTCAACTTGCGCAAAGTTGTATATTTCCTGCAGGGAAGCTTGCTTCTTATGGGCAGGGAAATATTTCTCAGAGAAGTAGTAGATCATATCCTGGGGGCTACGCACACAACCAAGAGCAAGAGAAGTGAACCAAGTCTTAGCATCATCCTTTAGCGAGAAAGTATACAACTTAAGGATATAGTAGTGGCGGATCTTTTCCTCACTCGTGAATAGGGTGGCTATATCATGCAGTTTGGTAAGATGGGCTACAACCGTTTCAGACTCATAACCGTGAAAAGGATCAGATTTGACCAGAGTGATTAGCTCAGGGTCGACAGAGAATTCATAGTCCTTATCGGACACAAAGATAGGCGAAGTAGCAAACTTTGGGTCGTATTTCATCCTAGCGTTCAAAGATTTTTCTTTCCACTTGCGCAGTAATTTCTCAACATCATAGCTATCCTTACAAGCAAGAAAGTCCTCAGTTATCTCTCCCTCCATAACATAACCCTCAGGCATATCAGGCAATTCATATCTAGGAGAGCTAGTTCTAATAGGCAAAATAACAGGTTCTACTTCAATAGTATCAGGAGTTTCAGAAGTATCATCACATCTAGGAGCAACTCTAGCAATTTTTGAATCAAGGAATGCACCTAGTGGCAAAGCAGTATCAAGGATAGCATTATCACAAGCATCATGGACAACAGAAGTAGCATCATCAAGCACAGGCGACATATCAATATTTCTAGCAGGAGGTGGTGTCGCAAACTTACTCATAACTGAAGGTGAATCAAGTGCAGAGCTAGATGGTAGTTCCTTACCTGTCCTCGTAGTTGGGGCAAGACTTTAGTTCTTGGATCTTTCAGATTCCTCATAGTGACCAGCAGACGTAAATCCCAAGTGACTCAGAGAATATTGCTATGCTTCCCTGGCAACGGTGCCAGAGAAAGGTCTTGATAACCCACAAGTATAGGGGATCGCAACAGTTTTTTAGGGTAGATTATTCAACCCAAATTTATTGATTCGACACAAGAGGAAGCCAAAGAATATTCTCAAGTATTAGCAGTTGAGTTGTCAATTCAACCACACCTGAAAGACTTAGTATCTGCAGAAAAGTATCAGTAGCAGAGTAGTGATAGCAACAGTAGCAATAGTAACCAGTAGCAATAGTGACAACAGTAGCAGCAGAGTAACAGTAGCAGCAGTGACAGCAGTAGCAACAGAGTAACGTAGCAAGGACCAATAGGAAAAACTCGTAGGCATTGGATCGGTGATGGATGATTATGCCGGATGGTATTCATCATCCAACAGTTATAACATGGAGAGATTTGTAGCTAGCTCCGGTTCGTCAATGTAATGTAGGCATGTATTCTGTGGCAGCGGGGTCCTAACGGAAACTACAGGATATTAAGGTTCTCCTTTTAATAGAGAACCGGACCAACGCATTAACACTTAGTGAATACATGAACTCCTCATACTATGGTCATCTCCGGGAGTGGTTCCGGTTATTGTCACTCCGGGGTTGCCGGGTTATAACACATAGTAGGTGACTACAACTTGCAAGATAGGATCAAGAACACACATATATTGGCAACAACATAATAGGTTCAGATCTGAAATCATTGCACTCGGGCCCTAGTGACAAGCATTAAGCATGGCAAAGTAGTAGCAACATCAATCTCAGAACATAGTGGATACTAGATATCAATCCCCGTGAAAACTAACTCGATTACATGATAGATCTCATCCAACCCATCACCATCCAGCAAGCCTATGAAGAGGTTACTCACGAACGGTGAAGATCATCATGGAATTGGCGATGAAGGAAGGTTGGTGATGATGATGGCGACGATCTCCCCTCTCCGGAGCCCGGAACGGACTCTAGATCTGCCCTCTAGAGGAAGAACAGGAGGTGGCGGCGTCTCCATATCGTAAAATACGATGAACTCTTATCCCTGATTTTTTCCGGACGAAAGGGACTAAATAGAGCTGGGATTGGAGGCGGTGGAGCAATGTGGGCCCCACAAGCCTGCCAGGCGCGGCCAGGGGGGCCCGCACCTGGTGGGCTTGTGGGCTCTCAGCTCCACCCCTCCGGTTGATTCTTGCGCCAGTATTTTTCATATATTCCACAAAAAATCCCCGTAAATTTCCAGGTCATTCCGAGAACTTTTATTTCTGCGCAAAAACAACACCATGGGAATTATGCTGAAAACAGCGTTAGTCCGGGTTAGTTCCATTCAAATCATGCAAATTAGAGTCCAAAACAAGGGAAAAAGAGTTTGGAAAAGTAGATACGACGGAGACGTATCACTAGGCGCGGCCCCCCTGTCAGCGGCTAGGGGGCTTGTGGCCTCCCCTGGTGCCCTCTGCCTTGGTTCTCAAGCTTCCTGTGTATCTTCTGTTCCGGAAAATATCTTTTCGGAGGTTTTATTCCGTTTGGACTCCGTTTAAAATTCTCCTCTGAAAAGGTCAAAAACACGGAAAAAACGGGAACTGGCACTTGGCACTGAGTTAATAAGTTATTACCAAAAAAGATATAAAATGCATACAAAACATCCAAAGTTTGACAAGATAATAGCATGGAACCATAAAAATGATAGATACGTTGTAGATGTATCACTGAACTCTGCAATCAAAGCAAACTAAAGAAAGAAAATAAATCTTTTGGGGTTTTCCAAAGGTTAAGTGAAAGCAAAGGAAAAGAGAAATATGTTTGTTGTTTTTGCAAAGAGAGAACAAAGAAGAACAGGCAAAAACTCTGAAAAGATTTACAAAGAATATTACGGATGATACAATGAAAGGGGAGAAGGATACGTACTCCCCCAAGCTTAGGCTTTTGACCTAAGTTGAGCTCGGCTACTGCGGGCTCCAGGAGCTTCCTCCGGCTCCGGAGTGGTACTGGTTGCTCCAAGAATCATACGAGGCCTCGGACGCGTACATTGATGCCCGACTGGCCTCCCAAGGAGAAGGCTCTTCTTCCTGAGGAACAACCTCCTCCATGGGGTTGTGGAACTGTTGCTGGATCATGAACTCGTCTAGCTCACTTCAGGTGAAAGACCACCCGTTCCTGCTAGTATAATCAAACAAAACTGGTGCAGGTAGACGGATCTCGTGAGTAGTAAGCTCGCCAAACCTCATAACATAAACAAGGTTACCAAACTCGGAAGTCCTAGTAACAAACGCATGCCTCTTCATAGCGGTAAGATCAAAGTTTATGTATGGAAAAGGCACATCATCCGCACGTACAGTGTGCCCAAGGTGCTCGAGGATAAGCGTGGCATAAATGCCACCAAAGTGAGGCCCTTTGCCGCTGTTAGAGACGAGGTGACGAGCAATCAAAGCACCAATATTATATGTGTTATCTCCTAAGAGGGCAGCTGCCAAGATAGCAAGATCCGGAGCCGAAATGTTGCTCGTGTTTTCACGAGCTAACACCCCTCGAGCAATATAGTATGTGAAATACCTGATGTGATGAAACAAGATGTTGCAGATTTTCCCTGGTGAATTTCTCGTGGGTCCTTACTGCAAAGGCAATCGAATAGGGATTTCAGCTCATATGGCTGAACGTTCATTTTGGTCGTCTTCCCGACATTCCGCACACCTATAATATCACAAAATTCTGCCAAAGACATGGTAAAAACATCCTCATATAATCTGAATTCAGTCATGGAAATTTTATCATTATATCTAAACCAGTTGACAAAATAATATGTGAGTTTTGGATATTGTTGCACACGTCGTGTTACGAGATGTGGCAAACCTGCAGCTACACAGAGATTATCAAACTCATTCTTAATACCTGCCGCCATAAGAAAATCAGAACAGGGGTATGCCATGGCATGTGTCGTGTCCATCCCATGGAACAACTCCGGTGGCACGATATCATCATTGTAACTTGTCCTCGGAGTAGAGGATGAAGTTGCAGCTCTAGTTAATCTATCGGTAGGCTCGGGTTTCTTCTTCCCAAGCCATCCCTTTGCTTTTCCAAACAAGCTCATTTCTGAAATTTTTAGTTCATCATAAAAATGAGCTGGAGCAAACAATTCTACTCACTCCCCTAATACATAAGCTTGCATCAAAACTTCAAAAATAAATTTCTAAACATGCATGCAAGCTCATACGAATAGCACCAAGAGCTCCTAAATACTCACAAATAACACCACCAATCAAAATTTTAATTGGAGGAGTGGAGGAGTCACATACCAGGGAGAAAATGCTCAAATTCTCAATGCAAATTATGGGTTGTAGAGAGAGATCGAAATTTTCCACCAAGAACAGCAAGAACTCGAGCTCCAACAGAAAAATCGGGATTTTTGGAGTGAGAGAGAGAGAAGGGAGGAAGAAGTACCTGGAAAGGGGCCTAGGTGGGCCCAGGCGACCTGTGGGCGCGGCCAGGGGGCAGGCCGCGCCAGCTGGCCGCCTGGACAGAGGGTGCCCCCGTGGCTGGCCCCAGGTGCCCGTGGGTCACTTTTTCGATGGAATTTTTTATTTTGAATTTTTTGGAATTTTTCTGCCAACTTCACTTTTGAAAAAAAAAATCGAAATACTAAAAGCTTCAAAACTTCTGATAAACTCGAAACAATAGTTAAACATATGAAGTTTCAAAAACATTAAACTTTGGTACAACAAGGAGGAAGAAAGATAGAGGAAATGAAAACATAACAACCTTCTCTTTTTACCCATATAAAACATATTTGTTAGCAAGGTTGACCAAGTCTTACTACCAAGCAGGTGTTATATTGAGCAAAAAAGTTTCACTTCTCATAAAGCAATCATGGTAACTTTATTTCAATGGAAATTGTCCCGACCATAATGGTTTTGTATTTTTGGTGCACATGTAGAGGACAATCCCACTCTCCAACCTTCACAGTCTCAATATTCTCAATAGAACTAAGGCCATGCCTTTTATCGATCTTCTTCAGAAAATATACCGTATGCTCCTTCTCATTAACATTGAAGGTCACCTTTCCTTTATTGCAATCAATAATAGCACCTGCGGTGTTAAGAAAAGGTCTACCAAGAATAATAGACATGCTCCCATCCTCGGGCATGTCAAGCATAACAAAGTCAGTAAGGATCAAGCAATTAGCAACTTCAACGGGAACATCTTCACAAATACCTACAGGAACGGTTGTTGACTTATCAGCCATTTGAAGAGAGATATTTGTAGGGATTAGTTTATCTAGACATAGCCTTTTGTAAAGAGAGAAATGCATAACACTCACTCTTGCACCAAGATCACATAAAGCAGTTCTGGCATAATTATTTTTTATGGAGCAAGGAATGGTGGGTATACCTGGATCACCAAGCTTCTCAGGAATCTTGCCACTGAAAGAGTAATTAGCAAGCATAGTAGATAGTGCCTCATTAGGAACTTTTCTTTTATAAGTGACAATATCTTTCATATACCTTGAGTACGGAGGCTCTCAAAGGAATTTGATGAAAAAGAGGTTTCATCGATTCACAAAATTTATTGTAATGCTCTTCTTCTTTAGTTTTGAAGGACTTACGTGGGAAGGACATTGATTTTTTCACCCATGGTTCTCTTTCCTTCCCATGTTTTCTTGCAAAAAAATCTTCTCTAGTATACCTTTTGCGCTTGTCTGGTGCTTCTTCTTCTCTTATCTCAAGATGATCAGTCTTTTCGTTATCTTTATCAGGTTCAGCACCATCCTCAGTTTCAGCATCAGAAATAGATATACTATTAGGATCAACAATAGGTACCTCAGTTATGGGATCATTATAGTTGTCATCTTCCTTATGTTTCTTCTTCTTCTTCGGGGAGATCACAATGTCTTCTTCCTACAATTGAGAATCTTGCTCGATCCTCTTCAGATGCCCCTCCGGAAAAATGGGGTCATGGGTATGTGTACCTCCTCGGGTCTTTATACCATATCCTGCATATCAACTTGTTTGGCATTGTTAGCTAGCAAATCTATTTGCACATGAGAAATTTGTTCAAGCTGAGTTTGAACCATATGAAAATGCTTAACAAGACCTTTAACATCATTGACAGTTCTACTTAAAACATCAAGCAAACTTTTGATAGCAAGGGAATTCTCATGCAATTGGCTTTGAATTCGCTCATTAAAGTGATTTTGCTTGACAGTGAAATTATCAAGCTCATCTAAACATTGATCAGGAGGCTTACCATGAGGGACGTTAGTTGCATTGAATTCCAAAAGTGAGTGTACTTCTACCATAGGTGGGTGAGTGGTAGGCTCACATAATTTCTCAATAGGAGGTAGATTCTTCACATCTTCAGTTTTAATACCTCTCTCTTTCGTGGACTTCTTGGCTTCTTGCATAACTTTTGGGCTCAAGAAAAGCATAGCTCTCTTCTTGAGTGGTTGTGGTGGTTCAGGAATGGACCAATCATCATGATTCTTAGCTATCTTGCCCATCAATTCTTCGGCATCGTCCGGTGTTCTTTCCCTGAAAACACAACTAGCACAACTATCCATATAGGTTCTAGATTCATGAGTTAGACCAGCATAAAGTATATCAAGCAATTCATCCTTAGGAATTCCATGTATAGGTCTAGCCTTAATCAAAGTGCAATACCTCCCCCATGCTTTAGGGAGGTGCTCATCCTGCAACTGTTTAAAGTTATAAATTCTTTGTAAAGCAGCATGTTGCTTATGAGCAGGAAAATATTTAGCAACAAAAGATTGAGCTAAATCTTAAGGACTCTTAATGGTACCATATGGTAGTGCATCATACCATGCTTTAGTGTCTTCCTTCAAAGAGAAAGGAAGTAGCTTCGTAACATAATAATTTCTCTTCTTGTCCTTTGTAGTGAATAAGCCACTAAACTCAGTGAGTTTGGTAAGGTGTACAATAGCATCATCATCTTCTCTACCATAAAAAGGGTCAGCTTCAACTGTGGATATAAGTGAAAGATCAACAGAGAAATCAAAATCAGTATCCTCAATGCAATTAGGATCAGGAGTGAACTTGTTCTTCATAGAATGCTTTTTAAGCAGCTTCTTAACAGAAGCAGGGTTAGAGTGAGCACACTGTGTAAGTTCCCTGCATAAATCATCATCAAGTTCAATATAAACATCATCAAGAATTCCTTCCTTGAGACCACTCAAGTATGGGTAACCAAAAGATCTCCCAATGGGGCAGCGTGTAAGAGGAAGTTCAAGTCTAGACTGCTTAGCAGCCTTAGCAATCTGAGACTCAATAAAATAACCAACTAAACCAGGCTCACAAATAGTAGTGGAATCATTATCAAAAGTATCAGGCATAGTAACAGACTTGATAGAAGCAGCATGTGGTGGTGGTGAAGCAAACTTACTTATAACGGAAGGTGAATCAAGCGTAGCGCTAGTGCTGAGAACAGTACCTTTTCACGTAGTGGATGGTAAAATTGGAAGCTTGGGGTCTCCTTTCTTACCCATACTGAATAAATCGCAGCAAGGAAAATAACTCGAAGTAGACTTGTAAATAAAGTTATGCTCCCCGGCAACAACACCAACAAACAACAACAACAACCAAGCCTTTCAGTGCCAAACAAGTTGGGGTAGGATAGAGTTGAAACCCATAAGATCTCGAAACCAAGTCATGGCTCTGGAACGTGGATAGCTAACTTCCACGCACCCCTGTCCATCGCTAAGTCTTTGTCGATATTCCAAACCTTCAGGTCTCTCTTAACGGACTCCTCCCATGTCAAGTTTGGTCTACCACGACCCTTCTTAACATTCTCAGCACGCTTTATCCGTCTGCTATGCACCGGCGCTTCCGATGGCCTCCGTTGAATATGTACAAACCATCTGAGAAGATGTTGGACCAGCTTCTCTTCAATCGGTGCTACCCCAAGTCTCTCTCGTATATCGTCATTCCGTACCCGATCCTTCCTTGTGTGGCCACATATCCATCTCAACATGCGCATCTCTGCTACACCTAACTGTTGTATATGTCGTCTCTTGGTTGGCCAACACTCCGCGCCATACAACATCGCAGGTCAGATAGCTGTCTTATAAAACCTTCCTTTTAGCTTTTGTGGCACTCTCTTGTCATAGAGTACGCCAGAAGCTTGGCGCCACTTCATCCACCAAGCCTTGATTCGGTGGCCCACGTCTTCATCGATATCGCCATCCTTCTGCAACATGGACCCCAAATATCAAAACGTGTCTCTCTCCGGTACCACCTGCCCACCAAGGCTAACCTCTCCATCCTCGTGCCTAGTAGCACTAAAACCGCACCTCATGTATTCAGTTTTAGTTCTACTAAGCCTAAAACCTTTCGATTCTAGAGTCCGCCTCCATAACTCTAACTTTCTATTAACCCCCGATTGGCTATCATCGACTAGCACCACATAATCCGCAAAGAGCATGCACCATGGGATATCTCCTTGTATATCCCTTGTGACCTCATCCAACCAAATCAAAAAGATAAGGGCTCAAAGCTGACCCTTTATGTAGCCCTATTCTAATCGGAAAGTCATCGGTGTCGCCATCACTTGTTCGAACACTTGTCACAACATTATCATACATATCCTTGATGAGGGTAATGTACTTTATTGGGACTTTGTGTTTCTCCAAGGCCAACCACATGACATTCCGAGGTATCTTATCATAGGCCTTCTCCAAATCAATAAACACCATATGAAGGTCCTTCTTTTGCTCCCTGTATCTCTCCATCAGTTGTCGTACCAAGAAGATGGCTTCCATGGTAGACCTCCCAGGCATGAAACCAAATTGGTTTTTGGTCACGCTTGTTAACCTTCTTAAGCGGTGTTCAATGACTCTCTCCCATAGCTTGATAGTATGGCTCATCAGCTTGATTCCGCGGTAATTAGTACAACTTTGAACATCCCCCTTGTTCATAAAGATTGGTACTAAAATACTCCGTCTCCATTCTTCGGGCATCTTGTTTGACCGAAAAATGAGGTTGAAAAGCTTAGTTATCCATACTATCGCTATGTTTTCTACGTGTCAAGTATTTGTTCCTATGACCATGAGATCATATAACTCACTGACACCAGAGGAATTCTTTGTGTGTATCAGATGTCGCAACGTAACTGGGTGACTATAAAGATGCTCTACAGGTATCTCCAAAGGTGTTCGTTGAGTTAGTATGGATCGAGACTGGGATTTTTCACTCCGTGTGACGGAGAGGTATCTCGGGGCCCACTCGGTAATACAACATCACACAGAAGCCTTGCAAGCAATGTCACTTAGTGTAAGTTGCGGGATCTTGTATTACGGAACGAGTAAAGAGACTTGCCGGTAAACGAGATTGAAATAGGTATGCGGATACTGACGATCGAATCTCGGGCAAGTAACATACCGAAGGACAAAGGGAATGACATACGGGATTATATGAATCCTTGGCACTGAGGTTCAAACGATAAGATCTTCGTAGAATATGTAGGATCCAATATGGGCATCCAGGTCCCGCTATTGGATATTGACTGAGGAGTCACTCGGGTCATGTCTACATAGTTCTCGAACCCGCAGGGTCTGCACACTTAAGGTTCGACGTTGTTTTATGCGTATTTGAGTTATATGGTTGGTTACCGAATGTTGTTCGGAGTCCCGGATGAGATCACGGACGTCACGAGGGTTTCCGGAATGGTCCGGAAACAAAGATTGATATATAGGATGACCTCATTTGATTACCGGAAGGTTTTCGGAGTTACCGGGAATGTACCGGGAATGACGAATGGGTTCCGGGTGTTCACCGGGGGGGCAACCCACCCCGGGGAAGCCCATAGGCCTTGGGGGTGGCGCACCAGCCCTTAGTGGGCTGGTGGGACATCCCAAGAAGGCCCTATGCGCCATAGGAAGAAAATCAAAGAGAAAAAAAAGAGGAGGTGGGAAAAGGGGGAAGGACTCCTCCTTCCAAACCTAGTTGGATTCGGTTTGGAAGGGGAGGAATCCCCCCTTTGGCTCGGCCAAACCCCTTGGGGGACCTTGGACCCCAAGGCAAGGCTCCCCCTCTTCCCCCTATATATACGGAGGTTTTAGGGCTGATTTGAGACAACTTTGCCACGGCAGCCCGACTACATATCTCCATGGTTTTACCTCTAGATCGCGTTTCTGCGGAGCTCAGGGGGAGCCCTGTCGAGATAAGATCATCACCAACCTCCGGAGCGCCATCACGCTGCCGGAGAGCTCATCTACCTCTCTGTCTCTCTTGCTGGATCAAGAAGGCCGAGATCATCGTCGAGTTGTACGTGTGCTGAACGCGGAGGTGCCGTCCGTTCGGCACTAGATCGTGGGACTGATCGCGGGACGGTTCGCGGGGTGGATCGAGGGACGTGAGGACGTGCCACTACATCAACCGCGTTCACTAACGCTTCTGCTGTGCGATCTACAAGGGTACGTAGATCGAATATCCCCTCTCGTAGATGGACATCACCATGATAGGTCTTCGTGCGCGTAGGAAATTTTTTGTTTCCCATGCGACGTTCCCCAACAGTGGCATCATGAGCTAGGTTCAGCGTAGATGTCTTCTCGAGTAGAACACAAAAGTTTTTGTGGGCGGTGATGTGCGTTTTGCTGCCCTCCTTAGTCTTTTCTTGATTCCGCGGTATTGTTGGATTGAAGCGGCTTGGTCCGACATTACTCGTACGCTTACGAGAGACTGGTTTCATCGCTACGAGTAACCCCGTTGCTCAAAGATGACTGGCAAGTGTCAGTTTCTCCAACTTTAGTTGAATCGGATTTGACCAAGGAGGTCCTTGGATGAGGTTAAATAGCAATTCATATATCTCCGTTGTGGTGTTTGCGTAAGTAAGATGCGATCCTACTAGATACCCATGGTCACCACGTAAAACATGCAACAACAAAATTAGAGGACGTCTAACTTGTTTTTGCAGGGTATGCTTGTGATGTGATATGGCCAACGATGTGATGTGATATATTGGATGTATGAGATGATCATGTTGTAATAGATAATATCGACTTGCACGTCGATGGTACGGCAACCGGCAGGAGCCATAGGGTTGTCTTTAAACTAACGTTTGTGCTTGCAGATGCGTTTACTATTTTTCTAGGATGTAGCTTTAGTAGTAATAGCAAGAGTAGCACGACAACCCCGATGGCGACACGTTGATGGAGATCATGGTGTGGCGCCGGTGACAAGAAGATCTTGTTGGTGCTTTGGTGATGGAGATCAAGGAGCACGTGATGATGGCCATATCATGTCACTTATGAATTGCACGTGATGTTAATCCTTTTATGCACCTTATTTTTCTTAGAACGATGATAGCATTATGAGGTGATCTCTCACTAAAATTTCAAGACGAAATTGTGTTCTCCCCGACTGTGCACCGTTGCTACAGTTCGTCGTTTCGAGACACCACGTGATGATCGGGTGTGATAGACTCAACGTTCACATACAACGGGTGCAAAACAGTTGCGCACGCGGAACACTCAGGTTAAGCTTGACGAGCCTAGCATGTGCAGACATGGCCTCGGAACACATGAGACCGAAAGGTCGATCACGAATCATATAGATGATATGATTAGCATAGGGATGCTTACCACTGAAACTATGCTCAACTCACGTGATGATCGGACTTGAGCTAGTGTAAGTGGATCATGAACCACTCAAATGACTAGAGAGATGTACTTTTTGAGTGGGAGTTTAGCGAGTAATTTGATTAAGTTAAACTCTAATTATCTTGAACATAGTCTAAGTCCACTTTGAATATATTTGTGTTCTAGATCATGGCTCACGCGACAGTCACCCTGAATTTTAATACGTTCCTAGAGAAAGCTAAGTTGAAAGATGATGGAAGCAACTTTGTAGACTGGGCTCGTAATCTTAAGCTAATCTTACAAGCTGGGAAGAAGGATTATGTCCTTAATGCTGCGCTAGGAGATGAACCACCCGCTACGGCTGACCAGGATGTTAAGAACGCTTGGTTAACACGTAAGGAGGACTACTCAGTAGTTCAATGTGCAGTCTTGTATGGCTTAGAACCGGGACTTCAACGTCGCTTTGAGCGTCATGGAGCATTTGAGATGTTCCAGGAGTTGAAGTTCATCTTTCAGAAGAACGCCCGGATCGAGAGGTATGAGACCTTCGATAAATTCTATGCTTGCAAGATGGAGGAGAACTCGTCTGTCAGTGAACATGTGCTCAAAATGTCTGGGTACTCAAACCGTCTAGCTGAGATGGGGATTGAACTCCCGCAAGAGGCTATCACTGAAAGAATCCTTCAATCACTGCCGCCAAGCTATAATGGCTTTGTGTTGAACTACAACATGCAAGGGATGAACAAGTCACCCGGCGAGTTGTTTGCGATGCTGAAAGTCGCAGAGTCTAAACTCCGTAAAGAGCATCAAGTGTTGATGGTGAATAAGACCACTAGTTTCAAGAGAAACGGCAAAGGCAAGAAGGGTAATTCAAAGAAGAGCGGCAAGCCTGTTGCCAATCCGACGAAGAAACCCAAAGCTAGACCTAAGCCTGAAACAGAGTGTTACTATTGCAAGGGTATGGGTCACTGGAAGCGCAATTGCCCCAAGTATCTGGCTGATAAGAAGGCGGCCAAAGAAAAATCAGGTATATTTGATATACATGTTATTGATGTGTACTTAACCGGCTCTCGTAGTAGTGCCTGGGTATTCGATACCGGTTCTGTTGCTCATATTTGCAACTCGAAGCAGGAACTGCGGAATAGACGAAGGCTGGCGAAAGATGAAGTGACGATGCGCGTAGGAAATGGTTCCAAGGTTGATGCAATCTCCATCGGCACAGTTTCACTTCAGTTACCATCAGGATTAGTTATGAACTTGAATCATTGTTATTTAGTGCCTGCGTTGAGCATGAACATTATATCTGGATCTTCTTTATTGCGAGACGGTTACTCTTTTAAGTTAGAAAATAATGGTTGTTCTATTTCTATGAGTAACATCTTTTATGGTCATGCACCCAATGTGAGAGGATTGTTCATATTGAATCTTGATAGTGATACACACATACATAACATTGAGACCAAAAGAGTTAGAGTTAACAATGATAGCGCCATATTTTTGTGGCACTGCCGCTTAGGTCATATTGGTGTAAAGCGCATGAAGAAACTCCATGCCGATGGACTTTTGGAGTCACTTGACTTTGATTCACTTGACACGTGCGAACCATGCCTCATGGGCAAGATGACTAAAACTCCGTTCTCCGGAACAATGGAGCGTGCAAGTGACTTGTTGGAAATCATACGTACCGATGTGTGCGGTCCGATGAGCGTAGAGGCACGCGGCGGATATCATTATTTTCTCACCTTCACTGACAATTTGAGTAGATATGGTTATGTCTACTTAATGAAGCACAAGTCTGAAACATTTGAAAAGTTCAAGCAATTTCTGAGTGAAGTTGAAAATCATCGTAACAAGAAGATCAAGTTCCTACGGTCTGATCGTGGGGGTGAATATCTGAGTTTCAAGTTTGGTGCTCACTTAAGACAATGTGGAATTGTTTCACAGTTGACACCGCCTGGAACACCACAGCGTAATGGTGTGTCCGAACGTCGTAATTGTACTTTATTAGAGATGGTGCGATCTATGATGTCTCCTACCGATTTGCCGTTATCGTTTTGGGGTTATGCATTAGAAATAGCTACATTCACTTTAAATAGGGCACCATCAAAATCCGTTGAGACGACACCATACGAACTGTGGTATGGCAAAAGGCCAAAGTTGTCGTTTCTTAAAGTTTGGGGATGTGATGCTTATGTCAAAAAGCTTCAGCCTGAAAAGCTGGAACCCAAAGCGGAAAAGTGCATCTTCATAGGTTACCCAAAAGAGACAGTTGGGTACACCTTCTATCTCAAATCCGAGGGCAAAGTGTTTGTTGCTAAAAGAGGAGCTTTTCTCGAGAAGGAGTTTCTCTCGACATAATTGAGTGGGGGGAAGATAGAACTTGATGAGGTTGTCGAACCTCTCATCCCTCTAGATGGTGGCGCAGGGCAAAGGGAAACCTCTGTCGTTGCGACGCCGGTTGAGGAGGAAGTTAATGATGATGATCATGAAACTCCGGTTCAAGTTTCTGTCGAACCACGCAGGTCGACAAGACCACGTGCTGCTCCAGAGTGGTACGGTAATCCCGTCTTGTCAATCATGTTGTTAGACAACAATGAACCTGCAAATTATGAAGAAGCAATGGTGGGCCCAGATTCCAACAAATGGCTAGAAGCCATGAAGTCCGAGATAGGATCCATGTATGAGAACAAACTATGGACTTTGGAAGTACTACCTGAGGGCCGCGAGGCTATTCAGAACAAATGGATCTTTAAGAAGAAGACGGACGCTGACGGCAATGTGACCGTTTATAAAGCTCGACTTGTGTTAAATGGTTTTTCACAAGTTCAAGGAGTTGACTACGATGAGACATTCTCACCCGTAGCGATGCTTAAGTCCGTCAGAATCATGTGAGCAATAGCTGCATTTTTTGATTATGAAATCTGGCAGATGGATGTCAAAACGGCGTTCCTTAACGGTTTCCTTAAGAAAGAGTTGTATATGATGCAACCCGAAGGTTTTGTCGATCCTAAGAATGCTAACAAGGTGTGCAAGCTCTAGCGATCCATTTCTGGACTGGTGCAAGCATCTCGGAGTTGGAACAAACGCTTTGATGAGGTGATCAAAGCATTTGGGTTTATACAAGTGGTTGGAGAATCTTGTATTTACAAGAAAGTGAGTGGGAGCTCTGTGGCGTTTCTAATATTATATGTGGATGACATATTGCTGATTGGAAACAACGTAGAGTTTTTGGAGAGCATAAAGGATTACTTGAATAAAAGTTTCTCTATGAAGGACATAGGAGAAGCTGCTTACATTCTAGGCATTAAGATCTACAGGGATAGATCGAAACGCCTGATAGGACTTTCACAAAGCACATACCTTGATAAAGTTTTGAAGAGGTTCAAAATGGAACAGTCCAAGAAAGGGTTCTTGCCAGTTTTACAAGGTACGAGATTGAGTAAGACTCAGTGCCCAGCAACTGATGAGGATAGAGAGCATATGAGCACTGTCCCCTATTCTTCAGCCATAGGTTCTATCATGTATGCAATGTTGTGCACTAGACCAGACGTTAGCCTGGCCATAAGTATGGCAGGCAGGTTCCAGAGTAATCCAGGAGTGGATCACTGGACGGCGGTCAAGAATATCCTGAAGTACCTGAAAAGGACTAAGGAGATGTTTCTCGCGTATGGAGGTGACGAAGAACTCGCCGTAAAAGGTTACGTCGATGCAAACTTTGACACAGATCCAGACGACTCTAAGTCGCAAACCGGATACGTATTTATTCTTAATGAGGGTGCGGTAAGCTGGTGCAGTTCCAAGCAAAGCGTCGTAGAAGATTCTACATGTGAAGCGGAGTACATGGCTACCTCGGAGGCGGCTAAGGAGGGTGTCTGGATGAAGCAGTTCATGACGGATCTTGGAGTGGTGCGAAGCGCACTGAATCCAATAACCTTGTTCTGTGACAACACGGGTGCCATTGCCCTAGCAAAGGAACCACGGTTTCACAAGAAGTCCAGACACATCAAACAACGCTTCAACCTCATCCGTGACTACGTCGATGGGGAGGACGTAACTATATGCAAAGTGCACACGGATCTGAATGTAGCAGACCCGCTGACTAAACCTCTTCCACGGGCAAAGCATGATCAACACCAGAACTGTATGGGTGTTAGATTTATTACAATGTAATTCGCATGATGATGTGAGGGCTAGATTATTGACTCTAGTGCAAGTGGGAGACTGTTGGAATTATACCCTAGAGGCAATAATAAATATAGTTATTATTATAATTCCTGTATCAAGATAATCGTTTATTATCCATGCTATAATTGTATTGAATGAAGACTTATATACATGTGTGGATACATAGACAAAAAATTGTCCCTAGCATGCCTCTAGTTGGCTAGCCAGTTGATCAAAGATAGTCAGGGTGTTCTGATTATGAACAAGGTGTTGTTGCTTGATAACTGGATCACGTCATTAGGAGAATCACGTGATGGACTAGACCCAAACTAATAGACGTAGCATATTGATCGTGTCATTTTGTTGCTACTGTTTTCTGCGTGTCAAGTATTTGTTCCTATGACCATGAGATCATATAACTCACTGTCACCGGAGGAATGCTTTGTGTGTAGCAAACGTCACAACATAACTGGGTGACTATAAAGATGCTCTACAGGTATCTCCAAAGGTGTTCGTTGAGTTAGTATGGATCCAGACTGGGATTTGTCACTCCGTGTGACGGAGAGGTATGTCGGGGCCCACTCGGTAATACAACATCACACACAAGCCTTGCAAACAATGTGACTTAGTGTAAGTTGCGGGATCTTGTATTACAGAACGAGTAAAGAGACTTGCCGGTAAACGAGATTGAAATAGGTATGCGGATACTGACGATCGAATCTCGGGCAAGTAACATACCGAAGGACAAAGGGAATGACATATGGGATTATATGAATCCTTGGCACTGAGGTTCAAACAATAAGATCTTCGTAGAATATGTAGGATCCAATATGCGCATCCAGGTCCCGCAATTGGATATTGACCGAGGAGTCACTCGGGTCATGTCTACATAGTTCTCGAACCCGCAGGGTGTGCACACTTAAGGTTCGACGTTGTATTATACGTATTTGAGTTATATGGTTGGTTACCGAATGTTGTTCGGAGTCTCGGATGAGATCACGGACGTCATGAGGGTTTCCGGAATGGTCCGGAAACGAAGATTGATATATAGGATGACCTCATTTGATTATCGGAAGGTTTTCGGAGTTACCGGGAATGTACCGGGAATGACGAATGGGTTCCGGGTGTTCACCGGGGGGGGGGGGGAACCCACCCCGGGGAAGCCCATAGGCCTTGGGGGTGGCGCACCAGCCCTTAGTGGGCTGGTGGGACAGCCCAAGAAGGCCCTGTGCGCCATAGGAAGAAAATCAAAGAGAAAAAAAAAGAGGAGGTGGGAAAAGGGGGAAGGACTCCTCCTTCCAAACCTAGTTGGATTCGGTTTGGAAGGGGAGGACTCCCCCCCTTTGGCTCGGCCGAACCCCTTGGGGGTCCTTGGACCCCAAGGCAAGGCTCCCCCTCTTCCCCCTATATATACGGAGGTTTTAGGGCTGATTTGAGACAACTTTGCCACGGCAGCCCGACTACATATCTCCACGGTTTTACCTCTAGATCGCGTTTCTGCGGAGCTCGGGCGGAGCCCTGCCGAGATAAGATCATCACCAACCTCTGGAGCGCCATCACGCTGCCGGAGAACTCATCTACCTCTCCGTCTCTCTTGCTGGATCAAGAAGGCCGAGATCATCGTCGAGCTGTACGTGTGCTGAACGCGGAGGTGCCGTCCGTTCGGCACTAGATCGTGGGACTGATCGCGGGACGGTTCGCGGGGCGGATCGAGGGACGTGAGGACGTTCCACTACATCAACCACGTTAACTAACGGTTCTGCAGTGTGATCTACAAGGGTACGTAGATCGAATATCCCCTCTTGTAGATGGACATCACCATGATAGGTCTTCGTGCGTGTAGGAAAATTTTTGTTTCCCATGCGACGTTCCCCAACAGATACCATGAGGACCCATCGCTTTGCCTAGTTTCATCCTTTTTAACGCCTCCTTAACATCACACTCGTGGATACGTCGCACAAAGCACATGCTGGTATCATCAAAGGAGTCGTCTAGCTCAATGGTAGAGCTATCAACCTCTCCATTGTAAAGGTTGTCAAAGTACTCCCGTCATCTACGCTTGATCGCCTCATCGTTCACAAGAAGCTGATCATCTCCATCATTGATGCATTTGACGTTGCCGACATCCCTCGTCTTCCTCTCCCTAATCTTGGCCATCTTATAGATGTCCCTTTCGCCTTCCTTAGTGTTTAAACGTTGGTAGAGGTCCTCATACGCCCGACCTCTCGCTTCACTCACCGCCCGCTTTGCTGCCTTCTTCGCCACCTTATACTTCTCCATGTTAGCTGCACTCCTGTCCAGATATAGGCATCTGAAACAGTCCTTCTTCTCCCTAATAACCTTCTGGACCTCATCGTTCCACCACCTGGTGTCCTTAGCTTCCCTTCTACTTCCCTTGGTCACCCCAAACTCCTCTACAGCGACCTTCCGCAAGAAGGTTGCCATACTCGTCCACATCAAGTTTGCATCGCCTCCTTCCTCCCAAGGGCCCTCCTTAATGACCCTCTCCCTGAAAGCCTGGGATTCCTCCCCCTTGAGCTTCCACCACTTCGTTCTAGCGACTTTGGCACGCTTATCCTATTGGACACGAATCCTAAAGCGGAAGTCAGCTACCACAAGCTTATGTTGAGGGACAACACTCTCTCCAGGTATCGCTTTTCAATCAATGCAAGCGCGTGTGTATTCTCTTCTAGAGAGGACAAAATCAATCTGGCTAGAGTGTAGACCACTAGTGAATGTCACTAGATGGGATTCTCTCTTTCTAAAGAGGGTGTTAGCTACAACCATGTCGTAGGCTAGAGCGAACCTCAGGACATCTTCTCCTTCTTGGTTCCTGATGCCATAGCCAAAGCCCCCATGCACCCTTTCAAAACCTGTGTTAGATGTACCCACATGGCCATTGAGGTCTCCTCCTATGAAGAGCTTCTCACCAATAGGTACCCTCCCAACCAAGTCCTCCAGGCCTTCCCAGAACTCCCTCTTGGTGCTCTCATTGTGGCCTACTTGCGGGGCATATGCGCTGATAACATTGAGGACTAAGTCCCCAACTACCAGCTTGACAAGGATCATCTGGTCCTCTTGCCTCTTAACGTCCACAACTCCATCCCTAAGGCTCTTGTTGACCAAGATGCCTACTCCATTCTTGTTTGAAGTTGTCCCCGTGTACCACAAATTGAAGCCGGTATCCTCCACCTCCTTCGCCTTTTGTCCCTTCCATTTGGTATCTTGGACACATAGGACATCAACACGCCTCCTCACCGCCGTATCAACTAGATCTCGTAACTTACCCATCAAGGACCCTACATTCCAGCTACCTAAGCGTATCCTCCTAGGCTCGGCTAACTTCCTTACCCTCCGCACTCGTCGAGTCAAATCCGAAGACCCTTGCTCATTTTTCACTACACCAAGGCGTCGGTGCAGCGCGCCACTAAGGATGCGGCGACCCAACCCTTGCTAACTTATCATCGTATCCAGATCAAGATACGGCGCGCCACCAAGGGGGGTGACGGCCCGGCCCTTGCCCATTTGACACCACACCCGGGTTCCGATGTGGCGCGTCGCTAAGAGGGTTACGCCCCAACGAGTTTCCTTTGGGTTTCATCTCCATAAGAGTGGTTGGGTTTTTCATGTTGGCTCGCCACGCCTATCACAACCCTCCTCCTTTACCCGGGCTTGGGACCGGCTATGCTAAGACAACATAGGCGGAGTTTCTCCCCGGCAACGGCGCCAGAAAAAGGTTTTGATAACCCACAAGTGTAGGGGATCGCCACAATATTCACAGGTAAGTTAACCCAATTTATTGATTCGACACAAGGGGAGCCAAAGAATATTTATAAGCTTTAACAGTTGAATTGTCAATTCAACCGCAGCTGAAAGATACTTGCTTGGCGACGAAATATTAGTAGCAACGGTGATATGGAATTGATGGTGGCAGCAGAAACAATAGTGGCAAAGTAACAAAAGTAAAACGGCGAAAGTAAAGTAACTTGTGACTAGCAGGATTAAAACACTGTAGGCTAACAAGATGGATGGTTGGTCATGGATGTGAGATATCATGTATTTAACTTGCGGCAAGGCACAAAGAAAAGTAATGATCATCTAGGCATATATCAAACATTAGGCATGTATCCCGAGGTAGTCGTACATGTTTGCAATAAGAACTTGCACAAAGAAAAGTAATGACCATCTTTTGTCCTACCATCCCATTATCAACGGGGCCAAATGGAACTTATGGATATTAAGGTGCTCCTGTCAAAGAGCACTGGAACAAAGTATTAGCAATCAATGGATACATGGAATCCTCAAACTTTAGCCCATCCCCTTTGGTGTCCCAAGCTGTCACCATTGGGATCGCCGGTTCTGGACTATAATAGGTACATACTACTCATAGCTAGGATCTAGAATACAAATATATTCATGAAAACATAAGGTATTCAGATCTGAAATCATGGCACTCGGGCCCAAAGTGACAAGCATTAAGAGTAACAAGTAGTAGCAAAGATGATAAACACCATAGTAGATGATAGGCAACATGCCCCCAACAATCCGACGAACTATTACATGATCTAACTCATCCAATCTCTCGCATCCCCTTCACCTACAGCAGGGAATTATTCACACGTGATGGGAGAAGCCATGGAAGGATGATGGAGTGGTGAAGGTGATGACGATGGCGATGATTTCCCCTCTTCGGAGGCCAAAACAGCCTCCAGATTAGCCCTCCCGAAGAAGAACCTAGGGTGGCGGCGGCTCCGCGTTGAAAACTTGAAAAACGACTTCTGTTCTGGAATTTCCTCGTCACGGGTAAAAATAGGAGCCAAAGTAGGGCACCAGAGGGGGTGGGCCCCACCTAGGCGGCCTCCCGACGCAGCCAGGGGGTAGGCCGCGCGAGCAGGTCACCTGGGGGCCCTGTGGCTCCCCTTTGGCCCATCTTCTGGCCCATGGTCCCTCCCAGAGCGTGGATTTTCTCTATTTTTCTCGGAATTTTCCGGGACATCTAAATATCCATTTTCCTGCACACAAGAAAACCATACACGCAGCTCTGCTGAAAACAGCATTAGTCCGGGTTAGTTTCATTCAAATCATGCAAGAATGAGGCCAAAACAATAGCAAAAGTGTTTGGAAAAGTCGATAAGTTTGAGAGGTATCAACAACACGTTAGAACACAGATTAACATTCAAAGATTAAGCTGAATCAATAAACATAAATATCTGAACAAGAATACTTAGCAATTGTATTCGAACAATAATTAATCAGAATGCTTCGTCAAAGTAACTGCCGACAACATCTGATTAAAAGCCACTCTCAAACCAAGTATGAGCTAGGATTGCTCGGAAGAAATGTATGACAGAGATTCTATCCGATATCTTCGTGGATATGATCGCACGGGCTCGATCCTACAGTATCCATCATGTACAAGGCAGTGCACAGGACATACGAAGCGTCCCCGAGTCGTAGCAAGCTACAACGACTCTTTAAGACACAATGAGAACCGTTGTAAAATGACCGTGAAAAAATGCATCCACTCAATGTTGAATCCCAACCTCACATCATATATCTATTGGAAGATTTTCCTATAAGTCACTACCTAAGTTCCCGCCTAAGAACTCCCGAAATTTCTGGTCATGCAATCTGGTCCACGGATACAAGGAGTAATATATCACTCAACTCTTATACTAACCCTTCCAGTGTATCACATCCGTCAACACATAACCAGAATATCGGAACTTCATCTATCTCAGATCCTCGTAATCACAATGATACTAAGTGTGGCGATACATCCGGACCTATTTGCACCAATACTTGGGAAGCCGGACTCCTCTCGACACTACTAGTATTGAAGCAATTTCGAACAACCTCCGTTCCAAGATACTAAGAAATCTGAATGATAGCAATGTGCTCAAGAATCCCCTAGAGCTCAACTCCCCGGAAGAAATCAAGTCATACACGAGGCACCAAGACAGAACTCCATCACATCATATAGATTCCAAAAATATCCGCGTGATCCTAAAAAAATTTGAGCGAGAAGAGGAGTAGAATTAAAATTTCCTAAGTCGTGAACCTCACCAGAGCATAGAAGAGGAGAAAAAAAGTAACCTAATCTCAAATATAACGAAGACTTAAAATAGTTTTTGCTAGACTCGACTCGGCCAAGTTCGATCACACAAAGGCTCCTATGGTCGTAAGGCTCTGATACGTCCATTTTGCATCATGCTTTCATGTTGATATTTATCGCTTTTTGGGTTGTTATTACACTTCATGGTACAATACTTATGCATTTTCTCTCTTATTTTGCAAGGTTTACATGACGAGGGAGAATGCCAGCAGCTGGAATTCTGGCCTAAAAAAGGAGCAAGTCTGAGATACCTATTCTGCGCAACTCAAAAAGTCGTGAAAGTCAACGTGGATTTTTTAGGGGATTTATAAAAAATACTGGGCCGAAGAAGTGCCGGAGGGGCGCCAGCAGGAGGCCACAAGCCTGCTAGGCGCGGGGGACCCCTGGCCGTGCCTAGGGGCTTGTGTGCTCCCACTTGGCCCTGTGGCTCCCCCCTTTTTCTACTAGAAGGGTTTCGGTCTGCAAAAAATCAAGAGGAGGCTTTTCCGAGGATTCACCGCCGCCACGAGGCGGAACTTGAGCAGAACCAATCTAGAGCTACGGCAGGACGATCCTGCCAGGGAAACTTCCCTCCCGGAGGGGGAAATCTTCGCCATCGTCATCACCAACACTCTTCTCATCGGAGGGGACTCATCACCAGTAACATCCTCATCACCACCATGTCACCTCCAAACCCTAGTTCATCTCTTGTAACCAATCTCCGTCTTGCGACTCCGATTGGTACTTGTAAGGTTGCTAGTAGTGTTAATTACTCTTTGTAGTTGATGCTAGTTGGATTACTTGGTGGAAGAGTTTACGTTCAGATCTTTGATGCTAATCATTACCTCTCTGGTCATGCATATGATTATGCTTTGTGAGTAGTTACTTCTATTCCTGAGGACATGGGATAAGTCATGCTATAAGTAGTCATGTGAATTTGGTATTAGTTCGATATTTTGATGTGTTGTACTCCCTCCGTCCGGAAATACTAATACTTGTCTTAGAAATGAATAAAATGGTTGTATCTATAACTAAAATAAGTCTAGATACATCCATTTCTAGCACAAGTATTTCCGGACGGAGGGAGTATGTTGTTTTTACTCTAGTGGTGTTATGTGAACATCGACTACATAACACTTCACCATTATTTGGGCCTAGAGGAAGGCATTGGGAAGTAGTAAGTAGATGATGGGTCGCTAGAGTGACAGAAGCTTAAACCTTAGTTTATGTGTTGCTTCATAAGGGGCTGATTTGGATCCACTAGTTTAATGCTATGGTTAGACTTTGTCTTAATTCTTCTTTCGTAGTTGTGGATGCTTGCGAGAGGGGTTAATCATAAGTGGGATGCTTGTCCAAGTAAGGGCAGTACCCAAGCGTCATTCCACCCACATATCAAACTATCAAAGTAACGAACGCAAATCATATGAACATGGTGAAAACTAGCTTGACAGAAATTCCCATGTGTCATCGGGAGCGTTTTACCTCCTATAAGACTTTGTCCAGGCTTGTCCCTTGCTACAAAAGGGATTGTGTCACTTTGCTGCACCTTTGTTACTTTTGTTACTTTCTACTTGCTACGACTCATCTCACCACACAACTACTTGTTACCTACAATTTCGGTGCTTGCAGATATTACCTTGCTGAAAACCAATTGTTAGATCCTTCTGCTCCTCGTTGGGTTCGACACTCTTACTTATCGAAAGGACTACGATAGATCCCCTATACTTGTGGGTCATCAAGACTCTTTTCTGGTTCCGTTGACGGGGAGTGAAGCGCCTTTGGTAAGTGGAATTTGGTAAGGAAACATTTATATAGTGTGCTGAAATTTATTGTCACTCTTCACTATGGAAACTAATCCTTTGAGGGGCTTGTTCATGGTATCTTCACCTCGAACGGAAGCACAAAGAGTTGCTCCTCAACCTTCTGCACCTACTGAAAATAATTGCTATGAATTTCCTTCGGGTATGCTTGAGAAACTGCTGGCTAATCCTTTTACAGGAGATGGAACATCGCACCCAGACTTGCATCTAATATATGTAGATGAAGTTTTTGGTTTATTTAAGCTTGCAGGTTTGCCCAAGGAGGAGGTCAAGAAGAAGGTATTTCCCTTATCTTTGAGGGATAAGGCGTTGACATGGTATAGGCTATGTGATGATACTGGATCATGGAACTACAATCGGTTGAAATTGGAATTTCATCAAAGGTTTTATCCTATGCATCTAGTACATCGTGATCGGAATTATATTTATAATTTTTGGCCTCGTGACAGGGAAAGCATCACTCAAGCTTGGGGGAGGATTAAATCAATGTTATATTCATGCCCCAACCATGAGCTCTCGAGAGAAATTATCATTCAGAACTTCTATGCTCGGCTTTCTCATGATGATCGCACCATGCTTGACACTTCTTGTACCGGTTCTTTTATGAAGAGAGATATTGACTTCAGATGGAATTTATTGGAAATAATTAAACGCAACTCTGAAGATTGGGAGCTTGATGAAGGAAAGGAGTCAGGTATGAATTTCAAGTTTGATTGCGTTAAATCCTTTGTCGAAACAAATACCTTTTGTGATTTTAGCGCTAAATATGGATTTGACTCTGAGATAGTAGCTTCATTGTGTGAATCTTTTGTTGCTCATATTGATCTCCCCAAAGAGAAGTGGTTTAAATATCATCCTGCCTTAGAAGTCAATGTAGTTAAACCCAATCCAGTTGAAGTGAAAGTCATTGCCTATAATGATCCTATTGTTCCCAGTGCTTACATTGAGAAACCACCTTTCCCTGTTAGGATAAAGGATCATTCTAAAGCTTCAACTGTGATACGTAGAGGCTACATTAGAACACCTACACCCCCTTAGCAAATTAGAGTTGAACCTAGCATTGCTATTACCAAAGATCTCCTGTCCGACAATGTTGATGGCCATAATATTCACTTCTGTGAAGATGCTGCTAGAATTGCTAAACCACATGCTAGAGACAAACATAGGCCTGTTGTTGGCACGCCTGTTGTTTCTGTTAAGATAGGAGATCAATGTTATCATGGTTTATGTGACATGGGTGCTGGTGTTAGTGCAATACCTCAATCCTTATATGATGAAATCAAAGACGAGATTGCACCGGTTGAGATAGAGCCTATTGATGTCACTATTCAGCTTGCCAATAGAGATACTATCTGCCCTGTGGGAATTGTTAGGGATGTTGAAGTCTTGTGTGGTAAAACAAAGTATCCTACTGATTTCCTCGTTCTTGCTACCACACAAGATAGCTTTTGTCCCATCATATTTGGGAGACCCTTTCTCAATACCGTCAATGCTCATATTGACTGTGAGAAGCAAACTATCACTGTTGGCTTTGAAGGTGTGTCACGTGAGTTCAATTTATCCAAGTTTGGTAGACAACCTCATGAAAGAGTTGCCTAGTAAGGATGAAACTATTTCCTTAGCGTATATTGATGTGTCTCCTACTGATCCTTTAGAGCAATACCTGCTTGAGCATGTAAATGATATGCATATGGATGAAAGGGGTGAAATAGATAGAGTTGTCTTAGAACAATATCCTATCCTTAAGAACAATTTTCCTGTTGAACTGCTTGGAGATCCACCCCCACCAAAGGGTGATCCTGTGTTCGAGCTTAAACAGTTGCCTGATACTCTTAAGTATGCTTATCTTGATGAAAAAGAGATATATCCTGTTATTATTAGTGCTAGCCTCTGAGAGCATGAAGAAAAGAAGTTACTAAAAACTCTGAGGAAGCACCGTGCTGCTATTGGATATACTCTTGATGATCTTAAGGGCATTAGTCCCACTCTATGACGGCTATATTCTCTGACTTTTGTGAAAAGATTGTTGAGGTTTTCATGGATGACTTCTCCGTTTACGGGTCCTCTTTTGATGATTGCCTCGGCAACCTTGATCGGGTCATGCAGAGATGTAAAGACACCAATCTTGTCTTGAATTGGGAGAAGTGCCACTTTATGGTTAATGAAGGCATCGTCTTAGGACATAAAATTTCTAAAAGAGGTATTGAAGTGGATAAGGCTAAGGTTGATGCAATCGAGAAAATGCCATACCCCACAGATATCAAAGGTATAAAAAGTTTCCTTGGTCATGCTGGTTTCTATAGGAGGTTCATTAAAGACTTCTCTAAGATTCTTATGCCTCTTACCAATCTCTTGCAAAAGGATATTCCTTTTGTTTTTGATGATGATTGTGAGGAAGCCTTCGAAATACTTAAGAAGACTTTGATAACTGCACCTATTGTTCAACCACCTGATTGGAACTTACCTTTTGAAATCATGTGTGATGCTAGTGATTATGATGTTGGTGCTGTCCTAGGGCAAAGAGTTGATAAGAAGTTGAATGTTATTCACTATGCTAGTAAAACTCTAGACAGTGCCCAAAGAAACTAAGCTACTACGGAAAAGGAATTTTTGGCAGTCATGTTTGCATGTGAAAAATTCAGGTCTTACATAATTGATTCCAAAGTCAATATTCACACTGATCACGCTGCTATTAAGTACCTCATGGAGAAGAAAGACGCTAAACCTAGACTTATCAGATGGGTTCTCTTGCTAGAAGAATTTGATTTGCTTGTTGTTGACAAGAAGGGTGCTGATAACCCAGTAGCAGATAACTTGTCTAGGTTGGAGAATGTTCTTGATGACCCACAACCTATTGATGATAGCTTTCCTGATGAGCAATTGAATGTCATCAATACTTCACGTAGTGCACCGTGGTATGTTGATTATGCAAACTATATTGTTGCCAAATATATGCCACCTAGTTTCACATACCAGCAAAACAAGAAATTCTTCTTTGACTTGAGACATTACTTTTGGGATGATCCGCATCTTTACAAGGAAGGAGTAGATGGTGTTCTTAGACGTTGTGTACCTGAACATGAACAGGAACAGATCCTACAGAAGTGTCACTCCGAGGCCTACGGAGGACACCATGCGGGAGATAGAACTGCACACAAGGTATTGCAATCAGGTTTCTATTGGCCCACTCTCTTGAAGGATTCCCATAAGTTTGTCTTGTCTTGTGACGAATGTCAAAGAATAGGTAATATCGGTAAACGTCAGGAAATGCCTATGAATTATTCACTTGTCATTGAACCGTTTGATGTTTGGGGCTTTGATTATATGGGACCTTTTCCAAAATCCAACGGGTATACTCATATCCTAGTTGTTGTTGATTACCTTACTAAGTGGGTAGAAGCTATCCACACTAATAGTGTTGATCACAACACCTCTATCAGGATGCTTAAATAAGTTATCTTCCCTAGATTTGGAGTCCCTAGATATCTAATGACCGATGGTGGTTCACATTTCATTCATGGTGCTTTTCGTAAAACGCTTTCCAAGTACGATGTCAACCATAGAATTGCGTCTCCCTATCACCCTCAATCCAGTGGTCAAGTAGAGCTAAGCAATAGAGAGATTATACTAATTCTGCAAAAGACTGCAACAGGTCTAGAAAGAATTGGTCTAAGAACCTCGATGATGCAGTGTGGGCTTATAGAACTACCTATAAGAATCCCATGGGCATGTCTCCGTATAAAATGGTATACGGTAAAGCATGTCATTTACCTCTTGAGCTAGAGCATAAATCTTATTGGGCAATCAAAGAGCTCAACTTTGATTTCAAACTTGCTGGTGAGAAGAGGTTATTTGATATTAGCTCGCTTGATGAATGGAGAACTCAGGCATATGAGAATGCCAAGTTGTTCAAAGAAAAGGTTAAGAGGTGGCACGATAAAAGGATACAGAAGCGTGAGTTCAATGTAGGTGATTATGTCTTGCTATATAATTCTCCTTTAAGATTTTTTGCACGCAAGCTTCTCTCTAAGTGGGAAGGTCCTTACATTGTTGAGGAAGTATATCGTTCCGGTGCTATCAAGATCAACAACACGGAAGGTAATTGTCCGAGAGTTGTAAATGGGCAGAGAATCAAGCATTATATCTCAGGTACTCCCACAAATGTTGAAAGCAATATTATCAATACCATAACTCCGGAGGAGTACCTAAGGGATATTTATCAGCCTGTTTCAGACTCCGAAAACGAAGAGGTATGTGATTCGGTAAGTAAACAGACTCCAAAACTTTTCCAGTAGGATTTTTCCTCTGTTTTGGAATTTTTGAAAAAATAGAAAATTTTGAAGTAGTCCGGAAAGTGCACGAGGAGGCGACAAGCCTGCCAAGCGCGGGCCACCCCCCTGGTCGCACCTGGGGGGCTTGTGTCCACCTAATGTGCCTCCCGGACTCTGTTTTCTTGCGGAGTACTCCTTCTGGTCGGAAAAAATTCATTATATATTCTCCCGTAAGTTCTGAACCTCGTATCACACAGATTTCCTCTATTTTCGTTTTGAGCCTGTTTTCTGCCGCAGATTTAGGGCAAGATGTCTTCTCAAGATTCGAAGGGGGAGAGCTATGTGGCCGATTACCTTTCTAACCCGAACGTCTATGGGGACTTGGATCCTTATGGCTGGACCACTGATGAGGAAGAAGATTATGATCCCAAGGGGAAGGAACAAACAAGTCTCGATGAGGAGAAGGCTCCTCTACCTCAACTTGGACACACGCATGTGGAGTTCAAGAAGTCGAACCTCCCTGACTCAAGGAAGAAGCCTAAGACTTTGTTTATCCCTTCTCGTTTCTTGCAGGAGAGTAAGCAGGAATTATGCCAAAGGGTGTTGAGGCTTGAAGAGGAAAATGATGATCTGAGGGAGCAGAATTTTATGCTTATGTGGAAATTAAACAACTTCAAGACCTCTGCAACAACTCCATCACCATCACCTCCAAAGGAAGACAACTAAGCATGGGTATGGGCAATCCCCTTGGCTTGTGCCAAGCTTGGGGGAGTTGCCCCGGTATAGTATCACCATCACATCTTTTGCATTTACTTTTGTTTTAGTTTGTTCCTTTTCAGTTTTCTCTTTCTCTAGTAGAATAAAGGTCTTAGTGTTTTAGGCTTGAGTTTTGCTTTGTGTCACCGCCAATGTATTCGAGCTCGTGAGCCATATAATAAAGAGTGTCTTAGTTAAGGGCTTTGCCTCATGCCTTGATCAAAACATTGAGAAAGAACAAAAGCATGAAAGATCATGTAATGATCTTATGGGAAGTGATGGCTTCACATATAAAAAGAATGATGATTGAAACTTGTTGAGGGTAGACAAACGTAGACCTAGGTCATTGTTGCAATTAATAGGAAGTGATAAAGAAGGAGAGGTTCACATATAAATATATCATCTTGGACAAAATCTATGATTGTGAACACTCACTAAACTATTACATGCTTAGAAGTAGATGTTGCACAAGGAAGTCAACATAATGAATTGTGTTTGCTTGGTTCCGAACAATGTTATATGACTAGAGATCCCTTAGCATGTGACGATTGCTTCCACCTCATATTAGCCAAACCTCCCGCGCCAAGTAGAGATACTACTTGTGCATCCATAAACCTTCAACCCAATTTTGCCATGAGAGTCCACCATACCTACCTATGGATTGAATAAGATCCCTCAAGGAAGTTGTCATCGGTGCAAGCAATAAAAATTGCTCCCTAATTATGTATGATCTATTAGTGTCTGGAAAATAAGCTTTGTACGAACCTGTGATGAGGAAGACATAAAAGCGATAGACTGCATAATAAAGTTCTTTATGACAGGAGGCAATATAAAGTGACGTTCCTCCGCACTAAGAGGACACACATCCAAACCTCAAAAGCGCATGACAACCTCTGCTTCCCTCTGCGAAGGGCCTATCTTGTACCTTTACTTTTTGCCCCTGAAAGAGTCATGGTGATCTTCACCAATTCCTTATTTTGCCTTTATCTTGGCTAACGTCATATTCTTGGGAAAGATCTATATTCATATGTCAACTTGGAAGTAAGTATTCATGAACTATTATTGTTGACATTACCCTTAAGGTAAATGGTTGGGAGGCGAAACTATAAGCCCCTATCTTTCTCTGTGTCTAGCTGAAACTTTGATCTCATGATTACCACGTGAGTTGTAGCAATTGTAGAGAACGAAAAGATGATTGAGTATGTGGATTTGCTTTACAAGCTCTTATTTGACTCTTTTCGATGTTGTGATAAATTGCAATTGCTTCAATGACTAAAGGCTATCGGTTGTTAATTCTCAGTAAGGTTCTTGATCCATGCTTTACTTTGTGAAGGAATTATCACTTTAGCATAAGAGATGATATGATGGTATTGTTGTTCTAATCATGATCATGATGCCTGCATGTTCGTATCTTGTTTTGTCGACACCCCCCTCTCTCTCTCTAAACATGTGGGCATATTTATTGATGTCGGCTTTCGCTTGAGGACAAGCGAGGTCTAAGCTTGGGCGAGTTGATACGTCCATTTTGCATAATGCTTTCATGTTGATATTTATCGCTTTTTGGGCTGTTATTACACTTCACGGTATAATACTTATGCCTTTTCTCTCGTATTTTGCAAGGTTTACATGAAGAGGGAGAATGCCGGCAGCTGGAATTCTGGCCTAAAAAAGGAGCAAGTTTGAGATACCTATTCTACGCAACTCCAAAAGCCTTGAAAATCAACGTGGTTTTTTTTGGGATTTACAAAAAATACTAGGCCGAAGAAGTGTCGGAGGGGTGCCAGCAGGAGGCCACAAGCCTGCTAGGTGCGGGCCCCCCTGGCCACGCCTAGGGGGCTTGTGGGCTCCCACTTGGCCCTCTAGCTCCCCCCCTTTTGCTACAAGAAGGGTTTCGGTCTGGAAAAAATGAAGAGGAGGCTTTTTGGAGGATTCGCCGCCGCCACGAGGCGAAACTTGAGCAGAACCAATCTAGAGCTCCGGCAGGACGATCCTGCCGAGGAAACTTCCCTCCCGGAGGGGGAAATCGTCGCCATCGTCATCACCAACACTCATCTCATCGAAGGGGACTCATCACCATCAACATCTTCATTAGCACCATCTCATCTCCAAATCCTATTTCATCTCTTGTAACCAATCTCCGTCTCGCGACTCTGATTGGTACTTGTAAGGTTGCTAGTAGTGTTAATTACTCTTTGTAGTTGATGCTAGTTGGATTACTTGGTGGAAGAGTTTATGTTCAGATCTTTGATGCTACTCATTACCTCTCTGGTCATGAATATGATTATCCTTTGTGAGTAGTTACTTTTTTTCCTGAGGACATGGGATAAGTCATGCTATAAGTAGGCATGTGAATTTGGTATTCGTTCGATATTTTGATGTGTTGTATGTTGTTTTTCCTCTAGTGGTGTTATGTGAACATCGACTACATAACACTTCACATTATTTGGGCCTAGAGGAAGGCATTGGGAAGTACTAAGTAGATGATGGGTTGCTAGAGTGACAGAAGCTTAAACCCTAGTTTATGCGTTGCTTCGTAAGGGGCTGATTTGGATCCACTAGTTTAATGCTATGGTTAGACTTTGTCTTAATTCTTCTTTCGTAGTTGCGGATTCTTGCGAGAGGGGTTAATCATAAGTGGGATGCTTGTCCAAGTAAGGGTAGTACCAAAGTGCCGGTCCACCCACATATCAAACTATCAAAGTAACGGACGCAAATCATATGAACATGATGAAAACTAGCTTGACAGAAATTCCCATGTGTCCTCGGGAGCGTTTTACCTCCTATAAGACTTTGTCCAGTCTTGTCCCTTGCTACAAAAGGGATTGGGCCACTTTGCTGTACCTTTGTTACTTTTGTTACTTGCTACTTGCTACGAATCATCTCACCACACAACTACTTGTTACCGACAATTTCAGTGCTTGCAGATATTACCTTGCTGAAAACCACTTGTCAGATCCTTCTGCTCCTCGTTGGGTTGAACACTCTTACTTATCGAAAGGACTACGATAGATCCCCTATACATGTTGGTCATTAGGCTCTAATTACCTGCTTGTAACGACCAAGATGCGGCCCTTTCCTTGGGGGCGAGGCCTCAAAAGGGGAAAGAGGCGCATCTACGCGTTTTGCAAGCAAGATAATCATGGCAATATAATTAACTGAAAGAGTGACAACTAGGGCATACACTTTCCATCTGATAACATACATAATCATACAGTCATACATTATTCAAAACATGGAAGGGTCCAACTACTGACAAGATAAACGACAAAAGCTATGATACCCCGCATGCTAGTCCCACGATCACGACCATGCGCCTCTAGTCCTCGGGATAAGTCACATACAGCCTGGCACTGTCCTCATCGAACTCCCACTTTAGCGGGTTGTCACCGGGAACTCCTGCATCTGGGGTACCTATATCTGTGGGTGTTTGTAGTAAACTATGAGCCACGAGGACTCAGCAATCTCATGACCTTGGTATCGAGTCTAACTAAGTTAAATGGGTGAGGTAGGTTAAGTGTTTGAGTTTGCAGCATCCTAAGCATATCTGGTGGCTAACTTACGAAGAACAGAAATAACATGTGGTGGTCTGCGTAAGACGGTCGAAGACTAGGATGGTCACTAAGTGATCCTGAACACCTACTTACGCCATTCATAACCCCACCATGTTCTCGATCAGAGAAGGAGCTCCGAAAGAAACAGTCACGGTTACGCACTCAGTTGGCAAGTTTTATTTGAATCACTTTAAGTTGTCTAGAACCGGATGTTAACAAAATATCCATGTTTGCCACATAACCGTGGGCACTACTTTCTGAAAGATTACACCCTGCAGGGGTTCTCGAACTAGTCCATCACAAATTACCACACGCCACATAGTTATCCTCTACCACGAAACTCATGATCTCGTAGGATTCCTTAGAGGAAAACCTCACCTCTGAGAAGACCCAAAGTCTCACCGGAATCCCAATGCGCAAGATATATCACTAAGGTAAGACAAGTCCAGCAAGACCGCCCGATGTGTCGACGACCCTGATAAGACCCGCATATCTCAGTCTCAGGACACGGCGGATGAGTCACACTACGAGTTAACCGAAACCTCGAGTTGCCCCGCGGTGGCCCCATAGTCTGCTCATTTTGGACCAACACTCATGAGGAGCAATGGCACGGGTTGTTGATTAATTCCTCGGGGTAGCTATTCCCTATGCTTTTCATTATTAAGTTATTAGCAAATTAACACCAAAGTTGGGTCCTTCTAGACAAGTCTTAACACTATACGATTTATCGAGGGGGTCCCCATAACAATCCCGAACGTGTTAGGAGCGCTCAGTTATGGAAGAAAACACCGGTAGACGAAACTAAGGCGGCAACAACGAAACAAATCACCCGGCAAAAGGGTAGGCCTTCCGTTATTCACCAAGTATATAGGTGCATTAATTAAATAGCTATTATATAAGATGATATCAAGTTGCCCATGTTATCACATGGACCAGCTGGCACGTGCAACTAGCAACGCTAACAATTAGTGGTTGAGCAAGCCTAACTTAGCCAAACAATATTTGCTAGGAAGGGAGGTGTTTGAGGTTTCTTGGCAATGTTTGATGGCCTATATATCATGTGGTAGGCAGCGGAGATGTAATGAAGGAAATGTAACACTAAGCATAACAAAGCTAGAAACGGTGTCAAGGTCACGATCATCTTGCCTGTGATTTCTTCAGGGTGGAACTGATCCTGATCTTCCTGCATGAACTCACCGGACTCTTCGAACTCGTTTCCGGTCCCAGTAGCTACCCAAAAGAAAACAAGAAGGAAATAAATACCAGCAGGAAGGTGATGCCACAGACATTATGATGCAAACAAACACAACCTCTAACCATGCACAAGAACCACCCTCATCGATAAAACTATTGCCACCTCACCACAAGGGGACTTTCTACATAATTGCTCAAAATCAGAAACCAACAACACCATTGGATTCATTGGGATTTTCTACCCCAAATCCATATATCATACTGCCCATGTTGCATTCAGAAAAACACCACAAACAATGAAAGAAAATCTAGCACAGATCAAACTACAACATAACCACAACCAGGGTTGTTCTTAAGCCAGCCCAATTTGGCAAGTCCATATCTGGACATTTTCAGAAATGTAAATATGCCCTATTTAGCACAAGGAATTCAAAAACAAAAAAAATAAAAATACCAGGAAAAATATGATGAGGAGGGGGACCCACCTGGCAGTGGCCCCTCACTGTCATACACACACACAACAACTACACACATGAATTAAAAAGAGGCCAAGGGGGATTCGAACCCACCACCTCCCTAGTGGAGCTAGCTACCCCCATCAAAGTAACCTACTCTGCAGGTAATGAATTCCACCAAAAAACAAAAGGGTGCGCTTGGGGGGATCGAACCAACAACGCATAGGGTAAAAGCGCAAGCACGTGACCACTGCACTACTCACACGGATATGAACAAAGAGGGGGTCTTGCTCCTTTGAAAAAATCCCTCTGCAAGCACACTACCGCACCGCGACAGAAAACCGAGGCGATCGCGGGGGAGCACATGGGCCATCAACGGCGGGGGGTGCGGAGTCTCTGGGGATTCCATTCCCGAAGCAAACACGACGATAGGGGGACTTGCTGCTACGTTGCGTCTACTTCTACAGAAGCAGGCACTGCAAGCTGTTAGCTAATCTAGATGTTGGGGTATAGGATAGTTAGTTATTTAGTTTCCTTTCTATCAGCAAATAAGCAATGGCATGGCCAGCGACTTGTGCGGCGCCATGCAGCAGCTAGCTAGGTGGGCGGACTGGACGTGGTCACCACGTCGACCCGGTGCGCTCGGAGGTGGGGAAGGCACGTCCGCTCTCGTGGGATGGCGCGAGTCTAACGGATCGTGGCACTAAGTTAGGATCTCCACCGACTCTTTCTTCTTCGTTGTAATAGCAATAAGTAGCAGAGAAATATACGAGAAAAGACTGCAAAGTTTTGCGTAGCGCCAAACCCTCTAGTCTCCCTGTGATCGCCAGAGCTTCTCGTTCCTAACAAGTGGCATCAGAGCCACGTTAACGATCGATCCCGGCGATGATGAGCGAGCACGGGGCACAATCGGAGGCACGCGGAGCGACGGGCGCAGCTGGCCTCAACGCAAGCGCAGGCCGGCAGGCGCGCTCGGAGAATCCACCACGAGATCGCAGTCGCGGACGCAGCCACGTCAGGCGCGAGCGGGAGGTCGTCATCCACCAGGCTGCAGCGGCCGAGCGCGCGCCGTTTGTTCCAGGCGCCGGAACCACCTTCCCAACCCTCACATCAACCAACTACATCGAGTGGTCGCTGGTGATGAAGGTGCACCTGGAGTCTTGGGGGCTCTGGGATGCGATCCAGGGCAACGCGCAATGCGTGCGCGACGACAAGCTGGCCCTGGGTGTTCTGTTCCGAGCTGTTCTGACGGAGATGCTCGGCGTCCTCGTCGTCAAGGAGACGGCGAAGGAGGCCTGGGACACCATCAAGGTCATGCGCATGGGAGTGCATCGGGTGCGCGAGGCTACCGCGCAATGTCTCCGTGCGGAGTTCGAGAAGATCGCTTTCCGCGACGGCGAGACTCTGGACGCCTTCGGCATGCGGATCACTGGACTCGTCAACCAGCTGCGCACTCTCGGTGACAACCTGGAGGAGGTACGCGTCACACAGAAGGTATTGCGCGTCGTCCCCCCCCCCCCCCGTTATTCCCAGATCGCAGTGGCGATCGAAACCCTCCTCGACCTGAGCACGATCTCAGTTGAGGAACTCATCGGCCGGCTCAGGACCGCCGAGGAACGCTGCGCCACACCCGCGCCGAGCCAAGGCGGTGGGCAGCTGTACCTCACGGAGCAGCAGTGGGAGGCGCACAAGCAGGGACGCGAAAGCGGCCAAGGCTCGGGCGGGGGGAGCAGCAACGGCAGCGGGCAGAACAACCGCCGCGGGAAGAACCCAGGCCGGGGGAACGGCTCACGTCCACCTCAGAACGCCGGTGGCAACGGCGGCCCCGGGGGTTCAGGCGGCCGCGGCAGTGGACGCGACATGAGCAGGGTCAAGTGCTACAACTGCAACAAGTTGGGGCATCTCTTGCGCGACTGCACCGAGCCCCGGCGAGAGCGCAAGGAGTAGGTACACCTGACCGAGGGCGGCACCGAGGAGTCGACGCTCCTCCTGGCAAGCGTGTGCGCGCTCTCCACGACCACGGAGGTGCCCGTGGAGCACGTCCTCCTCAACGAAGAACGTTCCCAGGCGCGCACTACGCCGAACGGAAGGGAGTGCGACACCGTTTGGTTCCTAGACACCGGCGCGAGGAACCACATGTCTGGCCACCGAGAGATCTTCTCTGAGCTGGACTGTGGTGTGCGCGGCATGGTGAAACGAGGCGACGGGTCAACGGTGCAGATCGAGGGGAAAGGAACCATCCTCTTCGAATGCCGAAATGGTGAGCATCTCGTTCTTTCAGAGGTGTATTACATGCCCAAGTTGTGCAGCAACATCGTCAGCGTGGGGCAGCTGGACGAGAACGGCTACGATGCACACATCCGACACGGCGAGTTTAGGCTGCGCGACCCCGACGGACGTCTGGTCGCCCGCGTGCAGCGCGGCCATGGACGTCTATACGTACTCTGCCTGAACCTGGCGCGCCCAATATGTCTTGCGGTGCACAGCGGCGAGGATGCCTGGCTGTGGCATGCACGCTACGGCCACATAGGCTTCGAGACGCTCCGTGCACTCGCACGAGAGGAGATGGTGCATGGTCTGCCTCTCCTCGACAAGGTGGACCGTGTCTGCGAGACTAGCCTGGCAGGGAAGCACCGGCGAGCCCCATCCCCCCGTCAGGCGCTCAACCGCGCCGGGGAAGTGCTCGAGCTCGTGCACGCCGACCTGTGCGGGCCTATCTCTCCAGCTACGCCGGGAGGGAAACGGTACTTCCTCCTGCTCGTCGACGACAAGAGCCGCTTCATGTGGCTGCGCCTCCTCACGACGAAGGACGAGGCGGAGACCGCGCTCCGACAGCTCCAGGCAGCAGCAGAGCGTGAGTCTGGCCGCCGTCTAAAGACCCTGCGCACCGATCGCGGGGGAGAATTCAACTCCGCCTTGCTCGGGGAGTTCTTCGCAGAGCTGGGGGTGCACCGGCAGCTCACCGCCCCATAAACGCCTCAACAAAATGGCGTGGTCGAGCGCCGCAACCAAACCATCGTCGGCATGGCAAGGAGCCTGCTCAAGGCGAGGAAGGTGCCTGCGCGCTTCTGGGGCGAGGCTGTAACGACGGCGATGCACCTACTCAACAGGGCGACAACGAAGAGCGTGGCCGGTATGACTCCGTACCAAGCATGGTGCAGAAGGCGGCCAAGTGTGCAGCACCTTCGGACGTTTGGGTGTGTCGCCCATGTTAAAGTGACACGCCCGAACGTGAAGAAGCTTGATGATCGCAGCGTACCCATGGTGTTCCTGGGGTACGAGCCCGGATCAGCGGCCTAGCGCGTCTACCACCCACCGTCCGGACGCGCCCATGTCTCACGGGATGTAGTGTTCGACGAGAACGCATCCTCGGACTGGGGCTCTGTCACGGAAGGTCAGGACGGAGGCATGGACTCCTTCACCGTGGAGCTGGCTCCCGCTCCCACGACCGGCGCCCAGGCGAGGAAGACGAACGCCCCGACGATGCTCGACACAGTGCCTATGATCAGTGTCGAGGCGTCCACCTCTCAGGCCCGTTTCGAGACCCCTCCTCCTGTCACCCCAGTGCAAAGAGTACCCATTGCGACACCAACGGGCGTCGAGTTCGTCTCACCTCCCGCAGGCGCGTCGGAGGCCCCTGCTGGAGAGGAGGCGTCGCGTCGATACCGCACACTCGAGAATGTGTGGGAAACGATAGAGGAGCTGGAGGCGATCTACAGCGACGGGGAACTGTGCATGTTCGCAGGAGAGGAACCCGCCTCCTTCACCGAGGCAGAGAAGGAGCAAGGCTGGCGCACGGCGATGGATGAGGAGATGAAAAGTATCATCACGAACCAGACCTGGGAACTTTGCGAGCTCCCACCCGGCCACCGTTCGATCGGGCTAAAGTGGGTCTATAAGCTCAAGAAGGATCCCCGAGGCGTGGTGGTGAAGCACAAAGCCCGGCTGGTGGCGAAAGGCTATGTCCAGCGGCAAGGAGTAGACTTCGAGGAAGTCTTTGCGCCGGTGGCGCGCATGGACTCGGTGCGCGTCCTCGTCGCACTCGCGGCGCACCACGACTGGCAGGTTCACCACATGGACGTGAAGTCCGCCTTCTTGAATGGCGACCTACTCGAGGAGGTCTATGTACAGCAGCCACCAGGATACGTCGTGGCTGGCCAGGAGGGCATGGTGCTGCGCCTCCGCAAGGCGCTGTGCGGGCTTCGCCTGGCGCCGAGGGCTTGGAACGTGAAGCTAGACGAGAGCTTGTGTGCTCTAGGGTTTGATCGCTGCCCCTCGGAGCACGGCGTCTACCGCCGTGGAACGGGCGGCTCACTCTGATCGTCGGTGTCTACGTCGACGATCTCGTCATCACCGGAGTAGCCACGGCGGAGATAGATTCGTTCAAGCAAGAAATGACCAGGTTGTTCCGCATGAGCGATCTGGGCTTGCTCAGCTACTACCTCGGAATCGAGGTGAGCCAGGAGCGCGATCGCATCGTGCTCGGACAGGCCGCCTACGCAAAGAAATTGCTGGAGCGCGCGAAGATGGAGGACTGCAATCCAAGCAACACTCCAATGGAGGCGAGGCTGAAGCTGAGCAAGGAGAGCACTGCCGAGCCAGTCGACAGAACCAAGTACCGCAGCAGCATCGGAGGCCTGAGGTACTTAGTGCACACAAGACCAGATATCACTTTTGCTGTTGGATATCTGAGCAGGTTCATGGAGAAGCCTGCAGCTGATCATTATGCCGCAGTCAAGCACCTGCTCCGTTATGTGGCTGGGACATTAGACCATGGCTGTGCTTACGGACGCGGTGAAGGGAGGTGCCAACTGACAGGCTACAGTGATTCCGATCATGCCGGAGACACTGACGACAGGAAGAGCACTACGGGCGTGATATTCTTCCTCGGCAAGAGCCCTGTAAGTTGGCAGTCTCAGAAACAGAGGGTGGTGGCGATCTCGTCTTGTGAGGCCGAGTACGTGGCGGCCACCACTGCCGCTTGCCAAGGGATTTGGCTGGGACGATTGCTAGGAGAGATGCTGAACGAAGCTGCCATGGTGCCGAAGCTTTTCATCGACAATAAGTCAGCTATATCCCTGGCGAAGAACCCCGTGTTCCATGATCGAAGCAAACACATAGAGATCAGGTTTCACTTCATTCGGGAATGCGTGGAGCAGAAGCGGATCTGCATTGACTACATCAGAACAGGTGATCAACTTGTTGACGCTCTGACGAAAGCGCTCGGACGTCTCATGTTTCTGGGGCTAAAGAAGAGGATCGGCATGGTTGAGATGATTCGCCCACGTCAAGATTAGGGGGGAGATTGTCAGCTAATCTAGACGTTGGGGTATAGGATAGTTAGTTATTTAGTTTCCTTTCTATCAGCAAATAAGCAACGGCATGGCCAGTGACTTGTGCGGCGCCATGCAGCAGCTAGCTAGGTGGGTGGACTGGACGTGGTCACCACGTCGACCCGGTGCGCTCGGAGGTGGGGAAGGCACGTCCGCTCTCGTGGGATGGCGCGAGTCTAACGAATCGTGGCACTTAGTTAGGATCTCCACCGACTCTTTCTTCTTCGTTGTAATAGCAATAAGTAGCAGAGAAATATACGAGAAAAGGCTGCAACGTTTTGCGCAACGCCAAACCCTCTAGTCTCCCTGTGATGGCCAGAGCTTCTCGTTCCTAACACAAGGTACTGAACCTGCTGCTACTGCTACCGCAAGCTGTTGATGTCGCAGAACTGAAGCTGCTTGACAGAGCAACGTCGGCACCAAAAGGGGGATGCCTCGCGCTGCGAAGGTGCTGCCTCCTACGCTACAACTACTGTTGCACGTTGGAACTATACAGCATGTTGCTGTTGCTACTATGTGTGACTGAAGTTGCTGCTACTAACTGCACGCTGCTACTGCTCGAGAACAGAGCCACGGCGAGGTACACACGACGGCGGGGCTCGGCTAGAGAGGGAAACAACGCAGCACGAGAGCGGGACTTCGCTCACCTAGCGGTAGAGAGCCGATCCGGTGCGGGAGATGAAGAGAACGTTGAACCAGAGTGGAAGAAGACTCGCCGGAGAGGAAGAAGACGACCGCCGTCATGGACGACGAGGTGGTCGACCTTGGTGTCCTCTCTTTGCGAAAATGGAACCTCCTTGGCATCTGTGTCCTCCTGGTGAAGTCGGGAAAGAAGAGGGGTGATGGATTTTCTCGTGGCGTCGAGCTCACCGGACTCCATCCATGGCGCTGCCGTCGCTGGACCTCATCTGACGGCGCGAGGGGAAGAGGAGGAAGGGAATGGAGAGGCTAGGGTTGGAGAAGGGTTGGGGTGCCTCTTATGGCCCTCGGGATGCGAGCCCAGTCGTTGATAGAGGAGGAACTCTGATCTAGTGGTGGCTATGGCGTCGTACAGGTGACGTCGAGAGGTGGGAGAAGAGGGACGCGCTACGGGCTGGATCGAATAGCTACTGGCCCTAATAGGGCTGGCCTGGCTCTCTCTTAACTAAAACCGAAAGAAAAACCTCTGTTTTATTTTTATAAAACCAGACAAGCACATAAATCCCACAGAAATAAGAAGGGGTTTTTAAATAAAATAAAAAATACTTTGCCAAACAAAATAATATAGCCTATTTAATAGATTAGGTTTGACTATCCAGGTTTTTCAAAGAAACAAAATAATATATACTTTATTAATAAACCTAGGCTGTTTTTCAAAGAAACAGAATATCCAGGTTTGGAGAAAAAAAGATCTCCACTTTACCACTCACAAAAATTGAGAGGAAAGGTGGAACATTTTTATAGGATTTTTAAAGCAAGTTGAAAAACACAAGTAACCAAATATTGAATAGGAAGGTTTTTGAATCATGGTGCAACAAGGGTTTTGAAGGGGCTTTGTTGCACCTACACTTCTGCACAAGATCACAAACTCACATGCACTCACATAACCACCAAGGTGGCACAACACACAAGATCAAACAATCAAGGCAAAAGGGAAAAGAAACAAGATATGCATGATGCATGAGATGCACATGAATTGACAATGCCACAAGCCTCACATCCATAACATTGCCTCAACAGAGTTGCCAAACATGGAAAGGATTACAAAAGGGGGAGGAAAAACATTTGGGTTGTTACATAAGACTCCTAGTCAATTCATGGATGAATTCGTTAATTACATTGTTAAGCAAGAGCATTTCAATAATTATGTCAAAGATCAATTAAGACGTAATGCTATGATGATAGATCGTTTGAGTGACTTGATCTTTAGAATTGCTAATGATGATAAGGATTTAGGTAAACATGCTTCTATGGTTCACACCCAACAAGAGTAAGTCATTAAGTAACAAAATGATTTACTTGCTATTAGAGTAATGGCTAGAGGATGTCGCATGAATCAGGAACCTCTTTATCCTAAAGGTCATCCTAAAAGAAAAGAACATGATTATCAGATAATTAATGATGATAGACCTAGTCCTTCTAAGAAGAAAAAGAAGAAGAAAAATGATAGGAATACATATCCTTCTAGTGAACCTGATATAGAAAAACCTGGTGAGAATCATAATGATGTTTCTATTTCTGATGCTCAGACACAATCTGATAGTGAACATTCACCTAGTGATATCGAGGACAATAATGATAATGATGTTGTTCATGTAGATGCTCAACCGGACACTAATAAAGGAAATGATAAAGATGTGGACACAGAACCTGCTGAAGATCTTGAGAACCCACATCCCAAAAGTAAATGTTGTGATAAAAGATACTTTGTTGCTAGATAACGTGGAAAAGAAACAGAGCCATGGGTTCAAAAACCCATGTCATTCCCTCGTAAGATTTCTATGAGTAAGGACGAGGAAGGTTTTCAACCCTTTGCTGAAATGATTAGGTATGTCTTTCTGCGCACCCAATTGACTGATATTTTGAAAATGCCTCTCTATGCTAAGTATATGAAGGATATTATTACCAACAAAAGAAAAAATACATGAAACTAAAATTGCTACTATGCTTGTTAATTATTGGTTTGACATTGGGATGCCTAAGAAGTTGGGAGGTCCTCGTATACCCACAATACCTTGCTCCATTAAACAAAACTATGTTAAAACTGCTTTATGTGATTTAGGAGCTGGTGTTAGTGTTATGCCCTTCTCTCTATATAAAAGTCGATTTGAATAAACTTACACCTAGTGAGGTATCCTTGTAAATGGATGATAAATCCATCGCTTTACCTATTGGGATTTTTCGAGCATATTCCTGTTGTGGTTGAAAATGTTACTACCTTGATAGGCTTTATTATTATTGATATGCTCGAGGACAACAACATGTCGATCATGCTTGGTAGACCCATTTCTAAATAATGCAGGGGCTTTTATTGATTGCAACAAAACCAAGATCTCTTTTCATGTCAATCGCAAACAACATACCGTGCATTTTCTAAAGAAGCAAACTTTGGTCAATAATATTAATGTCATTGAGCCCATTGCCATAGTCACCATTTAGGGTTTCAAAATTCCTCTTCCTACTACCAAGAAGAAATATTATACTCTTATTGTTTGGTACATGCAAATCCCCATTGAGGTAACTTAGTGCCATACAAAAAAAATTGGCTTCATGTCAATTGGAAACGATTATTAATAAGACTTGATCAGCCTTATTAATGGATCCTTTTTGAAAGACATGTGGTTGATGAATTTAGTGTCTAATCCACCACCATCATCGCCAGCATAAGCTCCATCTACTCCATCAGCTCCTACACCTCCAGTGTCTACTCCACCACGTTAGAGGACATCTGTTGAAGCCTTCATTGACGCTCTCCTATCAGCTTCATCAACTGCTATGGGAGGAGATCGAGCCCAGAGCGACGCATAGTTCGAGATCTTTGTAATTTTTGGTAACTTCTTGCCAAAGTTGGAGAAGTGTTTAGATCAGTAGGTCTTCAAGACAGAAAGTGTTTTTTTGTTGCTCTCTTTGGTTTTCAACACATTTGGTTCTTTTGGATGTCTTAAACTTTGTCGTGTTTGATCATACACTTTGATTCTTTAATGCTACTATTTCCTATCCTTGAGTTAACTATGTGATGATCATTCACTTGTGGTTTGGTGTTATTTGCATTATTATTCATTCATATCATGTATGCGCACCACCAATATGTATGTGACATGGAAGAGTGTCCCATGATCCTAATCGATTGTGCATTTGCATTCAAACACAAATTTAAAATAATGCACAAAGCCGGTCAAAAAAAAAAATGCACAAATTTAGGGGGAGCTCATGCTTATCACATACTTCTCAAAGCGATGATGATATTCATTGATTATATATTATGTCGAAGCTTTGATATATATGTTGTCATCAATTACCAAAAAGGGGAGATTGAAAGCACAACTTCTCCCCAAGGTGGTTTTAGTAATTCATAACAACATATGTGTCATTGGACTAATGATTCTATCTAGTATATTTCAGGAAAATTTCAATGATGCATTTGCTAAGGTTTGCGAGGAGAAACCCTAGATGCAAGGAGCATCTATTGGCCACAAGCTTCAAGACTCTACATTTTACATTTTGTGAGAAATCACATTTGAGTCCATAGGAAAGCCAATACTATTAAAAGGGGATGAGGTGACTATGATGATCTGGTTGCTCAAGTGCTTAGAGAGTAGCCACCAAAAATACTCATGAATTCTCCCACAAATATTCTATACAAAATCTTAAATATCCATAATTCGGTGCCACCAACTTTTTCCATTCGTCCCTACCGAGTGTCACCTCAGACACATCCTATGCCAAGCCCTAGGTTCTCGGTGACACCAAGTCTTGTTTCGGTCTGGCCGAGAATCAGTGACCAACTCTTAGTCTACCTGTTTCTAAGAATCAGAATTTCTGAGTTTTAGGAATTGATGCCACCAAGTCTGATAACTGTCCAGGCCAGCCAAAATCGGACCCACCGAGATTCATATATCAGTCTCATTGAAACGCCGAAAGTTGCCACATTTTGCATTAGTCAGGGCAACAATTTTTTTACTTTAGTTTCACCGAGTTGGGCAATAATGTTGTAACGGTTGGATATTTAGAGATGCATATATATACCCGTCACCACCTCTCATTCATAGAGGAAGAACTCAGAACATACAAACACTTTCCCCATATATGTTTCTGAGAGAGAGCCACCTACTCATATGTTGAGATCAAGATATTCCATTCCTATCATATGAATCTTAATTTCTCGCCTCCCCAAGTTGCTTTCCACCCAATCAATCTCTTCTACCCAAGCCAAATCTACGAGAGAGTGATTGAGTGTTGAGGAGACTATCTTTTCAAGCATAAGATCAAGGAGTTCATCATACTACCACATCTATTACCTTTTGGAGAGTGGTGTCTCCTAGATTGGTTAGGTGTCTCTTGGGAGCCTCCTACTTCGTGTTGTGGAGTTGTACCAAGAAGTTTGTAAGGGCTGTTGGGGAACGTCGCATGGGAAACAAAAATTTTCCTACGCGCACGAAGACCTATCATGGTGATGTCCATTTACGAGAGGGGATGTGTGATCTACGTACCCTTGTAGACCGTACAGCAGAAGCGTTAGTGAATGCGGTTGATGTAGTGGAACGTCCTCACGTCCCTCGATCCGCCCCGCGAACTATCCCGCGATCAGTCCCACGATCTAGTGCCGAACGGACGGCACCTCCGCGTTCAGCACACGTACAGCTCGACGATGATCTCGGCCTTCTTGATCCAGCAAGAGAGACGGAGAGGTAGAAGAGTTCTCCGGCAGCATGACGGCGCTCCGGAAGTAGGTGATGATCTCGTCTCAGCAGGGCTCCGCCCGAGCTCCGCAGAAACGCAATCTAGAGGTAAAACCGTGGAGATATGTGGTCGGGCTGCCGTGGCAAAGTTTGTCTCAAATCAGCCCTAATACCTCAGTATATATACGAGGGAGGGGGAGGGAAGAGGCAGCCTCAAATCCTCAAGGTTTGGCCGAAATTGGAGGTGGAGGAGTCCTACTCCAATCGTACTTGGAGTAGGATTCCACCTTCCCACTTGGAAACTCTTTCCACCTTGTGTTTTTTCCTTCTCAAACCTTATGGGCCTTAGTGGGAAATTATTCCAGCCCACTAGGGGCTGGTTTATCTCTTCCCATAGCCCATGAGACCCCTTGGGGCGTGACACCCCTCCCGATGGTCCCTGGCACCCCTCCCGGCACTCCCGGTACACTACCGATGAGCCCGAAACTTTTCGGTGACCAAAATAGGACTTCCTATATATCAATCTTTACCTCCGGACCATTCCGGAGCTCCTCCTGACGTCCTGCATCTCATACGGGACTCCGAACAACATTCGGTAACCAACCATATAACTCAAATACGCATAAAACAACGTCGAACCTTAAGTGTGCAGACCCTGCGGGTTCGAGAACTATGTAGAGATGACCCGAGTGACTCCTCAGTCAATATCCAATAGCGGGACCTGGATGCCCATATTGGATCCTACATATTCTCCGAAGATCTTATCGGTTGAACCTCAGTGTCAAGGATTCATATAATCCCGTATGTCATTCCCTTTGTCCTTCGGTATGTTACTTGCCCGAGATTCGATCGTCAGTATCCGCATACCTATTTCAATCTCGTTTATCGGCAAGTCTCTTTACTCGTTCTGTAATACAAGATCCCGCAACTTACACTAAGTCACATTGCTTGCAAGGCTTGTGTGTGATGTTGTATTACCGAGTGGGCCCTGAGATACCTCTCCGTCATACGGAGTGACAAATCCCAGTCTTGATCCATACTAACTCAACGAACACCTTCGGAGATACCTGTAGAGCATCTTTATAGTCACCCAGTTACGTTGCGACGTTTGATACACACAAAGCATTCCTCCGATGTCAGTGAGTTATATGATCTCACGGTCATAGGAACAAATACTTGACACGCAGAAAACAGTAGCAACAAAATGACACGATCAACATGCTACGTCTATTAGTTTGGGTCTAGTCCATCACATGATTCTCCTAATGATGTGATCCCGTTATCAAGTAACAACACTTGCCTATGGCCAGGAAACCTTGACCATCTTTGATCAACGAGCTAGTCAACTAGAGGCTTACTAGGGACAGTGTTTTGTCTACGTGTTCACACAAGTATTGTGTTTCCAATCAATACAATTATAGCATGGATAATAAACGATTATCGTGAACAAAGAAATATAATAACAACTAATTATTATTCCTCTAGGGCATATTTCCAACAAGGGCAAGGAGATCACCTACTTCGTGAAGATCTACCCCGAGTGAGGCTAGTCCTTCGTGAAAGTAAGTCGTGATGGAATAGACAAGGTTCCTTATATGTGGACCCTCCGTAGGTTGAGCCCTCCGTGGAGTCACACGGTCGTTACCCTCCATGGGTTGAAGTCCCCATCAACATGGACGTAAGATAGCACCACCTATCGGAAGCACACCAAAATCTCTATGGAAATCTTTGCATTTTATCTTCCTATGCCTACCCTCTATTTACATGTGCATGTCTTTACTTTCCGCTGCTATACTCTTAGACTTGCATGTGTAGGGTGTGCTTGACTTGCTACAATTGTTAAAACTTGCCCACAACTAAAATTGGGAAAAGGCTAAGTTTTATTTGGTCAAGTAGTATAATCACCCCCCTTCCCATCTAGACATATTTCAGATCCTACGGCCTTTCATGGAGGTCAAACGTCTGTGTTGGTTGATTGGCTCTACTGTTGTTAAAATAAGAGGTAGCAGGGAGCTCTTGGGGTCGTCCTAGCGGCATGTTTCGCCCCCTAGGAGGGGGCTCCTGTTGGTCATGAAGATCGTGGTTCCTCGGCGGGTCTTCCTCTACTTCATCATCGAATTCATAAAGTTGGTGTCTGAGAGGGTAGAATTTTGGTTGAGTTTGGAGTCTTTCCTCAAGTTTTCGTTCTGCCGACAAAACCTTGTCCCATTTTTCATTGAGTGTGTCTTGGTCACGTTTAGCGAAGCTCGCCCTAACTTGACACTGCATGCAGTTTCCATCCCGCGTCTTCGATAAGACTCAAGGGCCTCAAAGTTTTCTCGGACGATGAGGTCGTCAGACCTAATGCTTATGTCTTCGGTTTCAGGCATGTAATCATCGTCGTTGGGGTCGTCAGAGATTGCAGCTTCCTCGATGCCGTTGACATGGCCTTGCACAACCTCTTCGGTGTTTCACGATCCTCGGCGCCATGGTGTGTGTAACTATTTTGAAGGTTGTCATTATCAGCATACCCGTTTCCTACCTCGCCTCTGCTAGGCCTCCTCGGACATCGTCCGCTTCCCTTGCGTTTGGAGTGGACTTCATCCTCTCCTCATGCGTCATAGCGAGGGGTATCCACCATGTAGACATCGTAGGTGGATTTTTTTGCCCACTTGTCGGTCTTATTTTTTTCCTTGCATCCGGTCCATCTCCGGTATCTTCATCCAATTCGACGTCTTCTCACACGTAGTCCAGGACATTGCTTAAATATTCGATCATAGCAAATAGGTGGTTGGTGACTGGGCTATAAATTCCTTGGAAGTCACTTTTACTTCTGATCTGATCATAGAATGAGATCTTGTCGTCCGAGATCCCGAGACTCTGGATGCGATCTAATATCTCGTTTAAGAGGAAGAGATCAGTTGGATCCATTGTCGGGTTGTAAGCGGAACTGATCTGGAGCGGGTTCTCTGAAGTAGCGGGAACCGCATCAGGGCGGTTGGATCTAAGCTCAAGGCTGGATACGAAGTTAGGTCGGACTCAAGGTCGCAAACCGAGGTGTAGGAGGGTTGATCCGTGCTCGAGGCCAAATCTTTGGAGGTGTCAGTCATAGGATTGGAGATCGGTTGTAGGGTTGAGGCTCCGACCGCCGATGATCGCTACAATCGACCCAGAGTCCAGCCGGAAAGGGCAAGTCACCACGGGTATCGGCGGCGCACTCCAAGCTTTCGGATATGACTACTTGATCGGGGACGAAACTCTCAACCCGGCCGACCTGGAAATTGGAATCTGCGTGGAGGACTAGGTTTCCGAACATGAAAAGCTAGCTGGGGCAAAAATGTGCAACGCCTAACGTCAGCTTTAATCTGAAGGTGAGACATCAATCTAGATCAACCACGCAACGGGACGTGTATGGGCCACCAATGTCGGTGCTAAAACCGGCGGAAGTCGGGTAGGGAGTCCCGAGTTGTGGATCTAGGATCAGTGGTAACAAGGAGAGTAGGGAGACAATGTGTACCCAGGTTTGGGCCCTCTCGAAGAGGTAGCTAAAACCCTATGTCTTCCATTGATTGTATTCATGATGGGGTATTGAATACAGGTTGATGATCTACCTCGAGATCATTGTGAAAGCCCTAAACCCTAAGGAAAATAAGTTTTCCCTCTACGAACTAAACCCCTGACTTATATAGGTGGCGAGGGGGAGCTAGGTTACACATTTAAGTTGGTCGGAAACATGCCGGATGTAGAGACGTCCTTGGGGTACATGCCTAGTCTTTGGAGGTTTTCTTTCTTAACACAGGCGAGTCTTGACGCTAGCATCGTTCTTCACGAATTGGCTTAGCAGGCCCCCAGTTCAGCCCGTACGGGTAACACCTCGGGTTAGTACCCCCCTAGTCTAGGACACCGTCACATGCTAAGGGATATTTTGGAACACATACGAATCATACCGATTATCCGTGCTCACTTGAGGATTCAAGATGTAGAAGACGGCTGTGAAAATGTCTAGCCGACTGGTCATAGTTCGGCTATTTTCATGGAGCTAAGAGCAATGGAGCAGCTTTGCTGTGAAGACTAGCTCCACTATGCATCGTGTTCACATTCAAATGGAACATTTGGAACATAAAAACTAATGAACAATGGGCGTGTTTGGTTGCCCACATTAGGCCTAGCCAAGCTCGCATAGGAAGAAAATGGCATGTTTGGTTACACGTGTTCACTATTCGGCCTGCATCACACGATGTTTAAAGAACCTCCTAGACAGGCCCGTTAAGAACCTCAGAATCAGCCATATTTTCTCAGCCATGCCCACGATATCCACGTGAGAGGCGGCGAGTGCACGTTAGTAGCCACGCTACAAATGCCGCTTTGTTTCTGAAGTGCGTGTAATAAGTACCCTCGCCTTCCCTCGCTGGTCTCTCACATCTATCTCCACCCTCCCACTCTCACATCGGTGATGGCATTCGGTGGATCAAAGAACATCAAGGCGACCACCGACCTCCATCATCGGCATGAGAAACATCACCTACAACACTTCGGCAATGGCGGTAAGCCCTATTTTCACCTTCTTCCTTACTATTTCGTATTTGATTCGCGTTAAGATTCCATCCATGCAATCTATACGCATTCAAGGGGAATGGGAAATAAGGGTAAATAGACATAGGATTCTTCAAACCTTCTTTATGAGTACTGAGTAGTGATGGATATTAGGGTTCCAATCCAGATTGAGTAAAGGGGAATGGGGATTCGGGGTTAATCTTACACAGTAGCTTTAAATCCTAGTCGTCGTGACCCTCGAGGCGCTTGGAGCTACTAGGGCCATTTTCCTTATAGTTGTCATGTGGCTCGACCGTAGCATGTACCGTCTCGTCATCCTCGCCGTTGTCCAGATTGATTAGCATACTACGGTGGCATGGCTCATGCGCCTTGACCACAATCTCCACCGCTTCTATTTCCTCCTCCGTCTTGAGAGAGGTGGCCTTCTCACCTCCAACGTCATATTCTAGAACGCTACGACACGCTGGTCTTGAGGAGCCGTGTACTCCCTATATTTGGCCCATCTTTCCCTTTATGCAGCATTGTTGGATCGTCTTAATTCATGGCCCAACGCAAGATGTCGATTGACGTAGCACCCTTCACTGGATAGGGAATCAACATTTTTAACTCCTCCAATGTTGTCTTCTTCAGCATCGTGTCGTCTTCCTTGTGCATGTCTTCGATTCTGGTGAAGTTCGAGCACACTTCCATGGTGTTCCCAAACTTGGTGTTGTCACCGAGCGAGCACCCGAGGAAGAATGCCCTCCATCCAATGCCCCGGGGGAAGGGGTTGTGGTTGGACTTCATGGCAATGGAGAGGTGCTAGAGGAGTGAGAGACTGAGAGGGTTAATTGTGTGCGGTGGTCCTTAAGTAGTTAGTGTTTGGGTGGGTAAATATAGAGCTTGGATGATAGGATTTAATGTTGATCAACCTTTGAACTTCGTGTTGTTCAAAATGTAGAACTTTGTGTTGTTCACAATGCAGGTCGAGATGGAGAACAAGGGCAAGGAGGTGTTGCCATCCATGGAGAAAGTCAAGGAGGTGGTACCGTCAATGGGGAAGGGCAACTAGGTGGTGCCACCCTTGGAGAAGGTGCCTCCCATTGACTAGTGCTGGAGGAGCCCCATAGTGGCAACCCCACGAACTACGGGCACTAGCATGAGCAGAATGGGCCAACTCATTTCAGCAAGGTGATCCCTGCCCCGAAGCTGCAATGCTTCTCTATGCCCCTAGACTCTGCAAAGCACTTCATGGTTGTGCCACGGAGTTCAAGCTAAAGACGAACACTGGCTACGCATGGAGGACATTGCTGATGAACGGTCAGGTCACCATCGATCGGGGTTGGGCCTCGCTTATCGCTGTCCACCACATCAAGAGCGGGTGCATGGTGACCTTCAAGTTGCTCACTGCTCACACCCTGAAGGTAATCGTCTTCGACGACAACGACATTGAGGTAGTGACCAAGTGTGAGAGGCACCACGAGGCCTTCATCGTGAACGTCTAGGAGAGCTCTCTAGTGTGCCTACTGATGACGAGTTGATGGATATACTTCTCGCCCCTCGTTGATTACCCCAAGTGGAAGGTGGATATGTTGTTGGAAATATGCCCTAGAGGCAATGATAAAATGGTTATATTATATTTCATGTTTCAAGATAATCGTTTATTAGCCATGCTATAATTGTATTGAATGAAAGCATAGATACATCTGTGGATATATAGACAAAACAATGTCCCTATTAAGCCTCTAGTTGGCTAGCCAGTTGATCAAGGATGGTTAAGGTTTTCTGACCATATGCAAGTGTTGTCACTTCATAACTGGATCACATCATTAGGAGAATGATGTGATGGACAAGACCCAAACTATAAATGTAGCTTGTGATCGTGTCATTTTGTTGCTATTGTTTTCTGCGTGTCAAGTATTCATTCCTATGACCATACGATCGTGTAACTCACTGACACCGGAGGAATAACTTGTCTGTATCAAACGTCGCAACGTTACTGGGTGACTATAAAGGTGCTCTACAGGTATCTCCGAAGGTGTCCGTTGAGTTAGCTTGGATCAAGACTGGGATTTGTCACTGCGTGTGACGGAGAGGTATCTCGGGGCCCACTTAGTAATACAACATCACATACAAGCCTTGCAAGCAATGTGACTAAAGAATTAATCACGGGATCTTGTAATACGCAACGAGTAAAGAGACTTGCCGGTAACGAGATTGAAATAGGTATGGGAATACCGACGATCAAATCTCGGGCAAGTAACATACTGACGGACAAAGGGAATGATATACGGGATTGTTTGAATCCTTGACATAGAGGTTCAACCGATAAGATCGTTGTAGAATATGTAGGATCCAATATGGACATCCAGGTCCCGCTATTGGATATTGACCGGGGAGTGTATCAGGTCATGTCTTCTTAGTTCTCGAACCCGCAAGGTCTGCACACTTAAGGTTCGATGACGTTTGGATATAGTTCAGTTATATGTGCTGGTGAGCGAAGTTATGTTCGGAGTTCCCGATGAGATCCCGGACTTCACGAGGGTTTCCGGAAAGGTCCGAAAACGAAGATTGATATATTGGAAGTTGGTGTTTGGATTCCGGAAGAATTTCGGGCATTGCCGGCAGTGTATCGAGAGTGAGGAATGGGTATCGGGGGCCCACTAGGTGGTCCCACCACTGCCCCAAGGGGTCCACATGGGTTTATTGGATGTGCAATAAGGCATAATGGGCTGACAAAGTCATCCAAGGAAATCCCATGTAGCGACCCGACTCAAAACGAGTCAAGCCTCTGTGTATCTGTGCCATCCCTGGAGCAGTATGCTGGCACACACAGTACATCAATGTATATATCAAAGTGCAATCACATGTAAATAACGTAAAACTGATATATACCGTAAATATCTCAGCGGAAGCACTTAAGGGAGTGGAGTCCCAATAAACACCAACCGCAAGTTGAGTGTAGACCGTAACCCTGAATCGTACTCTTACTCGTCGAAGAAAAATATCTGCAACGTAAGACGTTGCAGCCGTGTAGGTCAGCATATTGAATATGTCGGCAAGTCACATATGAGAGGGGGTAAAATATCATCTATACTATATGCATATATGGCAGGTGGTGTTGTAAGTTTTAGCGTAAAGCAAATTTTCTCCTACAACAAGAGGGGCTAAAAGCAAAATATTACTACGTTGTTGGTTCTTAATGAGATGGTTCCGCCAACCAGTTCTCATACCCAAGTTATCAATATTACCCACATCAATATTATTATGGGCTTATTCCATCTGTGCCCCCAATTCCTTAGTTGTGCTCAGTTTTCCCCACGCTTCAAACTTTTGCTCACTTTTCCCCTCTCCCTTAGCTGAAACTCTCACAAATGTTGATAACAGGCGTTTGCCGTCTTGGCGGTTAACTGACTTGTGGGACCATGTTGAACTCTGTTGACTGTGGCTGTGGCTTCACCGGTTGGGCCGTGTTTGTGTTCATAGGACGGGCCCGTTAGTTTGTTGGTAATAAATTAAAAAAGCCTACTATCGATGGATGCAGCCTGCTATGCATGCCCGTCTTTGGCATCGATGTAGCCTGCTATGCATGCCCGTCTTTGGGATCGATGTAGCCTGCTATGCATGCGAACACCGCCACGCATGCATCCAGTGACCTAGACCTAAACACATGCATGCACGCCGACACGCACGCATCGATCCGTGACGCACGGTTGTCAGTGGATTCAGTCGCTCCGCAACGTCGTTTCACGTGTCGCATGCATACGTGCCGGTGGCAGAAGGGGCAGGCTGCACGCACGCTCGCACGCTCGCGTCCATATGTCGAGGCATCAGTTCATGCCGCATGGCTACCGCTCGATTCAGTTGTGCCGGTGGCAGAAGGGGCATGCAGAAGGGGTAGCCGCCAACGTAGAGCACGCAGAAGGGGGAGGCAGGCAGCCGCCAACGCAGCAGGGGGAGGCAGCCGCCAACGCAGAGCACGCTCGCTTCGATTCACGTTCACACATTGACGATCGCATCAGTTCACACAGCAGCACTGAGTCACGATCTATGCCGTTTGCGCGTGTACCCACTTCGTCTCCCCCGGCTATTTAAACTGCCCTTCATTGCCTCTTCTTCTACAGATCCATCTGCGCCTCCCACTTCTCTTCTTCCCCCAAAAGCCAGAGCGGTTCCACTCAGCGCTGCGTTCAAGATGCAGTTCTACGGCCCAATGTTCCAAGGGCCTCCCACCGTGCCGGAACGGCGGTACCCTGCCAACGTCGTCGTCGAGGAATCGCTCCGCGTGTGGGCGTTCTCACGCTAGAGGGGTAGCACTGAGCTTGCACGGGGGTTCCTCCGTGCGGGCTTCCACCACCTCCCGGCGGGCTCGCCGCCCATGTTCAACCTCGTGGAGCAGCGTCCCCACGCCAACGCTCCACCGGTAGGGCTCGTCGTCCACTTCACCAACAGGTTCGATGCCTACCACCTGCTCGGCAAGGTGTATTGGTGTGGGTGCGAGTTCATTGCAGTCACCACCTATAACATCTTCACCAACTTCGAGAGCATCTTCCCCGCTCGCGACCGCATGCACAGCCTCCCGTACCACCTCGGCGACAATGGCCTTGACGAGGAGGAGTACTGAAGCCGGCGGCGAAGAAGACGGTGGAGCCGGCGGTTAAGGTGAAGACGACAGTGAAGACATGGGGGTGTTGCCCTAGCTACCCTATCTAGTAGTATATAGTATTATTTTGGTGTGTGTGTTGCCCGACCTAGCTACTAATTATTATTATCTATGTAAGAAATTGGTGTCTATGTCCCAAGAACTTATATATGTTGCCCTAGCAACCCTATCTAAGTTATATTAAGTTATGTGTGTTATATTAATGCTTTGTTATGTTTGTATTTTGTTTGTCCCAAGTTTAGACACGGCTAATTGGCGTGGGAAAAAATAACCAAACTAACTAAAAATGATGTGTTTATAGATGCCTTCTAAAAATAAGAACATATTGTACATTTGTACACGACTTTGGTTTGTTGAGCTCTGTATTTTTTAGGTATTCCAAGAATACTTTGGTTTTCAGAAATATTGAAGTATCAAATACTTTGAGATGTTTGGCTTTACTCAAAAGTGTAGTTTTATATACTTTAATCCCTACTTTAATATGTAGAAAACTACACTATGTTTGAAGTATGGTTGAACCTCTTTTTCCAATCATGAAGTATAAATTACACTATGTAGAAAACTACACTTTGAGATGTTTGGCTTTAGTCAAAAGGATAAATGAAGGGACCCATAAAGGAAAGCCAAAAAAATTCCTCAATGAGATAGAAGAGATTGGGCAATCAAATTAATGAAAAAAGCAATCAAAAACAAAAAAGAACAAAGCAATCGTTCCTAAACAAAAAAGAAACATCACTTGTTTCTGGGCCTCATTTATCCTTTGTGGGCCTATTGCAGCTTGATTCTCTTTGGGCCCGCAAACTAGGTTTTTTTCTAGCAGAACTGACGAACTCGAGGACAAAAGTTTGGCAAGTGCGAGAGAGAAGAGATGAACTTGATGTATATCCCTCGTGCTGCTCAAGTACTGCTTACTGTCATTTGACGAGCTAGGGTATGACCCAACACTCGAGGTTATTAGCTAACAAAATAATCCTATCACTGAACTGGTAGTTGTCTTCTGTCGAACCTGAAAGTGTCGAAACTTAACAGTAAACTGCATACATTCAGAGATCGACAGTTGAACTAAACAGGGTTGCATTTGAGATAAACAGACGAGGATTGCTAAACAGTGGCAACAACAGTAGACAAACATCTCTAACGAGAGATGGCCATCAAGTAAAAAATTCCTAGAGCAAGTATTCCTAAAGCTATCAGATTGGATTGCTTCTTCAACTCAATCAGCTGCTTGAAGTTCTTGTTCATCTTCTTCAATTTCGTCTTCAGTTCGACATCTACCACCGTCAGGTATTCCGGACGCGCTGCTGCTGCCGGAGCGGCACTGTCATGGGGCAGATTGAACTCGCGGATTGCATCCCCCCTCGAATCCAGCAAGCCCAACCCTTGAAGCCACTGGATGTAATCATCCATCCACTCGAAATGGTGCCATTTCTTCACGATCTGAAAACGAAATCATGTAACCTAAATCCAAATCTGACACAGATAAAGGATGCGAGGAAAACTCAGATCTAACCTGCCCCTCCGGCTTGCTCTCGCATTTGACGAACTCGCGCCCAAAGTTCCCATTCTTCTCCTCCTTCGAAGTCAACCGCTTCAGTGGCGCAATCCGTGGGCAGTCAGTGCATCGAGTCATCGGCACTGGACCATACACCGGCCACGTGGAACGGGGGGCTAACGAGGAGGTCGACATATCGCCCGAGAGGAAAAAACAGAGGAATTGGTCGAGAGGAAGAAGAACGAGAAGATGGGGAAAGAAGCAGAGGAATTGCTCGATCTGCTCGATGCCTTTGTCTGTCACATGGAGAAGAGGAGAAGGGGAAGCTATATTGACGATTTGCCACATTGTATTTTGCAGTTTGAATATTTGAACCAACTCTTAACACTGACATGTGGTGGTCATGTGCGAAAAATACAATTTCATATGTAAAGTGGGGCAGATCGTAAAAAGCCGAGAAGGTCAATACAGTACCAATCATGATGCATCACGCGGATCGCGCATGCCTGCCCACATCTGATGGGTGGTGTTTGGCGCTAGGGTATGATCCGACGGCAGACGTTCGACCCTAGGGTTTGTAGCATTTCTAAGGGGTTATGAGCGAGTCAACGGGGTTATTAGGGTTTGACCAGATTTCAAATGGCCATAACTAAATTAGAAAAATCGCAAAAATATAAAAGAAACGTAGTTCGTCTGTTTATGAGACCTAGTTACCATAAAAAAAATATAAACTCGGTATAGGGGCGTTTTTTTAAAGTCATTTTTTGAAGTGACCTGTCGAAATCAAGTTCAAATGTTTTTAAAAAATTCAAAAAAATCAAAATATCGTAATTCTTGCGCACATAGCCGTCATATGTGACAAGGTTATGAGAAAAAAATATAAACTTTGTGTAGGTCATTTTCATGAAAAAAGCCTTCACAAAAATGAGCTATCACCTATGAACATTTTCAGAGTTTAGGGTTAAGGGAGAGAGGGTTTAGGGTTTGAAAAAAAAAATCAGAAAAATCTCCATAGCTTCATTTTGGAGTGAATAAGAAGGATCTGAACTTACTTTTTCATTTTCATATCTAAAACGTATTATTTGACGGTTTTGAATTAAAAGCATATCTTTTCAAAAAAATGTAGTAATATGAATATTAATCAATAAATAGTGAGACTTCGTTTTTACCCTATATATATGGAACAAGTGTTAATAAAAATATATATGTCTCATTTAGGGAAGGTCAAAAAAAAAACTTGATTTCAAATAGGGCTGTTTACCCTAGCTTTCGAGCTCGTTTCTAGCACATTTCTCATTCGGACTGTTCACCTAAGAATATTGGACTTGAAATGCTCGATCAAATACACCGCACAGAGCAATGAACCTCCAGTGTTCAACTTCAACTTTGGCTCGAATCCAAATTTTGGCCCAAATTCGAATATTGATTTAAATTCAAATTTTGATGGAAATTTGAATTTTGACTCAAATAAGGAACCAAACTAGAAGCGACATTATTACAACTGATGCCAACATTATTACAACTGATGCCAACATTATTACAGTAGGTCAAAGCTACCAAGTTTTAAGATGCCAACATCTTAATACAAATCTACCAAGTTTTAAGCGATCGACTCGCCCTCAAATTGACAACACAAACATTTTCCAACAACTTAATTCAAATTTTTGACTTGCTCCTTGTGTTTGCAGCTAGCTTCACAGTCTTCCTCCTGGTTTCCCTAGTTGAGATGCTCTTTTCTTTCAGACTCTTGTTCCTTTTGATCTTGGGCTTTACTTGGTGTTTTCCCCGTGGAGGTGCTGATGGAGTAGTTCCACTCGCCGAGCACTTGACGGCCATTTGACGGTCATCTATGGGTTCAGTAATCTTTAAAGGCACAATTGGAACAATTACCCCTCCTCTTCCTCTCTTATAGCTTCAAAACCATCAAAGGCCATGGTTTCAAAATCTTCTGCTTCATTTGCTGCTGCATTCTCCACTGCATCTTCAATCTCCATTGCTGCTGCATTCTCCACTGCATCTTCAATCTCCATTGCTGCTGCATTCTCCACTGCATCTTCAATCTCCATTGCTGTTGCATTCTCCTCAGCATTGGCTGATGTCCATCTTTCCTCCTCTCCAAATGATGCATCCACTGCATTGGTACAAAGCCTAGCAATATGGCCCAGAACTCCACACTTTTTGCAAGCACGTTTCTTTGGTAGACGACCCTCCTCACCTGCTCTAATCCTCTGGTTCCTTGGTCTTCCTGGTGGTCTAGTAATGACAGGAGCGTGGAGTTTGAACCCTGGATCTACTATGTTCCATTGATCTTTCCCCAATAGTGCAGGCACATTGTCAGCATAAGCAGCCATAAATTTGGCAACAGAGAAATACTCAGAGCAATATTGATCAACTTCACCATCTGCACCCCCGATAACGGTCATCAGATGTAGGGCATGTATGCATGGCTTCCCACGGATCTGCCATTGCCTACAAGTACATTCTCTAGTACTTAGGTTCACAGGATACCTCCATACCCTATTTTTAGTGTCAGTATAGGTAACCTCTGCCTCATATGTACCAGATCGAATACATTTCATCTTCAGGCCTCTTGCCTTCAAGTGCAATGCCTTAATCAGTGATGGGAGCATTTGATGACCAACATATTGTGTTTCTGCAATTCTTTTGCGAAGAGCCATCTTTATCATGATCATTTTCCTCATCTTGTCAAATGCTTGCCACAACAAGAGCCCTTTCACTGACTTGAACTTTGAATTGAAGCACTCTGCAAGGTTACTGGTCACATAATCTACTTTGCAGATTTCGTTGAATTTTCTTCTTGACCACACCTTACCATGATGTGCATCCATGTACTCCTTCACAAGAGGATTTTGAGCATACAACACTCTCAAATGGTGTTCATGTTTCCTTTTGCTGCATGTGTATGATGCTGGCCATAAGTTATCATCATAAACTTTACCTTTGAACTTCTTTTTGAAATTATGCGCTAGGTGTCGCATACATTCCCTATGCTCCACTCCGAGGAATACAATTTCCACTGCACTCTCTAAACCCTTGCAAGCATCTGTGTGTATAGCCAAACCTGGGGGTGTGCCTATAGTGTTGCGCAACTGCTGCAGAAACCAGACCCAACTTTCCTCAGACTCTGCCTCCACCACACCAAATGCAACTGGGAATAGCCAGTTGTGTCCATCAACTGCAGAAGCTGCTACTAGCTGTCCTCTCCATCTTCCAGTCAATTGTGTAGCATCTACAGCCAAATAGGGCCTGCAACCATCTAGAAACCCCTGCCAGCAAGCCTTGAAACAAACAAAAGCCCTTCTGAAGCACTCCTTCTGAAATGACTTCCCTTTTATTTTGAATTGAACTGTATGCTTGTCAATCTCTACAACACTCCCTGGACTTGCCATCTCCACTTCAGCTTTGAAAGTGTAAAGCAGCTGAAAACTGTCATTCCATTGACCATTAATTCTGTCAAGACTCAATAGCCTTTTCCCTAGCATTGAAAATTCTCATGTAAGGAATTTCTATCTTGTACTTCTCAAAAAGCTTCCCATGGAGTGATGCTGGACCAAGTCCAGGTTCTTCTCTCAGCCAATCCAATATAGCATCTGCCACCCATCTAGTTTTTGCTAGCTTGGTTTTGGCCTTCCCCCCTCCCCCTCCAGGTGGACAGGTGTGGTTGTGTGGGTTTTTCTTTATCTGAAACAAAATAAAAGGGTAAAAAATAGTTAAGAAACCTTACTCAACAATCTGAAACTAAATTACTAACTGAACTTGGATTACCTGAATATATTTTCTCTTTCTCATACGAGATGCATGCAACTTCCACCTACACCTAGGATATGGACAAAAAACTGTGAACCTTGCTGGTTCACTCCTTTTAATCTTATAGGTGTTTTCAGATATAATGCACCATGTTGTCACTGCATTCCGACAGTCCACCATTGATTGGAAAATGGTACCTACACTAAGCTCAGGTTTTCCCTGTTCCACTCAATTGTTGGCATGTCATCACCATCGTATTCATCCTCGATTAAGCTGTCCATGTTCTCCACCTTCTCTTCATCGCCAGTGTCATCAAACCTAGCTTGGCTGATGGGCTCCTCCATATATTCGTCATCCACTGCTTGCTGACTGGCTACATCGACCAGTTCAGGAAACATCATCTCGTCTTCATCATCATTTGTAGGCACTGCCTCGTCAGGTTCTGCATCCTCTTCTACACCAACTGTAGAAGGTACACGAGAAGCAGCAGCTGAATCGGAACCACAATTGGCAGCAGGGATGTTGTGGCTCCATGAACCACTTGCTTTACTTGTTGTCGACCTACAAGGAGTGTCGGGGTGCTGGCTATTAGCACAGGCAGATGATGTCTGAACTCCCTTCCCCTTCACTCGTTCTGCGCGTGGCTGAAGCACATCGATTTGGAGTTTACCGAATCGGCCGCCAGCAATCCCAGCAAAAAGCAACGGCATATGATCGTCGCAAGTTAGTGGGAGAAATCTTTGCTCATCACTGCTAAAGTAATTCAGTTCAACAGCATTGGCATCACTCCAGGGATATGTGTTTCTGAGCTCAGCTTGCAAATCTTTGAAAGATATGCTGGTTTCTACCACTTTGGGATAGAAAAATGATGAAATCAAATGCGCTTTAGTACCACGCAGCACACTAGTTTCCATTCCAATCGCCAGCCGGAAAACCAGCGCAGGATCAATCCTATTTTGTTGAAGGAAATAAAGGCTTCGGTTAGCCGGGTAAAATCGAGCAAAAATTCGAACGATTAAAGCAAACAGAAGTCAAATACGGCCTACAATGCGACTTAGAACGTCAAGTCGAGAGGAAACAATGCTTACCCAGGTTTAATCCATGAATTATCTGCCGCGGATTCGACCCAATCCTCTCCACGGGAGACTGCATTCCAGGCGTCCTCACTCAACATCGCCATGTAATCCTAGATGGGGAGGTGGGCTATATCTGGCGGAGACGCGGCATCGCCGACGAACGGAATAGGGGCATAGGGTGGAGGAAACAACTGCGGTGGACGCGGCATGACACCGACGGAGGAGGCGGGGTGGCGTGGTGTAGTGTGGCCTGTCTAGATATGTTTCAGATTCACACAAGCTGCCCAATACGTGTCTCCTTGCGGTCCCACCCGTCAGCAAGCAACAGTCAGCCGAAGGCTCGGCCCCACTCGTCAGCAATTGACGGTCACGGTCAAGACAACAAACGGTCAATTGACGGTCAATGACGGTCAAGACAACAAACGGACGCTATGAGCATTTGTGAGAGTTTTAGCTAAGGAAGAGGGGAAAAGTGAGCAACAGTTTGGAGCGTGGGGAAAAGTGAGCACAACTAAGGAACCAGGGGCACTAATTTAAATATCCCTATTATTATTTGTGTTGATAATTTCAGATAACTTCAGTTCCTTTGGCTCAAGTTGTCCATGACCGTGGACACGGCTAATCGATTAGGTTTGAGTACTCTGCAGAGTTTTGCACACGTTCCCCACAAGATTTGATCGCCTCCGTGTATGTCCTCACACTTCAGGGTGTTTGAAGACCGGATGATCAAAACATGGTCTTTCAACGGGTCCCTCTGAATACATGTCGGTGCCCATCCATTCCTACCGTTCTTCTACATCTGCTAGCACCGCCTGTCTAGAGTCACCGTGTTGTCCAACCAAGCCAGAGCCCATAATGACTTGTGGCTGTGCAGGTAAGCCTTGGGTCTTGAAAATATCTGTCCGTCTCTTTGAGCCTGGGTGAAGCTTTCCCCAAGATGTCATGGCACGTCTCCAGCATCCCGGGTCATCCACTGGTTTCTCCAGGGAGCCGATCAACCGTCCTTCACCCAGAGTTGCATTTCATCACGAGGTCTTGAAATGTCTTGACTTAACCAGTCTTGGTTATTAAATTATTCTCGCATCTCTCGTGATAAACTCTCACCCAGAATCATGTCTACTCAAGCATAGCAATGTGAAATTTGTCGTCCCGGGCCATGTAACGGGATTGTCGGGTGCCTACCACATGATACTACAATATGTAACCATAATTTCCAAGTAGCTACTCAGCATGCAATTGGGTATAGGAAGGTGGAACTACCATGCATGGAAAAACGTAGGTGATAGTATGATCAAAGTGACTTGCCTGGTGATGTTGACGAAGAAGAATTATCGTTTCTCGATAAATAACTTGATAGACTACTCGCCACTCTTTGATGAAATCTATATAACAAACATATCATTCACGTAAGCACTCATAATAGCAATCATTCTAGCAATCAAAACAAAAGAGAGAGCGAATAAGAATCCGAAGGAAACTTCAAATAAGACTAGGGAGCCTTCTACAACATCAAACACTAAATAGTTTTTGTCTAACAGAAAATAAAATACTTAAATAACAGGGAACTAATATATAAATTTAACTAAGATAAAATGAAGTATTTTTCACAAACTATTTGAAAGTATTTCCAAACGAGAGATGAAGCAGTAGAGAAACCAATTGCAAGTTATTAGAGAACTAGAATTGATTTCATGATAACATATAAAAATAAAAATAAAAACTTGTCACAAATCTACTGCTAACTAACAGAAACAAAACATAATCTTTCTGAAATATAAAATAAATTTATTTAAAAACAACTAAACAAAGAGAACAAGTCACAATCCTAAAAGAGGTGAAACAGAAATTGTTTCACAAGAAATAATGAGTTAAAATACTCAAACAATTCTGACATTTTACCACTGATAAATAAGATCACTAGTGATCGGTAGCAAAAAGAATTAATTAAAAATCTATTTTTAAACTCCTAGAATAAGCAAAACAAGGTTTAAACTAAATCTGATCTAATTCAGAATTAAAAATTTCACACATAGCCAAATAATATATTTTTGAAAACTACAGAAAAATTGTGATCTACTAGAAAAAGAATCAACCTCATTGGAGTTGTGGATCAAAAGTTATGAGCAAAAGAAAATTGAATCTGTCTCTATTTTTGAATTAAAACTGAAAAATAAAACAAACAGGGAATCCACGTGGCAGCTTCTGATTGGCTGATGGGTGTTTGCTGCGAGGGAATCTAACAAACGACCGAAAACTATCTAAAACCTCTTTGGCTAAAGTTACTAATAAAAACAACCGCCGGTTCTTTTAAAAGAACCAAAGGGGTATTCTAGATCTAATCTAGCGCGTTGCTTAAAGCTCTAACGGTAGGAAGTAAAACAAAAGAAAAGAAAAAAGAAAAAAAGAAGGAGAGGGAGTTACCTCGTGCTACAGAGGAGGCGCGATGGCTGGGAGGAGCAGCGGCGAGGAGGGGGCACTCCGACGAGGGGGACTACACCGGCGAGGTGGGGAGGGCGGCTCCGGCGTGGAGGGTCGGTGGAGGAGGGGGCGCTTGGGGAAGGGGGCGCAGGGGGGACGATGGGGAGAGGCAGGGGGTTCCTGGCGATGGTGTTCCTGGCAGGAAGCTCGTGGGGATGGGGAGGGGTGCAGGGGGGTGTTGTGGTTACCACAGGTGTTGGAGGTGGCGCGACAGGGGGTAGGGGAAGGCACTGGGGCTAGGCAGGGAGCTCCACGAGGGGGGCGAGGTGGTTAAGCTCCTGCCGAGCTCCTGCCGACAGAGAAGATGGCGATGGTAGCGCCGAGGCTACGGGCGGGGAAACGAGGATTTCTCTAGGGGAATGGAAAGAGGAGAGACGGGGCGTTCTTATAGAGGTGACGGGAGGCGCCGGGAGGGAGTATAGCTCGCGAATCCCGGAGGGGAAGCTTCCTGGGAAGCTTCTGCCATGCCTACACAAGGAAACGTTGAGAGGAAAAAGAAGGTGGGGATATGGGCCAGATGACATTCCTAATATGGCCCAAGGACTTTCCTAAAATAAAGATCTCTTTCTATATTTATTAAAACAGGAATTAAAACTATTAAAAGTAAATGGAATATTCCTCGAAAAAACTATTAAAATTTCAAAGAAAAAAAATCCAAAAAGATGGGCATTTTTCCACTACCAAAATAAATACTTCAAAAAAATGTTTTTTAGAAAATCCCTAAATTGGTTTATTTTCTTTTTGCAAATATTTTTCAAATAAACCTTGGGTTTTATGGTCCAAATATTTCAAAGGAATATCCCCGGTTTCGAGGGTCATGTTCCTCCTCTCTTTCTTGCTTGGCAAGAACTATTTTTGGGGTATTTCTCGGGGAAGAAAAATATAGAAGCAAGGGCAAATATGTGAAAGAATTCAAATGCAAAACTCTGTTCAAATTCTTTATAGTTGAAGAGGTCATGTCATCTTCTCTCATTGCTTTTAATTGGATGAATTTGAATTTACCGGAGAAGGGGAAAGTCATTTTATTCCCTCTCATTCAAAAGTTTTGAAAAGTTTTCAAATTTCACTCAAGCTCCAATCACTCAAGCAAACAAATTAACAAAAAATCTAATAATTATTTTAACATTCCAAAATTTGGGATGTTACAAACCTACCACACTTAAAATGAATCTCGCCCTCGAGATTCGAAGGGGCTAGAAAAAATTTTAGGGTTTGGGGGTCTTCTAACAAATCCAACCTCCGGCAAAGCGGGATGCTACCACACTTAAAATGAGGTCTACTGGTCCCTTAAGATTTTAACAATCCTGTGGGGTTTTGGCATCTCACTCCTCACAGTCTTCGTACTAACTCCTTTGGTGATGCTCTTCCCTTATATTCATAACATTACCATCAAAATGAGGGTTCTTCTGTTGATTTAAGCTCTTCCGTTACCGAGTCTTCTTAACGGACAGTCTCGTGGTCAATTCTAAATAACCTATCGACGATTTTCATGGTGGTCTATCATTTGTAGTTATCCTGCAAGGAGAGGGGTCTTGTCTTCATCCTCACCGTAAAAATTTCTTACGCGCGACAACAAATGCCATGTACATGGGGATTTTCTTATACCATTCTAAGGCTTAAACAAAAGCTTCAAAGAACGTCGTCTCTCACTATGCGTAAGTCTCTCAGATTTACCATTTCGAATAGCAAGAGAATGATAATAGTAAGTCGTCATGGTGGCCAAGCCATGTCGCACTGAAATCATTACCTTGTATAAGGCTTAGTGAATATCGTATTCTAACACTTGGGCATCCTCACAAGCATTGGAGAATTCCTCTTGTCCACGAGCGAAGTTCGGATAATCCATTGGTTCTGCAAGCTGAACAAAACATCTATCGTATCTTCACAACTCTCAGGTTTTTGTATGCTCCTAAGGAAACGTTTGCTGAAACAAGTTTCCTTCTCCAAAAATATAGTACTTGATCCTTATTAGCCCCGGGGTCTGTGGGTTTTCAGGCATACTTGGAATTACTCCGCCTTTAAATTTCCATAGTGTTTCATTCCATCATACTCTTGGGGTAACCATCATATAATAATAATCCTCGGACTTATTTCTGGTTCACACGCCACTCTGTGGGATACCATAAGAAGATATTGCTCATCGATAATTCATATTTTATTTCATATTCAATCTTTTATTACATCCTTAATTTCTTCTCAAAAACTCCAATTCAAAAGTACTCTATTACAATGCTACCATCCACATTGTTCGGTATGGTCGAGCAATTCTGCCAACATTATTCATTTGTCTCCCTTGGAGATATTTTAGTCCCACTGGAACTTTCCGAGGTGCTCCTTGAAATCATCCATCTTTTGCTTCATCATGGTGGCCATGAGCTTCATCTCCATCATCTCCGCACATACCTCACTCAGGTATTCCTGGGTATGACGGAGTCTTGCTTCAAGTATTTCTCCAATCTGACGTATGGCTTCCATGGCAGCTTCACGAACAGCATCAAAGAAGGTTGCTCGTGGTACACGTGAAATGAAAAAGTATTGCCCCATAGTCTTTGGACAAACTCCTTTCACACGGTGGAGATGTACTTCCACATACCAAAGTTCCACTCCATTCTCCAAGAATGGGTAGCCTTTGTAGACTGCATCTCCTTCAAGATGAATGTGCTTCATCATGTCCTTCAGGATTTTCGGGTAATCATGGTCATTGGTCGGGGTCATGATCGTTTCTGGGCCCTTGAGGAATGACTCGTAGAGAGTTGTCATCTGCAGGTGTCAATAAATAGGTACTCAGAGGAATGTATATGTCTCCTTGGTAGTTATGGTACATTCCTACTCAGTGGATCCTGTGGATTTATCGATTACTACCACACTAAAAATGAAATATACTCATGCCTGCATAGACCATATTTTCTCATATCCTCATAATTGTTCATAGATCTTTGTTCGAAGAGAAACAATGCATACAGTTTGAACATAGGCAATCATGAGACAATAAATTCCATTTATTCATGATGTTATTACAATCTCAGGGACTTCTGTTACAAAACATTTCACTCCATGATCTCATGAAAAACAAGAGTTCTTCAAATTACACTAATTGCCGCGGTCAAAACTTAACTACTCCTTTTTAGCTTTCTTCCTTTGTGGACAATCGTTAGCAAAATGTCCTGCTTCCTTGCAACGAAAGCAAATGAGTTCTGACAAGTCTCGAGGCGTCTTAGTGTTTGTTTTTGCTCCTTGGGTTTCCGGCTTCCTTCCTGAGCACATGTATCTATGGTGGCCAAATTCCATACACTTGTAACATCTAACCTGACTCAGGTCTATATCTGCAGAGATTTGGCTCTTCCGAGGGTACCTTTTTTTCTTTCCGGACTCCTTTATTTTGGCCAGTTCTTCTATTTCAAGTGGATCAAACTCCACTTTTTCTGTCGGGAAGTTTCCTAGATACTCTTGGCTTCTTTTTGTGCAATCCTGTGAATAATGTCCTTCTTCTCCACATGAGTAGCATGCATTGGAGAAAAATCTGGTCAGACCTTGTTCATCAGGGTCTTCTATATTTTCAATCATCACAGGTTCTGCAAGAATCTTCTTCTTGAGGGTTTCCTTCACTGCATCTTTCTACTGCTTGACAACTTGTTGCACCTTGGGGTAAATGTGACACTGAACTGGGTAGTGGGTGATTCCTTCACAAAGGAAACAAGTCACCTGACTACTTGGGCACTCCTCAGCTGGGTGATTTTCTTCACAATGAGTGCATCCATCCTTGTGTTCTTCCTGGGTGTGTCCTATTTCCCCACAGATCTTGCATGCACAAGTATTCTCCTACGAATTATCATAGCACTTCTGAATAAGACGGGATCTTAACAAAGTCTTCTTGAATTCGTCCCAGGTTTCTGCTCCACTAAATCCTTGTATGGCATGATGCATTTTCCACCAGATTGCAGCACTTTGTGTAAAGTACTGAAGAGTGTGTTCCACTTCATACTTCCTTGAGATCAAGTTGCTCCAGAAGTGGTTCTCCATGTTTTGAATCCATATATCAGCCTCCAGCTGGGTCATTGGTCCAGAGACTACAAGTCCAGCTTCATACGCCATCTATTGGGTCCAAGGTTTTTGGGATGAGACAGGTAATATAGAGAGGGAGTTACACACGATACAAACAATATTTTTGAGAATAGGTTTTATTTGTGGCTGTCGGAAAACACACACCAATGACGGCTCACAAATCATCGTATCTAACGTGGGTATATAACTGGGATTTGGACTTCAAATGGTCATCTAAATATTTGAACGCTTTAGGGTCTTCGAATTCTCCGGGTCATTCAGAGTCTTCAATGCTTCAAATGCATGATGAAATCCTCTTTACTTTGAAGTGGGAGTCGGTTGATCCTTCATGTGGTCAAAGGGGTAAGGGGATTGTATAACAATTTGAGGTGAGAGAGAACATTTGATGAAATCGGAAGGGATGAGAAGTGAAACGTGTTCTCGAAAATAAGATTTTTGACAGGTCCTATCCTAAGAAGTTTCGAGTTTCTATGGTCACGTCCTACAGTCAACCTGGCTCTGATACCATTTCTGTAGCGACCCGACTCAAAACGAGTCAAGCCTCTGTGTATCTATGCCATCCCTGGATCCGTATGCTGGCACACACAGTACATCAATGTATATATCAAAGTGCAATCACATGTAAATAGCGTGAAATTGCTATATACCTTAAATATCTCAGCGGAAGCAGTCAAGGGAGTGGAGTCCCAATAAACACCAACGGCAAGTTGAGTGTAGACCGTAACCCTGAATCGTACTCTTACTCGTCAAAGAAAAATATCTGCAACATAAGACGTTGCAGCCGTGTTGAATATGCTGGCAAGTCACACATGAGAGGGGGTAAAATATCATCTATACTATATGCATATATGGCAGGTAGTGTTGTAAGTTTTAGCGTAAAGCAAATTTACTCCTACAACAAGAGGGGCTAAAAGCAAAATATTACTACGTTGTTGGTTGTTAATGAGATGGTTCCGCCAACTAGTTCTCATACCCAAGTTATCAATATTACCCACATCAATATTATTATTTGCGTTGAGAATTTCAGATAACTTCAGTTCCTTTGGCACAAGTTGTCCATGACCGTGGACACGGATAATCGATTAGGTTTGAGTACTCTGCAGAGTTTTGCACACATTCCCCATAAGATTTGATCGCCTCCGTGTATGTCCTCGCACTTCAGGGTGTTTGAAGACCGGATGACCAAAACATGGTCTTTCAACGGGTCCCTCTGAATCCCTCTCGGTGCCCATCCATTCCTACCGTTCTTCTACATCTGCTAGCACCGCCTGTCAAGAGTCGCCACGTTGTCCAACCAAGCCAAAGCCCATAATGACTTGTGGCTGTGCAGGTAAGCCTTGGGTCTTGAAAATATCTGTCCATCTCTTTGAGCCTGGGTGAAGCTTTCCGCAAGATGTCATGGCACGTCTCCGGCATCCCGGGTCATCCACTGGTTTCTCCAGGGAGCCGATCAACCGTCCCTCACCCAGAGTTGCATTGCATCACGAGGTTTTGAAAAGTCTTGACTTAACCGGTCTTGGTTATTAAATTATTCTCGCATCTCTCATGATAAACTCTCACCCCGAATCCCATCTACTCAAGCATAGCAATATGAAATTTGTCATCCCGGGCCAAGTAACGGGGTTGTTGGGTGCCTACCACATGATACTACAATATGTAACCATAATTTCCAAGTACCTACTCAGCATGCAATTGGGTATAGGAAGGTGGAACTACCATGCATGGAAAAACATAGGTGATAGTATGATCAAAGTGACTTGCCTGGTGATGTTGACGAAGAAGAATTGTCGTTTCTCGAGAAATAACTTCATAGACTACTCGTCGCTCTCCGATGAAATCTATATAACAAACATATCATTCACGTAAGCACTCATACTAGCAATCATTCTAGCAATCAAAACAAAAGAGAGAGCGAATAAGAATCAGAAGGAAACTTCAAATAAGACTAGGTAGTCTTCTACTACATCAAACACTAAATAGTTTTTGTCTAACAGAAAATAAAATACTTAAATAATAGGGAACTAATATATAAATTTAACTAAGATAAAATAAAGTATTTTTCACAAAAATATTTGAAAGTATTTCCAAACGGGAGTTGAAACAGTAGAGAAACCAATTGCAAGTTATTAGAAAACTAGAATTGATTTCATCATAACATATAAAATTAAAAATAAAAACTTGTTGCAAATCTACTGCAAACTAACACAAAAAAAACATAATCTTTCTGAAATATAAAAGAAATTTATTTCAAAACAACTAAAGAAAGAGAACTAGTCACAATCCTAAAAGAGGTGAAACAGAAATTGTTTCACAAGAAATAATGAGTTAAAATACTCAAACAATTCTGACATTTTTACCACTGATAAATACGATCACTAGTGATCAGTAGCAAAACAAATTAAATAAAAATCTATTTTTAAACTCCCATAATAAGCAAAACAAGGTTTAAACTAAATCTGATCTAATTCAGATTTGAAAATTCCAAACATAGGCCAATAATATGTTTTTGAAAACTACAGAACAATTGTGATCTACTGGAAAACGAATCAACCTCATTGGAGTTGTGGATCAAAAGTTATGAGCAAAATAAAATTGAATCTGTCTCTGTTTTTGAATTAAAACTGAAAAATAAAACAAACAGGGAATCCACGTGGCGGCTTCTGATTGGCTGATGGGTGTTTTCTGCGAGGGAATCTAACAAACGGCCGAAAACTATCTAAAACCTCTTCGGCTAAAGTTACTAATAAAAACAACCACCGGTTCTTTTAAAAGAACCGAAGGGGTATTCTAGATCTAATCTAGCGCGTTGCTTAAAGATGTAACGGTAGGAAGTAAAACAAAATAAAAAAAAGAAAAAAAAAGAAGGAGAGGGAGTTACCTCATGCTACAGAGGAGGCGCGATGGCTGGGAGGAGCAGCGGCGAGGAGGGGGCACTCCGGTGAGGGGGACTACACCGGCGAGGTGGGGACGGCGGCTCCGGCGTGGAGGGTCGGTGGAGGAGGGGGCGCTTGGGGAAGGGGGGCGCAGGGGGGCGATGGGGAGAGGCAGGGGGTTCCTGGCGATGGTGTTCCTGGCAGGAAGCTCGTGGGGATGGGGAGGGGTGCAGGGGGGTGCTGTGGGTACCACAGGTGTTGGAGGTGGCGCGGCAGGGGGTAGGGGAAGGCACTCGGGCGAGGCAGGGAGCTCCTAGAGGGGGGGCGAGGTGGTTAAGCTCCTGCCGAGCTCCTGTCGACAGAGAAGATGGCGATGGTGGCGCCGAGGCTACGGGCGGGGAAACGAGGATTTCTCTAGGGGAATGGAAAGAGGAGAGACGGGGCGTTCTTATAGAGGTGACGGGAGGCGCCGGGAGGGAGTATAGCTCGCGAATCCCGGAGGGGAAGCTTCCTCGGAAGCTTCTGCCATGGCTACACAAGTAAACGTTGAGATGACGAAGAAGGTGGGGATATGGGCGAGATGACATTCCTAATATGGCCCAAGGACTTTCCTAAAATAAAGATCTCTTTCCATATTTATTAAAACAGGAATTAAAACTATTAAAAGTAAATGGAATATTCCTCGGAATATAGGGGTATAATATATTAAAATTTTCAAAGAAAAAAAATCCAAAAAGATGGGCATTTTTTCACTACCAAAATAAATACTTCAAAAAAATGTTTTTTAGAAAATCCCTAAATTGGTTTATTTTATTTTTGCAAATATGTTTCAAATAAACCTTGGGTTTTATGGTCCAATTATTTCAAAGGAATATCCCCGGTTTGGAGGGTCATGTTCCTCCTCTCTTTCTTGCTTGGCAAGAATTATTTTCGGGGTATTTCTCGGGGAAGAAAAATATAGAAGCAAGGGCAAGTATTTGAAAGAATTCAAATGCAAAACTCTGTTCAAATTCTTTATAGTTGAAGAGCTCATGTTATCTTCTCTCATTGCTTTTAATTGGATGAATTTGAATTTACCGGAGAAGGGGAAAGTCATTTTATTCCCTCTCATTCAAAAGTTTTGAAAAGTTTTCAAATTTCACTCAAGCTCCAATTACTCAAGCAAACAAACAAACAATCTAATAATTATTTTAACATTCTGAAATTTGGGATGTTATAGCCCATGAGGAAAAAGCGGAAAATCCAAAAGAGGTGGACAATTTAGGAAGTAGTAATAATCCAACTGGGATTGGAGGAGGACTCCTCCCTCCTCCACTTCGGCCGAAGTCAAGGAGGCTCCCTTGAGCCTGAAGGTTAGGCCCTCCCCTACTCCTATATATACTAGAGGTTTTAGGGTTTTTGAGACACAACTTTGCCACGTGCATCTCAAACCTATACCTCGTAGTTCTTCCTCTAGATCAGATTTCTGCGGAGCTCGGGCAGAACCCTGCAGGAATAGATCATCACCATCACCGGCGCGCCGTCACGCTGCCGGAGAACTCATATACTTCCCCGTCTCTCTTTCTGGATCAAGAAGGAGGAGATAGTCATCGAGTTGTACATGCGCTGAACGCAGAGGTGTCGTATGTTCGGTGCTAGATCGGGACGGATCGTGGGACAGATCATGGGACGACGGTGATTTAAATCACGAAGTTGTACCACTACATCAACCGCGTTTCTTAATGCTTCCCGCTTAGCGATCTACAAGGGTATGTGGATCTGATCTACCTCTCGTAGATGAACATCACCATGATAGGTCTTCGTGTGCGTAGGAAATTTTTTGTTTCCCATGCAACGTTCCCCAACAGTGGCATCATGAGCTAGGTTCATGCGTAGATGATATCTCGAGTAGAACACAAAAGAGTTTGTGGGCGTTGATGTTCAATTTGCTGCCCTCCTTAGTCTTTTCTTGATTCAGCGGTATTGTTGGATTGATGCGGCTCAGGCCAGCCTTATGTTGGAAATATGCCCTAGAGGCAATGATAAATAGTTATTATTATATTTCATGTTTAAAGATAATCGTTTATTATCAGTGCTATAATTGTATTGAATGAAAACATAGATACATGTGTGGATACATAGACAAAACAATGTCCCTAGCAAGCCTCTAGTTGGCTAGCCAGTTGATCAAAGATAGTCAAGGTTTTCTGGCTATATGCAAGTGTTGTCAGTTGATAACTGGATCACATCATTAGGAGAATCATGTGATGGGCTAGACCCAAACTATGAACGTAGCATATTGATCGTGTCATTTTATTGCTATTGTTTTCTGCGTGTCAAGTATTTGTTCCTATGACCATGAGATCATATAACTCACTCGCACCGGAGGAATACCTTGTGTGCATCAAACGTCACAACGTAACTAGGTGACTATAAAGGTGCTCTACAGGAATCTCCGAAGGTGTCTGTTGAGTTAGTATGGATCAAGGCTGGGATTTGTCACTCCGTGTGACGGGGAGGCATCTCGGCGCCCACTCGGTAATACAACATCACACACAAGCCTTGCAAGCAATGTGACAAACTGTAAGTCACGTGATCTTGTATTACGGAACGTGTAAAGAGACTTGCCGGTAATGAGATTGAAATAGGTATGCGGATACCGATGATCAAATCTTGGGCAAGTAACATACCGAAGGACAAAGGGAATGACATACGGGATTATATGAATCCTTGACACTGAGGTTCAACTGATAAGATCTTCGGAGAATATGTAGGATCCAATATGGGCATCCAGGTCCCGCTATTCGATATTGACCGAGGAGTGCCTCAGGGCATGTCTACATAGTTCTCGAACCCGCAGGGTCTGCACACTTAAGGTTCGATGATATTTAGTATAGTTGAGTTATATGTGTGGTTACCGAATGTTGTTCGGAGTCCCGGATGAGATCACGGACGTCACGAGGGTTTTCGGAATGGTCCGGAAACGAAGATTGATATATAGGATGGTATCATTTAGTTACCGGAAGGTTTTCGGGCATTACCGGCATTGTACCGGGAGTGACGAATGGGTTCCGGAAGTTCATCAGGAGGGGGGAAACCCACCTGGGGGAAGCCCAATGGCCTTAGGGGTGGTGGGACAGCCCAAGAGGGCATTGGTGCCAAGAGAAGAAAACCAAAGAAAAAGAAAAAAAAAAGGGGAGGTGGGAAGGAATAGATGAACTCCAGTTTCCAATCCTAATTGGAGTAGGATTCCTCCTCTCCTCCTAGCCGGCGCGCCCTTGAGAGCTTGGCCCTCAAGGCAAGCCTCCTCCCCCTCCCTCCTATATATAGTGGTGATTTAGGGCTGATTTGATACAACTTTTACCACATACAACTCAGATCTAGACACCATAGTTCTTCCTCTAGATCGTATTTCTGCAGAGCTCGGACGGAGCCCTGCAGGAGTAGATCGTCACCACCACCAGAGCGTCGTCACGCTACCGAACAACTCATCTACTTCTCTGTCTTGCATGCTGGATCAACAAGGCCAAGATCATCATCGAGCTGTACGTGTGCTGAATGCGGAAGTGTCGTCCGTTCGGCACTAGATCGGAACGGATCGTGGGACGGATCGTGGGACGGATCGCGGGACGGTTCGTGGGACGGTTCCTAGGACGGTTCCTGGGGCTGATCGAGGGACGAGAAGACGTTCCACTACATCAACCGTGTTTCTTAACACTTCCTGTTGTGCGATCTACAAGGGTACGTAGATCCAAATCTCCTTTCATAGATCGACATCACCATGATAGGTCTTCGTGTGCGTAGGAATTTTTTTGTTTCCCATGCAATGTTCCCCAACAGTGGCATCATGAGCTAGGTTCATGCGTAGATGTTATCTCGATTAGAACACAAAGGGTTTTGTGGATGGTGATATTTGATTTGCTTCCCTCCTTAGTCTTTTCTCGATTCGGCGGTATTATTGGATTAAAGCAGCCTGAACCGACATTATTCGTACGCTTACGAAAGACTGGTTTCATCGATTGACATGCAACATCGTTGCATAAAGATGACTGGCGGGTGTTAGTTTCTTCAACTTTAGTTGAATTGGTTTTGACCGAGGCGGTCCTTGGAGAGGTTAAATAGCAATTTGCACATCTCCGTTGTGGTTTTTACGTAAGTAAGATGCGATCATACTAGATACCCATAGCAGCCACGTAAAACATGCAACAAACAATTAGAGGACATCTAACTTGTTTTTGCAGGGTATGCTTGTGATATGATATGGCCAATGACGTGATGTAATATATTGGATGTATGGGATGATGATGTTGTAATAGTTAATATCGACTTGCACGTCGATGGTACGGCAATCGGCAGGAGCCATAGGGTTGTCTTTAAACTAATGTTTGTGTTTGCAGATGCGTTTACTATATTGCTAGGACGTAGCTTTAGTAGTAATAGCATAAGTAGCACGACAACCCCGATGGCGACACATTGATGGACATCATGGTGTGGCACCGGTGACAAGAAGATCGTGATGGTGCTTTGGTGATGGAGATCAAGAAGCACAAGATGATGGCCATATCATGTCACTTATCAATTGCATGTGATGTTAATCCTTTTATGCACCTTATTTTTCTTAGAACGACGGTAGCATTATAAGGTGATCCCTCACTAAAATTTCAAGACGAAATTGTGTTCTCCCCGACTGTGCACCGTTGCTACAGTTCGTCGTTTCGAGACACCACCTGATGATCGGGTGTGATAGACTCAACGTTCACATACAACGGGTGCAAAACAGTTGCACACGCGGAACACTCGGGTTAAGCTTGACGAGCCTAGCATGTGCAGACATGACCTCAGAACACATGAGACCGAAAGGCGAGCATGAAGCGTATAGTTGATATGATTAGCATAGAGATGCTTACCATTGAAACTATTCTCAACTCACGTGATGATCGGACTTGGGTTAGTGAATTTGGATCATGTACCACTCAAATGACTAGAGAGATGTACTTTTTGAGTGGGAGTTTAGCAAGTAGTTCGATTAGTAAACTCTAATTATCTTGAACATGGTCTAAGTCCACTTTGAAATATTTGTGTTGTACATCAATGGCTCACACGACAGTCACCCTAAATTTTAATACGTTCCTAGAGAAAGCTAAGTTGAAAGATAATGGAAGCAACTTTGTAGACTGGGCTTGTAATCTTAAGTTGCTCCTGGAAGTTGGGAAGAAGTATTATGTCCTTAATGTTGTGCTAGGAGATGAACCACCCGCCGCGGATGACCAAGATGTTAAGAACGCTTGGTTAACACGCAAGGAGGACTACTCAGTAGTTCAATGTGCAGTTTTGTATGGCTTAGAACCGGGACTTCAACGTCGCTTTGAGCGTCATGGAGCATTTGAGATGTTCCGCGAGTTGAAGTTTATCTTTTAGAAGAACGCCCGGATCGAGAGGTATGAGACCTCTGATAAATTCCATGCTTGCAAGATGGAGGAGAATTCGTCTGTCAGTGAACATGTGCTCAAAATGTCTGGGTACTCAAACCATCTAGCTGAGCTGGGGATTGAAATCCCGCAAGAGGCTATCACTGACAGAATTCTTCAATCATTGCACGAAGCTACAAGAGCTTTGTGTTGAACTATAACATTCAAGGGATGAACAAGTCACCCAGCGAGTTATTCGCAATGCTGAAAGTCGCTGAGTTAGAACTCCGTAAAGAGCATCAAGTGTTGATGGTGAATAAGACCACTAGTTTCAAGAGAAACGGCAAAGGAAAGAAGGGTGATTCCAAGAAGAGCGGCAAGCATGTTGCCAATCCGACGAAGAAACCCAAAGCTGGACCTAAGCCTGAAATGGAGTGTTATTATTGCAAGGGTATGGGTCACTGGAAGCGCAACTGCCCCAAGTATCTGGCTGATAAGATGGCGGCCAAGGAAAAATCAGGTATATTCGTTATACCTGTTATTGATGTTTACTTAACCAGCTCTCGTAGTAGTGCATGGGTATTCGATACGAGTTCTGTTGCTCATATTTGCAATTCGAAACAGGAACTACGGAATAAGCGAAGGCTGGCGAAAGATGAAGTGACGATGTGCGTGGGAAATGGTTACAAGGTTGATGCAATCGCCATCGGCACAGTTTCACTTCACTTACCATCAGGATTAGTTATGAACTTAAATAATTGTTATTTAGTGCCTGCGTTAAGCACGAACATTATATCTGGATCTTGTTTATTGCGGGACGGTTACTCGTTCAAGTCAGAGAATAATGGTTGGTCTATTTCTATGAGTAATATCTTTTATGGTCATGCACCCAATGTGAGAGGATTGTTCATATTGAATCTTGATAGCGATGATACGCATATACATAACATTGAGACCAAAAGAGTTAGAGTTAATAATGATAGCGCCATGTTTCTATGGCACTACCGCTTAGGTCATATTGGTGTAAAGTGCATGAAGAAACTCCATGTAGATGGACTGTTGGTGTCACTTGACTTTGATTCACTTGACACGTGCGAACCATGCCTCATTGGCAAGATGACTAAGACTCTGTTCTCTGGAACAATGGAGCGCGCAAGTGACTTGTTGGAAATCATACATACCGATGTATGCGGTCCGATGAGTATGGAGGCGCGCGGCGGATATCATTATTTTCTCACCTTGACTAACGATTTGAGTAGATATGGTTATGTCTACTTGATGAAGCACAAGTCTGAAACATTTGAGAAGTTCAAGCAATTTCAGAGGGAAGTTGAAAATCATCGTAACAAGAAGATCAAGTTCCTATGGTCTGATCGTGGGGGTGAATATCTGAGTTTCGAGTTTGGTGCTCACTTAAGACAATGTGGAATTGTTTCACAGTTGACATCGCCTAGAACACCACGGCGTAATGGTGTGTCCGAACGTTGTAATCGTACTTTATTAGAGATGGTACGATCTATGATGTCTCTTACCGATTTGCCGTTATCGTTTTGGGGTTATGCATTAGAGACAGTTGCATTCACTTTAAATAGGGCACCATCAAAATACGTTGAGATGACACCATACGAACTGTGGTATGGCAAAAGACCAAAACTATCGTTTCATAAAGTTTGGGGATGTGATGCTTATGTCAAAAAGCTTCAGCCTGAAAAGCTGGAACCCAAACCGGAAAAGTGTGTCTTCATAGGTTACCCAAAAGAGACAGTTGGGTATACCTTCTATCTCAAATCCGAGGGCAAAGTGTTTGTTGCTAAAAACGGAACTTTTCTTGAGAAGGAGTTTCTCTCGAAAGAATTGAGTGGGAGGAAGATAGAACTTGATGAGGTTGTCGAACCTATAATCCCTCTAGATGGTGGCGCAGGGCAAGGGTAAACCCTGTCGTTGCCACGCCGGTTGAGGAGGAAGTTGATGATAATGATCATAAAACTTCGGATCAAGTTCCTATCGGACCTCGCAGGTCGACAAGATCATGTACTGCTCCTGAGTGGTACGGTAATCCTTTCTTATCAATTATATTGTTGGACAACAATGAACATGTGAATTATGAAGAAGCAATGGTGGGCCCGGATTCCAAAAAATGGCTGGAGGCCATGAAGTCCGAGATAGGATCCATGTACGAGAACAAAGTGTGGACTTTGGAAGAACTACCTGAAGGCCGCAAGGCTATTCAGAACAAATGGATCTTTAAGAAGAAGATGGACACATACGGTAATGTGACCGTTTATAAAGCTCGACTCATGGCAAAGGGTTTTTCACAAGTTCAAGGAGTTGACTACGATGATACATTCTCACTGGTAACGATGCTTAAGTCCGTCTGAATCATGTTAGCAATAGCTGCCTTTTACGATTATGAAATCTGGCAGATGGATGTCAAAAAGGTGTTCCCTGATGGTTTTCTTAAGGAAGAGTTGTATATGATGCAACCCGAAGGTTTTGTCAATCCAAAGAATGCTAACAATGTGTGCAAGCTCCAGCGATCCATTTATGGACTGGTGCAAGCATCTCGGAGTTGGAATAAGTGCTTCGATCATGTGATCAAAGCATTTGGGTTTATATAGGTGGTTGGAGAATCTTGTATTTACAAGAAAGTGAGTGGGAGCTCTGTGGCATTTCTAATATTATATGTGGATGGCATATTGCTGACTGGAAACAACGTGGAGCTTCTGGAGAGCATAAAGGATTACTTGAATAAAAGTTTCTCTATGAAGGACCTAGGAGGAGCTGCTTACATTCTAGGCATTAAGATCTATAGGGATAGATCGAGACGCCTGATAGGACTTTCACAAAGCACATACCTTGATAAAGTTTTGAAGAAGTTCAAAATGGATTAGTCCAAGAAAGGGTTCTTGCGAGTATTACAAGGTATAAAATTGAGTAAGACTCAGTGCCGAGCAACTATTGGAAGATAGAGAACAAATGAGTTTCGTCCCCTACGCTTCAGCCGTAGGTTCTATCATGTATGCAATGTTGTGCACTAGACCAGACGTCAGCGTGGCCATAAGTATGGCAGGCAGGTTTCAGAGTAATCCAGGAGTGGATCACTGGACGGCGGTCAAGAATATTCTGAAGTACCTGAAAAGGACTAAGGAAATGTTTCTCCTTTATGGAGATGACAAAGAGCTCGTCGTAAAAGGTTACGCCGACGCAAGTTTTGACACCGATCCGGATGACTCTTAAGTCGCAAACCGGATACGTATTTATTCTTAATGGGGGTGCAGTAAGGTGGTGCAGTTCCAAGCAGAGCGTCATAGCAGATTCTACATGTGAAGCGGAGTACATGGCTGCCTCGGAGGCAGCAAAGGAGGGCGTCTAGATGAAGCAGTTCATGACAGATCTTGGAGTTGTGCCGAGCGCACAGATGAGGCCGCAAAGGAACCAAGGTTTCACAAGAAGACCAGACACATAAAACGACGCTTCAACCTCATCCGCGACTACGTCGAAGGAGAGGACGTGAATATTTGCAAAGTGCACACTGATCTGAATGTAGCGGACCCACTGACTAAACCTCTTCCACGGGCAAAACATGATCAACACCTGAACTGTATGGGTGTTCGATTTATTACAATGTAAATCGCATGGCGATGTGAGGACTAGATTATTGACTCTAGTGCAAGTGGGAGACTGTTGGAAATATGCCCTAGAGGCAAGGATAAATAGTTATTATTATACTTCCTGTTTAAAGATAATCGTTTATTATCCATGCTATAATTGTATTGAATGAACACATAGATACATGTGTGGATACATAGACAAAACAATGTCGCTAGCAAGCCTCTAGTTGGCTAGTCAGTTGATCAAAGATAGTCAAGGTTTTCTGGCTATATGCAAGTGTTGTCACTTGATAACTGGACCACATCATTAGGAGAATCATGTGATGGACTAGACCCAAACTATGAACGTAGCATATTGATCGTGTCATTTTATTGCTATTGTTTTCTGCGTGTCAAGTATTTGTTCCTATGACCATGAGATCATATAACTCACTGGCACCGGAGGAATACCTTGTGTGCATCAAACGTCACAACGTAACTGGATGACTATAAAGGTGCTCTACAGGTATCTCTGAAGGTGTCCATTGAGTTAGTATGGATCAAGACTGGGATTTGTCACTCCGTGTGACGGAGAGGTATCTCGGGGCCCACTCGGTAATACAACATCACACACAAGACTTGCAAACAATGTGACTAAGTGTAAGTCACGGGATCTTGTATTACGGAGTGAGTAAAGAGACTTGACGGTAACGAGGTTGAAATAGGTATGCGGATACCGACGATCAAATCTCGAGCAAGTAACATACCGAAGGACAAAGGGAATGACATACGGGATTATATGAATCCTTGACACTAAGGTTCAACCGATAAGATCTTCGGAGAATATGTAGGATCCAACATGGGCATCCAGGTCCCGCTATTGGATATTGACTGAGGAGTGCCTCGGGGCATGTATACATAGTTCTCGAACCCGCAGGGTCTGGACACTTAAGGTTCGATGATGTTTTAGTATAGTTGAGTAATATGTGTGGTTATCGAATGTTGTTCGGAGTCCCGGATGAGATCACGGATGTCACGAGGGTTTCCGGAATGGTTCGGAAATGAAAATTGATATATCAGATGGTTTCATTTGGTTACCGGAAGGTTTGGGACAGCCCAAGAGGGCCTTGGCGCCAAGAGAAGAAAACCAAAGAAAAAAAGGGGAGGTGGGTGATGACCCACAAGTGTAGGAGATCTATCGTAGTCCTTTCGATAACTAAGAGTGTCGAACCCAACGAGGAGCAGAAGGAACTGACAAGTGGTTTTCAGCAAGGTATTCTATGCAAGCACTGAAATTATCGGTAACAGATTGTTGTGTGGTAAGATGATTCCTAGCAAGTAGCAAGTAACAATAGTAACAAAGGTGCAGCAAGATGGCCCAATCCCTTTTGTAGCAAGGGACAAGCCTGGATAAACTCTTATAGGAGGTAAAGCGCTCCCGAGGACACATGAGAATTTCTGTCAAGCTAGTTTTCATCATGTTCATATGATTCGCGTTCGCTACTTTGATAGTTTAATATGTGGGTGGACCGGTGCTTGGGTGCTGCCCTTACTTGGACAAACCTCCCACTTATGATTAACCCCTCTCGCAAGCATCCACAACTACAAAAGAAGAATTAAGACAAAGTATAACCATAGCATTAAACTAGTGGATCCAAATCAGCCCCTTACGAAGCAACGCATAAACTAGGGTTTAAGCTTCTGTCACTCTAGCAACCCATCATCTACTTATTACTTCCCAATGCCTTCCTCTAGGCCCAAATAATGGTGAAGTGTTATGTAGTCCACGTTCACATAACACCACTAGAAGAAAAACAACATACAACGCATCAAAATATCGAACGAATACCAAATTCACATGACTACTTATAGCAAGACTTAACCCATGTCCTTAGGAACAAAAGTGAGTACTCACAAAGCATATTTATGTTCATGATCAGAGAGGTAATGAATAGCATCAAGTATCTGAACATATAATCTTCCACCGAGTAATCCAACTAGCATCAACTACAAAGAATAATTAACACAACTAGCAACCTTACAAGTACCAATCGGAGTCGCGAGACGGAGATTAGTTACAAGAGATGAAGTAGGGTTTGGAGATGAGATGGTGCTGATGAATATGTTGATGGAGATGAGTCCCCTTCGATGAGAGGAGTGTTGGTGATGACGATGGCGATGATTTCCCCCTCCGGGAGGGGGGGGGAGTTTCCCCGGCAGGACAGCTGTACCGGAGCTCTAGATTGTTTCTGCTCAAGTTCCGCCTCGTGGCGGCGGCGATTTCTCTCGAAAGCCTCCTCCTGGTTTTTTTCTAGAACGGAACCCTCATTATAGCAAAAGATGGGAGCCAGAGGGGCAACAGGGGGCCCACAAGCCACCTAGGCGCGGCCAGGGGGTGGGATGCGCCTGGCAGGCTTGTGGCCTCCTGGTGGCCCCCTCTGGTACTTCCGCCCAGTATGTTTTATAAAATCCAAAATAATTCCTCGTTGATTTTCACGGCTTTTGGAGTTGCGCAGAATAGGTATCTCAAACTTGCTCCTTTTTCAGACCAGAATTCTAGCTGCCGGCATTCTCCCTCTTCATGTAAACCTTATAAAATAAGAGAGAAAAGGCATAAGTATTGTACCGTGAAGTGTAATAACAGCCCATAAAGCGATAAGTATCAACATAAAAGCATGATGCAAAATGGACGTATCAACTCCCCCAACCTTAGACCTCGCTTGTCCTCAAGCGGAAGCCGAGATCAACAAATATACCCACATGTTTAGAGATAGAGGTGTCGACAAAAGAAGATACGAACATGTAGGCATCATGATCATAATTAGAACAGAAATATCATCATATAATCTCTTATGCTAAAGTGATAATTCCTTCATGAAGTAAAGTATGGGTCAAGAACCTTAATGAGGATTAACAACCAATAGCCTTTAGTCATTGAAGCAATTGCAATTTTATCATAACATCGGAAAGTGTCAAATAAGAGCTTGTAAAGCAAATCCACATACTCAATCATCCTTTTGTCTTCTACAATTGCTAAAACTTATGTGGTACTCATGAGATCAAAGTTTCAGTTGGACACAGAGAAAGATAGGGGATTATAGTTTCGCCTCCCAACTACTTACTTCAAGGGTGATGTCAACAATAATAATTCATGAATACTTACTTCCAAGTTGACATATGAATATAGGTCTTTCCCTAGCATATGACGTTAGCCAAGACAAAGGCGAAATAAGGAATTGGTGTCGATCACCATGACTCTTTTAAGGAAAAAAAGTAAAAGTACAAGATAGTCCCTTCGCAGAGGGAAGCAGAGGTTGTCATGCGCTTTTGAGATTTGGATGTGCGACCTCTTAGTGTGAAGGAACGTCACTTTATATTGCCTCCTGTGATAAAGAACTTTATTATGCAGTTTGTCGCTTTTTTGTCTTCCTCATCACAGGATCGTACAAAGCTTATTTTCCATACACTGATAGATCATACATATTTAGGGAGCAATTTTTATTGCTTGCACCGATGACAACTTACTTGCGGGATCTTCTTCAATCCATAGGTAGGTATGGTGGACTCTCATGGCAAAACTGGGTTGAAGGTTCATGGATGCACAAGTAGTATCTCTACTTAGTGCGGAAGTTTTTGCTGATATGAGGTGGAAGCAAGCGTCACATGCTAAGGGATCTCTAGTCATATAACATTGTTTGGAACCAAGCAAACATAATTCATTATGTTGTCTTCCTTGTCCAACATCTACTTCTAAGCATGTAATAGTTTAATGAGTGTTCACAATCATAGACGGTGTCAAAGATGATATATTTATATGTGAACCTCTCTTTCTTTATCACTTCCTTTTAATTGCAACAATGACCAAGGTCTATGTTTGTCCACCCACAACAAGTTTCAATCAACATTCTTTTTATATGTGAAGTCATCACTTTCCATAAGATCATTACATGATCTTTCATGCTTTTGTTCTTTTATTATTCTTTTCTTTGGATCATGGCATGAGGCAAGGCCCTCAACTAAAACACTCTTTATTATATGACTCACGAGCTCGAATACAAAGGGGGAACATAGAGAAAAACTCAAGCCTAGAACACTAAGAACTTTATTCTACTAGAGAAAGATAAAACCAAAAAGGACCGAACTAAGAAAAAGGTAAAGGAAAAATATGTGATGGTCATACGATACCGGGGAAACTCCCCCAAGCTTGGCACAAGCCAAGGGGATTGCCCATACACGTGCTTAGTTGTCTTCCTTCGGAGGTGATGGTGGTGGAGTTGTTGCAACCTAGGTTTGATCCTCCGTCTTCCAAGGCATAGGTGCTCCATCATGGAAAGATGATCGAGTCCCCGGAATCCTCAAATCTACAGCCAACCGTATTGATTTAAATCTATACTCATACTCACAGTTTTGGTTCTGCAGGTCATAGATCTGGGCTTGGAGGTGATCAATTTTGTCATAGAGCCTGGAGAGGTGCTTCCCGATGTCATTGGCATCGATCTTGTGCTTGTTGTTGAACTCTGTGATCATCATGTGGTTGGCGTTGAGTCTGTGTTCCACCACCCCTTAGCACTTGAAGACTTGCTGCTCCATTGCTTCGAGCCTCGCCTCCATGCTTCCGGTCTTCTTGGGCCCCTCAACATCACAGATGTGCAGCACCCCCTCATGCATCTCGATAGATTGAGGGTGTTGCAGCACTCCCGCGAGGTAGGGATTGATGACCTTCTCGAAGAACTTGTCCTTCACAACTTTTGGGGATGCCATAGCGATCTAGATCTGTCTGCACAGTAGCTCGAAACGAAAACAGAGGATATTTGCGTGATACGAGGGTCAGACCTTTCAGGAGAATATATAATGAATTTTTCCCGGCCAAAAGGAGTACTCCGCAAGAAAATGGAGTCCGGGAGGCACACGAGGTGCCCACAAGCCACCCAAGCACGGCTAGGGGGTAGGCCGCGCCTGGCAGGCTTGTCGCCTCCTCGTGCGCTTTCTGGACTACTTTAAATTTTTCTATTTTTCTAAATATTCCAAAATGGAGAAAAATTGCTACTGGAAAAGTTTTGGAATCGGTTTACTTACCGAATCACATACCTCTTCGTTTTTGGAGTCTGAAACAGGCTGATAAATATCCCTTATGTACTCCTCCGAAGTTATGGTATTAATAATATTGCTTTCAACATTTATGGGAGTACGTGAGATATAATGCTTGATTCTTTGCCCATTTACCACTCTCGGAAAATTACCTTCCGTGTTGTTCATTTTGATGGCACCGGAATGATATTCTTCCTCAACAGTGTAAGGACCTTCCCATTTAGAGAGAAGCTTGCCTGCAAAAAATCTTAAACGAGAATTGTATAGCAAGACATAATCACCTACATTGAACTCACGTTTTTGTATCCTTTTATCATGCCACCTCTTAACTTTTTCTTTGAACAACTTGGCATTTTCATATGCCTGCGCTTTCCATTCATCAAGTGAGCTAATATCAAATAACCTCTTCTCACCAGCAAGTTTGAAATCAAAGTTGAGCTCTTTGATTGCCCAATAAGCCTTATGCTCTAGCTCAAGAGGTAAATGACATGCTTTACCGTAAACCATTTTGTACGGAGACATGCCCATGGGATTCTTATAAGCAATTCTATAAGCCCAGAGTGCATCATCAAGCTTCTTAGACCAATTCTTTCTATACCTATTAATAGTATTTTGCAGAATTAGTTTAATCTCTCTATTACTTAGCTCTACTTGACCACAGGACTGAGGATGATAGGGAGGTGCAATTCTATGATTGATATCGTACTTAGCAAGCGTTTTACAGAAAGCACCATGAATGAAATGTGAACCACCATCAATCATTAGATATCTAGGGACTCCAAATCTAGGGAAAATAACTTCTTTACACATCCTAATAGAGGTGTTGTGATCAGCACTACTAGTGGGATAGCTTCTACCCACTTAGTAACGTAATCAACAACAACTAGGATATGAGTATACCCGTTGGACTTTGGAAAAGGTCCCATATAATCAAAACCCCAAACATCAAATGGTTCAATGACAAGTGAATAATTCATAGGCATTTCCTGACATTTACTGATATTACCTATTCTTTGACATTCATCACAAGACAAGACAAACTTACGGGCATCCTTGAAGAGAGTGGGCCAATAGAAACCGAATTCCAATACCTTGTGTGCAGTTCTATCTCCCGCATGGTGTCCTCCGTAAGCCTCGGAGTGACACTTCTGTAGGATATGTCCATGTTCATGCTCAGGTACACAACGTCTAAGGACACCATCTACTCCTTTATAAAGGTGAGGATCATCCCAAAAGTAATGTCTCAAATCAAAGAAGAATTTCTTCTTTTGCTGGTATGTGAAACTAGCTGGTATATATTTGGCAACAATATAATTTTCATAATAAGCATACCACGATGTACTACGTGAAGCATTGATGACATTCAATTTCTCATCAGGAAAGCTAGCATCAATAGGTTGTGGGTCATCAAGAACATTCTCCAATCTAGACAAGTTCTCTGCTACGGGGTTCTCAGCACCCTTCCTATCAACAACATGCAAATCAAATTCTTGTAGCAAGAGAACCCATCTGATAAGTCTAGGTTTAGCATCTTTCTTTTCCATGAGATACTTAATAGTAGCATGATCAGTGTGAATAGTAACCTTGGAATCAACAATGTAATATCTGAACTTTTCACATGCAAACACGACTGCTAAAAATTCCTTTTCAGTAGTAGCATAGTTTCTTTGGGCACTGTCTAGAGTTTTACTAGCATAGTGAATAACATTCAACTTCTTATCAACTCTTTGTCCTAGAACAGCACCAACAGCATAATCATTAGCATCACACATAATTTCAAAAGGTAAGTTCCAATTAGGTGGTTGAATAATAGGTGCAGTTATCAAGGCCTTCTTAAGTATTTCAAAGGCTTCCTCACAATCATCGTCAAAAACAAAAGGAATATCCTTTTGCAAGATATTGGTAAGAGGCCTAGAAATCTTAGAAAAGTCTTTAATGAACCTTCTATAGAAACCAACATGACCAAGGAAACTTCTTATACCTTTAATGTCTGTGGGGCATGGCATTTTCTCGATCGCATCAACCTTAGCCTTATCGACTTCAATACCTCTTTCAAAAATTTGATGTCCTAAGACGATGCCTTCATTAACCATAAAGTGGCACTTCTCCCAGTTCAAGACAAGGTTGGTATCTTTACATCTCTGCAAAACTCGATCAAGGTTGCTGAGGCAATCATCAAAAGAAGACCCGTAAACGGAGAAGTCATTCATGAAAACCTCAACAAACTTTTCACAAAAGTCAGAGAATATAGCCATCATACACCTTTGAAAGGTAGTAGGTGCATTACATAAGCCAAAAGGCATACGTCTGTAAGCAAAGGTTCCGAAAGGGCAGGTAGAAGTGGTTTTCTCCTTATCAGATTGTGCAACATGTATTTGGGAGAAACCAGAATAACCATCTAGAAAGCAGAAGTGTGTGTGTTTAGACAATCTTTCTAGCATTTGGTCAATAAAAGGCAAAGGGTAATTGTCACATCCCTGAGACCTTAAGCAAGTTAGTCTTGTGCTCATGTCTTCTTTGCATTTGCATCTAAGAATTTTCAACAAGATCAAAGAAAGAGGTGAAGGAAAACCCAAAACCCTAGCCACTACTTTAAATAAAGGAAATCTCAAACTAGTTGAAATCAATGAACCCAAAATGGCCTCAAGAAATGTTCAAACTTTCTGATAAATCATGAAAGTAAATGAGCTTTGGAGAAAACTATTTTCTTGACACTTTAAGCATTTTAAATAAATACAAAAGCTACTGGTTTCAAGCTTTAAATTTGAAATCAGAAACTTTAAATTTCCAAAAATGTTGAAAACTTTGGAAATAGTTGGAAATATTCCAACAAATATTCTAGGGTGCTTAACGTAGCTTTTACATTTTATTTTGGGAGTTGGAATAAATAGAAAATCAGTGAATTAGCAAAACAGAAACAAAAACAGAAAAAAAGGGAAAGGAGTTACCTGTCGCTCACCTGGCCCGGCCCATCCCAGCTCCTGTCATCTTCCTCCCCGCCAGTGGGCAGCAGGAGGTGGCCGCCGCGTTCTCCGGCGCGGCCATGCACCTGTGCGCCTGCCTGGCCGCCGCCTCGCGCTGGCAAGGCCGGGGATAAGCTCCCCGAGGCCGCCCCTATCCATTCCCAGCGCCAGTTCTAACCCTCCTCTCGGATCTCTCCTCCCCCTTCTGCCGCCATTGGAGCCCGAGCAAAGCTCGAGCTCGCCGTCGTTCTAGCCGACCTCCCTTCCTTCTGAGTCGCGCGTTAGCTCCGCCGCAACCCCCTGAAGCTTCCTAGCCACGAGCCCGACGCCCAGATGCAGTGAATCAACACGCAGCAGTCGTCTTCTTCCTCGGGTCACCGAAGATCGCCGCCGACGTTCTCCCTCTCCAGGCCGTCCCCGAGCAAGCTAGCGCCACCACTTCACTCCCCGTAAGCATGCGGTCATTTCCCCTAAGGTCTCCCCGTCGATCCCCTCCTCTAGCCCTAGTTTCATCGGAGCCCGACGAGGACCGCCGCTGCAGCTCGTCGTCGGTAACCCTCCGGTGAAGTGTTGGTCCGTCTAAGGCTACCAACAGCCTCAGGACGTCGTGTAGATGCGTTAGGTGCCCAGCCCCGAGCGCTTTGACCCCGTATCCGATGGCTTCGACGATGGCCGAACTTGGTCGCCGCCAAGCTCGTCGCCGGCGTTGATCCCGGCCACCCCAGCCCCTGGGCTTGTCCCATCGTGCGCGCCATCGAGTGGCCGTTCCTCCCATGGTCTCAGCCGTGCGTTTGGCCCTCTGTGCGCCATTTCCGAGCCCCCCCCCCCCCCGACGTTCTGGTGCTCGCCGGAGGCTCCCCGCCGGCGAGGACGACCTCGCCGCCGGTGGATCTCGGCTGGCCTGAGCCACTGACTGGTGGGGCCAGCCTCTGGCAAGATTAAAGATAATAAAAACAAATCAGATAAGTTAATAAGTCACTGACATGTGGGTCCAGTAAGATTAATCAGTTAATTAAGTTTAAACTTAATCTAAAATTGACCAGAGAGACTGACCAGTGGGTCCCACTGGTCAGGTTTGACTTTCAACGGCCAGATGGACCTACTGATGTCATGCTGATGCAATAAAAGTATTTTCCAGTATAAAAATAATTCCAGAAATGTTTAAAACTTCAAAAATTCATAGAAATTAATCTGTAACTCCAATGAAAATAATTTATATATGAAAAAGTATCAGAAAAATTCAAGGAATCTGAATATGCTATTTTAAATCATGTTTGAAAAAGTTACATAACCCAAACATGTAGATTAATGAATTGGTCAATTCCTATAAATACTTTATAAATGAAATTTGGAAAATATTCAAATTTCATTATGAAATGACATGATCACACATTGTTCTAATAACAAATCAGTACCTTAACATGACATATCATGCATGTTAACATCAATTTGATCTGAGCATCAGGTCGAATCAATTAAATCGGTATCCGAGAATACCTCGTTTGAATTGATAATTGAATGTGATTCAAATCAATCTCAAACCTAATACATGTTGATTATATTAGTTTATCACCTTGCATTCTCATGCCATGCTCATGCATCATCTTGTTTGCATATGATTGTTATTGATTGTTGCCATTCATTTCGGTAGGCTCCGCACCCCCGGATTCCACCGAATATCCGTCTGACGGATATTGTCCCTCCTCTGAGCAAGAAGGCAAGCAACCATTTTTTGATCATCCCGATAAATCCCATGTTCTTGCTCCTGCACTTATTTATTGCATTAGGATCAAATGCTTCAACTGCTTTTGCCACGTTAGTTGAACCCACTTCCTTTGCATGACCTAACCTTGTCACAGTAAATAGCCGAACCTTGCAACCTAGCATACCTGGTAGTTGCTTGAGCCATGATGTGTCTTATCCTGCTATGCATGCTATGCTTAGAGTTGTGTATGGTCTGTCATCTGGGAGATGAACAGAATTGTGAGAATTTGTTCGGTAAGCAAAGGTTGTGTGTTGAACTTGATTTGGTAAAGGTATCGGTGAAAGGCTGTGTAGGAGTACATGGCGGTTTGTTTCATTGGAACCGTCCTTAGGAACTGAGTTCCGTGTATGTAATCCAAGACTAGATACTACCACATGTTGGGCCCTGAAATATGACCCCGCTCGGCCTATTAATCACTTAGTACTCGGTCCAGGAGTTGCAAGTAGTTTCTGGTGTTTATAGTAATGCTCGAGGCCGTGCATGGTGCTGACTTGAGAGGTGGGCCGTGATGTGGTAGGCAGTGGCACGGTGTACCAAGTGGCACCCGGATGGTGGGCTTGGGAACCCTGCGCACATCGTTTGAGGCCGTGGTGGAAACCTCGGCCGGACTTCCCTACGGGTTACTCTCAGATAGGCGATAAACCTGGACTAGGTACTAGTGTGGTTAACGATCGTGGCCGACTCCCTCGCTGGGCTTCCGCTTGAAGGTTGCCGAGGTGCATGACGTGCACATGGCGATAAGTGGCGAGGGCGTGTGTGACGAAGTACACCCCTGCAGGGTTATGATCTATTCGAATAGCCGCGTCCGCGGATATGGACTACTTGGAGACATATGTTGTTCATAGATAACTTCAATGGCTACTCATAAAATTGTCAAGATAAGCATGAGTGTCGTGGACGGCATTTCCGTACGGAGACGGAATGATTCCACGATAGTGTATTGTTGTGGTGTTAGTGGACTCGTGTGCGAGAAATCAAGTTGTCAAAATTATTTAAAAATACAAGTTGTCTAGCCACGAGTCAAATGCTGGCTTTCCGCATGAAACCCCATAATACATTTTGATACCTTGCATGAGTAGTTAGTTATCCTAAAGTCTTGCTGAGTACCTTCGTACTCAAGTTTTCTTAATAAATGTTGCAGAGGTTGCTAATGACCCTAATGGAGGGTTCTTCGTAGACATCGACGACGACGAGTAGCTGGTGTCCCAGCTACGATCTGGCCCTACGTTGGATCTGTAGTATAGTCAGGCCATGTGCCTTCTAGTTGCCCTGTCTGTACTCAGACAGTTTAAACTCTTCCGCTGGCTTGTAACTGAATGACTGCTATTATGGGTCGTGAGACCCTTAATGTGTAATATTATGTGTGTGGCTCTTCCGAGCCTCTTAAATAAAGGTTGTATGTTTATGGTTATGTTGTGATGCCATCGATGTATCTATACATATCGGTATGCCATGCGTACGTGTGTCGTACTTGATATGTATGGGGTTCGATTACCTAGTCGTGAGCTTTAGTAGCATTCCTTACAAGGAAATGCCCCTTTGTGATCCAACGAGCCTTGGTAGTTCGCTACTGCTCCGGACACATTGGTTGACCGGCATGTGTCCTTCTTAGCTGATGTGTCTGTCCTCTTTGGGGAAATGTCACGCGATGTAATGGAGTCCTTGTAGCTTGATACGACTCGTCTACACTCGCTGGTGACCGACACCTGCTTTGTTGGGTCATGTATGCCTGTCCTTGTGCGGTACTGCCACTTTGGTTTATGACTAGACATGTCGATCCGGGTTCTTTGACATTGGAATGCTAGCGACACTATTGCATACGCGAGTTAAAAGACGCAAACGGTCCCGGCTAAGGTAAGGCTGCAGCCGTGGAGTTAACCGTGCGTGAGACCGCAAAGGGATGCGATGTGTTACAGGCTGGATTCCTATGGCTTAGGATCGAGGTCCCGACAGTAATGATCTTTCCTGGTGGCCTTGTTCAATTTCCTAAAATCAATCACCATCCTATAGCCAGTAATAATCCTCTGTGGGATCAATTCATCCTTATCATTAGGGACAATGGTAATAACTCCCTTCTTAGGGACGCAATGCACCGGACTTACCCAATCACTATGAGCAACAGGATAGATAATACGTGCTTCTAGGAGCTTTAGTATTTCTTTTCTTACTACCTCTTTCATCTTAGGATTTAATCTCCGTTGATGATCGGCAACTGGTTTGGAATCAGGATCGGTTTTAATTTTGTGCTGGCATAGAGTGGGACTAATGCCCTTAAGATCATCAAGAGTATATCTAATAGCAGCACAGTGGTTCGTCAGAGTTTTCAATAACTTATTTTCTTCATACTCTGAGAGGCTAGCACTAATAATAACAGGATATATCTCTTTTTCATCAAGATAAGCATACTTAAGAGTATCAGGTAGCTGTTTAAGCTCGAACACAGGGTCACCCTTTGGTGGGGGTGGATCTCCAAGCAGTTCAACAAGCAAATTATTCTTAAGGATAGGATGTTGTTCAAAGATAACTCTATCTATCTCATTCCTTTCATCCATATGCATATCATTTTCATGCTCAAGCAAGTATTGCTCTAAAGGATCAGTAGGAGGCACAGCAATAGAAGCTAGGGCAATAATTTCATCCTTACTACACAACTCTTTTTCATGAGGTTGTCTACCGAACTTGGAGAAATTGAACTCATGTGACACACCTTCAAAGCCAACAGTGACAGTTTGCTTCTCACAGTCAATATGAGCATTGACAGTATTGAGGAAAGGTCTACCAAATATGATGGGACAAAAGCTATCTTGTGTGGTCGCAAGAACGAGAAAATCAACAGGATACTTAGTTTTACCACACAAGACTTCAACATCTCTAACAATTCCCAAAGGGCAGATAGTATCTCTATTGGCAAGCTGAATAGTGACATCAATAGGTTCCATATCGACAGGTGCAATCTCGTCTTTAATTTCGTCATAAAGATTGAGGTATTGCACTAACACTAGCACCCACGTCACGTAAACCATGATAACAATGATCTCCTATCTTAACAGAAACAACAGGCGTGCCAACAACAGGCCTATGTTTGTCTCTAGCATGAGGTTTAGCAATTCTAGCAGCATCTTCACAGAAGCGAATACCATTGCCATCAACATTGTCGGACAGGAGATCTTTGATAATAGCAATTCTAGGTTCAACTCTAATTTTCGCAGGGGGTGTAGGTGTTCTAATGTAGCCCCTATGTATCACAGTTGAAGCTTTAGAATGATCCTTTATTCTAACAGGGAAAGGTGGTTTCTCAATGTAAACACTAGGAACAATAGGATCATTATAAGCAATGACTTTCTCTTCAACTGGATTGGGTTTAACAACATTGACTTCTAAGGGAGGATGATATTTAAACCACTTCTCTTTAGGGAGATTAATATGAGCAGCAAATGATTCACACAATGAAGCTACTATCTCAGAGTCAAGTCCATGTTTAGCGCTAAAATCACAAAAAGTATTTGTTTCAACAAAGGATTTAACGCAATCGAACTTAAGATTCATACCTGACTCCTTATCTTCATCAAACTCCCAATCTTCAGAGTTGCATTTAATTCTTTCCAATAAATTCCATTTGAAGTCAATATCTCTCTTCACAAAAGAACCGGTACAAGAAGTGTCAAGCATGGTGCGATTATCATGAGAAAGCCGAGCATAGAAGTTCTGAATAATAATTTCTCTCGAGAGCTCATGGTTGGGGCATGAATATAACATTGACTTAAGCCTCCCCCAAGCTTGAGCGATACTCTCTCTATCATGAGGCCAAAAGTTATAGATATAATTCCGATCACGATGTACCAAATGCATAGGATAAAACTTTTGATGAAATTCCAATTTCAATCGGTTGTAGTTCCATGATCCAGTATCATCACATAGCCTATACCATGTCAATGCTTTATCCCCCAAAGATAAGGGAAAGACCTTCTTCTTGACCTCATCCTCGGGCAAACCTGCAAGCTTAAATAAACCACAAACTTCATCGACATAGATTAGATGCAAGTCGGGATGCGATGTTCCATCTCCTGTAAAAGAATTAGCCAACAGTTTCTCTAGCATACCCGAAGGAATTTCATAACAAATATTTTCAGTAGGTGCAGCAGGTTGAGGAACAACTCCTTGTGCTTCCGTTCAAGGTGAAGATACCCCGAACAAGCTCCTCAAAGGATTAGTTTCCATAGTGACGAGTGACAATAAATTTCAGCATGCTATATAAATGTTTCCTTATCAAATTCCACTTACCAAAGGCGCTTCACTCCCCGGCAACGGCGCCAGAAAAGAGTCTTGATGACCCACAAGTGTAGGGGATCTATCATAGTCCTTTCGATAAGTAAGAGTGTCGAACCCAACAAGGAGCAGAAGGAACTGACAAGTGGTTTTCAGCAAGGTATTCTCTGCAAGCACTAAAATTATTGGTAACAAATAGTTGTGTGGTAAGATGATTCGTAGAAAGTAGCAAGTAACAATAGTAACAAAGGTGCAGCAAGATGGCCCAATCCCTTTTGTAGCAAGGTACAATCCTAGACAAACTCTTATAGGAGGTAAAGCGCTCCCGAGGACACATGAGAATTTATGTTAAGCTAGTTTTCATCATGTTCATATGATCCGCGTTCGCTACTTTGATAGTTTGATATGTGGGTGGACCGGTGCTTGGGTGCTGCCCTTACTTGGACAAACCTCCCACTTATGATTAACCCCTCTCGCAAGCATCCGCAACTACAAAATAATAATTAAGACAAAATCTAACCATAGCATTAAACTAGTGGATCCAAATCAGCCCCTTACGAAGCAACGCATAAACAAGGGTTTAAGCTTCTGTCATTCTAGCAACCCATCATCTACTTATTACTTTACAATGCCTTCCTCTAGGCCCAAATAATGGTGAAGTGTCATGTAGTCGACGTTCACATAACACCACTCGAGGAAAAACAACATACAACGCATCAAAATATCGAACGAATACCAAATTCACATGACTACTTATAGCAAGACTTATCCCATGTCCTCAGGAACAAAAGTGACTACTCACAAAGCATAATTATGTTCATGACCAGAGAGGTAATGAATAGCATCGAGGATCTGAACATATAATCTTCCACTGAGTAATCCAACTAGCATTAACTACAAAGAGTAATTAACACTACTAGCAAACTTACAAGTACCAATCGGAGTCGCGAGACGGAGATTGGTTACAAGAGATGAACTAGGGTTTGGAGATGAGATGGTGCTGATGAAGATGTTGATGGATATGAGTCCCCTCCTATGAGAGGAGTGTTGGTGATGACGATGGCGACAATTTCCCCCTCCGGGAGGGAAGTTTCCCCGGCAGGACGGCCCTGTCGGAGCTCTAGATTGGTTCTGCTCTTATTCCGCCTCGTGGTGACGGCGATTCTTCCCGAAAGCGTCCTCCTGATTTTTTTCTGGAACGAAACCCTCCTCATAGAAAATATGGGAGCCAGAGGGGCAACAGGGGGCCCACAAGCCACCTAGGCGCGGCCAGGGGTGGGTCGCGCCTGGCAGGCTTGTGGCCTCCTGGTGGCTCCCCTCTGGTACTTCTTCCGTCCAGTATTTTTTATAAAATCCAAAATAATTCCTCGTTGAGTTTCACGGCTTTTGGAGTTGCGCGGAATAGGTATCTCAAACTTGCTCCTTTTTCATACCAGAATTCCAACTGCCGGCATTCTCCCTCTTCATGTAAACCTTATAAAATAAGAGAGAAAAGGCATAACTATTGTACCGTGAAGTGTAATAACAGCCCATAAAGCGATAAATATCAACATAAAAGCATGATGCAAAATGGACGTATCAGTGGGAAGGAAGAGAAGGACTCCACTTTCCAATCTTATTGGAGTAGGATTCCTCCTCTCCTCCTAGCCGGCGCACCCTTGAGGGCTTGGCCCTCAAGGCAAGCCTCCCCCCCTCCCTCCTATATATAGTGGTGATATAGGGCTGATTTGAGACAACTTTTTCCACGTGCAACTCAGATATAGACACCATAGTTCTTCCTCTAGATCATATTTCTATGGAGCTCAGGCGGAGCCATGCAGGAGTAGATCGTCACCACCACCGGAGCACCGTCACGCCATCGGACAACTCATCTACTTCTCCGGCTTGCTTGTTGGATCAAGAAGGCCGAGATCATTGTCGAGCTGTACGTGTGCTGAACGCGGAGGTGTCGTCCGTTCGGCACTAGATCGGAACGGATCGTGGGACGGATCGCGGGACGGTTCGTGGGGCTGATCGACGGACGTGAAGACGTTCCACTACATCAACCGCATTTCTTAACGCTTCCTACTGTGCGATCTACAAGTTTACGTAGATCCAAATCTCCTCTCGTGGATGGTCATCGCCATGATAGGTCTTCGTGTGCGTAGGAAAATATTTGTTTCCCATGCAACGTTCCCCAACACCTTACTCGTACACTTACGAGAGACCGGCTTCATCGACTAACATGCAAGTTGTTGCATAAAGATGACTCACGGGTGTTTGTTTCTTCAACTTTAGTTGAATCGGGTTTGACCGAGGCGGTCCTTGGAGAAGGTTAAATAGAAATTTCCATATCACCGTTGTGCCTTTGGATAAGTAAGATGCGATCGTACTAGATATCCATAGCAGCCACTTAAAACATGCAACAAAAAATTAGAGGACGTCTAACTTGTTTTTGCAGGGTATGCATGTGATGTGATATGGCCAAAAACATGATGTGATATATTGGATGTATGAGATGATCATGTTGTAATAGTTAAATATCTACTTGCATGTCGATACTGCGGCAACCGGCAGGAGCCATAGGGTTGTCTTTAAAATAACGTTTGTGCTTGCAAATGCGTTTACTATATTGCTAGGTTGTAGCTTTAGTAGTAATAGCATAGATAGCACGACAACCTCGATGGTGGCACGATGATGGAGATCATGGTGTGGCGCCGTTGACGATGAAGATCATGCCGGTGCTTTGGTGATGGAGATAAAGAAGCACAAGATCATGGCCATGTCATGTCACTTATGATTTGTATGTGATGTTAATCCTTTTATGCACCTTATCTTGCTTAGAACGACGGTAGCATTATAAGGTGATCCCTCACTAAAATTTCAAGATAAAATTGTGTTCTCCCCGACTATGCACCGTTGCGACAGTTCGTCGTTTTGAGACACCACGTGATGATCGGGTGTGATAGACTCGACGTTCACATACAACGGGTGCAAAACAGTTGCACACGCGGAACACTCGGGTTAAACTTGACGAGCCTAGCATGTGCAGACATGGCCTCGGAACACAAGAGACCGAAAGGTCGAGCATGAATCGTATAGTTGATATCATTAGCATAGAGGTGTTTACCACTGAAACTATACTCAACTCACGTGATGTTCAGACTTGAGTTAGTGAATTTGGAGCATGCCACACTCAAGTAACTAGAGGGATGTCTATTTGAGTGGGAGCTTATTATTAATTTGATTAGTTAAACTCTAATTGTCTTGAACATAATCTAAGTCCACTTTGCAATATTTTATGTTGTATATCAATGGCTCATGCAGTAGCAACCCTGATTTCAATACGTTCCAAGAGAAAGCTAAGTTGAAAGATGATGGAAGCAACTTCATTGACTGGGCTCGTAATCTGAGGCTTATCCTTGCTGCTGGCCAAAAGAATTATGTCCTTGATGCTGCGCTAGGAGATGCACCACCATCTATGGCTGACCAAGACGTTTTGAACGCTTGGCAAGCGCGTAAGGATGACTACTCACTAGTTCAATGTGCAGTCTTGTATGGCTTAGAACCAGGACTTCAAAAACGTTTTAAACATCATGGAACATATCAGATGTTCGAGGAGTTGAAGTTTATCTTTGAGAAGAACGCACAGATCGAGAGGTATGAGACCTCCAATAATTTCTATGCTTGCAAGACGGAGGAGAATTCGGCTGTCAGTGAACATGTGCTCAGAATGTCTGGGCACTCAAACCGTCTAGCTGAGCTAGGGATTGAACTCCCGCAAGAAGCTATCACTGACAGAACTCTTCAATCACTACCACCTAGCTATAAAGGCTTCATGTTGAACTATAACTTGCAAGGAGACTGGTCACTGGAAGCGCAACTGCCCCAAGTATTTGGCCGATAAGAAGGCGGCCAACGCCAAACAAGGTATATGTGATATACATGTTATTGATGTGTACCTAACCAGCTCTCGTAGTAGTGCCTGGGTATTTGATACCGGTTCTGTTGCTCACATTTGCAGCTCGAAGCATGAACTGCAGAATAAACGAAGGTTGGCGAAGGATGAAGTGACGATGCGCGTGGGAAATGGTTCCAAGGTTGATGCAATCGCAGTCGGCATAGTGTCACTTCAATTACCATCAGGATTAGTTATGAACTTAAATAATTGTTATTTAGTGCCTGCGTTAAGCATGAACATTATATCTCGATCTTGTTTATTGCAAGACGGTTACTCATTTAAGTCAGAGAATAGAGGTTGTTCTATTTTTATGAGTAATATCTTTTATGGTCATGCACCCAATGTGAGGGGTTTGTTCATATTGAATCTTGATTGTGATGACACACATATACATAACATTGAGACCAAAAGATGTAGAGTTAACAATGATAGCGCCACGTTTTTGTGGCACTGCTGCTTAGGTCATATTGTAGTAAAGCGCATGAAGAAACTCCATACCGATGGGATTTTGGAGTCACTTGATTTTGAATCACTTGACACGTGCGAACCATGCCTCATGGGCAAGATGGCTAAAACTTCGTTCTCCAAAACAATGTGTGCGGTCCAATGAGTGTGGAGGCACACGGCGGATATTGTTATTTTCTCACCTTCACTGATGATTTGAGTAGGTATGGATATATCTACTTGATGAAGCACAAGTCTGAAATGTTTGAGAAGTTCAAGCAATTTCAGAGTGAAATTGAAAATCATCATAACAAGAAGATCAAGTTCCTACGTTCTGATCGAGGGGGCGAATATATGAGTTTCGAGTTTGGTGCTCACTTAAGACAATGTGGAATCGTTTCATAGTTGACATTGCCTGGAACACCACAACGTCATGGTGTGTCTGAACGTTGTAATCGTACTTTATTAGATATGGTGCGATCTATGATGTCTCTTACCGATTTTCCATTATCGTCTTGGGGCTATGTATTAGAGACGGCTGAATTCACTTTAAATTAGGGCACCATAAAAATCCGTTGAGACAACACCATATGAGCTATGGTATGCCAAGAAGCCAAAGTTTTCGTTTCTTAAAATTTGGGATGCGATGCTTATGTCAAAAAGCTTCAGCTTGAAAAGTTGGAACCCAAAGCGAAAAAGTGTGTCTTCATAGGTTACCCAAAAGAGATAGTTGGGTACACCTTCTATCTCAGATCCAAGGGCAAAGTGTTTGTCGCTAAGAACGGAGCTTTTCTTGAGAAAGAGTTTCTCTCGAAAGAATTGAGTGGGAGGAAGATAGAACTTGACGAGGTTCTAGAACCTCTGCTTCAACAAGATGGTGGCGCAGGGCAGAATTTTTTTTCTGTCGAGGCAACACCAGTTGAGGAGGAAGCTAATGATGATGATCATGAAGCTTCGGATCAAGTTACTATCAGACCTGGCAGGTCGACAAGAGCACGTACCGCTCCTGGGTGGTACGGGAATCATGTCTTAACTATCATGTTGTTAGACAACAATGAGCCTGCAAATTATGGAGAAACAATGGTGGGCCCAGATTCCAACAAATGGTTAGAGGCCATGAAATCCGAGATAGGATCTATGTATGAAAACAAAGTGTGGACTTTGGAAGTATTACCTGAAGGTTGCAAGGCTATTCAGAACAAATGGATCTTTAAGAAGAAGACAGACGCAAACGGTAATGTGACCATTTATAAAGCTCGACTTGTGGCAAAGGAGTTGACTACGATGAGACATTCTCACCGGTAGCGATGCTTAAGTCCGTCCGAATCATGTTAGCAATAGCTTCGTTTTTCGATTATGAAATCTGGCAGATGGATGTCAAAACGGCGTTCCTTAACGGTTTTCTTAAGGAAGAATTGTATATGATGCAACCCGAAGGTATTGTCGATCCAAAGAATGCTAACAAAGTATGCAAGCTCCCGCGATCCATTTATGGACTAGTGCAAGCATCTCGGAGTTGGAATAAGCGCTTTGATGAGGTGATCAAAGCATTTGGGTTACGTCGATGCAAGCTTTGACACTGATCCGGATGACTTTAAGTCTCAAAATGGATACGTATTTATTCCTAATGGGGGTGCGGTAAGATTGTGCAGTTCCAAGCAAAGCATCGTAGCAGATTCTACATGTGAAGCGGGGTACATGGCTGCCTCAGAGGCAGCTAAGGAGGGTGTTTGGATGAAGCAGTTCATGACGGATCTTGGAGTGGTGCCGAGCGCACTAAATCCAATAACTTTGTTCTGTGACAACACTGGTGCCATTGCTTTAGCAAAGGAACCAAGGTTTCACAAGAATACCACACACATCAAACGACGCTTCAACCTCATCCGGGAGTACGTCGAAGGAGAGGACGTAAATATTTGCAAAGTGTACACGGATCTGAATGTAGCAGATCCGTTGACTAAATCTCTTCCGCGAGCGAACCATGATCAACACCAGAACTGTATGGTTGCTAGATTCATTCCAATGTAAATTGCATAGCGATGTGAGACTAGATTACTGACTCTAGTGCAAGTGGGAGATTGTTGGAAATATGCCCTAGAGGCAATGATAAAATGGTTATTATTATATTTCCTGTTTCAAGATAATCGTTTATTATCCATGCTATAATTGTATTGAATGAATGCATAGATACATGTGTGGATATATAGACAAAACAATGTCCCTAGAAAGCCTCTAGTTGGCTAGCCAGTTGATCAAGGATGGTTAAGGTTTTCTGACCATATGCAAGTGTTCTCACTTGATAACTGGATCACATCATTAGGAGCATGATGTGATGGACAAGACCCAAACTATAAATGTAGCTATGACCATGAGATCATGTAACCCATTGACATCGAAGGAATACCTTGTGTGTATCAAATGTCGCAACGTTACTGGGTGACTATAAAGGTGCTCTACAGGTACTCCTAAGGTGTCCGTTGAGTTACCTTGGATCAAGACTGGGACTTGTCACTCCGTGTGACGGGGAGGTATCTCGGGGCCCACTCGGTAATACAACATCACATACAAGCCTTGCAAGCAATGTGACTAAATAGTTAGTCACGAGATCTTGTATTACGGAACGAGTAAAGAGACTAGCCGGTAACGAGATTGAAATAGGTATCGGGATACCGACGATTAAATCTCGGGCAAGTAACATACCGAAGGACAAAGGGAATGATATACGGGATTGTTTGAATCCTTGACATAGAGGTTGAACCAATAAGATCTTCGTAGAATATGTAGGATCCAATATGGACATCCAGGTCCCGCTATTGGATATTGACCGGGGAGTGTCTAAGGTCATGTCTGCATAGTACTCGAACCCGCACGGTCTGCGCACTTAAGGTTCAGTGACGTTTCGGTTTAGTTGAGTTATATGTGATGGTGACCGAAGTTTTGTTCGGAGTCCCGGACGTCACGAGGGTTTCCGGAATGGTCCGGAAATGAAGATTGATATATAGGAAGTTGGTGTTTGGATCCCAGAAGAATTTTGGGCATTGCCGGCAGTGTACCGGGAGTGATGAATGGGTACCGGGAGCCCACCACGCCCCAAGGGGTCCACATGTGTTTACTGGATGCGCAATAAAGAATAATGGGTGACAAAGTCATCCAAGAAAATCCCATGAGGAAAAAGTGGAAAATCCAAAAGAGGCGGACAATTTAGGAAGGAGTCCTAATCCAAGTGGGATTGGAGGAGGACTCCTCCACTTCGACCGAAGCCAAGGAGGCTCCCTTGAGCCTCAAGGCTAGGCCCTCCCCTCCTCCTATATATACTAGAGGCTTTAGGGTTTTTGAGACACAACTTTGCCATGTGCAACTAAAACCTATACCTCGTAGTTCTTCCTCTAGATCAGATTTCTGCGGAGCTCTCGCGGAGCCATGCAGGAATAGATCATCACCATCACCGGCGCGCCGTCACGCTGCCGGAGAACTCATCTACTTCCCCGTATCTCTTGCTGGATCAAGAAGGCGGAGGTCGTCATCGAGTTGTACGTGTGACGAACACGGAGGTGCCGCCCATTCGATGCTAGATCGGGACGGATCGTGGCACGACGGTGATTTGAATCATGAAGTTGTACCACTACATCAACCGCGTTTCATAACGCTTGTCGCTTAGCGATCTACAAGAGTATGTGGATCCGATCTCCCTCTCGTAGATGAACATCACCATGATAGGTCTTCGTGTGCGTAGGAATTTTTTTGTTTCCATGCAACGTTCCCGAACAAATGTAGTCAGCGGCAGATTTCCCTTACACGGAGACTGTAAGATTTATCGAACGAGGAGGACTCCTAGGCTCAACAAGTAGGTGTCTTCCACCCTGGCGCTAGCATAAGACGTGGATTTGCACACAAAACAAATAACTTTGCTCCCAACGAGTACGGAGAGGTTGTCAATCTCTGTGGCCTTGTAGTTTGCAAAGGATCAAAACACAAGCGGGAAAATAATAGTGATTGCAACGAAAAAGTAAATGAAAGTGGTAAATGATGGAGGTGTAACCAATGATGGTGATATGGACCGGAGTCACATGATATTCACTAGTGATGTCTCGCTCCCAAAAGACGATAAACAACTATGCTTGGGTAAACAAATCACAGTTGGGCAATTGACAGAATTATGATCGCACCGCAATGCTAATTATGCTACTTGACAGTTAGAGGTTCAATAGTAATGGGCAGTACACCAAGACAAGTAGATCGTTCATTCATCAGCATCTACTTACTAATCATCCACCTTGAGATATCTATCGAGAACATCTCTCCAGTATTAAGTTGCGAGCCCCACCCAAAGTGTAAACTCAGAGCAATGGACAACTTCATTAACGAACTATGTGTAAGGTAAACAATCCTTGCAACCGTGGTCACAAACACCGTTGTTTTCTCCCTGGTGGCAACAAGCACATCCCCTAGTCTCAAGTTTTTGTCACTCAAGCTAGACATTGAGGGGCATGAACCCACAATCATGCATAATGCTCCCTCTTGAAGTTACCATCTACTACTCGGCCAAAGCAATAAATAGCAACGAGGAACATGCATGAATCACTAAGGAACATAATATAAAAGGATAATCAAATATATAACTCATAACAATCTAAACATAATCTCATAATCCAACGAATCCCAACAAACTGAGCATAGCAATAGCAAGAGAATTACATAGATGCCTTGATCATGTAGGGCAGCTCACGAGGACTAACCATTGAAGCACAAGATTGGAGAGAAGACATCACATAGCTACTAGTCATGGACTCATGGTCCAGGAAGGACTAATCACGGCACGTCCGGGAAGCGTCCATGGTGGTGGAGAAGCTCCCGTAGGTCAATCCTCCCTCCGACAGGGTGCCGGGAAGAGGTCTCCTGACGCTCCCGATCTCGGAAGCGCTGCGGTGCGTGAACGATGGAGAAATTCGTGATTCCAGAAAGTCTGCAAGGTTTTCCTCTTGGGACTCTAAATATAGGCCAAAGGAGGGCACCAGAGGAGGTGGGACCCACCCAGGAGACCTCCTGGCGCGGCTTAGGGCCTAGCCGTGCCAGCACGCCGCCTAGGAGGCCCCTGGCCCCCCTCTGGCCCATCTTCGGTGATCCGGAAGCTTCCGTTTCATAGATTTTTTATATATTTTTTCTGGAATTTTTCGGGCTTTGGAAAATTGGGTAAAAGCCCCTGCAAAATAGACATCAGCAGACAGAAACTGGCACTGGGTGCACTGAGTTAGTAGGTTAGTCCAAATATGTGCAAAATGATATAAAAGTGTAGCAAAACACATAACAATGTCACCCAAAATATCATGGAACAAGCAGAAATTATAGATACGTTTGGGATGTATCAACATCCCCAAGCTTAATTTCTGCTCGTCCTCGAGTAGATAAATGATAACATAATAATTTCTGTGGTGACATGCTAACACACATATAAGAACTTCAAAGTAAAGCAAGTAAGATATGCAATTCAAGTCAAGACAATAACAAGCAAGAGTTTATATCTAGTATTGCGTTTAGCAAAGTTAGAGCATAAAGGTGCAAATGTCTCCAAATGGTGTTTGCGTGCAAGAAGTGGGAGATGGGTTGAGATCATAAAATATTTTTTTAACTGAGAACTCAGTCTACTAAAATTTCACACTTGGTCTCCTTCGGAATCTTATTTTGACTTATCCCCAGACCACTAGTCAGGCACAAATCAAAATGATCCTCTCCCTTTCGATTTTGAGCACTCATGAAATGGATGAGCGTAAGCAAGATATGTTGGCACTTAGTATGGAAAATATAATAATGATGGGGAAGGAATACAAAGAGGTGTGAAAGGATCACATCAATGAGGACAATCATAGGCGAGAGAAAGCCAAATGATAGATATGATGTGAGGAGTAGGGATTGCCATGTAACGGATGCACATATGAGCTAAAGTAAGCTCTCAAATGGAACTAGTGGGGGTGCATCCAACTTGTTTTCTCATGAAGACCTAGAGCTCATTTGAGGAGGCTCATCATTGGAATATGCAAACCAAGTTCTATAGTGTAAGGGTCCCCACATAGTTATGCATGAATGATAATCTCTATGTAGTACCAATATAGCAATGGAGTACGAGTGTGGATCTTTCAAAAGGAATAGTAGTGTTGCCCCCTTCTCTCTTTTGATTTCTTGTTCTTTTTCTTTTTGTTTTTGTTTTGTGGCCTCTTTGGCTCTTTCTTTTTTATCTCTCATTTGTCCTCTTTGGGATCTTTTGTTTTGTCCACTTTGGGATCTTTTCCTCACTTAAGGGCAGCACTCTATGTTCTACAAGAATAAAAAGAAAAATCATCACACTTTATAAGAAGTATTCAACATAAAGACAAGTGAAAACTATCATGATGTACGCAAATGTATGCCTCTGCCAGTGTAGCAGGATATGAAATGATACTAGCATGTCATGTAGCAGTAATAAGGGCAAGGGCAAACTATCACGCGGCTCTACGATCAAGCAAAAGAATGTATGCCATGAAGATCAAGTCATGAGATGGTGGATGTTTCATGGAAATGTATCTCGAAAAGGCTATGGAAGTGCCTTAGTAGGTAGGTATGGTGGCTATTTTGAGGAAAGATATAATGAGGCTTATGTATGACAGAGCGTATCATGTCATGGGTTTGGATGCACCGACGGAGTTTGCACCAACTCTCAATGTGAGAAAGGGCAATGCACGGTACCGAAGAGGCTAGCAAAATATGGATGGTGGAAGTGCCAATAGTCGAATACTCACATTAGTATGAAGAACTCATACACTTATTATCGGTAACTCTCTATCTATTTAGGAAATTCACAAAGATACAAGTACCCCGAGGAGGAGTGTTTGGGGGTTTGGTTATCCTTGCGCATCCTCGACTCATGGTAACATGAGTGTACTCTTTATATTCCAACCCCACCAGAGGTTAGCGATCAAATTTAGTAGCTAGAGTTCTCAACTAATTTTTAGTTTTTGAAAAACACACGGATTTCCCAAAATATGACACCTATCACTAATAGTCTCAAGCTCTTGTCCCCAATAGTCCAAACATTACTCAAATCAATACCTCAAAACTATTGCAAGTTACTACTATACTTAAATAGCAACCTCAATTACCTACTCATGCAAGACACACAACTCGGTGCAACGAGCCGACTCTCTAAACAAGATAAGCATGATAACTCAAGAGAGTTCCAAAATCAACCTAAATAATATCTCTTAAAAATATAAGCATGAAAACTAAGAGCTAAGCATGAGAGTAGCTACGAAAAGATTAAGAACACACACAAAAGATAAGCATGAAAACCTATGTTGTGTTCTAGAGTGGAATGGAGCGTGTGTGTCTCCGAACCAAGGTAGGCTAGGTTCCGACTTGTTATGAACAGCAATCAAAACTAAAACAAACTAAAAAGTAAATAGTGGGACGCTCCAAGCATAGCACATATCATATGAAGTGATAAAAATATAGCATGGAGATGGACGAACTGATGATTGTTGATAGAGAAGGGGATGCACGGGGGCATCCCCAAGCTTAGACGCTTGGGTATCCTTTGAATATTTCTTGGGGTGCATGGGGCATCCCCAATCTTCAGCGCTTGACACTCATGCATCTTCTTTCATCATCTCCCATCGCATACTTGAAAACTCCCTTCATACGAAACTCATCATAAGCTGATTAGAGTGGTTAGTTCCCTTAACAAAATAATTCATTACCTGCTGGAAACAAATATTTTCATGAAAATCTACTGCTTCTTATGAATACCAAAAGGTTTTTGCAAATAAAAAGTAAGCTTAGGATTTGCAAAACAATGAAAACGCAAAAAAACATGGCAGAATTTGTGAAAAACAGAACAGCAGGTAGTAAATAATTTATTCGGGGCACTTCTTCAACTCAAATCAAGAAACTCAGAACAGGTGCCAGAAAGGCAATTATATAGATCATGTTGTCAAAACAATTCAGACCGAAAAGATGATCTGGCGATTTTTGGCAAATTTTTCCGTCAAGCAGACAGAATTTGTTTCTGGACAGCATGTCACATTTTTTGAACTTTCTTGCAATCAGAGGCTATAACTTGGCACAAAGCTTAAAAATAAAGATATAATGATGTTGCTACAGTAATAACAAGCATCAAGACCACTAAAATAGAAAGTAAAAACAAATTGGGTTGCCTCCCAACAAGCGCTTTCTTTTATGCCTTTGAGCTAGGCAAAATGCAAGAAGATCAAGTGTTATCAACTCCAAAAGAATAACTTGCCCGAGTAACGCACTCATAAGGTAACTTGATATTCTTTCTAGGGAAGTGTTCCATTCCCTTTTTAAGAGGAAATTGGAATTTAATAATTCCCTCTTTCATGTCAATGATAGCACCAAGAGTGCGGAGAAAAGGACGTTCCAAAATAATTGGACATGAAGGATCACATTCGATGTCCATAATAAGAAAATTAACGGGCACATAATTATCATTGACAATAATAAGCACATCATAAATTCTCCCTAAAGGTTTCTTTATGGAAGAATCAACAAGACGAACACCAAAAGAACATGGATCATAAGGTTTCCAATCAAGCATATCATACATTATTTTGGGCATAACGGAATCACTAGCTCCAACATCACACAAAGCAAAGCAAGAGATATTATTCAATTTTATTTTGACCATAGGATCCCAACCATCTTCTAGTTTTCTAGTAATATAAGTCTCTAGCTTGAGCGTCTCCTCCCTAGCTTTGATAAGACCATTGGTAATATGCTCGGTAAAGGCAATATTGAGTGTACTAGTGTGGGGGTCTTTAGCCATTCTTTGCAAAAAAAAGGTGATAACTTCGGAGAGACTACAGTTGTCAAAATCAAGATTAATACCATTAATTAATGTGGTAGTAATGTCATCTATGCTCATTCTTTTGATAGTATCTAAATTCAAAGGACCTTCTTGTCCTATAGTTGAGGTATTAGGATCACCATTAATAGGTCCATTGGGACTAGGAGTGCGATGGGTGCTAAAAGTTTTGAGATCCTCAACAACTTGTATAGTAGCAATGGTAGTGTGTGTAGGAAGGCTCTTAATTCTCTATTCCTCTTATTTTTCTCTAGCCCATCTATCTTTAAGTTTGGCTAGCATTCTTATGTTTGCATTAATTTGGACTTGGATAGCATTCATGGGTGTGGTGTTCCTTTCCTCAAGTGGGGAAATTCTAATTTTAAGCATCTCTACATCATGAGCTATGTTGTCCACCTTCAAAGAGAGACTGTCTAATTTTTCTAGTTTCTCTTCTACACTCTTGTTGAAGGCTTTTTGAGAAGTGATAAAATCCTTAAGCATGCTCTCTAATTCAGAAGTGGAGCTTTTGGTGCTAGGATAATTGATATTGTTCCCATAGTTGTTGGATGGGAACGGTCTAGGATTGCTACCAAAATTACTCCTATAAGCATTGTTATTGAAGTTGTTCCTAGAAATAAAATTAACATCCACTTGCTCTCTTCCTTGAGCAACCAAAGAATTTAGAGGAACATCATGAGGATCAATAGGAGCTTGCTTAGTAAGTAAAGTCATGATCATGTCAACCTTATCATTAGGGGAGGAGATGTCCTCAACAGAGTTTACCTTCCTACCTGTTGGAGCTCTCTCGGTGTGCCATTGAGAATGATTTGTCATCATCTCATCCAATAGCTTTGTGGAAGCACCAAGTGTAGTTGACATAAAGTTTCCTCCCGCGGCTGAGTCTAACAGATTCCGCGAGGTAAAGTTCAATCCTGCATAGAAAGTTTGGATAACCATCCAAGTAGTCAAACCATGTGTAGGGCAATTCTTAACAAGAGATTTCATACGTTCCCAAGCTTGAGCAACATGTTCATTATCCAATTGCCTAAAATTCATAATGTTACTCCTCAACTGGATAATCATAGCAGGCGGGCAATACTTCCCAATAAAAGCATCTTTGCACTTATCCCAAGAATCTATGCTATTCCTAGGCAAAGATTGAAACCACACTTTAGCTCCTACTCTCAAGGAGAAAGGAAATAAGCTTAAGTTTAACAATATCACCATCTACTTCTTTTTTTTTGCATATCACGGAGCTCAACAAAATTGTTCAAGTGCAAGGCAGCATCATCTCCAGCACCGGAGAATTGATCTTTCATAGTTAGGTTCAGTAAAGCAAGTTTAATCTCATAGGACGTGGCTCCGGTGGCGGGAGCGGCAATAGGAGTGCAGATAAATTCATTGTTGTTGTGACTAGTGAAGTCACACAACTTGGTGTTTTGAGTGGAACCCATAGCAGCAGCAACAAGCAAGAACAAAATAACTATTTTTTGTGGTTTTTTGGTATAAGACTCTAAAGAAAACACTGAAAATCAAACTCACAAGACTAAAAAAGCAAAGATAAAAGATAGCGTGCAACTCCCCTATCTTGAAGACTAGAGTCCCCGACAATGGCGCTAGAAATTTGCTTCATGACTAGTTGATGGATATACTTCTCGCCCCTCATTGGTTACCCGAAGTGGAAGGTGGAGATGTAGTCAGCAGCAGATTTCCCTTACACAGAGACTATAAGGTTTATCGAACCATGAGGACTCCTAGGCTCAACAAGTAGGTGTCTTCCACCCTGGCGCTAGCAGAACACGTGGACCTACACACACAACAAATAACTTTGCTCCCAACGAGTACAGAGATGTTGTAAATCTCTCCGGCCTTGTAGTTTGCAAAGGATCAAAACACAAGCGGGAAAGTAATAGTGATTCCAACGGAAAAGTAAATGAAAGCGGTAAATGATGGAGGTGTAACCAATGATGGTGATATGGACCGGAGTCACATGATGTTCACTAGTGATGTCTCTATCCCAAAAGACGATAAACAACTATGCTTGGGTAAACAAATCACACTTGGGCAATTGACGGAATTATGATCGCACCGCAATGCTAATTATGCTACTTGATAGTTAGAGGTTCAATAGTAATGGGAAATACGCCAAGACAAGTAGACTGTTAATTCATCAGCATCTACTTACTAATCATCCACCTTGAGATATCTATCCAGAACATCTCTCCGGTATTAAGTTGCGAGCCCCACCCAAAGTGTAAACTCAAAGCAACGGACAACTTCATTAACGAACTATGCGTAAGGTAAACAATCCTTGCAACCGTGGTCACAAGCACTGTTGTTTTCTCCCTGGTGGCAACAAGCGCATCCCCTAGTCTCATGTTTCTGTCACTCAAGCTAGACATCGAGGGGCATGAACCCACAATCATGCATAACGCTACCTCTTGGAGTTACCATCTACTACTCGGCCAACGCAATAAATAGCAACGAAGAACATCCATGAATCACTAAGGAACATAATATAAAAGGATAATCAAATATATAACTCATAACAATCTGAACATAATCTCATAATCCATCGGATCCCAACAAACCGAGCATAACAATAGCAAGAGAATTACATAGATGCCTTAATCATGTAGGGCAGCTCACAAGGACTAACCATTGAAGCACAAGATTGGAGAGAAGAAATCACATAGCTACTGTTCGTGGACTCATGGTCCAACGAGGACTACTCACGGCATGTCCGAGAAGCGTCCATGGTGGTGGAGAAGCCCCCGGAGATCAATCCTCCCTCTGGCAGGGTGCCGGGAAGAGGTCTCCTGACGCTCCCGATCTCGGAACCGCTGCGACGGTGGAATGATGGATAAATTCGCGATTCCAGAAAGTCTGCAAGGTTTCCTCTCGGGACTCTAAATATAGTCCAAAGGAGGGAACCGGAGGAGGTGGGACCCACCCAGGCGACCTCCTGGCGCGGCTTAGCGCCTGGCCGCGCCAGCAGGCTGCCTGGGAGCCCCCTGGCTCATCTTCGGTGATCCGGAAGCTTCCGTTTCACTGATTTTTTATATATATTTTTGGAATTTTTCGGGCTTCGGAAAATTGGATAAAAGCCCTTGCAAAATAGACATCAGCAGACAGAAACTGGCACTGGATGCACTGAGTTAGTAGGTTAGTCCAAATATGTGTAAAATGATATAAAAGTGTAGCAAAACATATAACAATGTCACCCAAAAGATCATGGAACAAACATAAATTATAGATACGTTTGGGACGTATCACCTACTGGTTTGATTATGACTATATCGTTCTAGTTCAGTTGAAAACTGCTTCGTTTAAGTGTCATACTATGTTGAGAACTGCTTGATTTGGTTTAAACCTATGTTTATATGATATCTATTTGTGTTTTTTTGGTTTGTTCTGCCTGCCTAGTGTGCTAGTGACCACACCACCTTCACGGGTAGGTTACTAGACAACATGCATTGCATATAACCAAACACCATGGCCTATGTTTCCACCTAAACAAGTGGGGCAACAAAACAGCTCATCTTTTGTTTCACCTCAAGCATGCTAGAGGATAAGCATCCAACCAATTAACCTACAAATGTTGGTTGTTTGCATGTTTACTTTGAGTCACGCTCAATTAAGATAGAGATGCAATATCTACCTAATAATAAAGGGCTATTGCTTCTAACGGTACATCACGGAAATTGCCCCCAAACTTACAAAATATTAACCATCATTGCCATCTATAAGCGATAAAAAATGTTTCACACTCTCGAATCACCCATGTGGGACAACCCATGCACAAGGGACCTTCTATAATGCGATGTATGCACTCGGAGAAGATGTAGAGGGCCCGTTTGGGCTGGACCATGTACGGGTAGCGTGTTTTTTAAATTTTGCTTATCATTTTTTCCTTTTTCTTTTCCGTTTTCATTTTTTCTACTTTAAATAATTTTGGACTTCAAAAAAGTTCCGAAAACTATCAAAAAGATAATTTGGAAATAAAATGTTTAATAAATCAAAAAATATTTGTGGATTCAAACAATGTTCACGATTTTGTACAAAAATGTTTGAAATTTTGAAAACAAATGTTTAGGAAATAAAAAAATCATGATTTTTTAAAAGTTTGTATATTGAAAATGTTCATGAATGAAAAAACATCTTGAAAATTCAAAAATGTTCGTGACTTACAAAATAGTTTAATTGTTCATAAAATGTACGTTGATTCAAAAAATGACCATGCATTTCAAAAAATGTTCATTAAATCAAAAAAAGATTGTTAAATAAAAAATGTCCATGAATTTCAAAAATTATTCCAACAATTTCCAAAATAATGTTCGCCGAATCTAGAAATGTTCTTTGATTCAAGAAAATTGTTTAAAAATGCTCGCAAATTGTTAAAAAAATGCAAATATTACAAAATGTTTATGTCTTCAAAAAATGTACTTGATTTTAGAAAATGTTCATAAATTTGTATGACTGTTTACTAATTTAAAAATGTTCATGATTTCAAATGCATGCATAATTTTAATAAAATGTTCATGATTTCATGAAATTAAGAGCGATGGTGTATCTCGGTGATACAGCAAAATAAAGTCATGGCCATTAAAGATTATAAAAATCATTGAAAGGCACAGACCCTTTTGCTATGCAGGCAAAAGTAGATAGGGCAACCAAACACGTCCAATGTGAAAGAAAAGAAAATCCCCTCGTTCCAATCGAAACGGCTAGCGAGCGCTGTAATGATGCGATCAAAAGAGCAGCCATGATCAAAACCAGCAAAAAAGGCGCGCAACGGTCGTCCCGGACGCAAAGGGAGAGATATCAGACCATGATGGCCTTTCTTTTTTCCTCTCGAAAGAACCAAATGCTGCTGGTCGGTCGACCAATGTGTGTACGAGTGTGTCTGGTGGCACTGAGCACTAGCACTCACCAGTCAAGGCGTCTTACGAGCTTCCAGGAGAAATTTAACAGTATTAAAACTTACCAAAGCGAGTGTTGCTACGAAAGCAAAAGGTTAACTAGTTAACAATCACAGCCACAAGCTTTTGGCCACAAAGGGTAAGCAGACAACGGTCAAGACAGTAAATAATTGGGATTGGAATCTCAGGCTGTCCCTCTCTGCTCCTATCCTTCCAAGACCAGCAAATGAATCTAAATATAAAAAGTTAACAACAAGAATTGCAGGCTTGAAGTAAACAATGAGGATAGCATAGCAGCTGGTGCAGAACACAGGGCATGGAGAAAGAAATATCATATCCGTCCCTGTGGAACATTGCTGCTTCTCGAAGAATTCTCCAGGATCAGATATGTTTCTTGGGAAGAAGAAAAATCGTGCTCCTGGCAGGATTCTTCTGAAGCAAGCGAGCACGTGGCTGGAGCGACAGATCTCACCAGCACCTCGACCATGCCTTATCAAGAAAAAAAGGATACAGGTAATAAAGTTGCACCGATCTCACGTACTTCAGCGGCTTTTGTAGACTCTTCAGTGAATAATATGCTTCAAAAGCTATTGTGCAAATTTACATCTATATAGTTCTAACATGCTGCTACAGTGGGCAGGACAAATGAGAAGGAACTCAGATGCAGGACACTCCTAAACGTAGGACAAATGAGAAGGAACTCAGTATTCTAGAATGGGTTTTTGGAATGAAGTTGGATGACACAGGCCAAATCCTCATACAAATTTGCATCAGCGCATTGAGCACCGTGACATCACAGTGAGCTGAACCATGTTTCAGAACCGTAACAGCAGGTGTTTTCCCCTAATTATTCAGAGCAGAATATGTTTCCAGTCTTAGGGCATCTCCAATAATCGTATGATCATCGTTGGTAAAATTGTCACATAGATGATTTTGATGACATGTCGCATAATAATAGAAGAGAAAGAATGAAATCGTATGAACTTGAAGCAACGGTTCACGCACAAGCTCCGAGGCAAGTATGGTTATTTCTTCACTGTTTAGTGGACTCATTTAGTTATTTTACATAGTACGATTAACATACACTCCATTGAAAAGCTTTTATGATGTGTTGTTGTTGTTGATGTGGATACTTATATCAACGGTTGATTGAACATACGGACTCTTGAAGATGCTCTTACAACTCTAGCAAAGAGCAAGTCCCGGCAGCAGTAAACAAGTCCCATCACAAAACATATCAGAGGAATAGGAAAGACAGGAGAAAATTCATCAAAGTAATAGAATAAGAACATTTAGGCCCTCTTTGATTCGTAGGATTGTCAAAATGCAGGAATAAAAAAACGTAGAAATAGAATGGCATGTCCTTTTCTACACTACAGGATTTGAAAGTGTGTTTGATAGCACAGGAAAAACAAAAGAATTTTACAAAAAGGTTGAGTGGATGAAAATTTTCCTCTAAAATGTAGTACAAACGAATCCTATGAAAAAATTCCAAAGGATTTCAATCCTACAAATCAAACGACCATCGTAGGAAAAAATCCTAAGGATTTAGCCCTTAATATGAGAAAAAAGCTAAAGAATCCGGACTAAATAATACGTATAATAATCGAATAACCAAGAAGTAACTGGGATACAAAAGGAAGAAACAACACTCTGAATCTCTTGTTCTAAACTTATGTCTGACTGAATTTAACTAAGTTGAACTCAACTTATGCTTCTCTCTATACACCCAACATACTACTATATCCCTGCTGCACCTACAATCCACTCACTCACACAAATCCTCTTCTGTCCCTCCCAAACTCTTATTATTCACAACCCAATTGGCCTTTAATCTGTAGCCTATTCTCCAATCCCTTTCAACACCACAACACAAATCGTCTCGATGCGCAGGCGACAAATCATAATCCAGAAAATTCCGCCCACCTTACAACTAGCTCTTCACGCCGGTAGCCATCAATCAAGAACACTAGCAGCTAAGCATGACAATGACCACGTAAACTGGTGAGCTTTGCTATCCATGGAGAGAGGTATGGAGCGGGAGCAAAACCATGTCTTCCTTCAGATGATGTTTTTCTTTAGAGAATCTATATGTATCACTGCCGTGAAGGCGGTGGCGGTGATCTATATTCTGCCCAGGAGACGGGTGGCAATGGGTCGGGGTTATAGGGGGGCGGTGGTGGTGATCCATATTCTGCACGGGACACAGGTGGCAATTGCCCGGGGTAATACGGTGGCGGCGGTGGCAATGCTGGTGGCGGACAGTTACAGGGCGGCGGCGGGGGGCACGTTGGATGCGGATGCGGAGCAGGAGGAGGCGGTGGGTGGTGGTGGACTGGCTTTGGCGGCGGCGGCGGCGAGTGGACTAGCTTTGGCGGCGGCGGCGAGTGGACTAGCTTTGGCGGCGGCGGGGAGTGGTGGACTGGCTTTGGCGGCGGCGGTGAGTGGACTGGCTTTGGCGGCGGCGGTGAGTGGACTGGCTTTGGCGGCGGAGGTGATGGTGGAGGCGGGGATGGTGGTGGAGGTGAAGGTGGGGGTGGTGATGGTAATGGTGGTGGTGGAGATGGCGAAGGCGGAGGAGGTGATGGCGGCGGCGGGGATGGTGGAGGTGGAGAAGGCGGTGGCGGCGATGGCAACGGCGGGGGCGGGGATGGAGGCGGTGAAGGCGGGACGAACGGCTTGCACTGGAACGCCGCACAGTCGGCGGGCGGTCGGGAGTAGAAGGCGGCGCACTGCTGCGGTGTCCGCTGAGCGGGGCGATTCGGCAGGCAGTTGTCTCGGTCGCTGTCCCGAGGCACGACGCGCGCGCACGCCGGCGGCTCCCCGGTGAAGAAGTTGTATGAGAAGGTGAAGTTCTTGAGTCGCGGCAGCGCGCACACGGCCTGGGGTATCGGCCCAGAGAGCAGGTTGTGCGCGACGTTGAGCTGCTCCAGCTTCCTCAGCCCCGCCACCTCCTGCGTGAGCGGGCCGGCGAGCTGGTTGTGGCTGACATCGAGCACCGTGAGCTCCCGCAGGCGGCCGATCTCCGGCGGCAGGCATGACTTGAGGCCGTTGTTGATGAGCAAGAGCTCGTTGAGCGTGCCGGACATGTTGGCGATGCTGGCGGGGAGGCATCCTTGGAAGGTGTTGTGGGAGAGGACGATGACGGAGACCGGCGAGTTGCCGATGTTGTCCGGGATCTTGAAGCGGAAGCGGTTGTGGTTGAGGAAGATGGCGTCCAGCGGCCTGTCGAAGAGGCGGCTGGGCACGGCGCCCTCGAACTCATTGAACCGGAGATCGAGGAACCTGAGGGCCGGCATGTCGAGCACGACCTCCGGGAAGGGGCCGACGAAGCGGTTGTTGCTCAGATCGAGCTCGTGGAGGAGGCGGAGCCGGCGGAGCGTGCCCGGGAGCAAGCCGCAGAAGCGGTTGGAGTTGAGGTGCAGCAGCGCGAGGTCGGCGAGCAGGCCGAGCTCCGGCGGGAGGTACCCCGCGATATCCCCGTGGTTGAGGTCGACGCCGGCGACGGCGAGCACGCGCGGGTCGGACGGCAGCGGCGCGCAGAAGACGCCCGTGTAGTTGCAGACGTCCGGGCCGGACCAGTCGGCGGTGAGGTTCCGCGGGTCGGAGAAGATGGCGTGGCGTTTCCAGGTCTGCAACGCGACGTAGGCGTCCCGGATGCGTTGGCTCGGGAACCGCCACGATGGATCCACCTCAACCGCCGCCGTCCCGGGCCCTCCATCGCCGGAGAAATCCGACGCCGCGGCCCCAGCGAGGGCGACGAGCAGGAGTAGCGCGGCGCGCGTCATCTCATCTCCCGCGCAGTGATGGGATCTCCGCGCTGTCGGCGGAAGAGAGGGGAGTGGGGTGGGGTGCGGGGAGGGAGAGAGATGGTGAGCAGGAGGAGGACAGAGGCCAGCTATAAACGCGCACACAGCTCGGCGCGTACGGCGGAGGCGAGGAGGGGGGGAAGGGAAGGAAGGAAGGGTGGGTGGGGTATAGACGTATAGTATGAGCAGTGTGCGCGTGGGAGGGGGGTACGTGTAGGGGGCGGGGTGTGGGGCAGGCGTGGCAGTGGCACCGGCGGCGGCGTTACTGTGGGAGGGTCCCCCGGGTTTGTCTCCGGATTTCGTGTGACGGAGCGGAGTGAAAGTAGCGGACGGGTCTGGCTCCCCGCGCGTTGTCCACTTCAAACTCTGCGGATACCGCAGGTGAGGTGAGGCCCTTTTTCGTCTTTTTGTTTCCCTTTTTCTTTTTTACCTTTTGAATGGAGTAACGCAACGACATAAATTATTTTTAATGTCAAAAATGTTTTGTTTTCATTGAATATTTGTTTTTTTAGGAAGGTGGTGTTAATAGTAAACGATGGCGTGCAGTGCAGTGGGTTCACTGGCACAAGGATGCTGCTCTTCTCGTGTTCCTGCACTGGTTAAAGAGGAACTAAGGTGGGTCGCACGGAATCACATGAAATTCTAAAGTCCAGGATGAACCATTATATAAATAACTGAAAGTTATAGAATAAACCGAGAGATTAAAACTAACATATTTGCTAGTACTCAAGATTTGTGTGAAATAAGTATCTCATATCTAACGTTTAAACCGTAGGATACATAGTTTCAAGATTCGTGTTTTTCTAGCCTGGGCTTGTGAAACGTGGTTCACTAGTGTGTGTGTTATTATGCCTATGTGTTTGGAGTGGGTCTTTTCCTCTTAAACTTTTCATTTTCATTTCTGTTATTTGACTACTATCGATCCGTTGTAGCATTTGTGACTGCGTCTGCCTTCTTTCTTTTGCAATTCTATGTTTTGTGTATGCATAATAAAATGTTTTGTGTTTTTTCTATGGATTTACTAATTGTCATCTAGATATTCTTTAGCTGTATCATATTTAAATTGTCTGTCACACAATTAGAGATTGTAAAATGTATGCAAAAATGCTTCTGGTTGTGTCGTCGTGTCTCGCCTCGTGCTGGTGAATCTTTGTCGGGTTGTTTTTCAAGCAGCCTTTCTTGGCCCTATGTCTATGTGTTTGTACGAGCGTGGGTACACGGACCTTTTTATCATGTGCGTTGATGCCTCATTGTTTTTCTTTGTTTGAGCATAGGTCTTTCTGTGTTGTTTTTCATGTGGGCGTGGAAAAAAATAAAAGAGTTAAGCATGTTTACTTATTTTAATTTTATGAATTTTAATTTATTTTATTTAGTGTAAATTGGGTGTGCCAGTTGCAACTTGCAAGTCCATTACTATATGTAAATTGACCTCAGTTTTTTCCCACAAGTTATATGTACATTCTTAGTACGCAATTGACTCTAACTCATTTCTTGATGTGGATTTTTTGTCCTTTTTGTTTCGGTTTTTTCTGGTTACTTTTTCTCTTATATTTTGGTATCTTTTCTATACAAGAAAAAGGCGTATATATTGCAGTGAATTTGGAACATGAGATTTACTAATTCTTATTAGATGTGAAATAGCTAAGTCTCAACTATAATACACTAACCGCACGTCAAGATTTGTATACTTCCGTCAGTTTTCACGTCTTTTAGTGGTGCGCCATGTTTTGTGTCCCACGAGGCCCCCGTCCCATATAGTGTTTGGGTTGTTGTCCCTCTCTCTCGAGTGCATGAGTAAGATGTGCTTACCTCTAGATGGGTTGCATTCTATATATTATGTGAACTGATGTTTTTATTTTGTGTTTTTTTTATAGCTGGTGGAAACAAATGAGAGGGAGAGAGTAATGGCACACACATTATTTGTGAGGTTTAATCATTATCCATTATATCTTCGTATCATCTTTTTCCTTGTCTTCGATTAATTAGTTTCCCACTTGCTTCATTTCTTTTGCTTCATCAATTTTGATTCATTTGGTTTTATTTTGTATTCTTTCTTGGGAAGGATAGTGGGTTAGGATTTCAAGAGAGATGGGAAAGAAGGCCATTGACTCAGAATTAGGCTTGTAGTTTCTTTAATCCAATTGCAACTTACCATTGACTCACAACTCGACATGTGGACATCAGGGGGCATGAACCCACAATCATGCATAACACTCCCTCTTGAAGTTACAATCTACTACTCGGCCAAAGCAATAAAAAGCAACGGAGAACATGCATGAATTACTCAAGAACATAATATAAAAGGAGAACCAAATATATAACTCATCACAATCTGAACATGATCTCATAATCCATCGGATCCCAGCAAACTCAGCATAACAACAGCAGGTAAGTTATATAGATGCCTTGATCATGTAGGGCAGCTCACAAGGGCTAAGCATTGAAGCACAAGATTGGAGAGAAGACATCACATAGCTACTAGTCATGGACCCATGGTCCAAGGAGGACTACTCATGGCACGTCCGGGAAGCGTCCATGGTGGTGGAGAAGCTCCCGGAGGTCAATCCTCCCTCCGGCAGGGTGCCGGGAAGAGGTCTTCTGGCGCTCCCGATCTCGAAAGCGCTGCGGCGGCGGAACGGTGGAGAAATTCACGAGTCTGGATATGATGATAGGGTTTTCTGTCGAAGAGGTAAATCTAGGCCGAAGGAGGGCACTAGAGGAGGTGGGCCCCACCCAGGCGCCCTGGTGGCACGGCCAAGAGGTGGCCCGCGTAGGGTGGCCTCCTGGGCGAGCCCTAGCTCCCCTCTGGCCCCACTTAATTATTCGTGAAGCTTCCATCACGTTGATTTTTATATATTTTTCTCAGAACTTTTGGGGCTCTGGTAATTGAGGTAAAAGTCCCTGCAAAAAATGAAATCAGCAGACAAAAACTGGCACTGGTGCACTGAGTTAGTAGGTTAGTCCAAATATATGTAAAAAGGTATAAAAGTGTAGCAAAACATATACCAATGTCACCCAAAAGATCATGGAACAAACAGAAATTATGGATACGTTTGGGACGTATCAACATCCCCAAGCTTAATTCCTGCTCATCCTCGAGTAGGTAAATGATAACACAAATTATTTCTCTGGTGACATGCTAACACACATATAAGAACTTCAAAGTAAAGCAAATAATATATGCAATTCAAGTCAAGACAATAACAAGCAAGAGTCTATATTTAGTATTGAAATTAGCAAAGTAAGAACATAAAGGTGCAAGAGCTCTCGCTGTCCGTGACTCGAATGTCTCCAAATGGTGTTTGCGTGCAAGAAGTGGGCGATGGGTTTAGAGCTTAAAAAAGTATAGTTAAATTGAGAACTCAATCTACTAAACCTCACACTTCGTCTCCTTCGGAATCTTATTTTGACTCATCCCGAGACCACTAGTGAGGCACAAGTCAAAATGATCCTCTCCCTTTCGACTTTGAGCACTCATGCAATGGATGAGCGCAAGCAAGATATGTTGGCACTTAGTATGGCAAAGAGAATAATGATGGGGAAGGAAGACAAAAAAGGTGTGAAATGCTCACATCAATGAGGACAACCATAGGCGATAGAAAGCCAAATGATAGATATGATGCGAGGAGTAGGGATTGCCATGCAACGGATGCACATATGAGCTAAGGTAAGCTCGACAATGGAACTAGTGGGGGTGCATCCAACTTGCTTGCTCATGAAGACCTAGAGCTCATTTGAGGAGGCTCATCATTGGAATATACAAGCCAAGTTCTATAGTGTAAGGGTCCCCACATAGTTATGCATGAATGATAATCTCTATGGAGTATAAATATAACAATAAAGTACGAGTGTGGATCTTTCAAAAGGAATAGTAGTGTTGCCCCCTTCTCTCTTTTTTTTTCTTTTTTTTCTTTTCTTTTCTTTTTATTTTTGTGGCCTCTTTGGCTCTTTCTATTTATCTCTCATTTGTCATCTTTGGGATCTTTTCATGTGTCCTCTTTGGTATCTTTTAATTTGTCCTTTTTGGGATCTTTTCCTCACTTAAGGGCAACACTCTATATTCTACAAGAATAAAAAGAAGATCTTCACACTTTATTAGAAGTACTCAACGTAAAGATAAATGAAAACTATCATGATGTATGCAAATGTATGCCTCTGCCAGTGTATCAGGATATGCAATGAAACTAGCGCGACATGTAGCAATAATAAGGGCAAGGCCCAACTAGCATGTGGCTCCTCGATGAAGCAAAAGCATGTATGACATGAAGATCAAGTCATGAGATGGTGGATGTTGCATGGCAATGTATCTCGGAAAGGCTATGGAAATGCCTTAATAGGTAGGTATGGTGGATGTTTTGAGGAAGGATATAATGAGGCTTTATGATGACAGAGCGTATCATGCCAAGGGTTTGGATGCACCGGCGAAGTATGCACCAACTCTCAAGATGAGAAAGGGCAATGCACAGTACCAAAGAGGCTAGCAAAATATGGATGGTGGAAGTGCCAACAATCGAATACTCGCATTAGTCCAAAGAACTCATGCACTTATTATCGGTAACTCTCTATCTACTCAGGAGATTCACAAAGAGACAAGTACCGCGAGGAGGAGTGTCTGGGAGTTTGGTTATCCTTGCGCATCCTCGACCCATGATAACGTGAGGGTACTCTATATATTCCAACCCCTCCACAGGTTAGCAATCCATCTAGTAGCTAGAGTTCTCAACTATTTTTTTTAGTTTTTCAAAATACACACTAATTTCCCAAAATACGACACCTATCACTAATAGGCTCAATCTCTTGACACCAATAGTCTAAACATTACTCAAATTAATACCTCAAAACTACTGCAAGTTAATACTATACTTAAATAGCAACCTCAATTACCTACTCATGCAAGACACACAACTCAGTGCAACAAGCCAACTCTCTAAACAAGATAAGCATGATAACTCAAGAGAGTTCCAAAAGCAACCTAAATAAAATCTCTTAAAAAGATAAAGCATGAAAACTAAGAGCTAAGCATGACAACAACTATGAAAACATAAGGAACACACAAAAAGATAAGCATGAAAACCTATGTTGTGTTCTTGGGTGGAGTAGAGCGTGTTTCTCTCCCAAACAAACAAGGCTAGGTTCCAACTTGTTATGAACAACAACCAAAACTAAAACAAACTAAAAAGTAAAGAGCGGGACGCTCCAAGCATAGCTCATAACATATGAAGTGATAAAAATATAGCATGAAGAAGGACGAACTGATGATTGCTGATGAAGAAGGGGATGCACGGGGGCATCCCCAAGCCCCAAGCTTAGACGCTTGAGTCTCCTTGAATATTTCTTGGGGGTGCATGGGGGCATCCCCAAGCTTGAGCGGTTGAGACTCCTGGATCTTCTTTCATCATCTTTCATCGAATACTTGAAAACTCCCTTCATACGAAACTCATCATAAGCTGATTAGAGTGGTTAGTGCTCATAATAAAATAATGTATTCTCTACTAGAGATAAAGATTTTCATGAAGAGATATTATTTCTCAAGATTGACAAAAGGTTTTTGCAAAGAAAAAGCAAGCTTAAGATTTGCAAAACGATGAAAACGCAAAACAGGGCAGAATCTGGGGAAAATAGAATATCATGTAGTAAATAATTGTTTCGGGGCACTTCTGCAACTCAAATAAAAAAACTCATAACAGGCGCCGGAAAGACAATTATATAGAGCATACTGTAAAAACAATTCAGATTAAAAAGATGATACGGTGTTATTTTGCAAATTTTTCCGTCAAGCAGACAGAATATGTTTCTCGACAACATGTCACAACTTTTGAACTTTCTTGCAATCGGAGGATAAAACTTGGCACAAAGCTTGAAAATAAAGATACAATGATGTTGCTACAGTAGTAACAAGGATCAAGACCACTGAAACTGAAAATAAAAACAAATTGGGTTGCCTCCTGCTACTGCAACAAAAGACCTTCCAATGGCGCCAGAAATAAGCGTGTCGACGGCACCAGGAATCCTTCTGCTACGGCTATGCCTTAAGGGACTTCCTAGGCAAATATGCAAAGGATTTCCCCCGTGGCCTTGGGGTCTTGCGTTGGTGTTCCCTCGAAGCAGAAAGGGTGATGTAGCGCAGCGGTGGTAAGTATTTCCCTTAGTTTGAGAACCAAGGTATCGATCAAGTGAAGGAGTATCACAAGTGCCTGCACAAACACAAAAACTCGCTCCCAACGCTATGAAGGGGTTGTCAATCCCTTATAGATTGTTTGCCAAGTGAGAACTGAAAGCAACAAAGTAACGAAGCAAAGTAAAAGCGAAAGTGGAAACGATAGGTGTGAATAGACCCGGGGGCCGTAGTGTTTACTAGTGGCTTCTCTCATGAAAGCAAATAGACAGTGGGTGAACAAATTACTGTCGAGCAATTGATAGAACCACGCAAAGTCGTGAAGTCATCTATGGCAATGATTATATCTATAGGCATCACATCCAAAACAAGTAGACCGATACTTTCTGCATCTACTACTATTACTCCACACGTCGACCGCTATCCAGCATGCATCTAGTGTATTAAGTCCAAAAGAACAGAGTAACGCCTTAAGCAAGATGACATGATGTAGATGGACAATCTCATATCTACGACAGAGCCCACCTTGTTACCCTTGATGGCAACTACACGATGTATGCCTTGCTGCCCCTACTGTCACTAGGAAAGGTCACCACACGGTAAGAACCCAAAACCAAGAACTTCTCCCATTGAAAGAATCATAGATCTAGTTGTCCAGACAAAACCCAAGACTCGGAGAGACTTACAAGGATATAAAATCATGCATATAAGAAATCAGCAAAGACTCAAATATATATCATAGATAATCTGAACACAAATTGAAAGTGCGTTATATCGACTAGAGGGGGGTGAATAGGAGATTTTTAGAATTTCATCATTGAGGAAATTCCTTTTGAGGAAATTCCTCACTGATGACTAACTTACATCGGAAACAATAAAGGATCAGACGTGCAAACGTTCACACCAGCAGTATTTCAGAGTGAAGAATGTAAAAATAGATTGCACAGTAAGCAGGCACGTAGAGTACAGATGATGATTAACTATTGTGAAGAATTTGGGGTTGAGGAAATTCAGAGAAAGTCTTCAGCAAATTCTTCAAACAGTCACAGTGAAAGTCATCAACACACAATACAGAGAAAGTACAGAGTTGAGGAATTAGAACCCGATTATCAGAGAAGACAGTCGTTGATGACCCAGTTCCAACTGCTGTGACAGTTGTACATCTAGTTTGGAGCGGCTTGGTATTGAAACCAAAGGACACCCAGTCCCGGGACACGCAGTCCCTACCGTATTCTCCTTGAGCTAAGGACACATAGTCCTCGCCCAACACTCGTGGTAAGTCTTCAGGGCAGACTTCCAAACCCTCACAAACTTGGTCACCTGGCGATCCACAATTGACTGCTGGATTGCTCTAGACCATGACGCTTAACCGTCTGGAGGATGCACAGTCCTCAAAGGTAAAAGGATTCAGTCCCACACAGGAACAACTTCTTCAGTGATGCTCAATCACTAGGTTTGGTTTTTGGTTTCGGTGGGTGGTGTATTTCCTCACTGATGATTTACTCTCGAAGGCTCTGAGGAATTTGGGTTGCTCTTATGACAAGTGTCAGTTTCTAACGAAGCAGCCAACCAGCTAGTGGTTGTGGGGGGTGGCTATTTATAGCCTGGGAGCATCCCAATATGATTTGACACTAATGCCCTTAAATAATATGACCGCTGGAGTGGATAAGAGCAGTGACTTGGCGTGGTTATCGAAACGGTCGGGACCCTCAACTATGAGAGTCCTCATGTCACTCATATTCCTCACTTGAGGCTTTTGGTAGGATTAGGCTTGGGTTGAGCATCATGAGGAAATCCATTCCATAGTGTTACTTTGACCCCCTTTAACAGTACGGTGTTCCTATTCATCAAATGCGAAGAAAGTAAAACAGAAAACATAAATCTTCACGCTTCAATTTCTTCAGAATGATTTTCTTCAGGAACCACCGGTCTTCTCAATATCAGTATCTTCATGAGGAATATCAATTTCATCGCAGATTCCTCGTGATTCATTTCTTCAGCTTCAGACCAATTTCCTCAACTGAAGACATATATTTTTAGGGGTCGATATTCTTCAAATATCTCAAACTCCTCAATGACTTATAGATCATGTGTACACTTATAAACACATTAGATACTTAACCTATAAGTCTTCAAACCACCAAAATCACTAAGGGGCACTAGATGCACTTACAATCTCCCCCTTTTTGGTGGTTGATGACAATTAGGTTAAGTCTTCAACAGGGATCAAAAATATGAAGTGTAAATACTCATTTGAGGAATTTGAGAACAAGATTCAGAGAGACTCCCCCTGAAGATGTGCATACCTTGAGGATTTTGCTTTTATAGCAGATGCACATTGATGATTTATATCATGGAGATCTCCCCCTGAGTCTTGTAAATCATGCATACATATAACATATCATATGAAGAAAATGAAGATGCATGATGGCAAATGGTATCTGACGAATTCCAGCATGCGTGCATTAAAACTTGAGGAATAAGCATGCGAAGAAAAACGTTCAAAAGCGTCAGAGTACCATCGGGCTTAAGTTACAACTCATTACATAAAAACTTCAGAAGAGCCAAGAGTTTGTAACTTAAATATAGTTCATAAGCCCCAAAAATATCCCGCTTGAAGACTAACTCTCGAGTTTCTCCCCCTTTGTCATCAAGTGACAAAAAGGGATAAACTGAGGACTAACGCCCGTGAAGACTTCATTTCTTGGCGGTTGAGGAAGAGCCGCGATGCTTCTTGGGAGTAGTCTTCTTCCTTGGGCCGGTTGCTGTGTCGAGTTGTTCCTCATCAGATTCAGCAGTGCGGAATGAAGAGAAGGAGCTGTCTTCAAGGTCTGGCACTGGAATGGGCCTGAACTTCCTCTTGGGAGGCCACGACTAGTCAAAGTCCTGCTCAAAGTTCATTTCTTCAAGCTCACTCTGAGTCTTCAGATGTGCAAGTGTAGCCCAGGTGCGATCGAAAACCTCATGCAGATAGTGATGATTAATCTTCATAGAGTTCTGAGTTTCAGTGAGGGTTTTCATAATGGCACCAAACTGGCGTTTGACCCATTTGTGGTTGTGATCCACCTTCTGGTGAAGACTGAGGAGAAGCTCTCTGGTGGTTAGCACACGAGGAGGAACAGCGCTTGCTGGACGAGTCTCAGTATCATCCAATGAAGAATATGCTTCTGGCTCTCTGAACTGGCCATCAAGGGGCCTGCTGCCTTCTTCAATCACAAATTTTCCTTTTCCTTCAATGGGCTCAAAAGTCTTCTTGTTGACCCGAATAGGAGGCATATACCCAACATGGTTTTGACAATCAGCATGAAAGTTGATGCCTGTCCTTGTCCTGATGAATCTCATGATCCACGGGGCATAAATCTTGTGACCATAGGGGCACATGGCATTGTCGGCCAAAGTCCTCAAGAAGAAATCATGGATATTGATAGGAATACCATGAATGATGTTGAAGAGGATATTCTTCATGAGGCCTACAACATCTTCTTCATCGTCATGGCCTTTGATTGGCGCGAGCACACTGCAGAGGATTCTGTAGACAGACCGGGGTGTGTACTTGAGCTCATGGACGAGGAATGTGGTTCTTGAGGGTTTTCCTGCAGCCAAAGGCTTCATGAGGACTTCCATCATTCCATTTGGCAGCTCACGCTCACCATAAAGCTTCACTGCCCCATCTGAGGGAATTGGTATGGGCAGTTCTCTGAGGAGTTCAGAAGCAGGAGCTTTGTAGTGAGTATTTTGGGACATCCAGTCAAACAGCCAAGTGTTGATGTCATCAGCGTTGCCAGATATGTGCAGAGTTGCATAGAACTGAAGAATAAGCTCACTATTCCAGTCTGATATGTCTGAGCACATAGGGAGCAAACCTGCATCTTGGAGTACATTGAGGACTGGTTCTAGGCAGGGTATTGCCTCAAGCTCAACATGAGGAATGTGCCTGTGCTGGAATATCTTGTTGCGTCCACAGAGCACAGAGGAATAGTAGTTCATCTGAGTCCTTGTCCAAAACTTCAGATGCCTCATGATGGGGTTATAGTCCTAGGGTAGGGTCATAGGCCTGCCCTATAGGTCCTACCCAAGGACTACCCCTCCCAAAGGACAAGGGCCTTAGTCAGTTCCGACCGAATTAAGGAATCCCCATCATCCAGTCGGTAGCAGATCCTCGATGACGTCCAGTCGGAGAGTAACATTCGGAGCGTATCTAGCTGACCGACTGGATACCACTCGGTACACCGTGACTCCTGTGGGGGGCAACGGTGGTACGTTTCCAGGTGCATTTATTAGCATTTAGGTTGTCCGTTACCTGTAACGTACACATTCAATCGCCACTACTCCGCCCCTGAATCAGAACCGTTGTGGAGGGCAGCGCACTCTATATAAGCCACCCTCCCCCACAGGTAAAGGGGTTAGCAAATCATTGTATTCCATATTCCACTCGACAACAAGCTCTGAGAGCACTGAGACGTAGGGCTGTTACCTCCACCGTAGAGGGGCCTGAACTCATACAACCTCGCCGTAGCTAGGACTCTGCCCATGTCATTCATACCCTACACATCTACTGTCAGGCTTATACCCACGACAGTTGGCGCCCACCTTGGGGCAGGCGTCTAAGCGACTTCCGGTGAGTTTGCGACTACTTCCTTTCGTCATATCGACCGGTGGAGATTCGAGCATGGGTCACCAGATCTTCTTCGGCGCTCTCTCTTTCACCGTCGACGATTCGGCGTGGCTTCAGGAGGCACCTCTCGACGTCGAGGCGCTTCCCCGTCGCGGGGCCACGCACTTCCGTGCCGGTGCCCGCGGCGTTCTTCTTCTCCAACAATCGGCTCCGTTGTCGACCTGCACCTCCGTCATGCGTCACAGCAAGTGGTCCCGCCGTCCGAGTCTCCAACGTTGGGTGCAGCATGCCCGAGCGCGTCAGATCGCGTCTTCTCAAGTGGCAGTTCTGGAGTCTGTTGTAGTTGCCCCGCGTTCCCAGCGCTCGGGCTCAGTTCCGACTGAGTTTCCTTCCGAGTACGCGGGTCGCGGGCCTGCAGCAGAAGTACACATGGCCAATTCCCATGAAGATCCCCGTCAAGCTGGTCGAAGCGAGCGCGAGGTCGGTGAAGCATCCGGTGCACGCCGTCCACCTCGCCGTTCTGCCAGTCGACACACTCGGCGGAGCAACTTGGAGTTGTTTCGCACGCCCCTCCTCAACTTGGCTGCGGCTGCCAAGATAGTCGATTCCCTCCAGCCGACTGATTCAGAGGCAGGAAGGGGGATCGAGCAGATCCGAGCCCTGTTGCACACGGCGCAGTAGCAGAATTCGGCAATCTCCCAGTCGCACAACCGGATCTACAATAGTTCCGTTCACGCAAACACGCATCGGTCGGTTCACAGCCCTGGATCCCATCAGCGCCACAGAGGAGGCAGCCGTTCCATGATTCATGAAGATCGCCGCCGCTCACGCACCCCTCCGCGGGGTGGGCCCTATGGGTCCCGACACCATGATGATCGGCGTTCAGTCGGCGACACTTATGACCCAAGACCCGACGCAAGAGGACGTATCGCCCAGCGAAGAGTCGACAGGGGTCGAGCCCACCGTGATGGTCACGATATGGACCGTCCGAGTGGAAGCAGGGCCATCGTGTGCGGTCCCGAGTGTCTTAGTCGAGCCATCCGCTCGGCTGACATCCCGCCCAACTTCCGATTGGCAGCGGGAATCAGTAAGTTTACACAAGAATCCAAGCCGGAAACATGGATGGATGACTACCGAGTGGCAGTCCAGATCGGAGGAGGGGACGACCATGTCGCTATGAAGCACCTCCCTCTGATGCTCGACGGCTCGGCACGAGCGTGGCTGAACCAGTTGGCCCCCTCGAGCATTTACAGTTGGGCAGATCTGGCCCGAGTGTTCATCAGGACCTTCGAAGGGACGTGCAAACGCCCTGCAGGCCTTGTGGAGCTCCAGCACTGTGTCCAGAAGCCGAATGAGCCCCTGCGCGACTTCATCCAGCGTTGGACAACTCTCTACCACACGGTGGAGAACGTCACCGAGCATCAAGCAGTCTGCGCCTTCAAGGCAGGCGTGCGGTACAGAGAGTTGTACCTAAAGTTCGGTCGAACAGGCGACATCTCCATGAGCAAGATGATGGAGATAGCAGCTCGCTATGCGAATGGCGAGGAAGAGGACCGCATCCGGAGCGGCAAGCACAAGACAGTCGGTGATGTTGACGGAGGTAACACTCGGAAGCAGAAACAGAAAGTTCCGCCCACACCGCAAGCAGAAGCCGCAGCCGTGACCAATGCCAAGTTCAAGGGCAAAGGGAAGGCGCAGTTTACCCCCCAAGAAGAAGCCGTTCAACAATCCCATCCTGGACCAGCCTTGTCCAGTTCACACGAAGATGGACGAAGAAGGCAACCCCATATACGCGAAGCATACCACTCGACAGTGTCATCTCCTGATCCAGGGGTTCAGCGAGGGACAACCGAGTGCGAAGGATCCTGAACAAGATGAGGAGGATAAGGATGATCCGTTCCCCCAAGTCCATGCAACCCTCATGATTTTTGCTGACATCGAAAGCAAGAGTCGATTGAAGCTGGTGAACAGGGAGGTCAACATGGCCGTTCCGACCAACCCCAAGTTCCTTAAATGGTCTCAGACTGCGATCACCTTTGACCAGTCAGATCATCCAGCGCATGTCCCCACCCCAGGAAGACAGGCTCTGGTCGTCAACCCGGTGGTGGAAGGAGTCCGACTGCGCAAAGTCCTCATGGACGACGGTAGCGGGCTGAACATCATGTACGCCGACACTCTCAAGGGAATGGGTATTCCGATGTCCAGACTCAGCGAGAGCAGTATGCAGTTCCACGGAGTCATCCCTGGACGGAAGGCCAAGTCACTCGGCCAGATCGCGTTGGACGTCGTTTTCGGCTCCGACAAGAACTTTCACAAGGAGAAGCTCACATTTGAGGTGGTGGATTTCCAGAGCGCTTACCACGCAATTCTGGGTCGCCCAACATATATGAACTTTATGGCACGTCCATGCTATGTATACTTGAAGTTGAAGATGCCAGGCCCGAAAGGCGTGATCACCATCACGGGCAACCGTCAGCGAGACGAAGAGTGTCTGCAGCAGGGATCAAGAATCGCCGATCAGCAGATGGCTGTACTCGAGCTCGACGAGTACAAGAAGACAGTCGACCCTGCCGACCTGATGCGCTCGAAGAAACCAGCTTCTGAGTCCGTGTTCCAGTCGGCGGGGGAGACGAAGAAGGTCAACATCCACCCGACGGACGACTCTGCCGCCCCGACGAACATCGCCACCACCCTCGATCCTAAATAGGAAGCCGAGCTCACCCAATTCCTCCGTGAGAACTGGGACATCTTCGCATGGAAACCCTCTGACATGCCAGGCGTACCCAGGGAGTTGGCTGAGCACCGACTGCATGTGGATCCCGTCGCTCGGCCCGTCCGAGAGCGCCTGCGTCGGTCCGCCGTGCACAAGAGGAAGGAAATCGGAGAAGAGGTGGCCAAGCTGTTGGCCACCAACTTCATTCGCAAGGTTCACCACTCCGAGTGGCTCGCCAATGTTGTCATGGTGCCCAAGAAGGACAAGTCGCTCTGAATGTGCATTGACTTCAAGCATCTCAATAAGGTCTGCCCGAAAGACCATTTTCCGCTCCCCCGCATAGATCAAATTGTCGATTCGACTGCGGGATGCGAGCGTTTGTCATTTCTTGATGCCTATTCGGGCTATCATCAGATCCGTCTGTATGGTCCCGATGAGTTAAAAACAGCCTTCATCACCCCGTTCGGGTGCTTCTGCTACATCACTATGCCTTCCGGTCTGAGGAATGCAGGAGCTACCTTTATGCGCATGATCCAAAAATGTCTCCTCGACCAGATCGGTCGCAATGTGGAGGCATATATGGATGATATCGTAGTCAAGTCACGCAAAGGTTCCGACCTGCTGACTGACTTGGCAGAAACATTCGCCAACCTTCGTAGGTACGATATCAAGCTCAACCCAGCCAAATGTTCATTCGGTGTTCCCAGCGGAAAGTTACTCGGTTTCTTCGTTTCCGAACGAGGGATCGACGTCAACCCCGAAAAGATCGGGACCATCGTCCGAATGGAGAGGCCGATCAGAATACACGATGTTCAACGGCTCACAGGTTGCCTAGCGGCTTTGAGCAGGTTCATCAGTCGACTTGGTGAAAAAGCACTTCCTCTGTACCGACTCATGAAGAAATCAGATACCTTCGAGTGGACAGACGAAGCCCAAGTCGCATTCGACGACCTCAAAGTCCTACTTTCCACCCAGCCGGTTCTTACTGCTCCGCTCAGTAAAGAGCCCCTTCTTCTACATATCGCGGCTACAAATCAAGTCGTCAGTACTGTTCTTACAGTCGAGCGAGAAGAAGAAGGCAAAGCATACAAAGTTCAGCGGCGAGTGTACTACGTCTCCGAAGTCCTGACTCCTTCCAAGCAGAGGTATCCCCATTATCAAAAACTGATCTATGGGATCTATATGACTGCGAAGAAGGTGGCTCATTATTTCCAAGACCACTCGGTATCTGTCGTTTCTGATGCTGTGTTGTCGGAAATTCTCCACAATCGAGACGCATCAGGCCGAGTGGCGAAGTGGGCAATGGAGATGCTGTACCGTGACATCAAGTTTGAGGCCAAGAAAGCTATTAAGTCTCAAGCCCTGGCTGACTTTATAGCAGAATGGGTAGAACAACAGCAACCGACCCACATCTACTCGGCTCATTGGACAATGTTCTTCGATGGGTCTAAGATGTTGAATGGCTCCGGCGGTGGTGTTGCGATCATATCACCAAAGGGCGACAAGCTCAAGTACGTGCTGCAGATACACTTTGATTCCTCCAACAACGAGGCAGAGTATGAAGCTCTCCTCTATGGATTGCGCATGGCCATCTCACTCGGCGTCGGTCGCTTGATGGTCTACGGCGATTCAGATTTGGTGGTCAATCAAGTGATGAAAGAGTGGGACGTCAGGAACCCCACCATGACCACATACTGCAATGCAGTGAGGAAGCTGGAGAAGAAGTTTGAAGGTCTAGAGCTCCACCATGTTCCGAGACTGAAGAACCAAGCAGCTGATGAGTTGGCAAAACTTGGATCCACTCGGAGACCAGTCCCGAGTGATGTCTGCCTCGAGCACCTCCACCTTCCCTCAGTCAAAGAAGATCCCTTCACAGAGGAACCGGTACAACCCAAGAGCACAACAGATCCGACTGAAGTCGATGTACCTGATGTGGTTGATCTGGTCATGGAGATTCTGGCTGTCATTCCCGATTGGACTGTGCCGATCATTGCATATATCCTGAGGCAAGAACTTTCAGAAGATGAAGTCCAAGCCAGGCAACTAGTCCGCAGGTCGAAGGCATTCACTGTCATTGGTGGTCAATTGTACAAGGAGAGTGTTTCAGGCGTTCTTCAACGTTGCATTTCCCCGGAGGAAGGGCAGTTGATCCTAGAGGATATTCACTCGGGAACCTGCGGTCATCACGCTTCTTCGAGAGCAATCGTCGCCAAGGCGTTCAGGGCCGGTTTCTTTTGGCTGCAGGCAAACGAGATGGCTAAAGATATGGTCGACCGATGTGAAGGCTGTCAGTTCTACTCCAACAAGTCCCACGAGCCAACATCTGCATTGAAGACAATCCCTCTTGTGTGGCCATTTGCAGTTTGGGGATTAGATACAGTCGGACCATTCAAGATAGGCCAAGGAGGCTACACACATCTGTTGGTGGCAGTCGACAAGTTCACAAAATGGATAGAAGCCAAGCCCATCAAGAAACTCGACGCCTCAACAGCTGTCAAGTTTGTCAGGGACATCATTTCCAGATTCGGGGTACCTCACAGCATAATCACGGACAACGGAACAAACTTTGACTTGGACAGATTCAAAGGTTTCTGTGCGAGTCAGGGTATCCGAGTGGATTTTGCTTCCGTAGCACATCCTCAATCCAACGGACAAGATGAGCGGGCGAATGGGCTTATTCTTCAAGGTTTGAAGCCCCGACTCCTGCGAGAGGTAGGACACGCTGCTGGCGCATGGGTCACCGAGTTACCTTCAGTGCTTTGGGGCCTCCGCACCACTCCGAACAGATCAACGGGGCGATCACCGTTCTTCCTCGTTTATGGAGCAGAAGCGGTCCTTCCGAGTGACCTGCTTCATAATGCCCCATGAGTCGAACTCTTCTCCGAAGCTGAAGCAGAATAAGCAAGGCAAGATGGAGTAGATCTTCTAGAGGAGGAACGCGAGATGGCACTAACTCACTCAACAATTTACCAGCAAGATCTGCGGCGCTTTCATGCGCGTCACGTCAGGAGTCGCACATTCCAAGCAGGCGACTTAGTGCTCCGAGTGGATCAGCAAAGACCCCACAAGTTGGCTCCGGCCTGGGAAGGGCCTTTCATCATCTCCAAGGTGCTGAACAACGGAGCATACAGACTCTACAACATTCAGAGGGAGACAGACGAGCCGCGTGCATGGAATGGAGATCTCCTCGAGCGCTTCTATACCTGATCGTCGACTGAAGCAGTGTAACGAACAAGTATTGATGAAATAATATACAACAGATTAAGTTTTTTGCAGATTCATAGTTTTTCCACGGTCGCAGACTCTGGTCACACAAAAAAAACTTAGTTGCGATACTGAATCGCCTAAGTTCTAACTTCCTCCGAGTGTGCGCTAAACGTCGCGCTCGGGGACTTAGCTGTGATCAAGAATCACCTAAGTAATAACTTCCTCCGAGTGTGCACTAAACATCGCACTCGGGGACTTAGCTGCGATCCTGAATCGCCTAAGTACTAACTTCCTCCGAGTGTGCACTAAACGTCGCACTCGGGGACTTAGCTGCGATCCTGAATCGCCTAAGTACTAACTTCCTCCGAGTGTGCACTAAACGTTGCACTCGGGGACTTAGCTGCGATCCTGAATCGCCTAAGTACTAACTTCCTCCGAGTGTGCACTAAACGTCGCACTCGAGGACTTAGCTGCGATCAAGAATCGCCTAAGTAATCACTTCCTCCGAGTGTGCACTAAACGTCGCACTCGGGGACTTAGCTGCGATCCTTAAATCTCCTAAGTTCTAACTTCCTCCGAGTGTGCTCTAAACGTCGCACTCGGGGACTTAGCTGTGATCAAGAATCACCTAAGTAATAACTTCCTCCGAGTGTGCACTAAACGTCGCACTCGGAGACTTAGCTGCGATCCCAAATCGCCTAAGTAATAACTTCCTCCGAGTGTGCACTAACGTCGCACTCGGGGACTTAGCTGTGATTCAGAATCACCTAAGTACTAATCTTCTCCGAGTATGCACTAAACGTCACACTCGAAAACAACATTCAAACACAAGAGTAAACGCTTTCATTCGGATTCCAAAATTCTCGAAAAGATAGTTAACTCGGTGCGGATCAAGATTACCCACACCGATTTAAAAGTGTGACATCCAACAGAAGTGGCCAAAGTACCTTACAGATAAACACTCGTCATACCGAGGAGAAAGTTTTCTTACGCGTCAGCTGGGCCGGCGCCAGGACTGGAGGGCTCCACGAAAGTGTCCAACTCGATTCGGTCGGCGATGCGGGTAGCACTCTCAAGGAACGTCTCCATGAAGTCTTCGAATCGAATCTTCTTCGTGTTGGCGTCTTTAGCTTTTCCTCACGCACCTCCTTGCAATGGACTCGGACCAAGGACAGAGCAACATCTGCATCGCAATGCGCTGCCGATTTCTTCCACGATTGCACTCGGCTCGGAATCTCCTCCAGTCGCGCCATCAAGGTCTCCATCTCCTGCCGCGACTCGTCTTCTGGCCAAAGTTCCTTGTCAATTCGGCCAACAACCTCTCTGAGTCGACCGATGAAAGGACCCACTTTTCCTATGCGGATATGCGCCCGGAGCAGATCCCGATTGGCGTCCTCGCCGAGTGGCACGTTGTCCTGAATGGACCGCTCCACAGCCGCTGCTTCAGCTTCAGCATCTACGCAAAAGTCTGCAACAAAAGGGCAAGTATACAATAAACGCCGAGTGTAACGCACACGGTACAAGCACTCGGCAAAACATAAGACTTACCAGCCAGACGAGTCATCATCTGCCCAGCCCAGTCGTCGACATACTTCTCCTGAGCTAGGCATCGTTTGTTCAGGACGGCCATCTGATTGTGTAGAGCAGTCCTCTGTTTCTTCATTCTTTCCACCTCCTCCGTCAACACCTTGTTCGCCTCCCGAGCCTCCTCCAAGGACTTCTCTCGTCCCTCCAGAGCATCCTTCATGCCGGCCATGGCGAGCATAGCCGCATCAAGTTCACCAGCGAACTGGTTCCTCTCCGCTCTCAGAGCCTCATAGGCCGTCCCCATTTCACAAGTTTTCTGCCACCAAGAAACAAGGGACATTCAGAAAGTTCAACAGTTAAAGATCTAAGTTCTTTAGACCCCTGCCGACGCAAGCAGTCGACAGCGGTCTCGGGGACTACACCGAGTGGGTTCACTCAGAGTGTCCCCACTGGCATGCAGCTCAAGCAGGCCTGCCCTATTGAGATGCATGTCATAACTTACGCCTACGAGGCCGATACTACCAGACCTGAGTACAACTTACTCTCGGGGACTTCTACAGTAAATGCAATCCGACTGCAACAACTACTCGTACTCAGTCATACTATTTACAGACACAAACAAAGTAAAGACAATATGTATAAAGACAACTGTCGGTGCAAGCACTCGACAGAAGTCTCGGGGACTACACCCACTGGGTTCACTCGGAGTGAACCCATTGCAAAAACAGCTGTTATTCAAGACCACCCAGTGGGTTACAAGAGAAAAGTAATTACTTACTAGACCACTTACTCGGATGTCGTCTCGCAGCTCCAAGCTCTGCTGGTACAAGGCTGCAATGGAGTCGTAAGCCCTCTTGGCTTCTCCAGCCATCAGTTCCGCCTGCACCATAGCCCCCTTGGCTGCCCCCACCTGCTCCTCCGGAAGACGCTGGATGCTGAATTCAGCATTCGACGAGCCTGGAATTGTCGGAAGCTCCTAAGGCATCCCAAGGTCCGCCCCAGTCGGCTCCTCCTCCACCAGCACTGGTTCAGTCTGCGGCGGCACCTCAGTCGGCAGGACGTCGGCGGCGGGAGCAGCAGCAGGAGGAGCAGCCTCAAGAACAGGCTCCACAGCGGGGTCGGCTCTCCCCTGGTCGTCCTCGTCCACGCAAATCGCCCCTGACAGGCCGAATGACATGACATCTCAGAAAAAGAAAGAGACAAGCCCTATGATAGAATTTGAGACGCGATGGGATAAAACACTCGACGCTCCTACAACGCACCTGGCTGGGACGAAACGACGTTGTCCGTGTCCATGGGGTCGTCTCCTTGGCGCGCCGGAGAGGTGGCAGAGGTAGCGACCCTGTCGAGTGAAATCCATCCGGCCAGTAAACAGAAGTTCACTCGGATAACAGAAAGAACCGAAAGCTGGATACACTTACGTGGAGGTGATAGGGATAGCAACCCTCATTCGCGGCAGAGCCTTCCGAGGCTTAGGCCCACTCGGCTTGCGCGCCTTAGAAGACTGGCCCGCGGGCTCAGCGGCGGCGTCCCTGGCCCTCTTGGTGCTTCGAACACTCGGGACGACCGGAGAAGTAGGTGGAGCACTCGACGACGCAGGAGGAGCCGAAGGGACGACGGGCTCGTGTCGGCGCTTGGTCCGATGCTGTGGTCGTGGAGGTGGCGAGTCTTGCTCCTCGTCTTCTTCCTCTTCCTCGCTGCCCTCCTCCTCCGATTCCCCGCTGTCGGACACGTACTCGGCGCTCTCCACGCTGCCCTCCTGGCTGCCTTCCTCCTCTTCCTCCTCCGTATTCCCATTCGAGATGGGGGAGAACCAGTTGGTCCACACCTGCATAAAGTTCAGTCGGAAACATTAGACATCACACGGAGATATAGACAAACGACTGGAATTAAGACAATTCGATGCACTCGACAAGTGCCACTCACCTGATTCGGTGGAGGATGATCCGCGCTGTAAGGCTTCACTTTCCGAGCTCCTTTGGGGTTCTCGCAGGGACCCGTGACTTGGAGCACCCACGAGGTCACCCTCTCCTCAGTCAGGCCCACCACGTTGGTCCGAGTAGAGTCTTCGGGCCCCGTGTAATGCCACATAGCATGGTCGCGAGCCTGCAGAGGCTGGATCCGCCGACCAAGGAAGACTTCCAGCACGTCTATACCGGTGACCCCCCTCCTGACGACATCCACGAGTGCCTCAACCAAGGGCTGGATGTCGTTCTTCTCGGCCTTTGAGAGCGCGAGCTGCTTAGGCGGGGCGGGCCGATCTGGACTAAAAGGAGGCAACCCAGTCGACGCATTCGGACAGGCGATATCCTGGCAGTAGAACCACGTCGACTGCCAGTTCCTAACCGACTCACTTAACTGGAGAGCAGGATAGCTATTCCGACTCTTCTTCTGGAATCCTAAACCTCCGCAGAGCTGGAGGAGGTGCGTCTTATCATCCGACTGGCTAAGTCGTTTGATAGTTTGGGATCGGGCGAAGAAGATGTGTTTGAACAAACCCCAATGGGGGGGCAGCCGATGAAACACTCACATAAAACTATGAAGGCAGAAAGATGGGCAATGGCATTCGGAGGAAAATGGTGAAGTTGGGCTCCGAAGTGATTCATGATGCCCTTGAAGAAAGGATGCGGGGGCAAAGAAAAACCTCGGTGGACGTGGCTGAGCAGCTCGACGCGCTCCCCCTCCCGAGGCGCTGGCTCGACCTCGTCCTCCGCCGGCAACCTCCAGGACTTATGCACGATCATCCCGTGCTCCACCAGCTGCAGTAGATCCCCCTCCGTCACCGTGGAGGGGAGGAACTCGTCCTGGATCCATCCCGCCGGCAGCGGCTGCTGCCGCCGCTGAGCAGGTGCCGCCGTCTTCCCCTTCTTCTTCCTCGCCTCCATCTTGCTGGTCTGGCCCTTGGTTATGGCGGCGGCTGCGAGCCCTCGGGAGGAAGGAGAAGGGAGGAGTATAGGAGCGCTGGAGGTGGCGAGAAGGGCGGGGCAGGAGAGAGCAAGGGATTCGGCGAGCGTAACAGAGAAGCCTCGCCGCCGAGATTTATATAGGGTTCCGACTGGGTCGCTGGAAAGTGGCCCCGAAACCTTATCCCCCCGACCCACCACGGCGATATTAGTGGAGAGGTTGAAGGCGCGAGAATCGAGGCGTCAGGCGCTACTCGAGCGCGCTGGCGTCATCCCCGCTGAGCACGCGGAAACCGAAATTTGAGGATCCCGGAAAATCCGGCGCTGTCAGTTGACCGGTCGCATCAGAAGATGCCGCCGAAGCACTCGGTTCCCGACAGTCTGTTTCGCGAGTACTTCCACTCGGATCGTGGATCAGAAAAGTCAAAATGGACCGAGGCAAGTAACGCCCAAGCCGAGTCCGTTCCAGTCGGATCCAACTTCAAACATCGCTTCGTCGTTGCAACCCCAATCCATTCGGGGACTGATGATGGGGTTATAGTCCTAGGGTAGGGTCATAGGCCTTCCCTATAGGTCCTACCCAAGGACTACCCCTCCCAAAGGACAAGGGCCTTAGTCAGTTCCGACTGAATTAAGGAATCCCCATCATCAAGTCGCTAGCAGATCCTCGATGACGTCCAGTCGGAGAGTAACATTCGGAGCGTATCTAGCTGACCGACTGGATACCACTCGGTACACCGTGACTCCTGTGGGGGGAAACGGTCGTACGTTTCCAGGTGCATTTATTAGCATTTAGGTCGTCCGTTACCTGTAACGTACACATTCAATCGCCACTACTCCGCCCTTGAATCAGAACCGTTGTGGAGGGCAGCGCACTCTATATAAGCCACCCACCCCCACTGGTAAAGGGGTTAGCAAATCATTGTATTCCATATTCCACTCGACAACAAGCTCCGAGAGCACTGAGACGTAGGGTTGTTACCTCCACCGCAAAGGGGCCTGAACTCATACAACCTCGTCGTAGCTAGGACTCTGCCCATCTCATTCGTACCCTACACATCTACTGTCAGGCTTATACCCATGACACCTCATTTGAGGCTTGTCATAAGGGTTCTCTCTGATGAAATACATGCGTTCTTCAAAGAAATCTTATTTCTGAAACTTTGGACGCTTGGAGAATGGTTGGCGCTGAACTGGCTTAAGATTTTGCTGAGGAATGGGGGAGGAGACAACCATGGCAGTCTCTGGGTTGAGCACAATGAATTCATTGTCTTGGGCGGGTACATTTTCTTCAGCATTTTCCTCAAGTTGAGGAATTTCATCAGGTGGTACTTCTTGCTGGGGAGATGATGCTTGCTCTGGCTGAGCTTCAGGCTGAGGAATTTCTACTTCTTTCTCAGTTTGAGGAGTTGGGTCAGCCTGTTCAGAATGAGGAGTTTGCTCAGAATGTGCATTTACCTCAGCTTGTTTTTCTTCAGCTGGCTTTGTGGCAGAAGCAGTCTCATCAGCTGCTGTAGCTGATGCTTGAGCGGTCTCTGTCTGAGGAATAAGGGGTTGAGGACTGTCATCAATCTGGATTTCCTCATTAGTGTGTTCCTGAGAGGCGACATCCTTCATTTCCTCATCTGCCCTTGTAGCTGGGTCATCAATGACGACCATCTCATATGAAGGGGCGACATTTAGAGGCACTGGATCTAGAGGAGCAGTTTCTTCAGTTTCTTTGAGGCGCTTTGCCTCTGTCTCTTCTACTGCTGAGGAAGCTTTTCTCTTCTTTGCTTCCTTTTCAGCAGCCCTTGTTTTCTTCACGTCTGATGCAGACGGAATTATTTTCTTCACCTTTGAAGCTTTAGGTGAAGGTGTTCTTCTGCAGATTCTTCAGCTGGTAGTGAGGAACCAGCTGGAACAGAGTCATCAGCCTGCTTTGATGAAGTAGCTAGATCAGGAGCAGTCTCATCAGTGGTTGCTATTTCATCAGTTGCAGTTTCCTTGATGATTTCTTCAATGGCCGGTTCATCAACACGGCGCTCCTGGTGTTCTTCCTCAGCTTGAGGAGTTTCCTCCTCATCAGGAGATGCATCTGCTGGCTGCTCAACCAGGGGCTGAGGAGTTGGTGCTCGTTGTGCAGTTCTCTTGTTGTAGTCATCAACAACACTAGTGGCTAGCTTGATGAAATTGTGCTTGATGCTTTTGCGATCTGACAGTTTGTGATACTTTTCAGTTAATACTTGCAGCTCTGCCTGGGTTGACACCAGTGCATCAGGAGTCAGCTTGAGGAGATTTTGCCTGAGGAATTACTCCTTTTTGGCCTTTGCAACCTTTGCCTGCCGGGCCTGCTGTTCTTTCCACTTGGCTTCATTTATGAAGGTGGCCACCATGTGGCTGATGCTAGGAGGAAGTTTCAAATCATCAATGAGTGTGTTTGGGTCCTCATACCATATATTGATGTAGTCGAGGAGGACCTTGGGGGTCCATGGCCAGAGGAATAACACTACCTGATGCTTGTGCTACCCTTTCTTGCTTGTTTCTGATGATGGCTTGCAGGGTTTCATCATCATAATCATCACTTCCCTCTGATGCAGACGGGACTGCGATGATTTTGCTGGGACTGGGCAGAGGTGCACGTTCAGTAGTTGCCAAAGTCTTCACAAGTGGTGTTGAAGACTTTGTCTCCGAGCTAGTTGCAGCTGGGAGTGAGGAGCTGGAGCTGGCGGTCGTAGGCTTCACGACATGCTTCGGTACTGGTTTCTCGTGAGGCTTTAGAGGTGGAGCTGAGGATTTTGGTACTGAGGAGATTGGCGCAGAGGGTTTTGGCGCTAATGGTTTTGGTGTTGAAGGTTTTGGTAATGAGTGTTTTAAAACTGAGGGTTTTGGAGCTAAGGGTTTTGTGACAGATGCCTGAACAGACTTCTCTTGAGGCTTTGGAGCCCTTTGCTTTGATGGCACCAACTGCGTGTGAGGAATTTCTGAGCCTGAGGTTTCTGCCGCTGAGGAATTTGCAGCATCGGAGGCAGCACCTGAGGATTCATTAAATTTCCTCACTGCAGCTTCTGCTTGTTTCTTGAGCTTGGCCAGATGTTTTTCTTTCTCATCTGGGTAGTCATAAATTGTCATGAGACTCGAGGGATGTGCTACTTGATGATCCTCAAGTGGGGCCCTTCTGCCAGGAGGCTTCAAAGCGAATTTCTTCGCATATTTTGGAGTCACAAACCTGTACTCCTTTCATTCCTTCGCCCATCGGCGTTCAATCTTCTGCAACCTTATCTTTCTCTTGGCCATTGTCTCATGTTCATCAGGCATACAATAGTCCAAGTATATGTCCTCAGGGATATCAGCAGTTGTGTTCTGCTCCAGTTTCTTTCCTCCCTTCTGTTTTCTCTCTTCCTCCATTTTCTTCAGTTGAGGACTTTGCTGATGATTTTGAACTCTTGAGGATTCTGATGAGCCTTGAAGAGTTTCTTCCAGAAATGCTGCAAATGAGTTAATGTGATGAGAACCGAGAGATTCATCAGCTGACATGTGTGTACCTGTGAACAGAGTATAGTTGCGAGGAATTTGGAGAGGTCATATGCGTTCTCAGATTTGAAGAAAATGAAGAAGTTTGACAGTTTGAGGAATATAACCAGTGGTTGAGGAATTTTCCTAAGCATACTGTTCTTGGGTTCCAGAGTTGTACAGATCCGAAAATTCGCACAATTGAGGAATCTCGTGAAAATCTTAGATGCTTAGCTAGTTCATCAATGATTGCGGTGATAGGTAGTGTTTGAGGAATCATGTGCGCATCGTATCTTGAGGAAAAACAGATTTCACATAGAAGAGGTAAAATTTCAGATCTAATCTGCTGTAAAAATGGGATATATTTACCCTGGAAAGTGCAAACGAAGAACACAGAAAGTAGTGTTGGAGAGGCTCTTCGGTCGAGTGTCCAATGCACCCTAACTTGGCGGCAGAGGACGTCTACAGCGATGGCGGATGAAGATGGTCCGACTCCAGCATGATTCTGGCGACGAAGAGGTCGAGGCAGTGAAGCTCTTCCTCACCGGTGACAAGATTACCAGCGGTGGCGCTAGGGTTCGGTGGAGTGTGCTGTGGCAGGAGAGCGATGAGGCGAAGAAGAGGATACCGAGGGGGATAAGGACATATTTATATCCCAAAAGTTACTGTTTGGCGCGAAAGTTTCGGACCAGATAGCCCCTGCCTCTACGTCTCCGCAGGACACGTGTAGCTCCCGTACGATGCGGTGGAGATAGTGGAGATCGTGGTTATCCGATCGTGGGAAGTGGGGGTTCAGTTACTGTGCCTTTAATTTTTTTTTTAATTTTTTTGAAGATTTGAGGATTTTCGTTACAAAATCATCAGCTGACAAGGATGCAGTGAGGATTTTGAACAAAGTTTCAAGTAGAACGCATATAAAGAATTGAATAGACTGGATAAGTATAGCATAGAGGGAAAGTAGGGTCCGATCACATTCACTTAGCAGAAACATCAACTTGAAGAATTAGCAATAAGTGAATGCTGTTGAGGACTAGAAGTCACAGTCTATCTAGGCAAATGAAAGTCATCAAGTGTTTTTGAAGATTTTGTAATAGATCATCACAATGAAGAATAACTATTTTGAAGAAAAATGCATTGTGAGGAATTTGATCATTTGAAGAAAATCAACTTGAGGAATTTCACATTGGGCGGTGGCGTTACCCACCATATAAGAATGTTGATTACAGACGCCGCGTACAATTGTCGTAGGGCCCTGAGAATCAATTTCTTCGTTAATTTCTTCACATTCAGAGTGACTTTCTTCATCAGTTGAAGAAAATTGTTTCATCATGTGTTGCACATCTAAGTCATCAACTTTGCATAAGTGTTAGGGTGTGTGCATGTTTTTACAAAACATTTGAAGACTCTAAGATATTTAGCTCACACCGCAACTTGCAAAACCTTTTCTCATCCAAGGGCTTAGTGAAGATATCTGCCAGTTGATCATAAGTCTTCACATGGTCGATGAGGATATTGCCCTTGAGGACATGGTCCCGAAGAAAATGATGACGAATCTGGATGTGCTTGGTCTTCGAGTGCTGTACTAGGTTGTATGCAATCTTGATAGCACTCTCATTGTCACAGTAGAGAGGCACATTCTTCATGTTGATGCCGTAGTCCTTGAGGGTTTGCTTCATCCACAGCAATTGAGCACAACAAGAACCAGCAGCAATGTACTCAGCTTCAGCAGTGGAGAGTGATACGCATTTCTGCTTCTTTGAGGACCAGCAAACTAGTGATCTTCCGAGGAAATGGCATGTGTCAGAAGTTGACTTGCGATCCACACGGTCACCAGCATACTCTGAATCAGAATACCATACCAGATGAAGATTGGAGCCCTTGGGATACCATAATCCTAGTGTTGGTGTGTGAGCTAAGTATCGAAGAATATGTTTCACAACCTTATGGTGTGATTCCTTCGGTTTTGCTTGAAAACGTGCACACATGCAAACAGTAAGCATTATATCTGGCCTAGATGCACATAGATACAATAAGGAGCCAATCATAGAACGGTATACCTGCTGATCGAAATCTTTACCATTTTCATCAGTGCCGAGGTGGCCGTTGGTAGGCATTGGAGTCTTGGCACCTTTGCATTCATGCATGTCGAATTTCCTCAGAACATCCTTGAGGTATTTCTCCTGTGATATGAAGATCCCATTGCTTTGTTGACGAATTTGAAGCCCTAAGAAGAATTTCAGCTCCCCCATCATGGACATCTGATATTCTTCACTCATCATGTAGGCAAATTCATCACTTTATCTTTTGTTAGTACAGCCAAATATGATATCATCAACATATATTCGACATACAAACAACTCATTATCATAAGATTTTGTGAAAAGAGTTGGGTCGAGTGAACCAGGTTTGAAGCCTTTCTTCATGAGGAATTCTTCCAATGTATCATACCATGCCCGAGGGGCTTGCTTGAGACCATACATGGCCTTTTTGAGTCTGAAGACTTTGTCTGGATTCTTTGGATCCTCAAAACCTGGGGGCTGAGCAACATATACTTCTTCCTCAAGCTTACCATTGAGGAATGCACTTTTCACATCCATTTGATATAAGGTGATGTTATGATGATTAGCATAAGCAAGTAGTATTCGAATAGCTTCAAGTCGAGCAACAGGTGCAAAAGTTTCATCGAAATCTATTCCTTCAACCTGGGTGTAGCCTTGGGCTACAAGTCGTGCCTTGTTCCTCACCACTTGACCGTCCTCATCTTGCTTGTTTCGGAAAATCCACTTGGTGCCGATGATGTTATGCTTGCGAGGATCTGGTCGTTTGACGAGCTCCGATACGTAATTCAGCTTGAATTGAAGAAGTTCGTCTTGCATGGCTTGGATCCACTCCGGTTCCAGAAAAGCCTCAGCTACTTTTGAGGGTTCTGTGATGGATACAAAGGAAAAATGCCCACAAAAGTTAACTAAGTGTGAAGCTTTTGAGAGAGTGAGAGGACCTGGCGCGTTGATGTCGTTGAGGATTTTGTCAAGTTCTACTTCGTTTGCAATCCTCGGATGAGCTGGTTGAGGATTTTGTCTGGGCTGAGGAAGTGGTGCCGTTGCAATTTCCTCAGGAGCATCTTCTTGCTTTTTGTCAGCCATGGGGATCGTTTCTTCACCAATTTCCTCAGTGGGGACAATGTCTTCAGTAGGCTTAAGCTTTATCGCTTCCTCAGGAGACAGCTTATCTGGATCAGAAGGCAATTGCTCTCTTTGCGAGCCATTAGTTTCATCGAACCGCACATTTACAGTCTCAACAACTTTATTGTGATAGTTGTTGAAGACTCTGTAGGTGTGCGAGTCCTTTCCATAACCGAGCATAAAACCTTCATGTGCCTTAGGTGCAAATTTTGAGCTATGGTGAGGGTCTCTAATCCAGCATTTTGCACCGAAGACTTTGAAATAACTTACATTGGGTTTCTTGTCAGTGAGGAGTTCATATGAGGTTTTCTTGAGGAATTTGTGAAGATATACCCTGTTGATGATATGGCATGCAGTGTTGATTGCTTCAGGCCAGAAGAGACGAGGAGTATTGTATTCTTCAAGCATAGTTCTTGCCATTTCAACCAGAGTCTTGTTCTTCCTTTCGACGACACCATTCTGCTGAGGAGTATAAGGAGCAGACAATTCGAGAGTAATACCAAGTTCATCAAGATAATCATCAAGACCAGTGTTTTTGAACTCGGTTCCATTATCACTCCTGATGTGTTTGATCTTGATGCCAAAGTTCGTCGAGGCCCTTGAAGAAAATCGTTTGAAGATTTCCTGCACTTCAGTTTTATACACTATGATATGCACCCAAGTATATCTGGAATAATCATCAACTATGACGAAGCCATATAAAGATGCTGCATTGGTTAGTGTGGCATAGTGAGTAGGTCCAAATAAATCCATATGAAGCAATTCGAATGGACGTGTAGTGGTCATGATGGTTTTAGAGGGATGCTTGGATCTGGTCATTTTCCCAGATTCACAAGCACCGCAGAGATGATCCTTGAGGAATTTGACTGATTCGATGCCGATGACATGCTTCTTCTTTGCAAGCGTGTGCAAATTCCTCATGCCTGCATGACCTAGTCTTCGGTGCCACAACCATCCTTCTGAAGTTTTTGCTAGTAAGCAAGTGGCTGGTTGAGGACCTGTAGAGAAAGCAACAATGTACAAATCCCCTCTTCTTACACCTTCGAAGACTTTGGATCTGTCAGATTCCATGATGAATACACATCTATATCTACCAAAGATAACAATCATATCAAGATCACAAATCATCGAGACTGACATGAGGTTAAAACCAAGGGATTCAACAAGCATCACTTTGTCCATATGCCTATCCTTGGAAATAGCTACTTTGCCAAGTTCCAATACCTTGCTTTTACCTTTGTTAGCATATGTGATTTGCTTCAGAGGTGATGGAGTTAGTGGCATATTCATCAGTAAGCTTTTATCACCAGTCATGTGATGTGTGCAGCCACTATCGAGAACCCACTCAGTATTTTTGGGTTTGTCATCCTGCAAATGAATTAGTACAGCTTACCATCTCATATGCTTCAGATTTGAAGAATATGATACTAATTTCATCAGTTCAGTAATTTCATCATAACAGAAATGTAAGGACGTGTGAAATATTTCTATTTCATCAACTATTAGCTTGCGTACTATCAAGCATTTCCTCAGGTCTCCAACAAATTCTTCAGATGATGATTTTCATCTGGAGACCTGACCTGCAGAAGTGATTAGTTCGATTTCTTCACCACCCACATCTGAAGGGGTGGCAAAGCGTTCATCATCGTGCGAGCACCATATGAGAAAGGTGGCATTGAAGCTAATGCACTTCTCTTAACAGTAGGGGGATTAAAGTACTCATATGAATATGCAGAGAACTAGTTTGAGGATTTATGAACATAATGATTTGAGGAGTAATGCTCATATTCATATTCCTTGTAGTTTCCCTGCATGTTAGATGCATAAGCACGGGTACGAGCATAGTTTTGACCAGTTGAGGACTTTGATCCTCTTGAAGACTTTGGTCCTCCTGAGGAATTTGATCTGGGGTTCAGATTCTTGAGTGGTGGTGTCATGAGGACATTCACCTGAAGATTTTCAGGACAACTTTTGGGAACCCAGATTTTCCTCAGAGGAGGGCCATTCCTGCAGTTAGTTCCAACATATCGAGCAAATACTTCACCAGATTGATTTTTGAACAGTTTATAGTTGGAATCAAATGACTCATCCGAGGAATAGGATAATTCACATGAGAAGCCAATTAGATTAGATGGATCAAAAGGAGGCCCAGTAGCAGCAACCCATGAGGTTTTGGGATACTGCTCAGGTTTCCAATAAGATCCATCAGCATTTAATTTCCTCTCAAAGGCAATTCCTTCTTTCCTCGGGTTCCTGTTCAAGATCTACTTTTTGAGCACATCACAAAGGGTTTGATGTCCTTTGAGACTTCTGTACATGCCTGTCACGTACAATTCCTTCAACCCTGCATTTTCATCAGTAACATTTGTGTTTTCCTCAAGTGAGGAAATAGACACAACAGGTGCAGTTGAAGAATTTGTAGCAATGGTAGCATTTGATGATTCTGGTGAGGAGTTAGCAGTTTTGCGTTCAATGCATTTAAGACATGGAGGAATAAATTCAACTTGACTAGCGCTGATCTGTTGAGCTAGTAATGAATCATTTTCCATACGAAGATCATCATGAGACATCCTCAGCTTCTCAAGATCAAGCTTCCTTTGAAGAAATTCGTAGGAAAGCTTCTCATGATCAGTGAGGAGTGTATCATAACGATCCTGAAGATTATCAAATCTAGACTGAAGACTTTTCATGTCATCAGTGAGGATTTGGTTAAGGTTCATTTCATCATTCAACAGATCATCACTTTTGTCTAGCAGTTTTTGAAGCTTTTCCAGAGCAGTTTGTTGTTTAGTGGCAATGATAGCATACTGTAACTGGGTTTCTTATAATAATTATGTTCACAGTCACTTGAATCAGAGGAGGAGGCATTATTTGATACCTTTGAACCTTTTGCCATGAAGCAATAGGTTGGAGCGATGTCATCAGCATAGTCATCGGTATGGATGGTGCAATCATTTTCTTCAAGATTGAAGATTGACTTGCAGACGAAAGCGGTTGCTAGTGCAAGACTAGCCTGTCCGGATTCTGAGTCTTCATCAGAACCCTCTTCTTCATCACATTCTTCTGATTCTGCCTCGGAGTCCATTTCCTTGCCAATAAGTGCCCGAGCCTTTCTGAAACTAGTCTTCTTGTGCGATGAGGGCTTTGAAGATGAGGATTTTGAAGATTTCTTCTTCTTCTTCAAGTCATCAGAACTGTCATCCTTGTATTTCTTCTTCTTTGATTCCTTTCCCCAGCGGGGACAATCAGCAATGTAATGACCTGATTTCTTGCACTTGTGACAGGTTCGTTTCTTGTAGTCCTCAGATGCAGATTCTGATTTCCTCATATCTCTTCTTGATGATTTACCGAACTGGCCTTGTCGTGTAAATCTCTAGAATTTCCTCACAAGCATTGCAAGCTCCTGTCCAAATTCTTCAGGGTCACAACTGCTGTCATCTGTGTCTTCTTCTTCAGATGAGGAAATTGCTCTAGCCTTCAGTGCACGTGGTCTGGAATAGCTTTGTCCATATAGATCTCTCTTTTCTTCTAGCTGGAATTCATGAGTATTTAGCCTTTCAAGGATATCAGCTGGATCTAGCATCTTGTAGTTTGGTCTTTCTTGAATCATCAGAACTAGAGTGTCAAATGAAGAATCCAAGGATCTCAGCAGTTTCTTCACAACTTCGTGATCAGTGATGTCTCGAGCTTCCAGTGCTTGCAGTTCATTTGATATATCAGTGAGGCGATCAAAGGTGTCTTGGCAGCATTCATTGTCATGTCTCTTGAAGCGATTGAAGAGATTGCGAAGAATATCAACACGAGAGTCACGCTGGGTTGATACTCCTTCATTTACCTTGCACAGTCTCTCCCAGATCAGTGTTGCAGAGCCCAAAGCACTTACTCTTCCAAACTGGCCAGGGCTCAGATGGCCACAGATGATGTTCTCCGCTTGAGAATCAAGTTGCTTGAATTTCTTCACATCAGCTGCAGTGACACTGGCAGAAATGATGGGGACGCCATTTTCCACAATATACCAGAGATCATTATCAATAGCTTGTAGATGCATTTGCATTTTGTTCTTCCAGAAGGGAAAGTTCTTCCCTTCGTAGGTAGGACATGCTGCAGTCACCTTGTACATGCCTGCAGTCGACATAACTAAAACTCCAGGTGGTTAAACCAAAATCACACAGAACAAGGGAGTACTTTGCTCTGATACCAATTGAAAGTGCGTTATATCGACTAGAGGGGGGGTGAATAGGAGATTTTTAGAATTTCATCATTGAGGAAATTCCTTTTGAGGAAATTCCTCACTAATGACTAACCTACAGCGGAAACAGTAAAGGATTAGACGTGCAAACGTTCACACCAGCAGTATTTCAGAGTGAATAATGTGAAAACAGATTGCACAGTAAGCAGGCACACACAGTAAAGATGATGATTAACTATTGTGAAGAATTTGGGGTTGAGGAAATTCAGAGAAATTCTTCAGCAAATTCTTCAAACAGTCACAGTGAAAGTCATCAACACACAATACAGAGAAAGTACAAAGTTGAGGAATTAGAACCCGATTCTCACAGAAGACAGTCGTTGATGACCCAGTTCCAACTGTTGTGACAATTGTACATCTGGTTTGGAGCGGCTTGGTATTGAAACCAAAGGACACCCAGTCCCGGGACACACACTCCCTACCGTATTCTCCTTGAGCTAAGGACACACAGTTCTCGCCCAACACTCGTGGTAAGTCTTCAGGGAAGACTTCCAAACCCTCACAAACTTGGTCACCTCGCGATCCACAATTGACTGCTGGATTGCTCTAGACCATGACGCCTAACCGTCTGGAGGATGCACAATCCTCAAAGGTAAAAGGCTTCAGTCCCACACAGGAACAACTTCTTCAGTGATTGCTCAATCACTAGGTTTGGTTTGTGGTTTCGGTGGGTGGTGTATTTCCTCACTGATGATTTACTCTCGAAGGCTCTGAGGAATTTGGGTTGCTCTTATGACAAGTGTCAGTTTCTAACGGAGCAGCCAACCAGCTAGTGGTTGTGGGGGGTGGCTATTTATAGCCTGGGAGCATCCCGACATGATTTGACACTAATGCCCTTAAATAATATGACCGTTGGAGTGGATAAGACCAGTGACTTGGCGTGGTTATCGAAACGGTCGGGACCCTCAACTGTGAGAGTCCTCATGTCACTCATATTCCTCACTTGAGGCTTTTGGTAGGATTAGGCTTTGGTTGAGCATCATGAGGAAATCCATTCCATAGTGTTACTTTGACCCCCTTTAACAGTACGGTGTTCCTATTCATCAAATGCGAAGAAAGTAAAATAGAAAACGTAAATCTTCACGCTTCAATTTCTTCAGAATGATTTTCTTCAGGAACCACCGGTCTTCTCAATATCAGTATCTTCATGAGGAATGTCAATTTCATCACAGGTTCCTCGCGATTCATTTCTTCAGCTTCAGACCAATTTCCTCAACTGAAGACATATATTTTTAGGGGTCGATATTCTTCAAATATCTCAAACTCCTCAATGACTTATAGATCCTGTGTACACTTATAAACACATTAGATACTTAACCTATAAGTCTCCAAACCATCAAAATCACTAAGGGGCACTAGATGCACTTACACAAATCCACAACTCATCAGATCTCGACAAACACACCGCCAAAGAGGATTACATCGGATAGATCTCCATGAAGATCATGGAGAACTTTGTATTGAAGATCCAAGAGAGAGAAGAAGCCATCTAGCTACTAACTACGGAACCGTAGGTCTGAAGTAAACTACTCACGAGTCATTGTAGGGGCGATGATGTTGATGTAGAAGCCCTCCAACTCCAAAGTCCCCTCCGGCAGGGCACCGGGAAGGGTCTCCAGATGAGATCTCGCGGAAATGGAAGCTTGCGGCGGCGGAAAAGTATTTTTGTGGATCCCTTGATTTTTTTTCTGTATTTTAGGGAATATATAGGCGAAGGATCTAGGTCAGGGGGGCACCAGGGAGGCCACAAGCCTGCCCACCGCCGCCCCCCTGGTGGCGGATGGGGGCTTGTGGGCTCCCTGTAGCACTCCTGGCTTTGCCCCCTGATCTTCTTCCGTTCGGGAAAAAATCATTTCGGGGATTTTATTCCGTTTGGACTCCATTCCAAAATCAAATCTGAAAAGAGCCAAAAACACAGAAAAAACAGGAACTGACACTTGGCACTGAATTAATAAGTTAGTCCCAAAAAGGATATAAAAGGTACATAAAACATCCAAAGATGACAAGATAACACCATGAAACCATCAAAAATTATAGATACGTTTGAGACGTATCAAGCATCCCCAAGCTTAACTCCTGCTCGTCCTCGAGTAGGGAAGTGATAAAGAATGAATTTTTGATGCTTTCATGCTACCTAGCATAGATGTCCTTTGGAACTCCTCTTATGTGACGTGAATGTTCAGATCCATTAGATTCAAAACAATAGTTTGCTATTGACGTGGAAACAATAATAATTCAGGAAAACTAGCAAGGTAATCATGAACTTTCAAAATAACAAGGCCAAAAGAAAGTTATCCCTACAAAAGCATATAGTCTGGCTATGCTCTATCATCATTGCACAACGAATTTAAATCATGCACAACCCCGGTATTGGCCAAGTAATTGTTTTCACACCTTTACTCTCTCAAACCTTTTCAACTCTCACGCAATACATGAGCGTGAGCCATTGTTTTAGCATTATAAGTGGTGTGGAGTGTGGTGGAGGTTGCAAGACAAAAAAGGAGAAGATAATCACATTAACTAGGCATATCAATGAGCTGAGGAGATGCTCATCAATATATATCACTGTGAATGAGTAGGGATTTCCATACAAAAGATGCACTAGAGCTAAGAGCATGTGAAAGCTCTTTAAAGAAAACTAGTGGGTGTGCATCCAACTTGCTTGCTCACAAGACCTAAGGTAATTTTGAGGAAGCCTATCATTGGACTATACAAGCCAAGTTATATAATGAAAATTTCCCACTAGCTATATGGTGGTGACAAAACGAGAGACTCTCAATCATGAAGATCATGGTGCTTAATATGCAGAAGTGTGTAAAAGTGGTAGCATTGTCCCTTCTCTCTTTTTCTCTCATATTTTTTTTGGTGGGCTCTTTGGCCTCTTTTTTTTGGTGGGCATCTTTGGCCTCTTTTATTTCCTCACATAGGACAATGCTCCATCAATGATGATCATCACACTTTCAACTCAAAACTTAGAGCAATGATGATTCTATATGGAATGCCTTCGGTATTGTACCGTGACAATGATCTAGCATGGCATATATATTAATGGAAACATCATGCTAGCTATATTATGATCATGCAATGGCAATGTAGACGTGGTGGCACATGTCATGGTGGTAGTTGCATGGCAATATATCTCGGAATGACTTTGAAAAATCCATAGTAGGTAGGTATGGTGGCTGTTTTGAGGGAGGCTAATGGTGGGTTTGTGCACCGGCGAAAGTTGCACGGCACTAAGAAGATAGTGATGGTGGAAGGTGAAAGTGCATCTAAACCATGGAGTGAACATTAGTCATGAAGAACTCATATACTTGTTGCAAAAGTTTTATTAGTAATCGAAACAAAGCATTCAACGCATACTCCTAGGGGAAGGGTTGGTAGGTATAAACCATCGCGCGATCCCGACCGCCACACAAAGGATGACAATCAATAGACTAATCATGCTCAGATTTCATCACATAGTGGTTGACCATACGTGCATGCTACGGGAATCACTAACTTAAACACAAGTATTTCTAGATCCACAACACCTTACTAATATAGCTTCAATATTACCATAACCACAACTCAAAACTAATTGAGATGAATAAAATTTCTTTAACTATTCAATGCACATGAAGGTGGAAGTTTTCTTATCCCTTTGTATAACTACCCCTTTTGAGACTACTTTCAAAGCATAGATCAACTACCAAGCCACGCACCGCTGCGCTCTAAAATATATAAGTGAAGCACATAGATCAAAAGTATCTAGCTCAAAAGATATAAGTGAAGCACATGTGAGCTGAATTGTCTACCAAAAGATATAAGTGAAGCTCGACAAAATCATGGTGAGTGCATGTCTCTCTCTCTAGGTGTGCAGCAAGGATGATTGTGACACAACAAAAATAAAATACTCCTACGATACAAGACGCTCCAAGCAAAAACACATAACATGTGGTGAATAAAATATAGCCCCAAGTAACGTTATCGATGGATTGAAGACGAGAGAGGGGATGCCTTCCCGGGGCATCCACAAGCTTATGCTTTTACGACATCCTTGAATATCTTGGGGTGCCTTGGGTATCCCCAAGCTTGAGCTCTTGCCACTCTTTACCTCTTTGTCCATAAGAACTTCACCCAAAACTTGAAAACTTCACAACACGAAACTTAAACAGAAACTCGTGATAACATTAGTATGAGAAAGCAAACCACCACTTCCTTAGGTACTGTAGAAAACTTAAATTCTACTTATTCTGATGTTGGGTTACTGTATTTTCAATCTTCCATGGCTAATACCCCCCGATACTATCCATAGTTTCATCAAAATAAGCAACCAACACAACAAAAACAGAATCTGTTAACAGCAGACCAGTTTGTAGCAATCTGTATATTTCGTATACTTCTGGTACTTCAAAAATTCTTAACAATTACGACAGTCTGAATAATTTGCTTAGAAATCAGCAGAAAAAAGAATCAACTCAAAAGCTCTTACATAAAAAAAATGAACATTCTTTTCGTGAGCAGAAAGTTTCTGTCTTTTCCAGCATGACCAAATGATCATCCCCAAGACTAATCATAATGGTTTTGCTTGGCACAAACGCAAAAAGAAACACAAAAACACAATCATAATAGAATTATGAAAGTACGAAAAACACAAAACGGAAAGAAAAAGGATAAATTCGTTGGGTTGCCTCCCAACAAGTGCTTTTGTTTAACGCCCTTAGCTAGGTAAAAGGTGATGGAATCACGTGTAGTCATCTTTGGTGCTCAAACCATAAGTAGCCCTCATCATAGATTCATAAGGCAATCTTATTTTCTTTCTAGTAAAGTGCTCCATGCCCTTCTTTAAAGGAAATTGAAATCTAATATTCCCTTCCTTCATATCGATGATAGCACCAATAGTCCTTAGGAAAGGTCTAACAAGAATAATGGGACATGAAAGATTGCAATCTATGTCAAGTACAATGAAATCCACGGGTACATAGTTCTTATTTGCAACAATAAGAACATCATCAATACTTCCCGTGGGTTTCTTGACACTAGAATCCGCAAGATGCAAATTAAGAGAACACTCTTCAATCTCATGAAAACCAAGAATATCACATAAAGACTTTGGAATCGCGGAAACACTAGCACCCAAATCACAAAGCATTGCACTCATAGTTTTTGATCTTGATTTTGATAGTAGGTTCCCACTCATCATGAAGTTTTCTAGGTATAGAGACTTCTAATTCGAGCTTCTCTTCAAGAGATTTTATCATAGCATCTACGATATGCGCGGTAAAGGCTTTGCTTTGGCTATAAGTATGTGGAGAGTTTGTAATGGATTGCATCAAAGAAATGCATTCAAACAAGGAGCAATTATCATAATTGAATTCTTTGAAATCCAAAGTGGGAGTTTCATTACTACACAAAATTTTGATTTCTTCTACTACACTCTCCACACCTTTATCATCAAGATGGGTGGACTCCGAATCATTGGGGCGTTTTTCAACCAAAGTGGATTCATATCCAGCCCCTCCATCAATAGGGTTGTCACGCGAAAACAAAGATTCAAGAGGAGACACACCAAGCACTTTAAGATCTTCGTGATTTGCATCACAAATTTCAGGTTTAGCTGCCATCTTATTGACTAAGGTAGCCTGCTTGTCAGAAATTTGGCCCACCAATTTTTCAAGGTGAGCAAGCTGATAATTAAGTGCAAGGAAATCATTGGCCATATCATCAACCTCTTTATTCAAACAGACCAAAAAGGAATTTTGCTCTTTTAATTCCCTACGAAAGTAACTATTTTCGTCAAACTGAGAAGACATGAAACCTTTGACATTAGTTTCAATCTCCTCCAATTTTATGAAATAGTTTGGTTTGGCCATGAGGGAAGGTCTCTCACGGACAAGCCTAAGAGCAGGCGGGCGAAAGGGAACGACAAAAAGGCAAAAAGCAAAAGAAAACGGCAAAGGAGAAAGGCAAATGAAAACGACAAATGTGAAGTGGGGGAGAGGAAAACGAGAGTCAACTGGCAAAAAAGTAAATGCGAGAGATGAGTTTGTGAGACCTACTTGGATAGATCTCTCCTTCCCCGGCAACGACGCTAGAAATACTTCTTCTACTGCAACAAAAGACCTTCCAATGGCGCCAGAAATAAGCGTGTCGACGGCACCAGGAATCCTTCTGCTACGGCTACACCTTAAGGGACTTCCTAGGCAAATATGCAAAGGATTTCCCCCGTGGCCTTGGAGCCTTGCGTTGGTGTTCCCTCGAAGTGGAAAGAGTGATGTAGCGCAGCGGTGGTAAGTATTTCCCTCAGTTTGAGAACCAAGGTATCGATCCAGTGAAGGAGTATCACAAGTGCGTGCACAAACACAAAAACTTGCTCCCAACGCTATAAAGGGGTTGTCAATCCCTTATAGATTGTTTGCCAAGTGAGAACTGAAAGCAACAAAGTAACGAAGCAAAGTAAAAGCGAAGTGGAAATGATAGGTGTGAATAGACCCGGGGGCTGTAGTGTTTACTAGTGGCTTCTCTCGTGAAAGCAAGTAGACGATGGGTGAACAAATTACTGTCGAGCAATTGATAGAACCAAGCAAAGTCGTGACGTCATCTATAGCAATGATTATATCTATAGGCATCACGTCCAAAACAAGTAGACTGATAGTTTCTGCATCTACTACTATTACTCCACACGTCGACCGCTATCCAGCATGCATCTAGTGTATTAAGTCCAAAAGAACAGAGTAACGCCTTAAGCAAGATAACATGATGTAGATGGACAATCTCATATCTACGACAGAGCCCACCTTGTTACCCTTGATGGCAACTACATGATGTGTGCCTTGCTGCCCCTACTGTCACTGGGAAAGGTCACCACACGGTAAGAACCCAAAACCAAGCACTTCTCCCATTGAAAGAATCATAGATCTAGTTGGCCAGACAAAACCCAAGACTCGGAGAGACTTACAAGGATATCAAATCATGCATATAAGAAATCAGCAAAGACTCAAATATATATCATAGATAATCTGATCACAAATCCACAATTCATCGGATCTCGACAAACACACCGCCAAAGAGGATTACATCGGATATATCTCCATGAAGATCATGGAGAACTTTGTATTGAAGATCCAAGAGAGAGAAGAAGCCATCTAGCTACTAACTACGGACCCGTAGGTCTGAAGTGAACTACTCACGAGTCATTGGAGGGGCGATGATGTTGATGTAGAAGCCCTCCAACTCCAAAGTCCCCTCCGACAGGGCACCGGGAAGGGTCTCCAGATGAGATCTCGCGGAAACGGAAGCTTGCGGCGGCGGAAAAGTATTTTCGTGGATCCCTTGATTTTTTCTGTAATTTAGGGAATATATAGGCAAAGGATCTAGGTGAGGGGGCACCAGGGAGGCCAAAAGCCTGCCCACCGCCGCCCCCTGGTGGAGGATGGGGGGATTGTGGGCTCCCTGTAGCTCTCCTGGCTTGGCCCACAAGCCCCCTGATCTTCTTCCGTTCGGGAAAAAATCATTTTGGGGATTTTATTCCGTTTGGACTCCGTTCCAAAATCAGATCTCAAAAGAGCCAAAAACACATAAAAAACAGGAACTGGCACTTGGCACTGAATTAATAAGTTAGTCCCAAAAAGGATATAAAAGGTACATAAAACATCCAAAGATGACAAGATAACAACATGAAACCATCAAAAATTATAGATATGTTTGAGACGTATCACCTCCCAACAAGCGCTTTCTTTTATGCCTTTGAGCTAGGCATGATGCAAAAAAATATCAAGTTGTATCAATTGAACAATCACAAAGATCATCAAAAATCTCTTCAATAGTACAACTAATCTTAAGAAGACTCTCAAAGAGAGGCCTAGTGGCAACACTTCTAGGAACAAAAGCAAACATAGTAAGACCAATTGGAATTTTATTTCTAATTCTATTTAAGAGAGGTATCTCTTCCAAGGTCTTCACAGTTTCAACACCCTTAGCAATAGGTATACTCGTTTCGGGTTGAGGAACCTTGGGTACGTGAACGAACTTAGGTTCCTTCCTTGCGGGGGTTTCTACTATTTTAGTCTTGATGGATGATAGAGTAGTTCCTAAAGTTTCAATAATATCCTCGATCTTATCAATCCTAGAAGGATCCACATCATGGGATTTAAGGGTCTCCAAAGTTTTGTAAATTTTGTGCATAGAGCTATCAAGTATATTTAAGTTCCATTGAATCCTACGATCTACTTCATTTATTTTACCCATGCTTGGAATCTCTAGCTTTATATTCTCAAGTTTACTCATAATGTGAGCTAAAGTGATATCAACCTTTATGTCAACAATAGGTGGGATTCCGACAAGATTTTCCATAACGTTAAGAGCCTCCCAAACAGGAGCTTCCATGAAATTCCCACGTATTGTTGTGTCTAGAACAAACCTATTCCAAGAAGTAATACCAACATAAAAATTTCAAAGCAAAATAGTGGTGGATTGCTTCTTGGTGGCTCTATCTTGAGAATCTTTCATTCTATACCAAGCATCTTTCAAACTTTCTCCACCCCTTTGTTTGAAGGTGAGAATCTGTCCTTTGGGTGCAACACCAAAGGCAAAGGACTTAGACATACCGACTAAACAAAGCAAAGTAACTACTCTTTTTTATAGTTTTGGTATAAGACTCTAAAGCAAAAACTAGAAAGCAAACTAACAAGACTAAAAGCAAAGGTAAAGGATAGTGTGCAACTCCCCTATCTTGAAGATTGGAGTCCCCGACAACGGCGCCAGAAATTTTCTTGATGACGAGTTGATGGATATACTTCTCGCCCATCCTTGGTTACCCCAAGTGGAAGGTGGAGATGTAGTCAGCAACAGATTTCCCTTACACGGGGACTGTAAGGAGGACTCCGAGGATCAACAAGTAGGTGTCCGCTGCTCTGGCGCTAGCACAAGACATGGACCTGGACACACAGCCAATAACATTGCTCCCAATGAGTTCAAAGCGGTTGTCAATCTCTCCGGCCTTGTAGTTTGCAAAGGATCAAAATACAAGCGGGAATAGTGATAGTGATTGCAGCGGAAAAGTAAATAAAAACAGTAAATGGTGGAGGTGTAAACAATGGTGGTAATATGGACCAGAGTCCCATGATGTTCACTAGTGATGTCTCTCTCCCAAAAGACGATAAACAACTATGCTGGGTAAACAAATTACAGCTAGGCAATTGACAGAATTATAAACGCACCGCAATGCTAATCATGCTACAAGAAAGTTAGAGACTCAAAAGTAATGGGCAGTACGCCAAGACAAGTAGACCGTTTATCCATCAGTATCTACTCTCTAATCATCCACCTTGACATATCTATCCAGAACATGTTGCTGGTATTAAGTTGCGAGCCCCACCCAAAGTGTAAACTCAAAGCAACGAACAACTGCATTAACGAACTTTGCGTAAGGTGAACAATCCTTGCAACTGTGGTCACAAGTACCGTGGTTTTCTCCCTGGTGGCAACAACACATCCCCTAGTCTCACGTTTCTGTCATTCAAGCTAGACATCAGGGGGGCATGAACCCACAATCATGCATAACGCTCCCTCTTGGAGTTACAATCTACTACTCGGCCAAAGCAATAAAAAGCAACGGAGAACATGCATGAATTACTCAAGAACGTAATTTTTTTGACTCGGAAATAGTTGGAGAGGCTCCTACTATGCTATAATATAATAAGTAATATTTACATGAAGAGGAGTAGTATCTTCAAAGTAAGAGAAAGAGTAAGATAAAGCTAGTCTAATGATTGTTTACAATGGAAGTGATATAATCACTGAGATCAGTAGGCACTCTATATCTAAGCCAATTAAGATCAGCCTTAGTCCTTCCAAGCCAAGAGTCATGTGTAGGATTGATATGATTGAAGATATAGTTGTTCCTATCTTTCCAGATATTCTCGGCAGCAATAGTGAATATTTCAAAAAAGAGTTTGCCAGAATTTTTTTCTTTTGCTCTGATTGTAGCTTCAATTCTTGAGTTGTTGGTGTTATAAGATATATCAATCTTGGCCCAACATAATATATAACTCATCACAATCTGAACATAATCTCATAATCCATTGGATCCCAGCAAACTCAGCATAGCAACAGCAGGTAAGTTATATAGATGCCTTGATCATGCAGGGCAGCTCACAAGCGCTAAGCATTGAAGCACAAGATTGGAGAGAAGACATCACATAACTACTGGTCATGGACCCATGGTCCAAGGAGGACTAGTCATGGCACGTCTAGGAAGCGTCCATGGTGGTGGAGAAGCTCCCGGAGGTCAATCCTCCTTCCGGCAGGGTGCCGGGAAGAGGTCTTCTGGCGCTCCCGATCTCGGAAGCGCTGCGGCGGCGGGAACGGTGGAGAAATTCGCGATTCTCGATATGATGATAGGGTTTTCTGTCGGAGAGGTAAATATAGGCCGAAGGAGGGCACCAGAGGAGGTGGGCCCCACCCAGGCAGCCTGGTGGCGCAGCCAGGAGGTGGCCCGTGCAGGGTGATCGTCTGGGCAACCCCTCGCTCCCCTCTGGCCCCCCTCGATGCTTCGTGAAGCTTCTGTCATGCTGATTTTATATATTTTTCTTGGAATTTTTGGGGCTTTGGAAATTGGGGTAAAAGTCCGTGCAAAAAAGACATCAACTGACAGAAACTGGCATTGGGTGCACTAAGTTAGTAGGTTAGTCCAAATATGTGTGAAAAGGTATAAAAGTGTAGCAAAACATATAACAATTTCACCCAAAAGAGCATGGAACAAACATAAATTATAGATATGTTTCTGACGTATCAGTGACCAAGAATGATCTCCAAAGGATACCCAGGCGGCCCACTAGGCACAAGGGCACGCCTAGGGCCCATGGTGTGGCATGATGGCTAGTGGGGGCCTCGGGCACCTCCTCTACCGTCTTTGAGCTCTATAAATACCCTAATATTCCAGAAACCCTAGAAGAGTCAACGAAAAATCGCTTCTGCCGCCGCAAGTTTTAGAAACCACGAAATCCAATCTAGATCCCATTCCATAGAGGAACACGATCACAAAGGGGTTCATCATCCTCATTGGTGCTCCTCCGATGATACGTGAGTAGTTCATATTAGACCTGTGAGTCCGTAGGCAGTAGCTACATGGCTTTCCCTATCGTTTTGCTTCTCAATACAATGGTCTCTTGGAGATCCATTTGACGTAACTCAATCTTTTGCGGTGTGTTTGTTGGGATCCGATGAATTGTGAGTTTACGATCAGATCTATGAAATTATATCCATTCTTTATTATTATAACCTCCTATTTATTCTCCGATATTTGGTTTTGTCTGACCAGCTTGATCTTTTATCTTGCAATGGGAAGAGGTGCTTTGTGATGGGTTCGATCTTGCGGTGCTCAATCTGAGTGACACAAGAAGACATGACACGCATGTATCGTTGCTATCAAGGATAAAATGATGGGGCCTATTCCTACATGAATAGATCATGTCTACATCATGTCATTATTCTTAAAGCATTACTCCGTTTCTCCATGAACTCAATACACTAGATGCATGCTCGATAGCGGTCGATGTGTGGAGTAATAGAAGTAGATGCAGGCAGAAGTCAGTCTACTTGTCTTGGACATGATGCCTATATACATGGTCATTGTCTTGGATATCGTCATAATTATTTCTCTTCTATCGATTGCCCAACAGTAATTTGTGTGCCAACCATTTTCTATTTCCTCGAGAGAAGCCACAAGTGAAACCTACGACCCCCGGGTCTATTTCACATCATCTATTTGCAATCTATACTTTGCTATCGCGTTTCCACTTTAATTGCTCTTTTATTTTCAGATCTATATTATCCAAAAAAAATACCTTGCGGTGTTTTATTCGCCATCACTTTATTTGCATCTATCAATCTATCCTTTTACTTTACCCACGAGGGATTAACAACCCCTACACGCGTTGAGTTGCAAGGATTTGCTACTTGTGTGCAGGTACCGCTTACATAGTCTTCTGGATCTTCCTACTGGATTGTTACCTTGATTTCATAACTGAGAGAAATACTTGTCGTCGTTGTGCTACCTCACCCTTTAAGCTTGGAGGGAAACCAACGCAATCAGCGAGGAGTCACTCCTTAGTCACATTGCTTGCAAGCTTCTTGTGATGTTTTACTATCAAGTGGGCCCACAGATACCTTTGTTTCATATGGAGTGACAAATCCTAGTCTCGATCCATGCCAACCCAACACACACCCTCGAAGATACATGTAGAGCACCTTTATAGTCATCCAGTCATGTTGTGACATTTGATACCCACAAGGCATTCCTCTAGTGTTAGGGAGTTGCATGATCTCATGGTTATAGGAACAAATACGTTGACATCGAAAAAGAAATAGCAATAAACTAATACGATCAAATGCTATGCGTATGGTTGGGTCTTGTCCATCACATAATTCGCCTAATGATGTGACCCCATTATCAAATGACAACTCACGTATATGGTTAGGAAACCTTAACCGTCTTTGATCAATGAGATAGTCTAGTAGAGGCTCACTCGGGACACGGTGTTATCTATGTATCCACACATGTATTTGAGTTTCCAATCAATACAATTATAGCATTGATAATAAAAAATTATCATGAAGAAGGAAATATGATAATAACCAATTTAGTATTGCCTCTAGGGCATATTTCCAATAGTCTCCCACTTGTACTAGAGTCAATAATCTAGTTCACATCACCATGTGATTAACACCCAATGAGTTATGGGGCTTGATCATGTTTTGCTTGTGAGATAGGTTTTAGTCAACTAGTGTGCAACATACAGATATGTGTGTTCTTTGCAAATCTCTATGTCATACTGTAAATGATGCTACCACGCTCCACTTGGAACTATTCCAAACGACTGATCCACTATACGAATCCGGTTTGCTACTTAGAGTCATCCAGATTTGTGTCAAAGATGGCATCAACATAACCCTTTACGACGAACTCTTTTATCACCTCCACAATCGAGGAACATTTCCTTAGTCCTCTAGTTACCAAGGATAACCTTGACCGTTGTCCACTGATCTACTACTCGATCACTCTTGTACCCCTTGATAGACTCATGGCAAGGCACATACCATGTACAATACACATCATGGCATACTATAGGGCCTACGGCTAAGACATAGCGGGCTACCTTCATCCTTTCTCTATCTTTTGCCGTGGTCGGGCTTTGAGTCTTACTCAAACTCACACCTTAGAATACAGTCAAGAACTCGTTCTTTGGCTAATCCATTTTGAAATCCTTCAAAATCTTGTCAAGGTATGTCTTTATTGAAAGTTTTATCAAGCGTCCTAATCTATCTCTATATATCTTGATGCCTAATATTTTAAGTAGCTTTATCTAGGTTTTCCTTTGAATAACTCCTTTCAAACAACCCTTTATGCTTTCCAGAAATTATACATCATTTTCGATCAACAATATGTCAACCACATATACTTATCAGAAATTCTATAGTGCTCCCACTTAGGTTCTTGTAAATACAAGTTTCTTCATAAACTCTGTAGAAACCAAAAGCTTTGATCACTCATCAAAGCGCTTATTCCAACTTCAAGATGCTTGCACCAGTTCATAAATGGATCACTAGAGCTTGCATGGATTTTAGCATCCTTAGGATCGATAAAAACTTCTCGTTGTATCACATACAACCTTTCCTCAAGGAAACAGTTAAGGAAACAATATTTTGACATCCATCTGCTAGATTTCATAATTGAAAAATGTAGCAACTGCTAACATTTTTCCAACAGACTTTAGCATTGCTATGGGTAAGAAAGTCTCATTGTAGTCAACTCCTTCCACTTGTCAGAAACCTCTTTGCGACAAGTCGAGCTTTCTAAAGGTGACATTTACCAGCATCGCATGTCTTCCTTTTAAAGATCCATTTGTACTTAATAGCCTTACGACCATCAAGTAGTTCTTCCAAAGTCCACACTTTGTTTTCATACATGGATCCTATCTCGGATTTCATGGCCTCCAGCCATTTGTCAGAATCCGGGCCCACCATCGCTTCTCCATAGCTCGTAGGTTCAATGTTGTCCAACAACATAACCTCCAAGACAGGTTACCGTACCACTCTGGAGCAGTACATGTCCTTGTCGACCTACGAGGTTTGGTAGTAACTTGACGTGAAGTTTCATGATCACCATCATTAGCTTCCACTTCAACTGGTGTAGGCGCCACATGAACATCTTCCTGTGCCCTACTAATCTCTGGTTGAAATGACGATTCAATAACCTCATCAAGTTCCACCATCCTCCCACGCAATTCTTTCGAGAGAAACGTTTTCTCGAGAAACGACCCGTTCTTAGCAACAAACACTTTGCCTTTGGATCTGAGATAGGAGGTATACCCAACTGTTTCCTTTGGGTATCCTATGAAGATGGATTTATCTGCTTTTGGTCCGAGCTTATCAGGCTGAAGCCTTTTAACAGAAGCATCGCAGCCCCAAACTTTAAGAAATGACAACTTAGGTTTCTTGCCAAACCCTAGTTCATATGGTGTCATCTCAACGGAATTATATGGTACCCTATTTAAAGTGAATGTGGTTGTCTCTAAGGCATAACCCCAAAATGATAGTGGCAGATTGGTAAGAGACATCATAGTACGCACCATATTCCATAGGGCATGGCTACAACATACGGACACACCATCACACTATGGTGTTCGAGGTGGCATGAGTTGTGAAACAATTTCCTCATTGCCTTAAATGTATACCAAACTCGTAACTCAGATATTCACCTCCACGATCACATCGTAGACATTTCATCCTCTTGTCACGACGATCTTCAACTTCACTATGAAATTCATCAGATCATATATCCGTATCTACTCAAATCATATGTGAAGTAATAAAATAACGATTTCCACTACGTGCTTCAACACTCATTGGACTACATACATCAAAATGTATTATTTCCAATAAGTCACTTTCCCGCTCTATCTCACTTGAAAACGAGGTCTTGAGTCATCTTGCCCATGTGGCATGGTTCCCATGTCTCAAGCGATTCAAAATCGAGCGAGTCCAAAGATCCATCAGCATGGAGTTTCTTAATGCGTTTACACCAATAGGCATGGTTCGCATGCCTCAAGTGATCAAAATCGAGTGAGTCCAAATATCGATCAACATGGAGTTTCTCCATGCATTTTTCACCAATATGACCTAAGAGGCAGTGCCACAAGTAAGTGGTACTATCATTACAAACTTTGCATCTTTTGACATCAATACTATGAACATGTGTATCACTACGATCGCGATTCAATAAACCATTCATCTTGGGTGCATGATCATATAAGATATTATTCATGTAAAAAAGAATAACCCATTATTCTCCAACTTACATAAATAATCTTCTCACAATAAACAAAATCAATATAATGTGCATGCTCAATGCATACACCAAATAACATTTCATCAACCTTGGAAGTACTTCCAACACACATCAACACCTCGTCCTTAGCTAGTCTTCGTTTATTCCGCAACTCCTTTTTCGAGTTACTAATATTAGCAACTGAACCGGTATCAAATACCCAGGGGTAACAACGAGCACTAGTAAGGCACACGTTAATAACACATATATCAAATATATATTTGTTGACATTGACAACCTTCTTATCTCCAAGTATCTAGGGCAGTTCCGCTTCGAGTGACCACTCCCCTCATAATAGAAGCACTCAGTCTCGGGTTTGGGTTCAACCTTGGGTTTCTTCACTCGAGCAACAACTGGCTTGTCATCCTCGAAGTTTCCCTTCTTGCCCTTACCCTTCTTGAAACTAGTGGTTTTACTAACCATCAACACTTGATGCCCCTTCTTGATTTCTACCTTCGCGGTGTCAAACATCGTGAATAGCTCAGGGATCATCATCTCCATCCCTGCAATGTTATAGTTCATCATGAAGCTCCAGTAGCTTGGTGGCAGTGACTTGGAGAACTATGTCAATCACTATCTTATCTGGAAGATTAACTCCCACTAGGTCCAAGCGATTGTAGCGCCCGGACAATCTTAGCACATGCTCACCTATTGAGCTATTCTCCTTCATCTTTCAGGCAAAGAATCTTGTCTAAGGTCTCATACCTCTCAACGCGGGCACGAGCCTAAATCCCAATTTCAGCTCATGGAACATCTCATATTCTTCGTGATGTTCAAAACATCTTTGGAGCCTCAATTCAAAGCCATAAAGCATGAGACACTGAACTATCAAGTATTCATCAAAAGTGTGTCTACCAGATGTTCACAACATCCACAGATGATGCTTGAGGGGGTGGCACACCGAGCGGTGCATCAAGGACATAAGCATTCTGTGTAGCAATGAGGACAATCTTCAGTTTACGGAACGAGCCCGCATAATTGCTACTATCATCTTTGAACTTAGTTTTCTCTAGAAACGTATCAAAAATACATGGGAGCTACAAGGCGAGCTATTGTTCTACAAGATACTTTGCAAAGACAACTTAGACTATGTTCATGATAATGAGTTCAATTAATCATATTACTTGAGAACTCCCACTCAAATCAACATCTCTCAGCTTGTTCGAGTGTAACATGATCGAAATCCACCAACCCAAGTCCGATAATCATGTGAGGTGAGCTGGTTTCATTGGTGAATATCTCCATTTTGATCATATCTACTATATGACTCACGTTCGACCTTTCGGTCTCCTGTGTTTCGAGGTCGTGTATGTACATGCTAGGCTCGTCAAGTTTAACCCAAGTGTTTTGCATGTGCAAAACTTGCTTACACCTGTTGTATGCGAACGTAGAATGTATCGCACCCAATCATCATGTGGTGCCTCGAAACAACAAACCTTTGCAACGGTGCACACTTGAGGAGAACACAATTTTATCTTGAAATTTTAGTGAGGGATCATCTTATAATTCTACCGCCGTCCTAAGCAAAATAAGATGCATAAAAGGATTAACATCACATGCAGATCATATAAGTGACATGATATGGCCATCATCATCTTGTGCTTTTAATCTCCATCTCCAAAGTACATGCATGATCTCCATCGTCACCGGCATGACACCATGATCTCCATCATCATTTCACCATTGGGTTTCTATGCCAACTATGCTTCTACAACTACTGCTAACTCATAGCGATAAAGTAAAACAAAAAGGCAAGAATTCATTAAATACAACCCTATGGCTCCTGCCGGTTGCCGTACTCATCAACATGCAAGTCATAATAATTCTATACAAAACATGATCATATCATACATAACTTATATCTCATCATGTTTTTGGACATATCATATCACAACATACCCTGCAAAGATAAGTTAGACGTCCTCTCCTCTACTTTGTTATTGCATGTTTTACGTGGCTGCTAAGGGCAACTACCAAGAACTGTTATTACCTACGCAAAGACACAACGGTGATATTCAAGTTTCTATTTAACCTTCTACAAGGACCGCTTCTGTCGAATCTGATTCAACTAAAGTGGGAGAGACTGACACCCGCCAGCCATCTTTGTGCAACAAGTTGCATGCAAGTTGATGGAACCGGTCTCTCGTATGTGGACGAGTAAGGTTGGTCTGGGCCGCTTCATCCCACAATACTGCTGAATCAAGATAAGACTATGGAAGTAAGAAATCTTAACATCAACGCCCACAAACACTTTGTGTTCTACTCATGCATGTTATCTACGCATAGACCTAGCTCATGATGCCACTGTTGTGGAACATAACATGGGAAACAAAAAAATGCCTACACTCACCAAGATCAATCTATGGAGATCAACATCTATGAGAGAGGAGTGTATATGCATATCCTTATAGATCGCTAAGCGGAAGCATTGAGAAATGAGATTGATATAGTCGATAGTATTCGCGATCCAATCATGATCCGTCCCATGATCCAATAACGACCCGTCCCAATCTAGCGCCGAACGGACGTCACCTCCTCGTTCAGCACACGTATAGCTCGATGACATCTCCGTCTTCTTGATCCAGCAATCGAGGGTGGAGAGGTAGATGAGTTCTCCGACAGGACGATGGCGTGGTGGCGGTGATGGTGGAGCAATCTCTGCAGGGCTTCACCAAGCGTTGTTAGAGACGTGTTTTGGAGGAGAAACCGATCTAGAGAGAGAGAGAGGGTTGCACCTATGCCTTGGGGTGTGGCTGTCCTCCCTCTCCCTCTCTATATATCAGAGGAGGGGGTAGGTAGGGCGTAGCCTTGGACCCTCCTCCAAGGAGGGCTGGTCGGCCAAAGGGGTGAGGAGTCCTCCTCCCACAACGGAGGTGGGCACCCTAGGGAGGACTCCTCCCTCCCCAAGGTACCTCCCCCACCTACCCTTGGGCGCATGGGCCCTTTAGGGGCTGGTGTGCCACCTCTTAGGACCATGTGCCCCCCGGGGTGCGTGGGCCCCTCTCAGGGGACCCATGGAACCTTTTCGGCACTCTCGGTACAATACTGGAAACCCCCGAAACCTTTCCAGAACTCGAATACCACTTTCCTATATATCAATATTTATCTTGAGACCATTACAGAGCTCCTCGTGATGTCTGGGATCTCATTCGGGACTCCGAAAAACTTTCGGTCACCAACATGTATAACTCAACAATACCAAATCATCACCGAACGTCGAGTGTGCAGACCGTGCAGGTTCGAGAACTATGCATACATGATCGAGATACCTCTACGGTCAATAACCAATAGAGGAACCTATATGCCCATATTGGTTCCTACATATTCTATGAGGATCTTGATCGGTTGAACCACGATGGCAAGGATTCAATCAATCATGTATGCAATTCCCTTTGTCCATCGGTATGTTACTTGCCCGAGATTCGATCGTTGGTATCACCATACCTTAGTTCAATATCGATACCGGCAAGTCTCTTTACTTGTTCCGTAATACAAGATCCTGTGACTAATTCCTTACTGACATTGCTTGCAAGCTTCTTGTGATGCTGCATTACTGAGTGGGCCCAGAGATACCTCTCCGTCATACGGAGTGACAAATCCTAGTCTCGACCCATGCCAACCCAACATGCACCCTCGGAGATACCTGTAGAGCGCCTTCATAGTCACCCAATTACGTTGTGATGTTTGATACACACAAGGCATTCCTTCGGTGTTAGGGAGTTGCATGATCTCATAGTTATAGGAACAGATACATTGACATGGAAAAAACAGTAGCAATAAACTAATACGATCATATGCTATGCTTACGGTTGAGTTTTTTCCATCACATCATTATCCTACTGATGTGACCCCATTATCAAATGACAACTCATGTCTATGGTTAGGAAACCTTAACCATCTTTGATCAACGAGATAGTCTAGTAGAGTCTCACTAGGGTCACGATGTTGTCTATGTATCCACACATGTATTCGAGTTTGCAATCAATTGAATTATAGCATGGATAATAAACAATTATCATGAACAAGGAAATGTGATATTAACCAATTTACTATTGTCTCTAGGGCATATTTCCAACACATCTTGACTCGTAACTGGACTCATAGTTTGTAGTTGTCTGTGTTGTAACTCCACCCTTGACTCGCAAAGCGTATCTAGTTTTATATAGTTGTCTCCATTACAAGTCCATCCTTGGCTCGCAATTAGGCTCATAGTTTGTTTTTATCTCAGTTGCAAGCCCATCCTTGTCTCTTAACCGGGCTTGTGTTTTGTCGTTCCTCCCATTGCAAGTCTACCATTGACTCACAACCGATACTATAGTTTGTTTCATCCTAGTAGCAAGCCGACCCTTGACTCGCAATTGGGCTCGTAGTTTTGTGGTTGTCTGAGTTGCAAGTCCACTTTCAAATCACAACTGGGCTCATAGTTCTCATTGTTGCAAGCATGCCCTCGACTCTCAACTAAGCATCTGTTTTGTTTTTCATCCCAGTGGCAAGTCCACACTTGACTCACAACTGGGATCGTAGTTTCTTTGCAATTGCAGGTCGACACTTGACTCACAATTGGGCTTATTGACTCGCGGGCGTGCCAGCTTGGTGATCGTGATCGTGATCACAAGGAGCTTCGCCTTGGCGCAGCCGGCGGTGTCCTCCTCGTCATCGTTCTTGGCCCCACACCCCTGTTGCTACCTCACCGAACTCCTTGAAGGCGACATCTAGTTCCGCCTGATGTTGGCGGTACTGCCAGTGGCCGAGATGGATCTTGCCGGCATGCGGTAGGACTCAAGCAACGACACGCCCGGTGCAACCGCCCTACTATCATCGAGTCACTCCTCCGCCTGCCGGTTCTCCTCGAGGAGCTGCAGGTTGTAGGCCATGTCGGTTTGTGCCTTCCGGAACTGCTCCTCAAACTCATACTGCATAGTGTCGATGTAATGGGCACGGGCCTCGTCGAAGGTCATGGTTCAACGCACCACAAGGGTGGCGCCGGTGTGGAGGATGGTACTGGCTCGTCGTTGGTCGCATCCTCCATTGGGATGTCGGTGGCCTCTGGTTGCCTGCCAGCCTGTGGGCATGGTGTCCATCTCATTCTTCCGCTTCGACGTGAGCCCATCCCAAAGATATTTGGAGAGAGAGGAGGGCATGATGAGGAAGGTGTTGAGAGGAGAAAGGGATCGGAGGTGGATGAGTGTCGACTATGGCCATGGCTGCAGTATATATGGCGGGGCGAATGACAGTGGTGGCTGGCAGGCGGACCGACGGGTAGGAGTAGGTTCCTGATGACCCACAAGTGTAGGGGATCTATCGTAGCCTTTTCGATAAGTAATAGTGTCAAACCCAACGAGGAGCAGAAGGTATTGACAAGTGATCTTGAGCAAGGAATAACTTCAAGTACTGAAAGATAGCTTTTTATTGATTTTGTAGTATAAGCAACAAGGAAATAAATGCAAGGAAAGTAAATAGTGACGATGTGCAGCAAGTGGCCCAATCCTTTTGAACAAAAAGGATAAGTACATCATCATAAAATGAAATATATCAATGAATAGAGATAAATTATGATACAAAATAGTGATGCATTTTGGACGTATCAACTCCCCAAGCTTAGACCTCGCTTGTCCCCAAGCGAATACTGAGCTCGGTAAACGTGTCCACAAGTTTAGAGAGTGAACTGTTGATAAATAAGAATACAGACAAGAAGCATCATAATTTTTCTACTAAGCTCAACCATCCTCAACAACAATCTCAACTCATAAGGCTCTTATGAAAGAGTGCTACCTCTTGAGCTTGTGTTGTTTTTTCCCTTGAAGAGGAAAGGGTGATGCAGAACAGTAGCAGTAAGTATTTCCCTCAGTTTGAGAACCAAGGTATCAATCCAGTAGGAGTATCAAGGCAAGTCACCAATGTACCTGCGCAAAAACAAACAAACTTGCACCCAACGCTATAAAGGGGTTGTCAATCCCTTCACGATTAATTGCAAGGTGAGATCTGAAGGTGGAAAGTGCATCAAAGTAAAAGTGTAGAGCTGAAGATATGATGTGAAGTAGACCAGGGGGCCATAGTGTTCACTAGAGGCTTCTCTCATGATAGCAAATATTATGGTGGGTGAACGAATTACTGTCGAGCAATTGATAGAACCGCACAAAGTCATGATCATATCTAAGGCAATGATCATACATATAGGCATCACGTCCAAGACAAGTAGACCGATACTTTCTGCATCTACTACTATTACTCCACACATCAACCACTATCCAGCATGCATCTAGTGTATTGAGCTCATAACAAATAGAGTAACGCCTTAAGCAAGATGACATGATGTAGAGGGATAAATTCATGCAATAGATATAAACCCCATCTTTTTACCCTTGATGGCAACAACACGATGCGTGCCTGATACGTCCATTTTGTATCATGCTTTCATGTTGATATTTATTGCTTTATGGGCTGTTATATTACTTTGTGGTACCATATTTATGCCTTTTCTCTCTTATTTTGCAAGGTTTATTTGAAGAGGGAGAATTTAGGGAGCTGGAATTCTGGACTGGAAAATGAGCAAATCTTAGTCCACTATTCAGCACATCTCCAAATGCCCTGAAAAGTTACGTGGATTTTTTTGGGATTATAAAAAAAATACTGGGCGAAAGAACTACACGAGGGGGGCTGCCAGGGCGCCACAAGCCCTGCCACCGCCACCACCCCCCTGGTGGCGGAGTGGGGGCTTGTGGGCTCCCTGACGGCCCACTAGCCCCCCTCTTTTGCTATCTGAATGGTTTTGGTCCATAAAAAATCATATGGGAACTTTTTCGTGGTTTCGCCGCCGCCACGAGGCGGAACTTGAGCAGATCCAATCTAGAGCTCCGGCAGGACGATCCTGCCGGGGAAACTCCCCCCCCCCCCGAGGGGGAAATCGTCACCATCGTCATCACCAACACTCCTCTCATCGGAGGGGAGTCATATTCATCAACATCTTCATCAGCACCATCTCCTCTCCAATCCCTAGTTCATCTCTTGTAACCAATCTTCGTCTCGCAACTCCGATTGGTACTTGTAAGGTTGCTAGTAGTGTTGATTACTCTTTGTAGTTGATGCTAGTTGGATTACTTGCTGGAAAAGTTTATGTTCAGATCCTTGATGCTATTCATTACACCTCTGATCATGATTATGATTGTGCCTTGTGAGTAGTTACTTTTGTTCCTGAGGACATGGGATAAGTCATGCTGATAATAGTCATGTGAATTTGATATTCGTTCGGTATTTTGATATGTTATATGTTGTCTTTTCCTCTAGTGGTGTTATGTGAACGTCGACTACATAACACTTCACCATATTTGGGCCTAGAGGAAGGCATTGGGAAGTAGTAAGTAGATGATGGGTTGCTGGGGTGACAGAAGCTTAAACCCCAGTCTATGCGTTGCTTCGTAAGGGGCTGATTTGGATCCACTAGTTTAATGCTATGGTTAGACTTTGTCTTAATTCTTCTTTTGTAGTTGCGGATGCTTGCGAGAGAGGTTAATCATAAGTGGGATGCTTGTCCAAGTAAGGGTAGTACCCAAGCGCCGGTCCACCCACATATCAAACTATCAAAGTAACGAACGCAAATCATATGAACAAGATGAAACTAGCATGACAGAAATTCCCGTGTGTCCTCGGGAGCGTTTTTCCTCCTATAAGACTTTATTCAGGCTTGCCCCTTGCTGCAAAACGGATTGGGCCACTTGCTGCACCGTTGCTACTACTTGTTACTTGTTACTCTTTGCTTGCTACGTTTCACCTCGCTACACAATCACTTGTTACCGCTACTTTCAGTGCTTGCAGTTATTACCTTGCTGAAATCCGTTTATCAGAGCCTTCTGCTCCTCATTGGGTTCGACACTCTTACTTATAGAAAGGACTACGATTCATCCCCTATACTTGTGGGTCATCAAGACTCTTTTCTGGCGCCGTTTCCGGGGAGTGAAGCGCCTTTGGTAAGTGGAAATTGGTAAGGAAACATTTATATACTTTGCTGAAATTTATTGTCACTTGTCTCTATGGAAACTGTTCCTTTGGGGAGTTTGTTCGGGGTATCTTCACCACGAACAGAAGCACGAGGAGTTGTTCCTCAACCTGAGGTACCTACTGAAAATATCTTTTATGAAATTCCTTCGGGTATGCTTGAGAAACTGCTGGCTAATCCTTTCACAGGAGATGGATCTTCACATCCAGACTTGCATCTGATCTATGTAGATGATGTTTGTGGTTTATTTAAGCTTGCAGTTTTGCCCGAGGATGAGGTAAAGAATGAAGTCTTTCCTTTATCTTTTAAGGATAAGGCGTTGACATGGTATAGGTTATGTGATGATACTAGATCATGGGGCTACAATCGGTTGAAATTGGAATTTCATCAAAAGTTCTATCCTATGCATTTAGTACATCGTGATCAGAACTTTATTTATAACTTTTGGCCTCGTGACAGGGAAAGCTTAGCTCAAGCTTGGGGGAGGCTTAAATCAATGCTATATTCATGGCCCAATCATGAGCTCTCGAGAGAAATCATCACTCAAAACTTTTATGCTCGGCTTTCTCATGAAGATCGTACCATGCTTGACACTTCTTATACCGGTTCTTTTATGAATACGGATATTGATCACAAGTGGAATTTATTGGAGAGAATCAAACGCAACTCTAAAGATTGGGAGTTGGAGGAAGGTAAGGAGTCAGGTATGAATTTCCAGTTTGGTTGCGTTAAATCTTTTGTTGAGACAAACACATCTAGAGATTTTTGCGCTAAGTATGGACTTGACTCTGAGATAGTAGCTTCTCTATGTGAATCTTCTGCTGCTCATGTTGATCTTCCCAAAGAGAAGTGGTTTAAATATCATCCTCCTGTAGAAAGCAACATAGCAAAAACCAATCTAGTTGAGGAGAAAGTCATTGCTTTTAGTGATCTTGTTGTTCCTTGTGCTTACACTGAGAAACCACCATACCCTGCTAGGATAAAGGATTATTCTAAAGCTCCAACTGTGATACGTAGGGGTTACATTAAACCACTTGCACCCTCTGAGGAGATTAGAGTTGAACCTAGTGTTGCTATTATCAAAGATCTCTTAGCCGAAGACATAGATGGGCATGTTATCAAATTCTGTGAGGACTCCGCTAGAATTGCTAAACCTCACGCGAAAGACAAACACAGACCTGTAGTTGGCCTGCCCATTGTTTCTGTCAAGATAGGAGATCACTGTTACCATGGTTTATGTGATATGGGAGCTAGTGTTAGTGCAATACCCCATTCTCTATATGATGAAATCAAAGATGAGATTGCACCTGCTGAGTTAGAACCCATTGATGTCACTATTACGCTAGCTAATAGAGACACTATCTGCCCTCTGGGAATTGTGAGAGACGTAGAAGTCCTGTGTGGTAAGACGAAGTATCCTACTGATTTCCTCATCCTTGGTATTGCACAAGATAGCTTTTGTCCCATCATATTTGGTAGACCCTTTCTAACCACTGTCAATGCTCACATTGATTGCATTAAGGAGACTGTCACAGTTAGTTTTGAGGGTGTGTCTCATGAATTTAACTTCTCCAAGTTTGGAAGACAACCCCATGAAAGAGAGTCGTGTGGTAGGGATGAAATCATTGCTCTTGCCTCTATTGCCGTACCTCCTAGGGATCCTTTAGAGAAATATCTTCTTGAGCATGAAAATGATATGCATATGGAGGAAAGAGATGAGATAGATAAATTTGTCTTAGAACAATATCCTATTCTCAAGAATAATCTGCCTGTTGAACTGCTTGGGGATCCTCCCCCACCAAAGGGTGATCTTGTTTTTGAGCTTAAACAGTTGCCTGATACTCTTAAGTATGCCTATCTTGATGAGAAGGAGATATATCCTGTCATTATTAGTGCTCTCCTCTCAGAGCACGAAGAGAAGAAGTTACTAAGAAATCTGAGGAAGCACTGTGCTTCTATTGTATATACTCTTGATGATCTTAAGGGTATTAGTCCTACTCTATGTCAGCAGAAGATTAAAACCGATCCTGACTTCAAACCAGTTGCTGATCATCAAAGGAGATTGAATCCTAAGATGAAAGAGGTCGTTAGAAAAGAAATATTAAAGCTTCTGGAAGCAGGAATCATTTATCCTGTTGCTCATAGTGATTGGGTAAGTCGAGTACATTGCGTACCTAAGAAGGGAGGTATCACCGTCGTTCCTAATGATAAGGATGAACTAATCCCACAAAGGATTATTACTGGCTATAGGATGGTGATAGACTTCCGGAAACTGAACAAGGCAACCAGGAAAGATCATTATCCTTTGTCGTTTATCGACCAAATGCTAGAAAGGCTATCCAAACACACACACTTCTGCTTTCTAGACGATTATTCAGGTTTCTCGCAAATACGTGTTGCACAATCTGATCAGGAGAAAACCACTTTCACCTGCCCCTTCGGTACCTTTGCCTATAAACGTATGCCTTTTGTGAAAATATTGTCGAGGTTTTGTGAAAAGATGTATGATAGCTATATTCTCTGACTGTTGTGAAAAGATTGTCGAGGTATTCATGGATGACTTCTTAGATTACGGGTCTTCCTTTGATGATTGCCTTAGCAACCTTGATCGAGTCTTACAGAGATGCGAAGAGACCAACCTCGTCTTGAATTGGGAGAAGTGCCACTTTATGGTTAATGAAGGCATTGTCTTAGGACACAAAATCTCTGAAAGAGGCATTGAAGTTGATAGGGCTAAGGTTGATGCAATTGAGAAAATGCCTTGCCCCACAGATATCACAGGTATACGAAGTTTCCTAGGTCATGTTGGTTTCTATAGAAGGTTCACTAAAGACTTGTCTAATATTTCTAGGCCTCTTACCAACCTCTAGCAGAAGGATGTTCCTTTTGTTTTTGATGAGGATTGTGAGGAAGCTTTCGAAATACTTATGAAGGCTTTGATAACTGATGTCAGTTGTGCTTCCCCGGCAATGGCGCCAGAAATGCTTCTGCTGCTGCAACAAAAGACCTTCCAATGACGCTAGAAATAGGAGTGTTACTTGATACTCCTCAACAACGGCACCAGGAATCCTTCAGCTGCGGCTACGCCTTAAGGGACTTCCTAGGCAAGTATGCAAAGGATTTCCCCCGTGGCCTTGGAGCCTTGCGTTGGTGTTCCCTCGAAGCGAAAAGGGTGATGTAGCACAGAGGTGGTAAGTATTTCCCTGAGTTTGAGAACCAAGGTATCAATCTAGTGGAGGAGTATCTCAAGATCCTGCACAAACACAAAAGCTTGCTCCCAACGCTATTAAGGGGTTGTCAATCCCTTATAGATTGTTCGCCAAGTGAGAACTGAAAGCAACAAAGTAACAAGCAAAGTAAAAGCGGAGGTGTAAACGATGGATGTGAATAGACCCGGGGGCGTAGTGTTTACTAGTGGCTTCTCTCATAAAAGCAAGTAGACGGTGGGTGAACAAATTGTTGGGGAACGTCGCATGGGAAACAAAAATTTTCCTACGCGCACGAAGACCTATCATGGTGATGTCCATCTACGAGAGGGGATGTTCGATCTACGTACCCTTGTAGACCGTACAGCAGAAGCGTTAGTGAACGCGGTTGATGTAGTGGAACGTCCTCACGTCCCTCGATCCGCCCCGCGAACCGTCCCGCGATCAGTCCCACGATCTAGTGCCGAACGGACGGCACCTCCGCGTTCAGCACACGTACAGCTCGACGATGATCTCGGCCTTCTTGATCCAGCAAGAGAGACGGAGAGGTAGATGAGTTCTCCGGCAGCGTGACGGTGCTCCGGAGGTTGGTGATGATCTCGTCTCAGCAGGGCTCCGCCCGAGCTCCGTAGAAACGCGATCTAGAGGTAAAACCGTGGAGATATGTGGTCGGGCTGCCGTGGCAAAGTTGTGTCAAATCAGCCCTAAAACCTCCGTATATATAGGGGGAGGAGGGGGAGCCTTGCCTTGGGGTCCAAGGACTCCCAAGGAGGTCGGCCGAGCCAAGGGGGGCAACCCTCCCCTTCCAAACCGAGTCCAACAAGGTTTGGAAGGAGGAGTCCTTCCCCCTTTTCCCACCTCCTCTTTTTTTTTCGCTTTGATTTTCTTCCTATGGCGCATAGGGCCTTCTTGGGCTGTCCCACCAGCCCACTAAGGGCTGGTGCGCCACCCCCAAGGCCTATGGGCTTCCCGGGGTGGGTTGCCCACCAGTGAACTCCCGGAACCCATTCGTCATTCCCGGTACATTCCCGGTAACTCCGAAAACCTTCCGGTAATCAAATGAGGTCATCCTATATATCAATCTTCGTTTCCGGACCATTCCGGAAACCCTCGTGACATCCGTGATCTCATCCGGGACTCCGAACAACATTCGGTAACCAACCATATAACTCAAATACGCATAAAACAACGTCGAACCTTAAGTGTGCAGACCCTGCGGGTTCGAGAACTATGTAGACATGACCCGAGAGACTCCTCGGTCAATATCCAATAGCGGGACCTGGATGCCCATATTGGATCCTACATATTCTACGAAGATCTTATCGTTTGAACCTCAGTGCCAAGGATTCATATAATCCCGTATGTCATTCCCTTTGTCCTTCGGTATGTTACTTGCCCGAGATTCGATCGTCAGTATCCGCATACCTATTTCAATCTCGTTTACCGGCAAGTCTCTTTACTCGTTCTGTAATACAAGATCCCGCAACTTACACTAAGTCACAATTCTTGCAAGGCTTGTGTGTGATGTTGTATTATCGAGTGGGCCCCGAGATACCTCTCCGTCACACGGAGTGACAAATCCCAGTCTCGATCCATACTAACTCAACGAATACCTTCGGAGATACCTGTAGAGCATCTTTATAGTCACCAAGTTACGTTGCGACGTTTGATACACACAAAGTATTCCTCCGGTGTCAGTGAGTTATATGATCTCATGGTCATAGGAACAAATACTTGACACGCAGAAAACAGTAGCAACAAAATGACACGATCAACATGCTACGTCTATTAGTTTGGGTCTAGTCCATCACGTGATTCTCCTAATGACGTGATCCAGTTATCAAGCAACAACACCTTGTTCATAATCAGAAGACACTGACTATCTTTGATCAACTGGCTAGCCAACTAGAGGCTTGCTAGGGACAGTGTTTTGTCTATGTATCCACACATGTATATAAGTCTTCATTCAATACAATTATAGCATGGATAATAAATGATTATCTTGATACATGAATTATAATAATAACTATATTTTTTATTGCCTCTAGGGCATAATTCCAACAGTCTCCCACTTGCACTAGAGTCAATAATCTTGCCCTCACATCATCATGCGAATTACATTGTATTAAATCTAACACCCATACAGTTCTGGTGTTGATCATGCTTTCCCGTGGAAGAGGTTTAGTCAGTTGTTCTGCTACATTCAGATCCGTGTGCACTTTGCATATATTTACGTCCTCCTCTTCGACGTAGTCGCGGATGGGGTTGAAGCGTCGTTTGATGTGTCTGGACTTCTTGTGAAACCGTGGTTCCTTTGCTAGGGCAATGGCACCCGTGTTGTCACAGAACAAGGTTATTGGATTTAGTGCGCTTGGCACCACTCCAAGATCCGTCATGAACTGCTTCATCCAGACACCCTCCTTAGCCGCCTCCGAGGCAGCCATGTACTCCGCTTCACATGTAGAATCTGCTACGACGCTCTGCTTGGAACTGCACCAGCTTACCGCACCCCCATTAAGAATAAATACGTATCCGGTTTGCGACTTAGAGTCGTCCGGATCTGTGTCAAAGCTTGCATCGACGTAACCTTTTACGGCGAGCTCTTCGTCACCTCCATACACGAGAAACATCTCCTTAGTCCTTTTCAGGTACTTCAGGATATTCTTGACTGCCGTCCAGTGATCCACTCCTGGATTACTCTGGAACCTACCTGCCATACTTATGGCCAGGCTAACGTCCGGTCTAGTGCACAACATTGCATACATGATAGAACCTGTGGCTGAAGCATAGGGGACGGTGCTCATATGCTCTCTATCCTCATCACTTGCTGGGCACTGAGTCTTACTCAATCTCGTACCTTGTAAAACTGGCAAGAATCCTTTCTTGGACTGTTCCATTTTGAACCTCTTCAAGACTTTATCAAGGTATGTGCTTTGTGAAAGTCCTATCAGGCGTTTTGATCTATCCCTGTAGATCTTAATGCCTAGAATGTAAGCAGCTTCTCCTAGGTCCTTCATAGAGAAACTTTTATTCAAGTAATCCTTTATGCTCTCCGAAAACTCCACGTTGTTTCCAATCAGCAATATGTCATCCACATATAATATTAGAAACGCCACAGAGCTCCCACTCACTTTCTTGTAAATACAAGATTCTCCGACCACTTGTATAAACCCAAATGCTTTGATCACCTCATCAAAGCGTTTGTTCCAACTCCGAGATGCTTGCACCAGTCCATAAATGGATCGCTGGAGCTTGCACACCTTGTTAGCATTCTTAGGATCGACAAAACCTTCGGGTTGCATCATATACAACTCTTCCTTAAGGAAACCGTTAAGGAACGCCGTTTTGACATCCATCTGCCAGATTTCATAATCGAAAAATGCAGCTATTGCTAACATGATTCTAACGGACTTAAGCATCGCTACGGGTGAGAATGTCTCATCGTAGTCAACTCCTTGAACTTGTGAAAAACCCTTTGCCACAAGTCGAGCTTTATAAACGGTCACATTGCCGTCAGCGTCCGTCTTCCTCTTAAAGATCCATTTGTCCTGAATAGCCTTGCGGCCCTCAGGTAGTACTTCCAAAGTCCACACTTTGTTCTCATACATGGATCCTATCTCGGACTTCATGGCTTCTAGCCATTTGTTGGAATCTGGGCCCACCATCGCTTCTTCATAATTTGCAGGTTCATTGTTGTCTAACAACATGATTGACAAGACGGGATTACCGTACCACTCTGGAGCAGCACGTGGTCTCGTCGACCTGCGTGGTTCGACAGAAACTTGAACCGGAGTTTCATGATCATCATCATTAACTTCCTCCTCAACCGGCGTCACAACGACAGAGGTTTCCCCTTGCCCTGCGCCACTATCTAGAGGGATGAGAGGTTCGACAACCTCATCAAGTTCTATCTTCCTCCCACTCAATTCTCTCGAGAGAAACTCCTTCTCGAGAAAAGCTCCGTTTTTAGCAACAAACACTTTGCCCTCGGATTTGAGATAGAAGGTGTACCCAACTGTCTCTTTTGGGTAACCTATGAAGATGCACTTTTCCGCTTTGGGTTCCAGTTTTTCAGGCTGAAGCTTTTTGACATAAGCATCACATCCTCAAACTTTAAGTAACTACAACTTTGGCCTTTTGCCATACCACAGTTCGTATGGTGTGGTCTCAACGGATTTTGATGGTGCCCTATTTAAAGTGAATGCAACTGTTTCTAATGCATAACCCCAAAATGATAACGGCAAATCGGTAAGAGACATCATAGATCGCACCATCTCTAAGTACGATTACGACGTTCGGACACACCATTACGCTGTGGTGTTCCAGGCGGTGTCAACTGTGAAACAATTCCACATTGTCTTAAGTGAGCACCAAACTCGAAACTCAGATATTCACCCCCACGATCAGACCGTAGGAACTTGATCTTCTTGTTACGATGATTTTCAACTTCACTCTGAAATTGCTTGAACTTTTCAAATGTTTCAGACTTGTGCTTCATTAAGTAGACATAACCATATCTACTCAAATCGTCAAGGAAGGTGAGAAAATAACGATATCCGCCGCGTGCCTCTACGCTCATCGGACCACACACATCGGTATGTATGATTTCCAACAAGTCACTTGCACGCTCCATTGTTCCGGAGAACGGAGTTTTAGTCATCTTGCCCATGAGGCATGGTACGGACGTGTCAAGTGAATCAAAGTCAAGTGACTCCAAAAGTCCATCATCTTTCAACTTAGCTTTCTCTAGGAACGTATTAAAATTCAGGGTGACTGTCGCGTGAGCCATGATCTACAACACAAATATATTCAAAGTGGACTTAGACTATGTTCAAGATAATTAGAGTTTAACTTAATCAAATTACTCGCTAAACTCCCACTCAAAAAGTACATCTCTCTAGTCATTTGAGTGGTTCATGATCCACTTACACTAGCTCAAGTCCGATCATCACGTGAGTTGAGTATAGTTTCAGTGGTAAGCATCCCTAGGGTAATCATATCATCTATATGATTCATGATCGACCTTTCGGTCTCATGTATTCCGAGGCCATGTCTGCACATGCTAGGCTCGTCAAGCTTAACCCGAGTGTTCCGCGTGCGCAACTGTTTTGCACCCGTTGTATGTGAACGTTGAGTCTATCACACCCGATCATCACGTGGTGTCTCGAAACGACGAACTGTAGCAACGGTGCACAGTCGGGGAGAACACAATTTCGTCTTGAAATTTTAGTGAGAGATCACCTCATAATGCTACCGTCGTTCTAAGCAAAATAAGGTGAATAAAAGGATTAACATCACATGCAATTCATAAGTGACATGATATGGCCATCATCACGTGCTCCTTGATCTCCATCACCAAAGCACCGGCACGATCTTCTTGTCACCGGCGCCACACCATGATCTCCATCAACGTGTCGCCATCGGGGTTGTCGTGCTACTCATGCTATTACTACTAAAGTTACATCTTAGCAAAATAGTAAACGCATCTGCAAGCACAAACGTTAGTATAAAGACAACCCTATGGCTCCTTCCGGTTGCCGTACCATCGACGTGCAAGTCGATATTATCTATTACAACATGATCATCTCATACATCCAATATATCACATCACATCGTTGGCCATATCACATCACAAGCATACCCTGCAAAAACAAGTTAGACGTCCTCTAATTTTGTTGTTGCATGTTTTACGTGGTGACCATGGGTATCTAGTAGGATCGCATCTTACTTACGCAAACGCCACAACGGAGATATATGAGTTGCTATTTAACCTCATCGAAGGACCTCCTCGGTCAAATCCGATTCAACTAAAGTAGGAGAAACTGACACCCGCCAGTCATCTTTGAGCAACGGAGTTACTCGTAGCGATGAAACCAGTCTCTCGTAAGCGTATGAGTAATGTCGGTCCGAGCCGCTTCGATCCAACAATACCGCGGAATCAAGAAAAGACTAAGGAGGGCAGAAAAACGCACATCACCGCCCACAAAAACTTTTGTGTTCTACTCGAGAAGACAACTACGCATGAACCTAGCTCATGATGCCACTGTTGGGGAACGTCGCATGGGAAACTAAAATTTTCCTACGCGCACGAAGACCTATCATGGTGATGTCCATCTACGAGAGGGGATATTCGATCTACGTACCCTTGTAGACCATACAGCAGGAGCGTTAGTGAACGCGGTTGATGTAGTGGAATGTCCTCACGTCCCTCGATCCGCCCCGCGAACCGTCCCGCGATCAGTCCCACGATCTAGTGCCAAACGGACGGCACCTCCGCGTTCAGCACACGTACAACTCGACGATGATCTCGGCCTTCTTGATCCAGCAAGAGAGACAGAGAGGTAGATGAGTTCTCCGGCAGCATGACGGTGCTCCGGAGGTTGGTGATGATCTCGTCTCAGCACGGCTCCGCCCGAGCTCCGCAGAAACACGATCTAGAGGTAAAACCGTGGAGATATGTGGTCGGGCTGCCATGGCAAAGTTGTGTCAAATCAGCCCTAAAACCTCCGTATATATAGGGGGAGGAGGGGGAGCCATGCCTTGGGGTCCAAGGACTTCCAAGGGGGTCGGCCGAGCCAAGGGGGGCAACCCTCCCCTTCCAAACCGAGTCTACCTAGGTTTGGAAGGAGGAGTCCTTCCCCCTTTTCCCACCTCCTCTTTTTTTTCTTTTCTCCTTGATTTTCTTCCTATGGCGCATAGGGCCTTCTTGGGCTGTCCCACCAGCCCACTAAGGGCTGGTGCGCCACCCCCAAGGCCTATGGGCTTCCCCGGGGTGGGTTGCCCCCCCGGTGAACTCCCGGAACCCATTCGTCATTCCCAATACATTCCCGGTAACTCCGAAAACCTTCCGGTAATCAGATGAGGTCATGCTATATATCATTCTTCGTTTCCGGACCATTCTGGAAACCCTCGAGACGTCCGTGATCTCATCCCGGACTCTGAACAACATTCGGTAACCAACCATATAACTCAAATACACATCAAACAACGTCGAACCTTAAGTGTGCAGACCCTGCGGGTTCGAGAACTATGTAGACATGACCCGAGAGACTCCTCAGTCAATATCCAATAGCGGGACCTGGATGCCCATATTGGATCCTACATATTCTACGAAGATTTTATCGTTTGAACCTCAGTGCCAAGGATTCATATAATCCCGTATGTCATTCCCTTTGTCGTTCGGTATGTTACTTGCCCGAGATTCGATCGTCAGTATCCGCATACCGGCAAGTCTCTTTACTCGTTCCGTAATACAAGATCCCGCAACTTACACTAAGTCACATTGCTTGCAAGGCTTGTGTGTGATGTTGTATTACCGAGTGGGCCCCGAGATACCTCTCCGTCACACGGAGTGACAAATCCCAGTCTCGATCCATACTAACTCAATGAATACCTTCAGAGATACCTGTAGAGCATCTTTATAGTCACCCAGTTACGTTGCGACGTTTGATACGCACAAAGTATTCCTCCGGTGTCAGTGAGTTATATGATCTCATGGTCATAGGAACAAATACTTGACACGCAGAAAACAGTAGCAACAAAATGACACGATCAACATGCTACGTCTATTAGTTTGGGTCTAGTCCATCACGTGATTCTCCTAATGATGTGATCCAGTTATCAAGCAACAACACCTTGTTCATAATCAGAAGACACTGACTATCTTTGATCAACTGGCTAGCCAACTAGAGGCTTGCTAGGGACAGTGTTTTGTCTATGTATCCACACATGTATATAAGTCTTCATTCAATACAATTATAGCATGGATAATAAACGATTATCTTGATACAGGAATTATAATAATAACTATATTTATTATTGCCTCTAGGGCATAATTCCAACACAAATTACTGCCGAGCAATTGATAGAACCGCGCAAAGTCGTGACGATATCTATGGCAATGATTATATCTATAGGCATCACGTCCAAAACAATTAGACTGATACTTTCTGCATCTACTACTATTAGTCCACACGTCGACCGCTATCCAGCATGCATCTAGTGTATTAAGTCCAAAAGAACAGAGTAACGCCTTAAGCAAGATGACATGATGTAGAGGGATAATCTCAAACCAATGATGAAAACCTCATCTTTTTACCCTTGATGGCAACTACTTAATGTGTGCCTTGCTGCCCCTACTGTCACTGGGAAAGGTCACCACATGGTAGAACCCAAAACCAAGCACTTCTCCCATTGCAAGAATCATAGATCTAGTTGGCCAAACAAAACCCAAGTCTCAGAGAGACTTACAAGGATATTGAATCATGCATATAAGAAATCAGCAAAGACTCAAATATATATCATAGATAATCTGATCACAAATCCACAATTCATCGGATCTCGACAAGCACACCGCCAAAGAAGATTACATCGGATAGATCTCCATGAAGATCATGGAGAACTTTGTATTGAAGACCCAAGCGAGAGAAGAAGCCATCTGACTACAAACCCGTAGATCTGAAGTGAACTACTCACGAGTCATTGGAGGAGCAATGATGATGAAGAAGAAGCCCTCCAACTCCAAAGCCCCCTCCGGAAGGGCGCCGAGAAGGGTCTCCAGATGAGATCTCGCAGAAACGGAAGCTTGCGGCGGCAGAAAAGTATTTTCGAGGCTCCCATGATTTTTTGCTGAATTTTTGGGAATATATAGGCCAAAGATCTAGGTCAGGGGGCGGCCAGGGAGGCCACAAGCCCTGCCACCACCGCCTCCCCTGGTGGCGGAGTGGGAGCTTGTGGGCTCCCTGGAGCCCACCTGGCTTGTCCCACAGACCCCCTGATCTTCTTCCGTTCGGGAAAAAATCATTTTGGGGTTTTTATTCCATTTGGACTCCGTTCCAAAATCAGATCTGAAAAGAGCCAAAAACACAGAAAAACAGGAACTCGCACTTGGCACAGAATTAATAAGTTAGTCCCAAAAAAGATATAAAAGGTACATAAAATATCCAAAGATGATAAGATAACAACATAAACCATTAATAATTATAGATAAGTTTGAGACGTATCAAGCATCCCCAAGCTTAACTCCTGCTCGTCCTCGGGTAGTGTCGTGGTTTTGTCACGGCAGATGTCCTCGTGAAAGGACTTAGTACTGGAGCCATCGCACCTTGGTGGCGACTCAAAGGGGTTAAGCGGGAGAGACACGGCGATTTACCCAGGTTCGGCTCCTCGAGAAGAGGTAATAGCCTACGTCCTGCTTTGTGTGTATTGATGTGGATTCGATTACAAGGAAGGCGTAACTCGCCCTAACCTAGCACTCGATGATTTCTAACCTATCTCTCCCCCTCCAGACTCGCCTTTATATATAGGTCGAAGCCTTAGGGTTTACAAGAGTCTCTTCCTTTTTACAAATCGTGACCACCGTGATCTCTAAGTCGCCGTCTTGTCGAACCCAGAGTCCTTCCATAAATCATAACCATCCTGCAACTTCGAACCGCCCGGGCAAAGGCCCAACTAGCCTTAAAGGATGAATCGCCTTAACAGTAACCCGGCCCATATTTGGCGGGTCACGACAACAGGCAATATCCCCAACATTAGGCCCCAAATTGACTTGAATCTTCATGCCAATGCCTCCATTTTAGTCGAAGGCGATTCACTCTTCTGTGTTCCTCCTCGCACCAGAAATCTTAACTCGCCAATTGGTGCCGGAAAAAGTCTCTGAGCCGCCAACGCATTTCCCATCAGTACTCTCCTTAACCCTCGATTTTCGGGAACTCCAACACAATCTCAACGGATCTTTTGGTGCGTCATTATCCCGAAATTTTCGGGAGCCATCATAGCGAATCTTTCCTTCCTCGACGGTTCCCGCTCATAGCGCCTCGATCTCCGCGTGTGCCCTGATAAATAGGCGGAAGGGACAGGGCTGACACCGGCCACCTACCAGTCCCATCAATCCCTTCACCATCATCTCGGCGAGAAGAAAACGCTCCGCATCCCGAAGGCTTCGCCGCCGGCCGCGAACTCCACCTCCGTCCGAAGAACTCCAGGGCTGCCCGCAGACCGTCGCCGTTCGAGGAGCTCCGGCGCCACCCGCAAGCTGCTGCTGTTCGAAGAGCTCCGGCGCCGCCTGCACGCCGCTGCCGTTCGAAGAGCTCCAGCGCCGTTCGAGGAACTCCAGCGCCGCCCGCGCGTCGTCGCCTTCGCCAGGCTCCATCGTCACCAATCTTCTTCGACCAAGATCTTCAGGTTAGGCCACTGCTTCCTTCTTTAAGGGTAGATTTAGTTCTTGTTCTTGGCGCCGCCATTGCCATAGCTCCGAAGCTCTATGTTCGCCACCATCTTAACTGTTGAACTGATTAGTCCGAGCGCCATTAGGGCACCTAGTGTTTCGGACAATGCTATCCATCTGTGCCGTTGCGAATTTTTGCGACAGACTAGTCGTTTTAAACATGAGGCACCATCCTGATCACACACCGTTCATGTTTTAGCCACGCCCGTAAGCTTTTATATCTGTTGGATAGATCCATTCCTCTTTCACTGTTTGCAAAAACCTGTTTGGAAACCTCGTCCTTCCCTTAGTGTTTCGGAAAGAATAAATTTTACCACCCACAGTAGCATCGCTTCTGAGAATAGCCCTGCTCCGATAGGTCGCCACATCAGTCCAACCCGACCTCCCAATCCGGCGGGTTAAGCAAGAAGCTAGTCCCGACTCACATAATAAATGCTCGAGACACGTAATACCATTTTCTTGCCTATTTGTAGCATGGGTGCTGTTTTCAAGAGCGATTGGCTCCCCACCAAAGTTGACGATGCTGTTTTGGCGAATTACGTGAAAGCGGGCTGCTTGGATCCTCAAGACGTCATTGGATGGCGCACCGGGTTAGGAGAAGACCTACCCAACCCTAAGGAAGGAGAGATAGTAGTTTTTGTGGAACACTTAGAACGGGGTTTTAAACCGCCCGGATCTAAATTCCTTAGAGATGCCCTGAATTTTATGAACGTCCGACTCCAGGATTTGGGACCCAATTCCATAAGCAACCTGAGACAATTCCAAGTACTTTGCAAAGCTTATTTGCGGATCGAGCCATCCGTCCCTCTGTTTTGGTACTTCTTCCACTTGAATCGCCAGACGGAATTCCACAATGGCCCCAGTTTGGAACTCGGCGGGGTCAACGTTCAGCGTCGCAGGGACAGTCCGTTCCCTGCACTCACTATGCCTAGCCATCCCAAAGGCTGGGGTGAATCTTGGTTCTACTGCAAGGAAACATCCCCTGCCGGCGAAAACAAACTTCAGGGTTACAGGCCAAGCCGCCTCCCAGTCAACTTCAAGCTCCCTGACAAGCTCACCGAGGAAGAAGAGTCGGAATTCGTCCCAATTCTGTCCGAACTGAGATCCTTGACGAATAACGGTCTCACCGGGGTTGACTTGATTCGCTGCTGGGTCGAATGGCGGATCCTTCCTCTGAGCCGCCGAGACGGCCTGATGTGCGATTTTGATGGTACTCTGGATCATCCCCAATGCTACTTCCATACAACATTAACGGAAAAAGACATAGTCACCATCATCAGGAAGCTGACCGGCGAACCTGCAGCGAAATGCGGCCAAATCGGCCTTAAGCCCTTCTGCAAGATTAACCCGGCACCCAAGGTAAACAAAGCTAACTCGCCCTCAACTTTTATTTCATCTGGTTTACTGTCATCATGACTTCATGCCATATCCCCTTCCAGAAAGGCGACAAGTTCTGGTCTAGGAGACCTAAGAAACAAGCCATGAAAAGTGCTAAGCCGCCTTCCAAGAAAAACAAAGGCAAAGGCAAATCGGCTGCGGCCGAGCCATCTGAAGTCGACGAATCTCAAGCTGGCGACGCACTCTCAGAGGTACCAATCCGTCCTCATTTTCACTCGCCACTCATCACCTTTTTAACTTTTACTTATCTCTCGCTCCTTTTATAACAGAATGAAGATAACGAGAGCCAGGAAGACTCTGTCGAGGTAATTTCCGTCTCTTCCGATTCATCTTCTTCTCCACCTAAGCCGGCCCGGCGAATATGTGGGAAAGTACCTCTCTCACATCCAAATGCCCATTTGGACCCAAATTTCTTACTGAAGAAAACGCAGCACGCCTCGAAACGAAAAACGCGAAGTCATTCTGGCGACCTGACACCTGGCTTGCCAACAAGGAACAAAAGAAAACCAAGCGAGGTACCTCCTTTTCTTATTTGAGCAACCATTGTTCGTGCTGCTTCGGATCACAGTCCTAACCCGCCAGTATTATCGATGTACCAATTCTGCTAGATTCTCCCCCACTTCTGGCGACTCAGTGATGTCGACCCTTCCACCAATGATCCGAGCCCCGGGGTAAGTTCCTTGTCCTGATCCTTGAGAATAACACTCTTTTATATATATATTTTTAACACGCCTATTTCTTTCATTAGGGCGCAAGCCAAAAAGAGGAAGACCAGTGGATCAAACCCTGACGCCACTCCTAAACCTCCAAAGAAAGCTACTCCGACTCAAGAGGATCCGAGTCAAAACGAGCCGACAATTCAAGCAAACCCTCCTGAGTCGCCCAAAGGATCAACGGATGTCCCTAGATCACCGGTCGTAATGGCGACAGCTGATGACCCATATGCTGTGGTCATTACTGGTTTTGGTTTCTCCAAGCCGGCAGACACAATCCTCTCCAAACATACAACATCCCCTTCTCCATCAATTCTGGAGTCTGGGCCTTCCAAGGCGAAACTTTCTCACTATGCAGGTCTGGAGTTTAAAGAACTCTGTTCTGGCTTCGCAAGTCGCCTGGAAGCGAGTTACGAGATGGAAAAGAATCTGCTGAAGATGTTAAATAACAAGCATGAGGTAAAATTTTATACTCTACATTATCCCCAGCAACCCCCAAGGGCCGGGTCATCAGTAAAATGATGAGTCGGGTCTTTTTTAAAAGCTTTGTGACCAGTAACCCCCAAGGGCCGGATCATCAGTAAAATGATGAGCCGGGTCTTTTAAAAGCTTCGTGACCAGTAACCCCCAAGGGCCGGGTCATCAATAAAATGATGAGCCGGGTCTTGATTTCTGTATAGTTTCCCTTGAGAAATTATACATTAGCCCCCAAGTGTCAGGGGTATTGCCTTGCAATATTTCTGAGACTTGTCTTTGTTTTTAAATTTTGAACAGGAAAGCCTTGCCCAGACCGAACTGGCCCTGGGCGACTTAAGGAAAAACTTGGCTGACCAACAAGATGCCCGAGCTCAGTCGGAAGACAAATATAAGCTAGCTCTGGTTGAAATGGAAAAGCTCAAAGCCGAGTTAGAAAGAACTCAGGCTGACCACAGCGCGGTTTTGACGAGAGCCGAAAAAGCAGAAGCAAAACTGGCAACTGTGCAGCAGGAGCTATCTGGCTTAAAGCGCCATATTTCCAACATGACTCAAGCCATCTTTGGTAAGCTTTACCTAACTCGTCAATCTTATCCTCTTCCTTGGGCAAATTCCTCAATGTTTAACTTACGGTTATTTAATCACAGGCTCGAGAGTCGCCAATCTGCAAGACGACAGCGTGTTGATGCTGAAGGCGATCTATACACTGACGGAACAACTGTACACATGCAGTGTGCTGACCGTCAAAGCTGTGATCGGTGCAAAGGAGCCCATAACTTCTATCAAGAAGGTGCTTGGATATCTATCCACACTGCCTCCCCAGATCGGCGAGTTAACCCGATCAGCCGCCCGGAAGGGTGTCATGACGGCTCTGAGTCGCTGCCTGGCGTATGCTCCAGAAATTAATTTGGAAGAAGTAGCTGCCGACTTCCCTCAGCTTAAAGATGACGGCTCGGAGTTCGTGGAAGAAGACTACCAGAAGGTTGTCAAGGATTCTCGACTGGCCGCGACTCAACTCGCCGCCAGTCTTGACTTGACAAAATATCAGGCGGCTTATGATGACAAGAATAAGAAAATCAGCCAGCCAACCTTCGTGGTGACCAACCTTATCCCTCGGCGACCCAAGAATCCCTTTGACTGGGAGACAGACCTGGCATCAATCTTGACCGATGAAGACGATTTCGCCTCTTTGTCCAGATGCAATTGGGTTTTGGGCGATTTACAAATCGAAGCTGGTCAGAGCTCACGTCACGACTTAGCGGGATAAATTTTCCTTGAATTTGGCCCAAGAGCCATGTAATAGTCAGTACTATCCTTTGATGACATCTTCTGCAAGAAACCCTTATACCGCCTTTGAGGCGGTTGAAAATATTTTGTTAATCCTTATCAGAATCGCCTGAAATGCACAATCCGCTCAGGATGAAAACCTTGAGCACATTATCTGTGAAAATAAAATTCCCAAGGTCAAATCATAACACGAGTAACTTTGTCGGCTCATACGGTCGCGACAGGAGGGGGTGAGTCAGGAAACTCGTGCACCCACCCTTAATGCAGGTTTCGTCGGCTCATACGGTCGCGATAGGGGGAGGCGAGTCAGAAAACTCATGCACCCACCCTTAATGCAGGTTTCGTTGGCTCATACGGTCGCGACAGGGGGAGGCGAGTCAGAAAGCTCGTGCACCCACCCTTAATGCAGGTTTCGTCGGCTCATACGGTCGCGACAGGGGGAGGCGAGTCAGAAAGCTCGTGCACCCACCCTTAATGCAGGTTTCGTCGGCTCATACGGTCGCGACAGGGGGAGGCGAGTCAGAAAGCTCGTGCACCCACCCTTAATGCAGGTTTCGTCGGCTCATACGGTCGTGACAGGGGGAGGCGAGTCAGAAAGCTCGTGCACCCACCCTTAATGCAGGTTTCGTCGGCTCATACGGTCGCGACAGGGGGAGGCGAGTCAGAAAGCTCGTGCACCCACCCTTAATGCAGGTTTCGTCGGCTCATACGGTCGCGACAGGGGGAGGCGAGTCAGAAAGCTCGTGCACCCACCCTTAATGCAGGTTTCGTCGGCTCATACGGTCGCGACAGGGGGAGGCGAGTCAGAAAGCTCGTGCACCCACCCTTAATGCAGGTTTCGTCGGCTCATACGGTCGCGACAGGGGGAGGCGAGTCAGAAAGCTCGTGCACCCACCCTTAATGCAGGTTTCGTCGGCTCATACGGTCGCGACAGGGGGAGGCGAGTCAGAAAGGTCGTGCACCCACCCTTAATGCATGTTCTGTCGGCTCATAAGGTCGCAACAGGATGTCATGATATTGCTTGTTCTTAAAGAAGAAGCCCCCGAGTCAGGGAAATATTATATTATTCCATAATGAAAACTGAAAAACTTACAAAGCATGGAGTTTTAAGAACTCAAGTGTAATAAGGCCGCAAATGGGCAATATTCCAAGGGCGAGTTGACTCAGCCCCCGTAGTCGGTCGATCAGGCCGAAGATCCATCAAGTAATAGGAACCATTGCGGAGGTTCTTGCTGACAACGAAAGGTCCCTCCCAAGGGGGCGAAAGCTTGTGCATGCCTGCCCGATCTTGTATCAGTCGAAGCACCAAGTCGCCTTCGTGGAAGGTCCGACTCTTCACCCGGCGACTATGATAACGCCGCAGATCTTGCTGATAGATCGCCGAACGAGCCGCTGCTAAGTCACGTGCCTCTTCCAAGGCATCCAAAGAGTCCTGACGTGCCAGCTCGTTGTCTTGCTCCACATATGCGGCGACTCTAAGAGAGTCATGTCTTATACCAGTAGGGAGGATGGCCTCTGCACCATAGACCAAGAAGAAAGGGGTGAACCCCGTGGACCGGTTCGGGGTGGTTCGGATGCTCCATAATACCGAAGGTAACTCCTCCACCCAACATCCTGGAGTTCTTTCCAAGGGAATTATGAGCCGAGGTTTGATCCCTCGCAAAACTTCCTGATTCGCCCACTCGGCCTGTCCGTTTGACTGCGGGTGAGCAACTGCAGAGATATCAAGCCGGATATGTTCACGGCGACAGAAATCCAGCATCGCTCCTTGGGACAAGTTAGTACCATTGTCCGTGATGATACTGTGCGGATATCCAAAACGGAAAATCAGCTTCTTCAGGAATTTTACCGCAGTCTCCGCATCGCAAGTCCCAACAGGCTCCGCCTCAATCCATTTAGTGAATTTATCAACCGCCACCAATAAGTGAGTTTTCTTGTTGGAGGACATCTTAAAGGGACCGACCATGTCCAGCCCCCAGACCGCGAAAGGCCAAGTAATGGGGATCATCCTCAATTCTTGAGCCGGCACATGAGCCTGTCGCCCATATCGTTGGCACCCCTCACACCGCCGTACTATATCTTCTGCATCTGCGTGAGCCGTCAACCAGAAGAAACCGTGTCGAAAGGCTTTTGATACCAAAGAACGTGACCCGGCGTGATGTCCGCAGTCTCCAGAATGGATGTCATTGAGGATCGTGCATCCTTCCTCGGAGGAAACTCATCGCTGAAAGACCCCTGAAGCACTTCGTTTATATAGCTCGCCATTAATGATGACCAAGGACCTGCTACGCCGAACAATCTGGCGAGCCAAAACTTCGTCAGTGGGTAACTCGCCACGAGCAAGATAAGCTAGATAAGGAAGAGCCCAATCCGGAGCGATATGGAGAGCCGCCACAAGCTGAGACTCGGGATCTGATATCGCCAATTCCTCCTCCGTGGGTACATTTACGGATGGTTTATGCAAGACATCCAAGAAGACATTAGGGGGGACCGGTTTTCTCTGTGAGCCGAGTCGCGAGAGGGCATCAGCTGCTTCGTTGAGTCGCCGATCAACATGATCAACCTGGTACCCATGAAAATAGCCCGCCACGTCAGATACGGCTCGCCTGTAAGCCGCCATCATAGGATCTCGAGAGTCCCAGGTGCCCGAAACCTGTTGCGCCACCAGATCTGAGTCCCCAAAACATCTGACTCGAGTTAGGTTCATCTCTTTTGCTAGTCGCAAACCGTGAAGCAGAGCTTCATACTCTGCTGCATTATTTGTACAGGGGAACATGAGCCGGAGAACGTAGCAGAACTTATCTCCTTGAGGGGATATCAAAACCACACCAGCCCCCGAGCCCTCCAACTGCCTGGATCCATCAAAATAAATAGTCCAATAGGTAAGATCAGGCCGATCTTCCGGAGCCTGAAGCTTCGTCCAATCATTGACGAAATCAACTAGTGCCTGGGACTTGATGGCCGTGCGGGGGGTATACTGAATGTGATGTGACCCAAGTTCTATTGCCCATTTGGCGATTCGCCCTGTTGCCTCGCGGTTTTGGATGACGTCACCGAGGGGCGCGGAACTGACCACGGTGATCGGGTGCTCTTGGAAATAATGTTTAAGCTTTCGGCTCGCCATGAACACCCCATAGACCAGTTTCTGTCAATGTGGGTATCGCTGTTTGGAAAGAGTTAGCACCTCGCTGATAAAGTACACCGGGCGTTGTACCGGGTATTCCTTTCCTTCCTCCTTTCTTTCTACGACCACAGCCACGCTGACCGCTCTGGAATTCGCGGCGATATACAGGAGCATAGGCTCCTTTTCAGTCGGGGCCGCCAGGACCGGCGGGTTAACCAATTGATGTTTCAGGGCCTGAAGTGCCTCGTCAGCCTCCTCTGTCCACACAAATCGGTCAGACTTCCTTAACAATTGATAGAGCGGAATCGCCTTTTCTCCGAGGCGGCTTACAAAACGACTGAGAGCCGCAATGCGACCCGCCAATCGCTGAACTTGGTTAACATTCGTCGGCTTGCCGAGGGAGGTAACCGCTTCGATTTTGTCCGGGTTAGCCTCGATGCCGCGCTCCGATACCAAGAAACCCAGTAGTTTTCCCGCAGGTACGCCGAAGACGCACTTGGTAGGGTTTAGCTTCATCTAATATACCCGTAAATTATCAAAGGTTTCCTTAAGGTCTTCCAGAAGTGTCTCCTCCCGGCGGGTTTTAATCACAATGTCGTCAACATAAGCATGGACGTTGCGGCCAATTTGGCTATGAAGACAATTCTGGATGCAGCGTTGGTAAGTCGCTCCTGCTCTCTTGAGCCCGAATGGCATGGACACATACCAAAAGGCCCCGAAGGGGGTTATGGAAGCAGTCTTTTCTTGATCTTCCACAGCCATTTTGATCTGATGATAACCTGAATAAGCGTCCAAAAAGCACAATCGTTCGCATCCCGCCACCGAGTCAATGATTTGGTCGATGCGGGGAAGAGCGAAAGGATCCTTGGGGCAAGCTCTGTTGAGGTCCGTATAGTCAATACACATACGGAACGTGCCATTCTTCTTGAGTACTAACACCGGGTTAGCTAGCCATTTGGGGTGAAAGACTTCCTCGATGAACCCGGCGGCTAAAAGACGGGCGACTTCCTCTCCAATCGCCTTCCGTCGCTCCTCGTTAAACCTGCGGAGGTATTGTTGGACAGGTTTGCATTTTGGGTCAATATTAAGATGGTGCTCAGCGAATTCTCTCGGTACACCCGGCATGTCAGAGGATTTCCATGCGAAGATGTCCCGATTCTCACGGATGAGTTCGATGAGCGCGCTTTCCTATTTGGGATCCAGACCCGTTCCAATGGTGAACTGCTTGGATGAATCGCCAGGGACGAAGTCGACTGTCTTCGTGTCATCCGTCGGTTTAAACTTGAGGGGCGACTCGGAATCTGTAGTCGGTTTCTTGAGTGGTGACATGTCAGCCGGGTCAACATTGGCCCGGTGGTTTTTGAGTTCTTCCGCCACGCAGGCGACTTCCGCGTAGGCTGCGTCTCCTTCCTCACACTCCCTTGCAATTCTTCTGTCTCCGTCGACTGTGATGGGCCCTTTAGGGCCAGGCATTTTGAGCTTGAGGTAGACGTAGCACGGGCGGGCCATGAAGCGAGCGTAAGCCGGCCGCCCGAACAGCGCATGGTACGGGCTTTTTAATTTGACCACCTCGAAGACCAGAGACTCCGACCTGTAGTTCTGTGCAGTTCCAAACGCTACTGAGAGCCTGACCCGGCCAATCGGATAAGCGGATTTGCCCGGGACGATGCCGTGGAAGACCGTGGTTGAAGGCATCAAGTCTTTCTCTAATAGATTCATCCTCCGGAAGGTGTCGAAGTATAGGATATTAATGTTGCTGCCGCCATCCATTAGTACTTTTGATAGGGTGTAACCCGCCACTTGGGGAGCTACGACCAAGGCCAGGTCGCCCGGGTTATCTATTCTCGGCGGGTGATCCTCTCTGCTCCACATTATGGTCTGTTCGGACCAGTGGAGATATCTGGGAACTGCCGGCTCGATTACGCTGTACGCCCGGTGATTTACCTTTTTATCACGTCTGCAAGCATTAGTGGTGAAAACATGATATTGCCCATTACTTAGCTGTTTAGGATTGTTGCGGAAGCCCCCATGGTCATCCTGGTCCTGCGGAGCCCCCTGCGGGGGTTGCTGCTGGAAGACTCCCGGCGGGTTGTACCGCCGGTTGTGGTGCATCGGGTACTGGCCGCCGCCTGGCTGCGGCCCCCCCTGAGCCTCCTGTTCGGGAAAACCGCCGAAGGGGTTGTGCCTTTGGTTGGGCGCGGCGAGTTGGTCTTGGCGACGGTTCGGGTCTTCGCTCTGGCTCTTCTTGATTGCCTCAGCCCGAAACTCCCGCATCACGAAGCAGTTCTCCCAGGAGTGACCCGCCGGTCCATCGGCCGTGGCGTGGTGCGGGCAAGGGCCTTTGAGCAGCTCTTCGTAGATACGCGGTCTTTTCCCACTGAAGCCTCGATTCTTCTTTTTGCCGTCATTGGCGTTGGTGTTGGCAACCAGATCCGAGGGCTCCTCATGCGGCCTACGCTTGCCGTTGGTCCCCTGGTTATGACGGTTGCGGCCCTGGAGGCGGGTATGCTTATTCGTTGAATCGCCCTTCTTGGGCGAGTTACCCTTACCATCCTCGCCGGGATCCTTGGTATCATCGGCTTCGGCGTACCTAGTGAGGGTATCCATCAGCTCTCCCATATCCTGAACTTTCTGTTTGAGTCGCCCCAGCTTCTGGACCAGCGGTTGGTAGTGGCAGTTGTGCTCGAGGATAAGCACAGCTTGCGCTGCCGTGATGCCATCCGATGAATGGATAATTTCCGCGACTCGCCGTGACAAATGATGCGCCGACTCGTCCGGGCGTTGCACGCAGTGTTGCAAGTCGACGATTGTCATCGGTCGTTTACAGGTTCCCCGGAAGTTTTTGATGAAACGCTCCTTTAACTCGGCCCAGGACTGGATAGAGTTGGGGGGTAAATTTTTCAACCAAGTGCGTGCCGATCCCTCGAGCATCATGGTGAAATATCTGGCGCAAACCGCCTCGTTTACGTCGAGCATGTCCATGGCGATCTCTTAGCCCTCGATCCAAGATGTCGGTTCGAGATCTGGTGTGTAATTTGGCACCTTTCTTGGTCCTTTGAAATCCTTGGGCATTCTTTCATTTCGAAGGGCCAGGGACAAGCAGGGCACCCCGACTCGCCCTCCGGTCCCCACGGGAGGAGTCTGAGCCTCTTGAGTGTTGGGTGGACCTCTGCCCGGTGGGTCCCGCTCGGGCGGGTTGTCCTGCGGGGGGTGTCGCGGGGCGCTGTTTACGGCCGGCTGATCCTCCGGCCAACCCCTGGTATAGCTCCCCTGGGGGGTGGAGTGCAATCGCTCGGGGCTGTGTGAGAATTGCGCGTTTTGGACCACCGCTGTTTTCAACATCTCGATGGCGTTCCTTGCTTCGATCTCAGCTGGGGTGTTGCCGTGGATCGGGAGAGACTCGAGATGGCGAGTTGCGGCGAGCACGTTATCCACCGGGTTAGAGAAGTGGCCTCGGGGGGTACGAAAACGAGGGATTTGACCCTCAGTCGGCTGAATCGGCGGGTTAGGAGGGCGGCCCATCCCTCCTGCTGGAGCGGCTCCCATTCCGGGCGTTTGGGGAGTGTCGAACAGGCGAGTCGGATTGAGATCATGGGGTAGGCGTCCCTGGTGCCTCCGCTGATGGACGGCGTCGGATGCGCGCTGCTGTCTTTCGAGCCGCCAATTGTCGGTGTTCAACCGCATCCTTTCGGCCGTAATCTGGGCCTGTCGAGTTTCCATCCTGGCGGACTCCGTCTCAGCATCGTGATGGGCCTTTGCCACCGCCTCCCTCAGTTTTGCTATCTCCGCATTTATCTCTCCTTGGTTCTCTGGCGTGAGGGGGGTTGACATTAGTCTTGTGATTTCCGCCGCTAAATCCACTAGGACTTCTGACGCACTTCTGGACGTCCCGCCGGTTCCATCGCCCCCGGCGGGGTTCGGTGCGGGTTGAGTTGCCCCAGCCATGTAGATGGCGATCTGGCGGCGGGTTCGATCGAGGATTTCCGGATCCATGGCCAATGACAAGCCCCCAAGACCGTCTCCGTGGAGGGACTGGATGGAATCGGAATCGCCCATGGATGACTCGTCGTCAGAGTTGACGGGGGTGACCTCCTGAGCCGCCGCGCGCTCTGGCTCCTCCGACCCCTGTGTGAAACCCACAAAGACCGGGCGGGTCAGATTCCGGGTTATGACTGGATGAACGTACCTGGCTGGCTCGACGATGTCGGAGGAGGTGTCCGGCTCAGGAACGGATGACCCGATCATGCCGATGAAGACGTTGATCTTGCCGAAGGGGACCCTGTAGCCTGATTCGAGAGAATTTGCTTCAGGTCCCCATCGCCGGTTGTCGATGTAGGCTATGCCGCGTCGGCTCCAAGTCATGAGCGCCGCCGCATAACTCCCAGACCCTGGTAGGGCTCCCTTTGAGAACTCAACTCCACCGTGCGCAGGCCCCACGGTGGGCGCCAACTGTCGTGGTTTTGTCATGGCAGATGTCCTCGTGAAAGGACTTAGTACTGGAGCCATCGCACCTTGGTGGCGACTCAAAGGGGTTAAGCGGGAGAGACACGGCGATTTACCCAGGTTCGGCCCCTCGAGAAGAGGTAATAGCCTACGTCCTGCTTTGTGTGTATTGATGTGGATTCGATTACAAGGAAGGCGTAACTCGCCCTAACCTAGCACTCGATGATTTCTAACCTATCTCTCCCCCTCCAGACTCGCCTTTATATATAGGTCGAAGCCTTAGGGTTTACAAGAGTCTCTTCCTTTTTAAAAATCGTGACCACCGCGATCTCTAAGTCGCCGTCTTGTCGAACCCAGAGTCCTTCCATAAATCATAACCATCCTGCAACTTCGAACCGCCCGGGCAAAGGCCCAACTAGCCTTAAAGGATGAATCGCCTTAACAGTAACCCGGCCCATATTTGGCGGGTCACGACAACAGGCAATATCCCCAACAGGTAGGGAAGTGATAAAGAATGAATTTTTGATGCGTTCATGCTACCTAGCATAGGTGTCCTTTGTAACTCCTCTTATGTGACGTGAATGTTCAGATCCATTAGATTCAAAACAATAGTTTGCTATTGACGTGGAAACAATGATAATTCAAGCAAACTAGCAAGATAATCATGAACTTCCAAAATAACAAGGCCAAAAGAAAGTTATACCTACAAAAGCATATAGTCTGGCTATGCTCTATCATCATTGCACAACGAATTTAAATCATGCACAACCCCGGTATTGGCCAAGTAACTGTTTCACACCTTTACTTTCTCAAACCTTTTCAACTCTCACGCAATACATGAGCGTGGGCCAAGGTTATAGCACTATAGATGGTGTGGAATGTGGTGGAGGTTGCAAGACAAAAAAGGAGAAGATAGTCACGTTAACTAGGCATATCAATGAGCTGTGGAGATGTTCATCAATAGATATCAATGTGAATGAGTAGGGATTGCCATACAAATGATGCACTAGTGCTACGAGTAAGTGAAAGATCTTAAAGAAAACTAGTGGGGGTGCATCCAACTTGCTTGCTCATGAAGACCTAAGGCAATTTTGAGGAAGCCTATCATTGGAATATACAAGCCAAGTTATATAATGAAAATTTCCCACTATCTATATGGTAGTGACAAAACGAGAGACTCTCAATCATGAAGATCATGGTGCTTAATATGCACAAGTGTGGAAAAAGTGGTAGCATTGTCCCTTCTCTCTTTTTCTCTCATTTTATTTTTATATTTTCTTTGGTGGGCTCTTTGGCCTCTTTTATTTTTATTTTGGTGGGCTTCTTTGGCCTCTTTTATTTCCTCACATGGGACAATGCTCCACTAATCATGATCATCACACTTTCAACTCCAAACTTAGAGCAACGATGACTCTATATGGAATGCCTTCGGTAGTGTACCATGGCAATGATCTAGCATGGTATAGAAATTAATGGAAGCATCATGCTAGCTATCTTATGATCATGTAATGGAAATGTAGACGTGGTGGCACATGTCATGGTGGTAGTTGCATGGCAATATATCTTGGAATGACTTTGATAAATCCATAGTAGGTAGGTATGGTGGCTGTTTTCAGGGAGGCTAAAGGTGGGTTTTGTGCACCGGCGAAAGTTGCACGACGCTAAGAAGATAATGATGGTGGAAGGTGAAAGTGCATCTAAACCATGGACTCAACATTAGTCATGAAGAACTCATATACTTGTTGCAAAAGTTTTATTAGTAATCGAAACAAAGCATTCAACGCATACTCCTAGGGGAAGGGTTGGTAGGTATAAACCATCGCGCGATCCCGACCGCCACGCAAAGGATGACAATCTATATACTAACCATGCTAAGATTTCATCACATAGCGGTTCACCATACGTGCATGCTACGGGAATCACTAACTTCAACACAAGTATTTCTAGATCCACAACACCTTACTAGCATGACTTCAATATTACCATAACCACAACTCAAAACTAATTGAGATGAATCAAACTTCTCTAACTATTCAATGCACATGAAGGTGGAAGTTTTCGTATCCCTTTGGATAACTACCCCTTTTGAGACTACTTTCAAAGCATATATCAACTACCAAGCCACGCACCGCTGTACTCTAAAATATATAAGTGAAGCACATAGAGCAAAAGTGTCTAGCTCAAAAGATATAAGTGAAGCACATGTGAGCTGAATTGTCTACCAAAAGATATAAGTGAAGCTCGACAAAATCACGGTGAGTGTATGTCTCTCTCTCTAGGTGTGCAGCAAGGATGATTGTGATACAACAAAAATAAAAGACTCCTACGATACAAGACGCTCCAAGCAAAAACACATAACATGTGGTGAATAAAATATAGCCCCAAGTAACGTTACCGATGGATTGAAGACGAAAGAGGGGATGCCTTCCCGGGGCATCCCCAAGCTTAGGCTTTTACGGCATCCTTGAATCTCTTGGGGTGCCTTGGGCACCCCCAATCTTGAGATCTTGCCACTCTTTATCTTTTTGTCCATAAGAACTTCACCCAAAACTTGAAAACTTCACAACACGAAACTTAAACAGAAACTCGTGATAACATTAGTATGAGAAAGCAAACCACCACTTCCTTAGGTACTGTAGAAAACTTAAATTCTACTTGTGCTGATGTTGGGTTACTGTATTTTCAATATTCCATGGCTAATACCCACCGATACTATCCATAGTTTCATCAAAATAAGCAACCAACACAACAAAAACAGAATCTGTTAATAGCAGACCAGTCTGTAGCAATCTGTATATTTCGTATACCTCTGCTACTTCACAAATTCTGAAAAATTAATACAGTCTGAAGAATTGGCGTATCAATCAGAAGCAGAAAGAATCAACTCAAAATCTCTTACAAAAAAAATGAAAATTCTTTTCGTGAGCATAAAGTTTCTATCTTTTCCAGCATGACCAAACGATCATCCCCAAGACTAATCATAACGGTTTTGCTTGGCACAAACACAAAAAGAAACACAAAAAACACAATCATAACAGAATTATGAAAGTGTGGAAAACACAAAACATAAAGAAAAAGGATAGATTCGTTGGGTTGCCTCCCAACAAGCGCTTTTGTTTAACGCCCTTAGCTAGGCATTGATTTCAAAGATGCTCACACAAAAGACAAGAATTGAAGCAACGAGAGCATCATAAAGCATGTGAAAATCACATCTAAGTCTAACATACTTCCTATTTATAGGCATTTTATAGGAAAATAGATTGTCAATACAACCGATAGTTGCCATATGCAAGGAAGAAGAAAGAGACAATAGCAATCTCCACATAACGAGAGGTAATTTGGTAACATGAAAGTTTCTACGACAATACTTTCCTCTCTCATAGCAATTACATGTGGGATCATATTCAAATTCAACAATACAGCTATCCCATAGGATATTCTTTTCATGATCCACATGCATGCAAAGTTGACGCTCTTCAAAAATAGTGGGATTATCATCTAAAGTCATGACATCTCCAAACCCACTTTCAATATTATTGCAAATATCATATTCATCATGAGGTTTGAACAAATTTTCAAGATCATAAGAAAGATCATCACCCAAATCATGATTATTGCAACAAGTAGGGGACATGGCAAAACTAGCATCCCCAAGCTTAGGGTTTTGCATATTTTTAGCATGATTGTCACTAATAGGATTTATAGTGAAACCATTGCAATCATGCTTTTCATCCAAGGAGCCCTCGTGAATCACTTCATGAATTTCTTCATCACGATTTTCAGATTCACGCATCCGAAGCAAAACTCCATAAAGATAGTCAAGAGTCCTCAACTCACTAGCAATTCATTCCACATAAGTGGGTCTCTTAAAGAGATTAGCTAGTGGATGAGGATCCATATCACTAGGTTTTCAGCAAGCAAAGATGCAAGCATATTGAAGGCACATGGCACACAAGCGAACAGAAAGCAAGCGAGAGAAAAGGGCGAACGAAAAGGAAAACGAAAAAGGCAAACGAAAAAGGCAAAGGAGAAAGGCAAATGAAAACGGCAAATGTGAAGTGGGGGAGAGGAAAACGAGAGGCAACTGGCAACAAAAGTAAATGCAAGCGACGAGTTTGTGAGACCTACTTGGATAGATCTTGATCTCTCCTCCCCAGCAACAGCGCCAGAAATACTTCTGATGTTAGCTGTGCTTCCCCGACAACTGCACCAGAAATGCTTCTGCTACTGCAACAAAAGACCTTCCAACAGCGCCACAAATAGGAGTGTTACTTGATACTCCTCAGCAACGGCACCAGGATTCCTTCAGCTGCGGCTATGCCTTAAGGGACTTCCTAGGCAAGTATGCAAAGGATTCCCCCGTGGCCTTGGAGCCTTGCGTTGGTGTTCCCTCGAAGCGGAAAGGGTGATGTAGCACATCGATGGTTAGTATTTCCCTCAGTTTGAGAACCAAGGCATCAATCCAGTGGAGGAGTATCTCAAGATCCTGCACAAACACAAAATCTTGCTCCCAACGCTATGAAGGGGTTGTCAATCCCTTATAGATTGTTCGCCAAGTGAGAACTGAAAGCAACAAAGTAACAAGTAAAGTAAAAGTGGAGGTGTAAACGATGGATGTTAATAGACCCGGGGGCCGTAGTGTTTACTAGTGGCTTCTCTCATAAAAGCAAGTAGACGGTGGGTGAACAAATTACTGTCGAGCAATTGATAGAACCGCGCAAAGTCGTGACGATATCTATGGCAATGATTATATCTATAGGCATCACGTCCAAAACAAGTAGACCGATACTTTCTACATCTACTACTATTACTCCACACGTCTACCGCTATCCAGCATGCATCTAGTGTATTAAGTCCAAAAGAACAGAGTAACACCTTAAGCAAGATGACATGATGTAGAGGGATAATCTCAAACCAAAGATGAAAACCCCATCTTTTTACCCTTGATGGCAACTACTTAATGTGTGCCTTGCTGCCCCTACTGTCACTAGGAAAGGTCACCACATGGTAGAACCCAAAACCAAGCACTTCTCCCATTGCAAGAATCATAGATCTAGTTGGCCAAACAAAACCCAAGTCTCAGAGAGACTTACAAGGATATTGAATCATGCATATAAGAAATCAGCAAAGACTCAAATATATATCATAGATAATCTGATCACAAATCCACAATTCATCGGATCTCGACAAACACACCGCCAAAGAAGATTACATCGGATAGATCTCCATGAAGATCATGGAGAACTTTGTATTGAAGACCCAAGCGAGAGAAGAAGTCATCTAGCTACTAACTACGGACCCGTAGATCTGAAGTGAACTACTCACGAGTCATTGGAGGGGTGATGATGATGAAGAAGAAGCCCTCCAACTCCAAAGTCCCCTCCGGAAGGGCGCCGGGAAGGGTCTCCAGATGAGATCTCGCAGAAACGGAAGCTTGCGGCGGCACAAAAGTATTTTCGAGGCTCCCATGATTTTTTGTTGAATTTTTGGGAATATATAGGCCAAAGATCTAGGTCAGGGGGCGGCCAGGGAGGCCACAAGCCCTACCACCGCCGCCTCTCCTGGTGGCGGAGTGGGAGCTTGTGGGCTCCCTGGAGCCCACCTGGCTTGGCCCAGAGGCCCCCTGATCTTCTTCCCTTCGGGAAAAAATCATTTCGGGGTTTTTATTCCGTTTGGACACAGAAAAAACAGGAACTAGCACTTGGCACTGAATTAATAAGTTAGTCCCAAAAAAGATATAAAAGGTACATAAAACATCCAAAGATGACAAGATAACAACATGAAACCATCAAAAATTATAGATACGTTTGAGACGTATCAATAACCGCACCTATTGTTCAACCACCTGACTAGAACTTGCCCTTTGAAATCATGTGTGACGCTAGTGGTTATGCTATTGGTGTTGTTCTAGGACAAAGAGTTGACAAGAAGTTGAATGTTATTCACTATGCTAGTAAAACTCTAGACAGTGCCCAAAGAAATTTGCCACTACGGATAAGGAATTTTTAGTAGTCGTGTTTGCATGTGAAAAGTTCAGATCTTACATAGTTGACTCCAAAGTCACTATTCACTCTGATCATGCTGCTATTAAGTACCTTATGGAGAAGAAGGCCGCTAAGCCTAGGCTGATCAGATGGGTCCTCCTGCTACAAGAAATTTATTTACACGTCGTTGACCGAAAGGGTGCTCATAACCCTGTAGCAGATAACTTGTCTAGGCTAGAGAATGTCCTTGATGACCCACTATCTATTGATAACAGCTTTCCTTATGAGTAATTAAATGTCATCCGCACTTCACATAGTGTACCGTGGTATGCCGATTATGCAAACTATATCGTAGCCAAATACATACCACCCAGTTTCACCTATTACCAAAAGAAGAAATTCTTCTTTGATTTGAGACACTACTTTTGGGATGATCCTCACCTTTATAAGGAAGGAGTAGATGGTGTTATTAGACGTTACGTGCCTGAACATGAACAGGGATAGATCTTGCAGAAGTGTCATTCCGAAGCCTACGGAGGACACCACGCTGGAGATAGAACTGCCCATAAGGTATTGCAATCAGGTTTCTATTGGCCCACTCTCTTCAAGGATGCCTCAAGTTTGTCTTGTCTTGCGACGAATGCCAAAGAATAGGGAACATCAGTAAGCATCAAGAAATGCCTATGAACTATTCACTTGTCATTGAACCATTTGATGTCTGGGGCTTTGATTATATGGGACCCTTCCCGAGTTCCAATGGGTACACTCACATCTTAGTTGCTGCGGATTACGTTACTAAGTGGGTAGAGGCTATCCCCACTAAAAATGCTGATCACCACACCTCTATTAAGATGCTTAAAGAAGTCATATTCCCAATATTTGGAGTCCCTAGATACTTGATGACTGATGGCGGTTCACACTTCATTCATGGTGTTTTCCGCAAGATGCTAGCTAAGTATGATGTCAACCATAGAGTTGCATCTCCTTATCATCCTCAGTCTAGTGGTCAAGTGGAGTTGAGTAATAGGGAGATCAAGTTGATCCTACAAAAGACCGTCAATAGATCTCGAAAGAATTGGTCTAGCAAACTTGACGATGCACTATGGGCTTATAGGACTACTTATAAGAATCCCATGGGCATGTCACCGTATAAAATGGTTTATGGTAAGGCCTATCATTTACCTCTTGAGCTAGAACACAAAGCTTATTGGGCAATCAAAGAGCTCAACTTTGATTTCAAACTTGCCGGTGAGAAGCGGTTGTTTGATATCAGCTCGTTAGATGAATGGAGGGCCCAAGAATATGAGAATGCCAGGTTGTTCAAGGAAAAGGTTAAGAGATGGCACGACAAACGAATACAGAAACGAGAGTTTAATGTAGGTGATTATGTCTTGCTATACAATTCTCGTTTGAGATTCTTTGCAGGCAAGATTCTCTCTAAATGGGAAGGTCCATATGTTATCGAGGAAGTATATCGTTCCGGTGCCATCAAAATTAATAACACGGAAGGAAATTTTCCTAGAGTGGTAAATGGGCAAAGAATCAAACATTACATTTGTGGTACTCCCATAAATGTTGAGACCAATATCATCAATGTCATAACTCCAGATGAGTACATAAGGGATGTTTATCAGCCTGTTTTAGACTCTGAAAACGAAGAGGTATCTGTTTCGGTAAGAAATTGGACTCTGATGCTTTTCCAATAGGAAATTTCCTCCATTTTGGAATTTTTCGAAAATTAGAAAAATAAAATAGCAGTCCGGAGAGCGAATGAGGCGGCCACAAGCCCTGCCACCGCCCCTACCCCCCTGGTGGCGGAGGGCAAGCTTGTGGGCACCTCGTGTGCCTCCCGGACTCCGTTTTCTTGCGGAGCACTCCTTCTAGTCCAGAAAAAAATCAATATATACTCGCCCGAAGGTTTTGATCTCCGTATCGCGCAATTTTCCTCTGTTTTCGTTTTGAGCTTGTTGTCTGCCGCTGATTTACAGCAAATGTCTCAGGAATCTGCTGGGGAGAATGGTCTCCACCAAGTTCATGAGGAAGTAGATGCTGATATGAAAAGAGTAGAAGTCACGGAAGCCAGGGACCAAGCTAAGGAGAAAACCCAAGCTAGGGAGGAGGTTCAACCTATGTTCAACATTGAAGACGTTGAAGGAGTAGACTTTGTCCAACCCTTCCTCCACGTGCTTTCTCGATCCTTGATTGAACTCTTGAGGTTTTGCAAAACAACTCGTGCTCGCAATATTTCCCTTTCTCGTGAAGTTGTTTTGCTGGAAAACCATGTCATAGATCTCAAAGGTATAAATCAAAGATTGATAGCTCTCTTGGAATCAAAGGCGACAACTCCACCACCATCACCACCGAAGGAAGACAACTAAGCATTGGTATGGGCAATTCCCTTGGCTTCTGCCAAGCTTGGGGGAGTTGCCCTGGTATCGTATCACCTTTTTATCTTTTGCTTTTACCTTTGTTTTAGTTCTTTCCTTTTCAATTTTTATTTCTTCTCTTAGAGTAATAAGTCTTTAGTGTTTAGTTTGAGTCTTTTGCTTTTGTCTCTCCCTCAATGTATTCGAGCTTACGAGCTATATAATAAAGAGTATCGTAGTCAAGGGCTTTGCTTTGTGCCATGATCAAAAGTATGAAAAGAATGATAGCATGAAAGATCATGAGACGATCTTATGAAAAGTGATAACTTCACTTGTGACCCGTATGATGATTGAAACTTGTTGAGAATAAATCAACATAGACCTCAGTCATTGTTGCAATTAATAAGAAGTAATAAGGAAAGATAGGTTCACATATAAATATATCATCTTAGACACTTTTTATAATTGTGAGCACTCACCAAACTATTACATGCTTAGGAGTAGATGCTGGACAAGGAAGACAACATAATGAATTGTGTTTGCTTGGTTCCAAACAATGTTATATGATTAGAGATCCCTTAGCATGTGACGATTGCTTCCACGTCATATTAGCCAGAACTCCTGCTCCAAGTAGAGATACTACTTGTGCATCCATAAACCTCCAACCAATTTAGCCATGAGAGTCCACCATACCTACCTATGGATTGAATTGTTGGAAATATGCCCTAGAGGCAATAATAATTAGTTAATATTATATTTCTTTGTTCATGATAATCGTTTATTATCCATGCTATAATTGTATTGATTGGAAACACAATACTTGTGTGGATACATAGACAAAACACTGTCCCTAGTAAGCCTCTAGTTGACTAGCTCGTTGATCAAAGATGGTCAAGGTTTCCTGGCCATAGGCAAGTGTTGTTAGTTGATAACGGGATCACATCATTTGGAGAATCATGTGATGGACTAGACCCAAACTAATAGACGTAGCATGTTGATCGTGTCATTTTGTTGCTACTGTTTTCTGCGTGTCAAGTATTTGTTCCTATGAACATGAGATCATATGACTCACTGACACCGGAGGAATGCTTTATGTGTATCAAACGTCGCAACGTAACTGGGTGACTATAAAGATGCTCTACAGGTATCTCCGAAGGTGTTCGTTGAGTTAGTATGGATCAAGACTGGGATTTGTCACTCCGTATGACGGAGAGGTATCTCGGGGCCCACTCGGTAATACAACATCACACACAAGCCTTGCAAGCAATGTGACTTAGTGTAAGTTGCGGGATCTTGTATTACGGAACGAGTAAACAGACTTGCCGGTAAACGTGATTGAAATAGGTATGCGGATACTGACGATCGAATCTCGGGCAAGTAACATACCGAAGGACAAAGGGAATGACATACGGGATTATATGAATCCTTGGCACTAAGGTTCAAACGATAAGATCTTCGTAGAATATGTAGGATCCAATATGGGCATCCAGGTCCCGCTATTGGATATTGACCGAGGAGTCTCTAGGGTCATGTCCACATAGTTCTCGAACCCGCAGGGTCTACACACTTAAGGTTCGACGTTGTTTTATGCGTATTTGAGTTATATGGTTGGTTACCTAATGTTTTTCGGAGTCCCAGATGAGATCACAGACGTCACGAGGGTTTCCGGAATGGTCCAGAAACGAAGATTGACATATAGGATGACCTCATTTGGTTACCGGAAAGTTTTCGGGCACTACCGGAAAAGTTTCGGGCTCATCGGTAGTGTACCGGGAGTGCCGGGAGGGGTGACGGGGACCATCGAGAGGGGTGTCACGCCCCAAGGGGTCTCATGGGCTATGGGAAGAGATAAACCAGCCCCTAGTGGGCTGGAATAAGTTCCCACTAAGGCCCATAAGGTTTGAGAAGGAAAAAACACAAGGTGGAAAGAGTTTCCAAGTGGGAAGGTGGAATCCTACTCCAAGTAGGATTGGAGTAGGACTCGTCCACCTCCAATTTCGGCCAAACCTTTAGGTTTTGAGGCTGCCTCCTCCCCTCCCTCCCTCCTATATATAGTGGGGTTTTAGGGCTGATTTGAGACAACTTTTGCCACGGCAGCCCGACCACATACCTCCACGGTTTTACCTCTAGACCGCGTTTCTGCAGAGCTCGGGCGGAGCCCTGCTGATATTAGATCACCACCAGCCTCCGGAGCGCCGTCACGCTGCCGGAGAACTCATCTAACTCTCCGTCTCTCTTGCTGGATCAAGAAGGCCAAGATCATCGTCGAGCCGTACGTGTGCTGAACGTGGAGGTGCCATCCGTTCGGCACTAGATCGGAGCGGATCGTGGGACGGATCGCGGGACGGTTCGTGAGACGGTTCGCGGGGCGGATCGAGGGACGTGAGGACATTCCACTACATCAACCGCGTTCACTAACGCTTCTGCTGTGCGATCTACAAGGGTACATAGATCAGAAATCCCCTCTCGTAGATGGACATCACCATGATAGGTCTTCGTGCGCGTAGGAATTTTTTTGTTTCCCATGCGACGTTCCCCAACAGTGGCATCATGAGCTAGGTTCATGCGTAGATGTCTTCTCGAGTAGAACACAAAAGTTTTGTTGGGCAGTGATGTACGTTTTGCTGCCCTCCTTAGTCTTTTCTTGATTCCGCGGTATTGTTGGATCGAAGCGGCTCGGACCGACATTACTCGTACGCTTACGAGAGACTGGTTTCATCGCTACGAGTAACTCCGTTGCTCAAAGATGACCGGCGAGTGTCGGTTTCTCCAACTTTAGTTGAATCGGATTTGACCGAGGAGGTCCTTGGATGAGGTTAAATAGCAATTCATATATCTTCATTATGGTGTTTGCGTAAGTAAGATGCGATCCTCCTAGATACCCATGGTCACCACGTAAAACATGCAACAACAATTAGAGGACGTCTAACTTGTTTTTGCAGGGTATGCTTGTGATGTGATATGACCAATGATGTGATGTGATATATTGGATGTATGAGATGATCATGTTGTAATAGTTAATATCGACTTGCACGTCGATGGTACGGCAACCGGCAGGAGCCATAAGGTTGTCTTTAAACTAATGTTTGTGCTTGCAGATGCGTTTACTATATTGCTAGGACGTAGCTTTAGTAGTAATAGCATGAGTAGCACGACAACCCCGATGGCGACACGTTGATGGAGATCATGGTGTGACGCCGGTGACAAGAAGATCGTGCCGGTGCTTTGGTGATGGAGATCAAGAAGCACATGATGATGGCCATATCATGTCACTTATGAATTGCATGTGATGTTAATCCTTTAAGCACCTTATCTTACTTAGAACGACGGTAGCATTATGAGGTGACCTCTCACTAAAATTTCAAGACGAAATTGTGTTCTCCCCGACTGTGCACCGTTGCGACAGTTCTTTGTTTCGAGACACCACGTGATGATCGGGTGTGATAGACTCAACGTTCACATACAACGGGTGCAAAACAGTTGCACACGCTGAACACTCGGGTTAAGCTTGACGAGCCTAGCATGTGCAGACATGGCCTCGGAACACATGAGACCGAAAGGTCGAGCATGAATCGTATAGTTGATATGATTAGCATAGAGATGCTTACCACTGAAACTATTCTCGACTCACGTGATGATCGGACTTGAGATAGTGGATTTGGATCATGTACCACTCAAATGACTAGAGAGATGTACTTTTTGAATGGGAGTTCTTAAGTAATATGATTAATTGAACTAATTGTCATGAACATAGTCTAATGGTCTTTGCGAATTACGATGTAGCTTGCGCTCTAGCTCTACTGTTTTTTATATGTTCCTAGAGAAAATTTAGTTGAAAGTTGAAAGTAGCAAACTTTGCAGACTAAGTCTGTAAAACCGAGGATTGTCCTCATTGCTGCACAAAAGGCTTATGTCCTTAATGCACCACTCGGTGTGCTGCACCTCGAGCGTCGTCTGTGGATGCTATGAACATCCGACATACACGTTTCTGATGACTACATGATAGTTCAGTGCTGAATACTTAATGGCTTAGAAGCAAGGCGCCGAAGACGTTTTGAAACGTCACGGAACATGAGTGATGTTCTAAAGAGATGAAATTGTGATTTCATGCTTGTACCCTTGTTAAGAGGTACGAGACCTCCAACAAGATTCTTTGTCCACAAAGTAAAGGAGAAAAGCTCAATCGTTGAGCGTGTGCTCAGATTGTCTGAGTACGACAATCGCTTGAATCAAGTGGGAGTTAATCTTCCAGATGAGATAGTGATAGTTCTCCAAAGTCACTGCCACAAAGCTGTGAGAGCTTCGTGATGACCTATAACATATCAAGGATAGATACAATGATCCTTGAGCCATTCGTGATGCTTGACACTGCGAAAGTAGAAATCAGGAAGGAGCATCAATAGTTGATGGTTTGTAAAACCACTAAGTTTCAAGGAAGGCAAGGGCTGGAAGGGATACTTCGTGAAACGGCAAAACAGTTGCTGCACTAATGAAGAGACCCAAGATTAAACCCAAACCTGAGACTAAGTGCTTCTATAATCAGGGGAACAGTCACTGAGGCGGAGCAACTCTAGATACTTGGTAGATAAGAAGGCTGGCAAAAGTCGAAAGAAGTATATTTGATACACATGATGTGTACTTTACTAGTACTCCTAGTAGCATGAGGGTATTGGATACCGGTTCGGTTGCTAAGTGATTAGTAACACGAAATGATAGCTACGGCATAAATGGAGACTAGCTAAGGCGAGGTGACGATATGTGTTGGAAGTGTTTCCAGGATTGATATGATCAAAACGGCGCACGCTCCCTCTACCATCGGGATTGGTGTTAAACCTAAATAATTTTTATTTGGTGCTTGCGTTAAGCATGAACATGATTGGATCGTGTTTATTGCAATACGATTATTCACTTAATGAGAATAATGGTTACTCTATTTGCTTGAATAATCACCTTCAATGGTTTATTGAATCTCGATCGTAGTGTTACACATGTTCATGATATTGGTGCCAAAAGATACAGTGTAATGATGATAGTACCACTTACTTGTGGCACTGCCGCTTGAGTCATGTTGGTATAAATTGCATGAAGAGGCTCCATGCTGATGGATCTTTATACCCACTTGATTTTGAATCACTAGTGACATGCGAATCATACCACATGAGCAAGGCCTTGTTTTCATTGAGATGAAAACAAGATAAGTAACTTGTTGGAAGTGATACATTTTGATGTATGCAGTCCAATGGGTGCTGAGGCACGCAGTGGATATCATTATGTTCTTACTTCAATGACGATTTGAGTAGATACAAGAGTATTTACTTAATGAATCACAAGTCTGAAATATTGAAAAGTTCAATTCTGTTTCTGAGTGAAGTTTGTTGTAACAAGAGGATAAACTGTCTACGATATGATCATAGAAATGAATATCTGAGTTACAAGTTTTGGTATGCAGTTAAGACAATGTGGAAATTGTTTCGCAGTTCATGCCATGTGGAACATCATAGTGTGATGATGTGTCTGAACATCATATCCACACACTATTTGGTATGGTGCATGCTATGATGTCTCTTATCGAATTACCACTATCGTTTATGGGTTATGCATTAGAGACAACCGCATTCACTTTAAATAGGGCACCGCGTATTTCCGTTGAGATGACACAGTATAGAATAAGGTTTAGAGAAATCTAAACTGTCGTTTCTTGAAAGTTTGGGGCTTCGACACTTATGTGAAAAAGTTTCAGTCTGATAAGCTCGAACCCAAAGGGGATAAATGCATCTTCATAAGATATCCAAAACAGTTGGGTACATCTCCTATCTCAGATCCGAAAGCAAAGTGTTTGTTTCTAAAAACGGATCCTTTCTCGAGGAAAGGTTTCTCTCGAAAGAATTGAGTGGGAGGGCGGTAGAACTTGATGAGGTTATTGAACCATCACTTCAACCAGTGTGTAGCAGGGCGCAGGAAGTTGTTCCTGTGGCGCCTACACCAATTGAAGTGAAAGCTGATGATGGTGATCATCGAGCATCGGATCAAGTTACTACAAACCTCGTAGGTTGACAAGGTCGTGTACTACTCCAGAGTGGTACGGTAACCCTGTCTTGGAGGTCATGTTGTTGAGCAACAATGAACCTACGAGTTATGGAGGAAGCAATGGTGGGACCGAATTCCGACAAATGGCTTGAGGCCATGAAATCCGAGAGAGGATCCATATATAAAACAAAGTGTAGACTTTGGAGGAACTACTTGATGGTAGTAAGACTATTGAGTAAAGATGGATCTTTGCAAGGAAGACAGACGATGATGGTGATAAGTCACTATTAAGAAAAGCTCGACTTGTCGCAAAGATGTCTCCGACAAGATCAAATAGTTGACTATGATGAGACTTTCTCACTCATAGCGATGCTAAAAGTCTGTTGGAATTATGTTAGTAGTTGCTGCATTATTTGTGAAATATTGCACATAGGAAGACAAAACATTGTTTCCTCGACGGTTTCCTTGAGCAAACATTGTATGTGATACAACCAGGAGGTTTTGTCGATCCTAAAGATACTAACAAGTATGCGAGCTGCAGCGATCCTTCATTGGACTGGTGCAAGCATCTCGGAGTTGGAATACACACTTTGATGAGATGATCAAAGATTTTGGGTTTGTACAAGGTTTATGAGAAACTTGTATTTCCAAAGAAGTGAGTGGGAGCACTATAGAATTTCTGATAAGTATATGTGGTTGACATATTGTTGATCAGAAGTAATGTAGAATTTCTGTGAAGCATAAAAGGTTGTTTGAAAGGAGTTTTCAAAGGAATACCTGGAATGAGCTACTCTAACGTTGAGCATCAAGATCTATGGAGATAGATCAAAACGCTTAATAGAAGTTTCAACAATATGCATGCCTTGACAAGTTTTTGAAGGAATTCGAAACAGATCAGCAAAGAAGGAGTTCTTGACTGTGTTGTAAGTTGTGAATTTGAGTAAGACTCAAAACCCGACCACGGCAGAATAAAGAGAATAGACGAAGGTCGTCTTCTATGCCTTAGCCGTAGACTCTAAAGTATGCCATGCTGAGTACCGCACCTGATGTGTGCCTTGCAGCAAGTCTGTTAAGAGGTACACAGAGTGATCCAGGATTGAATCACTGATCAGCAGTCAAAGTTATCCTTAGTAACTAAATAGACTAAGGAATTTTTCTCGATTATGGAGGTGGTTAAAGAGTTCGGCGTAAAGGGTTACGTCGATGCAAGCTTTGACACTAATCCGAATAACTATGAGTAGTGAAACGGATTCGTATAGTAGAGTAGATATTTGGAGTATTTCCGAATAGCACGTAGTAGCAGCATCTATAAGATGACATAAACATTTGTAAAGAACACACGGATCTGAAAGTTTCAGAACCGTTGACTAGAACCTCTCTCACGGGCAAGACGTGATCACACCCCAGAACTATATGGGTGTTGGATTCGTTGAAATCACATGGTGATGTGAACTAGATTATTGACTCTAGTGCAAGTGGGAGACTGTTGGAAATATGCCCTAGAGGCAATAATAATTAGTTATTATTATATTTCTTTGTCCATGATAATCGTTTATTATCCATGCTATAATTGTATTGATTGGAAACACAATACTTGTGTGGATACATAGACAAAACAGTGTCCCTAGTAAGCCTCTAGTTCACTAGCTCGTTGATCAAAGATGGTCAAGGTTTCCTGGCCATAGGCAAGTGTTGTTAGTTGATAACGGGATCACATCATTTGGAGAATCATGTGATGGACTAGACCCAAACTAATAGACATAGCATGTTGATCGTGTCATTTTGTTGCTACTGTTTTCTGCGTGTCAAGTATTTGTTCCTATGACCATGAGATCATATAACTCACTGACACCGGAGGAATGCTTTGTGTGTATCAAACGTCGCAACGTAACTGGGTGACTATAAAGATGCTCTACAGGTATCTCCGAAGGTGTTCGTTGAGTTAGTATGGATCAAGACTGGGATTTGTCACTCCGTATGACGGAGAGGTATCTCGGGGCCCACTCGGTAATACAACATCACACACAAGCCTTGCAAGCAATGTGACTTAGTGTAAGTTGCGGGATCTTGTATTACGGAACGAGTAAACAGACTTGCCGGTAAACGAGATTGAAATAGGTATGCGGATACTGACGATCGAATCTCGGGCAAGTAACATACCGAAGGACAAAGGGAATGACATACGGGATTATATGAATCCTTGGCACTGAGGTTCAAACGATAGGATCCAATATGGGCATCCAGGTCCCGCTATTGCATATTGACCGAGGAGTCTCTCGGGTCATGTCTACATAGTTCTTGAACCCGCAGGGTCTGCACACTTAAGGTTCGACGTTGTTTTATGCGTATTTGAGTTATATGCTTGGTTACCGAATGTTGTTCGGAGTCCCGGATCTGCAACATAAGACGTTGCAGCCGTGTAGGTCGGCATATTGAATATGCCGGCAAGTCACATAAGAGAGGGGTGAAAAGTAATCATCTATACTATATGCATATCTGGCAGGTGGGGCTATAAGTTTTTAGCGAAAAGCAAGTTTTCTCCTACATCAAGAGAGGGCTAAAAGCAAAATGTTACTACATTGTTGGTTGTTAACGAGATGGTTCCACCAACCAATTCTCGTACCCATGTTGTCAATAATACCCATATCAATATTATTATTTGTGTTGAGAATTTCAGATAACTTCAGTTCCTTTGGCTCAAGTTGTCGATGACCGTGGACACGGCTAATCGATTAGGTTTGAGTACTCTGCAGAGTTTTGCACACGTTCCCCACAAGATTTGATCGCCTCCGTGTATGTCCTCGCACTTCAGGGTGTTTGAAAACCGGATGATCAAAACATGGTCTTTCAACGGGTCCCTCTGAATCCCAGTCGGTGCCCATCCATTCCTACCGTTCTTCTACATCTGCTAGCACCGCCTGTCGAGAGTCGCCGCGTTGTCCAACCAAGCCAGAGCCCATAATGACTTGTGGTTGTGCAGGTAAGCCTTGGGTCTTGAAAATATCCGTCCGTCTCTTTGAGCCTGGGTGAAGCTTTCCGCACGATGTCATGGCCTCTCCAGCATCCCGGGTCATCCACTGGGTTCTCCAGGGAGCCGATCAACCGTCCTTCACCCATAGTTGCATTGCGTCAGAGGTCTTGAAAATCTTGTCTTAACCGGTCTTGATTATTTAATCAACCTTGCATCACTCGTGTTATGCACTCAACCGAAATCCCGTCTACTCAAGCATAGCAATATGAAATTTTTCGTCCTGGGGCCAAGTATCGGGGTTGTTGTGTGCCTACCACATGATACTACAATCTATACTAAAATTTCCAAGTACCTACCCAGCATGCAATTGGGCATAGGATGGTAGAACTACGATGCATAAAACATAGGTGATAGTATGATCAAAGTGACTTGCCTGGTGATGTTGACAAAGAAGAATTTCTCGAGAAATAACTTGATAGACTACTCGTCACTCTCCGATTAAATCTATATAACAAACATATCATTCACATAAGCACTCATACTAGCAATCATTCTAGCAATCAAAACGAACAAGAGAGTGAATAAGAATCCGAAGGAAACTTCAAATAAAACTAGGGAGTCTTCTACTACGTCAAACACTAAATAGTTTTTGTCTAACAGAAAATAATAACGAGGAACTAAGATATAAATTTAACTAAGTTAAAATAGAGTATTTTTCACAAAACATTTTCAAAGTATTTCCAAACGGGATTTGAAACAGTGGGGAAACCAATTGCAAGTTACTAAGGAACTAGAATTTATTTCATGATAAAAAATAAAAATAAAAATCAAAACTTGTTGCAAACCTACTGTTAACTAAGAGAAACAAAACATAATATTTCTGAAATATAAAAGAAAATAATTTAAAAGTAACTAAAGAAAGTAAATTAGTCACAATCCTAAAAAAGGTGAAACAGAAATTGTTTCACAAGAAACCATGAGCTAAAATACTCAAACAAATCTGAAATTTTTACCACTCATAACTAAGATCACTAGTGATCAGTAGCAAAAGGAATCAAATTAAAAGCTAGTTTTAAACTCCTGGAATAAGAAAAACAAGGTTTAAACTAAATCTGATCTAATTCAAATTTGCAAATTTCAAACATAGACAAATTATATGTTTTTAAAAACTACAGGAAATTTGTGATCTACTGGAGAAAGAATCAACTCCATTTGACTTATGGATAAAACGTTATGGGCTAAACAAAATTGGAACTTTTCTGTTTTTGGAACTAAACAGAAAAAAGTGAATAAAAGCTAACTAATGAACGGGCCACGTGGCGATCTCTGGTTGGCTAGGGGGTGTGTGCTGCGTAGGCTAACCAGCGAATGGCCGAATTATAAGAAAACGCTTCGGTTAATAAAAATAAACGGCCGGTTCTTGTCAAAGAACCGAATGGGTATGCCCTTCTAATCTACACCGTAGATCTTGATCTAATAGGCAAACCAAAAAAAACAGGAGGAGGAGGAGCCTTACCGTGACTGCAGGGGCTGGAGGCCTTCTCCGGCGAGGAGGGGCAACTCCGGCGAGGGGGGGTGCACTCCAGCGATGGGGAAGATCTCCCGCGGGGAGGGGCCGGTGGAGGAGGGGGCGCTCCTGGGAGGGGGCGATGGAGTCCCTAGGGGGGGCGATGGAGTCCCTGGCTCCTGGCGCTGCTCCTGCTCGGTGGTTCCAGGGAACCGGCGGTGGCCTGCAGGGCGAGGGGGTGTGGTGGAGCGGTGGTGGGGAGGTGGCGACGAGGTAGGGAGGGCTCAGCAGGGAGGGGAGGGACCTGCAGGGGGGCGATGGGGTGGAGTTCCTGGCGTAGTGTTCCTGGCAGGAGTTTTCGTGGGGATGGTGGCGAGATGGCTATGGGCAGGGAAAAGATGATTTCTCTAGGGGAATGGAAAGAGGAGAACGTGGGGCTTCTTATAGGGGCGATGGGAGAGGCTAGGAGGGAAAGGACTTCGCGAATCCCGGAGGTGAAGATTTGTCTGTCCATGGCTAACGAAAGTCCTGTGCACGTGAGGAAGAAGATAGAGGAAGAAGAAGATCTTGTTGGGCCAGTTTAGGAAACCTCTTAATGGGCCAGCAAGAGTTTCCAAATAAAAGTGATTCGTTTCCTATTTTTAAAACTAGGAAACTAAAACGATAAAAGGGAAATCAAATCAATTCGGAATAAAGAGTTTCTATATACTAAAATTATCAGAAAAATAAAATCTAAATGATGGGCATTTTTCCACGGCAAAAATAAAAACATCAGAAAAAAATATTTTCACAAATTTGTCTAAAAGATTTATTTTCTTTTGCAAATAATTTTCAAATGACCCTCTAAGTTTTAGGGTTCAAATAACTTTCAAAATGCCCGTATGTTTGAGGGTCATGTTCCTCCTCTCTTTTCTGTTTGACAGAATGTATTTCCCGACATTTCTTGAGTGGAGAAAAGAAAAAAAAATAGAATTGCAAATCAAAACCGAAAGTAATTCAAATGCCAGCTCCATTCCAATTCTTTATAGTTGAAGAAGTCATGTCATATTCTCTCTTTGTTTTTAAAGATTGAATTTGAATTCACCGGAGAAGGGAAAGTCATTTTATTCCCTCTCATTCAAAAAATTTGAAAAGTTTCAAATTTCACACAAGTTTCAATCACTCAAGCAAACAAACAAACAATCTAATAATTATTTTAACATTCCAAAATTTGGGATGTTACAAATAAGTTCCCACTAAGGCCCATAAGGTTTGAGAAGGAAAAAACACAAGGTGGAAAGAGTTTCCAAGTGGGAAGGTGGAATCCTACTCCAAGTAGGATTGGAGTAGGACTCCTCCACCTCCAATTTCGGCCAAACCTTTAGGTTTTGAGGCTGCCTCCTCCCCTCCCTCCCTCCTATATATAGGGGGTATTAGGGCTGATTTGAGACAACTTTTGACACGGCAGCCCGACCACATACCTCCACGGTTTTACCTCTAGATCGCGTTTCTGCGGAGCTCGGGCGGAGCCATGCTGAGATTAGATCATCACCAACCTCCGGAGCGTCGTCACGCTGCCGGAGAACTCATCTACCTCTCCGTCTCTCTTGTTGGATCAAGAAGGCCGAGATCATCGTCGAGCTGTACGTGTGCTGAACGCGGAGGTGTCGTCCGTTCGGCACTAGATCGGAGCGGATCGTGGGATGGATCGCGGGATGGTTCGTGGGACGGTTCGCGGGGCGGAACGAGGGACGTGAGGACGTTCCACTACATCAACCGCGTTCACTAACGTTTCTGCGGTGCGATCTACAAGGGTACGTAGATCGGAAATCCCCTCTTGTAGATGGACATCACCATGATAGGTCTTCGTGCGCGTAGGAAATTTTTTGTTTCCCATGCGACGTTCCCCAACATGAATAAGATCCTTCAAGTAAGTTGTCATCGGTGCAAGCAATAAAAATTGCTCTCTAATATGTACGATCTATTAGTGTGTGGAAAATAAGCTTTGTACGAACCTGTGATGAGGAAGACATAAAAGCGACAGACTGCATAATAAATTTCTTTATCACAGGAGGCAATATAAAGTGACGTTCCTCCGCACTAAGAGGACACACATTCAAACCTCAAAAGCGCATGACAACCTATGCTTCCCTCTACGAAGGGCCTATCTTGTACCTTTACTTTTTGCCCTTGTAAGAGTCATGGTGATCTTCACCAATTCCCTATTTTTGCCTTTGTCTTGGCTACCGTCACATGCTTGGGAAAGATCTATATTCATATATCAACTTGGAGTTGAGTACTCATGCTTTATTATTGTTGACTTTACCCTTGAGGTAAACCGTTGGGAGGCAAAACTATAAGCCCCTATCTTCCTGTGTGTCCAGCTGAAACTTCGACACCATGCGTACCACGTGAGTTGTAACAATTGTGGAAAACAAAAGAGATGATTGAGTATGTGGATTTGCCTTACAAGCTCTTATTTGACTCTTTCTGATATTGTGATTAATTTCAATTGCTTTAATGACTTTGGACTGTTGTTGGTTACTTCTCGGTAAGGTTTTTTGCTTCATGCTTTACTTTGTGAAGAAATTGTTACTTTCCCATAAGAGTCTTTATGATGTATTGTTGTTCTATGTGTGATCATGATGCCCTCATGTCCGTATTATGTTTTTTGACACCTCCGTCCCCAAACATGTGGACATGTTTATGGAACTTGGTTTTCGCTTGAGGACAAGCGAGGTCTAAGCTTGGGGGAATTGATACGTCCATTTTGCATCATGCTTTCATGTTGATATTTATTGCTTTATGGGCTGTTATATTACTTTGTGGTACCATATTTATGCATTTTCTCTCTTATTTTGCAAGGTTTATTTGAAGAGGGAGAATTCAGGCAGCTGGAATTCTGGACTGGAAAAGGAGCAAATCTTAGTCCACTATTCTGCACATCTCCAAATGCCCTGTAAAGTTACGTGGATTTTTTTGGGATTATATAAAAAATACTGGGTGTTGGGGATATTATCTGCGGTGTGACCCGCCCTAGTTGGGCCGGGTCATCAAGTAGGCGACTCATCCTATGACGATTTAAGCTTTGGCCCAATAGGCCAGGGAGTTGGATGGCGGTTCAAGATACTCGTGGAGAACCAATTATCGGGGAGTACTCCAGTCTAGAAAAGCACGGCGACTTAGTGATAGAAAGAATCATGACTTGCGTGATGGAAAGGACTCTTGTAAACCCTAAGGGCTCGACCTATATATAAAGGCGAGTCCCAGGGAAGGAGGGGCAGGTTAGAAATCATCGAGTACTAGGTCGGGCGAGTTACGCCCTCCTTGTAATCGACACACCATCAATACAACACAAAGTAGGACGTAGGCTTGTACCTCCTCATGAGGGGCCGAACGTGGGTAAAACTCTGTCTCGCTCCCGTTCAACCCCTTTGAGTTGCCACCAGGGTGCGATGGCTCTAACACTAAGTCCTTTCACGAGGACATCTGCCGTGACAAAAATACGACAGTTGGCGCCCACCTTGGGGCCTGCGCACGGTGGAGTTGAGTTCTCAAAGGGAGCCCTACCAGGGTCAGGGAGCTACGCAGCGGGGCTCATGACTCGGAGCCGCCGCGGGAAGTACTACATCAATAACTCACTGTGGGGGCCCGAGGCCGATTCAATTGAATCCGGCTACAGAATCCCCTTCGGCAAGATCAACATCTTTGTCAGCATGGTTGGATCGCCTATGCCAGAGCCGGACATCTTAACCGACATCGTCGAGCCGGCTAGGTATGTCCGCCCTGTCGCGACGCCAAATCTAACCCGCCCGGTCTTTGTTGGTTTCACACAGGGATCTGAGGAACCAGAACGATCGGCGACTCAGGAGACCACGCCGGTTAACACTGATGACGAATCATCCATGGGCGACTCAGATTCAATTCAGTCTCTACATGGGGGCTGCCTCGGAGGCCTGTCACTAGCAATGGACCCCGAGGTTCTCGACCAGACCCGCCGTCAGATCACCGTCTACATGGCAGGGGCGACTCAGCCCCCGCCAAACCCGGCAGGCAATGACGGGACTGGCGAAACATCCAGAAGCCCAGCTGCGATCTTGGTGGAATTGGCGGCACAGATAACAAGGCTCATGGCAAGCCATGTAACAGCAAAAAACCAGGACACGATAAATGCCGAGTTAACAAAGCTAAGAGATGGGGTGGCAAAGGCACAGCGAGACGCTGAAATATAAGCCGTCAGGATCGAGACCCGGCAAGCTCAAATCACCGCTGAGGCAGCCCACTTGAACACCGAAAACTGGCAACTCGAGAGACATCAGCGCGCATCTGACGCTGTCCATCAGCGGAGGCCTCAGGGGCGTTTACCCCCTGATCTCAACCCTACCTGCCTATTCGACACTCTACGTACTCCTGGGGCAGGAGACGCTCTGGGAGGAGGGCTGGGCGAGCCGCCAAACCCGCTGCTTCAGCCAACGGTTGATCGCGTCCCTCGTTTCCAGACACCTCGAGGTCATTTTTCCATCCCGGTGGACAACGTGCTCGCCGTGACTCACCATTTAGAGTCCCTTCCGATTCATGGCAACACCCCGGCTGAAATAGAAGCAAGGAACACCATTGAGATGTTGAAGACGGCGGTGGTTCAAAACGCCCAGTTCTCGTACAGCCTCGATCGGCTGCACTCCATCCCCCAGGCAAGCCGCACCAGGAGCCGGCCAGAGGACCAGCCCGCCATAACCAGTGGACCGCAAGCCCTTACCCAGGTTAACCCGCCTGACCATCGGGACCCGCCGGGTCGGGATCACCCAGACATCCAAACCGGCACATCACCGCTTGTTGGAGGCGGCAGGCAGGTAGGGGTGCCATGCTTGGCCCCTGCCCTTCGCAATGAGCGAATGCTGAAGGATTTTAAGGGACCAAGAAAGGTGCCTAACTACACCCCGGACCTTGAGCCGACGTCATGGGTTGAGAGTTACGAAATCGCCATGGACATGCTCGATGTAAATGAAGCAATCTGCGCCAGGTACTTTACAATGATGCTCGAGTGAACGGCGCGTACTTGGTTGAAAAACCTGCCCCCCAACTCCATCCAAACTTGGGCTGAATTGAAAGAGCGTATCATCAAAAACTTCCGGGGAACTTGCAAGCGCCCAATGATAATAGTCGATTTACAGCACTGCGTTCAGCGCCCTGATGAGTCAGCTCACCACTGGACGTGGCGGGTCGCGGAAATCATTCACTCGTCGGATGGCATCACGGCGGCTCAGGCTATGCTGATCTTGGAGCAAAACTGTCACTATAAGCCCTTGGTACAGAAGTTGGGGCGACTCAAGCGAAAGGTCCAGGATATGGGGGAACTAATGGACACCCTCACTAGGTACGCTGAGGCGGACGATACCAAAGATCCAGGAGAGGATGGTGGCAAGGCCAATTCGCCGAGGAAAGGCGAGTCATCCAAAAATCATACCCGGTTTCAGGGACGTGCCCGCCATAATCACGGAGGGAATGGCAAGAGAAGGCAGCAGGAAGAATCCACGGACTTCGTCGCCAACACCAATGCCAACAACGGCAACCAGCGCCAGAAGAAGAGGGGTTACAGTGGCAAGAAGCCGGGCAATTATAACGAGATACTCAAGGGCCCCTGCCCGCACCACGCCATGGCGGACGGACCGGCGACTCACTCCTGGGAAGACTGTTACATGATGCGGGAATTTCGGGCGGAGGCGATAAAAAAACTGGAAAAACGGTGACCAGACCAACGACACGAACAGTTTGGTGCACCTAATCAACGCCAGAACCCGTTCGGCGGCTTCCCCGAACCGGGGGCTCAGGGTGGCTCGCAGCCAAGCAGCGGCCAATATCCAGTGCATAACCAACAGCGATATAACCCGCCCGGGGTCTTTCAACAGCCACCCCCACACGGGGCTCCACACGGGCAAGATGATAATGGCGGTTTCCGCAACAATCCCAAACAATTAAGCAACGGGCAATACCACGTCTTCACCACGAATGCCTGCAAGTGTGATAAAAAGGTGAATCACCGAGCGTACAGTGTATCTGAGCCGGCGCTCCCTAGGTACCTCCATTGGTCCGAGCAGATTATATGGTGGAGTAGGGAGGATCACCCGCCCAGAGTTGACAACCCCGGCGACTTAGCGTTGGTCATAGCTCCTCAAGTCGGGGGATAAACCTTATCAAAGGTACTGATGGATGGTGGTAGCAGCATCAACATACTATACTTCGACACTTTTCGAAGGATAAACCTGCTGGAGAAAGATTTAATGCCGTCAACCACGATATTCCATGGAATTGTCCCAGGTAAATCGGCATACCCCATAGGCCAGGTTAAACTCACAATTGCGTTTGGAACAACATCTAATTACAGGAGTGAGTCGCTTATGTTTGAGGTGGTCAAGTTAAAGAGCCCCTATCATGCGTTGTTTGGGCGACCGGCTTACGCCTGTTTCATGGCTCGCCCCTACTATGTTTACCTTAAACTCAAGATGCCCGGTCCTAAGGGGCCCATCATGGTTGATGGTGACAGGAGGATAGCAAGAAAGTGTGAAGAAGGGGATGCGGCTTATGCAGAAGTCTCGTGCGCTGCAGAAGAGCTCAAATATCACGAGGCCAATGTTGATCCAGCGGATATGTCACCTCCAAAGAATCCAACAACAGACGCTGAGCCGCCCCTCAAGTTCAAACCAACAGATGACACTAAGATAGTGGATTTCGTCCCTAGCGACTCAACCAAGCAGTTCACTATCGGGGCGGGTCTGGACCCCAAATAGGAAAGCGCGCTCATCGAATTCATCCGTGAGAATCGGGACATCTTCGCGTGGAAACCTTCTGACATGCCTGGTGTACCGAGAGAATTCGCTGAGCACCATCTTAATGTTGACCCAAAAGCAAAGCCGATTCAGCAATATCTTCGCAGGTTCAATGAGGAACGACGCAAGGCAATCGGGGAAGAAGTCGCCCGTCTTTTGGCCGCCGGATTCATCGTAGAGGTCTTCCACCCCAAATGGTTGGCTAACCCGGTCCTGGTGCTCAAGAAGAACGGCACCTTCCGCATGTGCATTGATTACACAGATCTTAACAAAGCCTGTCCAAAGGACCCTTTCGCCCTTCCCCGCATCGATCAAATCATTGATTGAGTGGCGGGCTGCGAGCGTTTGTGTTTCCTGGACGCTTATTCCGGATATCATCAAATCAAGATGGTTGTGGAAGATCAGGAGAAGACAACTTTTATAACCCCCTTTGGGGCTTTTTGTTATGTGTCCATGCCGTTTGGGCTCAAAAGCGCTCGGGTGACTTACCAGCGCTGCATCCAAAATTGTATCCATGGCCAATTGGACGCAACGTCCACGCTTACGTTGATGACATTGTGATTAAAACTCATAGGAAGGAGACGCTCTTGGAAGATTTAAGGGAAACTTTTGACAATCTGCGGGTATACCAGATGAAGCTTAATCCCACCAAGTGTGTCTTTGGCGTTCCCGCAGGAAAATTGTTGGGTTTCCTGGTGTCTGAGCGCGGCATCGAAGTCAACCCGGACAAAATCGAGGCGATTACTTCGCTTGGGAAACCAGCGAATATCAATCAAGTTCAGCGGATGGCGGGTCGTATCGCGGCTTTAAGTCGCTTCATAAGCCGCCTGGGAGAAAAAGGTATTCCCCTTTATCAGTTGCTTAAGAAATCTGACCGTTTTGTTTGGACAGACGAAGCCAATGAAGCTTTTGAAGCCTTGAAGCAGCAGCTGGTCAACCCGCCGGTTTTGGCCACCCCGACTGAAAAGGAGCCCATGCTTCTGTACATTGCGGCAAACTCCAAGGCGGTGAGTGTGGCAGTGGCCGTCGAGAGGAAGGAAGAAGGGAAGGAATATCCGATGCAACGCCCGGTGTATTTCATTAGTGAGGTGCTAACTCTCTCCAAGCAACGATATCCGCACTAGCAGAAGCTGGTCTATGGGGTCTTTATGGCGAGTCGAAAGCTCAAACACTATTTCCAAGAGCATCCCATCACGATGGTTAGCTCCGCTCCTCTCGGGGACATCATCCAAAACCGAGAAGCAACAGGGTGAATCGCCAAATGGGCGATCGAACTTGGGCCGCACCACGTGCGATACACCCCTCGCACGGCTATCAAGTCTCAGGCCTTGGTTGACTTCGTCAACGATTGGACCGAGTTATAGTTTCCGGAAGACAGGCCCGACCTCACATACTGGACTATTTACTTTGACGGGTCTAGGCAGTTGGAAGGCTCGGGGGCTGGCGTGGTGTTGATTTCACCCCAGGGAGACAAATTTTGTTATGTTCTCCGACTCATGTTTCCATGCACCAACAACGCTGCGGAGTACGAAGCCTTGCTTCATGGTTTGCGACTCGCCAAGGAGATGAACCTCACGCGTGTCAGATGTCTCGGCGATTCTGATCTGGTGGCTCAGCAAGTTTCAGGTACTTGGGACTCTCGGGACCCCGTGATGGCGGCTTACAGAAGGGTTGTGTCCGATGTGGCGGGTCATTTCCATGGCTATCAAGTCGACCATATCGACCGGCGCCTTAATGAAGCAGCTGATGCCCATTCACGTCTCGGTTCACAACGTAAGCCGGTTCCTCCCAATGTCTTTTTGGATATTTTGCATAATCCTTCCGTAAGGCTGCCCTCAGAAGAGGAGTTGGCAATACCAGACCCTGAGTCCCAGTTTGTGGCGGCTCTCCGTGTTATGCCGGATTGGGTTCTTCCGTATTTGGCATATCTTGCACGAGGCGGGTTACCTTCGGATGAGGTGTTGGCTCGCCAAATTGTCCGTCGGAGCAAATCCATGGTCATCATCAATGGCGAGTTGTATAAGAGAAGCACTTTTGGGGTATTCCAACGATGTGTTTCTTTCATAGAAGGATGCGTGATTCTAAACGACATCCATGCCGGAGATTGTGGGCATCATGATGGGTCACGCTCCCTGGTCTCGAAGGCGTTCCGCCACGGTTTCTTTTGGTTGACGGCTCATGCAGATGCAAAAGAGATAGTTCGTCGATGTGATGGTTGCCAACGTTACACACGCCAGGCTCATGTGCCAGCTCAAGAACTAAGGATGATACCTATTACTTGGCCTTTCGTGGTCTGGGGGCTAGACATGGTTGGCCCCTTTAAGATGTCGTCCAACAAAAAAACTCATCTGCTGGTGGCGGTTGATAAATTTACCAATTGGGTCGAAGCAGAACCTGTTGGTGCTTGTGATGCGGAAACAGCGGTCAAGTTCTTGAAAAAACTGATTTTCCTGTTCGGATATCCGCACAGCATTATTACTGATAATGGTACTAATCTATCGCAAGGTGCGATGCAGGAGTTTTGCCACCGAGAGCACATCCGGCTTGATGTATCTGCAGTTGCTCATCCACAATCTAATGGGCAGGCGGAACGGGCGAATCAGGAAGTATTGCGAGGAATCAAACCTCGACTTATGGTTCCCATGGAACGCACCCCAGGGTGTTGGGTTGAGGAGTTGCCTTCAGTACTATGGAGCATCTGGACCACCCCAAACCGTTCTACGGGTTTTACTCCATTTTTCCTGGTATACGGAGCAGAAGCTGTTCTTCCCACTGACATTAGGCATGACTCGCCCAGAATTGCTGCTTATGTGGAACAGGACAACGAGTTGGCGCGTCAAGATTCTTTGGACGCTTTGGAGGAATCACGCGACTTGGCTGTCGCCCGATCGGCTATTTATCAGCAGGACTTGCAGCGTTACCACAACCGCCGGGTCAAGAGCCGAACCTTTCAGGAGGGCGACTTAGTGCTTCGATTGATCCAAGATCGCACTGGCATGCATAAGTTATCACCACCATGGGAAGGACCGTTCATCGTCAGCAAAAGCCTTCGCAACGGGTCATACTATCTGGTGGATCTTCGGCCTGATCAGCCAACCACGGAGGCTGAGTCAACTCGCCCCTGGAATATAGCCCACTTACGGCCTTATTACACTTGAGCTATTGGCTCTGCTTTTTTGTAAGTTTTTCATTCTTATGAAGCAATAAAATTGATGCCCACAAGCTCGGGGCTTTCCTGCTATTTCATCTTACTAGAAGTATGGATCTTTTTGCTCCTCAACAAGTCGTCCAAGCATGGACGCTATTAATACCAGAGAGCATAAGTCGCCATGATGCACTTATTAAAACACTGGGTATCGATAAGCCAAAGAGGATCAAGTCGCTATAAGCGCGTGATTCAAACATAGGCGCGTTATATGATTCTGTGGATTAGGCCGGCTTACTTGGGGGCTATTTGTTCCCAAGTCGTTTTGTGGTAATAGCGTATACGCTCCTACAATCCTATGACCGGTCTTTCCCCTAATCATAGGTCACTTGGGGCCTTCCTCTCACTGAGACCAGCCTTACTACCCATTTGGCCTGCGAAAAATTACCGCATTACAAATGGTTATACTGGACTGTGTGTTGGCCGAATCGCCATATGGACCCATGAACTCTTGGCGAGTTACTCCGCTTTATGGACCCTGAACTCGCCTTGGTTAAAACATGTCTGGTACCGGCTAGCGCCCCACATGGAAAATAGAGAAACCATTGGTTCAGTGAACCTGCTTTATTGAAGCTTGACTCGTGCCTGATCAGCCAGTCTAAACACTTGAGCTTTTTTATACAAAAAGTCTCCCTCGAGTAGCACTTCAGTTTATATAACTCATCCTATCCTGTCGCGACTTGAATGAGTCGACGAAATTCTTATTTTTCACCTTCCTGGCACTGCGACAAGGTTTTTCAATTTTTTCCGACTCACCCTAACATCTTGAGTCGGTTATTATTTATTATCATCCATTACTCACTGAGATGGTTTGATGTATGTTTTTAAGCCTAACAGGTTGATGATCAAAATCATTATCGCCATGGCGGGTCAAGCATCATAAGACACCCTGAGGGCGACACAAGGGTTTTAAAGAAATCACAGAACAAGGTTGTTTTCTACGAATGACTTATTACATGGCTCTGATGGCCAAATCCATGAAGAACTACTCTGCTGATGTCCCCTGGTCAGCTTGCTTTGAGTTGTGACCGACTTCAATTTGCAAGTCGCCCAATACCCAATTACACTTGGATAAAGCGGCAAATTCATCTTCATCGTTCAGAAATGATGAGAGATCCGCCTCCAAATCAAAAGGGTTCTTGGGTCGACGCGGAGTCAAGCTGGTTGTCACAAAGGTTGGCGGATTTACTTTCTTATTTTTGTCATCATAAGCAGCTTGATACTTGGATAAGTCCAAGCTTGCTGCAAGCTGAGTCGCCGCCAAGCGGGATTCTTTGACAACGCGCTAGTAATCCTCTTGAGAAAATTCTGACCCGTCGTCCTTGAGCTGGGGAAAGCATGCTGCTACTTCTTCGGGTTTCAACTCTGGAGCGTATGCTAAGCACCGACTCAACATAGTCAGTACCCCTTTTTGGGCAGCTGACCGGGTTAGCTCACCGATCTGAGGCAGAAGGGTAGATAAGCAGCCAAGCATCTTTTTGATTAATGTTATGGGTTCCTTAGCACCCATCACTGCCTTCACGGTCAGCACGCTTCCGGTATACAGTTGCTCTGTTAATGTGTAAATCGCCTTCAGCATCAGGAAGCAATCATTCTGAAGGTTGACTTCTTCATACTAACTTATTTATTTACAAAGTGCAAGATCAGGGTTTTGCTTCTTACCAAAGATAGTCTGTGCCATGTTGGAGATATGTTGCTTTAAGCCGGCCAGCTCTTGTTGCATGGTTTCCAATTTCGCTTCAGCCTTTTCCGCTCACTTTACCGCGGCGTCTTGATCAGCTTGAGCCTTCTTGTGGGCGGCCTTCAGCTTCTCCATCTCAGATAAGATTATTTGATATTTTTCTTCTGATTTTGCCCGTGCATCTTGCTGATCGGTTAAACTTTTCTGTAAGTCGCCAAATGCCGACTCAGCTTGGGCAAGAGATTCCTGTCAAAATATATTTTCAAGGGGCAAGTCTCAGAATTATTGCAAGCAACATCTCTGACACTTGGGGGCTAATGTATAATTTTTTTGACAAAATTATACAGTATCAAGACCCGGCTCATCTTTTAACAGATGACCCGGCCCTTGGGGGTTACAGGTCGAAAGATTTTTTCTAATAACAAGACCCGGCTCATCTTTCAACAAGATGACCCGGCCCTTGGGGGTTACAGGTTGAAATATTTTTCTAATATCAAGACCCGGCTCATCTTTTAACAGATGACCCGACCCTTGGGGTTACAGGTCGAAAGATTTTTCTAATATGAAGACCGGGCTCATCTTTTAACAGATGACCCGGCCCTTGGGGGTTACAGGTTGAAAGATTTTTCTACTATCAAGACTCGGCTCATCTTTTAACAAATGACCCGGCCCTTGGGGGTTAATGAGGATAGTATGCATTAAGGCGTACCTCATGTCTGTTCTTCATCATAAGGAGCAGGCTCTTTTCCATTTCATAACTCGCCTCCAGGCGACTTGCAAAGCCAGAGCAGAGCTCTTTAAATTCAAGATTTTCATATTGGGATAGCTTGGCCTTGGAAATTTCATGTTCAATAGAAGGTTGGGCTGATGTTGATACGTGCCTCGACAAGACTGCTGAAGCCGGCTTAGAGAAGCGAGTACCAGTGATGATTACAGCATATGGATCCTCTGCCGTTCTCAACGGACTCGGTGGATTGGGCATTTCCATGCCTTCCTTGGGCGAATTCGGTAGATCCGCTTGATCATCAGATTTATCCTTGGCCGGGTTATCCTGAGTCGGCGCCGGTTTTTCAATAGGCTCCGGAGCAGTAGTGGAAGTTGACCCGCCAGTTTTTCTCTTGTTCGCTTGTGCCCTAAAGGAGAAGGGGGTGCGCTTAAAAACATACATCATCATTATCAGAATAATTGAAGTACTATAAGAACTTACCCTGGAACGCGGATCATCGGTGGAAGAGCTGACAATGCCTCAAGATAAGAGCGAGTTATAAATATGATCCAAAAGGAAACGAAAGGGAATGCTGTTAAAAGGATACCTCATTCTGCCTCTTCTTGGTAGGAGTTTTCGTTGGTAACTCGGACACCAAGTCTCCAGAATGACTCCGAGTTTTCCGATCGAAAACATATTGCGTTTTCTTCAAAAGGAAATTAGGATCCAAACAAGCATTTGGGTGAGACATGGGAACCTTCCCACAAATCCACCTGGTCGGCTTAGGCGGAGGAGAAGATGAGTCGGAGGGAACAGAAATTACCTCGACGGAGTCTTCCTGGTTTTCGTTGTCCTCATTCTACACAAGAGATACGGAGGTGCAAACACAAAATTATAGCAATGAATGGCAAGACAAAGAAGATATAATTTTTTACCTCTGAAAGTACATCGCCGACTTGGGATTCGTCCGCATCAGACGGTTCAGTAACGGTGGCTTTGCCTTTGCCCTTGGTTTTCTTCTTTGGGGGCGGCTTGGCTTGCTTCAGGGCCATCTTTTTCGGCCTCTTGGACCAGAATTTGTCACCTTTCTGAAGTGGCATTTTTATTATGAGGATCATAATGCAAGTAAGTCGGAAGGAATAAAGTAAAGGCGGGTCAAGTTTTTTTACCTTAGGTGCCGGGTTGATCTTGCAGAATGGCTTAAGACCTATTTGGCCACACTTGGCCAAGGGCTCGCCGGTCAGCTTCTTGATGATGGACACGATGTCATTTTCTGTCAGTGTTGTACGGAAGTAACACTGGGGAGGGTCCAAGGTGCCATCAAACTCACATATTAAGCCATCTCGGCGACTTAAGGGGAGGATGCGCCATTCAACCCAGCAGCGGATCAACTCGATCCCGGTAAGACCGTTGTTTGTCAGAGATCGTAACTCGGATAGCACCGGGATAAAATCTGACTCCTCTTCTTCAGTAAGCTTGCCTGGAAGTTTAAAGTTCGTAGGAAGGCGTTCCTCCCTATAGCCAAGGAGCTTATTTTCACCCTCAGGAGAATTTTCTTGGCAGTAAAACCAAGACTCGCCCCAGCCTTTGGGATGGCTTGGCATGGCGAGTGATGGGAACGGGCTGTCCCTGCGGCATTGAACGTTAAAGCCTCCAAGTTCCAAGCTAGGGCCATTGGAAAATTCGGTCTGGCGATTCAAATGAAAGAAATACCAGAACAAAGGAACTGAAGGTTCCATCCGCAAGTAGGCTTCGTAGAACACTTGGAACTGACATAAGTTGCTAATCGAGTTAGGTCCTAAGTCTTGGAGGTGGACATTCATGAAGGTCATGGCGTCTCTGAGGAATTTTGACCCTGGCGGCTTAAACCCCCGTTCGAGATGCTCAGCAAAAACAACTATTTCCCCTTCCTTCGGGTTGGGAATCTCTTCTCCAAACTCGGAACACCATCCGATAACCTCTTTCGGGTCAAGATTTCCCATCTTTACATAGTCGTTCAGAAAAGCTTCATCAACTTTGGTCGGGAGCCAATCGGCTTTGAAAACAGTACCCATGGCTACAAAGGAAAAGATTACGGGTGACTAAGGGAGTTTGATGACTCGCCGACAAGGGGCCGGGTGAGAATACAAGGGTGATTTAGGAATTTCCTACTGCTTAAGAGAGACGACTCAGGGCTTGAGAGATGTTCGTTAAAATGTTGAATTACGGATCTACAAACAGGTTTTGTACAACAGGCAGTAACATATAGATCTACAGAGCAGGCAAAAGTGAATGAAAAAAGCCTAGATAAAGAAGAACAGCCTATGGCTAGGGTAAGAACAGTAAAGCTGATTTGACAGAAGCCTTTCTAGATCTTCAAACCGGAGCTAGTCAACTAAGGATATGGTCGATGCTACTGTGCCTACTGTTATCGTCGTGAACTAATTAGCGGTTATGGAGGCATTCGAGGTGTTCTAAGAAACCGGCAGGCAATGAACCTCGAGGAGCTAAGATCCACCTCTAATGGCGGAAGACTGACCTGGTGATGGCGACCGGAGGCGACCGAGGAAGATCCGCGGCGAGTGCTGGGCGCTTAGCTGGCGTGGAGATGCAGCGGATGTGGCGGCCGGAGGCGGAGGTCTTCGGGTGGCGACGGAGCTCTCGGTACAGTCGCAAGGAAGATGGGGTCGACGAGATGGGTAGGTGGAAATGTTCCCTGCCCCCTTCCCCCAGCCTATTTATTAGGTCGGGCGCTGGAATCAAGGTGCCTCGCGTGGGAACTGCCGACGGGATAAAGATTCGCTATAATGGCGCCCAAAATTTTCGAGATATCTCTGCCGAAGGATCCGTTGGGGATTGCATCATTATCTCTTCCGAGATTGAAGGGATAAGATGATGCCAACAAGAAGTGGTTCGGAGACTTGGATATCTCCTCAGCAGATGGTGGTTTAAGCGTATGATGCATAAAATGAGCAGAATGAGTCGCCCCTAACTAGGTAAGAGTATTGGCGTGAAGAGGTTCAACTCAATCTGGGGCCTAATGTTGGCGATATTATCTGCGGTGTGACCCGCCCTAGTTGGGCCGGGTCATCAAGTGGGCGACTCATCCTATGACGATTTAAGCTTTGGCCCAATAGGCTTGGGAGCTGGATGGCGGTTCAAGATCCTCGTGGAGAACCAATTATCAAGGAGTACTCCAGTCTTGGAAAGCACTGCGACTTAGAGATAGAAAGAATCATGACTTGCGTGATGGCAAGGACTCTTGTAAACCCTAAGGGCTCGACCTATATATAAAGGCGAGTCCCAGGGAAGGAGGGGCAGGTTAGAAATCATCGAGTAATAGGTCAGGTGAGTTACACCCTCCTTGTAATCGAAACACCATCAATACAACACAAAGCAGGACGTAGGATTTTACCTCCTCACGAGGGGCCGAACCTGGGTAAAACTCTGTCCCGCTCTCGTTCAACCCCTTTGAGTCGCCACCAGGGTGCGATGGCTCCAACACTAAGTCCTTTCACGAGGACATCTGCCGTGAGAAAACCACGACACTGGGCGAAAGAACTACCGGAGGGGGGCTGCCAGGGCGCCACAAGCCCTGCCACCACCACCACCCCCCTGGTGGCGGAGTGGGGGCTTGTGCGCTCCCTGACGTCCCACTAGCCCCCCTCTTTTGCTATATGAAGGGTTTTGGTCCAGAAAAAATCATACGGGAGCTTTTTCGTGGTTTCACCGCCGCCACGAGGTGGAACTTGAGCAGATCCAATCTAGAGCTCCGGCAGGACGATCCTGCCGGGGAAACTTTCCTCCCGGAGGGGGAAATCGTCGCCATCATCATCACCAACACTCCTCTCGTCGGAGGGGAGGCATCTTCATCAACATCTTCATCAGCACCATCTCCTCTCCAATCCCTAGTTCATCTCTTGTAACCAATCGTCGTCTCGCAACTCCAATTGGTACTTGTAAGGTTGCTAGTAGTGTTGATTACTCTTTGTAGTTGATGCTAGTTGGATTACTTGGTGGAAGAGTTTATGTTCAGATCCTTGATGCTATTCATTACACCTCTTATCATGATTATGATTATGCTTTGTGAGTAGTTACTTTTGTTCCTGAGGACATGGGATAAGTCATGCTGATAATAGTCATGTGAATTTGATATTCGTTCGGTATTTTGATATGTTGTATGTTGTCTTTTCCTCTAGTGGTGTTATGTGAACGTCGACTACATAACACTTCACCATATTTGGGCCTATAGGAAGGCATTGGGAAGTAGTAAGTAGATGATGGGTTGCTGGAGTGACAGAAGCTTAAACCCCAGTCTATGCGTTGCTTCGTAAGGGGCTGATTTGGATCCACTAGTTTAAAGCTATGGTTAGACTTTGTCTTAATTCTTCTTTTGTAGTTGACGATGCTTGCGAGAGAGGTTAATCATAAGTGGGATGCTTGTCCAAGTAAGGGTAGTACCCAAGCGCTGGTCCACCCAGATATCAAACTATCAAAGTAACGAACGCGAATCATATGAACATGATGAAACTAGCATGACAGAAATTCCCGTGTGTCCTCGGGAGCGTTTTTCCTCCTATAAGACTTTGTTCAGGCTTGTCCCTTCCTGCAAAAGGGATTGGGCCACTTGCTGCACCGTTGCTACTACTTGTTATTTGTTACTCTTTGCTTGCTACGTTTCACCTCGCTACACAATCACTTGTTACCGCTACTTTCAGTGCTTGCAGTTATTACCTTGCTGAAATCCGTTTATCAGAGCCTTCTGCTCCTCGTTGGGTTCGACACTCTTACTTATCGAAAGGACTACGATTGATCCCCTATACTTGTGGATCATTAGTGCCTCGCTACCCCTTCTGTCACTGGGTGAGGACACCGCACGGTATGAACCCAATGCCAAGCACTTCTCCCATTGCAAGAATTATAGATCAAGTTGGCCAAACGAAACCCACGACTTGAAGAGAATTACAAGGATACCAAATCATGCATATAAGAGATCAGAGGAAACTCAAATAATAATCATAGATAATTTGATCATAAATCCACAATTCATCGGATCTCGACAAACACACCGCAAAAGAGGATTACATCGGATAGATCTCCATGAAGATCATGGAGAACTTTGTATTGAAGATCCAAGAGAGAGAAGAAGCCATCTAGCTACTAGCTATGGACCCGACGGTCTGTGGTGAACTACTCATGCATCATCGGAGAGGCAACGGTGTTGATGAAGAAGCCCTGCGTGCCCGAATCCCCCCTTCGGCAGGGCACCAGAACGGTCCCGGGATGGGATCTTGCGGAGACACAAGCTTGCGGCGGCGGAAAAGTATTTTCGTGGTTCTCTCCCGTGGTTTCAGATTTTTAGGGAATCTATAGGCGGAAGAGGTAGGGTAAAGGAGCCACGGGGGGCCCACAAGCCTGGTAGGCGTGGCCCCCAGGCCGCGGCTAGGGGGCTTGTGGCCTCCCTCGGGAGCCTTTGCCTTGGTTCTCAAGTTCCCTGCGTATCTTCTATTCCGGAAAAATCATTCCGAAGATTTTATTCCGTTCGGACTCCGTTTGATATTCTTCTCTGAAAAGGGTCAAAAACACGGAAAAAACACGAACTGGCACTTGGCACTGAGTTAATAGGTTAGTCCCAAAAAAGATATAAAATGCATACGCAACATCCAAAGTTGACAAGATAATAGCATGGAACCATAAAAAATTATAGATACGTTGGAGATGTATCAAGCATCCCCAAGCTTAACTCCTGCTCGTCCTCGAGTAGGGAAGTGATAAAGACTGAATTTTTGATGTGGAATGCTACCTAACATATTTGTCCTTTGCAACTTCTTTCATGTGACATGAACGTTCAGATCCGTAAGATTCAAAACAATAGTTTGCTATTGACATGAAAACAATAATACTTCAAGCAAACTAGCAAGGTGATCATGAACTTTCGAAATAACAAGGCCAAAGAAAGTTTTCCCTACAAAATCATATAGTCTAGCTATGCTCCATCATCCCCACACAACGAATTTAAATCATGCACAACCCCGGTATTGCCCAAGTAATTGTTTTCGCACTCTTACTATCTCAAACCTTTTTCAACTCTCACACAATATATGACTGTGAGCCATGGATATAGCCCTATATGTGAAATAGAGTGTGGTGGAGGTTGTGAGGCAAAAGGAGGAGATGGTCACATCGACTCAGCGTATAAAAGGGCTATGGATATGCCCATCAATAGATATCAATGTGAATGAGTAGGGATTACCATGCAACAGATGCACTTAGAGCTATAAGTGTTTGAAAGCTCAAAAGGAGAACTAGTGGGTGTGCATCCAACTTGCTTGCTCACGAAGACCTAGGGCAATTTTGAGGAAGCCCATCATTGGAATATACAAGCCAAGTTATATAATGAAGATTCCCACTAGTATATGGAACTGTCAAAACAAGAGACTCTCAATCATGAAGAACATGGTGCTCTTTTGAAGCACAAGTGTGGGAAAAGATAGTAGCATTTTCCCTTCTCTCTTTTTATCTTTTTTTTATTTGGGCTCTTTGGCCTCTTTTCATTTTTTTGGTGGGCATCTTTGGCCTCTTTTTTTTGGTGAGCATCTTTGGACTCTTTTTTATTTTTTTTATTTCCTCGCATGGGACAATGCTCCAATAATGATGATCATCACACTTTTATTTACTCACAACTCAATACTTAGAGCAATGATGACTCTATAGGAAATGTCGTCGGCAGTGTACCGGGATGTGCAACGATCTAGCTTGGCGTGTGACGTTGAAACATCTCGCTAGCTATCTTACGATCATGCAATGGCAATATGTAAGTGATGACACAAGTCATGAGACGGAACGGTGGGAGTTGCATGGCAATATATCTCGGAATGGCTATGAAAATGCCATAATAGGTAGGTATGGTGGCTGTTTTGAGGAAGGTATATGGTGGGTTTGTGCACCGGCGGAAGTTGCGCAGCACTAGAGAGGCTAGCAATGGTGGAAGGTGAAAGTGCATCTATACCATGGACTCACATTAGTCATGAAGAACTCATATACTTATTGCGAAAGTTTTATTAGTAATCGAAACAAAGTGCTAAACGCATACTCCTAGGGGAAGGGTTGGTAGGTGTTAACCATCGCGCGATCCCGACCGCCACACAAAGGATGACAATCAATAAATCAATTATGCTCCGACTTCCTAACATAGCGGTTCACCATACGTGCATGCTACGAGAATCACTAACTTCAACACAATTATTTCTAGATTCACAACACCCTACTAACATAACACTAATATTACCATATCCATGTCTCAAAACTAATTGAGAGGAATCAAACTTCTCTTTACTAATCAATGCACATGAATATGGAAGTTTTTATTATATCCTCTTTGGATGCCTATCATCTTTAGGACTACTTTCATAGCACAAGCCAATTACCAAGTTACTCAGAGAGAGCACTCTCAGAAAGATATAAGTGAAGATCGAGAGTTCTTATTTCTCCAAAATATGACACCGTCGTGCTCCAAAAAGATCTAAGTGAAGCACTAGAGCAAAGTTATCTAGCTCAAAAGATATAAGCGCAGCACATGCAAGCTAAATTGCCTAACTCAAAAGATATAAGCGAAGCTCAATGAGTATTCTAGAAAATTCCCAATGAGTGCATGTCTCTCTCAAAAAGGTGTGCAGCAAGGATGATTGTGACACAACAAAAAGAAAAGACTCCTATAATACATGACGCTCCAAGCAGAACACGTATCATGTGGTGAATAAAAATATAGCTGCAAGTAACGTTACCGATGGATTGAAGATGAAAGAGGGGATGCCTTCCCGGGGCATCCCCAAGCTTAGGCTTTTTGGTGTCCTTGAATTTGGCTTGGGATGCCTTGGGCATCCCCAAGCTTGAGCTCTTTCCACTCGTTATCCCATTGTCCATGAGAACATCACCCAAAACTTGAAAAGTTCACAACACAAAACTTAAACAGAAACTCGTGATATCATTAGCACAAGAAAACAAACTACCAACTCTTTAGGTATTGTAGCAAACTTGATTTCTATTTATATTGGTGTTATATTACTGTATTCTCACTTTTCCATGGCTAGTACCCTCCCGATACTATCCATAGTTTCATCAAAATAAGCAACCAACACAACAAAAACAGAATATGTCAAAAACAGACCAGTCTGTAGCAATCTGTATACTTCGTATACTTCTGGTATCTCAAAAATTCTGAACAATTATGACAATTAGGGCAATTGGCATATCAACCATAAGCAAAAAAAATCAACTGCTCTTTCTGGATAGGAATGAAAAATAATTTCGTGAGCGCAAAGTTTTTGTCTTTTTCAACAAGATCAAACAACCATCTCCAAAACTAGTCATAAAGGTTTTACTTGGCTCAACCACAAAAAGAAACACAAAAAACACAATAATAACATAATTATGATGGTGTGGACACAAAAAAATAGAAATCAAAAAAGCAAAGATAAATTCATTGGGTTCCCTCCCAACAAGCGTTATTGTTTAACGCCCTTAGCTAGGCATAAGGCGATAAAATCAAGTATCGTCGTCTTTGGTGCTCAAACCATAAGTAGCCATCATCATGGATTCATAAGGCAATCTTATTTTCTTTCTAGGAAAATTTTCCATGCCCTTCTTTAATGGAAATTGAAATCTAATATTCCCTTCCTTCATATCGATGACAGCACCAATATTCCTTAGGAAAGGTCTACCAAGAATGATAGGACATGTCGGATTGCAATCAACATCAAGCACAATGAAATCTATGGGTACATAGTTCCTATTTGCAATAATAAGAACATCATTGATCCTTCCCATAGGTTTCTTAACAGTAGAATCCGCAATATGCAAATGAAGAGAGCACTCATCAATGTCATTGAAGCCTAGAACATCACATAAAGACTTTGGAATAGCTGAAACACTAGCACCCAAATCACACAAAGCATTGCATTCATAGTTTTTAATCTTGATTTTGATAGTAGGTTCCCACTCATCATGAAGTTTTCTAGGAATAGAAACTTCCAACTCAAGTTTCTCTTCAAGAGATTTCATCATAGCATCGACGATATGATCGGTAAAGGCCTTGTTTTGGCTATAAGTGTGTGGAGAGTTTAGCATGGATTGCATCAAGAAAATACATTCAATGAAAGAGGAAGTATCATAATTCAATTCCTTGAAATCCAAAGTAGTAATTTCATTACTACTCAAAGTTTTGATATCCTCTACTCCACTTTCAATGCTTTTAGCATCAAGATAGATAGACTCCTAATCATTGGGGCGTTTCTCAACCAAAGTGTATTCATATCCAGCCCCATCATCATTAGGATTGACATTAGAAAACAAGTATTCAATGGGAGTCACACCAAGCACTAAAAGATCTTCGTGATTCTCATCACGAGAACACGCCTTTTTAAGCCATTCATGTCTAGCACGAATTTGGGCGGTTCTTTCTTTACTCTCATTCATGGAAACACGCATAGCTTTTAAAGTTTCTTCCATATTAATCTTGGGAGGAGCACATCTCAATTTCAAAGCATCAATATCAAGAGACATTCTATCAACGGTCCTAGCCAAGTCATCATTTTTGAGCAGTTTTTCTTCTATGGACGCATTGAAAATCTTTTGCGAGTTGATAAACTATTTAATATTACTCTCAAGATCAGAGGGTAATTTATTGTAATTTCCATGAGCATTGTTGTAGGAATTGCCAAAGTGATTAGAGGGATTACTAGGAAAAGTCCTAGGAATAAAGTTTCCTCTATAAGGATTGTTGTTGCCAAAATTATTCCTACCAACAAAATTAACATCCAAGTTCTCATTGCTAATCTCAATCAAGGACGACAAGGGCATATCATTTGGATCTAAAGGAGCACATTTACTAGCAAACAATTTCATTAACTCATCCATCTTAGCACTCAAAGAGTTAATTTCTTCTATAGCATGCACTTTTTTACTAGTAGGTGACCTTTCAGTGTGCCATTGAGAATAGTTTGTCATGATATTGTCTAGGAGTTTTGTGGCTTCTCCTAATGTGATTTCCATGAAAGTTCCACCAAAGGCGGAATCCAGGATATTTCTAGAAGCAAAATTCAAACCAGCATAGAAGATTTATATAATCATCCAAAGACTCAAGCCATGAGCGGGACAATTTCTAATCATCAATTTCATTTTCTCCCAAGATTGTGCAACATGTTCATGATCTAGTTGCTTAAAATTCATGATATCATTATGGAGAGAGATACTTGGATATACTTGGATATATAAGCATCTTTGCACTTGTTCCAAGAATCAATACTATTTTTGGGCAAAGATGAAAACCAAGTTTTTGCTCGAACTCGCAATGAGAACGTAAATAGCTTCAATTTAATCACATCATTATCCACATATTTATTGTTTTGCATATCACATAACTCAATGAAGGTATTAGGATGGGATGCGGCATCTTCACTAGGAAGGCCGGAGAATTGCTCTTTCATAACAAGATTCAGCAAAGCAGCATTGATTTCATATGATTCCGCACTAGTGGCGGGAGCAATCGGAGTACTAATAAAATAATTATTATTAGTATTCGAGAAGTCACAAAGTTTGGTGTTTTAATTCATGGTGACTTCAGCAAGCAAACAAGCACACAAGCGAACAGAAAGCAAGCGAAAGAAAAGGGCGAACGAAAAAGGCAAATATTTTTGTATTTTTTTTCAGAAGTGGGGGAGAGGAAAATGAGAGGCAAAAAAGTAAATGCAAGAGATGAGTTTGCGATAGTTACTTGGACAAGCTTCACTTAGAATAATCCTCGGTGCCAGAAATTGACACGTTGAAGGAAGACTATTCTTGACTTGATACTCCCCCGCAACGGTGCCAGAAATTCTTCTTGCTACCTCTTGAGCTTGCGTTGGTTTTTCCCTTGAAGAGGACAGGGTGATGCACTACAGTAGCAGTAAGTATTTCCCTCAGTTTGAGAACCAAGGTATCAATCCAGTAGGAGTATCAAGGCAAGTCACCAATGTACCTGCGCAAAAACAAACAAACTTGCACCCAACGCTATAAAGGGGTTGTCAATCCCTTCACGATTAATTGCAAGGTGAGATCTCAAGGTGGAAAGTGCAACAAAGTAAAAGTGTAGAGCTGAAGATATGATGTGAAGTAGACCCGGGGGCCATAGTGTTCACTAGAGGCTTCTCTCATGATAGCAAATATTACGGTGGGTGAACGAATTACTGTCGAGCAATTGATAGAACCGTGCAAAGTCATGATGATATCTAAGGCAATGATCATACATATCGGCATCACGTCCGAGACAAGTAGACCGATACTTTCTGCATCTACTACTATTACTCCACACATCGACCGCTATCCAACATGCATCTAGTGTATTGAGTTCATAACAAACAGAGTAACGCCTTAAGCAAGATGACATGATGTAGAGGGATAAATTCATGCAATAGATATAAACCCCATCTATTTACCCTTGATGGCAACAACACGATGCGTGCCTCGCTACCCCTTCTGTTACTGGGTGAGGACACCGCACGGTATGACCCCAAAACCAAGCACTTCTCCCATTGCAAGAATTATATATCAAGTTGGCCAAACAAAACCCACAACTCGAAGAGAATTACAAGGATATGAAATCATGCATATAAGAGATCAGAGGAAACTCAAATAATAATCATAGATAATCTGATCATAAATCCACAGTTCATCAGATCTCGACAAACACACCGTAAAAGAGGATTACATCGGATAGATCTCCATGAAGATCATGGAGAACTTTGTATTGAAGATCCAAGAGAGAGAAGAAGCCATCTAGCTACTAGCTATGGACCTCAAGGTGTGTGGTGAACTACTCACGCATCATTAGAGAGGCAATGGTGTTGATGAAGATGCCCTCCGTGTCTGAATCCCCCCTCCGGCAGGGCACCAGAACGGTCCCCGGATGGGATCTTGCGGAGACAGAAGCTTGCGGCGGTGGAAAAGTATTTTCGTGGTTCTCTCCCGTGGTTTCAGATTTTTAGGGAATTTATAGGCGGAATAGGTAGGGCAAAGGAGCCACGGGGGGGCACAAGCCTGGTAGGCGCGCCCCCCAGGCCGTGGCTAGGGGTCTTGTGGCCTCCCCCGGGAGCCTTTGCCTTGGTTCTCAAGTTCCCTGCGTATCTTCTGTTCCGGAAAAAATCATTCCAAAGATTTCATTCCGTTTGGACTCCGTTTGATATTCTTCTATGAGAAGGGTCAAAAACACGGAAAAAACAGGAACTGGCACTTGGCACTGAGTTAATAGGTTAGTCCCAAAAAAGATATAAAATGCATACAAAACATCCAAAGTTGACAAGATAATAGCATGGAACCATCAAAAATTGTAGATACGTTGGAGACGTATCAAAGAGTAATATCAATTACAATCAAAAGTAGAGCTAAGAAAACTCATCAAACCATGGTAAACATGTCCTTGGTCAAAGAACAACTAATAACTTTTAACTTTTGCTCTTCCTCTTATATTTTGATGAGATCAATTGAAGCCTTTTGAAAGAACATGTTATTGGTCAAGAAGTGAAAATGCTAACACAAAGGAAGATGTTTGCTTTAGCTAAGCTTAACAAACAACTCACTTATCTTAACGATAATGTCAACAAAGGCGTGATATGGCAAATCTCAATGAAACAATATAAATGCATGCATCTTTCTCAACATAAAGTGTCTGCTCTTTTCAGGATAGAAACAAGTAGGTTTACTCACTCGACATAAAAGTAAAAGATTGGCCCTTCGTAGAGGGAAGTAGGAAAAAATCATGTTATAGAGCTTTTAGGGAACAACAAGATTGTAAAACAAGCTTTTGACAGGTGCATGATTTGTCAACGAATGATAGTAGATAGCCCAATACTTCTCATGCTAGAAAAGTTTTGAGGAACGGCTCCCAAAGTGGGGACGATCACATCCCCTTAGTCTCCTTTGTTTATCATACCAAAGTTTTCTGATTTCTCATCAACAAAGCGTGAAGGAGGTTTTGTTTGTTGTTATTATCTTTTACGAGCTGGACGCGCTCATGCCAATCCCTCCTCATATTAGGGGTTCGCAGATAACATGCAAACCCAAGATAAAACTTGTCCAGTATGAAAAGGTCATGAATTATCTACTACTTCCTCATGAGCTAAAACAGAGGCACAAAAGAGGGAGTAATATTTGAAGGTTTAAAGATAGCACATGAGTATTATACTTTAGGAGTGGCGGTGAAATACCACGTATAGGGAGATATGGTGGACTCTTGGGAAGGTTGAGGTTTCAGGGTATGGATGCACAAGCGGTATTCCCGCTTAGTGCAAGGGTTGGCTAGCAAAGGCTTTTTGACAGCAAACAAATAATGTTGACCTGGATGCAAAACGATATAAAGTTTGACATAAAGAATTGGCATAAAACATCAAGTTATCTTCCTTGTCAGCATAACAGTTCAAGCATAAGAACATAAAGGTTTTGGCTATGTCGCTACTAGAAAAACTCATGCTTGTTGTTATGACCAATGCTATGTTTGCCAAGATTAAATAAACTTTTCAAAGCCATACCTGATGTGTAAGATCAATACTCCCATAAGAATCAGCGTATGAGATCGATTGCATGAAGAGAATACCAAGTGCAGCAAAGAAACCACTAGACTTCTCATTAATATTCCATCATAGACACTGCACGCTCACGGATACAAACTCTCCACAAAGGAGTGATAGAGCTCAATGCAAACACCTATTTCATAAGATAACTTCCCTAGACATGATATGACACTAAACTTGACCAAGAGAGGTAAAAGATAAAAATAAAGATACCGGGCACTCCCCCAAGCTTGGAACTAGCTAAGGGAATGCCATTACCCATGAAGATTTCACTCTTCATCCTACTTGTTGTTCTTCAAGCCCCCTATTATGCGTCGAAGGGTTTTGTTTTCCTCTTCCACTATGGCCACTTGTACTTTAAGCACACGGAAGTCTTCACGGAATTGGTTAGTGATTCTGTAAGCTTCGAATATAGTAGATGACACGGGTGGAGCTCCTGGTGGAGGGACAGTTTCTGGAAGGTGCAGAGAAAGATCATGTTGATGGTTAATAAACCCCACGAGGATGGGGCTGTTGGAGGTTGATCCTCGTGATGAAGGATCTCCTTCTTGCTGGGTGGTGACCATCTTGACTTCCTCTCTCATGAAGCACTCCATCTCCGCTTGTCTTGCGGCTATCTCTTCGTCGGTAGCCCATCCGGCGACCTTCCCTTGGTTGATATCTTGCTGGACACGGCGGAGACGACGACCTATGAAGTCTTCCCCGCTTGAGACGCAAGAAGACATCTTGAACAATAACTTCTTATCCTGGCAGAAACAGATCGATAAGAAAACGCATGGAATCGCAAGATACAAAGCCGGGACGATCCGGGAAAATATATAGGAAAAAACTCTGCACCGAAAGGAAGGTAACAAGCCAAGGTGGAGTCGGAGATGGACTCCAGGTTGTCCAGGCGGCCTCGTGGCGTGGCCAGGGCCTAACCCGCGCCAGCAGGTCGCCTGGGCGACCTGGAGATCTTCTTCGGCTCCGCTTCGTCTCGGAATTTTCCTAATTTTGCAAAAACGTGTAAAACAGAACTTTTACTGATGTTCGCGAAGTTTCCTTACCGTATTTCATAACTTTTCTTATTCTGCTTCTGCCGGTGTCAGATACAGTGTTGCAATATGTTCTTCATGAGTGGCCACTTGTATCACATCCACCTCTATATTGATGGGGTCTCAAGCCATGTAATTCTTGAGTCTCTGCCCATTAACAACATGTGGTTTTGTGCCTTCAAAATTATTAATCTTGATTGCACCGGAGCGGTAGACTTCTTCGATATGGTACGCTCCTTCCCACTTGGAAAGTAATTTACCTGGAGAAAACCTGAAACGAGATCTATACAACAAAACTTTGTCACCAACATTAAATTCACGTTTCAAAATTCTCTTGTCATGTCACTTCTTTACCTTTTCTTTGAACATTTTTGCGCTCTCGTAAGCTTCACTTCTCCACTCATCTAGAGAAGTTAAGTTCATGAGACGCTTTTCACCCGCAAGCTTTGGGTCAATATTAAGATCTCTAACATCCCAGAAAGCTTTGTGCTCTAACTCTAGAGGTAGATGGCATGCCTTGCCATAAACCATCTTATACGGAGACATCCCCATGGGATTTTTTTAAGAAGTTCTATATGCCCACAAGGCATCTCCTAGCTTATTGGACCAGTCCTTCCTAGAACTGTTCAATGTCTTTTCCAAGATCAATTTGATCTCTCTATTTGTGAGCTCAACTTGCCCACTTGTTTGAGGGTGGTAAGGTGAAGCAATTCTATGATTAACATCATGTTTGGCTAGAGCTTTTCTAAAAGCACCGTGGGTAAAATGTGATCCTCCGTCGTTCATGAGGTACCTATGTACACCAAACCTAGGGAAGATTACATCCTTGAGCATTTTCAAAGATGTCTTATGATCAACACTTTCAGTGGGGATTGCTTCAACCCACTTGGTCACATAATCTACAACTACTAAGATGTGAGTGTATTTTTGTGAAGGAGGGAAATGACCCATAAAATCAAAACCCCAGCAATCAAAAGGCTCAATGACTAGTGAATAATTCATAGGCATCTCATTCCCCCTACTAATATTACCAACTCTCTGGCACTTATCACAGAATAAAACATAATTTCTAGCATCTTTAAAGAGAGTAGGCCAATAAAAACCTGATTGGAGAACCTTGTGTGCGGTCCTCTCACCAGCATGATGTCCCCCATAAGGACTCTTGTGACATTGTCTCAAGATATCCTTCTGCTCATGCTCCAGTATGCATCTCCTCACAATTCCATCTACACCTTCTCTAAAAATATGCGGGTCACCCCAAAAGTAATACCTCAAGTCGTGGAAGAACTTCCGCTGCTGGAATGTTAAACCTGGAGGCAAAACCTTTGCAACGATAAAGTTAGCATAATCTGCATACCATGGATATAAATTAGATACACATGCAAAACAGCTAACTGTTCATCGGGAAAATAATCGTTGACCGTAATAGGATCATGTGGTATGTCCTCCATCCTGGAAAGGTTGTCTGCTACACGGTTGTCTTCTCCTTTCCTATCAACAATCTTCAAATCAAATTCTTGAAGAAGAAGGACCCATCTTATAAGCCTTGGTTTGGCATACTTCTTTTCCATAAGATACTTAATAGCAGCATGATCAGTGTGAATGATAACTTTAGAATCAACAATGTAAGGCCTAAAATTATCACAAGGAAACACTACTGCTAAAAATTCTTTGTGAGTAGTAGTGTAATTCTTTTGAGCAGTGTCAAGGGTTTTGCTAGCATAATTGATAACATTCAATTTCTTATCAACCCTTTGTCCTAACACAGCTCCAACAGCAAAATCACTAGCATCACACATGATTTCAAAAGGCAAATTCCAATCAGGTGGTTGGACTATAGGGGCGGTTATCAAGGCTTTCTTATGAACTTCGAAGGCTTCCTTACAATCTTCATCAAACACAAAAGGAATATCCTTCTCGAGAAGATTAGTAAGGGGTTTCAAAGTTTTAGAAAAGTCTTTAATAAATCTCCTATAGAAACCAGCATGACCAAGGAAACTACGAATACCTATGATGTCTTTTGGATAAGGCATTCTCTCGATTGCTTCAATCTTTGCCCTGTCCACCTCGATTCCTCTTTCAGAAATCTTGTGGCCAAGAACAATTCCCTCATTCACCATGAAGTGGCACTTCTCCCAGTTGAGTACCAAGTTCGTCTCCTCACATCTCTGCAAAACTTTATTAAGGTTGTGGAGACAATGGTCAAAAGAGGTTCCATAGACAGAGAAATCGTCCATGAAGAACTCAACAATTTCCTCACAAAAGCCATGAAAGATAGCGGACATACACCTTTGAAAAGTAGCAGGAGCATTGCATAAACCAAAAGGCATACATCTATAAGCATAAGTACCAAAGGGACAAGTAAAAGTGGTCTTCTCTTGATCGGCAGTGTTAACATGAATTTGAGAGAAGCCAGAATACTCGTCAAGATAGCAAAAGTGGGTGTTTTGGATAACCTTTCAAGCATTTGGTCGATGAACGACAGCGTGTAGTGGTCCTTCCTGGTTGCCTTGTTCAGCTTCCCGCAATCAATGCACATTCTATATCCAATAATAATTCTTTGAGGTATTAGTTCATTCTTATCATTAGGAACCACAGTCGTACCTCCTTTCTTGGGAACACAATGTACTGGAGTTACCCACTTACTATCAGCTATAGGGTAGATAATACATGCGGCTAGAAGTTTGAGGATTTCGGTCCTCACAACATCCTTCATCTTCGGGTTTAATCGTCGTTGACGATCAACAATCGGTTTAGCATCAGGCTCAAGATTGATAGTATGCTGACAAATAGATGGACTAATCCCCTTAAGATCATCAAGGGTATAGCCAATAGCGCCTTGGTGTTTATGAAGGGCTTCCAATAATTTATCTTCTTCATATCCTAAAAGGTTAGAATTGATAATAACAGGATATATTTTCTTTTCATCTAAATAAGCATACTTAAGCGTACTGGGAAGAGGTTTAAGATCAAACACCAGGTCTTCTTTTGGTTTCGATAAAATTCCCAAAGGTCCAACCGGAAGGTTGTGCTTCAGGATAGCACGTTGCCTCAAGAATATATCATCTAGTTCATTCCTTTCCTGCATATGCATATCATTCTCGTGGTTTTCCATAAATTGCTGCAAAGGACCATTAGGAGGAATAGCAATAGAAGCAATCTCTTCAATAATTTTATCATTACTAGGTACAACGGTACCACGAGTTTGCTTTGAGAATTTAGAAAAGTTAAATTCATATGGCTCACCATTAAATTCAAGAGATACTTTTCCTTTCCAGCAATCTATAATAGCTCCACATGTTTTGAGAAAAGTGTTGGGGAACGTCGCATGGGAAACAAAAATTTTCCTACGCGCACGAAGACCTATCATGGTGATGTCCATCTACGAGAGGGGATGAGTGATCTACGTACCCTTGTAGATCGTACAGCAGAAGCGTTAGAGAACGCGGTTGATGTAGTGGAACGTCCTCACGTCCCTCGATCCGCCCCACGAACAATCCCGCGATCAGTCCCACGATCTAGTACCGAACGGACGGCACCTCCGCGTTCAGCACACGTACAGCTCGACGATGATCTCGGCCTTCTTGATCCAGCAAGAGAGACGGAGAGGTAGAAGAGTTCTCCGGCAGCGTGACGGTGCTCCGGAGGTTGGTGATGATCTTGTCTCAGCAGGGCTCCGCCCGAGCTCCGCAGAAACACGATCTAGAGGAAAAACTATGGAGGTATGTGGTCGGGCAGCCGTGAGAAAGTCGTCTCAAATCTGCCCTAAAAGCCCCATATATATAGGAGGAGGGAGGGGGACCTTGCCTTGGGGTCCAAGGGACTCCCAAGGGGTCGGCCGAGCCAAGGGGGGGAGGACTCCCCCCCCAAACCGAGTTGGACTTGGTTTGGTGGGAGGAGTCCCCCTCCTTTCCCACTTCTTCCCTCTTTTTTTTTCTTTTTCCTTTGATTTTCTTTTCTTGGCGCATAGGCCTCCTTGGGGCTGTCCCACCAGCCCACTAAGGGCTGGTGTGTCTCCCCAAAGCCTATGGGCTTCCCCGGAGTGGGTTGCCCCCCCCCCCCCCCGTGAACTCCCGGAACCCATTCGTCATTCCCGGTACATTCCCAGTAACTCCGAAAACCTTCCGGTAATCAAATGAGGTCATCCTATATATCAATCTTCATTTCCGGACCATTCCGGAAACCCTCGTGACGTCCATGATCTCATCCGGGACTCCGAACAACATTCGGTAACCAACCATATAACTCAAATACGCATAAAACAACATCGAACCTTAAGTGTGCAGACCCTGCGGGTTCGAGAACTATGTAGACATGACCCGAGAGACTCCTCGGTCAATATCCAATAGCGGGACCTGGATGCCCATATTGGATCCTACATATTCTACGAAGATCTTATCGTTTGAACCTCAGTGCCAAGGATTCGTATAATCCCGTATGTCATTCCCTTTGTCCTTCGGTATGTTATTTGCCCGAGATTCGATCGTCAGTATCCGCATACCTATTTCAATCTCGTTTACCGGCAAGTCTCTTTACTCGTTCCGTAATACAAGATCCCGCAACTTACACTAAGTTACATTGCTTGCAAGGCTTTGTGTGTGATGTTGTATTACCGAGTGGGCCCCGAGATACCTCTCCGTCACACGGAGTGACAAATCCCAGTCTTGATCCATACTAACTCAACTAACACCTTCGGAGATACCTGTAGAGCATCTTTATAGTCACCCAGTTACGTTGCGACGTTTGATACACACAAAGCATTCCTCCGGTGTCAGTGAGTTATATGATCGCATGGTCATAGGAATAAATACTTGACACGCAGAAAAACAGTAGCAACAAAATGACACGATCAACATGCTACGTCTATTAGTTTGGGTCTAGTCCATCACGTGATTCTCCCAATGACGTGATCCAGTTATCAAGAAACAACACCTTGTTCATAATCAGAAGACACTGACTATCATCGATCAACTGGCTAGCCAACTAGAGGCATGCTAGGGACGGTGTTTTGTCTATGTATCCACACATGTAAATGAGTCTTCATTCAATACAATTATAGCATGGATAATAAACTATTATCTTGATACAGGAATTATAATAATAACTATACATTTATTATTGCCTCTAGGGCATAATTCCAACAGTCTCCCACTTGCACTAGAGTCAATAATCTAGCCCTCACATCACCATGTGATTTACATTGTAATAAATCTATCACCCATACAGTTCTGGTGTCGATCATGTTTTGGCCGTGGAAGAGGTTTAGTCAGCGGGTCTGCTACATTCAGATCTGTGTGCACTTTGCATATATTCACGTCCTCCTCCTCGACGTAGTCGCGGATGAGGTTGAAGCGTCGTTTGATGTGTCTGGTCTTCTTGTGAAACCTTGGTTCCTTTGCTAAGGCAATGGCACCAGTGTTGTCACAGAACAAGGTTATTGGATCCAGTGCACTTGGCACCACTCCAAGATCCGTCATGAACTGCTTCATCCAGACACCCTCCTTAGCCGCCTCCGAGGCAGCCATGTACTCCGCTTCACATGTAGAATCTTCTACGACGCTTTGCTTGGAACTGCACCAGCTTACTGCACCCCCATTAAGAATAAATACGTATCCGGTTTGCGACTTAGAGTCGTCCGGATCTGTGTCAAAGCTTGCATCAACGTAACCTTTTACGGCGAGCTCTTCGTCACCTCCATACACGAGAAACATCTCCTTAGTCCTTTTCAGGTACTTCGGGATATTCTTGACCGCTGTCCAGTGATCCACTCCTGGATTACTCTGGAACCTGCCTGCCATACTTATGGCCAGGCTAACATCCGGTCTAGTGCACAGCATTGCATACATGATAGAACATATGGCTGAAGAATAGGGGACAGTGCTCATATGCTCTCTATCCTCATCAGTTGCTGGGCACTGAGTCTTACTCAATCTCGTACCTTGTAAAACTGGCAAGAACCCTTTCTTGGACTGTTCCATTTTGAACCTCTTCAAAACTTTATCAAGGTATGTGCTTTGTGAAAGTCCTATCAGGCGTTTCGATCTATCCCTGTAGATCTTAATGCCTAGAATGTAAGCAGCTTCTCCTAGGTCCTTCATAGAGAAACTTTTATTCAAGTAATCCTTTATGCTCTCCAAAAACTCTACGTTGTTTCCAATCAGCAATATGTCATCCACATATAATATTAGAAACGCCACAGAGCTCCCACTCACTTTCTTGTAAATACAAGATTCTCCAACCACTTGTATAAACCCAAATGCTTTGATCACCTCATCAAAGCGTTTGTTCCAACTCCGAGATGCTTGCACCAGTCCATAAATGGATCGCTGGAGCTTGCACACCTTGTCAGCATTTTTAGGATCGACAAAACCTTCGGGTTGCATCATATACAATTCTTCCTTAAGGAAATCGTTAAGGAACGCCGTTTTGACATCCATCTGCCAGATTTCATAATCGAAAAATGCAGCTATTGCTAACATGATTCTGACGGACTTAAGCATTGCTACGGGAGAGAAAGTCTCATCGTAGTCAATTCCTGGAACTTGTGAAAAACCCTTTGCCACAAGTCGAGCTTTATAAACGGTCACATTACCGTCAGCGTCCGTCTTCTTCTTAAAGATCCATTTGTTCTGAATAGCCTTGCGGCCCTCAGGTAGTATCTCCAAAGTCCACACTTTGTTCTCATACATGGGTCCTATCTCAGATTTCATGGCTTCTAGCCATTTGTTGGAATCTGTGCCCACCATTGCTTCTTCATAATTTGCAGGTTCATTCTTGTCTAACAACATGATTGATAAGACGGGATTACCGTACCACTCTGGAGCAGCGCGTGATCTCGTCGACCTGCGTGGTTCAACAGAAACTTGAACTGGACTTTCATGATCATCATCATTAACTTCCTCCTCAACCGGCGTTGCAACGACAGAGGTTTCCCCTTGCCCTGCGCCACCATCCAGAGGGATGAGAGGTTCGACAACCTCGTCAAGTTCTATCTTCCTCCCACTCAATTCTCTCGAGAGAAACTCCTTCTCGAGAAAAGTTCCGTTCTTAGCAATAAACACTTTGCCTTCGGATTTGAGATAGAAGGTGTACCCAACTGTCTCTTTTGGGTAACCTATGAAGACGCATTTTTCCGCTTTGGGTTCCAGCTTTTCAGGCTGAAGCTTTTTGACATAAGCATCACATCCCCAAACTTTAAGAAACGACAACTTTGGTCTTTTGCCATACCACAGTTCGTATGGTGTCGTCTCAACGGATTTTGATGGTGCCCTATTTAAAGTGAATGCAGCTGTTTCTAATGCATAACCCCAAAATGATAACGGCAAATCAGTAAGAGACATCATAGATCGCACCATCTCTAACAAAGTACGATTACGACGTTCGGACACACCATTACGCTGTGGTGTTCCAGGCGGTGTTAACTGCGAAACAATTCCACATTGTCTTAAGTGAGTACCAAACTCGAAACTCAGATATTCACCCCCACGATCAGACCGTAGGAACTTGATCTTCTTGTTACGATGATTTTCCACTTCACTCTGAAATTGCTTGAACTTTTCAAATGTTTCAGACTTGTGCTTCATCAAGTAGACATAACCATATCTACTCAAATCGTCAGTGAAGGTGAGAAAATAACGATATCCGCCGCGTGCCTCCACGCTCATTGGACCACACACATCGGTATGTATGATTTCCAACAAGTCACTTGCACGCTCCATTGTTCCGGAGAACGGAGTCTTAGTCATCTTGCCCATGAGACATGGTTCGCACGTGTCAAGTGAATCAAAGTCAAGTGACTCCAAAAGTCCATCAGCATGGAGTTTCTTCATGCGCTTTACACCAATATGACCCAAGCGGCAGTGCCACAAAAATATGGCGCTATCATTGTTTACTCTAACTCTTTTGGTCTCAATGTTATGTATATGCGTATCGCTATCGCGATTCAATATGAACAATCCTCTCACATTCGGTGCATGACCATAAAAGATGTTACTCATAGAAATAGAACAACCATTATTCTCAGACTTAAAAGAGTAACCGTCTCGCAATAAACAAGATCCAGATATAATGTTCATGCTCAACGCAGGCACTAAATAACAATGATTTAAGTTCATCACTAATCCCGATGGTAGTTGAAGTGACACGGTGCCGACGGCGATTGCATCAACCTTGGAACCGTTTCCTACGCGCATCGTCACTTCGTCTTTCGCCAGCCTTCGTCTATTCCGCAGTTCCTGCTTCGAGTTGCAAATGTGAGCAACAGAACCGGTATCGAATACCCAGGCACTACTACGAGAGCCGGTTAAGTACACATCAATAACATGTATATCAAATATACCTGATTTTTCTTTGCCCGCCTTCTTATCTGCCAGATACTTGGGGCAATTGCGCTTCCAGTGACCCATACCCTTGCAATAGAAGCACTCTGTTTCAGGCTTAGGTCCAGCCTTGGGTTTCTTCGGTGGATTGGCAACAGGCTTGCCGCTCTTCTTCGAATTGCCCTTCTTGCCTTTGCCGTTTCTCTTGAAACTAGTGGTCTTGCTCACCATCAACACTTGATGCTCTTTACGGAGTTCAGACTCTGCGACCTTCAGCATCGCAAACAACTCGCCGGGAGACTTGTTCATCCCTTGCATGTTGTAGTCCAACACAAAGCCTTTATAGCTTGGCGGCAGTGATTGAAGGATTCTGTCAGTGATAGCTTCTTGCGGGAGTTCAATCCCCAGTTCAGCTAGACGGTTTGAGTACCCAGACATTTTGAGCACATGTTCACTGACAGACGAGTTTTCCTCCATCTTGCAAGCATAGAATTTATCGGAGGTCTCATACCTCTCGATCTGGGCGTTCTTCTGAAAGATAAAGTTCAACTCCTGGAACATCTCAAATGCTCCATGACGCTCAAAGCGACGTTGAAGTCCCGGTTCTAAGCCATACAAGACTGCACATTGAACTATTGAGTAGTCCTCCTTACGCGCTAACCAAGCGTTCTTAACATCCTGATCAGCCGTAGCAGGTGGTTCATCTCCTAGCGCAGCATTAAGGACATAATCCTTCTTTCCAGCTTGTAAGATTAGCTTAAGATTACGAGCCCAGTCTACAAAGTTGCTTCCATCATCTTTCAACTTAGCTTTCTCTAGGAACGTATTAAAATTCAGGATGACACTTGCGTGAGCCATGATCTACAACACAAATATATTCAAAGTGGACTTAGACTATGTTCAAGATAATTAGAGTTTAACTTAATCAAATTATATGCTAAACTCCCACTCAAAAAGTACATCTCTCTAGTCATTTGAGTGGTTCATGATCCACTTACACTATCCCAAGTCCGATCATCACGTGAGTCGAGAGTAGTTTCAGTGGTAAGCATCCCTATGCTAATCATATCAACTATATGATTCATGATCGACCTTTCGGTCTTATGTGTTCCGAGGCCATGTCTGCACATGCTAGGCTCGTCAAGCTTAACCCGAGTGTTCCGCGTGCGCAACTGTTTTGCACCCGTTGTATGTGAACGTTGAGTCTATCACACCCGATCATCACGTGGTGTCTCGAAACGACGAACTGTAGCAACGGTGCACAGTTGGGGAGAACACAATTTCGTCTTGAAATTTTAGTGAGAGATCACCTCATAATGCTACCGTCGTTCTAAGCAAAATAAGGTGCATAAAAGGATTAACATCACATGCAATTCATAAGTGACATGATATGGCCATCATCACGTGCTTCTTGATCTCCATCACCAAAGCACCGGCACGATCTTCTTGTCACCGGCGCCACACCATGATCATCCATCAACGTGTTGCCATCGGGGTTGTCGTGCTACTCATGCTATTACTACTAAAGCTACATCCTAGCAAAATAGTAAACGCATCTGCAAGCACAAACGTTAGTATAAGGACAACCCTATGGCTCCTGCCGGTTGCCGTACCATCGACGTGCAAGTCGATATTTCTATTACAACATGATCATCTCATACATCCAATATATCATATCACATCATTGGCCATATCAAATCACAATCATACCCTGCAAAAACAAGTTAGACGTCCTCTAATTTTGTTGTTGCATGTTTTACGTGGTGACCAAGGGTATCTAGTAGGATCGCATCTTACTTACGCAAACACCACAACGGAGATATATGAGTTGCTATATAACCTCATCCAAGGACCTCCTCGGTCAAATCCGATTCAACTAAAGTTGGAGAAACCGTCACTTGCCAGTCATCTTTGAGCAAAGGGGGTTACTCGTAACGATGAAACCAGTCTCTCGTAAGCGTACGAGTAATGTCGGTCCAAGCCGCTTTAATCCAACAATACCGTGGAATCAAGAAAAGACTAAGGAGGGCAGAAAAACTTACATCACCGCCCACAAAAACTTTTGTGTTCTACTCGAGAAGACATCTACGCATGAACCTAGCTCATGATGCCACTGTTGGGGAACGTCGCATGGGAAACAAAAAATTTCCTACGCGCACGAAGACCTATCATGGTGATGTCCATCTACGAGAGGGGATGAGTGATCTACGTACCCTTGTAGATCGTACAGCATAAGCGTTAGAGAACGCGGTTGATGTAGTGGAACGTCCTCACGTCCCTCGATCCGCCCCGCGAACAATCCCGCGATCAGTCCCACGTTCTAGTACCGAACGGACGGCACCTCCGCGTTCAGCACACGTACAGCTCGACGATGATCTCGGCCTTCTTGATCCAGCAAGAGAGACAGAGAGGTAGAAGAGTTCTCCGGCAACGTGACGATGCTCCGGAGGTTGGTGATGATCTTGTCTCAGCAGGGCTCCGCCCGAGCACCGCAGAAACACGATCTAGAGGAAAAACTATGGAGGTATGTGGTCGGGCAGCCGTGAGAAAGTCGTCTCAAATCTGCCCTAAAAGCCCCATATATATAGGAGGAGGGAGGGGGACCTTGCCTTGGGGTCCAAGGGACTCCCAAGGGGTCGGCCGAGCCAAGGGGGGGAGGACTCCCCCCCCCAAACCGAGTTGGACTTGGTTTGGTGGGAGGAGTCCCCCTCCCTTCCCACTTCTTCCCTCTTTTTTTTTCTTTTTCCTTTGATTTTCTTTTCTTGGCGCATAGGCCTCCTTGGGGCTGTCCCACCAGCCCACTAAGGGCTGGTGTGTCTCCCCAAAGCCTATGGGCTTCCCCGGAGTGGGTTGCCCCCCCCCCCCCCGGTGAACTCCCGGAACCCATTCGTCATTCCCGGTACATTCCGGGTAACTCCTAAAACCTTCCGGTAATCAAATGAGGTCATCCTATATATCAATCTTCGTTTCCGGACCATTCCGGAAACCCTCGTGACATCCGTGATCTCATCCGGGACTCCGAACAACATTCGGTAACCAACCATATAACTCAAATACGCATAAAACAACGTCGAACCTTAAGTGTGCAAACCCTGCGGGTTCGAGAACTATGTAGACATGACCCGAGAGACTCCTCGGTCAATATCCAATAGCGGGACCTGGATGCCCATATTGGATCCTACATATTCTACGAAGATCATATCGTTTGAACCTCAGTGCCAAGGATTCGTATAATCCCATATGTCATTCCCTTTGTCCTTCGGTATGTTATTTGCCCGAGATTCGATCGTCAGTATCCGCATACCTCTTTCAATCTCATTTACCGGCAAGTCTCTTTACTCGTTCCGTAATACAAGATCCCGCAACTTACACTAAGTTACATTGCTTGCAAGGCTTTGTGTGTGATGTTGTATTACCGAGTGGGCCCCGAGATACCTCTCCGTCACACGGAGTGACAAATCCCAGTCTTGATCCATACTAACTCAACTAACACCTTCGGAGATACCTGTAGAGCATCTTTATAGTCACCCAGTTACGTTGCGACGTTTGATACACACAAAGCATTCCTCTGGTGTCAGTGAGTTATATGATCGCATGGTCATAGGAACAAATACTTGACACGCAGAAAAACAGTAGCAACAAAATGACACGATCAACATGCTACGTCTATTAGTTTGGGTCTAGTCCATCACGTGATTCTCCCAATGACGTGATCCAGTTATCAAGCAACAACACCTTGTTCATAATCAGAAGACACTGACTATCATCGATCAACTGGCTAGCCAACTAGAGGCATGCTAGGGACGGTGTTTTGTCTATGTATCCACACATGTAAATGAGTCTTCATTCAATACAATTATAGCATGGATAATAAACTATTATCTTGATACAGGAATTATAATAATAACTATACATTTATTATTTCCTCTAGGGCATAATTCCAACAAAAAGGCCTACCAAAGATAATAGGGCAAAAACTATCTTGTACTAGAAAGTCGGTAGGATATTTTACCTTTCCACAAAGAACTTCAACATCTTGCACAATTCCAATTGGAGAGATAGTTTCTTTGTTTGCAAGATGAATGGTAACATAAACTTCTTCAATTTCACATGGTAGAATATCATTCATGATCACTTGATAAAGTGAAAAAGGAATAACACTAGCACTAGATCCCAAATCACATAGCCCATAATAATTATGATCTCCTATTTTAACAGATACAACTAGAGTACCTGAAATTGGGCATGTGACAAAATAATAATCATGCTCATCAGTCATTCTTTCACTTTTATTCAGGATGCCTATGATAAAAGAATACTCCCTCATCCTTGCAAGAAAAGGGGGCTTTTCATATTCAACTGCATGCAAGATAGGGTCAACAACATTAATATCAACAGGTAATTCCTTAAAAGGTTTATGATGTTGCTCCTTCTTCTTCTGAGAAGAGTCAATATGAGAGGCAAAGTCTTTGCAAAAATCAATTACAAGCTCGGAATCAAGACCAATCTTAGCGCAAAAGGTATTGAAGTAATCAGTTTTCACATAGCTCTCAATATAATCACATTCATAATTTATACCAGGTTCAATACCTTTATCAATCTCCCACTGTTCAGTGTTTTTCTGGATCCTTTCAATAAGATCCCATTTAGTTTTAGTGCTTTTGTTGGAGAATTCCCCACTAGAGGAAGCATCAAGCATCTCTTTATCTTGACGAGAAAGCCTTGCATAAAAATTTGTAAGAATAATTTCTTTGGAGAGCTCATGATTGGGACATTTGAGCATTAAGGATTTCCATCTCCCCCAAGCTTGAGCGATGCTTTCTCCGTCACGAGATCAAAAGTTATAAATATAATTCTTGTCTCGATGTATTTCATGAAGAGGATAAAACTTTGCATAGAAGAGAGGCATAAGATCTTGCTAATTTAGTAAATGAGAGTCATCAAGAATCCTATACCAATCCAAAGCCTTATTTTTTAATCATAGAGAGAATAACTTTCTCATAAAAAATCCATCGATATACATGCAAGCTTAAATAAGGAGCATAGTTGTGAAATATATAGCAAGTGTTCACGTGGATGTCTATCTCCTGCATATCGATTAGCCAAAACACAATCAATAATACCACTTGGTATTTTAAAAGGCACAATTTCAGAAGGTGGGGGAGGATTCTCCACCACAATAGTGTTGGGGCGGTTCCCCACGAGCAACAAACCAAGAGCAGAGTGGTCCATAGGGACAAACAACAGGACGGGTAAAACAAAAACAGCACATACAGTGTAAAGGTTTCCTTACAAATTTCACTTATCAATAGTGCTACACTCCCCGGCAACGGTGCCAGAAAATGGTCTTGATAACCCACAAGTGTAGGGGATCTATCGTAGCCTTTTCGATAAGTAAGAGTGTCGAACCCAACGAGGAGCAGAAGGTATTGACAAGTGATCTTGAGCAAGGAATAACTGCAAGTACTGAAAGGTAGGTTTTTATGGGTTTTCTAGTATAAGCAACAAGGAAATAAATGCAAGGAAAGTAAATAGTGCCGAGGTGCAGCAAGTGGCCCAATACTTTTGAACACAAAGGATAAGCCGAGGGACTGAAAATATAAAGACTAAGGCGTTCTTGAGGACACACGGAAGAGATAGTCAAGTGCTTTCGTTATATTCGGTCTAGCACTATGTTTTGTATTTATAAATGTTATGTGGGTGGATCTTAACTAGTGCACCGTCTAGGCTAAGACAAGTACACTCTTATGATTAATCCCTCTTGCAAGCATCCTAAAATACAAGAGAGAAATTAAGGCAAAGACTAACCATATCAATAAGCTTTAGGATCCAATACTCCCTCGTGCAAAAGTATGCAAACTGGGGTTCAGGTTTCTGTCACTCCCGCAACCCACCATAAGCATTATTTATACACGATGCATTCCCCTAGGTCCTTAAAAAGGCAAAGGTTATGTAGTTGGCGTTCACATAACACCACTAGAAGAATAACACCATAACTTAAATATCAATCAACACATATTACTTCAACATCATATGACTACTAGCATCTAGACTTTTCCCATGTCCTCAAGAACTAATGAAACTACTCACAAGACATAAAAGAGATCATGATCAGAGGTGATTAAAATATGATTAACAATCTGGTCATAACAATAGTCCTCCAACAAAACTCAATAGCATTCACCACAAAAGAGTAATCAACATCGGTAGAGTAGAGGGGATGAATAGTGCAAGGTAGAACTCCGATTGCAATGGTTAAGTAGATGGGATGAAGGTGGAGATGGTGCTGGTGTTGGTGACGATGCTGATGATGATCTCGATGATGCCTGTGACGATGGTGATGACGATGAGGACGATCTCCCCTTCCGAGAGGAGTTCTCCCCAGCGGAATTTTCCCGTCGGAAAGGTCTTTTCTTCTCTGTAGGTTCCCGCCGTGGAGCGGCGGCGCAATCACGAAAACTCTTATCTTTTCTGGATTTTTTTAGGTCAACAGAGACATATAGGCCAAAGCAGAGTGTCGGAGGTGGGGCCTGTCACTCAGGAGGCCTCCTGGCGCGGCCTAGGTGGCGCCAGTAGGTCGCCTGTGTGACCTGTGGCCCCCCTCCGGCCCTTCTTTGGCCTGTCTTCGGGACCCGTTCGGCGACTTCTTCCCTCAAAATTTTAGCTCATTTGGAGATGTTCTGATATTGCAACTCTTCCTCCTATTTTCTCCATTGAATCTTGTGTGTGCTGTTTTGGCACCGGAAACTTGGAAATTGTGTAAAATAAGCCAAAACACTATAAGTACATCATCATAAAGTGAAATATATCAATGAATAGAGATAAATTAGGATACAAAATGGTGATGCATTTTGGACGTATCAGTTCCTCAGTAACCGTGTGTCATTAATGTGGGATACATAGGGACATACACATGGTTATGGTGACGTTTGAACATGGGGCTGACACGTGCACCGAGGAGCGATGCGGGCAACACTCTTGCACAGACACTAGTGAGAGGTTGCGTCCACTCTGACTAGACATGAATGCAGCCAATGACACTCTGATGTGAAAGCACATATGCTCCCTTGGTGTTTTTTATAATTCATGACAACATACACTATCTCTTGGACTAATACTTTTACCTAGTATATTTCAGCTATAGTCCACACAGAGCATTGACTACACGATTGTGAGGAGAAACCCCTTGATGCAAGGAAATGAATAGGACAGGGCAAGCTTCAAGCTACAAGAGTCTGCATTTTATATTTGTGAGTAATCACTTTTGAGTCCATAGGAAAGCCAATACTATTATAAGGTGGTGAGGTATTTATGATGAATTGGTTTCTCAAGTGCTTAGAGATAGCCACCAAAAACACTCAACATCTCTCTCACAAAAATCTCTGTTCAAAGCCTACACATCAAAGTCGGTGCCACCAAGAATACCATTTCGCCCCTACCGATTTTTCCAGAGAAAGAACCTTTGCTGATCCCTAATCCCTCGTTACCACCAACTTTCATATTGGCGCCACCGAAAGTCAGTGGCCAACTTTCTGGTCTATCGATTTCAAGAATCGAAATTTCCGAGTTTTGAAATCGGTCTCACTGAGATTTGGAAACCGTCCTAGGTCACAAAATCAGTACCACCGAGATTATCATATCGGTCTCACCAAGAATTCAAAAGTTGCCACATTTAGTGCAACTCGGTACCACCGAGATTCATTTCATTGTCATCGAGTTGGGCAATAATGCTGTAATGGTTGGATTTTGGGAGATGCCTATATATACCCCTCCACCACCTCTCATTCATAGAGGAAGAACTCAGAACACACACACACACTTGCCATATCCATTTTTCTGAGATAGAGCCACCTACTTATGTGTTGAGATCAAGATATTCGAGTCCATCCCTTTAAAACTTGATCTCTAGCTTCCCCAAGTTTCTTTCCACCCAATCAATCTCTTCTACCCATGCCAAATCTATAAGAGAGTGATTGAGTGTTGAGGAGACTATCTTTTGAAGCACAAGAGCAAGGAGTTCATTATTCTACCGCATCTATTACCTTTTGGAGGGTAGTTCCTCCTAGATTGGTTAGGTGTCGCTTGAGAGCCTCCTACTTCGTGTTGTGGAGTTGAACCAAGAAGTTTGTACGGGCATAGAGATCGCCTACTTCGTGAAGATCTACCCTGAGTGAGGCTAGTCCTGTGTGTATGTAAGCCATGGTGGAATGGACAAGGCCACTTCTTCGTGGGCCCCTTGTGATTGGAGCCCTCCGTGGACTCTCACAACCGTTACTCTCCGTGGGTTGAAGTCTTCACTAAAGTGGACGTCCGATAACACCACCCATCGGAACCATGCCAAAAATAAGTGTGTACATGTTTGCGTTTGATCTTCCTAAACTCCAATCCTTACTTACGTATGCATTGTATTTACTTTCCGTTGCCATATATATTGACTAGCATGTGTAGGGTGCACTAGAATTGTTACAATTGCTAAAATCCGCCAACCATTAAAATTGGAAAAGGCTAGGATTTTAATTTATGCAAGTATCCTATTCAGCCCCCTTCTAGACATCCCTTCTAGGAATCCAACATGGTGCATCGTTGACCTTTTCGGACGAGAAAGAGCGGGCGAGGGAGGAGTTTTTTGATAGGTCAGATTGGTCAGAAACGGACGCGACATCCGTTTGGACACCCCCAAAGCCACTCTAACTTGTCTCCGTTTTATGAAAAAGCGACATCCATACCACTAAACGAAACAATACAAGACCATGTTTGATGGTTTTTGCTTTCGTGCCACACACCACGAGGTCAGAATGTATGCAGCTAATTCGAGGGTCGGTGTTGGAGGTGCCGCCCTTAGTATTCAACCATAAGGTAGACACGCACGGAAGAGCGAGGAGTGAGCCCACGGTACGCTCGTGGTGGTGGGTCCGTAGGAGTGGCAGATCTAGGGGTGGGTGGAGACATGGCCCCACAAACAATTTGCAAAGCTTCTTTTATTAGTGTATTCACATGTATATTTAGTAATTTATTAGTTATTTGTGATGTATATTTTAAATGCTACATTTTGTAATGTTGCCTCACATTGATCAAATTTTACAGCAACTCCAACCGCGCGACTCATTTCATCCGTGTGTGCGTCCGTTTGGCTCACCGCAGAGAAAAAACATGGCCCAACGCGTCGACCCAAAAGACGCGCATCCACTTTTAATCCGTGCGTGACCTATTTCGGGCGTATATTTGGACCGCATTTGCGTCGGCGCAGACACGAAGCAGACACGTGCCTCGTCCGCGTGCTCCTTCCCCGGGCCGGCACTCGGTCGCACAACCTCTTCCTTTTTATCCCCTTCCACATCCTTCGCCGACAAGTGCACAAACCCTAGGTCGGCACTCATTTTCCCGGCCACCTTGCTCTCTAGTGTCCTCCCTCCTCCACCTAGCAACACATCCACCAGCGGGGTGACTTCTTTGTGTGAGTACAGAAGGCCGAGTGGTGAATCTGCGGTTGCAGCATTGAGATTTGGCGCATCTTGCCGGCGGGATTTGGCGAATCTGGCCGGCGACATACCGCGCTAGCCATGGATTGGTCGGGTAATGGTTCATCCAGTCTGGGCAATGGCTCGGTGCCGCATGGAGGCGCTCAATCCGTCTTTAGTCGCCCAGATCTGTACCATCGTCGGTCCACCGGCAAAGCCATGCCCGATCGCCACCATGGCTCGGCGCTGGCCCAGAGGCTTGCCGACTTACCATTGTCATTCTTTAAGTGCGACGACTGCATGCTGCAGGTCGTCACACACATTTATTGGACGTCGAAACAACCTAGTTGGGTGTTCGTCAAGTGCATAAATGACGGGGTATGATTTTAGCATAGCCTTTTGCTATTAGAGTCGATGCAATTTTGGTAGCTTACTTGCTCAATCTTGTGTGTAGGACGGATGCAACTGTTAGTATTGGAAATAAGAACACATCGATCTATTGGTCCTACGAATTTTTTTAGATGTTCGTGCACTTCTAGCTAAAATTTAAGATGTAGATGAAAGTAAAGAAAAGATCAAAGGTAAAAAACAACGTCTAATTCTTTAGAACCGGAGAAGAAAGGCGTTGTTAAGCTTAAGAATACGCAGATCAACAACAAAGACATAGAAAAGATCTTAATCTTTACCTAATAATAAAGAGGCTATCGCTTCCGTCGGAAAACCCACCGCGGTGATTTTAAAAAAAGTCCTTGGTGTTTTCTAAAATTAACCAGCAATCCAATTGATAAGTGAAGCTGAATCAATATGTGCGGGAGAAAAAAACACCAGACCACCCACGACCTTACCTCACATCTCCAGCGCGAGCGTGCCACCACCCCCTGCCACGGTGTCGTGCGCCGCCGGCCCCAACTCCTTCAATGCCCGCCTCCGTCCCCGTGCGCCACCGCCCCAGATCCGGGCGTCCCCCGCGCGATGGCCGAGGCATTGGCGGGCGAGCCGCTGGGAGAAGGAGGCGGAGAGCCGGCACCGCATGGAGGAGGAGGCGAAGGCGACGGCCGCCGCCAACGGGGACGGGGACGGGGACGTGGACAACAACGTCTACACCTCTGAGGACGAGGGCACAGAGAACTACGGCCGCGGCGGCTACCACGCCGTCCGCACCGGGGACAACTTCAAGTAGGGCGCCTATGTCATGTAGTCCAAGCTCGGTTGGGGCCACTTCTCCACACGTGGCTCGCCTAGGACACCGCCCACTCCGTACGTGCTCACCACCCCCTCGTCTCACCGTGAAACCCCCTGTTAAAATCACCCCGCTGCCTTTAGGATTCGCGACGAGGATATGTAGGAAAAAAATATTGATCTGGTTGAACCTGTCTGCCTGCCCACCAACTGTTCGCTCTTTTATCCTAGAGCTCATATGCAGAACTGCTAAATCAATTTCTATCGCACTGCACGAGATATTTTGATGTTTTACGCCGCTTGCCTAGAGGCTCAGGCTGCTCCTGTCCAGCGTTTCTGAATCTTTTGGTTATATGTGCAGAGATATGTGGCCCTGAAGGTGCAGAAGAGCGCACAACACTACTCGGAGGCTGCCATGGATGAGATCAAGATCTTAAGGCAGATTGCTGACGGTGACCTTGAAGACTCCCGTTGTGTTGTTAAGCTTCTTGACCACTTCAAGCACACAAGCCCCCAATGGGAGCCATGTGTGCATGGTGTTTGAGTTTCTTGGTGATAACTTGCTCACCCAAATAAAGTACACGGACTATCGTGGCATTCCGCTTCCAATGGTTAAGGAGATATACCGGCATGTGCTCATTGGCCTTGACTACCTCCACCGCGAGCTTTCCACTATCCACACTAACCTGAAGCCCGAAAACATATTCCTCGTGTCCACTATTGACCCCTCAAACGATCCCCGGAAGTCAGGTGTGCCACTGGTGCCGCCTGCTGCAAGGGCCATCGAGCCACCTCCAAGGGCTCCTGCTCGACCATCAACGAGTAGTGACCTCACCAGGAACCAACAGAAGAAGATCCGGAAGAAAGCCAAACATGTAGTTGCTTCAACTTCAGAAGGCAATGGGGCAGTGGCATTCGCCGACATAGACGAATCAGATGATAAGGGAGATCTGAGTACATCAAATGAGGGCAGTCCTAGCCAGGACGGGGACAGGAAGAGAAGAGGAGGGCATAGGCGGGGCAACAAAGGGACTAGGAAGAGGATGGCGACGAAAGCTGAACTAGGCTGCAAGCTGGTTGACTTCGGAAATGCATGTTGGACGTACAAGCAGTTCACAAGTGATATCCAAACAAGGCAATACAGATGTCCTGAGGTCCTTCTGGGCTCCAAGTATTCTACATCTGTCGACCTGTGGTCCTTTGCATGCATATGCTTTGAACTTGCCTCAGGAGATGTGCTCTTTGATCCGTATAGTGGAGATAACTTTGACAAGGATTAGGTATTTTTGTTCATTTTCTCACTTTAATTTTGACTAAGAACATACTTTCAACATTATGGATCTGTACCCGGTTTATAACCTGGTAAATGATCTCCCTCATTTTAACTCAAGAAAGGTTCTCATCACAATCAACAGCTGACTCTTTGATACCTACATTCCATTCAAGCAGGACATAACTGCGAAGGGTGGGCCTCACTTCTAGCTCGATGATATTGTTTTTTAAAGTTTTATTTCTTGCATTAGCGTGACTCAGTGACATGTGTATGGTCATGGTCGACTTCATCGCCTTGAGACTCACCATGTTCAGGTGAACACGGTAGCCACCATTGGCAAGGATCGAAAAGAGGATAATAATAAGTGACAACATGGTTTTCGTGTTCAAATAGAAAAATATGGACCTAGGAAATGGGTCTTGAGCTACACTTATATATTGGTTAGGGGTGAGCAATGTTTTTTTCTCCCGTTGAATAAAATTTGCAGGTCTTAGTGTCACCTCATGATACTATTCATGCATTCTAATTCATCCATGTAACTTCATCATTTGTTCGATTCGTTTAATTACATCGTCATCCGTAGCAACGCATGGGCATATTTACTAGTTCAACTAATAGAAGGAGTTATGAAAATTGATCATCTTTTAAAATGTGTAATTATGGTTCTTGTTTTTTTGATCTTGTACTCGTAGCAAAGAACTGATAAATGAAATGTATGTATTAAATGCATTTGATGAAATAAAAATAACATGCAAATTCTAAAATGATAATGTGTAATAGAAAATAGATCACAGCCGGTCGCAAGGACAAGATTTAGATCCATGCGTTGAACACATGTCAATCTATTTATAAAAGAGGACGAACATATTAATAATAGACAAAAGACGAACAAAACGTATATCCATTCGCTCGGCGCGGTTCGTGTTGCTCTTAGATCCGCCACCGGTCCGCAGCACGTCCATTGCAGGAGGGGCATTCGGGTCAGCACGGCACCGAACCCATGTGCGGCGCGGGGGCGCAGGCGGGCCACGGCCGCCGCGCCCAGGTGGGGGGCACGTCGGCGTCAGCGTCAGGTCCTTCACCTCCGCTCGCCGGCCCCGTGAGCGGGGCCCTCCGGGTCCGTGCCAGCAGCAGCAGTACACTGGTGGTGGCACTACATTGAAGTACGCTCCTGTGCGAGCGAGCACTGGGCAGACGGGATCGGAATGGCACGTTGATGACGAAGCAGTAGCAAATTGACGACGGGATTTCCGTTAGGTGATTAGACAGGCTAGCGCCTACGACCTTTCGTCCCCAGCAGTAGCCGATCATCCCTCGGCGCGGGCAGGCTAAGGCCCTGTTCTTTAAAAAGTCGTAAGACTAGACGTTCTTTCCAAGGACTAAACATAGACTAGACGTCATTAAATGACATGTAAAAAGACCATATTATCCCTAGTAATATACTACAAGTTATTAAATAACATGCTAAAAGTAGGGGCATTGTTGGGAAAAGAGCCAAAAAGTCTCAAAAAATCCCTTCCATAGGGACTTCTTCCTTTAGTCCCAACTACCCCACTTTAGTCCCTAAAAGTCCCTTCTGTTTCTTTCACATGAGACTAAAAAGGACTTTTTGTAGTCCCTACATCAAAAAGTCACTAAAAAAAACACCCCTAATTGTCCCTGATCAACAGTCAATCTGCCGGTCTATGATTGCCGCATGCATGCGCGCCGCGTGGACAGTTCAATCAAGACAGCGCTTTGTTTCAAAATGTCCCTCACTCGAGCATACTCCACCCACCATACCACTCCCTCCGTATTAAAATGTAAGGCGTTTTTGCAGTTACAAAACGTCTTGTAATTTATTTTTTTGAGTGGTAAAACGCCTTGTGTTTTGATATATACAGAGGGACTACTTGAAGCCGCCGCGCGCACGTAGAACAGCTATCAAAGGAAGGGAATCTTTGTACTGTTTCGACATCGTTAAGAGGAAATCCATGTACTGTTCTGCACCGGTAGGTGGCGTCGCGTTGGATCGTGCACGGTGCCATTCAAGGCGGAGCAGGAAGGCAGCGTCCTCCGGAGCACGGCGCGGCGGACGAGCGAGCCGAGAGTCAGGGCGCGGAAAAGGGTCAACAGGGACGCGCAACCTAACAATCGATGGAAACTCTCTGGAACGTACTTCTGTACGTACTCATGTGCTAGCTGGATGTACGTACGTGCATGGTGCTCGGGTATTCGGTCGGCACGTATCGTAGGAACTGTTGTGCGGTGCGGTGATCGTCGTAGGTTGATGGACAATGGTGTATTTTAGCGCGTATGCGTACGCGTGTTCAGTTCTGTCTATCGGTGATCGATCACGTGGCAGCGACTTGGACGACATACAATCCGGGGAAAAGGAAAGGCAACTCAAAAATGTATGCCCGAGGCCGATCATCTGCCGATACTTCGCCGGCTCGTTCGAAGATTAGATGGAAAGAGAAGATTGCATGCATCGGTAGTCTGATTAATTATGTACTGTGCATATATATGTTCCCTCTGTATCTAAATAATTATAATTGAAAAAAAAACTAGACTAGTTTTTTTAACTATAATTATGGACGGAGAGAGTATGTACTAATTGTCTCAAGTTTTTTTTGTTTTATGAAGTTAATTGTCTCTCAAGTTATACAAATATGCAGGAAGAGCGGAGACACGAGACTATAGATACAAGACCCTAACCTATACATGTACACGCGATAAAAGCATATTCAACCCCACCCACCTCCCCCCCCCCCCCCCGACACACAGTCAAAACGTCGCCGGCGACGCAGAGACTGGACCGAACCTCGTCAAAGGTTGATGTCGGCAGGCCCTTTGTCATAACATCGGCGGACTGTCGATTGGCTGGAATGTGCAAGACTCAAATGCGTCCAAGCGCCACCTGTTCATGAACGAAGTGAAATGTCGAGTTCAATATGCTTCGTCCGAAGATGATGAACAGGGTTGACGAAGAGGTCGACGAAAGAGATGTTATCATAATAAACGATTGTGGCCTTGTGAACGTCACAAAGCAACTCTTGCAACAACTAACGGAGGCAGGAGCACTCAACACCGACGTTAGTCACCGCCCTGTACTCCGTCTCAGCACTCGAACGTGATACTGTGGGTTGTCGCTTGGACGACCACGGAATCAGTGAGGACCCGAGATAGACACAATAGCCAAATGTAGAGCGTCGGGTATCTAGACAGCCAGCCCAGTCTGCATGAGAGTAGGCGAAGATGTAGATGGAGTAGGATGTCGTCAGGTAAGACCGAGGGCCAGTGTGTCGCGGTATATAGAATCCACTTCACAAGAGTCCAATGAGTAGCGTGGGGACTGGGGAGTGCATGCGAAGACACACCTGCTGGACGACATACTACAATTCTGATCTAGTGAACGTCAAGTAATGCAAGGCACTAATGATGAAGGCACAGAACACAACGTCAGGGGCGGGAGACCCCTCCAAAGCAGAAACCTTGGCCTTCATGTTGACAAGCGTGACGACGGGCTTCAAATTAAGCATGCCAGCCAACTCGAGAAGCTCGTGACCATATCGCTGCTAATGAAGACAGAACATGTCAGTGCGCCGTACCACCTCAACACCGAGGAGTTATGCAGAGGTCCTAGATCCTTGAGGGCAAACTCATCTCGGAGACGAGCGGTGAGTTGATGAAGGATCTCAATGGAGGACACCTTTAGGATGATGTTGTCGACATAGAGCAGGAGGTTGGCGATAGTAGCGCCCTCATGGTAGACAAACAATGATGCGCCAGAGCACGTTGATCGAAAACCAGGCCGCTAGAGGAAGGTGGCAATGCGCTGGTACCACGTACGTGGTGCCTTCTTAAGGCCGTAGAGGGATCGAGAAAGCAAAAACACGTGATCCGGATGAGTGGCGTCGATCAATTCGGTGTGCTGCTGGCAGAACACCTGCTCGGCAAGATGACCATGAAAAAGGCGTTGGAAACGTCCAAGTGATGAACATGGCATATGTGAGACACCACGAGATGTAGGACAACGCATATCATGTCTGGTTTAACAATCGGAGCAAATCTTTCGGTGAAGTAAACGCCTCCGCATTGTCGAAAACCACGGACCACCCAATGGCTTTGTAGCGCTCAAGGGAACCATCGGGGCGAGTCTTGTAGCGGAACACCCACTTCCATTGATGACGTTGGCATGAGGAGGCCACGACACAAGTTGCCATGTGTGGTTGCGTTGTAACACGTCAAACTCCTCTTGCATCGCGGCGCACTAGTGAGGGTAGTGAAGATGAGCACGAGCTGAAGAGGGAATTGGTGAAAGTGGCAAAGTCAAGGTGGTACATGACATGTCTATTTTGCATCATAATTTCATATTGATATTTATAATGTTTTCAAGCACCATTTCACTTTCTGATGCAATCCTTATAGCTTTTCTCTCTTATTTTACAAGGTTTACACAAAGAGGAAAATCACCGAAAACCATATTTTTTGACCTAAAAAGCTATGGAAAAGGCTGGATTTTTTATGGACTCCAAAGTACCTCAATCTTGACAGATATTTTTTATGAAATATGTAATGAATATTGGAGCAAAGAACTACGGGAGGGGGCTCACTATTTTCCCACAAGGCAACAGGGCATGACCACCCCCTAGGGCGTGCCCTGATGCCTTGTGGGTCCCATAGGCCGCCTCCAGTGCCCATCTTCTACTATATGAAGGGTTTTGACCTAGAAAAAAAAAATCAAGAGGATACTTTCAGGATGAAGAGCCGTCGTCTCAAGGCGAAAACCTGGGCAGACTCTCTCACATAGCGATTATGCCGGAGAAACTTCCCTCCAGAAGGAGGAAATCAAAGCCATCATCATCACCTACGCTTCCTCCTTCCTGGGAGACCAATCTTCATCAACATCTTCACCAGCACCATCTCATCTCAAACCCTAGTTCATCTCTTGTATTCAATCTTTGTCTCAAAACCTCTGATTGGAACCTTGGGGTTTCTAGTAGTGTTGATTACATCTTGTAGTTGATGCTAGTTGGTTTACTTGGTGACAGATAATATGTTCAGATCCTTAATCATATTCATTATACCTCTGATCTTGAACATGGTGATGATTTGTTAGTACATACTTTTGTTCTCGAGGAAATGGGAGAAGTATTGTTATAAGTAATCATGTGAAGTTGGTATTCATTCGATATTTTTATGATATGTATGTTGTTGCTTTCTTTAGTGGTTGTAACACCCAAGATGCGACCCTATCCTTAATTTGGCACGAGGGCCTCGTCAGGGATACAAGCGCATCTCATCGTTTCACAAGAATGGATATCATTACAAGTACATGTACTGAAGAGAAGAGTATATGGAATTGGCTTACACTCGCCACAAGCTACATCAAAGTCACATCAGTACAATACATAATCATCATGAAGAAGAGAAGTGTCCGGCTACGGACGAAAATAAACGAGAAAAGAAGAACGACGTCCATCCTTGCTATCCCAGGCTGCCGGCCTAGAACCCATCCTAGATCGATAAAGAAGAAGAAGAAGCAACTCCAAATGAACAATCAACGCGCTCGCGTCAAATAATCTTTACCTGTACCTGCAACTGGTGTTGTAGTAATCTGTGAGCCACACGGTACTCAACAATCTCATTTCCAAAGGTATCAAGACTAGCAAAGCTTAATGGATGAGGTATGGTTAAGTGGTGAGGTTGCAGCAAGCGACTAAGCATTATTTGGTGGCTAACTTACGAGTACAAGAAATAAAGACGGGTATGATCTACGCACAGCGGACATGATCTACTGTTGATCAAAAGAATGATCCTGAACACCTACTTACGTCAAACATAACCCCACCGTGTCCTCGATCGGAGAAGAACTCGCGAAAGAGACAGTCACGGTTACGCACTCAGTTGGCATGTTTTAATTAAGTTGACTTCAAGTTATCTAGAACCAGTGTTAAACAAAGTTTCCACGTTGCCACATAACCGCGGGCTCAGCTTTCCAAAAGATTTAACCCTGCAGGGGTGCTCCAACTAATCCATCACAAATTACCACAAGCCACATAGAAATCCTCGATCACGAAGCTCGCGATCTCGTCGGACTCCTTAGTGGAAAACCTCAACTCTAAGATTACCCAAAGCATCACCGGAATCCCGATGCATAAGATATTCGTCAAAGGTAAAACTAATCCAGCAAGGCCGCCCGGCGTGTCGACGATCCCGATAGGAGCCGCGTATCTCGTTCTCAGGACACGACGGATAAGCGCAGCATACGGTGGCCTGATAGACATCTCCCGAGTTGCCCCAGGTTGGCCCCGCACGGTGCTCTGTTTTGGACCAGCACCATCAGGACTGGCCCTTCCTGTATTATGTAGAATTACTCCTCGGGTTCATGACGCCCTATGCTTTCAGTATTAACAAAATTATTATGTTGGGCAAATATAGTACCAATGTTGGGCCTTGCCAGACTAGCTTTAATCTAAAACGAATTATCAAGGGGGTCCCCATAACAACCCCGATCGTGTTAGGAGCGCTCAATTATGGAACATAACACCGGTAGCCGAAACTAGGGGGGCAAAGGTGGAACAAAACACCAGGCTAAAAAGGCCAAGCCTTCCACCTTTTACCAAGTATATAGGTGCATTAAATTAAATAGCAGTTCATATGGTGATATAACAAGGAACCTATGTTATCACATGAAAGCAACTGCACCTGCAACTAGCAACGCTAACACATGGTAAAGCAAGCGGTAACATAGCCAATCAGTGGTTTGCTAGGTTGTGAACAGGTTGAAGGTTTTCATGGCAATGTTGAGAGGCTGATATTTAACAGGTGGTAGGCAGCGAGACAATAACGATAAAAACAGTAAAACTGGCATGGCAATGATAGTAATGGTATCTGGGGAAATGGTCATCTTGCCTGAGATCCCGCTTGGAAGAAGAACGACTCCGCGAAGTAGACGAACCGATGTAGTCGAACGGGTCCTCACTTTCCGACACGCTTGCGGAACTCTATCGAGACGAAGCAAACCGGAAACAAGCATCAACACACGATATACACCACACGATGCACACAACATATGATGCATGAACAGTTGACCTTATGCAAGACATAGCATGTCAATTCACAACAATCAAACACTACACATTAAGTGAAGTTCAATATGCAACGAGTTGCATATTGACGAAACTCCACATACGAATTATTTAGTTCTATCCCGATTAGGTACACGACAATATTAAATGTGGTTAAACATGGCAAGAGGTGAAGCGTAATTAAACTACCTATCTAGGCATTTTAAATGAGGTCGGAAATGACATATAGCATCTCCGAGATGACCTCATGCGTTAACTTATAATTCTGTCCAGATCTGAACTAACACTTTCAAATAGTTGTTAAACAGCAAAAAAAATAGGTTCACATGATTCTACGCGTCGTTACAATCAATTTACGCATAGAGAACATCTCCAACGGAGCTACGGTTCAAAAGATACGAACACCGCAAGATACGATGGCATGAATGCAATATGTGTGCAACGAGAGTCACAAGCATTTCAAAACACACAACCAGCAAGATAATATGAAACTACATGAGATTCTAAGCAATTTTCATATAGGACACGATCAAAACGGATCAACGGTTCAACAACTACGAGCTAAACAAGAAATCACTACAAACTGCTAAAATCGGCCACATAGCATTTTCTACACCCCACAACTACGGGCTACACAAACCCAATATGCCCAACCAAGGCATGTGACGATAGAGGGCAATATGCACTACAACATACAACTAATAACACCTAGCATGGAAGCATGGATCACTAGAAAAGAAGTCACAAAATGGCATCTCACACACTGTTTCACACTTCGTGAAAATACCAGTTTATGAGAGTGCAGTTTTTGATCTGAAGGCATATTGACAGCAGTAAAACCATAAACTACAGGACTGCAAATGGCATGAAAATTAATAGCATGCTAGATAACCCTAAAGTCTACAACTCACTCCATTGCACCAACCTCAAAAGAGCTACAGAACACCAGATAAAATCAAGACAAGACAGCAACAAAATATAACTAATTTCAGACTTAGAAATATTTCAGCACCTCCAAATCAGCATTATTTTCTGGCAAGTTGAGAACAAGCAAACAACACCTAAACATGGATTTCTATTGCAACCAAAATTACCAGAGGCTAGTCTACACATCCAATGGCATAACTCTAGTTGACAACTCCTTCAAATCAGGCACGGATTAAATCACACAACATAATCAAAAGGGCAACATGGCAAAATATCACGCGAACTAACTTGCTCAAAAGCTAAAACTAAATGCACAGTTAAATTCTATGGATTTTTCTACCCCGAAAACATATATAATATATGGGGTTGCACAACAATAATATCGCCACACGTATATGCGAGATAATGTCCTAAACGCGGTATAATAAACTAGCGACGGAATCCTACATGCAAAAATAAAAATAACTACTCTAAAATACATGACAAAGGGTCCCTAAAAACATGAGCATTTTATCTACGGGATTTGAGCAATCCGGACACGCACGAATAATAAATACGGGACGATCCCCTATTGGGACAGCACGCAAAACTAGGCATACGGCGGGTCGAACTACTTCAAACATGCATGCAAGTTGCAAATTACGAATCTACGCAAAAATCTACACAAGATACATATACAACTCACTCCGATCCGACATACGGATTAAAAACTACGGACGTTTTAATATCTAGCATATTTCCTGAAGTTATTAAACCGAAATCCTAAGAAAAAAAAAACTGACTGGCCGAATTGCCTAACGGGCCTAAACAGGCACTGGCGCCATATACTTAGATCCCGCTCGGGGAGCAACATAGGAGGCCTGGTTGGGATCTCACCTCGGGCTCGGCCCAGGACGGCGAGGAGTCAGTGGGCCGGCTTGGCGGGGCGCCGTGGGCCGCGGGGAGGAGCTGGGGCGAAGGCCAGCGGCACGCTAGCGGCGAGCTGGGCCGGGGCGGCTGGCCCACCTGGCCGCGGTCAACGCGAAGTGCTGGGTCGGGGTGAACCACACACCCGATCTGGCGCCTCCAGATCGGCGCGAGGCGCGGGCGAACGACGCTGGCACGGGAGGTCAAGGGGTGGCGACGGCGCGCCGGGGGCCGAGGGCGGCGGCGGATCCGGCGCGGGTGCGAGAGTAGCCGGGGCGGCGCGGTGCGGCCGGGGCTGGGTTGCCACAGGCTGGCCGGGGCGCCATGGGAGGCTGCGGCGCCTTCGGGAGGAACGGGCACTTCGGGAGCGAGGCGAGGCGGCTACGCGGCTTCGGGTCCGGGCGGGCCGGTTGCGGGCTCGTGGGCCCGGCGGCTGCGCTGAGGAGGGAGGGAGGAGAGAGAGAGTGGGGTTAGGGTTTTGGGGAGGCACGGATTTCGAGGAGAGAGGGGATGGCTGTCTAAAATGGCATGGGTGTCCTATTTATAACAAAGGGGGGGCTAGGTTTAGCAGAATTTCGTCCCGGATCCAACCGTGCAATTAGAATCGAATGATCTCGAACGCGGGGCGGTCTAAGTGGCCGTGTAGAGTACGTTAGCCAGAGAAGAGAGGGAAACGGCACCTGGCAACGTAAATAGAACACCGATAAAACGTCCGACGATAGACAGAATACGGTGCCGCTACGGTCGACCGTTCGGGTACCAGACGGACTCCGATTGCGATGAAAATTGACAGGCGACCTAGCTATAACTAAATAAGACCGCACGCCAAGTTTCAACTCAATCAGAGAAATTTTTATAAACACTTTTAAAAACAAAATTTTGACGATGTCGCGGACGCGTGCGTGTGTGGTCGGACTCAAAACGGGCAACTATGGACACGGAGAGAACCGGCAACTAAAAACGGATGCAAGTTTGAAAACTGGCGGCAACGGAGATGTCGATGTAATGCAGATGATGCGAATGATGCGATGATGACGCAACAGATAAATAAGCCACACGACGAAAACGGAATAGAAGGGGAATCTTCTGGAACGTCGGTCTCTAGCTGTCACAGCGGTGTCATGGGAACGTCAACTACATGACACTTCACCGTACTTGGGCTAAGGGAAGGCATTGTGAAGTAATAAATAAAAGATGGGTTGCTAGAGTGATAGAAGTTTAAACCCTAGTTTATGTGTTATTCCATAAGGGGCTGATTTGGATCCACATGTTTCATGCTACGGTTAGATTGATCTTAATTCTTCTTTCATAGTTGCAGATGCTTGCGAGAGGGGTTAATCATAAGCGATTTGTTGGTTAAAGTAATAACAACACCCAATCGTCAGTCCACCCACTTATCAAATTATCAAAGTAACGAACGTGAATCAACTCAACATGATGAATGTGACTAGACGACAATTTCCATGTGTCATCGAAAGCACTTTGCTTTATATTAGAGAACTTTTTGTCTTGTACTTTTCTATAAAAAGGATTGGGACATCTTGTTGCACCCTTGATACTATTGTTACTTGTTACAAATTATCTTGCTACAAAACTACCTATCATTGTTACGTACAACATTTGCATAGAATACCTTGCTAAAATTCGCTTTTTATTTCCTTCTGCTCCTCATTAGGTGATACTTGTAAACTGCGTTGGGTTTTTTCCCGAAGAGGAGAGGATATGCAGCACAATAGAGTTAAGTATTTCCCTTAGTGAGAACCAAGGTTATAAACCAATAGGAGAATCTTGCAAATTCTCGTTCTAACCACCTGCACACACATAACCAAACACTTGCACCCAACGCGGGCAAGAGGGTTGTCAAGCCCCTTAACTCGTTACTTGCAAGGATTAAATACTGATAGATAGATAATATAAATATAAAATAAAATAGGAAAATATAGATGGTAGAAATATTTTTAGGTTCTTAGTAATATATTTTGTGTAGACCCGGGGGGCATAGTTTTCACATGAGGCTTCTCTCTTGAAGATAGCATACGGTGGGTAGACAATTTACTATTGGAGAACTGCTAGAATAGCGCATAGTTATGAAATATTTATTCATCAAAATTATCATGCATATAGGCATCATGTCCATGATCAAGTAGACCGACTCCTGCCTGCATCTACTATTATTACTCCACTCATCGACCGCTACCCAACATGCATCTAGAGTATTAAGTCTGAAACGGAGTAATGCTTGGAGTAAGGAGAAATGATGTAGACAAAGTAAACTCAAGCAATATAAATAAACCCATCATCTTATCCTTAATGGCAGAAATACAACTATGTATCATGTCCCTTTCTGACACTCAGATTAAGCACTGCAAGAGTGATCCCATCACAACGCACCACTCTCAGGGGTGGATCCGCATGGGGTCATGGGTGTACAGATGTATACCCAATTTTTTGCAAAGATTTTTTATATATGATGTATATTACGTACATGTATTAAATGTGTTGTATTTTGTGCAATAGACACATGTTAATTTGTATAAAACTTGCCTCAAATCATGAGTCCAACAAGCCTAAGTTTTGATAGTCTATCCCACATGACCCAAGTGGTTGCAAGTAAATGATTCCTACTTGAAGTATCGTTTTGGTTACATTTTCTGCTCAAGAATTTTTCTACAAGTAAAGGATAATGACAGCATGCCTTGTTTTTGGCCATGCCATATTGTATGGTTGTGTAGTAAATAATCTATGTTTTTGTTATTTATGCACAATATTGTCATTATGATGGAAAAAAGTTCTTAGTAGTGATATGAACATTTTAGAAATTTACATGGTAAAAAAACAAGTTTAAAATCCTAGATCCACCACTCACCACTCCCAATGAAGATGAATCAATCTAGTTGGCCAAACCAATCTGATAGATCAGAGAGAAATACAAAGCTATAACAGTCATGCATATAAGAATTCAGAAAAGACTCAATATATATTCATGAATAATCTCATCATAAACCCATAATTCATCGGATCCCAACACACACACCGCAAACAAGATTATATTGAATAGATCACAGTGAACTTTGTATTGAAGATCATAGAGAGATACCCATCTAGTTAGTAGCTATGGACACGTAGGTGTGTGGTAGACTACTCACACAACGTCATGGGCGCAACAAGGTTGCTGTAGAGGCCATCCGTGATTATCCCGCCTCCGAAGGGCACCGGAACACGGATCCAGATGGGATCACGGCGGAATAGAGATTTGCAGCAGCAGGAAAAGCGTTCCGGGTGGTTGTGTGGTGTTTTCCCGATTTTAAAGAATTTATAGAGGCGGAGTTGGGGTAAATTGAGCCACGAGGTGGTTCGAAGGCATCAGGGCGCGACCTACCCCCACGGCGCGCCCTGTTGCCTTGGTGCTGCCTTGTGCAGCCTCCGTCCTCCCTCCCAAGATTCCAAGTCTTATTTTTTTAGGTATGATCTTTGAGAAACGATGAAATAATAAACATCAGCACAATAATATCCATAAACATAAATAGCATAATAATTCATATTCAAAATATACAATCCTTAAAGAATGTTATTCCCTACTCATTTTATCATATAAGCATGGCATGACTTCGTCCTCACCACATAAGTATAAATTATGAGCACCTCGGTGTCTAGTGAGGCAAATGGATCGTACTTCTAACGCCCTTCAGCTTTTACAACCTCACTCAATACATGAACGTGAACCATGGATATGGCATATGGGTGGAATATAGTGTGGTGGTTGGGATCGAAAGGAGTCAAAGTGGAAAGAAAGTCTCACATCAGCTAGGCGGACCAGGGATACGGAGATGCCCATCAATCGATATAGATGTGAGGAGCAGGGATTGCCATGCAATGAATGCACTAGATCTATAAGTGCATGAAATATTAATGGAAGCTAAGTGCGTGTGCATCCAACTTGTGTGCTCATGAAGACCTCGAGCATTTAAGGAAACCCGTCATTCGAATATACAAGCCAAGTTCTACAATGAAAAATTCCCACTAGCATATGAAAATGACAACTCAAGAGACTCTCTATATGAAGAACATGGTGCTCCCTCTAAGCACAAATGGGCAATGCACGGTACCGAAGAGTCTAGAAAATATGGAAATGTGACTGTGCGTACAGCCATGTGTTCACATTAGTCATAAAGAACTCATATACTTATTTCAAAGCTTTGTTAGCTCTCTCGAAGCAAAGTACTACTCGTCGTGCCCCTATGGAGGAGGTTGGTAGAAGTTAACCATCGCGCGCCCACGACCCAAATAACACATAGGATTTCATTTAGACATAAGAACGCTCACATATCATCATCATGCCATAACCAATATTTAGATGAGAATTAATAAAATGATTTAACATTGATATTTCTACTAACCAACAATCATGTATTCATGTCCCTTCATATTACTACATCAATATTATTAACCCACAGTTCTCTTTAATGTGCTACATGAAGGTTTTTATTATATCCTCCTTGAATACCTATCCTTTTGGGACTAGTCTTATAACCCATGCAAATTACCATTACTATTTATTAGACTCTCAAAAAGATATAAGTGAAGAGTGAGAGTGAAATTATTTATATAAAATGTACACGCCATCATGCTCTAAGGGTCAGTTCTTTTGAGCAGATTATGAAAAATCATGGTCTCAAAAATCTTTAGCAAAAAGAACTCAATTGCCTCTCCATAATATGTCGAGGATTCTGCAAAATCCTAGTGCACTTTTTATTACATTCGTAAATCACTTCCGTACTCATATTCCACTAGATACTGTTAGAAAGAAGAAAGTGTTAACAATTCATCAAACACTTTCTGTCTAAGGGCAGTGCAGACATTTCAACACACAACTCTTTCCAGAATCTCAAACTACAATCTTAAAAAGAAACTAGGTGACAGATTCTGGGAGAAGCATATTCTCGGAGAATTTTCCAGAATCTTGATTCTCCATAATCCTGCGTGAAAAGAACTAGGCCTAAAAGATATAAGTGAAGCACTAGAGCAACTGCTTAGCTCAAAAGATATAAGTGAAGCACATAGAGTATTCCAAAAAAATCTTCATGAACATGTGTGTCTCTCAAATAGGTGTGTCCAGCAAACAATGCTTGTGGCAAACTAAAAGCAAACCAAACTATAATACATGACGCACCAAGAAAAACACATATCATGTGATGAATAAAAATATAGCTCTCAGTGACATACTAGCGGAATGGAGAGAAAGAGGGAATGCCTTCTGAGGCATCCCCAATCTTAGACGCTCACGTCTTCCTATAATATTACCTTCGGTTTCCTTAGGCATCCCAAGCTTATAGTCTTGCCACTCCTTATTCCTTTATCCATCATGATCACACCCAAAACTTGAAAACTTCAACACACAAAACTCATTGGAAACCTCGTGAGATCCGTTAGTATAATAGCCAAATCTTAAACTTTAGTTGCTGTTATAAATTGATTCACATTTAGTTATTTTATAAGGTACTTTATTATAACTACTACATGGCTTATACCCCCCGATATAATACACAACATCATCAAAACAAGCAAACTATGCAAGCAAAAAACAAAATATGTCTAAAACAGAATAGTCTATAATGATCAACACTAAAACCGTACTTATGTAAGTCAAAAAATTCTCAAAAATAAGGAAAACCTGGGAAATTTGTATATAATACTGTGTAAAAAAACAGATTAAAAAGAACTTCTAAATCAGGAAAATTCTGCATTGGTCGTTAAAGTTTCTGTTTTTGCACCGTATCAATTCTACTATCATCCAAAACAATCTCAAATGCTTTACTTGGCACAAACACTAATTAAAACATAAAAACACAGTCCTTAGAGTATCAATAATCATGTCAACCGAAAATAAAAAAAATACAACAAAAGTTAAGATAATTATTGGGTTGCCTCCCAACAAGCGCTATCGTTTTATGCCCCTAGCTAGGCATAATGCATAGTATCAGGTGATATCATCTTTGACATTCAGTCCATAAGTGGACCTCATGATAGATTCATAAGGTGGTTTCATTATATTTCTAGTGAAGGGTTACATATCTTTATTTAATGGGATTTGGAATCTTACGTTTCATTCCTTCATATCAATAATAGCACCTATAGTTCGTAAGAAAGGTCTACAAGTATTATTGGACAAGATGGATTGCATTCAATATGAAGCACAATGAAATATGCAGACACATAATTTTTATTATCAAGAATAATAACATCATTTATTCTATCCAAAGGTTTCTTAATAGTGGAATCCGCATGATGCAAGTTAAGGGAACAATCTTGTAATATCAGTGATACCAAGCACATCACAAAGAGGATTTGGTATAGTAGAAACACTAGCACCATGGTTACAAAATAATTACATTCATATTCTTTAACATTAATTTTAATAGTAGGTTCCCACTCATCATGCAATTTTCTAGGTATTGAAACTTCTAACTCAAGTTTCTCTTCATGAGATTTCATCATAGCTTCTACAATATGTTTTGTAAATGCTTTATTTTGTTCATATGTATTGGGTGCGCTAATTATGAATTGTAACAAGGAAATACATTCTACTAAAGAACAACTTCTATAATTAAAGTCCTTGTAATCCAAAATAGTGGGTACATCACTAGCTAAAGTTTTGACCTCTCCAAGCCTACCTTTTCCATTTTTATCATTAGAATCATCACCCTTCGAAAAAAAAGGAACGCCTTCTAGATAAATTTGACTCATCTCCTGTCCCTTCATCATAAGTTTTCAGATTCATAAATAAAGATTCAATAGGAGAAACACCAATCATTTTAACATCTTCATCATGATTATGGTAAAAAACGGGTGGAAGAGCTTTTTCTAAGAATTCTTGCTTAGCTCTCATCCTAGAGGTCCTTTCCTAAGTTTCATTAATAGTTACTTGAACATATTTTATTGACTCATTAATATCATGTTTCGGAGGAAATACTTTACTTTTAAGAGCATAAACATCAAGAGCAATCATATCCATGTTTCTAGCAATATCGTCAACTCTATGTGTTTTTTCCTCAATCATAGTGTTGAAAATCTTTTGAGAACTAATAAATTTTTAATGGTGTTCTCAAGATCAGAGGGTTTCCTATTATTACTACAAGAAGAATTTCCATAGGGATCACCATAATTTTTAGAGGAATTACCGGGGTACGATCTAGCATTGAAATTCCCTCTATAAGCATTGTTGTTGAAATTATTTCAAGAGAAAAAATTCACATCAATAGCATCATTGTTTTACTCAGTCAAATTATATAGTGGCATATCATTGGGATCAACATCAACTTGTTTATTAGAAACCATATTCATAAGAGCATCCATTTTATCACTCAAGGTGGCAATTTCTTCAACATAATTAACATTCTTACCAGTTGGAGCTCGCCCGGTGTGCCATTGAGAATAATTTGTTATGATGTTGTCCAGAAGTTTTATGGCCTCTCCCAATGTAACTTCCATAAAGATACCACCTGTAATAGAATCTAGAATATTTCTAGATACAAATTTTAGCCCCGCGTAGAAATTTTGTATAATCGTCCATAAACTCAAACCATGCGTGGGACACTTCCTAATCATCAATTTCATTGTCTCCCATGCTTGTGCAACATGTTCTTGCTCATGTTGTTTAAAATTCATAATTTTATTAAAAATACTTGGCAATAAAATCATCTTTACACTTATACCATGTTCCAATACTATTACGAGGTAAAGATGAAAACCAAGATTTATCTTTGTCTTAGTGAAAAAGGAAATAATTTCAATTTAACCACATGATTATCCCTATACTTTTTTTATTTTGCATACCACATAATTCAAAAAAGGTATTAAAATGCAAAGCAGGATCCCCATTAGTATTTCCAGCAAACTGTTCTTCCATAACAAGATTTAGCAATGCAACTTTAATATGATAAAACTATGAACTAGTGGTGTGTGGTATAGGTGTACTAATAAAAGCATTGTTATTAGTATTTGAGAAGTCACACCACTTGGTATTATCCTCAGACATAGTGTTACAGCAAGTAAACAAGCAAACAATCAAACTAGCAAAGATACATATTTTTTGTTTTTAATATTTTTAGGAAAGAAAATATAAAGTAAAATAAAAGTTAGAACGAGTGAATGATAATTTGTATGAAGGAACGTGAAAAGAATTTGATGATGTCTCCCCAGCAACGGTGCCAGAAATTCGTCCTACTACTTGTAAACTGTGTTGGGTTTTTTCCTCAAGAGGAGAGGAGATGCAGCACAATAGAGATAAGTAATTCCCTCGGTGAGAACCAAGGTTATAGAACCAATAGGATAATCACGCAAATTCTTGTCATCAGCAACTGCACACAAAGAACCAAACACTTGCGCCCAATGTGGGTAAGAGGGCTGTCATATCCATTTCTGTCATTGGAATTAAGCAATGCAAGATTCAACCCATCACAACGCACCATTCCCACTAAATATAAATCAATTAATTGGCCAAACCAAACTAATAGACCAGAGATAAATACGAATCTATAACAATCTTGCGTATAAGAATTCATAGAAGAATCAATATATATTCATGAATCAGCTCATTATAAATCCACAATACATAAAAGTAAAAGTAAATACATAAAAGTAAAAGATAAGCCCTTCGTAGAGGGAAGTATAGGTTGTCATGCGCTTTTTGGTTGTATGCCAAATCCTTTGGTGCAAAGGAACGTTACGTTATATTGCCCCTTATCATAGCAACAGTTATTATGCGATTTATCGCTTTTATTACCGCCATCAAAAGTTCGTACACCGCTTAGTTTTCCTTACCCTGGTGGTTGACAATTGTCTACGGCCCACGGGATGATGCCGACAAAATTGCATTCATGCAAGAGCTAAGAGATGTGCATGCAGATTGCCCTGGGCCATGGATAGTGTGTGGCGGCTTCAACCCGATCCTCCGTGACCAATACAAGAGGAGGGGTAGCCTAAACCGACGCATGATGGGCATACTCCGCCGCCTCGTCAACAACCTTGCGTTGAAGGAAATATACCTAAACGGACGGCGCTTCACGTGGTCGAACGAGCAGTACCCACCCACGCTAGTGCACTTAGACAAAGTGATCTACACCTCGGACTAGGAGGATGCACATGTGGACTGCCATCTTTGTTGCCTTGTATTTGTCGTGTCGGACCACGGCCCATTGCTGCTCGACAGCTCGCCCATGCACGACACAACGATGCTTGCACTTCGAGGACTACTGACTCCGCTTAGCTGGGTTTCACGACACGGTGGCCACGGCTTGGGGCTCGGTGCACGACCCGGACCCCTTCCACCGCGTGATGTTGTGCCTTCACGCCATAGCGTGCAAGGTTACCAACTGGAGTGTGATGCGTCTCCAACGTATCTATAATTTTTGACTGTACCATGCTATTATATGATCTGTTTTGGATGTTTTATATGCATTTATATGTTGTTTTATATTATTTTTGGGGCTAACCAATTAATCTAGACCCTAGTGTCAGTTTCTGTTTTTTCCACGTTTTTGAGTATTGCAGATAAGGAATATTAAATGGAGTCCAAACGGAACAAAATCTCCGGAAAGATTTTTCTAGGACCAGAGGACACGCAATAGACTTGGAGTAGGGGCTAGGGGAACTGCCGGGAGGCCACAAGCCTGCAGGGCGCGCCCTGGGGGTGGCCGCGCCCCCTGGCTTGTGGGCCCCCTACAGGTCTCCTAACCCTATCTTTGGCTTATAAATTCCCAAATATTCCCGTATCACCAAAAGGAGCCACGAAAATACTTTTACGCTACTAGGAGCCTCTGTTCCTGAGAGATCCAATCTCGGAGCCTTTTCCGGTAACCTGCCGAAGAGGGAATTGATCACGGAGGGCATCTACATCAACTCCATTGCCCCTCCGATGATGTGTGAGTAGTTCATCACAAACCTACGGGTCCATAGCTAGTATCTAGATGGCTTCTTCTCTCTCTTTGATCTTCAATACCATGTTCTTCATGATCTTCATGGAGATCTATCCGATGTAATACTCTTTTGCGGTGTGTTTGTCGAGATCCGATGAATTGTGAGTTTATGTTCAGATTATCTATGAATATTATTTGAGTCTCTTCTGAATTCTTATATGCATAATCATTGCCTTGGATGTCTTCATGATTATTTGATTTTCTATCAATTGCTCGACAGTAATTTGTTCACCCACCGTATTATTTTCCTTTATGAGAGAAGCCTCTAGTGAAACCTATGGCCCCGGGGTTCATTTTCCATATTATATTTTCAAATCTATAAACCAAAAATACCAAAAATATATTCCTGCAATTTATTTACTTTTTTTGCAATCTTCTATATATATATATATCAGATCTCATCCTTGCAAATAACTGTGAAGGGATTGACAACCCCTTTATAATGTTGGGTGCAAGTGTTTGATTATTTGTGTAGGTACTACTATTGGAGCCTTGATTGTTCCTTCTACTGGATTGATACCTTGGTTCTCAACAAACTGAGGGGAAATACTTATCTACTTCGCTTCATCCCCCTTTACTCTTCAAGGGAAAACCAACGCAAGCTCAAGAGGTAGCAAGAAGGATTTCTGGCGCTGTTACTCGGGAGGATACATAGCAAGATCACGCCTACCAAGTACCCATCACAAACTCATCTCTTGAATTTACTTTATTTTCCATTTGCCTCTTGTTTTCCTCTCCCCCACTTCTAAAACGATTTTCAGAAAATACCAAAAAGATTTGCCTTTTTATTCACCCTTTTTCCGTTCGTCTTTTTTTTGCTTGCTTGTGTGCTACATTGCTTGCTTTGTCATGATGGCTCAAGAGAATACCAAGTTATGTGACTTTTCCACTACTAATAATAATGATTTTATTAGTACTACGATTGCTCCCTCCACTAGTGCAGAATCTTGCGAAATTAATGCCGCTTTGCTCAATCTTGTTATGAAAGAACAATTTTCTGGACTTCCTAGTGAAGATGTCGCATCTCATCTAAATACTTTCGTTGAGTTGTGTGATATGCAAAATAATAAAGATGTGGATAATGAAATTGGTAAATTAAAGCTATTTCCTTCTCACTACGAGATCGTGCCAAAACTTGGTTTTCATCTTTACCTAAAAATAGTATTGATTCCTGGAATAAGTGTAAAGATGCTTTTATTTCCAAGTACTTTCCGCCTGCTAAGATTATCTCCCTTAGGGACGATATAATGAATTTTAAGCAACTTGATCATGAGCATGTTGCACAATCTTGGGAGAGGATGAAACTAATGATTAGGAATTGGCCCACGCATGGTTTGAGCTTATGGACGATTATACAATTTTTTTTATGCAAGATTGAATTTTCCTTCTAGAAATATTTTAGATTCCGCCACAGGTGGTACATTTATTGAAATCACATTAGTAGAATCTACTAAACTCCTAGATAATATCATGGCAAATTACTCTCAATGGCATACAGAAAGATCTCCTACTAATAAAAAGTGCATGTTATGGAAGAAATAAACACTTTGAGTGGAAAGATGGATGGATTAATGAAATTGTTTGCTAGTAACAGTACTCCTATTGATACCAATTATATGCCTTTGTCTTCTTTGATTGGAAATAATAATGAATCTATGGATGTGAATTTTGTTGGTAGGAACAATTTTGGCAATAACGCGTATAAAGGTAATTTTAATCCTAGGCCGTTTCCTAGTAATTCCTCTAATAATTATGGTAATTCCTACAACAATTCTTATGGAAATTATAATAAGATGCCCTCTGATCTTGAGAATAATATTAAAGAATTCATTAGCTCTCAAAAAGGTTTCAATGCTATGATTGAAGAAAAATTGCTCAAGATTGATGATTTGGCTAGGAACGTTGATATAATTTCTCTTGAGATTGATTCTTTGAAAACTAGATCTATTCCACCCAAGAATTATATTAATGAGTCTTTGAAAGCTATGAGAATTTCTATTGATGAGTGTAAGGAAAGAACCGCTAGAATACGTGCTAAGCGTGAATGGCTTGAAAAAGTGTTTTCTCGTGATAATATTCATGAATATCTAAAAGTGATTGGTGTGACACCTATTGAATCTTTGTTTTCTAGCATAAATCTTAAAAAATATGGGACTGGATATGAGTCAAATTTAGTAAAGAGGCGTCCCAATGATTCGGAGTTCTTAGATCTTAGTGATAAGATCGATAAAAGTGGGATCGAAGAAGTCAAAACTTTAAATAGAAATGAGCCCACTCTTTCGGATTTCAAGGATTTTAATTATGATAGTTGCTATTTGATTGATTGTGTTTCCTTGTTTCACTCCATGTTAAATTCTCCGCATAATTATAGTCAAAATAAAGCTTTTACTAAACATATTGTGGATGCCATGATGAAATATTTTGAAGAAAAACTTGAGTTGGAAGTTTGTGTACCTAGAAAGCTTTATGATGAGTGGGAACCTACTACTAATATTAAAATTAAATATTATGAGTGCCATTCTTTGTGTGATTTTGGTTCTAGCATTTTGACAATTCTAAAAACTTTATGTGATGTGCTAGGATTCCATGAATTTGATGAGTGTTCTTTAAATTTGCGTCTAGCGGATTCTACAATTAAGAAACCTGTGGGGAGGATTAATGATGTTCTTATTGTTGCAGATAGTAATTATGTGCCCGTAGATTTCATTATTCTTGATACATAATGCAATCCTTCATGTCCTATTATTCTTGGTAGACCCTTCCTTAGAACGATTGGTGCAATTATTGACATGAAAGAAGGTAATATTAGATTCCAATTTCCATTAAGGAAAGGCATGGAGCGCTTTGTTAGAAAGAAAATAAGATTACCTTATGAATCTATTATGAGAGCTACCTATGGATTGCATACCAAAGATGAATATACCTAGATCTATTGCATTATGCCTAGCTAGGGGCGTTAAACAATAGCGCTTGTTGGGAGGCAACCCAATTTTATTTTATTTGTTTTTGTTTTGTCTTTGTTTTTTAGTGCTGCACATATTATTAACTCTGTAATAGTTGTGTTTTCTTGTTTTAATTAGTGCTTGAGCCAAGTAAGACCTTTGGGATGGTCTACAGTGTTTGCAAGTTGATTTTGCTGAAAAACAGAAACTTTCTCTCTTAGTCCAGGAATTCTATAAATTCACTGGAACGTGCTTTTGATCTGAAGTTTTTACACAAGATTGGTTTAAAAATTTCCTAGATTTTACTAAATTTTCAGAATTTTTTGAGTTACAAAAGTATTGGAAGTAAATAAATAGCTACAAATTGTCCTGTTTTTGACAGATTCTGTTTTTCTTTGTGTTGTTTGCTTATTTTGATGAATCTATGGGTTGTATCGGGGGGTATGAACCATGGAGAAGTTGTAATAAAGTAAATATTACATAAATATAAATAAATAATTAGTTCACAACAGTACCTAAAGTGATGATTTATTTTTCTTATACTAACGGATCTCATGAGTTTTCTGTTGAGTTTTGTGTTGTGAAGTTTTCAAGTTTTGGGTAAAGATTTGATGGACTATGGAATAAGGAGTGGCAAGATCCTAAGCTTGGGGATGCCCAAGGCACCCCAAGTCATATTCAAGTATACCAGATAGCCTAAGCTTGGGGATGCTCCGGAAGGCATCCCCTCTTTCGTCTTCAATCCATCGGTAAATTTACTTGAGGCTATATTTTTATTCACCACATGATATGTGTTTTGCTTGGAGCGTCTTGTATGATATGAGTCTTTACTTTTTAGTTTGCCACAATCATCCTTGTTGCACACATCTTTTGAGAGAGACACACACTGAATCGTGAATTTATTAGAATACTCTTTATGCTTCACTTATATCTTTTAAGCTAGGCAATGTTGCTCTAGTACTTCACTTATATATTTTAGAGCACGATGGTGTTGTGTTTTATAGAAATTATTAAACTTTCATACCTCACTTATATTATTTTGAGAGTTCTTTAAACAACATGGTAATTGGTTTAGGTTATTAATTTAGTCCTAATATAATAGGCATCCAAGAGGGATATAATAAAAACTTTCATATTAAGTGCATTGAACATGATGAGAAGTTTGATTCCTTGCATATAGTTTTGAGATGTGAAGATGGTAATATGAGAGTCATGCTAGGAAGTAATTGTGAATTAGAAAAAATACTTGTGCTAAAGCTTGTGATTCCCGTAGCATGCATGTATGGTGAACCGTTACGTGATAAAGTCGGAGCATGGTTTGTTTAATGATTGTCAACCTTTGTGTGGAGGTCGAGATCGCGTGATGGTTAACTCCTACCAACCCTTCCCTAGGAGAATGCATCTAATACTTTGCTTCGATAACTAATAGGCTTTTGCAATAAGTATGTGAGTTCTTTATGACTAATGTTGAGTTCATGGATTATACGCACTCTCACCCTTCCACCTTTGCTAGCCTCTCTAGTACTGCGCAACTTTCGCCGGTACATTAAACCCACCTTCCTCAAAACAGCCACCATATATTTTACTCAAAACAACCACCATACCTACCTATTATGGCATTTTCATAGCCATTCTGAGATATATTGACATGCAACACCACCGTCCCGTTTTTTTATGACAAGCACCATCACTTCCATATTGCTTATAGAGTCATACTTTGTTCTAGTTATCGAGTTGTAATCTTTTGAGTTGTAAGTAAATAGAAGTGTGATGATTTACATTATTAGAGCATTGTCCTATGTGAGAAAAGGATGATGGAAGCTATGATTCCCTCACAAGTTGGGATGAGTCTCCGGACTTTACAAAAAAATAAAAGAGGCCAGAGAAGCCCCCAAAAAATGAGAGAAAGAGAGAAGGGACAATGCTACTATCTTTTTCCACACTTGTGCTTCAAAATAACACCATGTTCTTCATAGAGAGTCTCCTATTTTGTCACTTTCGTATAACTAGTGGAATTAAATCTTTTGCACAACCACTTAGTTTACTTTTTGAGCTTTCATACACTTATAGCTCTAGTGCATTTGTTGCATGGCAATCCCTACTCACTCATATTAATATCTATTGATGCGCATCTCCATACCCGTTGATATGCCTAGTTGATGTGAGACTATCTTCTCCTCTATTTTGCAACCTCCACCACACTCTATTCCACCCATAGTGCTATATACATGGCTCACGCTCATGTATTGCGTGAGAGTTGAAAAGGTTTGAGAACATTAAAAAGTGAAACAATTGCTTGATTTTCATCGGGGTTGTGCATGATTTAGATACTTTGTGTGGTCAAGATGTAGCATAGCCAGACCATATGATTTTGTAGGGATAACTTTCTAAGACCATGCTATTTCAAAAGGAAGCAATTACCTTATTAGTATGCTTGAAGTATTATTGTTTTTTTGTCAATATTAGACTTTTGTTTTGAGTCTTGTGGATCTGAATATTCATGCCACAATAGAGAACATTACATGGATAAGTATGTTAGATAGCATTCCGCATCAAAAATTCCGTTTTATCATTTACCAACTCGAGGACGAGCAGGAATTAAGCTTGGGGATGCTTGATACGTCTCCAACGTATCTATAATTTTTTATTGTTCCATGCTATTATATTATCTATTTTGGATGTACTATATGCATTTATATGATGTTTTATATTATTTTTTGGACTAACCTATTAATCTAGAGCCTAGGGCCAGTTTTTGTTTTTTCCATGTTTTTGAGTATTGCAGATAAGGAATATTAAACGGAATCCAAATGGAACAAAATCTCCAGAAAGATTTTTCTTGGACCAGAAGACACGCAACACACTTGGAGTAGGGGGCAAGGCAACTGTCGGGAGGCCACAAGCCTGCAGGGCGCGCCCCTGGCTTGTGGGCCCATGCAGGTCTCCTAACCCTATTATTTGGCCTATAAATTCCCAAATATTCCCGTATCGCCAAAAGAAGCCACGAAAATACGATTACGCCGCCGGGAGCCTCTCTTCCTAAGAGATCCAATCTGGGGACCTTTTTCGGTAATCTGCCGGAGGGGGAATTGATCATGGAGGGCATCTACATCAACTCCATTGCCCCTCCGATGATGTGTGAGTAGTTCACCATAGACCTACAGGTCCATAGCTAGTATCTAGATGGCTTCTTCTCTCTCTTTGATCTTCAATATCATGTTCACCCACCATATTATTTTCCTTTATGAGAGAAGCCTCTAGAGAAACCTATGGCCCCCGGGTCTATTTTCCATATTATATTTTCAGATCTAAAAACCAAAAATACCAAAAATATATTCCTACAATCTATAAAATTTTGTTTACGCAATCTTCTATATCTATCTCTATCAGATCTCATCCTTGCAAATAACTCTGAAGGGATTGACAACCCTTTATAGCGTTGGGTGCAAGTGTTTGATTATTTGTGTAGGTACTACTATTAGAGCCTTACTTGTTCCTCCTACTGGATTGACACCTTGGTTCTCAATAAACCGAGGGAAATACTTATCTACTTTGCTGCATCACCCTTTCCTCTTCATGGGAAAACCAACGCAAGCTCAAGAGGTAGCAGAGTGCCAAATCCACCGGCTACATCTAGGACAACATGGTGATCTCCCGCGAGCTCATCCCCCGTTTCGACAAGGCCCAAGAAGAATGCACGCTCTCGCCCCGAGAGGACTGGTTACAGAAGCTTCTCAAGATCTCTTACTTTGGGTTGTCCTCCCTCGAGCGCACCATTGTCACGCAGCACTCCCACATCACCACGCTCAAGGATGGCGACGCCAACACGGCCTTTTTTCACAGGCAATTCTCTTACCGCCACCAGAAAAACCATGTGCATGTCCTCTCCGTCGACGGCCATACCATCATAGATCAGGAAGAGATGGCGCAAGCAGCATTCACGCACTTCGACCAACTTTTCAGTCGTCCTGCTGATTGTGAATGCTCACTCAACCTGGACAACCTCATCGAGCCATGCGACCTAACAAGTCTAGATGCACCATTCTGTTGGGGAACGTTGCATGGCAAACAAAAAATTCCTACGCACACGAAGAGCTATCATGGTGATGTTCATCTACGAGAGGGAGATCGGATCCACATATCCTTGTAGATCGCTAAGCGGGAAGCATTAAGAAACGCGGTTGATGTAGTGGTACAGCTTCATGATTCAAATCACCGTCGTCCCACGATCTAGCACCGAACGGACGGCACCTCCGCGTTCAGCACACGTACAACTCGATGACGATCTCCGCCTTCTTGATCCAGCAAGAGAGACGGGGAAGTAGATGAGTTATCCGGCAGCTTGACGGCGCGCCGGTGATGGTGATGATCTATTCCTGCAGGACTCCGCCCGAGCTCCATAGAAAGCCGATCTAGAGGAAGAACTACGAGGTATAGGTTTGAGTTGCACGTGGAAAAGTTGTGTCTCAAAAACCCTCAAACCTCTAGTATATATAGGAGGAGGGGAGGGGCTAGCCTTGGGGCTCAAGGGAGACCCTAGGGCGCCGGCCGAAGTGGAGAGGAGGACTCCAACTCCAATTCAGTTTGGGGAAGGAGGAGTCCTCCTCTTCCTTCCCACCTCCCTCTTTTTTTGGTTTTATTTTCCTAGCGCCATAGCCCACTTGGGATGGCCTCACCAACCCAGTAAGGGCTGGTGCGCCACCCTAGGACTATTGGGATCACTCCCAGGTGGGTAGGCCCCTCCCGGTGAGAACCCGGAACCCATTCGTCACTCCCGGTACACTGCCGGTAATGCCCAAAATCTTTCCGGAGACCAAATGAAACAATCCTATATATATCAATCTTCATTTCCGGACCATTCCGGAAACCCTCGTGACATCTGTGATCTTATCCGGGACTCAGAACAACCTTCGGTCACCAACACCTATAACTCAACTATACCGAAACGTCACCGAACCTTAAGTGTCCAGACCCCGCGGGTTCGAGAACTATGCATGTCGGGACCCCGATCCTAAGCCATAGGAATCCAGCCTGTAACAAATCGCATCCCTTTGTGGTCTCACGCACGGTTAACTCCACGGTTGCAGCCTTACCTTAGCCGGGACCGTTTGCGTCTTTTGACGCACGTATGCGATAGTGTCGCTAGCATTCCAACGTCAAAGAACCCGGATCGACATGTCTAGTCATAAGCCAAAGTGGCAGTTCCGCACAAGGACAGGCATACATGACCCAACAAAGCAGGTGTCGGTCATCAACGAACGTAGACGAGTCGTAGCAAGCTACAAGGACTCCATTACATCGCGTGACATTTCCCCAAAGGGGACAGACACAGCAGCTAAGAAGGACACATGCCGGTCAACCAATGTGTCTGGAGCAGTAGCGAACTACCAAGGCTCGCTGGATCACAACGGGGCATTTCCTTGTAGGGAGTGCTACTAAAGTTCACGACTAGGTATTCGAACCCCATACATATCAAGTAAGACACACGTACGCATGGCATACCGATATGTATAGATACATCGATGGCATCACAACATAACCATAAACATACAAACTTTATTTAGGAGGCTCGGAAGAGCCACACACATAATATTACACATCAAGGGTCTCGCGACCCATAATAGCAGTCATACAATACAAGCCAGCGGAAGAATTATAAACTGTCTGGGTACAGACAGAGCAACTAGAAGGCACATGGCCTGACTATACTACAGAGCCGACGTAGGGCCAGATCGTAGCTGGGACACCAGCTACTCATCGTCGTCGATGTCTACGAAGAACCCTCCGTTAGGGTCATTAGCAACCTCTGCAACATTATTAAGCAAACATGAGTACGAAGGTACTCAGCAAGACTTTAGGATGGCTAACTACTCATGCAAGGTATCAAGAAGGTATTGTGGGGTTTCATGCAGAAAGCCAGCATTTGACTCGTGGCTAGACAACTTGCTTTTTGAAATTAGTTTTGACAATTCGATTTCTCGCACACGAGTCCACTAACACCACAACAATACCCTATCGTGGAATCATTCCGTCTCCATACGGAAATGCCGTCCACGACACTCACGCTTATCTTGACAATTTTATGAGTAGCCATTGAAGTTATCTATGAACAACATATGTCTCCAAGTAGTCCATATCCGCGGACGCGGCTATTCGAATAGATCATAACCCTGCAGGGGTGTACTTCGTCACACACGCTTCCGCCACTTATCGCCATGTGCACGTCATGCACCTCGGCAACCTTCAAGCGGAAGCCCAGCGAGGGAGTCGGCCACGACCGTTAACCACATTAGTACTTAGTCCAGGTTTATCGCCTATCTGAGAGTAACCCGTACGGAAGTCCGGCCGAGGTTTCCGCCATGGCCTCAAACGATGTGCGCAGGGTTCCCAAGCCCACCATCCGGGTGCCACTTGGTACACCGTGCCACTGCCTACCGCATCACGGTCCACCTCTCAGGTCAGCACCATGCACGGCCTCCAGCATTACTATAAACACCAGAAACTACTTGCAACTCCTGGACCGAGTACTACGCGATTAATAGGCCGAGCGGGGTCATATTTCAGGGCCCAGCATGTGGTAGTATCTAGTCTTGGATTACATACACGGAACTCAGTTCCTAAAGACGGTTCCAATGAAACAACCCGCCATGTACTCCTACACAACCTTTCACCGGTACCTTTACCAAATCAAGTTCAACACACGACCTTTGCTTACCGAACACATTCCACATTTCTGTTCATCTCCCAGATGACAGACCATACACAACTCTAAGCATAGCATGCATAGCAGGATAAGGCACATCATAGCTCAAGCAACTACCAGGTATGCTAGGTTGCAAGGTTCGGCTATTTACTATGACAAGGTTAAGTCATGCAAAGGAAGTGGGTCCAACTATCGTGGCAAAAGCAGTTGAAGCAGTTGATCTTAATGCATTAAATAGGTGCAGGAGCAAGAACATAGGTGTTATCGGGATGATCAAAAGGGGTGCTTGCCTTGTTGCTCAAAGGAGGAACGATATCCGTCGGACGGATATTCGGTGGAATCCGGGGGTGCGGAGCCTACCGAAATGAACGGCAACATTCAATAACAATCATATGCAATCAAAATGATGCATGAGCATGGCATGAGAATGCAAAGTGATAAGTTATTATAATTAAAATGTTTTAGGTTTAGAGTTGATTTGAATCACATTCGAATAGCAATTCAAACGGGTATTTTCGGATACCGGTTTAATTGATTCGACCTGATGCTCAGATCAACCTAATGTTAACATGCATGAAATGTCATGTTATGGTACTAGTTTATATCTAGGGCAGTGTGTGATCATTGCATTTACAATGAAATTTGGATATCTTTGCAAATTCCATTTATAAAGTGATTAAAGAATTGAATTATTCCGTATTTCACAATTTAGGGTTCTGTAACTTTTTCAAACATAGCTGGAAATAGCATAATCAGAATCCTTGAATTTTTCTGATACTTATTCATATATAAATTATTTTCATTGGAGTTACAGATTAATTTCTATGATTTTTGCAATTTTTAGCAATTTCCTGAATTATTTTTATACTGGAAATTCCATTTACTGCATCAGGCTGACGTCAGCAGGTCAGCCGACCTGTGCAGGTCAAACCTGACAGGGGGGCCCCACTGGTCAGCCTCTCTGGGACTAATCTCGCGCTGACCGGCTCCTAATTGGGGTTTGACCAGGCGTGGGGCCCTCTGTCAGCGACTCAGAGGAGGGCGATTAGGCCCTAATGGCCGGCCACGTCGACGGCCACCGGAGGGTGGTCGCCGGCGACCAAACCCGCGGCGGAGGGCTCGCCGGAGGCGGCCTAGACGGCGCTGCACCGCACGAAAACGCACGCGGTTGGCAGCTAAAGCAAGCTCGCGAAGTGGCCGATCTGGCAGGACCAACTGGGGAGGCTAGGGTCGCCGGAAGAGGCGTCGGCGACAAGCCGGAGCGGCGGCCGAAGCTCGGGCGTCGTCGGGGGCTTTGAATCAGAGGGATCCACGCTTAGATCTTAGCTGCTACGGCATCTACGCGTCGTCCGGGAGCTGCTGGTGCCCTCGGAAGGACGAGCTGATCAACGGAGGGCTACCGGCGACGAGCGGCAGCGGCAGGGCTCGTCGGGCTCCGGTGAAACTAGGGCTAGAGGAGGGGATCGACGGGGAAAGCTTAGGGAAAACCACCGCATGCTCACAGGGAGTGCAGAGAAGAGCTTAGACGGCTCGGGGAAGGCCTGGGGGCGACGAATTGACGGGAGAGGTCCGGCGGCCGGAGGAAGAAGACGACGGCGTTGCGGGCGTTGCAGGGCTCGAGGGGACTTCGGCTTCTGCAGAGACGACCAGGGCGACGAGGCGGAGCTAATGGCGTGTTCGCGGAGGAGATCCTATGGCCAGGGGCACGGCCAGCTCGAGCTCGAGCTCGGCTCTAATGGCGGCAGCAGGGAGGGGGAGGAGATCCGGGCGGAGGGGAAGAACCAAGGCGGGGAATGGATAGGGGAGGCTCTGGGGAGCTTATCCCCGTCGTCGCTAGCGCGAACCGGCGGCCAGGCAGGCACGCAGGTGCGTGGCCGCGCCGGAGGAGGCAGCGGCCACCTCCTGCTTCCTACTGGCGCGGGGAAGGGGACGAGCGGCGAGATGGGCTGGGCCTGGCTTGGGCGTCAGGTAAGCCTTTTCCTTTTTCTTCTGCTTTTGTTTTTTCTGTTTTGCTATTTATTGCTTTGCTAATTATTTCAGCTCCAAAACAAAAATTAAAAACTAATTTTGACCTCCTGAAATATTTGTTATAATATCCCCACTCATTTCCAAGACTTCCAACATTTTTGGAAAATTATAGTTTCTGATTTCAAATTTTTAAATTGAAACCAGTGGCTTTTGCATTTATTTAAAATGCTTAAAGTGTCAAGAAAATAGTTTTCTCTAATGCTCATTTACTTTCATGATTTATCAGAAAGTTTGAACATTTCTTGAGGCCATTTTGGGTTCATTGATTTTGAACTAGTTGAATTTTCCTTTAATTGAAAGGGTGGCTAGGGTTTAGAGTTTTTCCTTTGCCACTGGTTGTTTTTGTTGGAACTTCTTGGATGCAAATGCAAAGAAGACATGAGCACAATGCTATCTAGCTTAAGGTTTAGGGATGTGACAACTCACCCCCACTCAAAAGAATCTCGTCCCGAGATTTAGAAGTCGTCGGGAATAACGCAGGATACTCAAGTCGGAGACGAAATGACGATCATATTGGCTCTTTTGACGAGACTGGGCTGTTTTCAACTTTTCACGAATAATGCGAACCTGCTCTTCTGCATCCTGGATCATGTCCGGGCCAAAGAGTTGCCTCTCTCCGGTTTCTGACCAATTAAGAGGTGTTCGACATCTTCGTCCATAGAGAACTTCAAAAGGGGCTTTGCCCAAGCTTGATTGATAACTATTGTTATAAGCGAATTCGGCGAATGGAAGGCACTTCTCCCAATTCATACCGAACGAAATAACACAAGCTCGGAGCATATCTTCTAGGATTTGATTCACTCTTTCTACTTGACCACTTGACTGGGGATGGAAAGCAGTGCTAAAAGATAAGTGAGTCCCCATGGCATTCTGAAAACTTTCCCAGAAGCGAGAAGTAAAGATACTTCCACGGTCCGAGTTAATTTCCAGGGGAACACCATGAAGAGACACTATTCGAGAGATATATAACTCCGCTAGCTGGCTAGCTGTTATACTTTCACGAACAGGAAGAAAATGAGCCACTTTGGAAAGACGGTCAATGACCACAAAGATAGCATTGTTTCCTTTCTTGGTCTTGGGAAATCCGGTAATGAAATCCATGCTAACTTTATCCCATTTCCATTCAGGAATAGCTAAAGGTTGAAGGGTGCCAGCAGGCTTTTGATGTTCTGCCTTAACTCGACAACAAACATCGCAGTTAGCAACGAACTCAGCAATTTCTCTCTTCATCCTAGTCCACCAGAACCTCTGGCGTAGGTCCTGATACATCTTAGTACTACCGGGATGAATGGTGAGAGGAGAATCATGAGCCTCCTTAAGGATTTACTGCCTTAGATGTGGGTTCTTAGGAACCACTAAACGATTCTGGAAGAACACCACACCTCGATCATTCATGGAAAATTCTTTAGCGTTTCCGCTAAAAATATTCTCCTTGATCTGTGATATACCCTTGTCACGCTTTTGGCCAGCTATAATTTGATCCTTAAGAGTAGGCTTCGCCACCAGGGTAGAAAGGAATCCTTGAGGAACGATATGAAGATTCAACTTCCGAAAGTCCTCATGGAGAAGTGGTTGACCTTGTTGTAGCATCAAATTGTTACAATAAGATTTACGACTTAGTGCATCGGCCATAACATTGGCCTTCCCCGGGGTGTAAGTTATCCCTAAGTCGTAATCCGAGATCAACTCAACCCACCGTCTTTGCCTGAGATTCAAATCCGGCTGGGTGAAGATATATTTCAGACTTTGGTGATCAGTGAATATTTCGCAACGATTACCCAAAAGGTAATGTCGCCAGGTTTTTAGTGCATGGACCACAGCTGCAAGCTCAAGGTCATGTGTGGGATAATTATCCTCATGTGGACGCAACTGTCGAGATGCGTATGCGATCACATGACGATCTTGCATGAGAATGCAACCTAATCCCTGTCGCGAGGCGTCGCAATAGATAACAAAGTCCTTAGAAAAATTTGGTGGTAGCAACACAGGTGCGGAAGTCAGGCGTCTTTTCAGTTCCTGAAAACTATGCTCACACTGTGGTGTCCACTCGAACTTTTTATCCTTCTTGAGGAGTTCAGTCAGAGGCTTTGCAACCTTGGAGAAATTCTCGACGAAGCGGCGACAATAGCTCGCTAGACCAAGAAAACTCCTAACTTGCTTAACCGATTCAGGTTGAGTCCAATCAAGGACAGCTTGAACTCTCTCGGGATTGACAGCAATACCCTTACCAGAGATTACGTGGCCTAGATAGGTCACTTCTGGTAACCAGAATTCACATTTTGAAAATTTGGCATAAAGGCGATGCTCTCGAAGTTTCATCAATACCAGCCTTAGATGCTCGGCATGTTCTTGTTCATTCTTTGAGTAGATGAGAATATCATCGAGGTATACTACGACGAATTTATCCAAATACTCCATAAAGATTGAATTCATCAGCCGAGAGAAGGTGGCTGGGGCATTGGTTAAACCGAAGGACATAACGGTGTACTCATATTGGCCATAACGAGTAACAAAAGCCGTTTTTGGAATGTCCCCGTTCTTAATCTTGATTTGATGGTATCCCAACCTCAAATCCATTTTGGAGAAGACTGAGGATCCAGCGAGCTGATCATACAGATCGTTGATCCTGGGGAGCGGATACTTGTTCTTTATGGTGACCAGGTTAACTGGTCGGTAATCTACAACCATCCGATCCGTTCCGTCTTTCTTCTTGACGAAGAGGACGGGACAAGCCCAAGGAGAAGAGCTAGGACGAATGAAACCTTTGCTCAAGGCCTCATCTAATTGCTTCTTAAGTTCGGCTAGCTCCAGGGGTGCCATCTTATAAGGTCTTCTGGCTATTGGGACAGTTCCCGGAACAAGATCTATCACAAACTCTACATCTCTGTCAGGTGGAATTCCTGGCAGTTCCTCTGGAAAAACATCCGGGAAGTCACGGACTACCGGAATGTCTTCAAGTTCCGGAAGAGGGTTGGCATTTAAGGAGTAGAGCTGGCATTTGGCAACTCGAGTAGAGACATTTACTATCTCACCCGAGGGATGGGTAAGCTGGACATTTCTAGATTGAGTATCAATCTTGGCATAGTGAGCTGACATCCAGTCCATGCCCAAGATGATATTAATATCCGAAGATTTCAATGCTATCAATGAGGCTAGAAAAACTAGCCTGTCTACTAGAATTTCATTATCATAGGTTATCCTAGAGGTTTGCCATTTACTACCAGGGGTTTGGACAACCAATGGGATTGGCATATCACAAAATGACATGTTATGCAACTGTGCATAACTTTCTGAAATGAAGGAATGAGAAGATCCAGTGTCAAAGAGAACGGACGCTGGGTGATGATTAACAAGAAGCGTACCCAGCATGACGTCGGGATCCTTTGCAGCTTCTTCTGCTGACACATAGTTCACACGGCCACGTGCAGGAGTTGGCTTCACATAAAACGCCTTGCCCGACTTGGACTGCCCGACGGACTTTCCGGGTTGCTTGGCACCCATATTCTGAGGACACTCACGGGAATAATGCCCTGGTTCTCCACACTTGTAGCATATCACCTGGTTGGCACGTGGTGCAGCATTGCCAGCTGGACCACCATAAGCTTTTGCTGGAGGGTTGGCCTGATTCGTCTGAGGCGCCACATAGGATGGCCTCGGAGTGTATCTTGGCGGCAGAGAACTGTTTGGAACCCACAGCCTGCGTTTTGGAAACGCGGAACCAGAAGACGAGCCGAAGTCGCGGGAGTGCTTCCTTGTGGCTTCGAAGTCGGTATGACCAGTCTCCGCACTGATCGCTTTGTTGACCAGGGCTTGAAAGCTTGCACACTCATGGAGGCGCAGATCTCGACGGAGCTCAGGGCTCAGACCCTTACGGAATCTTGCTTGCTTCTTGGCGTCAGTAGACACCTCCTCTGTTGCATAACGGGCGAGGTTACCGAACTCGCGGCTATAGGCATCCACAGACAACTGCCCTGGGTGAAGGCACAGAACTCCTCTCTCTTTCTGTCCATCAGACCCTCTGGAATATGGTGCAGACGAAAAGCTGCACTGAAGTCTGCCCATGTGGCCACTGGTTCAGCGGGACGCATAGCTTCAAAATTCTCCCACCACAGATTGGCGGGTCCCTCCAGGAAATACGTCACGAAGGTCACCTTGTCGGCTTCAGATACATTTGCCGAGCGAATCTTGCGTGAGATGCTGCATAGCCAATCATCAGCGTCGAGGGGATCGACGGAATGATGAAACTTTGGAGGATTCAGCTTCACAAAGTCATTGAGGGATACTGCAGCATTCCTAGGCTGTCGAGCCGTATTCTGCTCAATACGCTCTAGCAGTCGGTTGGTCTCCCTTTTGTTTCTTTCTGCCTCAAGCATCACTTCTACCAGAGAAGGTGGGTGAGGCAGGTCTTCCTGCGACGCTTGACTACCCTCACCTTGCTCATGAGCTGGGGCACGGTTCAACCTGGTGAACACCATCCTGACAAACAAACTCATAGCTTAGACCAATATCATAACATTACTAGCTATGGATTAAGAATGTACTGAACACACGGAATGCGGAAATGAATATCCGAACAACATGGTAACAAGCAACTGCTATATATACACCATGGTTCATACACACCCTTACATAGTTCAGTACAAACTTACTCGAAGAGCAAACTACTGAAATGGTGGAACTACTCATCAGAGGCTTACAAGCTTCCTATACATTATTTATCTAGGCCTCCGGAATTCGTTTCACATTACTACCATACTCCACAAGTCACACAGGACTGTGAACGTACGGCTACTACCATACTATCCTTCCGCTCACAGCTCAGGCATCCGCATAGAACATCTCATAGAGATTACCTCCATGACCTGGAAGCTCAACCTGCGGATCAGGAAACACTCTAGCCTGAGATCCCTGGGATCCATAAGGACACGGATGTGGCCTTGGTCCCCTGACTGGTGGTAAGAGGGGTCCCCGAAGAGGTGTGGCTCCTCCTATAGCTGGCCAGTCAACATGGGCCGGAAGATGGGTCCTAACAGGGTTCATCATCTCCATCTCTCCATACCCTGTCTGGACTACCGATGCCAGCTGCGTCAAAGCTGTCCACAGACGGGCACGGGTAGCGTAAAGCTCCATGCGGAGAGCACGAGCATCCCTGTCTCTGTTCTCTAGCATCTCAACAGTGGTCTGCAGAAGTGGATCCTCCATAGATGAATCAAAATAGACTCCACTGAGGTATCCCTCTTCGCCAAACTGAGAGGCCGGAACATAGCAGAACTCTGAATTCTGCAGCAGTGCATGTCTCGCTCTCATAATAGGCAGCATCTTGTACTGCCATGTCAACAGTAACTCCCAACCCATAGGACCAATGGATTGGCTTCTCCGCTCCAGGGTAGTCTGGAAATACCCTAACAGTGCAGATGTACTGGCTCTGGTTGAAGTCTCGGTACTGTTCCTCCACTGTGTACTCGGGGTACCAGCGGTAACCGCACACCGACATCATCCTGACCAGCATGGCCGTATGACCCGGTACATCAATGCACCTGGTCAGACGTACCACCTGACGAGAAGGACGGCCAGGCATCTGTAAATAGAGAGTAATGCAAAAAAAAGCATTAGAGCTCTGAATGCAAAATTGGGCAGCATAACGGCTGTAAATGCTCAAAAACAAATTTTGAGACAACCCAAAAATGAAATAGCGTCACCACTTAACTATCAAGTTCAACTCTCTGATCATCAAACTTACTTCCTGCTTCCTAGGAATAAAAGAAACCCAATATCTCTCGCCCCGTAGTCCTATAAGCTACCGATCAGGAACACGAGCCTAGGAGAAGATGAGTAACCTAGTCCTTAATTCCCGCAGAAAAGACGAGGATGACCAGAATAGAATAACTTGAGAAGAGAACAAGAGTCTTACGTTCCCTTCCACAAACAATTCCCTTATATATAACTAACAAATTCTAGACTCAACTTCGACCAGTTTGGCTTAGTAATCCTACAGTCAGTCAGGCTCTGATACCAACGCTGTCGGGACCCCGATCCTAAGCCATAGGAATCCAGCCTGTAACACATCACATCCCTTTGTGGTCTCACGCACGGTTAACTCCACGGCTGCAGCCTTACCTTAGCTGGGACCGTTTGCGTCTTTTGACTCACGTATGCGATAGTGTCGCTAGCATTCCAACGTCAAAGAACCCGGATCGACATGTCTAGTCATAAGCCAAAGTGGCAGTTCCGCACAAGGACAGGCATACATGACCCAACAAAGCAGGTGTCGGTCATCAACGAACGTAGACGAGTCGTAGCAAGCTACAAGGACTCCATTACGTCGCGTGACATTTCCCCAAAGGGGACAGACACAGCAGCTAAGAAGGACACATGCCGGTCAACCAATGTGTCTGGAGCAGTAGCGAACTACCAAGGCTCGCTGGATCACAACGGGGCATTTCCTTGTAGGGAGTGCTACTAAAGTTCACGACTAGGTATTCGAACCCCATACATATCAAGTAAGACACACGTACGCATGGCATACCGATATGTATAGATACATCGATGGCATCATAACATAACCATAAACATACAAACTTTATTTAGGAGGCTCGGAAGAGCCACACACATAATATTACACATCAAGGGTCTCGCGACCCATAATAGCAGTCATACAATACAAGCCAGCGGAAGAATTATAAACTGTCTGGATACAGACCGAGCAACTAGAAGGCACATGGCCTGACTATACTACAGAGCCGACGTAGGGCCAGATCGTAGCTGGGACACCAGCTACTCATCGTCGTCGATGTCTACGAAGAACCCTCCGTTAGGGTCATTAGCAACCTCTGCAACATTATTAAGCAAACATGAGTACGAAGGTACTCAGCAAGACTTTAGGATGGCTAACTACTCATGCAAGGTATCAAGAAGGTATTGTGGGGTTTCATGCAGAAAGCCAGCATTTGACTCGTGGCTAGACAACTTGCTTTTTGAAATTAGTTTTGACAATTCGATTTCTCGCACACGAGTCCACTAACACCAAACAATACCCTATCGTGGAATCATTCCGTCTCCATACGGAAATGCCGTCCACGACACTCACGCTTATCTTGACAATTTTATGAGTAGCCATTGAAGTTATCTATGAACAACATATGTCTCCAAGTAGTCCATATCCGCGGACGCGGCTATTCGAATAGATCATAACCCTGCAGGGGTGTACTTCGTCACACACGCTTCCGCCACTTATCGCCATGTGCACGTCATGCACCTCGGCAACCTTCAAGCGGAAGCCCAGCGAGGGAGTCGGCCACGACCGTTAACCACATTAGTACTTAGTCCAGGTTTATCGCCTATCTGAGAGTAACCCGTACGGAAGTCCGGCCGAGGTTTCCGCCACGGCCTCAAACGATGTGCGCAGGGTTCCCAAGCCCACCATCCGGGTGCCACTTGGTACACCATGCCACTGCCTACCGCATCACGGTCCACCTCTCAGGTCAGCACCATGCACGGCCTCCAGCATTACTATAAACACCAGAAACTACTTGCAACTCCTGGACCGAGTACTACGCGATTAATAGGCCGAGCGGGGTCATATTTCAGGGCCCAGCATGTGGTAGTATCTAGTCTTGGATTACATACACGGAACTCAGTTCCTAAAGACGGTTCCAATGAAACAACCCGCCATGTACTCCTACACAGCCTTTCACCGGTACCTTTACCAAATCAAGTTCAACACACGACCTTTGCTTACCGAACACATTCCACATTTCTGTTCATCTCCCAGATGACATACCATACACAACTCTAAGCATAGCATGCATAGCAGGATAAGGCACATCATAGCTCAAGCAACTACCAGGTATGCTAGGTTGCAAGGTTCGGCTATTTACTGTGACAAGGTTAAGTCATGCAAAGGAAGTGGGTCCAACTATCGTGGCAAAAGCAGTTGAAGCAGTTGATCTTAATGCATTAAATAGGTGCAGGAGCAAGAACATAGGTGTTATCGGGATGATCAAAAGGGGTGCTTGCCTTGTTGCTCAAAGGAGGAACGATATCCGTCGGACGGATATTCGGTGGAATCCGGGGGTGCGGAGCCTACCGAAATGAACGGCAACATTCAATAACAATCATATGCAATCAAAATGATGCATGAGCATGGCATGAGAATGCAAAGTGATAAGTTATTATAATTGAAATGTTTTAGGTTTAGAGTTGATTTGAATCACATTCGAATAGCAATTCAAACGGGTATTTTCGGATACCGGTTTAATTGATTCGACCTGATGCTCAGATCAACCTAATGTTAACATGCATGAAATGTCATGTTATGGTACTGGTTTATATCTAGGGCAGTGTGTGATCATTGCATTTATAATGAAATTTGGATATCTTTGCAAATTCCATTTATAAAGTGATTAAAGAATTGAATTATTCCGTATTTCACAATTTAGGGTTCTGTAACTTTTTCAAACATAGCTGGAAATAGCATAATCAGAATCCTTGAATTTTTCTGATACTTATTCATATATAAATTATTTTCATTGGAGTTACAGATTAATTTCTATTATTTTTGCAATTTTTAGCAATTTCCTGAACTATTTTTATAATGGAAATTCCATTTACTGCATCAGGCTGACGTTAGCAGGTCAGCCGACCTGTGCAGGTCAAACCTGACAGGGGGGCCCCACTGGTCAGCCTTTCTGGGACTAATCCCGCGCTGACCGGCCCCTAATTGGGGTTTGACCAGGCGTGGGGCCCTCTGTCAGCGACTCAGAGGAGGGCGATTAGGCCCTAATGGCCGGCCACGTCGACGGCCACCGGAGGGTGGTCGCCGGCGACCAAACCCGCGGCGGAGGGCTCGCCGGAGGCGGCCTAGACGGCGCTGCACCGCACGAAAACGCACGCGGTTGGCAGCTAAAGCAAGCTCGCGAAGTGGCCGATCTGGCAGGACCAACTGGGGAGGCTAGGGTCGCCGGAAGAGGCGTCGGCGACGAGCTGGAGCGGCGGCCGAAGCTCAGGCGTCGTCGGGGGCTTTGAATCAGAGGGATCCACGCTTAGATCTTAGCTGCTACGGCATCTACGCGTCGTCCTGGAGCTGCTGGTGCCCTCGGAAGGACGAGCTGATCAACGGAGGGTTACCGACGACGAGCGGCAGCGGCGGGGCTCGTCGGGCTCCGGTGAAACTAGGGCTAGAGGAGGGGATCGACGGGGAAAGCTTAGGGAAAACCACCGCATGCTCACAGGGAGTGCAGAGAAGAGCTTAGACGGCTCGGGGAAGGCCTGGGGCGACGAATCGACGGGAGAGGTCCGGCGGCCGGAGGAAGAAGACGACGGCGTTGCGGCGTTGCAGGGCTCGAGGGGACTTCGGCTTCTACAGAGACGACCAGGGAGACGAGGCGGAGCTAATGGTGTGCTCGCGGAGGAGATCCTATGGCCAGGGGCACGGCCAGCTCGAGCTCGAGCTCGGCTCTAATGGCGGCAGCAGGGAGGGGGAGGAGATCCGGGCGGAGGGGAAGAACCGAGGCGGGGAATGGATAGGGGAGGCTCTGGGGAGCTTATCCCCGTCGTCGCCAGCGCGAACCGGCGGCCAGGCAGGCACGCAGGTGCGTGGCCGCGCCGGAGGAGGCAGCGGCCACCTCCTGCTGCCTACTGGCGCGGGGAAGGGGACGAGCGGCGAGATGGGCTGGGCCTGGCTTGGGCGTCAGGTAAGCCTTTTCCTTTTTCTTCTGCTTTTGTTTTTTCTGTTTTGCTATTTATTGCTTTGCTAATTATTTCAGCTCCAAAACAAAAAGTAAAAACTAATTTTGACCTCCTGAAATATTTGTTATAATATCCCCACTCATTTCCAAGACTTTCAACATTTTTGGAAAATTATAGTTTCTGATTTCAAATTTTTAAATTGAAACCAGTGGCTTTTGCATTTATTTAAAATGCTTAAAGTGTCAAGAAAATAGTTTTCTCTAATGCTCATTTACTTTCATGATTTATCAGAAAGTTTGAACATTTCTTGAGGCCATTTTGGGTTCATTGATTTTGAACTAGTTGAATTTTCCTTTAATTGAAAGGGTGGCTAGGGTTTAGAGTTTTTCCTTTGCCACTGGTTGTTTTTGTTGGAACTTCTTGGATGCAAATGCAAAGAAGACATGAGCACAATGCTATCTAGCTTAAGGTTTAGGGATGTGACAATGCAGATATGACCTGAGACACTCCCCAGTCAATATCCAATAGTGGGACATGGATGTCCATATTGGATCCTACATATTCTATGAAGATCTTATCGGTTGAACCTCTATGCCAAGGATTCATATAATCCCGTATAACATTTCCTTTGTCCTTCGGTATGCTACTTGCCCGAGATTTGATCATCGGTATCTCTATACCTATTTCAATCTCGTTACCGGCAAGTCTATTTACTTGTTTCGTAATACAAGATCCCGCGACTAACACTTGAGTCACATTGCTTGCAAGGCTTATATGTGATGTTGTATTACCGAGTGGGCCCCGAGATACCTCTCCGTCACACGGAGTGACAAATCCCAGTCTTGATCCATGCTAACTCAACGGACACCTTCGGATATATATGTTGATCCATGCTAACTACGTCTATTAGTTTGGGTATTGTCCATCACATCATTCTCCTAATGATGTGATCCAGTTATCAAGTGACAACACTTTGCATATGGTCAGAAAACCTTAACCATCCTTGATCAACTGGCTAGTCAGCTAGAGGCTTACTAGGGACATTGTTTTGTCTATATATCCACACATGTATCTATGCTTTCATTCAATATAATTATAGCATGGATAATAAACGATTATCTTGAAACAGGAAATATAATAATAACTATTTTATAATTGCCTCTAGGGCATATTTCCAACACATTCACCCATGAGGAAATATGGAACACCGTCAAACTGCTCCCGGCACGGAAAGCACCTGGGGCGGACGGGTTCACGGCCGAATTCCGGAGAGCTTGCTGGAGCACTATTCGGCAAGATATCTTGGACGTCTTCTAGTAGCTGCACGAGCTACTAGGTCGCGATTTCTGCAAGCTTAACCAGGTGCTACTAACCGTGCTCCCCAAATGCACCCATGCCAACGAACTTCACGACTACCGGCTGATTTGTTTGATACATCTCATGGCAAAAATCTTCATGGAGGTGCTATCGCTCCGGCTCGCCCCCAGACTAGGCGGCCTGGTCAGATGCAACTAGAACACATCATCCCCAACCGGAGTCTCCATTACAACTCCGTCTTGGTTAGGCAATCGCTCAAGTTGTTGTACCAAGTTAAGGTTCCACAGATCATGCTGAAACTAGACCTCACGCGAGCCTTCGACTCCATATCATGGCCTTTCCTCTTCGAGGTTCTCGCCCGGTATGGATTTGGAACCCGGTTCCGGGAGTGGCTGGCGATCTTACTTGCGACGTCCAGCACCGGCGTCATGCTCAATGGCGAGCCCGGCCCACCCATCTCGCTTCGTTGTGGCCTACGCCAGAGAGACCCGGTGTCCCCACAGCTCTTCATGCTCGCCGTGGACACCCTTAGCCGCATCATTCGACGCGCCCATGACTGCAGCATACTGCGCCTGCTTCACCACCGACGCGACATCCCGGCGATCTCCCTCTACGTGGATGACGTCATGTTGTTCTACCACGCCACACAGGATGATTTGGATGCCATTAAGGGGATCCTCACCATGTTTGGCAGAGCAACCGGGCTCAGGGTCAACTACGCCAAGAGCTCAGCTACCATCCTTCATGGCAACCCCGACACTGCGGAGATGATCACTCAACTGGGATGCCCGATGGTCGAATTACCTATCACTTACCTTGGCATCTCGTTGACGCTCCGCCGCCCCACTGCAGCCCAGCTACAACCCCTCGTCTTCGGTGGCAGCCAATCTCTCGGCATGGAAAGCATGGCTCATGAACAAAGTTGGGCGACTCGCACTAGTAAAGTATGTACTGAGCTCAATCCCGATGCATCAGTTGCTCGCACTTGCCCCTCCAAAGAAGACCATGAAGCAGCTCGAGAAAATACAACGTGGATTTATTTAGGTCGGCCACGCCACCGCCAACGGAGAGCACTGCCATGTCAACGGGCGCCACACTTGTCGCCCCGTAGAATATGGTGGCCTTGGGATCCGTGATCTGGAGTGCACCGGCCTAGCGCTTCGGCTACGATGGATGTGGTTTGGCCGTACAGACGCGGACTGGAATGGCAAGGATTGGGCCTACAATTCTCTAAGGAGGACAGTGTAATGTTCTTTGCATCCACCACTATGGTGCTTGTGTTGGAAATATGCCCTAGAGGCAATAATAAATTTGTTATTATTATATTTCTTAGTTCATGATAATCGTTTATTATCCATGCTATAATTATATTGATTGGAAAGACAATACTTGTGTGGATACATAGACAAAACACTGTCCCTAGTAAGCCTCTAGTTGACTAGCTCGTTGATCAAAGATGGTCAGGCAAGGGTTGTCACTTGATAACGGGATCACATCATTAGCAGAATCATGTGATGGACTAGACCCAAACTAATAGACGTAGCATATTGATCGTGTCATTTTGTTGCTACTGTTTTCTGCGTGTCAAGTATTTGTTCCTATGACCATGAGATCATATAACTCACTTACACCGGAGGAATGCTTTGTGTGTATCAAACGTTGCAACGTAACTGGGTGACTATAAAGATGCTCTACAGGTATCTCTGAAGGTGTTCGTTGAGTTAGTATGGATCGAGACTGGGATTTGTCACTCCGTGTGACGGAGAGGTATCTCGGGGCCCACTCGGTAATACAACATCACACACAAGCCTTGCAAGCAATGTGACTTAGTGTAAGTTGCGGGATCTTGTATTACGGAACGAGTAAAGAGACCTGCCGGTAAACGAGATTGAAATAGGTATGCGGATACTGACGATCGAATCTCGGGCAAGTAACATACCGAAGGACAAAGGGAATGACATACGGGATTATATGAATCCTTGGCACTGAGGTTCAAGCGATAAGATCTTCGGAGAATATGTAGGATCCAATATGGGCATCCAGGTCCCGCTATTGGATATTGACCGAGGAGTCACTCGGGTCATGTCTACATAGTTCTCGAACCCGCAGGGTCTGCACACTTAAGGTTCGACGTTGTTTTATGCGTATTTGAGTTATATGGTTGGTTACCGAATGTTGTTCGGAGTCCTGGATGAGATCCAAGACGTCACGAGGAGCTCCGGAATGGTCCGAGGTAAAGATTGATATATAGGAAGTCCTGTTTTGGTCACCGGAAAAGTTTCGGGCTCATCGGCAGTGTACCGGGAGTGCCGGGAGGGGTGCCGGGGACCATCGGGAGGGGTGTCACGCCCCAAGGGGTCTCATGGGCTATGGGAAGAGATAAACCAGCCCCTAGTGGGCTGGAATAAGTTCCCACTAAAGCCCATAAGGTTTGAGAAGGAAAAAACACAAGGTGGAAAGAGTTTCCAAGTGGGAAGGTGGAATCCTACTCCAAGTAGGATTGGAGTAGGACTCCTCCACCTCCAATTTCGGCCAAACCTTGAGGGTTTGAGGCTGCCTCTTCCCTCCCCCTCCCTCCTATATATACTGAGGTGTTAGGGCTGATTTGAGACAACTTTTGCCACGGCAGCCCGACCACATACCTCCACGGTTTTTCCTCTAGATCGCGTTTCTGCGGAGCTCGGGCGGAGCCCTGCTGGGATTAGATCACCACCAACCTCCGGAGCGCCGTCACGCTGCCGGAGAACTCTTCTACCTCTCCGTCTCTCTTGCTGGATCAAGAAGGCCGAGATCATCGTCGAGCTGTACGTGTGCTGAACGCGGAGGTGCCGTCCGTTCGGCACTAGATCGTGGGACTGGTCGCGGGATAGTTCGCAGGGCGGATCGAGGGACGTGAGGACGTTCCACTACATCAACCGCGTTCACTAGTGCTTCTGCTGTACGGTCTACAAGGGTATGTAGATCACACATCCCCTCTCGTAGATGGACATCACCATGATAGGTCTTCGTGCGCGTAGGAAAATTTTTGTTTCCCATGCGACGTTCCCCAACAGCTTGGTGATGGACTGACGGCCATTTTCTCGGAGGACCACTGGATACATGGACAATCAGTCTCGGAACTCATCCCCCAACTATACCGGTGCATCCCCAAGCGGCGACGCAGTACAAGAACTATGACAGAGGGCCTCCACGGGAACACTTCGTCCTGTGACATCCAAGGGACCCTCGGGATACACGAGATAGGTCAGTACATGATGCTCTGGCATGCCACCCAACACTTCGCCCTCTTGACTGAGCCTGGTCGGTTGCTATGGAAATGGACGGCGAGTGGCATATACACGGTGCAGTCTTGCTATGCCGCCACATTCCAAGGATCCACTCGTTGACCCTCCTGAAAGCTCATCTGGAAGGGTTGGGCGCCGCCCCGCGGCAGATTCTTTCACTGGCTCGCCAACAAAGACCGATGTTGGACGGCGGCAAGACTTTCCCGACACGGCCTGTGGCACCACCCCAAATGCCTCCTCTGCGACCACGACCCAGAGACAATCCATCACCTATTTCTAGTGTGCCCATTTTCTAAGCAAACCTGGCGCATCATCCTGTACTGAACACACATACCAACGCAACCACTAGGTAATGAACCTACCATGCTGGACTGGTGGCAACAAGCGAAGGCACAAACCCCGCCCACACTTCACAAGGCTCTACAATCCATCACAATGCTTGTTCCTTAGATGATTTGGAAACAGAGGAACGAATGTGTCTTTGGCAATGTGAGACCCTCGATAGATTCATTAGGTGATAGGATCAAAGTAGAAGCCAAATGTTGGGCACAAGCTGGGGCACAGGGGCTCAGGGTTGTGCTGCCCGCCTCCTGGGACGTCCATTGACGAAGAATTGGCCTTGTAACCATCACCTCTTAGGAGGCATGTAATCTCCCACCTTTTCAATGAAATGAAACGCAAATGCTCCTTGCGTTTTCTCGAAAAAAACATAAACAAATCACAACGGATTACCGTCTATTAGTTGTTGTAGGAGCGACGGTGTTCATGACGATGTTGGCAACGATCTATTGTTGACAGTGATGAAGACGGCGATGAGTAGCACCGCCCGACTTGGACGAAAGACGACCCGTGATGACGAACTTGAGCAACGCTTCGCAAAAACCTAATTCATCCACTCCTGGCACATGATCGTAAGGATGAACAGTTTCGGAGACCTCTTGAGACCTCCTGTCCCGCACGCTGATGCACGCCCGTGTTCGGGATAGAGTAGACTATGGTGGCGACGCAAGTTACGAGATGAGGCAAAATCCTAGGTGTTTTCAATATATGTTTGGACGCGACTAATAGGAGTATATATAATATGATCAAAGGCGGTATCGTTTTGCGACCACGATCTCAATCCGACTTATCCATTCACGCTCATGTTGCATGCGCGCCACCCTGGCCCGAGTCTGGTGAGGCGAGTGAGTGTGTGTGGTCTTTTATTTCTCTGCTTCACGCCTTACTAATAAGTGTGGTGCAGAGAACCCGCTATATAAAAAGGTCCCACACTTTCTCAACTAGCAGTATGAGACTAAATTTTAGCACCACCACCGAGACTAAATTTTAACATCATCACTTGTCATTTTTCTCATGGGCTGATTTGAGATTTTAGAAATTGCTAATGGGCCAAGCCCGTTTATTTCTTATTTCTAACATCCACGAGGACGAGAATTGAACATGCTAGACACTATTTTTGTTAAGTAGGAGTATATTATAATCAAATCTGTGATGCATACTCTTCCAAAGTTTAATTATACTATTGAAATAGAGTATGTTCACCAGAACGGAACCATGTCCATGCAAAACATGTTGGGAGTATGTTCATCCAAAATATGAGTATATTCCTTTAGAAGATATAATGTATTTATCCCTTGAAATTTCGCGTATATATTAGTAGTAGTCTTTCCCTAATAACAAAGCAGCTACTGCTTATGTCGTCCGTCATGACAGTTTTGCAAAAAAAGTCCCTTCGTTTTTGAGGATTCAACCCGCAGTCCTGGTTTAAAAACGTTTCATTTTTGCAAGAAAGCACCTGCATCTGTAAAAATTCAACTTGCAATCATTTGTTTGATCTTATCCAAACGCTCTCTTTCCGGCCGCGACGGAGCAGGAGAAGGTGAGGGGCGGCGCCCTTGTCGGCCGAGTGGCGGACGGCTACATCCATGAAGGAAGAGAAGGTAGACGCAGTGGGCGCTTGCTTGGGTAAGGGAGGCCACCTTTGTTGCACGAGGAAGGGGAAGAGAGAGGTCGTCGCGGACGGAGCTTCTGGCGGTGGAGGAGATCCTCACCGACGAGGTGATGCGTCGAGGTGGCAAGGTGAGGCCGGGGTCGGGCACTGGCTCTCCCGATCCAGACGGGATCGAGCCGAGGCCTTGATGGAATGGAAGGAAAAGGAATTGTAAAGCAAGTAGTAGCGGCAAGGAAAACAACCAGCAGCACTTGGTCCACAGCGCCATCCTGCTGAAGACATGGACTTCGATCTGGACCAACGGCTGGCGGATCCTGCTAGTCCCTATGGCTGGCGTTACAACGGCGAGTGGCGGTGTCCCCATCGAGTTTGACCAGAAAGTGGATCCAGAGATAGAGGAAAAGATTGATGGACTGACACAGGAGATGGACTGACACAGGAGACCGTCAATGGCAAAAAGAGTCAGCATCCCTTCCTCCTCTACTCTTCCATAAGCTTATGAGGATTAGCATAATCTAAATATTTCGGTGCTCAAAACTCTACAAAATATCTTGGAAAATTACACAGATTTTACTACTTATATAATACTTCCTATGTCAACTAATATTCTAATATCAGGAAAAGTTATATTTAAATTCTTAATATATTGTTGTGTCTAAAATGAAAATTCCAAACAAAAACAGAGTCACGGTTTGTATTTGTGATGAATAACTGAAGTTTCAATTGGCAAATTTAAACTACGGTTTCTAAAATACATTGTGTTCTCTAGGCTAGCCGCATGTAATCCATCAACTAAATGTATTATATTCTTATAAGTGCAACCAACGTTTAAATTTATTTGATTTTGAATTAACAAGGTTGACTATACATTATGTGTTCTCAATAGCTTGATATGAACATAGTAGAATTGCTAATCCGTTGCAGCGGACGGGCACTTCCTTCCTCTAGATGGCGAGCCATCAACCATGCCACGATGACCCGTGGTGTGTAGACAGTACACCGCCTTACTCTAGATGGCGAGCCACCAACCATGCCACGATGACCCGTGGTGTGTAGACAGTACACCGGGGATGTGTCCGACATGCCGACACACTAGGAGTACCAGGGTTCGATGTTTTATTTGTACATGCTCCTGGTGCAACGCACGGGCTCTTTTGCTAGTATATAATAAAGCTCTACAACTTTTATACACCATGTTTCCCTTAAACCAAATGGCAGCAGCAACCATTGGATCCCAGGGAACAAATAAACCTGCCTCCAGGATATGAAAATGTGTGAACTGGTGTGATTAAGCAGGAGCATGTGGGTTAACCAAAAACATGTGATGCACAAAGTATAGATAGGTAGTGCTACTGCATTTGAAAATAAGCAATGCTGCTAGATTAACAGTGAATAGCAGAAAATTGATTCTACCAAGTAGATAAAACGAGCGGATAACATCTGTGAACAATTCAGTGTAACTACAGATAGGAGAATTCTCCATCATGTCGACCATTCAAAAATTAACCTGTACACATGTAAACCCTCAAATTCTCAAAACTCGTGGTACGTGAATTACAGCAAAGGAACTGGATATCTCAAACGTCACAAGTAAACTAAATAGCACTGAAATGATTACCGACGCTACAGGATGGTAGTATCAAAAATAACCGATGACTAAACAAAATGAAAGGAAGATGGCTCTTCTCTATGGGACTACCAGACAGATTCATCGCGATGCACCGCCTTTTCCTCTCCTAGCCTTTACTCTTACAGTATATGGAGTCTCAGCAGCAATTTCGCCAGCCTTCTGCGTACCATCATTCACAGACTGCTCGTTCGGGGTCTGACTGGTCTCTGTGGCAACACTTGTTCTGGGAACATTGCTCGTCTCTGTGGGCGAACTTGCTCTGGGAGCAGTGCTGGTTTCTGTGGATGCACTTGTTCTGGGAACATATCTTGTTTTCTGGGATTTGCTTGCACTAATCTGCCTTCTTAGACGCAACATCTCACCCTTCGCTAACGCCAGTTCCTCTTCGAGGTGCCTAGACCTCATTTCAAAAGTCTCCCTTTCTGTCTGAAGCCTCGTGATAAGATTCTGAGCATCCTCGCAGTTCTCTTGAGCCTCGGTTGTCAGTTTTGTTTGTTCATCGAGAGCTTTTGATAGCATTTCTTTCTCTGCCTCAAGAGTGGCATTCTTGGAATGAGTGCTCTCTAGCGCCTTAGATAGTGACAGTGCACTCGTGTTCATCTCGTCCAGTGATCTGGTTGCTTCATCCAGGTCTGCTTCGAGTACTTTTCGTGCTTGAGAATCTGCATTCAATTGTTTGGCCAAAGCCTCAAGCTCCCTATTCAAAGTAGTCACAACTCTCCTTTCATCAACAAGCTCCTGTGTGGTGGATTCAAATTTCTTGTACACATCCAGCAATTCTTTCTTCAGGTTATCACGAGCTTCCACAGCAGAAGCAAGCCCATTAGAGGTAGCTTCAAGTTCTTCCTGTCCCTTTTGAACCATCTCTTTAGCTGACACCACTTCATCTGATAGAGCTTTACATACTGATTCAGCCTCTCCAAGCTTGTAAGTCAGACCTTCTTGCATTTCATTGAACTCGCTTTGGAGATTTGAAATCTGCAATGACAGGTCCTTGTTCATTCTATTTGCTTCATCAAGGTCCTCGGAAAGTTTGGAAACCTCAGTTCGGGAATCACTTAGGGTCTCTTCAGTGGATTTAAGTAGATCTCTAAGACTTTTCAGTGCCGCAACTTCATCGTCTAACATTGCTTTGGTGGAATCCAATTCCTTGTTCAACTCGGCAATGACTTCATGGTCTTTGCTAGAGGCACTTAGTGCAACAGAGAGCTTTTCTTCCAGTTGTTTGATCAGATCATCTTTCTCAGACAATAATTCAGAATCATGATTCGCTCTCATCTCAGAAGAAGCCTTCAAGTCTGTACACTCTTTGATTAGCTCATTTATTTTTTCATCAGCTTCCTTCTTTGCAGAGTTTAATGCTTGAAGTTTCTCATTCAGTGAGTCAATTGAAGATATCTTAGAAGCAAGATCATTTTTAGTTGTATGAATCTCTTCCTCCAGCTGTTGTATTTTAGCATTTGCAAATTCAAGACTCTCTTTAGTTTGATGAGAGAAACGGCGCAGGTTCTGGTACTCTGCTTCCTTTGAAGAAAGTGATGAGTTGAGTTCCTCGATGCGTTTCTCCTTACTATCATTCTGTTGGCTGAGAAGACTTAATTTTTCCTCCAAATCACTCATTTCACCAAACTTTTCTGTCAGTTGGGCTTCAAGCACTTCTTTATCATTCCCAGCTTTATCAATACTACTTTCTAATCGCCGTATTTCATCCTTGAGCTCCTCAGCCCGTGCCTTCTCCCTTCTGAAATCTTCACTTAGTGATGTTACAGTCTTTTTTGTTGAAGACAATTGATCTAGCAATGAAGCTTCCTGCTCCTGGAACTTCATAGATTGCTTCTTTTGTGCCGCTTGCTGCTCTAATAACCTTTTTTCATATGTCTCCCTCATCGATGAGATTGCTGCCTCATTTTCAGCCAATTTGACCTCCAACTGAACAAAGTAGCAATTTAGACATGTCAGATAAATGTCTTCATGGAATATATAAATTTCAATGTATTGAAGTACTTATAATATTTTTAAATCTTATTGCATCCATATTCAAGTTATACTCTTTAAGGGAGTCAACTCGACACATTTCTCTGAGAACATCACGGCGGGAAATAAGAGTATTCAAGCTTGCAAGGTTCTCAGTGAGTCCTATACTTTCAAGCCTAACAAAAATTGGGTTTAATAACATATGTAAGCTCTCGTACACCCTAATTTGAGAGTGTTCATTTCTACAAAACACATGCCCAAGCCCAGGCATCAAAGCACAAGCACGCGCACCAACACACACAAACACATGTGTTTGTCTATGGATATGCCCATTACTATTTGTGTCCATTTCTCTTTTTTATTTCTTTGGATCTTGGCCAAGACTACACAAGAATGAAATATGTCAAAGTGAGTGGAGACCATGCTAGATGAGACACGATCAGGATGAATGAAGGGCTAATATAGAGACTCAAATTGATACGAAGGCAAGGTCATGAATGGACAGATTAAGAAAATGCATGAGCAACCATCTTAAACCATCTCAATAAGTAAAAGTAAAAAGGGATGGAAAATGGATGAATTAGCACCGGTCTGAATTCACAATTATAAGTTGAGGGGTTCGCAGTTTTTGGCGCTTATTATGGACTAGTAGTCTAGTAAGGCATGATTATCTAAGGCTACACAAAATCGCTATACCATAACAGATAAACAGCAGTAAGACACTAACTACAGGTTTGCAGATGATTTACAGATGAGACGACAGATTGCAGGGCCTTCTTTTCCTGTTGAGATGTACCATACAATCCAGCAAGAACGCCTGAGGCAATAACTGCAATTGCATTCAGAAGGCCAGCAAGTGGATTCCCTGGAGATTGTTTTTGCACCAGTGGTAAGGGTGATTCAGGTTGAGGGGCTTCAAGTAGAGGAGTTTCTGACTGAGTCCCGCCAGTCTGAGGTTCATCAACCATAGTCCCACCAGTCTGAGGTTCATCAACCATAGTCCCACCAGTCTGAGGTTCATCCACCTTTGGGACATCCTTTGTCTCTACAGAGGAAAAGCAACTTCAATTATTTATTTGATTTTCCAAACCACCATAAATGCGCAAAACAAATGTACTAGTATCAGTACGTTTATGTTTACAAAATGTTCCCAAGTTAGTAGTATTAGTATGCAAGCACTAAATAGCACTCGAGTGCGATGACAATGAGGCGGCACGAAGACAATTGAATTCAAAATAACCTTATCTTGGAGTAGAGTTTGCAGGTACACTAGAAAATATTTATACCAAGCAGCAAAAGCAAAGGAATGCATCATAGTAGACCCCAACAGGATTACTACGATAGTCATAAATCCCATCTTCAATATGCCTATTTAAATGAGGGCAGGGATTCTGACCATCAAGCATGGCATCGTTAGGTTTACAGATGACTTTATTACGTCCAATCTTGAAAGTTTTGTAGCAATTCTGAGCTTGGCGATCTATCCTCGGGGCAAGGATCCCCTTTCTTCTAATAAACCCTTCGGATAATGACATGCCATAAACTGCGGGAAAATTTAAAAAGCGGCATCTGATCAAAACTCAAAATTCACTTGAGATAAGTCGTGAATAATGAGAGCATAGCTGTGTAACTCCAATTTCAAATATCTTCCACCAGAATATCAGGTGTAGTACAGACCGATGCTGCAGGTATGAGACCTTTCACAAAACCTAGACATAAACCTTTGAGGTGTGGCACATATCAAGTGTAAGATTTATTTTGAGGAGTTATCTGTAGTCATCACCACCTTTTTTGTATAAGTACAACATAGTATTAAAAAATCCATCCCAAACTCAAATTTGTAGTTCTAAGAGCAAGTACAATAGACCTGAGTCAGCGGGCTATAAGAAATAAAATAATATATTTTTGCTTAGTTGAAAGAAAGGGGAGATGAGAGAGAAGGTAAGCGGGCTCTTAGTTAAGAGCCAGCTCTAACATGTGCTCCTAGACACTTTGTGAAAGTGAAAGGTGGACCATGTAATAAAAAAGTAGTACACTTTCTAATCAACTATTGTACATGTTAACTATAAGATGGGTTATAGATGACATGGCAATGGCTTATAGCCAGCAGCTGGCTATACTATTAACCATGCTCTAAGCAATAATTTACAAACTAATGTCAGGTGGAAATTTCAATATGGCAGGATGACACAACCTCTTTGTTTTACCAGTTCTAGAAGGTCTTTGCTTTTACAGTCTTTGACTCTTTGTACTGCAAACATTGGTGACAGTGACGAAATTGGGGGCAAAACCTTTCTCGTCAGACAGTATTATACAGACAGACTAGGCATTATAGTGCTTTAATACATACTCCGGGCGCACAGAACAGAATTAACATGAACAAGCGGATCCCGGGTCGGAGCATCGCACTAACCAGTCACGAGACCAGCGCTACTTGGCGCGGCCGCCTTGGCGGCGGTGTCGCGGAGGAGCGGCAGCGCGGAGACCCCGAGGAGCACGGCCCGGCGCGCCAGCGCGTACCGGGCCGCCTGAGACGTGGACGGCACGCCATCGGACGAGGCGGCGATGGCCCCGCCCCTCCGCGCGCGGTGGCGGCCGGCGGCGGCGGCGGGGGAGCGGTGCCGGGACGCGAGCGGCGGCGACGGCGAGGGCGAGAGGAGGAGGTACCCCATCGCGCCACACCCGCAGAGGCAAGGGCAGAGGCCGAAGTGGAAATGGCGGTGGCGGTGGTGGTGGTGGTGGTGTGGATTAGGAGCTGGCCATCTCGGAGGCGAAGGAGAGAGAGTGGGTGGGTCTCAACTGGGGACAAAGGCAATCTGCTTTGGGTGATGGAGTAATTACGCGTATGTCCCTGCGATTTTGAACGCGCACGAATCTTGGCGAGGTTTTCTGCGGGGGTGGTATGGGTGTTCAGCGTTTACGCTGGTGGGGACTGGGGAGCCCACCGGCTGGCCGTGCGCCTAAGGTTGTCGGTTCGGTGGAGTGACGGATTTACCCTCCGGATGTGTGCTTCGCACAGCTTCTGCTTGCTACCGTTTGGAAGGGTACTTCGGGGTTTCTGTGTGGTCAGCAGATTATTCTTTTAGGGATGTACTCCCTCCATTCCTAAATACTCCCTCCGTTCCTAAATATAAGTCTTTTAAGCGATTTCATTAAGGGTCTACATACAGAGCAAAATGATTGAATCTATACTCTAAAGTATGTCTATATACATCCGTATGTAGTCTATTAGGGAAATCTCTACAAAGACTTATATTTAGGAACGGAGCGAGTATAAGTCTTTTAAGCGATTTCAATAGGTGTCTACATACGGTGCAAAATGATTAAATGTGCACTCTAAAGTATGTTTATATACATCCGTATGTAGTTCACTAGTGAAATCTCTATAAAGACTTATATTTAGAAACGGAGGGAGTAGTATAAACCAGGCTTTATTCATCAAACCCACATAATGTGAGATACAGTTCTGGTCATAAAATTGGACAAATCAAATATGATGTCATCGACCTAAAGACGAAATGAGCTTGGCTAAACTATGTGCTTTAATATGAACTAGCACAAATACCCATGCGTTGGATCGGGTAAAAAAAAGACATAACCGATTCATGTGTCATTGTGCATCAGTTTTTATATCTGATTTTACTAAACATCTATGTTAAAGTTAAAAATGCAAATTTTCATCAGATGCAAGTAAACACAGCGAGCACATACACATAAAGAGTAAGGCAGAGACATAAAAAAAGGGCAAAGATAATTTAAAGATTATATATATTCTATTTTCACACTTGACATCACAAAGAACACAAGTAAAAGATATTGTGATACATCTTACCCTTTTATAAATTGACTGCAAGGCACGAATTGCTTCTATGGTTCAAGTATCGCATAATAGTTATATACAGTTTATTCAAGAGTGAGCATAAACATGGCATGTACTATGAAAATTCCTTTGCTATGGAGCTTAGTCTGCATATCTATTCGTCTTGTTTATAAATCAATGGTGGTCAAGATGTGCTGACAGCTCACCTGCCTCGCCCAGTTTACCAATAAATCAATGCACCTCAAAGCAAAAAAAAAGAACATAGATTTATCTACCTGATGTAATTGCTTTGTTATGGGTTCTACAGGCTGTCCTTGTGCCTATTCTGAGGCGTTTCCGGAATTATTTATTTATTTTATTATTGTTATTACTTGGAGAGGGGGGAGGAAGGGAAGGGAGGGAATGGGGGATCTTGGGGCGGCGCTCACCGTCGACGAAGTAGGCGGAGCAAGGGTAGCCGCAGGAGGAGGAGGCGACGGCGCGGGCCTCGTTGTCGGAGAGCATGGGCAGGAGCACCCCGATCCCGCCGCCGCGGGTGACGAGCTCGAGCAGGCCCAGGGCGGCGCCCGCGGGCCGGAGCGGCGCGAAGTAGGAGGTGCCGGGCCGGAAGGGCGCCCACTCGGGCTCGGACATGCGGGCCGGAAGGGCGCCCACTCGGGCTCGGACATGCGGGCCATGGCGCCGTCGATGGCCTCCTTCAGCCGTCGCTTGAGCGCGCCCGCACCCTGCCCGGTCGCCGGCGACGCCCCCGCCGTGTCCAGCTCCAGCACCATCGCGCTCCCCGCGCCCCGGCGCCGCGTGTGGTGGGCGCGAGGGCCGTGGGCCGGGCCAACAGCCGCCGGGACAGGGTCGCCGCCGCACGGGAGGTGAGCTTCGTTTCCCAGCTCCCGTCAGATCGACTTATGAAGGGACTGCGAGTTGAATACCTAAAAGTGGAGGGGCTTTTGTACAAATGTGCTGACGACATACGACAGAAGCGATACATGCTTTATTATTAGGGAAGATAACACGATTTTCAAAAATAAAATTACAACTAAAAAGCGATATGAAACCTAATCTGGCTGATAATGGCACCACTACTACCATGATTGTTTTTGTGGATATCACCCATGATCGAAGCAAACACAAACTGATGGTGGTTGAGATCCTCTACTAGTACTAGGGCCTCTCTGCATGCAATGGCCTCTAAAAATTGATGGGTCATCAACTTCATCTATAACCACAATCGAGCTCCCTCGAAAGTTTACGGACATAGTTGAACGTTCAACTCCTTTTCGTATTTTCAATTTGAGGCACTCTACGTCAAGATGTGGCTCTTTCACGTGGTTTTATATATTGTATTGTTTTGAATAAATCAAAAGTGTTTTCGCGTTCAGGAAATTTCACCTTTTAAAAAATATTTGTATTTTCTAACCGTGTTCACATTTTTGTAAACATGTTGAAGAATTAGAACAATATTATGTTTTAAAATGTATAGAATTTCAAAAACTATTTGTGTTTACAAAAGTTGTTCATAATTAAAAAATACACTTTTAAAAGCTATCCCAAATTTTCAAAAAATATTCACATATTTATAAAATACATTTTTTTTGTCCCTCTAAAATACATTCATGTTTAATAAATAATAATAATCCGTGTGCTACAGTGTCTAGCTCAGGCAAATGCTTCGATTAGCTACAATAAGTGTGAGTCTTGAACCTACAGAAACAAAGGATTAGTCCATGAGAAAACACCTGGAGGCAGCCGGGATGCATTAGTACAAAGGTAGCAGCCATGGAGGTGATGGAGTTATATACCCGCAGAGAAATGAGGAAGTACAAGAGATGCATTCGTCAGTTAAATTTTATCAGATATGGGCTACATTATGTTTTTTTTCTCTCTCGTTGCAACACACGGATATTTTTGCTAGTAAGTACAAAATGAACAAATAAAAAAAAACACAAAACAGGAAACCCAACGAACGTGCGTCTATGTGCTTGAGAAGCAATTCGACACAAAATGCGTCTTATAGGCGCACCCCAGGGTGAAGGTGATGGGTCCGAGGCATAAAGTTCATCCGGATTTCTGCGGAGCATGTCGTGGCGTGGGGTTCAAGCCAGCAAGGGCTAAGGGGTGGACTAGCGTTCCGATGTTGAGTATGGGCTATTAACAGGCCATCTATCCAATTGTATTCGTCGCATCGCTAGTGCAAGTTATCTCCCGGCTGGGCTATTTCTTGCGAGAGATCCATCGGTCTCGCCTCCGGCACTAAACTAAATGGGTCGGCCCAACATTGTATGTGTTGTAGGCTTGTAGCGATTTCAGAAAGGTTCTATGGACCAGTTTAAGAAACTTTTGTGTGGGTTTTGTCTTTTTCTTTAATTTCTATATGTTCTTCTATAAGTTTTTCAACGGGATTTTGGGTTTTCCTATGGTTTTTAATATTCATTTTCCTTCGCACATGCATGTATACTTTTTTAACACATGTTGCTTATTTTTTATTGTATATAGAAACATTTTTATATACATTGGACATTTACAAAATATGATTCACATTTATTTTCATATACATGTTTTGAACATTTTTGAAATACGTGTTTAAAAAACAATACATGTTGAAATATCATTTTTAACTACCCGAACATTCCTTTACATCATATAAACATTATTTTATAAATGTCATAAACATATTTTTGAAACACGTAACCTTTTAAAAAATGTAACATACGTTCTTCTTTGAATATTCAGAAACATTTATTAAATCACATGAACTTTTATTTTAAAAATGTATAACATTTTTCTAAGTGACACATGTATTTTTCTTTAAATTGTCACAAACATTTATTTGAAAGCTATATCAACATTTTTGAATATACTAACAAGTATTTTACAGTACTTTAACATTTTTTCATTTTGTGGTTTAAACTTTTTTTAAGTGTATTTTACATTTGAAGTATATGTAATTAAAATATGTGAATAAAGGGAAAAAGAATGAAAGAAAAGACAGAGAAGATAAACGAACTAACATGTAGGAAGATACTTGGGCCAGTCCAATAGTTACGATGGGAGGGTGCTCGTAAGACGAGACAACTTCGGTATAGCTAGAAGCAAGACATGCCACTCCTTGTATCCGTCAAAATCACATATTAAGGGGTACCCCTTGCAAAAGCTACTCTCATTGTGACAAATGGTGCACTGTATGTGCATCATTTGTCAGTGTGTCACTCGTTGTAATTAGGGAGTTTTCCTTTTCTTTTTTGTAGATTCATTTATTTTAACATTTTATCTTTTTAATCGTGCGTCCAAATCTTTAACTGTTTCATCGTTGGCTTTTTCGTGTCGAGATATTCGTAACTAGATCTCATGTTAATAGTTTTTGACGAACAATTTTTCACGAAAAAAACAGAAAAGGGGAGAAATGAGCCGGAAGCACGTTGTTTTCTTACTTTTCCCTTTCCGTGGGGTATAATTGTGCCTGTCGTTGAAGCAAACCTATTCCTCCACCAGAAGAAAATCTGTGTCCATCACCGAAGAAAAAAAAACTCATTTTTTTCCTTCTCGGGAGCTTCAGGTATGAACCTTTCACAAAATCTGGACATGAACCTTTGAGGCGTGGCACATATCAAGGGTAAGGTTTTATTTGAGGAGTTATCTACAGTCATCGCCACCTTTTTGTAAAAGTAGGATAGTGTGGGGGAGGGGATGGAACCCTAATTCAAATTTGTTAGTTTTCAGTAATAATTTACAAACTAATGGACCTCGGGGGATTTTTCTAGTGAAAAGTTGAACACCCAACAAAGATCCACAATTAAAGGAAATTTGCATTTCGGCAATAATAATTTTTAGATTTGACATGAAACATCACATGCATCTCTACAACACAAGACATCTAAGATGTAACTCTGCGTAGGGTGTTGTTTTAGTTGTACTAGGTATGCGACTGCACTATTTTATTCAGGCTGTTGTGACATTCGTTGAAATGTCACACCATAAGGTCACATGAAAATTTCAGTCTGATATGTCTAGGTGTGAGTAAGATGGCAAGATGTCATTCAGTCTCTTTCTTTTAACACTTCTACAAGATGTTTGTTACCGATCTCTCTGTATTGCAAACACTTGTCACGCTAATGAAATCGGGGGTAAAACCTTTTTCTCAAACAGTATTAGATGGGGGATTAGGCTTTAGTATTAAACAGTATTAGGAGTACAAGAATATAAACAAAAATTGAATTAACATGAACAAACGGGTCCCGGGTCGGACCATCTCACTAACGAGTCATGAGAGTCGTGTTGCCGGGTGCGGTAGTGCAGCGGAGGAGCGGCAACGCCGAGGCCTCGAGGAACACGGCCCGCTGCGCCAGCATGTACCGGGCCGCTTGAGAAGTAGATGACACTGCATCGAATGGCACGACGATGAACTCATCCCTCCGCGCGCGGTAGTGGAGGGGGAGTAGTGTCGGGACGCGAGTGGTAGCGACGGCGAGGGCGAGAGGAGGAGGTATCCCATCACGCCACACCGAGAGGCAAAGGCAGCGACCAAAGTGGAAATGGCAGCGGTGGTGTTGATTAGGAGGTGTTCATCTGAGAGGCAGAGGATTGAGAATGGGTGGGTGTCAACCGAGGACAAAGGCAATCTCCTTTGGGTGATGGGATAATTATGCATATGCCCCTGTGATTTCGGACGTGTATGAATGTTGACGAGGATTTTTGTGGGGGTGGTATGGGTGTTTAGTGCTTATGCCGGTGGGGGTGGAATGATGAATTTACCCTCCGATCGTGTACTTTGCATTGTCTCTGTTGGTGTTGTTTTGAATGGTGTGCCGGGGTTTTTGTGTGGTCGGCAGGATGTGAATATTTCACCGTTGAAACAAGCACTACATTATTTCGATTTAGATTTGCTAGTGAAGCTAGCTCTCAAATGAACGTCAATCTGAAATCTAAAACAAACAACTATTCCGAATCAGCTTTGTTAGTTAAATTGAATCTGAATTCAAGCATTTTTAGTGCAATTTGTTGAAGCATCTCAAAGTGTACTTACATGACAAAGCTAATTCACGGTCACTAAAGTGAATCCAGAAGTGGTCGATGTGACATCCTCAGCTTTTGCTACAGTAATGAATGTAATTAAGCTACAGTGATCCCACGCTAATGATGCCACGTCATCATAATTTCAATAGTTGATCTCGTGTTAGTCGAAAACCAAGTCGAATTCAAATTTAAAAAATAAATCGAACGAGAAAAGTTTTCGAATGTTAAAATAAAAAAATCGAATGAGTTACAAACATTTCGTAATAATTTATAAAAATGAAACGGGAATTTTTGAAATTATTAAAACCCTATATAATTAAAAATAGAAACTATTAGAAAAATAAAATAAATAACAAAAGAAAAAAAAAGCCCCTGGCCTAACTGGGCCAAAGTGGCCAGTCGGCCACCCCCACCAACCCATTTCGCCTAGGGGTATAAGACCCCGAGGGAACCCTAGCGCCAGCCCCCTTCCTCCCCATTTCCCACGCCGCCCCTCGTCACCCCCACCAACCCCCGTCTCTCTCACACCCCACGACGCCAGCGCCCCTTCCCACTCCCCCACGCCCGTGAACTCCTGTCACCCCACCCCTGCTGCTCCCGTCGAAGGCACTCCCCCACGCCCCAGCGCCTCACCTCTCCCCCAGATCCCGTCCACCCCCGACCGCGCTCTCACCCACCGCGAGCGCCGCCTAGCCCATCCAGCCCCTCACCACCCCGCTCCTCTCCCTGTCCAGCGCCAGCCGCCCCGTCGGCCTCAACCGACCGCCAACCCCGTCGTCCACCTCGCCCCACCTTCGACTGAGGCCGACCCCTCTCCTCGCCGGCCTCCTATCCGGCCCCAACGGCCGACGCACCACCGGCCGCACCACCATCGACGCCATCTCCACCACCCCATCAACGCCACCGGTCGGCTCCTCCTTCCGCTTCACCTCGACGCCGCCGTCGACACCCCCACCGAAGCCCCTCCACGCCGGAGCTCCTTCTCACCAGATCCGACGCCGCCTCCTCCGCCCCTCCCCGAGAACTCCGGCTACACCGGGGCTTCCCGTCAACGACAGTGAGCCCTCCATTTGGGCTCCTCCCACCACCCCTTCCTTCCTTTCCCCGCTCTGGTTCCGTTCAGGCATTTATCGTCTCGTTCTGGTGCCGATGATTTCCTGTATGAGGAGGTGGAGGTTGCGTCCTTTCTCTCTGTTGAGAGAGATGCCAGTGAGTTGAGGAGAGAGTTGGCAGAAAGAGAGTTGAGATGAGAAGAAAATAATAATGGTGATATATGTATGTATGTATGTATAGATGTGCATGTATGTATGTTTTGAGTATGTATGCATGTATGTAGAAAAAGAAAAACATATATATATATATATATGTTTTATTATAACAAATAAATAAACAATTATATATACTATTTAATTAATTAGTTAGTTAACTAAATAGATAAATTAGTAATCTGTTTATATAGATAAATAATTATTCTATTAGAGTATGACGCGTGGGTCCCCCACTAAATTAAATTGATTAATTATTAATTAAATCTTAATTAATATCCGTGTCAATGACACGTAGGACCCACTGGTCAGTTGACCAGTCAACTGTTGATGTCAGCATGACATCATGCTGATGTCATAATGACATTTAATAATTAACTAAATCTGTTTTTCATTCCTAAATAATTAAAAAAAACTTTAAAAATTAATATAAAATAAACCATAAGTCAGATCAAAATATTTTCAACATGAAAGTTGATCAGCAGAACGAGACGAACCCGGATACGCGGTCCATTCGTCTATCACGCGTCCCTAGCATAGCAAACGTGGAACTTTTCCATCATTTTCAGTCTGACCGGTAGTAGCGAAAGACCTTGGGAAATATCATGTGATATTTTCCCGACCCATCTATGACGGATGTTACCGCGTTAGCTCATGCCTAGCGTGCATATTGCCATGTCATGCTTAGTGTTGCATCTGTTGCTATTATTTATTGTTTCTCCCCCCTCTTCTTACCGGTAGACCCCGAGGCTGACGCTGCTGCCGGGTGCATCGACCCTCCTGACGACCAGCCCTTTGCCGCAGAGCAACAAAGCAAGCAAACCCCCCTTGATCACTCATATATCGCCTATGTCTTTCTTCCTACTGCTTGCATTAGAATTTTGCTACTCTTGTAGTTAGCTCCTATATCTGATGCATAGCCTATTTTTTGATGAACTGCTACTTTCAGTACCGCACTTTTTAACAGTTTAGTATAGCTGGAGCAGTCATCCCCTCTAACCCCGTAGTCCAGTTGCGCCGCTTTGTTTTCAAGTCTCAATCCCTGATCGATGAGCCAGACCCGGCACAACACTTACACCCCCTTAGTTGTGCGGCGCTACGGAGATACTATCAGGTATCGAGGGTGACACCTCGCGAAGTACTCCTGATGTTATCTCTGTAGTACAGCTAGTCGGTCGTGGTTATCGAGGGTGATTCCTCTTTCACCATTCCCGACGATGTCTCTGTCATGCAACCCCTCAAGTGTAGGACCCTCGAGGGTGATTCCTCTAAGTCCACCTTGACGGATTACATCGTTCGGAATCCAACGAGGGTGATACCTCGGATTCCCCCCGATGTTACAACCACATAGTTACTTGACCATATTACTGGGATCTTTGATGAATAGATGTTAGTCGGGTGGATTCCCGCGTGTTTGTGTCGATGACATAAGTAACATGATAATGGATTTGGGTATTTGATCTGGGTTGGTCGGAGACCTTTTCACACTAACCGGCTACGCGGGAAGAATTATGGGTACTCGACGTCGCGGTATCAGCCGAAGCTCTTCAGACGTCAGCGATGTAGCGGCGCGCGCCCGAGTGGTCCCGAGATGCATCGCTCTTGTATTAAGGGGTGCTAGGACTGACATCGGACGCCCTCGCATCATGCAGGAGCGCGGAGGGCAAGTGGGCCCACGACCCCTTTGTGCTTAGGAGTTAGACCAGCGGGTTGGCCTTTGTGCTGAGCTTAGGTGGGGCTGCGACGTGTCGATATTCCGAGGCCGAACATGACCCAAAAAAGTGTGTCCGGCCAGAGTGTTATCGAGTGTGGCGGGAAACTTGGTGCACCCCTGGAGGGATGAAAATTAACTATTTGGATAGCCGTGTCCACGGTTACAGGATGACTTGGAGTTGTGCCCTGATCTTATACAACTACAATTGTTACTTAACCGGATTTAGTTGCCCCGGGATTGCTTCCTCGCAGGGAGTCGAGGAAGTATCTCTAGGCGTGACCTTATATTAATATTGCTGCAACAATATGACTATTAATTGTGTTAGCTTGCTCTACTCTTGTCTATTGCTGCAAGACCCTGAAGATGCTAGTCTTTGATAGGACTAGGCCTTTCTCTCTCTATTCTCGCATTGTTGCAGTCAGTCCACATAGAAACCTCTTCCTTGATACTGATGCATAATTAGCATAGTTCTGATGTAAGACTTGCGAGTACTTTGGATGAGTACTCACCATTGCTTTGCTCCCCCTTTGCCCCCTTGATCCGTTGTTGCGACTAGATGATGGAGCCCAGGAGATGGAGTATACCGCCGACGACGACTGCTACCCCGACGGTGCCTACTACTACGTGGAGGTCGCTGAAGACGAGGAGTAGTTAGGAGGTTCCCAGGCAGGAGGCATCGCCTCGTTCGATCGTTGTATCTTTTGTGCTAGCCTTCTCTAAGGCACCCCATGTTTTATGTCTGTACTCAGATATTGTTGCTTCCGCTGACTCGTGTGTTTATCGAGCTTCCGTATTCTAGCCCTCGAGGCCCCTGGCTAGTAATATGAAGCTTGTATTTGTTTTATTTGTGTCTAGAGTTGTGTTGTGATATCTTCCCGTGAGTCCTTGAGTTTGGTCGTATGCATTTGCGTGTATGATTAGCGTACGATTAAATCGAGGGTGTCACAAGTTGGTATTAGAGCCGACTGCCTGTAGGTATCCCCCTTTCCAACTCCTTGGCCGAAGTTAAGTCTAGTGTTTGAAAAACTTACTAACACTCATGATGTGGCTTACGGGCCCACATCTCAATTGGATGGTATTAGTATCTTTTACTCCTTTTCTATACTCTCGGCTCTACTCTGTCTCTTCTCTTTTGGGTTAAATATTTTACTAACTCTAACATTAGGTTCTCGTAATCACATCAACCCGGAGCACTGGACTATCTACTATGTTCTTCTGAATGTATATTACACACACTGTCATTTGACATCCGTTAATCTTCTTTTCAGATGCGTCCCGCAAGACAGCACGTGCGCCTGACACATGCCATTGAGACGACTGGGTTCCCGACCATTTTGGTCGACCTCCTGACCAGGCTGGGATATCGCTGGTACCCAGTACCAGTACCAGGCTGAGGTTCGCATCTTCGACCAGATGGGCGACTCCACCCTCGAGTGTCACGTGTTCTGCAATATTGGATTGTCGATTGAGATGGCCGTCCATGATGTGGCCTACATCGCTATCACCCGTCTCCGTGGAGCATACCCTAACCTGCAGGAGAGTACTTTCAGATACATCCCGGATGTTCCTACTGGGGATGAGACTGGCTCTGATCTCATTGCCTACACTGCTAGCGTCCGGGAGCACAACAACCGGTCCTATGTCGCTGTGCGCCCCCCTACGTGACGCGTCGCTATGACGCACGGGTTCTGGTGAAGTACACTGAGGCACTGGATCGTGCTTTTCGAGCTCTGACTATGGAACTGTACGCTACATGTGCTCGTCTTTACGACGCGTTGACAGAGCTGGAGCCAGCACACTACCCGAGGGTTCCCCCTATGCACATCCGCGAGCCGAGCAGGACAGAGCTACCATCACGTCTTGAGTGGACTGAATTTGGCGGTAGAACCCCTGCACTTGGACCTCTAATCCTCGAGTGGATGCGGTACCCTCACCAGAGTCACCATAGAACGCAGGGTCGTGTTCCTACCTTGTATCACCGCCAGCTACCAGGATTTGTTCGTCCTCTCCGACGTTGATGTAGCCTTATCTCTATGTCTCGTCGTGGTACTCTTCCACCGCGTGCCTGCGTGCCACCTAGTGAGTCCAGGGTATCGTCTAATGCGACCAGGTTATCGCTAAATTTCGAATTTGTAACCGATGGTCTGTAATCGAACTTATGTATGGGTCTGTATGTCGAACTCAACTACTATGAAGTATCTATCACATTTCCCTTTCGTAATGTTTGATTACTTCATGAATGTGTGCAATGCCTTTGCAATTACTTTAAGCTAAACTACCCCTGTTAAATATTTAGCAGGATGGTTAGACCAGCTGGCCGTCCGCGTGGCCCCGCCAACGATGCACCACCCCTGCCTCCTGAGTATATGGCGGGGATGATCCAACAGTTTGAACTGAACCGCTAGTTTATGCAAGGGCTCATGGATCAGTTCCAAAGGCCGAACATGAACCAACATCAAGGCGTGACACTACAAGACTTCTGCCGCCTCAACCCTGCGATCTATCGCAACTCAACTCAGCCTCTTGATGCTGATGACTAGCTCTGTGACATTGCTTATGAGCTGGAGTCTGCCAATGTGCCCCTGGCGAGCTATGTCAACTTTCCCACCTACTTCCTAAAGGGTCCCGCTACTCAATGGTGGGACAGTTACATGCGCTCTCAGCCCGTTGGAACTGTCATCACTTGGACGGAGTTCAAGGCTGCTTTTCGTGCTTGCTATATTCCTCAGGGAATCATGGACCGGAAGAAGCGTGAGTTCCGTAACCTTGTCCAGGGCAACAAGACTGTGGATGCTTATCAGTGGGAATTTCTGGACTTATCTCGCTATGCCGAAGAATACATTGCAACTGATGCACACACGCAGGAGAAATTCCGTGAGGGCCTTCACCCTGACATCAAGCTGGCACTCCTTGTTTAGGACTATGCTGATTTTGCCACCCTGGTGAACAAGGCTATTCAAGTTGAGACTGGTCTGCAGGAATACAAGGATAGCGTCAAGCGCAACCTTGACATGGGCTCATCTTCGGGCTCATCTGCACAGAAGAGGAAGATCTGGATTCCCAACAACATGTACCATGCAACTGCTCCTGCTCCGAGGCCGTCCTATGCTGCACCTCGCGTGCCTCCTCCACCACCTGGGCAGCCAAGGCTTCCAGCTCCACCGCCTCGAGTTCCCCCTTCCCGTCCTGAGGACGGGTTGTGCTTCAAGTGTGGCCGTGCACGTCACCGTGCTACAGACTGCTGGCAGAGTCCGAATCAGCTGGCACTTCCCTCAACTGGAAGTGGCAACAACCATAACCGCAACTACAATGCCAAGCCTGCTTATGTTCGTGGTGAGGCCAACAACATTGATATGGGTCAAGCTCAAGACCAGCCTGCTATCGTGATGGGTACACTTCTCGTTAACTCAGTACCTGCTTCTGTATTGTTTGATACAGGAGCATCACATTCCTTCATGTCAGAAAATTTTGCATTCATGCATGGCATTAAGTACGAAGAGATGAACGTCCCAATAGTGGTAAACACCCCCTCGGGCTAATGCCTACCCTCCATGGTCTGCCCAGTGTCCTCATTGAAATTGAAGGATTGGAATTCCTTGCCGTTCCCCTGTTATTGAGTTCTTCCAACATTGATCTCATATTGGGGATGGACTGGTTGAAAGCTCATACGGCATCGATCATTTGTGCCACCAAGACCGTCCACCTCCTACACCCTTCAGATGAATTAATAAGCTACCATGCTCATCTCGTCCGAAATGTTGAGGCACGGCTATATGCCTTGAACGCATTAAATGCGTCGCCTCTTGAAGGGATTGAAAACATTCTAGTGGTCCGAGAATTCCAAGATGTCTTTCGAGAAGAACTTCCGGGGATTCTCCTTGCTCGAGTTGTCGAGTTTGTCATTGACTTGGTACCCGATACCACTTTTATCGCCAAGCGTCCTTATAAAATGCCACCACATGAACTTCTTGAACTTAAGCAAGAAATTGACAACTCGCTTCGTCTGGGTTTCATTCGTCCGAGTTCCTCTGCTTGGGGAGCACCTTCTCTCTTTGTTAAGAAGAAGGATGGGACAAATCGATTGGTTCAAGACTATCGTCCTATCAACCACGCCACTATTCAAAACAAGTATCCTCCCCCTCGGATAAATGATTTGTATGATCAACTTGCTGGTTCCACCGTCTTCTCTAAGCTTGACTTGAGGTTGGGATACCACTAGATCCGTGTTCGCAAAGAGGATATTCCAAAGACCGCCTTTGTTACTCATTATGGATCATACGAGTACACCGTCATGTCCTTCGGCTTAACCAATGCACCGGCAAACTTCTCTCGATTGATGAATTATATATTCATGGACTACCTCGACAAATTTATCGTGGTATATCTAGATGATATTCTGGTATTTTAGAAGAATAAAGAAGAGCACGCTGAACATCTTCGTCTTGTACTGGATAAGCTTCGAGAGCATAAACTCTATGCGAAGTATTCCAAATGTGAATTCTGGCTGGATGAAGTGACATGCCTTGGTCATGTGATTTCAAAGGATGGTATTGCAGTCAAACCCGAATGAATTCAAGCTATTATTGATTGGATTCCCCCGAAGAATGTCAAGCAAGTCAGAAGTTTTCTCAGACTCGCCAGCTATTGCCGTCGATTCGTCGAGAACTTCTCCAAGATTGCGAAGCCCTTAACCAATCTTCTTCACAATGGTGCTAAGTATGAGTGCACTGATAAATGTCAGGAATGTTTCCAGGCACTCAAGGACAAACTGACATCCGCTCCAGTACTTGCTCCTCCGGATACGAAAAGGGATTTCGTCATATATTGTGACGCTTCTCGTCAAGGAATAGGCTGTATCCTGATGCAGGATCGCAAGGTAATTGCTTATGCCTCACGTCAGTTGTGTGCTCATGAAGAGAACTACCCAGTCCATGATCTCGAACTTGCTGCAGTTATTCATGCACTGAAAGAATGGCGACAATACCTTGTCGGTAATCGCTGTGAAATCTTCACCGACCATCAAAGTCTGAAGTATTTGTTCACTCAACCGGAGGTGAATCTATGTCAACAAAGATGGATGGAGCGTATATAACCCCGGCAAGGCTAATGTAATGGCTGATGCCTTGAGCCGCAAGTCATACTGCAACCACCTCCAGGTTCATAAGGTTCACGATCGTCTGCAAGAGGAATTCCACAAGCTAAACCTCCATATTGTTCCTCAGGGTTACCTTGTACCCCCTCCCGAAGAGTTTCAAAAGATGAACCTTCGTGTTGTTAATCAGTGTTCCCTCAGTAACCTGGTTGTTGAACCAGGTCTTGTGGGCACCATCAAGAATCTGTAATGCTTTGACAATGATGTCAACAGGATTAAAAGCTATATTACGAAGGGTAAACCCTCCTTTTTCACTGTTGCTGAAGATGGCGCCTTGTACTTCAAGGGTCGCCTATTCGTCCCAAATAAGAAGGAAAATCTCAGAATGACCGGAGAGGTGATGAAAGAAGCTCACGACACACGATTGTCTATTCACCCGGGTAGTATCAAGATGTACCAAGACATCCAGCAAAGATTCTGGTGGCCCAATATGAAACACGACATTGCATGATATGTGGCAGAATGTGATATTTGCACGCGGATCAAAGCAGAACATCAAAAGCCTGCTGGTACTCTGCAACCTATTGATACGTCCATTTTGCATCATGCTTTTATGTTGATATTTATTGCTTTATGAGCTGTTATTACACTTCATGGTACAATACTTATGCCTTTTCTCTCTTATTTTGCAAGGTTTACATGAAGAGGGAGAATGCCGACAGCTGGAATTCTGGCCTAAAAAAGGAGCAAGTTTGAGATACCTATTCTGCACAACTCCAAAAGCCGTGAAAATCAACGATGAATTATTTTGGAATTTATAAAAAATACTGAGCGGAAGAAGTATGAGAGGGGAGCCACCAGGAGGCCACAAGCCTGCCAGGCGCGACCTACCCACCTGGCCGCGCCTAGGGGGCTTGTGGGCTCCCTGTTGGCCCTCTGGCCCCCTCTTTTCTATAAGGAGGGTTTCGTTCCAAAAAAATCAGGAGGAGGCTTTCGGGAAGAATCACCGCCGCCACGAGGCGGAACTTGAGCAGAACCAATCTAGAGCTCCGGCAGGGTCGTCCTGCCGGGGAAACTTCCCTTCCGGAGGGGGAAATCGTCGCCATCGTCATCAGCAACACTCCTCTCATCGGAGGGGACTCATCACCATCAACATCTTCATCAACACCATCTCATCTCCAAACCCTAGTTCATCTCTTGTAACCAATCTCCGTCTCGTGACTCCAATTGGTAGTTGTAAGGTTGCTAGTAGTGTTAATTACTCTTTGTAGTTGATGCTAGTTGGATTACTCGGTGGAAGATTATATGTTCAGATCCTTGATTCTATTCAATACATCTCTGGTCATGAATATAATTATGCTTTGTGAGTAGTCACTTTTGGTCCTGAGGACATGGGATAAGTCATGTTATAAGTAGTCATGTGAATTTGGTATTCATTCGATATTTTGATGCGTTGTATGTTGTTTTTCCTCTAGTGGTGTTATGCGAACGTCGACTACATAACACTTCACCATTATTTGGGCCTAGAGGAAGGCATTGGGAAGTAGTAAGTAGATGATGGGTTGCTAGAGTGACAGAAGCTTAAACCCTAGTTTATGCGTTGCTTCGTAAGGGGCTGATTTGGATCCACTAGTTTAATGTTATGGTTAGACTTTGTCTTAATTATTCTTTTGTAGTTGCGGATGATTGCGAGAGGGGTTAGTCATAAGTGGGATGTTTGTCCAAGTAAGGTCATCACCCAAGGACCGGTCCACCCACATATCAAACTATCGAAGTAGCGAACGCGAGTCATATGAACATGATGAAAACTAGCTTGACAGAAATTCCCATGTGTCCTCGGGAGCGCTTTACCTCCTAAAAGAGTTTGTCCAGGATTGTCCCTTGCTACAAAAAGGAATTGGGCCATCTTGATGCACCTTTGTTACTATTGTTACTTGCTAATTGCTACGAATCATCTTTTCACACAACTATCTGTTACCGATAATTTCAGTGCTTGCAGAGAATACCTTGCTGAAAACCACTTGTTAGATCCTTCTGCTCCTCGTTGGGTTTGACACTCTTACTTATCGAAAGGACTACGATAGATCCCCTACAGTTGTGGGTCATCAAGACTCCTTTCTAGCGCCGTTGCCGGGGAGTGAAGCGCCTTTGGTAAGTGCAATTTGGTAAGGAAACATTTATATTGTGTGCTGAAATTTATTATCACTTGTTACTATGGAAACTAATCCTTTGAGGAGCTTGTTCGGGGTATCTTCACCTCGAACGGAAGCACAAGGAGTTGCTCCTCAACCTGCTGCACCTACTGAAAATATTTGCTATGAATTTCCTTCGGGTATGCTTGAGAAACTACTGGCTAATCCTTTTACAGGAGATGGAACATCACATCCCGACTTGCATCTAATCTATGTAGATGAAGTTTGTGGTTTATTTAAGCTTGCAAGTTTTCCCGAGGATGAGGTCAACAAGAAGGTATTTCCCTTATCTTTGAGGGATAAAGCATTGATATGGTATAGGCTATGTGATGATACTCGATCATGGAACTACAACCGATTGAAATTGGAATTTCATCAAAGGTTTTATCCTATGCATTTGGTACATCGTGATCGGAATTATATTTATAATTTTTGGCCTTGTGACAGAGAAAGTATCGCTCAAGCTTGGGGGAGGCTTAAATCAATGTTATATTCATGCCCCAACCATGAGCTCTCGAGAGAAATTATCATTCAAAACTTCTATGCTCGGCTTTCTCATGATAATCGCACCATGCTTGACACTTCTTGTACCTGTTCTTTTATGAAGAGAGATATTGACTTCAAATGGAATTTATTCGAAATAATTAAACGCAACTCTGAAGATTAGGAGTCTGATGAAGGTAAGGAGCGAGGTATGAATCTCAAGTTTGATTGCGTTAAATCCTTTGTTGAAACAAATACTTTTTGTGATTTTAGCGCTAAATTTGGACTTGACTCTGAGATAGTAACTTCATTGTGTGAATCATTTGCTGCTCATATTGATCTCCCTAAAGAGAAGTGGTTTAAATATCATCCTCCCTTAGAAGTCAATGTAGTTAAACCCAATCCAGTTGAAGAGAAAGTCATTGCTTATAATGATCCTATTGTTCCTAGTGCTTACATTGAGAAACCACCTTTCCATGTTAGGATAAAGGATCATTCTAAAGTTTCAACTGTGATACGTAGAGGCTACGTTAGAACACCTACAACCCCTGAGAAAATTAGAGTTGAACCTAGCATTGCTATTATCAAAGATCTCCTATCCGACAATGTTGATGGCCATGATATTCATTTCTGTGAAGATGCTGCTAGAATTGCTAAACCACATGCTAGAGACAAACATAGGCATGTTGTTGGCACGCCTGTTGTTTCTGTTAAGATAGGAGATCATTGTTATCATGGTTTATGTGACGTGGGTGCTAGTGTTAGTGCAATACCTCAATCCTTATATGATGAAATTAAAGACGAGATTGCACCTGTTGAGATGGAACCTATTGATGTCACTATTGAGCTTGCCAATAGAGATACTATCTGCCCTTTGGGAATTGTTAGAGATGTTGAAGTCTTGTGTGGTAAAATGGAGTATCTTGCTGATTTTCTCGTTCTTGCTACCACACAAGATAAATTTTGTCCCATCATATTTGGCAGACCCTTCCTCAATACTGTCGATGCTCATATTGACTGTGAGAAGCAAACTGTCACTGTTGGCTTTGAAGGTGTGTCACATGAGTTCAATTTCTCCAAGTTTGGTAGACAACCTCATGAAAAAGAGTTGTCTAGTAAGGATGAAATTATTGCCCTAGCTTCTATTGCTGTGCCTCCTACTGATCCCTTAGAGCAATACTTGCTTGAGCATGAAAATGATATGCATATGGATGAAAGGAATGAGATAGATAAAGTTATCTTTGAACAACATCCTATCCTTTAGAATAATTTGCGTGTTGAACTGCTTGGAGATCCACCCCCACCAAAGGGTGATCCTGTGTTCGAGCTTAAACAGTTGCCTGATACTCTTAAGTATGCTTATCTTGATGAAAAAGAGATATATCTTGTTATAATTAGTGCTAGCCTCTCAGAGCATGAAGAAAATAAGTTACTAAAAACTCTAAGGAAGCACCATGCTGCTATTGGATATACTCTTGATGATCTTAAGGGCATTAGTCCCACTCTATGCCAGCACAAAATTAAAACCGATCCTGATTCCAAACCAGTTGCCGATCATCAACGGAGATTAAATCCTAAGATGAAAGAGGTAGTAAGAAAAGAAATACTAAAGCTCCTGGAAGCTGGTATTATCTATCATGTTGCTCATAGTGATTGGGTGAGTCCGGTGCATTGCGTCCCTAAGAAGGGAGGTATTACCGTTGTCCCTAATGATAAGGATGAATTGATCCCACAGAGGATTATTACTGGCTATAGTATGGTGATCGATTTTAGGAAATTGAATAAAGCCACTAGGAAGGATCATTACCCTTTGCCTTTTATCGACCAAATGCTAGAAAGACTGTCTAAACACACACACTTTTGCTTTCTAGATGGTTATTCTGGTTTCTCCCAAATACCCGTTGCGCAATCTGATCAGGAGAAAACCACTTTCACCTGCCCTTTCGGTACCTTTGCTTACACATGTATGCCTTTTGGCTTATGTAATGCACCTGCTACCTTTCAAAGATGTATGATGGCTATATTCTCTGACTTTTGTGAAAAGATTGTTGAGGTTTTCTTGGATGACTTCTCCGTTTACAGGTCTTCTTTTGATGATTGCCTCAGCAACCTTGATCGAGTCCTGCAGAGATGTAAAGATACCAACCTTGTCTTGAATTGGGAGAAGTGCCACTTTATGGTTAATGAAGGCATCGTCTTAGGACATAAAATTTCTGAAAGAGGTATTGAAGTCGATAAGGCTAAGGTTGATGCGATCGAAAAAATGCCATGCCCTACATATATCAAAGGTATAAGAAGTTTCCTTGGTCATGCTGGTTTCTATAGAAGGTTCATTAAGGGCTTTTCTAAGATTTCTAGGCCTCTTACCAATCTCTTGCAAAAGGATATTCCTTTTGTTTTTGACGATGATTGTGAGGAAGCCTTCGAAATACTTAAAAATGCCTTGATAACTGCGCCTATTGTTCAACTACCTGATTGGAACTTACCTTTTGAAATCATGTGTGATGCTAGTGATTATGCTGTTGGTGTTGTCCTAGGACAAAGAGTTGATAAGAAGTTGAATGTTATTCACTATGCTAGTAAAACTCTAGACAGTGCCCAAAGAAACTATGCTACTACTGAAAAGGAATTTTTAGCACTCGTGTTTGCATGTGAAAAGTTTAGATCTTACACAGTTGATTCCAAAGTCACTATTCACACTGATCACGCTGCTATTAAGTACCTCATGGAAAAGAAAGATGCTAAACCTAGACTTATCAGATGAGTTCTCTTGCTACAAGAATTTGATTTGCATGTTGTTGATAGAAAGGGTGCTGAGAACCCCGTAGCAGATAACTTGTCTAGGTTGGAGAATGTTCTTGATGACCCATAACCTATTGATGATAGCTTTCCTGATGAGCAATTGCATGTCATCAATACTTCACGTAGTACACCGTGGTATGCTGATTATGCAAATTATATCGTTTCCAAATATATACCACCTAGTTTCACATACCAGCAAAAGAAGAAATTCTTCTTTGATTTGAGACATTACTTTTGGGATGATCCTCACCTTTATAAGGAAGGAGTAGATGGTGTTATTAGACGTTGTGTACCTGAACATGAACAGGGACAGATCCTACAGAAGTGTCACTCCGAGGCTTACGGAGGACACCATGCGGGAGATAGAACTGCGCACAAGGTATTGCAATCAGGTTTCTATTGGCCCACTCTCTTTAAGGATGCCCGTAAGTTTGTCTTGTCTTGTGATGAATGTCAAAGAATAGGTAATATCAGTAAACGTCAGGAAATGCCTATGAATTATTCACTTGTCATTGAACCATTTGATGTTTGGGGCTTTGATTATATGGGACCTTTTCCAAAATCCAACGGGTATACTCATATCCTAGTTGCTAAGTGGGTAGAAGCTATCCCAACTAGTAGTGTTGATCACAACACCTCTATCAGGATGCTTAAAGAAGTTATTTTCCCTAGATTTGGAGTCCCTAGATATCTAATGACTGATGGTGATTCACATTTTATTCATGGTGCTTTCCGTAAAACGCTTGCTAAGTATGATGTCAACCATAGAGTTGCATCTCCCTATCACCCTCAGTCCAGTGGTCAAGTAGAGCTAAGCAATAGAGAGATTAAACTAATTCTGCAAAAGACTGTCAATAGGTCTAGAAAGAATTGGTCTAAGAAGCTCCATGATGCACTGTGGGCTTATAGATCTGCTTATAAGAATCCCATGGGCATGTCTCTGTATAAAATGTTTCACGGTAAAGCATGTCATTTACCTCTTGAGCTAGAGCATAAGGCTTATTGGGCAATCAAAGAGCTCAACTTTGATTTCAAACTTGCTGGTGAGAAGAGGTTATTTGATATTAGCTCGCTTGATGAATGGAGAGCTCAGGCATATGAAAATGCCAAGTTCTTTAAAGAAAAGGTTAAGAGGTGGCATGATAAAAGGATACAAAAACGTGAGTTCAATGTAGGTGATTATGTCTTGCTATATAATTCTCGTTTAAGATTTTTTGCAGGCAAACATCTCTCTAAATGGGAAGGTCCTTACATTGTTGAGGAAGTATATCGTTCCGGTGCCATCAAGATCAACAACACAGAAGGTAATTTTCTGAGAGTGGTAAATGGGAAAAGAATCAAGCATTATATCTCAGGTACTTGTTGGGGAACGTCTCATGGGAAACAAAAAATTTCCTACGCGCACGAAGACCTATCATGGTGATGTCCATCTACGAGAGGGGATGTGTGATCTACGTACCCTTGTAGACCATACAACAGAAGCGTTAGTGAACGCGGTTGATGTAGTGGAACGTCCTCACGTCCCTCGATCCGCCCCGCGATCTGTCCCACGATCTAGTGCCGAACGGATGGCACCTCCGCGTTCAGCACACGTACAGCTCGACGATGATCTCGGCCTTCTTGATCCAGCAAGAGAGACGGAGAGGTAGAAGAGTTCTCCGGCAGCGTGACGGCACTCCGGAGGTTGGTGATGATCTTGTCTCAGCAGGGCTCCGCCCGAGCTCCGCAGAAACGCGATCTAGAGGTAAAACCGTGGAGATATGTGGTCGGGCTGCCGTGGCAAAGTTGTCTCAAATCAGCCCTAAAACCCCACTATATATAGGAGGAGGAAGGGGGAGCCTTGCCTTGGGGTCCAAGGACTCCCAAGGGGTCGTCCGAACCAAAGGGGGAAGGTCTCCCCCCCAAACCGAGTCCTACTTGGTTTGGAAGGTGGAGTCCTTCTTCCCTTTCCCACCTCCTCTTTTTTTCTTTTCTCTTTGATTTTTCTTCCAATGCGCATAGGGCTCTTTTGGGCTGTCCCACCAGCCCACTAAGGGCTGGTGCGCCACCCTCAATGCCTATGGGCTAACCCGGGGTGGGTTGCCCCCCCCGGTGAACTCCCAAAACCCATTCGTCATTCCCGGTACATTCCCGGTAACTCCGAAAACCTTCCGGTAATCAAATGAGGTCATCCTATATATCAATCTTTGTTTCCGGACCATTTCGGAAACCCTCGTGACGTACGTGATCTCATCCGGGACTCCGAACAACATTCGGTAACCAACCATATAACTCAAATACGCATAAAACAACGTCGAACCTTAAGTGTGCAGACCCTGCGGGTTCGAGAACTATGTAGACATGACCCGAGAGACTCCTCGGTCAATATCCAATAGCGGTACCTGGATGCCCATATTGGATCCTACATATTCTACGAAGATCTTATCGTTTGAACCTCAGTGCCAAGGATTCATATAATCCCGTATGTCATTCCCTTTGTCCTTCGGTATGTTACTTGCCCGAGATTCGATCGTCAGTATCCGCATACCTATTTCAATCTCATTTACTGGCAAGTCTCTTTACTCGTTCCGTAATACAAGATCACGCAACTTACACTAAGTCACGTTGCTTGCAAGGCTTGTGTGTGATGTTGTATTACCGAGTGGGCCCCGAGATACCTCTCCGTCACACGGAGTGACAAATCCCAGTCTCGATCCATACTAACTCAACGAACACCTTCGGAGATACCTGTAGAGCATCTTTATAGTCACCCAGTTACGTTGCGACGTTTGATACACACAAAGCATTCCTCCGGTGTCCGTGAGTTATATGATCTCATGGTCATAGGAACAAATACTTGACACGCAGAAAACTGTAGCAACAAAATGACACGATCAACATGCTACGTCTATTAGTTTGGGTCTAGTCCATCACATGATTCTCCTAATGATGTGATCCCGTTATCAAGTGACAATACTTGCCTATGCCCAGGAAACCTTGACCATCTTTGATCAACGAGCTAGTCAACTAGAGGCTCACTAGGGACAGTGTTTTGTCTATGTATCCACACAAGTATTGTGTTTCCAATCAATACAATTATAGCATGGATAATAAACGATTATCATGAACTAAGAAATATAATAATAACTAATTTATTATTGCCTCTAGGGCATATTTCCAACAGTCTCCCACTTGCACTAGAGTCAATAATCTAGTTCACATCACCATGTGATTCCAACGAATCCAACACCCATATAGTTATGGGGTCTGATCACGTCTTGTTCGTGAGAGAGGTTTTAGTCAACGGTTCTGAAACTTTCAGATCCGTGCGTTCTTTACAAATCTTTATGTCATCTTATAGATGCTGCTACTACGTGCTATTCGGAAATGCTCCAAATATCTACTCTACTATACGAATCCGTTTCACTACTCAAAATTATTCGGATTAGTGTCAAATCTTGCATCGACGTAACCTTTTACGACGAACTCTTTAACCACCTCCATAATCGAGAAAAAATTCCTTAGTCCATTAGTTACTAAGGATAAATTTTGACCGCTGCTAGTGATTCAATCATGGATCACTCTCTGTACCTCTCAAGAGACTTTGAGTCAAGGCACACATTAGGTGCGGTACACAGCATGACAGACTTTAGATTCTACGGCTAAGGCATAGAAGACGACCTTCGTCTATTCTCTTTATTCTGCCGTGGTCGGGTTTTGAGTCTTACTCAAATTCACACCTTACAACGCAACCAAGAACTCCTTCTTTGCTGATCTATTTTGAACTCTTTCAAAAACTTGTCAAGGCATGCATCTTGTTGAAACTTCCATTAAGCATTTTTGATCTATCTCCATAGATCTTTGATGCTCAACGTTCAAGTAGCTCAATCCAGGTATTCCTTTGAAAAACTCCTTTCAAACAACCTTGTATGCTTTACAGAAATTCTACATTACTTATGATCCACAATATGTCAACCACATATACTTATCAGAAATTCTATAGTGCTCCCACTCACTTCTTTGGAAATACAAGTTTCTCATAAACCTTGTACAAACCCAAAATCTTTGATCATCTCATCAAAGTGTATATTCCAACTCCGAGATTCTTGCACCAGTCCTTTGAAGGATCACTGGAGCTTGCATACTTGCTAGTATCTTTAGGATCGACAAAACCTCCTGGTTGTATCACATACAATGTTTGCTCAAGGAAACCGTCGAGGAAACAATGTTTTGACATCCTACGTGCAATATTTTATAAATAATGCAGCAACTACTAACATAATTCTAACAGACTTTTAGCATCGCTACGAGTGAGAAAGTCTCATCATAGTCAACTGTTTGATCTTGTCGGAAACATCTTTGCGACAAGTCGAGCTTTTCTTAATAGTGACTTATCACCATCATCGTCTGTCTTGCTTTTAAAGATCCATCTTTACTCAATAGTCCTTTGACCATCAAGTAGTTCTTCCAAAGTCTACACTTTGTTTTCATACATGGATCCTCTCTCGGATTTCATGGATTCCAGCCATTTGTCGGAATCCGGGCCCACCATTGCTTTCTTCATAACTCGTAAGTTCATTGTTGCTTAACAACATGACCTCCAAGACAGGGTTACCGTACCACTCTGCAGTAGTACGCGACCTTGTCAACCTACGAGGCTTGTAGTAACTTGATCCGACGCTTGATGATCACCATCATCAGCTTCCACTTCAATTGGTGTAGGCGCCACAGGAACAACTTCCTGCGCCCTGCTACACATTGGTTGAAGTGATGGTTCAATAACCTTATCAAGTTCTACTACCCTCCCACTCAATTCTTTCGAGAGAAACCTTTCCTCGAGAAAGGATCCGTTTCTAGAAACAAACACTTTGCTTTCGGATCTGAGATAGGAGATGTACCCAACTGTTTTGGATATCCTATGAAGATGCATTTATCCGCTTTGGGTTCGAGCTTATCAGACTGAAACTTTTTCACATAAGTGTCGAAGCCCCAAACTTTCAAGAAACGACAGTTTAGATTTCTCTAAACCTCAGTCTATACTGTGTCATCTCAACGGAAATACGCGGTGCCCTATTAAAAGTGAATGCGGTTGTCTTTAATGTATAACCCATAAATGATAGTGGTAATTCGATAAGAGACATCATAGCATGTACCATACCAAATAGTGCGTGGCTATGACATTCAGACACATCATCACACTATGATGTTCCAGGTGGCATGAACTGCGAAACAATTTCCACATTGTCTTAACTGTGTACCAAAACTCGTAACTCAGATATTCATTTCTATGATCATATCGTAGATAGTTTATCCTCTTGTTACGACGAACTTCACTCTGAAACAGAATTGAACTTTTCAATATTTCAGACTTGTGATTCATTAAGTAAATACTCTTGTATCTACTCAAATCGTCATTGAAGTAAGAACATAATGATATCCACTGCGTGCCTCAGTACCCATTGGACTGCATACATCAAAATGTATCACTTCCAACAAGTTACTATCTTGTTTCATCTCAATGAAAACAAGGCCTTGCTCATGTAGTATGATTCGCATGTCACCAGTGATTCAAAATCAAGTGAGTATAAAGATCCATCAACATGGAGCCTCTTCATTCAATTAATACCAACATGACTCAAGCGGCAGTGCCACAAGTAAGTGGTACTATCATCATTACCTCGTATCTTTTGGCACCAGTATCATGAACATGTGTAACACTACGATCAAGATTCAGTAAACCTATTGAAGGTGATTATTCAAGCAAATAGAGTAACCATTATTCTCTTTAAATGAATAATCGTATTGCAATAAACACGATCCAATCATGTTCATGCTCAACGCAAGCACCAAATAACAATTATTTCGGTTTAACACCAATCCCGATGGTAGAGGGAGCGTGCGATGTTTTGATCAAATCAATCTTGGAAACACTTCCAACACGTATCGTCACCTCGCCTTTAGCTAGTCTCCGTTTACGCCGTAGCTATCATTTCGTGTTACTAATCACTTAGCAACCGAACCGGTATCCAATACCCTCATGCTACTAGGAGTACTAGTAAAGTACACATCAACATCATGTATATCAAATATACTTCTTTCGACTTTTGCCAGCCTTCTTATCTACCAAGCATCTAGAGTTGCTCCGTCTCAGTGACTGTTCCCCTCATTACAGAAGCACTTAGTCTCAGGTTTGGGTTTAATCTTGGGTCTCTTCATTAGTGCAACAACTGTTTTGCCGTTTCACGAAGTATCCCTTCTAGCCCTTGCCTTTCTTGAAACTTAGTGGTTTTACTAACCATCAACTATTGATGCTCCTTCTTGATTTCTACTTTCGCAGTGTCAAACATCGCGAATCACTCAAAGATCATTGTATCTATCCTTGATATGTTATAGTTCATCACGAAGCTCTCACAACTTGGTGGCAGTGGCTTTGGAGAACTATCACTATCTCATCTGGAAGATTAACTCCCACTTGATTCAAGCGATTGTCGTACTCAGACAATCTGAGCACACGCTCAACGATTGAGCTTTTCTCCTTTACTTTGTGGACAAAGAATCTTGTCGGAGGTCTCGTACCTCTCAACAAGGGCACAAGCATGAAATCACAATTTCATCTCTTTAGAACATCACGTATGTTCCGTGACGTTTCAAAACGTTTTCGGCGCCTTGCTTCTAAGACATTAAGTATTCTTGCACTGAACTATCGTGTAGTCATCAGAAACGTGTATGTCGGATGTTCACAGCATCCACAGACGATGCTCGAGGTGCAGCACACCGAGTGGTGCATTAAGGACATAAGCCTTCTGCGCAGCAACGAGGACAATCCTCGGTTTTACAGACTTAGTCTGCAAAGTTTGCTACTATCAACTTTCAACTAAATTTTCTCTAGGAACATATAAAAAACAGTAGAGCTATAGCGCAAGCTACATCATAATTCGCAAAGACCATTAGACTATGTTCATGACAATTAGTTCAATTAATCATATTACTTAAGAACTCCCACTCAAAAAGTACATCTCTCTAGTCATTTGAGTGGTACATGATCCAAATCCACTATCTCAAGTCCGATCATCACGTGAGTCAAGAATAGTTTCAGTGGTAAGCATCTCTATGCTAATCATATCAACTATACGATTCATGCTCGACCTTTCGGTCTCATGTGTTCCGAGGCCATGTCTGCACATGCTAGGCTCGTCAAGCTTAACCCGAGTGTTCCGCGTGTGCAACTGTTTTGCACCCGTTGTATGTGAACGTTGAGTCTATCACACCCGATCATCACGTGGTGTCTCGAAAGGAAGAACTGTCGCAACGGTGCACAATGGGTGAGAACACAATTTCGTCTTGAAATTTTAGTGAGAGATCACCTCATAATGCTACCGTCGTTCTAAGCAAGATAAGGTGCATAAAAGGATTAACATCACATGCAATTCATAAGTGACATGATATGGCCATCATCATGTGCTTCTTGATCTCCATCACCAAAGCACCAGCATGATCTTCTTGTCACCGGCGCCACACCATGATCTCCATCAACGTGTCGCCATCGGGGTTGTCGTGCTACTCATGCTATTACTACTAAAGCTACATCCTAGCAAAATAGTAAACGCATCTGCAAGCACAAACGTTAGTTTAAAGACAACCCTATGGCTCCTGCCGGTTGCCGTACCATCGACGTGCAAGTCGATATTATCTATTACAACATGATCATCTCATACATCCAATATATCACATCACATCGTTGGCCATATCACATCACAAGCATACCCTGCAAAAACAAGTTAGACGTCCTCTAATTTTGTTGTTGCATGTTTTACGTGGTGACCATGGGTATCTAGTAGGATCGCATCTTACTTACGCAAACACCACAACGGAGATATATGAGTTGCTATTTAACCTCATCCAAGGACCTCCTCGGTCAAATCCGATTCAACTAAAGTTGGAGAAACTGACACCCGCTAGTCATCTTTGAGCAACGGAGTTACTCGTAGCGATGGAACCAGTCTCTCGTAAGCGTACGAGTAATGTCGGTCCGAGCCGCTTCGATCCAACAATACCGCGGAATCAAGAAAAGACTAAGGAGGGCAGCAAATCGCACATCACCGCCCACAAAAACTTTTGTGTTATACTCGAGAAGACATCTACGCATGAACCTAGCTCATGATGCCACTGTTGGGGAATGTCGCATGGGAAACAAAATTTTTCCTACGCGCACGAAGACCTATCATGGTGATGTCCATCTACGAGAGGGGATGTGTGATCTACGTACCCTTGTAGACCGTATAGCAGAAGCGTTAGTGAACGCGGTTGATGTAGTGGAACGTCCTCACGTCCCTTGATCCGTCCCTCGAACTATCCCGCGATCAGTCCCACGATCTAGTGCCGAACGGACGGCACCTCCGCGTTCAGCACACGTACAGCTCGACGATGATCTCAGCCTTCTTGATCCAGCAAGAGAGACGGAGAGGTAGAAGAGTTCTCCGGCAGCATGACGGCGCTCCGGAGGTTGGTGGTGATCTTGTCTCAGCAGGGCTCCGCCGGGCTCCGCAGAAACGCGATCTAGAGGTAAAACCGTGGAGATATGTGGTCGGGCTGTCGTGGCAAAGTTGACTCAAATCAGCCCTAAAACCCCACTATATATAGGAGGAGGAAGGGGGAGCCTTGCCTTGGGGTCCAAGGACTCCCAAGGGGTCGTCCAAACCAAAGGGGGAAGGTCTCCCCCCCCAAACCGAGTCCTACTTGGTTTGGAAGGTGGAGTCCTTCTTCCCTTTCCCACCTCCTCTTTTTTTTCTTCTTTTCTCTTTGATTTTTCTTCCAATGCGCATAGGGCTCTTTTGGGCTGTCCCACCAGCCCACTAAGGGCTGGTGCGCCACCCTCAATGCCTATGGGCTTCCCCGGGGTGGGTTGCCCCCCCGGTGAACTCCCGGAACCCATTCGTCATTCCAGGTACATTCCCGGTAACTCCGAAAACCTTCCGGTAATCAAATGAGGTCATCCTATATATCAATCTTCATTTCCGGACCATTCCGGAAACCCTCGTGACGTCCGTGATCTCATCCGGGACTCCGAACAACATTCGGTAACCAACCATATAACTCAAATACGCATAAAACAATGTCGAACCTTAAGTGTGCAGACCCTGCGGGTTCGAGAACTATGTAGACATGACCCGAGAGACTCCTCGGTCAATATCCAATAGCGGGACCTGGATGACCATATTGGATCCTACATATTCTATGAAGATCTTATCGTTTGAACCTCAGTGCCAAGGATTCATATAATCCCATATGTCATTCCCTTTGTCCTTCGGTATGTTACTTGCCCGAGATTCGGTCGTCAGTATCCGCATACCTATTTCAATCTCATTTACCGGCAAGTCTCTTTACTCGTTCCGTAATACAAGATCCTGCAACTTACACTAAGTCACATTGCTTGCAAGGCTTGTGTGTGATGTTGTATTACCGAGTGGGCCCCGAGATACCTCTCCGTCACACGGAGTGACAAATCCCAGTCTCGATCCATACTAACTCAACGAACACCTTCGGAGGTACCTGTAGAGCATCTTTATAGTCACCCAGTTACGTTGCAACGTTTGATACACACAAAGCATTCCTCCGGTGTCCGTGAGTTATATGATCTCATGGTCATAGGAACAAATACTTGACACGCAGAAAACAGTAGCAACAAAATGACACGATCAACATGCTACGTCTATTAATTTGGGTCTAGTCCATCACATGATTCTCCTAATGATGTGATCCCGTTATCAAGCGACAACACTTGCCTATGGCCAGGAAACCTTGACCATCTTTGATCAACGAGCTAGTCAACTAGAGGCTTACTAGGGACAGTGTTTTGTCTATGTATCCACACAAGTATTGTGTTTCCAATGAATACAATTATAGCATGGATAATAAACGATTATCATGAACTAAGAAATATAATAATAACTAATTTATTATTGCCTCTAGGGCATATTTCCAACAGTACTCCCACAAATATTGAAAGCAATATTATCAATACCATAACTCCGGAGGAGTACATAAGGGATATTTATCAGCCTGTTTCAGACTCCGAAAACGAAGAGGTATGTGATTCGGTAAGTAAACCGACTCCAAAACTTTTCGAGTAGGAATTTTTCTCCGTTTTGGAATTTTTAGAAAAATAGAAAAAAAATTAAAGTAGTCCGGAAAGCGCACGAGGAGGCGACAAGCCCGCCAGGCGCGGGCCACCCACTGGCCGCAACTGGGGAGCTTGTGACCACCTCGTGTGCCTCCCGGACTCCGTTTTCTTGCGGAGTGATAACCCACAAGTATAGGGGATCGCAACATTTTCGAGGGTAGAGTAATCAACCCAAATTTATTGATTCGATTCAAGGGGAAGCACAAGAATATTCTCAAGTATTAGTAGCCGAGTTGTCAATTTTAACCACACCTGAAAGATTTAGTGTCTGCATCAAAGTATCAGTAGCTGATACGTCTCCAACGTATCTATAATTTTTGATGGTTTCATGCTATTATCTTGTCAAACTTTGGATGTTTTGCATGCCTTTTATATATTTTTTGGGACTAACTTATTAACTCAGTGCCAAGTGCCAGTTCCTATTTTTTCCATGTTTTTGATCCCTTTCAGAGGAGGATTTTGAACGGAGTCCAAACGGAATGAAACTGCCAAAAAGATTTTTTTCGGAACAGAAAAAGATCGGAGAGCTGGAGAATCACGGCAAGTGGGCACCAGGGACCTCACAAGCCCTCATGGCGCGGCCAGGGGCCCGCGCCCCCCTGGCTTGTGGGATCCCTGGGGCCCCTTTGCCCTAGGTTTTGCGCCTATATATCCCCAAAAATTCCACAAAAAATCAGGATATCATCGAAAGTACTTTTCCGCCGCCGCAAGCTTCTGTCTCCGCAAGATCCCATCCGGGGCACGTTCTGGTGCCCTGCCGGAGGGGGATTCAAATATGGAGGGCTTCTTCATCAACACCATGACCTCTCCGATGATGCGTGAGTAGTTCACCATAGACCTACGGGTCCATAGCTAGTAACTAGATGGCTTCTTCTCTCTCTTGGATCTTCAATACAAAGTTCTCCATGATCTTCATGGAGATCTATCCGATGTAATCTTCTTTTGCGGTGTGTTTGTCGAGATCCGATGAATTATGGATTTATGATCAGATTATCTATGAATCTTATTTGAGTTTCCTCTGATCTCTCTTATGCATGATTTCATATCCTTGTAATTCTCTTCGAGTTGTGGGTTTTGTTTGGCCAACTATATCTATGATTCTTGCAATGGGAGAAGTGCTTGGTTTTGGGTTCATACCGTGCGGTGACCTCACCCAGTGACAGAAGGGGTAGCGAGGCACGCATCATGTTGTTGCCATCAAGGGTAAAAAGATGGGGTTTTCATCATTGGTTTGAGATTATCCCTCTACATCATGTCATCTTGCTTAAGGCGTTACTCTGTTCGTCATGAACTCAATACACTAGATGCATGCTGGATAGTGGTCAATGTGTGGAGTAATAGTAGTAGATGCAGAAAGTATCGGTCTACTTGTCTCGGACGTGATTCCTATATGTATGATCATTGCCTTAGATATCGTCATGACTTTGCGCGGTTCTATCAATTGCTTGACAGTAATTTGTTCACCCACCGTGATATTTGCTATTTTGAGAGAAGCCTCTAGTGAACACTATGGCCCCCGGGTCTACTCCACACCATATTTTCAGTCTTACACTTTTCGTTGCACTTTCCGCCTTCAGATCTCACTTTGCGAGCAGCCTGCCCACAAGCCCCCTTGGTGAGATGGCGATGGCTCTCTCTCCCTCCCCCTCCTCCTCCTCCCACCTCCCTCTCCACGGCCTCTCCACTCCATTCAACCATGAAGATTTCTCCTGTTAATCAAGATGGAAGGGCTCCTACACTGGGATTTCTCACCAGGTGTAGCCCTGGCCAAACATGTGAGGCACAAGTTTGGCACCACGGTGCATTTCTCTTCTCCCCGGTCGGGCAAAGTTTCTTCTTGGTGGTTTCTTTCTCTTCGGCCTCCTTCCCTTTGAATGAAGACTCAGTGGGCATTGCTCTCCAATGCTGTTTGGGTGGTTTAAGTTCGGGTTTCTCTGTCCGAAAAATCTCTGTAAGAACTTTTTGGTTTAGTGTTGCCAACAACAAAGTGGGTCATTTCATCTATGGACTCAAAGACAGAGTATGGCCAGATTTTGTTTGTCATTTCCACCTATTCAAGGGACGTTATGCTCAGGCTATACATCATGATTATCATTGGCATGCTGATGAGGAATTGGTTGACATTTCGCCTAGGAGGTCTATGGCGATCAAAGCTAATCTAAGTTTTCTTAGGAAAGAGACTGTCAACGACCATACACCAGCTTTGAGTCACTCCTCGGATTTGGTTCAACTTGATCATATCAACTTTTGCAATCGTAATGGAGATGAAGCTTCTTCGTCACAAGCGGTAGTTCGTGCCCAAAGTGCAAGCAATGTGACACATGCAAATTTGAATTCCACAACGCCATCATCGGAGAAGAGCCCGCATATGCATTTAATGGAGAGTTATGTTGCCCTAGCGGATTTGGAGGACTTGGGATTAGCCTATGATTCTGATTTCCTCCCTTTGGGCAGTTTCCGCTTTCTGATTAATATTCCTTACCCGACAACACCTCAGTGTTTCTTAAAATCAGCTTTTAAATATGCGCCACAATCTTCGGAGTGGCCGCCGGTTTTAGAGGCTCGTCACAAAGCAGACTTAGCGCAAGCCCAATATTCTGTAGAGGAAATAGCGGGATTAGCCATTAATTGGCCGATTTTATTCTCGAGATGCCTTCAATGGGGCCATCATAAGCGTGACTGTTTCTCGTGATTGATTTTCATTAACTGCTCAGCCCCTGATCATAAGGTGATTGCTTTCCCGGCGCTTATTAAGCATCGTTTGTCGTCAGACACTACTACTACTCGGGCCATTAATACCAGAGATTGCAATCAATGCCAAGTTGTCGTTTCCCGCTCTCTTCCCTCTTAAGGCAAACGAAGTCAAGCTACTAGGTGCGACTGGTGTGGGGCCTATGGACACGCGGTGCAATCCTGTCTCAAGAGAGAAAAATCTTCTAAATGGATTTGGGTGCCTAAAGTTTCCATCTCTACCCCTCACGCTTCGAATTCTATGCCTTCCCCAACAAAGCTCATCACCCTCCTGTCCCCTCCGATACCACGGCCGTCGCTCCCTCCCCTGTCTTCTCCCACATCGCTGTCACCTCTGCTACCAACCACCTCCATTGCCATTGCCAACTACCCACTGAACCCAGTGTCGTTCCTCCCGCCGGGATTCGTCGTGGAACCTGGTCCGGCTGACAGAATCGTGAGAAGTGGCATGGTGGTAGGGACGATCCCACCCCTCAACCACGATTTCCTCGCGATTGCGGAGGCAAGCCACTACGTTCCTCTTCATCGTCGCGCAGCCATCCGCACTCAGATAGAAGGTTTGCTCCATGAATCCCAACTATTCACCACTGAATCTTCTGATCATCCATTGGGTATTGGGATCTTTGGGTTTGCGGATTCGTTTTTGAGAGATACCGCCATTGCCTCTCCCATAGAACTTGAGGAAGAAGACCTCCTCATCACCTTTGTACCGCACAATGAAGCTCTGAATCGCTGCAGCACTACCTTTGGGCCTGAACTTTGGATTATGTATTTCGGTTTCCCTTATGATTATCAAATAGAGTACTACATACAGAAATCCCTAGGTGGTTTTGGCTCTCTCATTTCCTGGTATAACCCGAGACAGGATAGAAGATTTGTACTGCTCAAGGTGAGAGTTCTCAATATGCGGTTAATCCCGAAAACTTTTGTAGTGTGGCAGCTTGGAGGAGCTAGAGACTGCTGGACTTTCCAAGTTACTATACTGCGTAGCAATGACTGGAATGGATTATTACCTGAAGTTCTCCCTGCAGGGGAGGAACCCCCTCTTCCTGATGGCAACCCACATCCCCAGTTTGGCCCTGACTTAACTACTGAGCAACTGTATCAGCAGCAAGTACATAACTGGCTTGTTCAGAATGCAACTCCGCCTAATGTGGTTCCCCCTGCTAATGTAGCCCCAAACCAGCAAGATCAGAATGATGGATGGGGTGTGTGGCCGGCTTCACCTCCACAAGCACCACAATTACCCCCATACCTGTATAATTTTCAAGCTTGGCTTGCTGCTCAGGGGCTCCAAGTGCAAGATGATTTGGTCCCTGAAGATAACATTTCAGATAGTGCCTCCCAAGCATGGAATGATGCTATCTCTTCTTCAAACAGCTCTGGTGGCCCAACTATCTCTGCTGGATCCCTGCCCCCATTAGTAATGCACTCTCAATAAATACAGCAGCAACACTCTGAGGGCCTTTTGAGGATATCTCTTGAAGTTCATAATGAGGGCATCCGTTTTGGTTTATTTGAACATGGAGAATCAGTGCTCACATTGCTGTTAACTGACCCAGCTCCAAGGCAGCAGTTGAATGACTTCAGTTTTAGGGCCATAAAACCTCTCTTACCTTCTAGAGGACCTTGGAATAATGGATATGGATTTAAGCATGAATGTCTAAATGTGGAATTTGCAGTGGCTATGGGAGAGGAGGGTCTGATTTTTAGCACCACCTGCTCTACACTCCCCATGATCAGCTCATCATCTGCAGTTGTGATTGAAGAGATATCCCCTGAGCAAACGCTGACACCAAGTCTAGAGCAGCCTGTCACACTGATGGAAACAGAGTACAACATGGGTCAGGAGCCACAAGTAAGCAGGATCTCCCAGAAGAACAAAGGCAAAATGAAGATCCAAGTGGACACTACTAACCTTCGCCGCAACTTGCGCTCAAACAAATATGATGGTTTTAAGATACCATCCTTGGCTGAGGGTAAGATCCATAAGTCCAAAGTTAAGCCCAGGCTGATCCCCAATATTGCAATACAAGATGCTACCCGTACCCTGAAGATCGAGGTGCCCCCTCCTACTGCCATTAACACTATGCAAGCCATTGGGACACACCTCTGTGCAATACCTGAAGCAGAATTTTCAGGTGAGGAGCTTCTTAGAGAAGAACCAGACTCTGGAGATGACCAAACTTAAGCTTGTGCTTGTGATGACACTTTTATCATTATTATGGTGCTTTTGAATCGTTGGAATGTCTTATGTTGGAACATTCGTGGTCTTAATTCTCCCAAAAAATATCTAGCTCTATCGAATGCTATTCGTGACAGTGGCTGCTCTATCATCTATTTACAAGAAACCAAAATGACGTTGTTTGATGATAATGCTTTGAGTTCCTTGTGTCCCAAACGCTTTGATAAATTTGCCTATATTCCCTCCAGAGGCGCTTCTGGTGGGCTAGTCATGATTTGGAACAGCAATATGTTCATAGGAGATACGTTTGTTGAAGAAGATTTCGCTCTAGGGGTTCAGTTTACATCTACACAATCAACGCATAAATGGAAACTACTGAATATATATGGCCCCTGCTAAGGGGAACAACGCGTTCGCTTCACAAACTGGCTCTTTGATCTTAATATTGATGCATCCGAGGACTGGCTAATCCTTGGGGACTTCAACTACATTAGGGCCCCAGCAAATCGTAATCTACCCGGAGGTGATATCCAAGACATGTTCACGTTCAACGAATTCATTAGCGAACAAGCGCTAATAGAGATTCCAATCAAAGGTAGAGCTTATACCTGGTCAAATATGCAACTAAACCCCCTCCTAGAACAACTAGACTGGTTCTTTACCTCTCTGAATTGGACCACTTCCTTTCCCAAAACCTTGGTACATCCCTTGGCTCGCCCTGTCTCAGATCATATACCCTGCTCGGTAGAGATTCAAACAAACATCCCACGAAACAAAACCTTCCGCTTTGAAACCTACTGGATTGCTCACCCAGGATTCATGGACACGGTGTCGCAAGCATGGAATAAACCCATCAAGCATGGTAGGGATAATAATGTGGCTGCGATAGTCTGTCAGAAACTCAAAGCGGTACGATTTGCGCTAAAACGCTGGAGCAGCAGTATCTCCCGCCTCAAAGTAGCAACTATCAACACCAACAAGACCTTGCTTGAGATAGATGCCATCGAAGACAAACGAATTCTCACAACACCCGAATGAAACTTCAGGCGCATTCTCAAAACTCACCTTCTCAGACTGTTGCAGTATCAGAAAGACTACTGGCAAAAAAGATGCACGACCAGATGGATCAAGTTTGGGGATGAGAATACCAAGTTCTTCCAAATGGTGGCGACTGAACGATATAGACGCAACTATGTGGCCATGCTCAAAACTGCGGGGGGAGTCGTGGTTGAGACACATGCAGACAGGGAAGTTCTCCTGTTCGACACCTACAGAACAAGGATGGGCACAACAAGATCACCAGACATACGATTTGATTTAACGCAGCTAAGGCGACAAGGGGTCGATTTTGAAGCCCTTACTGTCCCTTTTGAAAAGAAGTAAATTGACGCAGTAGTAAAAGAGATGCCAGCCGACAAAGCACCAGGGCCAGATGGGTTTAACGGGGCCTTTCTAAAAGCTTGCTGGCCTATCATCAAAAAGGACTTTTATGATCTCTATGATGAGTTCCATCAAGGTAGTCTAAGCTTAGAATCCCTCAATTATGGACACATCATGCTAATCCCGAAAATGGCTTCGCCTAAGACAGTAAACGACTATCTACCCATTACACTACTTAATTGCTGCCTCAAGATAATCACCAAGATACTGGCACAACGGCTTCAGAAAATCATTCTCCATATTGTGCATCAAAACCAGTACGGGTTCCTCCAAGGTAGATCTATTCATGATTGCTTGGCATGGGCTTTCGAGTACATTCATCAATGCCAAACCTGTCGGAAGGAGGTGGTTCTTCTTAATTTGGATTTCGCTAAAGCATTCGATACTGTTGAACATTCGGCCATGATCAACATCATGCAACACATGGGGTTTAACTCGAGGTGGATTCAATGGATCAAATGCATCTTCTCGTCAGGGAAATCATCGGTCCTGCTGGATGGCATCCCTGGTAAACAGTTTCCCTGCCGATGTGGGGTAAGACAGGGAGACCCTCTCTCCCCATTGATTTTTGTACTCGTGGCCGACCTCCTTCAAACTGAGATTAACAAACAGCTGAATCTTGGCACGTTATTGCACCCCATTGATCCTAGAGGTGATGTTGAGTTCCCAGTAATCCAATACGCCGATGACACCATCATCATCATGCCGGCATGCCCTGTCCAAGCTGCGAGAATGAAACAAATACTCAATGACTATGCTACGACTATAGGCCTCAAGATTAACTGTCAGAAATCAACTTTATTCCCTATTAATGTGACGACTGAAGTCTACAACACAATCATGTCGATCTTTGGATGCGCACAAGCAGCCATGCCATTCACTTATCTAGGGCTCCCGCTTGGTACGTCTAAGCCCACTGTCTCGGACATGACGCCGCTGGTCTGTAAAGCAGAGAGGAAAATCACGGCTGCCATGTTGCTGATGTCGCATGCGGGCAGATTAGCTCTGATGAACTCGCTCATCACATCGCTGCTTGTGTTTTCAATGGGGACTCTCAGAATCCCCGTGACAATTGTGGAGCAATTTGATAAGATCCCGAGGCGGTTCTTGTGGAGGAAGAAGATTGCGGATGGGTTTAAGAGAAATGCCCTCGTAGCCTGGGAATCGGTTTGCCGCCCCAAATAAAATGGGGACCTGGGGGTCTTGAATCTCAAGCTGCAGAATGATGCCATGCTCCTGAAGATGCTACACAAATTCTACAACCGAAGAGAAATCCCATGGGTGTCGCTGATCTGGAACACACACTATAATGATGCAATACCCCATGCACGAGATCAATGTGGCTCTTTTTGGTGGCGGGAACTGACTAAACTTATGCCGGTATTCCGAGGGATAATGCGGGTCAGGATCAACAATGGGCTCTCATCGCTCTTTTGGAAGGATGACTGGAACAATGTCGTCTATGCAGAAAAGTCCCCCCGTGCTTTCTCTTTCGCTAGCTCTGAGGATGTCTCGGTTCAGACCTTCCTCAGGACAAGCTCGCTGCAGGAAGCTTTCTCGCTGCTGCCGTCGGAACAAGCGCATGAGGAGCTCAAGGTGATGCAGCATGAAATTAGAAGTGTTCAACTAAACCCTAGAGGAGATGACTGGATATGTGCCTGGGGGGCCGACACTTTTATGATGGCGGCGTACCGTCGGTTCTACTACGGAGGAGCCACGGTCCATGCGGCATTTAACTGGTTGTGGAAAACGAAATGTGTCCCAAAGATCAAGGTGTTCGGATGGTTCTTACTGATGGACATACTTAATATGCGGAATATGCTCAAACGAAGGCATTACAATATCGGGTCTACTTTGGACTGCATGTTGTGTGACCAACGCGTGGAGGAAACCCTTGAACACCTCTTCTTCGAATGTTACTTTAGCCCATGTTGTTGGGATATGCTAAACATCAAATGGTCAGATCGACGACATAGGCTGGAGATACTACAACATGAGAGGACGATGCACCCCCGGAGCATGTTCATGGAGATTTTCCTAGTGGCGGCCTGGAGCCTATGGAAGGAACGAAATAACAAGTGCTTTGAAGGTATAACCCCCTCTCTAGGGGCTTGGCAATGTATTGTAGGCTTCTCCAACCTTAAATATCGTGTGCCTGCTAGCAAGGTGTAGATCATAGATGACATTGTTGCAAACTTAGTTGACGCCTCCTAATATGTAAATCTTTCCTACCCACCCCACACCCCCCTCCCACACCCACACCCCCCATGTATATGTGTAATTGTTGGCTTTATATATACATGCAGTAGGAACATATCCTACTGTCTTACATTAAAAGAAAAGATCTCACTTTGCAAACAATCTTGAAGGGATTGACAACCCCTTTGAAGCGCTGGGTGCAAGCTCGTTTGTGTTTGCGCAGGTACTCTAGACTTGACGAGACCCTCCTACTGGATTGATACCTTGGTTCTCAAACTGAGGGAAATACTTACTGCTCCTTTGCTGCATCACCCTTTCCTCTTCAAGGGAAAAACCAATGCAAGCAAGTCTCCGGCAACGTGTCAATTTCTGGCGCTGTTGTTTGAGAAGTAGCAAGAAGAATTTCTGGCGCCGTCGCCGGGGAAGAAGATCAAGTCAAGAACTCATCCAAGTAGGTGTCGCAAACTCATCTCTTGCATTTACTTTGTTTGCCAGATGCCTCTCGTTTTCCTCTCCCCCACCTCACCAATTTGCCTTTTTCGTTTGCCTTTTTTCGTTTGCCTTTTTTTCGCCTTTTTCTCGCTTGCTTTCTGTTCGCTTTTGTGCCATGTGCCTTCAATATGCTTGCATCTTCGCTTGCTGAAAATCTAGTGATATGGATCCTCATCCACTTGCCAATCTCTATAAGAGATCCAATTATGTTGATCCAATTGCTAGTGAGTTGAGTGCACTTGACTTTCTCTATGGAGTTTTGCTTGAGATGCGTGAATCTGAAAATTGTGAGGAAGAAATTTATGAAGTGATTCACGAGGGCTCCTTGGATGAAAAGCATGATTGCAATGGTTTCACTATAAATTCTATTAGTGACAATCATGCTAAAAATATGCAAAACCCTAAGCTTGGGGATGCTAGTTTTGCTTTGACCACTACTTGTTGCAATGATATTTGCAATAATATTGAAGGTGGGTTTGGAGAAGTCATGACTTTAGTTGATGATAATCCCACTATTTTTGAAGAGCGTTGATACGTCTCAAACGTATCTATAATTTTTGATGGTTTCACGCTGTTATCTTGTCTTCTTTGGTTGTTTTATGTACCTTTTATATCTTTTTTAGGACTAACTTATTAATTCAGTGCCAAGTGCCAGTTCCTGTTTTTTTCATGTTTTTGACTCTTTTCAAATGTGATTTTGGAATGGAGTCCAAACAGAAGAAAAACCCCGAAATGATTTTTTCCCGAACGGAAGAAGACCACGGGGCTTTTGGACCAAGCCAGGTGGGCTCCAGGGAGCCCACAAGCCCCCACTCCGCCACCAGGGGGGAGGCGGCGGTGGGCAGGCTTGTGGCCTCCCTGGCCGCCCCCTGACCAAGGTCTTTGGCCTATAAATTCCCAAATATTCCGCAAAAAATCAGGGGAGCCTCGAAAATACTTTTCCGCCGCCGCAAGCTTCCGTTTCCGCGAGATCTCATCTGGAGACCCTTCCCGGTGCCCTGCCGAAGGGGACTTTGGAGTTGGAGGGCTTCTTCATCATCATCATTGCCCCTCCAATGACTCGTGAGTAGTTCACTTTAGACCTACGTGTCCGTAGTTAGTAGCTAGATGGCTTCTTCTCTCTCTTGGATCTTTAATACAAAGTTCTCCACGATCTTCGTGGAGATCTATCCGATGTAATCTTCTTTGGCGGTGTGTTTCGAGATCCGGTGAATTGTGGATTTGTGATCAGATTATCTATGATATATATTTGAGTCTTTGATGATTTCTTATATGCATGATTTGATACCATTGTAAGTCTCTCAGAGTCTTGGGTTTTGTTTGGCCAACTAGATCTATGATTCTTGCAATGGGAGAAGTGCTTGGTTTTGGGTTCTACCATGTGGTGACCTTTCCTAGTGACAGTAGGGGCAGCAAGGCACACATCAAGTAGTTGCCATCAAGGGTAAAAAGATGGGGTTTTTATCATTGGTTTGACATTATCCCTCTACATCATGTCATCTTGCTTAAGGCGTTACTCTGTTCTTATGGACTTAATACACTAGATGCATGCTGGATAGCGGTCGACGTGTGGAGTAATAGTAGTAGATGCAGAAAGTATCGGTCTACTTGTTTCGAACGTGATGCCTATAGAAACAATCATTGCATAGATATCTTCACGACTTTGCGCGGTTCTATCAATTGCTCGACACTAATTTGTTCACCCACCGTCTACTTGCTTTCATGAGAGAAGCCACTAGTAAACACTACGGCCCCCGGGTCTATTCACATCCATCTTTTACACCTCCGCTTTTACTTTGCTTTGTTACTTTGTTGCTTTCATTTCTCACTTGGCAAACAATCTATAAGGGATTGACAACCCCTTCATAGCGTTGGGAGCAAGTTTTTGTGTTTGTGCAGGATCTTGAGATACTCCTCCACTGGATTGATACCTTGGTTCTCAAACTGAGGGAAGTACTTACCAGCGCTACGCTACATCACCCTTTCCGCTTCGAGGGAACACCAACGCAAGGCTCCAAGGCCACAGGGGAAATCCTTTGCATACTTGCCTAGGAAGTCCCTTAAGGCGTAGCCGCAGCTGAAGGATTCCTGGTGCCGTTGCTGAGGAGTATCAAGCAACACTCCTATTTCTGGCGCCGTTGGAAGGTCTTTTTTTGAAGTAGCAGAAGTATTTCTGGCGCCGTTGCCGGGGAGGAGCACGTCAAGATAATTTCCCGACAACGTGCCTATTTCTAGCGCCGTTGTCGGGGAGGAGAAATCAAGATCTATCCAAGTAGGTCTCACAAACTCTTCTCTTGCATTTACTTTTGTTGCCAGTTGCCTCTCGTTTTCCTCTCCCCCACTTCACATTTGCCGTTTTCATTTGCCTTTCATCTTCGCTGTTTTCTTTTACCCTTGCCGTTTTCCTTTGTCGGTTTCTTGCTTGCTTGTGTGCTTGTTTGTTTGTTGAAGACATCATGTCTGAAAACACCAAACTTTGCGACTTCTCGAGCACTAATAATAACTATTTTATTAGTACTCCGATTGCTCCCTCCACTAGTGCGGAATCGTATGAAATCAACGCAGCTTTGCTGAATCTTGTTATGAAAGAGCAATTCTCTGGCCTTCCTAGTGAAGATGCCACATCGCATCTCAATACCTTCATTGAGCTTTGCGATATGCAAAAGAAAAGAGATGTGGATAATGACGTGATTAAGTTGAAACTTTTTCCTTTCTCGTTGCGAGATCGCGCAAAAACTTGGTTTTCTTCTTTGCCTAAAAATAGTATCGATTCTTGGGATAGATACAAAGATGCTTACATATCCAAGTATTTTCCGCCGGCTAAGATCATCTCCTTACGTAACGATATCGACTAGTCTGTTTTTTACAGATTCTATTTTTGTTGAGTTGGTTGCTTGTTTTGATGAAACTATGGTTAGTATCGGGGGGGTACTAGCCATGGAAAAGTGAGAATACAGTAGCCCAACACCAATATAGATAGAATTCAAGTTTGCTACAGTACCAAAAGAAGTGATAGTTTGTTTTCTTGTGCTAATGTTATCACGAGTTTCTGTTTAAGTTTTGTGTTGTGAAGTTTTCAAGTTTTGGGTGATGTTCTCATGGACAAAGAGATCAGGAGTGGAAAGAGCTCAAGCTTGGGGATGCCCAAGTCATCCCAAGCCAAATTCAAGGACACCAAAAAGCCTAAGCTTGGGGGTGCCCCGGGAAGGCATCCCCTCTTTCATCTTCAATCCATCGGTAACACTACTTGGAGCTATATTTTTATTCACCACATGATATGTGTTTTGCTTGGAGCGTCTTGTATCTTAGGAGTCTTTTCTTTTTGTTGTGTCACAATCATCCTTGCTGCACACCTTTTTGAGAGAGAGAGATACATGCACTCATCGTGATTTTGCTAGAATGCTCATGGTGCTTCACTTATATCTTTTGAGCTAGATACTTTTGCTGTTTGTGCTTCACTTATATCTTTTAGAGCACGGCGGTGCGTGCCTTGTTAGTTGGCCTATGCTATTAAAGTAGTCCCAAAGGTGATAGGTACCCAAAGAGGATGCAAAAACCTCCATCTTCATGTGCATTGAGTAGAAAGAGAAGTCTTGATTCCTCTCCATTAGTTTTGAGACGTGGATTTGGTAATATTAAGAGCTATGTTAGTAGGGTGTTGTGAATCTAGAAATACTTGTGTTGAAGTTAGTGATTCCCGTAGCATGCACGTATGGTGAACTGCTATGTTAGGAAGTCAGAGCATAATTGATCTATTGATTGTCATCCTTTGTGTTGAGGTCGGGATTGCGCGATGGTTAACACCTACCAACCCTTCCCCTAGGAGTATGCGTTTAGCACTTTGTTTCGATTACTAATAAAAACTCTCGCAACAAGTATGTGAGTTCTTCATGACTAATGTGATTCCACGGTATAGATGCACTTTCACCTTCCACCATTGCTAGCCTCTCTAGTGCTGCGCAATTCTCGCCGGTACACAAACCCACCATATGCCTTCCTCAAAACAGCCACCATACCTACCCACTATGGCATTTTCATAGCCACTCCGAGATATATTGTCATGCAACTCCCACCGTTCCGTCTCATGACTTGTGCCGTCACTCTCATATTGCCATTGCATGATCATAAGATAGCTAGCGAGATGTTCCAACATCATACGCCATTCTAGATCGTTGCACATCCTGGTACACTGCCGGAGGCATTTCCTATAGAGTCGTCATCATTTTGAGCTTTGAGCTGTGAGTAAATAAAATTGTGATGATCATCATTATTAGAGCATTGTCCCATGCGAGGAAATAAAAAAAGAGAAGAGGCCGAAGAGCCCCCCCCCCCCAAAAAAAAGAGGCCAAGAGCCCAAATAAAAAAAGAGAGAAAAAGAGAGAAGGGACAATACTACTATCTTTTTCCACACTTGTGCTTCATAATAGCACCAGGTTCTTCATGATTGAGAGCTTCTTGCTTTGTCACTACCATATGCTAGTGGGAATCTTCATTATATAACTTGGCTTGTATATTCCAATGATGGGCTTCCTCAAAATTGCCCTAGGTCTTCGTGAGCAAGCAAGTTGGATGCACACCCACTAGTTCTCCTTTTGAGCTTTCACATACTTATAGCTCTAGTGCATCTCTTGTATGGAAATCCATACTCATTCACATTGATATCTATTAATGGGCATCTCCATAGCCCTTTGATACGCCGAGTCAATGTGACCATCTCCTCCTTTTTTGTCTCACAACCACCACCACACTCTATTCCACCTATAGTGCTATATCCATGGCAAGCGCTCATGTATTGCGTGATAGTTATAAAAAGTTTGAGAAAGTAAGAGTGCGAAAACAATTACTTGACCAATACCGGGGTTGTGCATGATTTACATTAGTTGTGTGAGGATGATGGAGCATAGCCAGATTATATGATTTTGTAGGGATACCTTCCCTTGGACTTGTTATTTTGAAAGTTCATGATTACCTTGCTAGTTTGCTTGAAGTATTATTGTTTTCATGTCAATAGCAAACTATTAATTCGAATCTTACGGATCTGAACATTCATGTCATGTGAAAGAAGTTGCAAAGGACAACTATGCTAGGTAGCATTCCACATCAAAAATTCATTCTTTATCACTTCCCTACTCGAGGACGAGCATGAGTTAAGCTTGGGGATGCTTGATACGTCTCCAACGTATCTCTAATTTTTGATGGTTTCATGCTATTATCTTGTCAAACTTTGGATGTTTTGCATGCCTTTTATATATTTTTTGGGACTAACTTATTAACTCAGTGCCAAGTGCCAGTTCCTGTTTTTTCCATGTTTTTGACCCCTTTCAGAGGAGGATTTTGAACGGAGTCCAAACAGAATGAAACTGCCAAAAAGATTTTCTCCGGAACAGAAAAAGATTGGAGAGCCGGAGAATCAGGGCAGGGGCCACCAGGGACCCCACAAGCCCTCATGGCGCGGCCACGGGGGCCCGCGACCCCCTGGCTTGTGGGCTCCCTAAGGCCCCTTTGCCCTAGATTTTGCGCCTATATATCCGCAAGAATTCCACAAAAAATCAGGAGATCATCGAAAGTAATTTTCCGCCGCCGCAAGCTCTTGTCTCCGCAAGATCCCATCTGGGGCACGTTCTGGTGCCCTGCTGGAGGGGGATTCGGATACAGAGGGCTTCGTCATCAATTCCATGACCTCTCCGATGATGCGTGAGCAGTTCACCATAGACCTACGGGTCCATAGCTAGTAACTAGATGGCTTCTTCTCTCTCTTGGATCTTCAATACAAAGTTCTCCATGATCTTCATGGAGATCTATCCGATGTAATCTTCTTTTGCGGTGTGTTTGTCGAGATCCGATGAATTGTAGATTTATGATCAGATTATCTATGAATCTTATTTGAGTTTCTTCTGATCTCTCTTATGCATGATTTCATATCCTTGTGATTCTCTTCAAGTTGCGGGTTTTGTTTGGCCAACTAGATCTATGATTCTTGCAATGGGAGAAGTGCTTGGTTTTGGGTTCATACCGTGCTGTGACCTCACCCAGTGACAGAAGGGGTAGCGAGGCACGCATCATGTTGTTTCCATCAAGGGTAAAAATATGGGGTTTTCATCATTGGTTTGAGATTATCCCTCTACATCATGTCATCTTGCTTAAGGCATTACTCTGTTCATCATGAACTCAATACACTAGATTCATGTTGGATAGCGGTCGATGTGTGGAGTAATAGTAGTAGATGCAGAAAGTATCGGTCTACTTGTCTCGGACGTAATGCCTATATGTATGATCATTTCCTTAGATATCGTCATGACTTTGCGCGGTTCTATCAATTGCTCGACAATAATTTGTTCACCCACCATGATATTTTCTATTTTGAGAGAAGCCTCTAGTGAACACTATGGCCCCCGGGTCTACTCGACACCATATTTTTAGTCTTACACTTTTCGTTGCACTTTCCGCCTTCAGATCTCACTTTGCAAACAATCTTGAAGGGATTGACAACCCCTTTGAAGCGTTGGGTGTAAGCTCGTTTGTTTTTGCGCAGGTACCTTTGGACTTGACGAGACCCTCCTACTGGATCGATACCTTGGTTCTCAAACTGAGGGAAATACTTACTGCTCCTTTGCTGCATCACCCTTTCCTCTTTAAGGGAAAAACCAACGCAAGCAAGTCTCCGTCAACGTGTCAATTTTTGGCACTGTTGTTTGAGAAGTAGCAGTAACAAAGTAGTATGATAGCAACAGTAGCAACAGTAACCAGTAGTAGCAAAGTAACAGTAGTAGCAACAGAGTAACACTAGTAGAAACAAAAATAGTAGCGACAAAGTAACGTACCAAGGACCAGTAGGAAAGACTCGTAGGCATTGGATCATTGATGGATGATTATGCCGGATGTGATTCATCATGTAACAGCTATAACACGGAGAGATAAGTAACTAGCTCCCGTTCATCAATCTACTGTAGGCATGTATTCAGTATGTAGTCATACGTGCTTAGGGAAAAGAACTTGCATGCCATCTATTGTCCATCCCTCCCGTGGCAGCGGGGTCCTAATGGAAACTACGAGATATTAAGGTTCTCCTTTTAATAAAGAACCGTACCAACGCATTAACACTTGGTGAATACATGAACTCCTCATACTATGGTCATCTCCGGGAGTGGTTCCCACTATTGTCACTCCGGGGTTGCCGAGTCATAACACATAGTAGGTGACTACAACTTGCAAGATAGGATTTAAAACACACATATATTGGCGACAACATAATAGGTTCAGATCTGAAATCATGGCACTCGGGCCCTAGTGACAAGCATTAAGCATGGCAAAGTAGTAGCAACATCAATCTCAGAACATAGTGGATACTAGGGATCAATCCCCGTCAAAACTAACTCGATTACATGATAGATCTCATCCAACCCATCACCGTCTAGCAAGCCTACAATGAGATTACTCACGAACGGTGAAGAGCATCATGGAATTGGCGATGAAGGAAGGTTGATGATGACGATGGCGATGATTTCCCCTCTCCGGAGCCCAGAACAGACTCCAGATCTACCCTCCAGAGGAAGAACAGGAGCTGGCGGCTCCTCCGTATTGTAAAACGCGATGAATCCTTCTCTCTGATTTTTTTTTCCGGACGAAACGGACTATATAGAGCTGGATTGAGAGGCGGTGGAGCTTTGTGGGCCCCACAAGCCTGCTAGGCGCGGCCAGGGGGGCCCGTGCCTGGTGGGCTTGTGGGCTCACGGCTCCACTCCCTCCGCTGATTCTTGTGCCAGTATTTTTCATAAATCCCAGAAAAATTCTCCGTAAATTTTCAGGTCATTCCGAGAACTTTTGTTTCTGCACAAAAACAACACCATGGCAATTCTGCTGAAAACAGCGTTAGTCCGGGTTAGTTCCATTCAAATCATGCAACTTAGGGTCCAAAACAAGGGCAAAAGAGTTCGGAAAAGTAGATACGACGGAGACGTATCAACTCCCCCAAGCTTAAAGCCTTGCTTGTCCTCAAGCAATTCAGTTGACAAACTGAAAGAGACAAAAGAGAAACTTTGACGAACTATGTTTGATCTTGTTGTTGCAACAATGTCTAACTCATAACCAGAATTTCAGCAAGATCACAAGCTAACCACATAAGCAAATGACATCTAGGTCTCACGGTAAACTCATATGAATGGCATAATCATCTAGCGAGCAAATAATAATAAGTCTCAAACGTCAACACTTCAATCAAAACAATCATGAAGCAGTACGAACAGATGGTATCTCGCTAGCTGTTTCTGAGACCGCAAAATATAAATGCAGAGCACCTTCGAAGACCAAGGGCTGACTAAACATTGTAATTCATGGCAAAGAAGATCCAGTCACAGTCATACTCAACACAGTTAAAAGCAAAGCATAAAAATGACAGAGGTGCTCTCTAATTGGTGCTTTTATAAGAGGAGGATGACTCAACAAGAACATAAATAGACAGGCCCGTCGCAGAGGGAAGCATTGATTTGCAAAGGTGCCAGAGCTCAAGCTTTGAAAACAGAGATAATAATTTTGGGTGGCATGCTTTCATTGTCAACACAATGACTAAGAGTTCTCAACATCTTCCACGCTACACATGCTATAGGCGGTTCCCAAACAGAGAAGTAAAGTTTTGACTCCCCCACCACCAATCAATCACACTCCACGACTAGCCGAATCCTCGGGTGCCGTCCATACAAACATCAATCCAGGGGGAGTTTTGTTTGCAATTATATTTTCGATTTGAGCATGGAACTGGGAATTCCAATTACCGGACCCTTTCTCGTGAATGATAGTGAATAAACACATATCGAGGATAACACGCCTAGCATGGAAGATACTGATAGCCCCCTGTCACCACATGAGTGGTTCGGGCACGCAAAATAGATTATTTCTTGAAGGTTTAGAGAGTGGCACATGCAAATGTACTTGGAAAGGCATGTAGATACCGCATATAGGTAGGTATGGTGGACTCATATGGAACAACTTTGGGTTTATGGAGGTGGATGCACAAGCAGTATTCCCGCTGAGTACAAGTGAAGGCTAGCAAAAGACTGGGAAGCGACCAACTAGAGAGCGACAACAGTCATCAAAATGCATTGAGATTAACTAACATTGAGTGCAAGCATGAGTAGGACATAAATCACCATGAACATGAATATCATAGAGGCTATGTTGATTTTGTTTCAACTACATGCGTGAACATGCGCCAAGTCAAGCCACTTGAATCATTCAAAGGAGGATACCATCCTATCACACTACATCATAGTCATCTCAAAATTCTTGTGGGCATCCAAGACAAACCATTATAAGCTTCTAGCTAAGTAAGCATGGCATCAGCAACTATGATCTCTAAGTTGTCATTGCAAACATGTTTCTCTCACAACAAAGCTAAATCAGGCATGATGAGCTACTCATATTTACAAAAACAAAATAGATCGAGTTCATACCAGCTTTTCCAGGCTCAGTAACTTCATCATATATCGTCATTATTGCCTTTCACTTGCACGACCGAACGATGTGAACAATAATAAGCATGCTCGTGCATTGGACTACGCTGGAATCTACAGGCAAACACAAATGAGAAGACAAAGTAATATGGCTCTTTAACAAATAAACAGATATGCATGCGAGAGCCACTAAACATTGTAACCATGGTCTTCTACCTTGACCCAAAGAAAAAGAAGACTATTTACATAGGAAAGCTCCCAACAAGCAAAGGAAGAAAAAGAAAATATTTTTGTTGTTTTTTAAAACAGACAGACACACGAAACGAAAACGAGAAAAAGAAATAAACTAGCATGGATGATACAGTGGCAAAGTGTGAACACCGACGAACAAAGTGAAAGCATAAGCAAGAATGTAAAGTTGGTGAGAAACACGTACTCCCCCAAGCTTAGGCTTTTGGCCTAAGTTGGTCTACTCCCATGGAGGGAAATAACCAGCTCCGGGATACTCCTAAGTGGACTGAGGATGCCATTGCTGCGTGAGCTCCTCTAGCTCCCACTGATAGACTGGCGTCTGGTACTCGACTGCTGGCTCGGGCACGGGCACTTGTGGTTGGGCTAGGCCCCAATATGCGTAGATGTCCGAGGGCATAATAATGTGCCTGCGTGCATGAAGATTGAACAAAGAAGGAGTAGGCAAAGTAATAGTCTCACAAGTACCTGATACGTCTCCAACGTATCTATAATTTTTTATGGTTTCATGCTATTATCTTGTCAAACTTTGGATGTTTTGCATGCCTTTTATTTATTTTCTGGGACTAAGTTATTAACTCAGTGCCAAGTGCCAGTTCCTGTTTTTTCCATGTTTTTGACCCCTTTCAGAGGAGATTTTGAAACGGAGTCCAAACGGAAGAAAATCCCCGAAAAGATTTTTTATGGAATGGAAGAAGATCGGAGAGCTTGGGGGCTAAGCCAGAAGAGCCCCAGGGGCCCCACAAGCCCCCACCCCGCGGCCAGGGGGGCGCGCCATGCAGGCTTGTGGGCCCCCTGGAGGTCCCCTGACCTAGATCTTGCGCCTATAAATTCCCAAATATTCCCGAAAAATCAGGGGAGCATCGTAATCACTTTTCCGCCGCCGCAAGCTTCTGTCTCCGCAAGATCCCATATGGGGCACGTCCTGGTGCCCTGCCGGAGGGGGGATTCGGATACAGAAGGCTTCTCCATCAACATCATGACCTCTCCGATGATGCGTGAGTAGTTCACCATAGACCTATGGGTCCATAGCTAGTAACTAGATGACTTCTTCTCTCTCTTGGATCTTCAATACAAAGTTCTCCATGATCTTCATGGAGATCTATCCGATGTAATCTTCTTTTGCGGTGTGTTTGTCGAGATCCAATGAATTGTGGATTTATGACCAGATTATCTATGAATCTTATTTGAGTTTCTTCTGATCTCTCTTATGCATGATTTCATATCCTTGTAATTCTCTTCGAGTTGTGGGTTTTGTCTGGCCAACTAGATCTATGATTCTTGCAATGGGAGAAGTGCTTGGTTTTGGGTTCATACCGTGCGGTGACCTCATCCAGTGACAGAAGGGGTAGCGAGGCACGTATCGTGTTGTTGCCATCAAGGGTAAAAAGATGGGGGTTTTCATCATTGGTTTGAGATTATCCCTCTACATCATGTCATCTTGCTTAAAGCGTTACTCTGTTCGTCATGAACTCAATACACTAGATGCATGCTGGATAGCGGTCGATGTGTGGAGTAATAGTAGTAGATGCAGAAAGTATCGGTCTACTTGTCTCGGACGTGATGCCTATATGCTAGATCATTGCCTTAGATATCGTCATGACTTTGCGCGGTTCTATCAATTGCTCGACAGTAATTTGTTCACCCACCGTAATACTTGCTATTTTGAGAGAAGCCTCTAGTGAACACTATGGCCCCCAGGGTCTACTCCACACCATATTTTCAGCCTTACACCTCTTTTACTTCGTTGCACTTTCCGCCTTCAGATCTCACTTTTGCAAACAATCTTGAAGGGATTGACAACCCCTTTGAAGCATTGGGTGCAAGCTTGTTTGTGTTTGTGCAGGTACTCTAGACTTGACGAGACCCTCCTTCTGGATCAATACCTTGGTTCTCAAACTGAGGGAAATACTTACTGCTCTTGTGCTGCATCACCCTTTCCTCTTCAAGGGAAAAACCAACGCAAGCCCAATCTCTGTCAACGTGTCAATTTTTGGCGCTGTTGTTTGAGAAGTAGTAGAAGGATTTCTGGCGCCGTTGTTGGGGAGGAAGATCAAGTCAAGAACTCATCCAAGTAGGTGTCGCAAACTCATCTCTTGCATTTACTTTGTTTGCCAGTTGCCTCTAGTTTTCCTCTCCTCCACTTCACAATTTGCCTTTTTCGTTTGCCTTTTTTGTTCGCCTTTTAGTTCGCCCTTTGTTTCGCTTGCTTTCTGTCTGCTTGTGTTGCCATGTGCCTTCAATATGCTTGCATCTTCGCTTGCTGAAAATCTAGTGATATGGATCCTCACCCACTTGCTAATCTCTTTAAGAGATCCACTTATGTGGAACCAATTGCTAGTGAGTTGAGTGCACTTGACTTTCTCTATGGAGTTTTGCTTGAGATGCGTGAATCTGAAAATTGTGATGAAGAAATTTATGAAATGATTCACGAGGGCTCCTCGAATGAAAAGCATGATTGCAATGATTTCATTGTGAATTCTATTAATGACAATCATGCTAAAAATATGCAAACCCCTAAGCTTGGGGATGTTAGTTTTGTTATGTCCACTACTTGTTGCAATGATATTTGCAATAATATTGAAAGTGGGTTTGGAGAAGTCGTGACTTTAGTCGATGATAATCCCACTATTTTTGAAGACCGTCAACTTTGCATACATGTGGATCATGAAAAGAATATCCTTTGTGATATCTATATTGTTGAATTTGATTATGATCCCACATGTAATTGCTACGAGAGAGTAAAATATTGTGGTAGAAACTTTCATGTTACCAAATTGCCTCTCGTTATGTGGAGATTGCTATTGTCTCTTTCTTCTTCCTTGCATATGGTAACTATTGGTTGTATTGACAATCTGTTTTCCTATAAAATGCCTATGCATAGGAAGTATGTTAGACTTAGATGTGATTTTCACATGTTTCATGATGCTCTCTTCGTGTCTGATTGCTATCTTTTGTGCGAGCATCATTGAATTATCAATGCCTAGCTAAGGGCGTTAAACAATAACGCATGTTGGGAGGCAACCCAATGAATTTATTTTTTTCTTTCTGTTTTGGTGCGTCCACACTTTCATAATTCTGTTGTGATTGTGTTTTTTGTGTTTCTTTTTGTGTTTGAGCCAAGCAAAACCTTTATGATTAGTCTTGGTAATGGTTGTTTGATCCTGCTGGAAAAAGACAGAAACTTTTCGCTCACGAGATGATTTTTCATTTTTATTCAGAAAGAGATTTTGAGTTGATTCTTTTTGCTGCTGATTGATATGCTTTTTCCCCAGACCTTCGTAATATTTCATATTTTTTGAGGTAACAGAAGTATACGAAGTATACAGATTGCTACAGACTGGTCTGTTTTTGACAGATTCTGTTTTTTCTTGAGTTGGTTGCTTGTTTTGATGAAACTATGGTTAGTATCGAGGGTACTAGCCATGGAAAAGTGAGAATACAGTAGCCCATCATCAATATAGATGGAATTCAAGTTTTCTACAGTACCAAAAGAAGTGGTAGTTTGTTTTCTTGTACTAATGCTATCACAAGTTTCTGTCTAAGTTTTGTGTTGTGAAGTTTTCAAGTTTTGGGTGACGTTCTCATGGACAAAGAGATAAGGAGTGGAAAGAGCTCAAGCTTGGGGATGCCCAAGGCACCCCGAGGCAAATTCAAGGACACCAAAAAAGCCTAAGCTTGGGGATGCCCCGGGAAGGCACCCCCTCTTTCGTCTTCAATCCATCGGTAACATTACTTGGAACTATATTTTTATTCACCACATGATATGTGTTTTGCTTGGAGCGTTTTGTACCATAGGAGTCTTTTCTTTTTGTTGTGTCACAATCATCCTTGCTACACACCTTTTTTAGTAGAAAGAGAAGTTTCGATTCCTCTCAATTAGTTTTCACACATGGATTCGGTAATATTGAGAGTTATGTTAGTAGGGTGTTGTGAATCTAGAAATACTTGTGTTGAAGTTAGTGATTCCCGTAGCATGCACGTATGGTGAACCGCTATGTTAGGAAGTCGGAGCATAATTGATCTATTGATTGTCATCCTTTGTGTTGAGGTCGGGATCACACGATGGTTTACACCTACCAACCCTTCCCCTCGGAGTATGCGTTTAGCACTTTGTTTCGATTACTAATAAAAACTTTCACAATAAGTATGTGAGTTCTTCATGACTAATGTGAGCCCATGGTATAAATGCTCTTTCACCTTCCACCATTGCTAGCCTCTCTAGTGGCGCGTAATTCTCACCGGTACACAAACCCACCAAATTCCTTCCTCAAAACAGCCAGCATACCTACCTACTATGGCATTTTCATAGCCATTCCGAGATATATTGCCATGCAACTACCACTGTTCTGTCTCATGACTTGTGCCATCACTCCCATATTGCCATTGCATGATCATACTAGATCGTTGCACATCCCGGTACACTACCGGAGGCATTTCCTATGGAGTCATCATCATTGTGATCGTTGAGCTTTGAGTAACTAAAAAGTGTGATGATCATCATTATTAGAGCATTGTCCCGTGTGAGGAAATAAAAAAAGGGAGTCCAAAGAGCCCAAAAACAAAAAAAAGAGAAAAGAAAAAAAGAGGCCTAAGAGCCCAAATATAAAAATGAGAGAAAAGAGAGAAGGGACAATGCTACTATCTTTTTCCACACTTGTGTTTCATGATAGCACCATGTTCTCCATGATTGAGAGCTTCTTGCTTTGTCACTACCTTATGCTAGTGGGAATCTTCGTTTTATAACTTGGCTTGTATATTCCAATGATGGGCTTCCTCAAAATTGCTCTAGGTCTTCGTGAGCAAGCAAGTTGGATGCACACCCACTAGTTTTCCTCTTGAGCTTTCACATACTTATAGCTCTAGTGCATCTCTTGTATGGCAATCCCTACTCATTCACATTGATATCTATTAATGGGCATCTCCATAGCCCTTTGATACGCCGAGTCAGTGTGACCATCTCCTCTTTTTTGTCTCACAACCACCACCACACTCTATTCCACCTATAGTGCTATATCCATGGCTTGCGCTCATGTATTGCGTGATAGTTATAAAAAGTTTGAGAAAGTAAGAGTGCGAAAACAATTACTTGGCCAATTCCGGGTTTGTGCATGATTTACATTAGTTGTGTGAGGATGATGAAGCATAGCCAGACTATATGATTTTGTAGGGATAACTTTCTTTGGCCTTGTTATTTCGAAAGTTCATGACTACTTTGCTAGTTTGCTTGAAGTATTACTGTTTTCATGTCAATAGCAAACTATTGTTTTGACTCTTACGGATCTGAATATTCATGCCACGTGAAAGAAGTTGCAAAGGGCAACTATGCCAGGTAGCATTCCACATCAAAAATTCATTCTTTATCACTTCCCTACTCGAGGACGAGCAGGAGTTAAGCTTGGGGATGCTTGATACATCTCCAACATATCTATAATTTTTTATGGTTTCATGTTATTATCTTGTCAAACTTTGGATGTTTTGCATGCCTTTTATATATTTTATGGGACTAACTTATTAACTCAGTTCCAAGTGCCAGTTCCTGTTTTGCCATGTTTTTGACCCCTTTCATAGGAGATTTTGAAACACAGTCCAAACGGAAGAAAATCCCCGAAAAGATTTAATCTGGAACGGAAGAAGATCGGAGAGCTTGGGGGCCAAGCCAGAAGAGCCCCAGGGGCCCCACAAGCCCCCACCCCGTGGCCAGGGGGGTCGTGCCATGCAGGCTTGTGGGCCCCCTGGAGGTCCCTTGACCTAGATCTTGCGCCTATAAATTCCCAAATATTCCCAAAAAAAATCAGCGGAGCATTGTAATCACTTTTCCGCCGCTGCAAGCTTCTGTCTCCGCAAGATCCCATTTGGGGCACGTCCTGGTGCCCTGCCGGAGGGGGGATTTGAACACGGAAGGCTTCTCCATCAACACCATGACCTCTCCGATGATGCGTGAGTAGTTCACCATAGACCTACGGGTCCATAGCTAGTAACTAGATGTCTTCTTCTCTCTCTTGGATCTTCAATACAAATTTCTCCATGATCTTCATGGAGATCTATCCGATGTAATCTTATTTTGCGGTGTGTTTGTCGAGATCCGATGAATTTTGGATTTATGATCAGATTATCTATGAATCTTATTTGAGTTTCTTCTGATCTCTCTTATGCATGATTTCATATCCTTGTAATTCTCTTCGAGTTGTGGGTTTTGTCTGGCCAACTAGATCTATGATTCTTGCAATGGGAGAAGTGCTTGGTTTTGGGTTCATACCGTGTGGTGACCTCATCCAGTGACAGAAGGGGTAGCGAGGCACGTATCGTGTTGTTGCCATCAAGGGTAAAAAGATGGGGGTTTTCATCATTGGTTTGAGATTATCCCTCTACATCATGTCATCTTGCTTAAAGCATTACTCTGTTCATCATGAACTCAATACACTAGATGCATGCTGGATAGCGGTCGATGTGTGGAGTAATAGTAGTAGATGCAGAAAGTATTGGTCTACATGTCTCGGACGTGATGCCTATATGCTAGATCATTGCCTTAGATATCGTCATGACTTTGCGCGGTTCTATCAATTGCTTGACAGTAATTTGTTCACCCACCGTAATACTTGCTATTTTGAGAGAAGCCTCTAGTGAACACTATGGCCCCCAGGGTCTACTCCACACCATATTTTCAGCCTTACACCTTTTTTACTTCGTTGCACTTTCCGCCTTCAGATCTCACTTTTGTAAACAATCTTGAAGGGATTGACAACCCCTTTGAAGCGTTGGGTGCAAGCTTGTTTGTGTTTGTGCAGGTACTCTGGACTTGACGAGACCCTTCTTCTAGATCGATACCTTGGTTCTCAAACTGAGGCAAAAACTTACTGCCCTGTGCTGCATCACCCTTTCCTCTTCAAGGGAAAAACCAACGCAAGCCCAATCTCCGTCAACGTGTCAATTTCTGGTGTTGTTGTTTGAGAAGTAGCAGTACCCTGACTAAATACCAGGTTATAAATCATCCTTCTATTTATATCTCTATCAAGAAAGTCATGGCAAACCATGCTATCATAATCTAGATATCTCTCGAGAAGAAGAATCTCTTCTTCCTCTTCCAGTCTAATAGTTAACTCAAAGTGTCTAGCAAGACGAGTAGCATAGATACCTCCATAGACAATGCCTTTACAACGTTTCGTGTTCAACCGTTGAGCTACTATAGCGCCCAAGCTATAAGGTTTATCATTATAAAGGGCTTCGCGCAAGACCGCGAGATCTTGGGAACTAAGTGACCCAGCTTTCCCACGGCCAATCAAACATTTTCTCACAAATAATGAGAAGTACCTAATCACGGGAAAATGAATGCTAGCAGCTCTAGCGCAAGAGACTCCTCTCTCCTCTCCTACAACAATTGTATCGGTGAAAGCCTCCAAGTCCCTTGGACGAGGTTCATGAATATCCCCAACATAGGGTAATTTGCAAACATTGCAAAAATCATGGAGTGACATGCGCTGGGGGATATCATAAAGTTTGAACTCAACCATAGGTGGATTCTTCCTCGGATAGAAGTTAAAGCTTTGTATGAAGATATTAGTGAGGAGGAGGTATTGCGGACACTTATCTTCAACGAAGGCGGTAAGGCCTGCGTTTTCCACCAAGTGATAAAAGTCCTCATAAAGTCCAGCGGCGCGTAAGAACACGTCGCTTGGCCACTCACACGCTCGAACTTCTGCGACTCGAGGGACCAAATACTTGGGCTTCTTCTCACTTCCATCATCCTTGGGGTCACGGCTTGAAGAGCCTCTCAAGAACCTCCTCATCTTTTCCCTTTTCTATCTCTGAAAATCTCTGAAATTTTTAGTGACTCTAAGGAGAAGTGAACAAGGTTCAACGAAACTCATAGTAACTACTCCAACAAGTGCCTAGAGGCCATATTACGCATCAAAACTACTTGGGACCGGCTAAAATTAGCATGCAAAGCTCAAGAACATGGTCACAAAGGCAGTAAAAATAGGCGAAGTATAAGGCACCAGAGCAAAAACTAATTGGACCAATGGAGGAGTCACTTACCAAGGATTAATTTCCCCAAAACAGTTCAGAGAATGGTGCTTTGAGCAAAGAGATCGAAAATCCCAGCAAGAGGAGCAAGAACACGGGTTTGAGCTGCGAAACAATTTTTTCTGGAGGTAGGAGAACCAGATGAGAGCAAGAATGAGTGGAGCGGGTGCACGTGGCCCCCACAAGCCAGGTAGGCGCGGCCAGGGTGGTGCCCGCGCCTCCAGGGCTTGTGGCCCACTGGTGCAGTCCCCAGACTAGCTCTTTGTCTCAGCATTTTTCAAAACTTCTAGAAAAAATCATACTTGATTTTCAGGACGTTCGGAGAACTTATATTTTCGGGGTACTTTTCTACCGGACGATAAAACAGAAAACAGGGAAAACTAAACTAAATCTATCATTTTTCTTCTAAGCAACCGAAGGTGAAAGCTTGGAACAGAGGTTTGTGACTCCTCGATTCATCCATCTCATGGTCATCGAAAGAAATCCGTCAATGAGGTTGATCAAGTCTCCTCGACAAACCTTTTCGAATCGCAAAAGAGAACGGAGAATTTTCAAATAGTCACTAGGTCACCTCAATGGGGATGTGTATCTCCCCAACAAGCAAATCATACTTCATCTTAACAGGAGGAATAGGGCATTCAAAGCTCCCAATAAGAATCGATGAAGTTTTTTCGATGGCATTGATGCAATGTACTCGATATTGTTTCTTCGAAAAGTGCACCGTATTCTCATTACCGTTGACATGGAAAGTGACATTGCCTTTGTTGCAATCTATAACAGCCCCTGTAGTGTTTAAAAAGGATCTTCCAAGGATGACCGCCATGGCATCGTCCTCGGGAATATCCATAATAACAAAATCTGTTAAGATAGTGACGTTGGCAACCACAACAGGCACATCCTCGCAAATGCCGATAGGAAAAGCAGTTGATTTGTCGGCCATTTGCAGAGAGATTTCAGTGGGTGTCAACTTATCCAGTTCAAGCCTACGATAAAGAGAGATAGGCATAACACTAACACCGGCTCCAAGGTCGCATAAAGCAGTTCTAACGTAGTTGCCTTTAATGGAGCAAGGTATATTGGGAACACCGGGATCTCCCAGTTTCTTAGGAGTTCCACCCTTAAAGGTATAGTTAGCAAGCACGTGGAAATCTCAACCTCAGGTATCCTCCTCTTATTAGTCACAATATCCTTCATGTACTTAGCATATGGAGACATTTTGAGCATATCTGTCAAACACATTTGCAGAAAGACAGGTCTAATCATTTCAACAAATCTCTCAAAATCCTCATCATCCTTTTTCTTGGATGGTTTGGGTGGAAAGGGCATAGGTTTTTGAACCCATGGTTCCCTTTCTTTACCATGCTTCCTAGCAGCGAAGTCATTCTTATCGTATCTTGTATTCTTAGGCTGTGGGTTATCAAGATCAACAGGTTCAATCTCCACATCCTTATCATTGCTAGGTTGAGCATCTTCATGAACATCACTATTGATATTATCATTAGGCTCATGTTCATCACTAGATTGTGTTTCAGCATCAGAGGTAGAGACATCGTTTGGACTCTTAGGTGTATCAGCAACAGGGTTTCTAGCGTGCAAGTTCCTATCATCTTTCTTCTTCTTTCTAGGATGACTAGGTGCATCAGTGCTAACTCCTTGAGAATCTTGTTCAATTGTCTTCGGATGACCCTCAGGATAGAAAGGTTCCTGGGTCATTCTACCGCCTCTAGTGACGACTCTGACGGAATTGTCATTCAACTCATTGAGCAAGTCATTTTGAGCCTTAAGTACTTGTTCTACCTGAGTAGTAACCATAGAGGCATGTTTACTCAGGAGCTTAAGATCATTGACATTTCTGTCTACACAAGCACTCAAATGACTAAGCATACGAGCATTCTGTTCCAATTGTCTGCTAACATAATCATTGAAGCTCTGCTGTTTTGCAACAAAGTTATCAAATTCATCCAGGCATAGGCTAGCAGGTTTATCAAAAGGATGTCACTCTCATCAAGCCTACGCAGAGAATTTACTTCTACTACCTGTATCGGGTTATCAAGACCATGGATCTCTTCGATAGGTGGTAAGATTTTTGACATCTTCAAATTTAATGCCTTTCTCTCGCATAGATTTCTTAGCTTCTTGCATATCTTCAGGACTGAGGAATAGAATACCTCTTTTCTTCGGAGTTGGCTTAGGAGGTGGTTCGAGAATAGTCCAAGCATTCTCATTGCACAAGATGTTATTCAATAGGATCTCAGCTTGTTCTACGATTCGTTCCCTAAAAACACAACCATCACAACTATCCAGGTGGTCTCTAGAAGCATCGGTAAGTCCATTATAGAAGATATCAAGTATTTCATTCTTCTCAAGAGGGTGATCAGGCAAAGCATTCAGTAGCTGGACGAGCCTCCCCCAAGCTTGTGGGAGACTCTCTTCTTCAGCTTGAGCAAAGTTTTATATTTCCTGCAAGGCATCTTGCTTCTTATGGGCAGGGAAATATTTTTTAGAGAAGTAGTAGACCATATCCTGGGGGCTACGCACACAACCAGGAGCAAGAGAAGTGAACCAAGTCTTAGCATCATCCTTTAGCGAGAAAGGAAACAGCTTAAGGATATAGTAGTGGCGGATCTTTTCCTCACTAGTGAATAGGGTGGCTATATCGTGTAGTTTGGTAAGATGGGCTACAACCGTTTCAGACTCATAACCGTGAAAAGGATCAGATTCGACCAGAGTGATCAACTCAGGGTCGACAGAGAATTCATAATCCTTATCGGTCACAAAGATAGGCGAAGTTGCAAACTTTGGGTCGTATTTCATCCTAGCGTTCAAAGATTTTTCTTTCCACTTGAGCAGTAGTTTCTCAACATCATAGCTATCCTTACACGCAAGAAAATCCTCAGCTATCTCTCCCTACATAACATAACGTTCAGGCATATTAGGCAATTCAGGTCTAGGAGAGCTAGTTCTAGCAGGCAAAATAGCAGGTTCTACTTCAATAGTATCAACAGTTTCAGAAGTATCATCACATCTAGCAGCAACTCTAGCAATTTGTGCATCAAGAAATGCACCTAGGGGCGAAGCAGTATCAGGCATAGCATCATCAGGAAAAGCAGTATCAAGCATAGCATCATCAGGCAAAGCAGTATCAAGCATAGCATCATCAGGCAAAGCAGAAGTAGCATCATCAAGCACATGTGACATATCAAGATTTCTAGCAGGAGGTGATGTCGCAAACTTACTCATAACTGAAGGTGAATCAAGTGCAGAGCTAGATGGCAGTTCCTTACCTGTCCTCGTAGTTGAGGGCAAGACTTTAGTTCTTGAATCTATCGAATTCCTCATAGTGACCAGCAGACGTAAATCCCAAGTGACTCGCAGAATATAGTTGTGCTTCCCCGGCAACGGCGCCAGAAAAAGGTGCGTTGACGAGAGACTATTCTTGACTTTGGCTTCCCTTGCAACGGCGCCCGAGAAAGGTCTTGATAACCCACAAGTATAAGGGATCGCAACAGTTTTCGAGGGTAGAGTATTCAACCCAAATTTATTGATTCGACTCAAGGGGAAGCGAAAGAATATTCTCAAGTATTAGCAGTTGAGTTGTCAATTCAACCACACCTGAAAGATTTAGTGTCTGCAGCAAAGTAGTATGATAGCAACAATAGCAATAGTAACCAGTAGCAGCAAAGTAACAGCAGTAGCAACAGAGTAACAGTAGCAGCAGCAACAATAGTAGCGGCAAAGTAACGTAGCAAGGACCAGTAGGAAAGACTCATAGGCATTGGATCGGTGATGGATGATTATGCCGGATGTGATTCATCATGTAACAGCTATAACACAGAGTGATAGGTAACTAGCTCCCGTTCGTCAATCTAATGTAGGCATGTATTTCGTATGTAGTCATACGTGCTTAGGGAAAAGAACTTGCATGACATCTATTGTCCATCCCTCCCGTGGCAGCGGGGTCCTAATGGAAACTACGGGATATTAAGGTTCTCCTTTTAATAAAGAACCGGACCAACACATTAACACTTGGTGAATACATGAGCTCCTCATACTATGGTCATCTCCGGGAGTGGTTCCGGCTATTGTCACTCTGGGGTTACCGGGTCATAACACATAGCAGGTGACTACAACTTACAAGATAGGATCTAAAACACACATATATTGGCGACAACATAATAGGTTCAAATCTGAAATCATGGCACTCGGGCCCTAGTGACAAGCATTAAGCATGGCAAAGTAGTAGCAACATCAATCTCAGAACATAGTGGATACTAGGGATCAATCCCCATCAAAGCTAACTCGATTACATGATAGATCTCATCCAACCCATCACCGTCCAGCAAGCCTACGATGAGATTACTCACGAACGGTGAAGAGCATCATGGAATTGGCGATGAAGGAAGGTTGATGATGACGATGGCGATGATTTCCCCTCTCCGGAGCCGAGAACGGACTCCATATCTGCCCTCCATAGGAAGAACAGGAGGTGGCGGCGCCTCCGTATCGTAAAACGCGATGAATCCTTCTCTCTGATTTTTCCCAGATGAAACGGAGCTAGATTGAGAGGTGATGGAGCTTTGTGGGCCCCACAAGCCTGCCAGGCGTGGCCAGGGGGGCGCCTGGTGGGCTTGTGGGCTCACGGTTCCACTCCCTCCGCTGATTCTTGCGCCAGTATTTTTATAAATACCAGAAAAGTTCTCTGTAAATTTTCAGGTCATTCCGAGAACTTTTATTTCTGTGCAAAAACAACACCATGGCAATTCTGTTGAAAACAGCGTTAGTCCGAGTTAGTTCCATTCAAATCATGCAAGTTAGAATCCAAAACAAGGGCAAAAGAGTTTGGAAAAGTACATACGACGGAGACGTATCATGGAGTACTCCTTCTGGTCGGGAAAAAATCATTATATATTCTCCCGAAAGGTCTGACCCTCGTATTACGCAAATTTCCTCTGTTTTCATTTCGAGCTATTGTGCAGATAGATCTAGATCGCTATGGCGTCCCCAAAAGCTCCGAAGGACAAGTTCTTCGAGAAGGTCATCAATCCCTACCTCGCGGGAGTGCTGCAACACCCTCAATCTATCGAGATGCGTGAGGGGGTGCTGCACATCCGTGATGTTGAGGTGCCCAAGAAGACCGGAAGCGTTGAGGCGAGACTCGAAGCAATGGAGCAACAAGTCTTCAAGTGCCAAGGGATGGTGGAACGCGGACTCAACGCCAAACACATGATGATCACGGAGTTCACCAACAAGCACAAGATCAATGCCAATTACATCGGGAAACACCTCTCCAGGCTCTATGATAGAATTGATCACCTCCAAGCCCAGATCTATGACCTGCAGAACCAAAACTCTGAGTATGAGTATAGATTTAAATCAATACGGTTGGCTGTAGATTTGAGGATTCCGGAGACTCGATCATCTTTCCATGATGGAGCACCTATGCCTTGGAAGATGGAGGATCAAACCCAGGTTGCAACAACTCCACCATCATCACCTCCAAAGGAAGACAACTACGCACGGGTATGGGTAATCCCCTTAGCTTGTGACAAGCTTGGGGGAGTTGCCCCGGTATCATATCACCATCACATCTTTTTCCTTTACCTTTTCTTAGTTCGATCCTTTTTGGTTTTATCTTTCTCTAGTAGAATAAAGTCCTTAGTGTTTTAGACTTGAGTTTTGCCTTGTGTCACCCCCGATGTATTCGAGTTCGTGAGTCATGTAATAAAGAGTGTTTTAGTGAAGGGCCTTCCTTCATGCCATGATCTGAAAGAAAAGAATGATAAAAGAACAAAGCATGAAAGATCATGTAATGATCTTATGGGAAGTGATGGCTCCACATATAAAAAGACTGTTGACTGAAACTTGTTGTGGGTGGACAAACATAGACCTTGGTCATTGCTGCAATTAATATGACATAATAAGGAAAGAGAGGTTCACATATAAATATATCATCTTTGACACCGTCTATGATTGTGAACACTCATTAAACTATTGCATGCTTAGAAGTAGATGTTGGACAAGGAAGACAACATAATGAATTATGTTTGCTTGGTTCCGAACAATGTTATATGACTAGAGATCCCTTAGCGTGTGACGCTTGCTTCCACCTCATTTCAGCCAAAACTTCCACACCAAGTAGAGATACTACTTGTGCATCCATAAACCTCCAACCCAGTTTTGCCTTGAGAGTCCACCATATCTACCTATGGATTGAATAAGATCCCTCAAGTAAGTTCTCATCGGTGCAGCAATAAAAATTGCTCCCTAAATATGTATGATCTATTAGTGTGTGGAAAATAAGCTTTGTACGAACCTGTGATGAGGAAGACATAAAAGTGACAGACTGCATAATAAAGTTCTTTATCACAGGAGGCAATATAAAGTGACGTTCCTTCACACTAAGAGGACACACATCCAAACCTCAAAAGCGCATGAAAACCTCTGCTTCCCTCTGCGAAGGGTCTATCTTGTACCTTTAATTTTTGCCCTTGAAAGAGTCATGGTGATCTACACCAATTCCTTTTTTCGCCTTTATCTTGGCTAACGTCATATGCTAGGGAAAGATCTATATTCATATGTCAACTTGGAAGTAAGTATTCGTGAATTATTATTGTTGACATTACCATTGAGGTAAATAGTTGGGAGGCAAAACTATAAGCCCCTATCTTTCTCTGTGTCCGACTGAAACTTTGATCTCATGAGTACCATGTGAGTTGTAGCAATTGTAGAAAACGAAAAGATGATTGAGTATGTGGATTTGCTTTACAAGCTCTTATTTGACTCTTTCCGATGTTATGATAAATTGCAATTGCTTCAATGACTAAAGGCTATTGGTTGTTAATTCTCAATAAGGTTCTTGATCCATACTTTACTTTGTGAAGGAATTATCACTTTGGCATAAGAGATTATATGATGATATTGTTGTTCTGATTATGATCATGATGCCTGCATGTCCATATCTTATTTTGTCGACAAACTCTCTCTCTCTCTCTAAACATGTGGGCATATTTATTGATCTCGGTTTCCGCTTGAGGACAAGTGAAGTCTAAGCTTGGGGGAGTTGATACGTCCATTTTGTATCATGCTTTTATGTTGATATTTATCGCTTTATGGGTTGTTATTACACTTCAGGGTACAATACTTATGCCTTTTCTCTCTTATTTTGCAAGGTTTACATGAAGAGGGAGAATACCGGCAGCTGGAATTCTGGCCTGAAAAAGGAGCAAGTTTGAGATACCTATTCTGTGCAACTCCAAAAGTCGTGAAAATCAACGAGGAATTATTTTGGAATTTATAAAAAAATACTGGGCAGAAGAAGTACCAGAGGGGAGCCACCAGGAGGCCACAAGCCTGCCAGGCGCGACCTACCCCCCTGGCCGTGCCTAGGGGGCTTGTGGGCTCCCTGTTGGCCCTCTGGCCCCCCTCTTTTGCTATAAGGAGGGGTTCGTTCTAGAAAAAAATCAGGAGGAGGCTTTAGGGAGGAATCGCCGCCGCCACGAGGCGAAACTTGAGCAGAACCAATCTAGAGCTCCGGCAGGGTCGTCCTGCCGGGGAAACTTCCCTCCCGGAGGTGGAAATTGTCACCATCCTCATCACCAACACTCCTCTCATCGGAGGTGACTCATCACCATCAACATCTTCATCAGCACCATCTCAACTCCAAACCCTAGTTCATATGTTGTAACCAATCTCCGTCTCGCGACTCCGATTGGTACTTGTAAGGTTGCTAGTAGTGTTAATTACTCTTTGTAGTTGATGCTAGTTGGATTACTCGGTGGAAGATTATATGTTCAGATCCTTGATGCTATTCAATACCTCTCTGGTCATGAATATAATTATGCATTGTGAGTAGTCACTTTTGTTCCTGAGGACGTGGGATAAGTCATGCTATAAGTAGTCATGTGAATTTGGTATTCGTTTGATATTTTGATGCATTGTATGTTGTTTTTCCTCTAGTGGTGTTATGTGAACATCCACTACATAACACTTCACCATTATTTGGGCGTAGAGGAAGGCATTGGGAAGTAGTAAGTAGATGATGGGTTGCTAGAGTGACAGAAGCTTAAACCCTAGTTTAAGTGTTGCTTCGTAAGGGGCTGATTTGGATCCACTAGTTTAATTCTATGGTTAGACTTTGTCTTAATTCTTCTTTCGTAGTTGCGGATGCTTGAGGGAGGGGTTAATCATAAGTGGGATGTTTGCCCAAGTAAGGTCAGCACCCAACCACCGGTCCACCCACATATCAAACTATCAAAGTAGCGAACGCGAATCATATGAACATGATGAAAACTAGCTTGACAGAAATTCCCATGTGTCCTCGGGAGCGCTTTACCTCCTATAAGAGTTTGTCCAGGCTTGTCCCTTGCTACAAAAGGGATTGGGCCATCTTGCTGCACCTCTGTTACTATAGTTACTTGCTACTTGCTACGAATCATCTTTTCACACAACTATCTGTTACCGATAATTTCAGTGCTTGTAGAGAATACCTTGCTGAAAACCACTTGTTAGATCCTTCTGCTCCTCGTTGGGTTCGACACTCTGATGGCAATCTCTGGCAATGGCTAGACGACTGCTATTCTTGATTCCTCAACAATTAGAAATTGTCTTGCAATGACCCACCAGCGCGTGGGATCGAGGCAGTTTTCGAGGGTAGAGTATTCAACCCAAATTTGTTGGTTCGCCAATAGGAAGTGAGAGGATACTCTCAAGTATTAGCAGCTAAGTGTGTCAGATGCAACCACACCTGAAAGATTAATATCTGCAAGCAAAGTATCAACAGCAAAGTAGTATGATAACAACGATGTCAGGAACGATCTGTTGACGGCAGACTATTCCTAACTGTCGTATCAATTGCGCCAGAAGTTGCCCGTGGACAGAAAATATTCTTTCCCGTCAACGTCGTGCGAACAAGTATTGTAGCAGGTAGTAGCACTGTAACGAGTAGCAGCAGTTGCAAGGAACAGCAGTAGTGACAGCAGTAGCAAGTAGCAACAAAAGCGAGTAACAATAGCAACAGCAGTAGTGACAGCAGTAGCAAGTAGCAACAGTAGTAATAGCAGCAGAGCAAAACAAGTAACATCAGCAGTGGGACAAACTCGTAGGTAATGGGTCGGTGATTTTTTTGGATGATATTCATCATGCAACAGTTATAACACGGAGAGATATGTGGCTAGCTCCTGTTCGTCAATGTGATGTAGGCATGCATTCCGTGTGTCGTCATACGTGCTTAGGGAAAAGAACTTGCATGACATCTATTGTCCATCCCTCCCGTGGCAGCGGGGTCCAAAAGGAAACTACGGGATATTAAGGTTATCCTTTTAATAAATAACCGGACCAACGCATTAGCAGTGGGTGAACACATGAACTCCTCAAACTATGGTCATCACCGGGAGTGGTTCCGGATATTGTCACTCCGGGGTTGCCGGGTCATAACACATAGTAGGTAACTACAACTTGCAAGATCGGATCTAAATCACACATATATTGGTGACAACATAATAATTTGAGATCTGAAATCATGGGACTCGGGCCCTAGTGACAAGCATTAAGCATGGCAAAGTAGTAGCAACACCAATCTCAGAACATAGTGGATACTAGGGATCAATCCCCGTCAAAACTAACTCCATTACATGATAGATCTCATCCTACTCATCACCGCCCAACGAGCCTACGAATAGATTACTCACGAACGATGAAGAGCTTCATGGAATTGGAGAGGGAAGAAGGTTGATGATGACGATGGCGACGATTTCCCCTCTCCGGAGCCCAAAACGGACTCCAGATCTGCCCTCCAGATGAAGAATAGGATGTGGTGGCGCCTCCGTATCACAAACGCGACTAAATCTTCTGTTTTTATTTTTTCTGGGATGAAAGTTAATTTATAGAGCTGAGTTTGGGGGCGGCAGAGCCACGTGGGCCCCACAAGCTTGCTAGCCGCCACCAGGGGTGGCGGTTACATGGCTTGTGGCCCACTGGCCCATCCCCTCCGGTGGATCTTTGCGCAGGTATTTTTCATATTTTCCAGAAATATTCTCCGTAAATTTTCAAGACGTTCTGAGAACTGTCATTTCTGCACAAAAACAACACCAAGGCAATTCTGCTGAAAACAACGTCAGTCCAGGTTAGTTCCATTCAAATCATGCAAATTAGAGTCCAAAACAAGGGCAAAAGAGTTTGGAAAAGTAGATACGATGGATACGTATCAACTCCCCCAAGCTTAAAACCTTGCTTGTCCTCAAGCAACTCAGTTGACAAACTGAGAGAGAAAGAAAAACTTTGACAAACTTTGTTTGATCTTGTTGTTGCAACTATGTCTAACTCATAACTAGAATTTCAGCAATATCACAAGTTAACCACATAAGCAAGTGACACAAAGGTCTCACAGTAAACTAATATCAATGGCATAATCAGCTAACGAGCAAATAATAATGAGTTTCAAATACCAACACTTCAATCAAAACAAGCATGAAGCAATATGAATAGGTGGTATCTCGCTAGCTCTTTCTGAGACTGCAAAACATAAATGTAGAGCACTTTCAAAAATCAAGGGCTAACTAAACATTGTAATTCATAGCAACGAAGATCCAGTCATAGTCATACTCAATATCAATCAAAAGCAAAGCATAAAAATGACAGAGGTGCTCTCTAATTGGTGCTTATAAAAGTGGAGGATGACTCAACAGGAAAATAAATAGACACGCCCTTCGCAGAGGGAAGCATTGATTTGCAGAGGTGCCAGAGCTCAAGCTTTGAAAAGAGAGATAATAATTTTGGGTGGCATGCTTTCATTGTCAACGCAATGACCAAGAGTTCTCAATATATTCCATGCTACTCATGCTATAGGCGGTTCCCAAACAGAAAAGTAAAGTTTTAACTCCCCCACCACCAATCAATCACACTCCACGGCTAGCCGAATCCTCGGGTACCGTCCATACTAACATCAATCCGGGGGGAGTCTTGTTTTACAGTTATGTTTTCGATTTAAGCGTGGAACTGGGCATTCCAATTACCGGCCCCTTTCTCGTGAATGACAGTGAATAAACACATGTCGGGGATAACACTCCTAACATGGAAGATACCAATAGCCCCCTGTCACCACATGAGCGGTTCGGGCATGCAAAACATAATATTTCTTGAAGGTTTAGAGAATGGCACATGCAAATTTACTTGGAATGGCAGGTAGATACCACAAATAGGTAGGTATGGTGGACTCTCATGGAAAAACTTTGGGGTTTATGGAAGTGGATGTACAAGCAGTATTCCGCTTAGTACAAGTGAAGGCTAGCAAAAGACTGGGAAGCGACCAACTAGAGAGCGACAACAGTCATCAAGATGCAATGAGTTTGACTAACATTGAGTGCAAGCATGAACAGGATATAAATCACCATGAACACGAACATCATAGAGGCTATGTTGATTTTGTTTCAACTACATGCATGAACATGCGCCAAGTCAAGCCACTTGAATCATTCAATGGAGAATACCATCCTATCATACTACATCATAGTCATCTCAAAATCTATGTTGGCATTCAAGACAAACCATTATAAACTCCTAGCTAATTAAGCATGGCATCAGAAACTATGATCTCTAAGTTGTCATTGCAAACATGGTTCTCTCACAACAAAGCTGAATCTCGGATGACAAGCTAGTCACATTTACAAAAACAAAATAGATAGAGTTCATACCAGCTTTTCCAGTCTCAGTCACTTCATCATATATCATCATTATTGCCTTTCATTTGCACGATGAATGACGTGAACAATAATAAGAGCGCTCGTGCATTGGACTAAGCTGAATCTGCAGGCAAACACAAAGGAGAAGACAAAGTAAAATGGCTCTTTGAAATCTAAACAGGTATGCATGCAAGAGCCACTAAACATTGTAACCAATATCTTCCACCTTGACCCAAAGAAAAAGAAAACTATTTACACAGGAAAACTCCCAACAAGCAAAAGAAGAAAGAAAAAATCTTTTTGGGTTTTCTCAAAAGGACACAAAACAAGAAAACAAAAATAAACTAGCATGGATAATACAGTGGCAAAGTGTAAACACCGGCTAACAAAGTGAAAGCATAAGCATGAATGTAAGGTCGGTTAGAACACATACTCCCCAAGCTTAGGCTTTTGGCCTAGCTTGGTCCACTCCCAAGGTGGGAAATAACCAGCTCCGGGATACTCCGGAACAGACTATGGATGCCACTGCTGTGTGAGCTCCTCTGGCTCCCACTGATAAACTGGCGTCTGGTACTCGACTGGCGGCTCGGGCACGGGCACCTGTGGTTGGGCCAAGCCCTAATATGCGTAGATGTCTGAGGGCATAATAGTGTACCTGCCTGCATGAAGATCGAACAAAGAAGGAGCAGGCAAAGTAATAGTCTCTCGAGTACCCTGACTAAATACCAGGTTATAAATCATCCGTCTACTAGCATCTCTATCCAGGAAATCATGGCGAACCATGCTGTCATAATCCAGATATTTCTCAGGGAGAAGCATCTCTCCTTCCTCTCCCAGTCTAATGGGTATGTCAAAGTGTCTCGCGAGACGGGTAGCATAGATACCTCCATAGACGACACCCTTGGAACGATTGGTGTTCAACCGCTGGGCTACTATAGCACCTAGGCTATAAGTCTTATCGTTATAAAGGCCTTCGCGCAAAACCGCAAGGTCTGGAGAACTAAGTGATCCAGCCTCCCCACGGCCAATCAAACATTTTCCCACAAATAATGAGAAGTACTGAAGCACAGGAAAATGTATACTAGCAATCCTAGCGCGAGACACTCCTCTCTCCTCTCCAACAGCAATAGTACAAATGAAATCCTCCAAGTCCCGTGGACGCGGGTCACGGATATCCCCAACATAAGGTAATTTGCATACATTGCAAAAATCCTGTAGTGTCATGCACTGGGGGATGTCGGATATCATGAACTCAACCATGGGAGGATTCTTCCTCGGATAAATGTTGAAGCTTTGAACGAAAATATTGGTGAGGAGGAGGTATTGTGAGCACTTATCTTCAACGAACGCAGTAAGACCTGCGTTCTCCACCAAGTAATAAAAGTCTTCATAAAGCCCAGCGGCGCGCAAAAATTCATCACTTGGCCACTCGCACACTTGAACTTCTGTGACTTGAGGAACTACGTACTTGGGGTGGTTCTTCTCATCCTCCTTAGGGTTACGGCTTGAAGAGCCTCTCAAGAACCTCCTCATCTTTTCGTTTTTCTAGCTCTGAAGAATTCTGAAATTTTTAGAGACTTCGATAGAAAAGTGAGTAAAGATTAACCCAACTCATAGCAACTACTCCTACTAGTGCCTAGAGATCGTATCATGCGCTAAAACTACTTGGGACCAGCTAAATCAACATTTCTAGCTAAAGAACAGGGTCACCAAGGTAGCAAGAATACGCGAAGGATAAAGCACTAGAGCAAAAACTAATTGGACCAATGGAGGAGTCACCTACCAAGGAGTATTTTCCCCAAAACAGTTCGGAGAATGGTGCTTTGAGCAAGGAGATCGAAAATCACAGCCAAATGAGCAAGAACACGGGTTTGAGCTGTGATTTTTTTTCTCGAGGTGGAAGAAGAGGATGGGAGCTGGAATGAGTGGAGGGGCTCCCCATGGGCCCCACAAGCTTGCTAGCGGCCACCAGGGGTTCGCGGCTGCAAGGCTTGTGGCCCACTGGTCTGGCCCCTAGGCCAGCTCTCAGGCCTAGTATTTTTCAAATATTCCAGAAAAAATCATACTAAATTTTCAGGACCATCGGAGAACTTTTATTTTCGGGGTATTTTTCTCCGGGACGCTAAAACAGAAAACAGGAAAAACTAAACTAAATCTATCATTTTTCTTCTAAGCAATAGAAAGTGAAAGCTCAAAACAGAGGTATGTGACTCTTTGATTCATCCTTTTCATGGTCATCGAAAGAATTACGTCAATGGGGTTGATCAAGTCCTCATGACAAAACCTTTTCGAATCGCAAGAGAGAACAGAGAATTTTCAAATAGCCACTAAGTCACCTCAATGGGGATATGTATCTCCCCAACAAGCAAATCATACTTCATCTTGACACGAGGAATAGGGCATTCAAAGCTCCCAATAAGAATCGATGAAGTCTTTTCGATAGCATTGATGCAATGTACTTGATATCGTTTCTTCGGAAAGTGCACTGTGTGCTCATTACCGTTGACATGGAAAGTGACATTGCCTTCGTTGCAATCTATAACAGTCCCTGCAGTGTTTAAAAAGGGTCTTCCGAGGATGACAGCCATGGCATCATCCTCGGGAATATCCAAGATAACAAAGTCTGTTAAGATAGTGGTGTTAGCAAGCACAACAGGCACATCCTCGCAAATGCCGATAGGGAAAGCAGTTGATTTGTCGGCCATTTGCAGAGAAATTTCAGTGGGTGTCAACTTATCCAATTCAAGTCTATGATAAAGAGAGAGTGGCATAACACTAACACCGGCTCCAAGGTCACATAAGGCAGTTCTTACGTAGTTTCCTTTAATGGAACAAGGTATAGTGGGCACTCCGGGATCACCAAGTTTCTGAGGAGTTCCACCTTTGAAAGTGTAATTGGCAAGCATGGTGGAGGTCTCAAGATCTGGTATCTTCCGTTTATTAGTCACGATATCTTTCATGTACTTGGCATACGGAGACATTTTGAGCATATCAGTTAACCACATCTGCAGAAAGATGGGTCTTATCATCTCAACAAAGCGCTCAAAATCCTCATCATCCTTTTTCTTGGATGGCTTACGAGGAAAGGGCATAGATCTCTAAACCCATGGCTCCCTTTCTTTACCATGCTTCCTAGGAGTGAAGTCATTCTTACCGTATCTCTTAGGTTGTGGGTTATCAGGATAAACCGTAGGTTCAATCTCCACATCCTCATCATAGCTAGGTTGAGCATTATTATGAACATCACTGTCCATATTGTCACCAGGTTCATGTTCATCACCAGATTGTGTTTCTGCATCAGGCGCAGAAATATCATTAGGTTCTTCAGGTGTGACAGTATTTGGTGAACTGGCATGCAGGTTTCTATCATCCTTCTTCTTCTCCTTAGGATGACTGGGTGTATCAGCATTAATTACTTGAGAATCTTGATCAATTCTCTTAGGATGACCTTCAGGATACAAAGGTTCCTGAGTCATTTTGCCTCCTCTAGTAATGACTCTGACAGAGTTGTCATTTCATTCATTGAGCAAGCCATTCTGAGCTTTAAGTACTTGTTCTACCTGAGTAGTAATCATAGAGGCATGTTTACTCAGAAGCTTCAGATCATTGACATTTTTGTCTACACAAGCACTTAGATGGCTAAGCATACGAGTACTTTGTTCCAAGTGTCTGCTAACATAATCATTGAAACTCTGTTGTTTGGCAACAAAGTTGTCAAATTCATCAAAGCATAAGCTAGCAGGTTTGTCAAAAGGAATATCACTCTCATCAAACCTACGCAGTGAATTCACTTCTACTACTTTATCGGGTTATCGAGACCATGGATCTCTTCGATAGGTGGTAGATTTTTGACATCTTCAGATCTAATGCCTTTCTCTTGCATAGATTTCTTGGCTTCTTGCATATCTTCGGGACTGAGGAATAGAATACCTCTTTTCTTAGGAGTTGTCTTAGGAGGTGGTTCGGGAATAGTCCAAGCATTATCGTTGATCAAGATGTTATTTAGAAGGATCTCAGCTTGTTCGATAGTTCGTTCCCTAAAAACACAACCGGCACAACTATCTAGGTGGTCCCTAGAGGCATCGGTAAGTCCGTTATAGAAGATATCAAGTATCTCGTTCTTCTTAAGAGGGTGATCAGGCAAAGCATTCTGTAGCTGGAGGAGCCTCCCCCAAGCTTGTGGGAGACTCTCTTCTTTGAGTTGAGCAAAGTTGTATATTTCCTGCAAGGCAGCTTGCTTCTTATGGGCAGGGAAATATTTCTACAGAAGTAATAGACCATATCCTGGGGACTACTCACACATCCAGGGGCAAGAGAGGTGAACCAGGCTTTAGCGTCATCCTTTAAAGAGAAAGGAAGCAGCTTATGGATGTAGTAGTGGCAGATCTTCTCCTCACTAGTGAAAAGGGTGGCTATATCGTGTAGTTTGGTAAGATGGGATACGACCATCTCAGACTCATAACGGTGGAAAGGATGAGATTCGACTAGAGAGATTATCTCAGGATCGACAGAGAATTCATAATCCTTATCGGTGATAAAGATAGGTGAAGTGGCAAACTTCGGGTCGTATTTCATCCTAGCTTTCAGAGATTTTTCCTTCCACTTGAGAAGTAATTTCTCAGCGTCATAGGCATCCTTACACGCAAGAAAATCCTCAGCTATCTCTCCCTCCATAACGTAACCCTCAGGTATATAAGACAATTCATATCTAGGAGAGCTAGATCTAGCAGGAGCAAAAGCAGGTTCTATCTCAATAGTATTGGTAGTTTCAGAAGCATCACGAGCATTGGCAATAACTCTAGCAATATGAGCATCAAGGAATACCCCTAGTGAAACATCAGGCAAAGTAGTATCTCTAGCAGTATCAAGCATAGCATCATCAGGCAAGGCAGTATCATGCATAGCATCTCTAGCAGTATCATGCAAATCAATATCACGCATAACATCTTTAGCAGTATCAGGCATAACATCTCTAGCAGTATCATGCAAAGCAGTATCAGGCATAGCAGCATCATAAGCATCATCAAGCACAGGCGACATATCAAGATTTCTAGCAGGAGGTGATGTCGCAAACTTACTCATAATAGAAGGTGAATCAAGTGCAGAGCTAGATGGCAGTTCCTTACCTCCCCTCGTAGTTGAGGGCAAGACTTTGGTTTTCGGATCCTTCAAATTCTTCATAGTGATCAGCAGATATAAATCCCAAGTAACTCAGAGAATATAGCAATACCTCCCCGGCGACGGCGCCAGAAAAATGTTGATGGCAATCTCTAGCAATGGCTAGACGACTGCTATTCTCGATTGCTCAACAATTAGAAATTGTCTTGCAATGACCCACCAGCGCGTGGGATCGAGGCAGTTTTCGAGGGTAGAGTATTCAAGTATTAGCAGCTGAATGTGTCAGATTCAACCACACCTGAAAGATTAATATCTGCAAGCAAAGTATCAACAACAAAGTAGTATGATAACAACGGTGTCAGAAACAATCTGTTGACGGCAGACTATTCCTAACTGTCGTATCAATGGCGCCAGAAGTTGCCCGTGGACGAAAAATATTCTTTCCCGTCAACGTCGTGCGAACAAGTATTGTAGGAGGTAGCAGCGGTGTAACGAGTAGCAGCAGTGGCAAGGAACAACAGTAGTGACAGCAGTAGCAAGTAGCAACAGAAGCGAGTAACAGCAACAACAGCATTAGTGACAGCAGTAGCAAGTAGCAACAGTAGTAACAACATCAGAGCAAAACAAGTAACAGCAGCAGTGGGACAAACTCGTAGGCAATGGGTCGGTGATTTGTTTGGATGATATTCATCATGCAACAGTTATAACACGGAGAGATATGTGGCTAGCTCCCGTTCGTCAATGTGATGTAGGCATGCATTCCGTGTGTCGTCATACGTTCTTAGGGAACAGAACTTGCATAACATCTATTGTCCATCCCTCCCGTGGCAGCGGGGTCCAAAAGGAAACTACGGGATATTAAGGTTCTCCTTTTAATAAAGAACCGGACCAACGCATTAGCACTTGGTGAACACATGAACTCCTCATACTATGGTCATCTCCGGGAGTGGTTTCGGCTATTGTCACTCCGGGGTTGCCGGGTCATAACACATAGTAGGTGACTACAACTTGCAAGATAGGATCTAAAACACACATATATTGCCGACAACATAATAGGTTCAGATCTGAAATCATGGCACTCGGGCCCTAGTGACAAGCATTAAGCATGGCAAAGTAGTAGCAACATCAATCTCAGAACATAGTGGATACTAGGGATCAATCCCCGTCAAAACTAACTCGATTACATGATAGATCTGATCCTACTCATCACCGTCCAGCAAGCCTACGAATAGATTACTCACGAACGATGAAGAGCTTCATGGAATTGGAGAGGGAAGAAGGTTGATGATGACGATGGCGACGATTTCCCCTCTCCGGAGCCCAAAACGGACTCCAGATCTGCCCTCCAGATGAAGAACAGGATGTGGCAGCGCCTCCGTATAGCAAAAGCGACGAAATCTTCTCTTTTTATTTTTTCTGGGACGAAAGTGAATTTATAGAGCTGAGTTTGGAGGCGGCAGAGCCACGTGGGCCCCACAAGCTTGCTAGCCGCCACCAGGGGGTGGCGTCTACAGGGCTTGTGGCCCACTGGCCCATCCCCTCCGGTGGATCTTTGCGCAGGTATTTTTCATATTTTCCAGAAATATTCTCCGTAAATTTTCAGGACGTTCTGAGAACTTTCATTTCTGCACAAAAACAACACCAAGGCAATTCTACTAAAAACAGTGTCAGTCCAGGTTAGTTCCATTCAAATCATGCAAATTAGAGTCCAAAACAAGGGCAAAAGAGTTTGGAAAAGTAGATACGATGGATACATAACACACTCTTAGTTATCTAAAGGACTATGATAGATCCCCTACACTTGTGGGTCATCACCTATCTCTATTCCTGAATGGAAATGGGACCGTGTTGAAATGGACTTTGTCACTGGTTTTCCCAAATCCCAGAAAGGTAATGATGTTATTCTTGTCGTCATTGACCGACTGTCCAAAGTTGCACATTTCTTGGCCATCAAAGAAACAATTAATGCTAGTCAGCTGGAAGATCTTTATATGTCAAGGATTGTTTCACTTCACGGTATTCCATTGATAATCAGCTCGGACCATGGCAGCTTGTTCACTTCAAAATTCCGGGAAAGTTTTCAGAAGGCTATGTGGACTCATCTTGTTGGAAATATGCCCTAGAGGCAATAATAAATTATTTATTATTATATTTCCTTGTTCATAATAATCGTTTATTATCCATGCTAAAATTGTATTGATTGGAAACTCAAATACATGTGTGGATACATAGACAACACACTGTCCCTAGTGAGCCTCTAGTTGACTAGTTTGTTGATCAAAGATGGTCAAGGTTTCCTGACCATAGGCAAGTGTTGTCAGTTGATAATGGGATCACATCATTAGGAGAATCATGTGATGGATAAGACCCAAATTATATACGTAGCATATTGATCGTGTCATTTTATTGCCATTGTTTTCTGTGTGTCAAGTATTTGTTCCTATGACCATGAGATCATATAACTCACTGGCACCGGAGGAATGTCTTGTGTGTATCAAACGTCACAACGTAACTAGGTGACTATAAAGGTGCTCTACAGGTATCTCCGAAGGTGTCCGTTGGGTTAGTATGGATCAAGACTGGGATTTGTCACTCCGTGTGACGGAGAGGTATCTCTGGGCCCACTCGGTAATACAACATCACACACAAGCCTTGCAAGCAATGTGACTAAGTGTAAGTCACGGGATCTTGTATTACAGAACGAGTAAAGAGACTTGCCGGTAACGAGATTGAAATAGGTATGCGGATACCGACGATCGAATCTCGGGCAAGTAACATACCGAAGGACAAAGGGAATGACATACGGGATTGCCTGAATCCTTGACACTGAGGTTCAACCGATAAGTTATTCGAAGAATATGTATGATCCAATATGGGCATCCAGGTCTCGCTATTGGATATTGACCGAGGAGTACCTCGGGACATGTCTGCATAGTTCTCGAACCCGCATGGTCTGCACACTTAAGGTTCGACGATGTTTTAGTATAGTTGAGTCATATGTGTGGTTACCGAATGTTGTTCAGAGTCCTGGATGAGATCACGGACGTGACGAGGGTTTCTTGAATGGTCCGAAGACGAAGATAGATATATAGGATGACCTCATTTGGTTACCGGAAAGTTTTCGGTCATTACCGGGAATGTACCGGGAGTGACGACTGCGTTCCAGATGTTCATCGGGAGGGGCCAGCCCACCCGGGGAAGCCCATAGGCCTTAGGGGTGCCGCACCAGCCCTTGGTGGGCTGGTGGGACAACCCAAAAGGGGCCTATGTGCAGGAGATAGAAAATCAAAGAGAAAAGGAAAAAAAAAGGTTGGAAGGAAGGGAAGGACTCCACTTTCCAATCCTAGTTGGACTAGGATTGGAGGTGGACTCCTCCACCTCCTTGGCCGGCGGACCCTTGGGGTCTTGGACCCCAAGGCAAGCCTCCCCTCCCCTCCTCCTATATATGGTGGAGTTCTAGGGCTGATTTGAGGCAACTTTTGCCACGGTAGCCCGACCACAAACACCACGGTTTTTCCTCTAGATCGTATTTCTACGGAGCTCGGGCGGAGCCCTGCAGGATTAGATCCTTCACCACCACCGGAGCGCCGTCATGCTGCCGGAGAATTCTTCTACTTCTCCGTCTTGCTTGCTAGATCAAGAAGGCCGAGATCATCGTCGAGTTGTACGTGTGCTGAACGCGGAGGTGCCGTCCGTTCGGCACTAGATCGGAGCGGATCATGGGACGGATCGCGGGACGGTTCGCGGGGTGGATCGAGGGACATGAGGACGTTCCACTACATCAACTGTGTGTCTTAATGCTTCCTGCTGTGCGATCTACAAGGGTACGTAGATCCAAATGTCCTCTCATAGATGGACATCACCATGATAGGTCTTCGTGCGCGTAGGAAAATTTTTGTTTCCCATGCGACGTTCCCCAACAGTGATATCATGAGCTAGGTTCATGCGTAGATGCTATCTCGAGTAGAACATAAAAGGTTTTGTGGATGGTGATGTTCGATTTGCTGCCCTCCTTAGTATTTTTTTCAATTCGGCCGTATTGTTGGATTGAAGCGGCCCGGACCGACATTTTCGTACGCTTACGAAAGACTGGTTTCATCGCTTGACATGCAACCTCATTGCATAAAGATGACTGACGGGTGTCGGTTTCTTCAACTTTAGTTGAATTGGTTTTGACCGAGACGGTCCTTGGAGAGGTTAAATAGCAATTTGCACATCTCCTTTGTGGTTTTTGCGTAAGTAAGATGCGATCTACTAGATACCCATAGCAGCCATGTAAAACATGCAACAACAAAATAGAGGACGTCTAACTTGTTTTTGCAGGGTATGCTTGTGATATGATATGGCCAATGACGTGATGTGATATATTGGATGTATGAGATGATCATGTTGTAATAGTTAATATCGACTTGCACGTCGATGGTACGGCAACCGGCAGGAGCCATAGGGTTGTCTTTAAACTAACGTTTGTGTTTGCAGATGCGTTTACTATATGGCTAGGACGTAGCTTTAGTAGTAATAGCATAAGTAGCACGACAACCCCAATGGCGACACGTTGATGGAGATCATGGTGTGGCGCCGGTGACAAGAAGATCGTGTCGGTGCTTTGGTGATGGAGATCAAGAAGCACATGATGATGGCCATATCATGTCACTTATGAATTGCATGTGATGTTAATCCTTTTATGCACCTTATTTTGCTTAGAACGACGGTAGCAATATGAGGTGATCTCTCACTAAAATTTCAAGACGAAATTGTGTTCTCTTCGACTGTGCACCGTTGCTACAGTTCGTCGTTTTGAGACACCACGTGATGATCGGGTGTGATAGACTCAACGTTCACATACAATGGGTGGAAAACAGTTGCACATGCGGAACACTCGGGTTAAACTTGACGAGCCTAGCATGTGTTGACATGGCCTCGGAACACAAGAGACCAAAAGGTCAAGCATGAATCGTATAGTTGATATGATTAGCATAGAGATGCTTACCACTGAAACTATTCTCGACTCACGTGATGATCGGACTTGAGATAGTGGATTTGGATCATGTACCACTCAAATGACTAGAGAGAGGTACTTTTTGAGTGGGAGTTCTTAAGTAATATGATTAATTGAACTTATTATCATGAACATAGTCTAATGGTCTTTGCGAATTACGATGTAGCTTGTGCTATAGCTCTAGTATTTTTATATGTTCCTAGAGAAAATTTAGTTGAAAGTTGATAGTAGCAACTTTGCGGACTGAGTCCATAAAACTGAGGATTGTCCTCATTGCTACGCAGAAGGCTTATGTCCTTAATGCACAACTCGGTGTGCTGCACCTCGAGCGTCGTCTGTGGATGTTGCGAACATCTGACATACACGTTTTTGATGACTACGTGATAGTTCAGTACGCAATACTTAATGGCTTAGAAGCAAGGCGCCGAAGACGTTTTGAAAATGTCGCGGAACATAAGAGATGTTCTAAGAGATGAAATTGAGATTTTATGCTCGTGCCCTTGTTGAGAGGTATAGGACCACCGACAAGATTCTTTGCCTACAAAGTAAAGGAGAAAAGCTCAAATCGTTGAGCATGTTCTCAGATTGTCTGGGTACAACAATCGCTTGAACCAAGTCGGAGTTAATCTTCCAGATGGATAGTGATGGTTCTCCAAAGTCACTGGCACTAAGCTGCTAGAGTTTAGTGATGAACTATAAACAAATTAAGGATATATATGATGATGCTTGAGTGATTCGCAATGTTTGACACTGCGAAAGTAGAAATCAAGAAGGAGCATCAATTGTTGATGGTTAGTAAAACCGCTAGTTTCAAGAAGGGCAAGGGCTAGAAGGGATACTTCATGAAACGGCAAACCAGTTGTTGCTCCAATGAAGAAACCCAAAATTGAACCCAAACCCGAGACTAAGTGCTTCTGTTATGAGGGGAACGTTCATTGAGGCGGAGCTACCCTAGATACTTGGTAGATAAGAAGGCTGGCAAAGTCGACACAAGTAAATTTGATATACATGATATTGATGTGTACTTTACTAGTACTCCTAGTAGCACGAGGGTATTGGATACCGGTTCGGTTCCTAAGTGATTAGTAAGTCGAAATGAAAGCTACGGTATAAACGGAGACTAGCTAAAAGCGAGGTGACGATACGTGTTGGAAGTGTTTCCAAGGTTGATGTGATCAAACATCGCACGCTCCCTCTATCATCGGGATTGGTGGTAAAACCTAAATAATTGTTATTTGGTGTTTGCTTTGAGCATGAACATGATTGGATCGAGATTATTGCAATACGATTATTCATTTAAAGAGAATAATAGTTATTCTATTTGCTTGAATAATTACCCTCAATGGTTTATTGAATCTCGATCGTAGTGTTACACATGTTCATAATATTGGTGCCAAAAGATACAAAGTAATAATGATAGTACCACTTAGTTGTGGCACTGCCACTTGAGTCATGTTGGTATAAAATGCATGAAGAAGCTCCATGCCAATGGATCTTTGTACTCACTCATTTTTGAAACGTTTGAGACATACAAACAATACCTGTTGGTATAAATGCATGAAGAAACTCCATAGAGATGGATCGTTTGGACTCACTTGATTTTGAATCACTTGAGACATGCAAAACATTCCACATGAAACAAGAGAGTAACTTGTTGGGAGTAATGCATTTTTGATGTGTGCAGTCCAATAAGTGCTAAGGCACGCAGTGGATATCGTTATGTTCTTACTTCACTGACGATTTGAGTAGATACATGAGTATTTACTTGATGAATCACAAGTCTGAAATATTGAAAAGTTCAAAGCAATTTCATAGTGAAGATCGTCGTGACAAGATGATAAACTGCCTATGATATGATCATAGAGATGAATATCTGAGTTACGAGTTTTTGGTACGCAGTTAAGACAAAGTGAAAATTGTTTTGCAGTTCATGCCACCTGGAACACCATAGTGTGATGATGTGTCTGAACATCGTAGCCATGCCCTATTTCATATGGTGCATACTATGATGTCTCTTATCGAATTACCACTATCGTTTATGGGTTATACATTAGAGACAACCGCATTCGCTTTAAATAGGGCACCGCGTATTTCCGTTGAGATGACGCAGTATAGACTATGGTTTGGAAAAACCTAAGTTGTTGTTTCTTAAAAAGTTTGGGGCTGTGATGCTTATGTGAAAAAGTTTCAGTCTGATAAGCTCGAACCCAAAACGGATAAATGCATCTTCATAGGATATCCAAAACAGTTGGGTGCATCTCCTATCTCAGATCCGGAAGCAAAGTGTTTGTTTCAGGAAACGGGTCCTTTCTCGAGGAAAGGTTTCTCTCGAAAGAATTGAGTGGGAGGGTAGTGGAATTTGATGAGGTTAGTGAACCGTCACTTCAACCAGTGTGTAGCAGGGCGCAGGAAGATGTTCCTATGACGCCTACACCAATTGAAGTGGAAGCTGATGATGGTGATCATTAGAGCTTAGGATCAAGTTACTACAAACCTCATAGGTCGACAAAGGCCACGTACTACTACACAGTGGTACGGTAACCCTGTCTTCGAGGTCATGTTGTTGAACAACAATGAACCTACGAGTTATGGAGAAGCAATGGTGGACCCGGATTCCGACAAATGGCTGGAGGCCATGAAATCCGAGAGAGGATCCATGTATGAAAACAAAGTGTAGACTTTGGAAGAACTACTTGATGGTAGTAAAGACTATTAAGTAAAGATGGATCTTTAAAAGGAAGACAGACGATGATGGTGATAAGTCACTATTAAAGAAAAGCTCGACTTATCACAAAGATGTTTTCGACAAGATCAAAGAGTTGACTATGATGTGAATTTCTCACTCGTAGCGATGCTAAAAGTGTGTTGGAATTATGTTAGTAGTTACTGCATTATTTGTGAATTATTGCACATAGGAAGTCAAAACATTGTTTCCTCGACGGTTTCCTTGAGGAAAGATTGTATGTGATACAATCATAAGGTTTTGTCGATCCTAAGGATACTAACAAGTATGCAAGTTCCAGCGATCCTTTTATGGACTGGTGCAAGCATCTCGGAGTTGGAATATACGCTTTGATGAGATGATCAAAGCTTTTTGGTTTGTACAAGGTTTATGAGAAACTTGTATTTCCAAGAAGTGAGTGGGAGCACTATAGTATTTCTGATAAAGTATATGTGGTTGACATATTGTTGATCGGAAGTAATGTAGAATTTCTGTAAAGCATAAAAGGTTGTTTGAAAGGGTTTTTTCAAAGGAATACCTAGATAGAACTACTTGAACATTGAGCATCAAGATCTATGGAGATAGATCAAAATGCGAGACATAACTTTCAAATGAAATGCATGCCTTGACAAGTTTTGAAGGAGTTCGAAATAGATCACCAAAGAAAGAGTTCTTGGCTGTGTTGTAAGGTGTGAATATGAGTAAGACTCAAAAGCCCAACCACGACAAAAGAAAGAGAAAGGACGAAGGTCGTCCCCTATGCCTTAGCCGTAGACTCTACAGTATGCCATGTTGTGTACCGCACCTAATGCGTGCCTTGCCACAAGTCTGTTAAGAGGTACAAAGAGTGATCCAGGATTGAATCACTGAAAATCGGTCAAAGTTATCCTTAGTAACTAATGGACTAAGGAATTTTTCTCGATTATGGAGGTGGTTAAAGAGTTCGTATTAAAGGGTTACGTCGATGCAAGCTTTGACACTAATCCTAATGACTATAAGTAGTAAAACGGATTCTCATAGAAGAGTAGATATTTGGAGTATTTCCGAATAGCACGTAGTAGCAGCATCTATAAGACGACATAAAGATTTGTAAAGCACACACGGATCTAAAAGATTCAAAACCGTTGACTAAAACCTCTCTCACGAGCAAGACGTGATCAGACCCCAGAACTATATGGGTGTTGGATTCATTGAAATCACATGGTGATGTGAACTAGATTATTGACTCTAATGCAAGTGGGAGACTGTTGGAAATATGCCCTAGAGGCAATAATAAATTAGTTAATATTATATTTCCTTGTTCATAATAATCGTTTATTATCCATGCTAAAATTGTATTGTTTGGAAACTCAAATACATGTGTGGATACATAGACAACACACTGTCCCTAGTGAGCCTCTAGTTGACTAGTTTGTTGATCAAAGATGGTCAAGGTTTCCTGACCATAGGCAAGTGTTGTCAGTTGATAACGGGATCACATCATTAGGAGAATCATGTGATGGATAAGACCCAAATTATATACGTAGCATATTGATCGTGTCATTTTATTGCTATTTTTTTTCTGTGTGTCAAGTATTTGTTCCTATGACCATGAGATCATATAACTCACTAGCACCGGAGCAATGCCTTGTGTGTATCAAACATCACAATGTAACTCGGTGACTATAAAGGTGCTCTACAGGTATCTCCGTAGGTGTCCGTTGGGTTAGTATGGATCAAGACTGGGATTTGTCACTCCGTGTGACGGAGAGGTATCTCGGGGCCCACTCGGTAATACAACATCACACACAAGCCTTGCAAGCAATGTGACTAAGTGTAATTCAGGAGATCTTGTATTACAGAACGAGTAAAGAGACTTGCCGGTAACGAGATTGAAATAGGTATGCGGATACCGACGATCGAATCTCGGGCAAGTAACATACCGAAGGACAAAGGGAATGACATACGGGATTGCCTGAATCCTTGACACCGAGGTCAACCGATAAGTTATTCAGAGAATATGTAGGATACAATATGGGCATCCAGGTCCCGCTATTGGATATTGACCGAGGAGTACCTCGGTACATGTCTGCATAGTTCTCGAACCCGCATGGTCTGCACACTTAAGGTTTGGCGATGTTTTAGTATAGTTGAGTTATATGTGTGGTTACCGAATGTTGTTCGGAGTCCCGGATGAGATCACGGACGCAACGAGGGTTTCCGAAATGGTCCGAAGACGAAGATTGATATATAGGATGACCTCATTTGGTTACCGGAAAGTTTTCGCGCATTACCGGGAATGTACCGGGAGTGACGAATGGGTTCCGGATGTTCACCGGGAGGGGCCAACCCACCCGGGGAAGCCCATAGGCCTTAGGGGTGCCGCACCAGGCCTTGGTGGGCTGGTGGGACAGCACAAAAGGGCCCTATGCGCAAGAGATAGAAAATCAAAGAAAAAAGAAAAGAAAAAGGTGGGAAGGAAGGGAAGGACTCCACTTTCCAATCCTAGTTGGACTAGGATTGGAGGTGGACTCCTCCACCTCCTTGGCCGGCGGACCCTTGGGGTCTTGGACCCCAAGGCAAGCCTTCCCTCCCCTCCTCCTATATATAGTGGAGTTCTAGGGCTGATTTGAGACAACTTTTTCCACGGCAACCCGACGACAAACACCCCGGTTTTTCCTCTAGATCGTATTTCTGCAGAGCTCGGGCGGAGCCCTACAGGAGTAGATCCTTCACCACCACCGGAGCGTTGTCACGCTGCTGGAGAACTCATCTACTTCTCCGTATTGCTTGCTGGATCAAGAAGGCCGAGATCATCGTCGAGTTGTACCTGTGCTAAACGCGGAGGTGCCTTCCGTTCGGCACTAGATCGGAGCGGATCGTGGGACGGATCGCGGGACGGTTCGTGGGACGGCTCACGGGGCGGATCGAGGAGTGTGAGGACGTTCCACTACATTAATTGTGTTTCTTAACGCTTCCTGCTGTGCGATCTACAAGGGTACGTAGATCCAAATCTCCTCTCGTAGATGGACATCACCATGATAGGTCTTCGTGCGCATAGGAAATTTTTTGTTTCCCATGTGACGTTCCCCAACACTTCTGTCTTTCAGCACTTCATTTCATCCTCAACCCCAGTGACAAGTTGAATGAGTCAACCAAATTCTCGAGGACATGCTTCGAGCTTGTGTCATTTCTTTCGGTAAGAAATGGGAGGAATCTCTCCTACAACAATAGCTATCAAGCTAGTCTGAAGATGGCCCCTTTCAAAGTATTATATGGACGAAGGTGTCGAACTCCTCTGAATTGGTTAGAAACTGGGGAACGATCACTCTTCGGTTCGGATATTATTCAACATGTCAAAGATCAACTCCGCATTATTCATGAGAATCTGAAGGCAGCTCAGTCTCGTCAGAAGAGTCAGTATGACCGTCATCATCAAGATATGGTCTATCAACCTGGCGAAAAGGCTTATCTTCGTGTCACACCAATGAGAGGTGCACATCGTTTTGGGATCAAGGGCAAGTTAGCTCCTCGCTATATTGGTCCTTTCACTGTTCTCGAAAGGCGTGGAAGAGTGGCTTATCAATTGAACTATCGGCGAACCTTTCTTAGGTTCACGATGTCTTCCATGTGTCTCAGCTCCGCCGCTGCTTCAAGGATCATATTTGAATAGTGGATCATGATATGCTTGAGCTGCAACAAGACCTTTCTTATAAAGAGCATCCGGTCCGCATTCTCGACCAGGCTGAACGTCAGACTCATCGCAAAGTCACCAAGTTCCTTAAAGTGGAGTGGTAAAATCATTCTCAAGATGAGGCCACTTGGGAACGCGAGGATCATCTTCGTGATGAATACCCCGAGCTTTTTCCTTCTACCTCTTAATTCTCGGGACGAGAATTCTTGTTAGTAGGGGAAAGTTGTGACATCCTCAGCTTTTGCTACAATAATGAATGAATTAAGCTACAATGATCCCACGGTAATGATGCCACATCATCGTAATTTCTATCGTTGATCTCGTGTTAGTCGAAAACCAAGTCGAATTCAAATTTTAAAAATAAATTGAACGAGAAAAGTTTTCGAATGTTAAAATAAAAATGTCGGATGAGTTACAAATATTTCATAATAATTTATAGAAATGAAACAGACATTTTGAAATTATTAAAACCCTATATAATTAAAAACAAAAACTATTAGAAAAATAAAATAAATAACAACAAAACCCAAAAGCCCCTGGCCCAACTGGGCCAAAGTGGCCCAGCCGGCCACCCCCCACCAGCCCATTTCGCCACGGGGTATAAGACCCCCAGGAAACCCTAGCGCCAGCCTCCTCCCTCCCCATTTCCACGCCGCCGCCAGGACGAGGGGTCCCCCTCGTCACCCCCACCAACCCCTGTCTCTCTCACACCCCACGACGCCAGCGCCCCTCCCCACTCTGCCACGCCCCTGAACTCCTGTCACCCCACCCTTTCCGCTCCCGTCGGCGGCACTCCCCCATGCCCCAGCGCCTCACCTCTCCCCCAGATCCCGTCCATCGCCCCCCCCCCACCGCGCTCTCACCCACTGCGAACGCCGCCTCGCCCATCCAGCCCCTCACCACCCCACTCCTCTCCCTGTCCAGCGCTAGCCGCCCCGCCGGCCTCAACCGGCCGCGAGCCCCGTCGTCCACCTCGCCCCACCTCCGACCGAGGCCGACCCCTCTCCTCGTCGGCCTCCTATCCGGCCCCAACGGCCGACCGTGCCACTGGCCGCACCATCACCGGCGCCATCTCCACCACCCCCATCAACGCCATCGGTCGGCTCCTCCTCGTGCTTCACCTCGACACCGTCGTCGACACCCCCACCGAAGCCCCTCCACGCCGGAGCTCCTTCTCACCGGATCCGACGCCGCCTCCTCCGCCCCTCCCCAAGAACTCCGGCTACACCGGGCCTTCTCGTCAACGACGGTGAGCCCTCCATTCGGGCTCCTCCCACCACCCCTTCCTTCCTTTCCCCGCTCCGGTTCCGTTCTGGATTTATCGTCTCGTTCCAGCGCTGATGATTTCCTGTATGAGGAGGTGGAGGTTGCCTCCTTTCTCTCTGTTCAGAGAGATGCGAGTGAGTTGAGGAGAGAGTTGGCACAGAGAGAGTTGAGATGAGAAGAAAATAATAATGGTGATATATGTATGTATGTATAGATGCGCATGTATCTATGTATGTATTGAGTATGTATGCATGTATGTAGAAAAAGAAAAACATAATATATATATATTTTTTTTATTATAATAAATATATATATATTATTTAATTAATTAGTTAGTTAATTAAATAGATAAATTAGTAATCTGTTTATATAGATAAATAATTATCCTATTAGAGTATGACACGTGGGTCCTCCACTAAATTAATAATTATCCTATTAGAGTATGACACGTAGGACCCACTCGTCAGTTGACCAGTCAAATGCTGATGTGAGCATGACATCATGCTGATGTCATAATAGCATTTAATAATTAGCTAAATCTGTTTTAATTCCTAAATAATTAATAAAACTTGAAAAATTAATATAAAATAAATCGTAAGTGAGATCAAAATATTTTCAACATGAAAGTTGATCAGCAGAACGAGATGAACCCGGATACGCGTTCCATTCGTCTATCACGCGTCCCTAGCATAGCAAACGTGGAACTTTTCCATCGTTTTCAGTCTGACCGGTAGTAGCCAAAGACCCGGGAAATATCATCTGATATTTTCCCGACCCGTTGATAACCCACAAGTATAGGGGATCGCACCAGATTTCGAGGGTAGAGTATTCAAACCAAATTTGTTGATTCGACACAAGGGGAAGCCAAAGAATATTCTCGAGTATTAGCAGTTGAGTTGTCAATTCAACCACACCTGAAAGACTTAGTATCTGCAGCAAAGTTTCAATAGCAAAGTAGTGTGATACTAATGGTAGCAGCGGTAACAGTAGCAGTAGTGACAGTAGTAGCGGTAAAGTAACGTAGCAAGGACCAGTAGGAAAAGACTCGTAGGCATTGGATCAGTGATGGATAATTATGCTGGATGACATTCATCATGTAACAGTTATAACATGGGAAGATATGTAACTAGCTCCAGTTCGTCAATGTAATGTAGGCATGTATTCCGTATATAGTCATACGTGCTTATGGAAAAGAACTTGCATGACATCTATTGTCCATCCCTCCCGTGGCAGCGAGGTCCTAATGGAAACTAAGGGATATTCAGGTCTCCTTTTAATAGAGAACCGGAACAAAGCATTAGCACTTAGTGAATACATGAACTCCTCATACTATGGTCATCTCCGGGAGTGGTTCCGGCTATTGTCACTCTGGGGTTGTCGGGTCATAACACATAGTAGGTGACTACAACTTGCAAGATAGGATCAAGAACACACATATATTGATGAAAACATAATAGGTTCAGATCTGAAATCATGGCACTCGGGCTTTAGTGACAAGCATTAAGCAAAGAAAAGTAGTAGCAACATCAATCTCAGAACATAGTGGATACTAGGGATCAAATCCTATCAAAACTAAGTCAATTACATGATAGATCTCATCCAACCCATCACCGTCCAGCAAGCCTACGATGAGATTACTCACGAACGGTGAAGAGCATCATGGAATTGGCGATGAAGGATGGTTGGTGATGACGACGGCGACGATTTCCCCTCTCCGGAGCCCAGAACGGACTCCAGATCTGCCCTCCAGAGGAAGAACAGGTGGTGGCGGTGGCTCTGTGTCGTAAAATGCGATGAACTATTCTCTCTTAATTTTGTCTGGGCGAGAGAGACGGTGGAGCCACGAGGGCCTCACAAGCCTGCGAGGCGCGACTAGGGGGGTCGTGCCTCCTGGGCTTGTGGGCTCCTGGCTCCGTCCCTCCAGGTAATTCTTGCGCTAGTATTTTTTATATATTCCACAAAAAATCCTCGTAAATTTGCAGGTCATTCCGAGAACTTTTATTTCTGCGCAAAAACAACACCATGGCAATTCTGCTGAAAACAGCGTCAGTCCGGGTTAGTTCCATTCAAATCATGCAAATTAGAGTCCAAAACAAGGGCAAAAGAGTTTGGAAAAGTAGATACGATGCAGACGTATCAACTCCCCCAAGCTTAAAGCCTTGCTTGTCCTCAAGCAATTCAGTTGACAAACTGAAAGAGACAAAAGAAAAACTTTTGCGAACTCTGTTTGATCTTGTTGTTGTAATTATGTCTAACTCATATTCAGATTTTCAACAAGATCATAAGCTAACCACATAAGCAATGACATTTAGGTCTCATGGTGTACTCATATAAATGGCAAAATCAACTAGCGAGCAATAATAATAAGTTTCAAATGTCACCACTTCAATCAAAACAATCATGAAGCAATATGAACAAATGGTATCTCGCTAGCTCTTTCTGAGACCGCAAAACATAAATGTAGAGCACCTTCAAAGACCAAGGGCTGACTGAACATTGTAATTCATGGCAAAGAAGATCCAGTCATAGTCATACTCAATAACAATTAAAAGCAAAGCATAAAAATGATGGAGGTGCTCTCTAATTGGTGCCTTTATAAGGAGAGGATGACTCGACAAAAACATAAATACATAGGCCCTTCGCAGAGGGAAGCATTGATTTGCAGAGGTGCCACAACTCAAGCTTTTAAAGACAGAGATAAATAATTCTAAGTGGTATGCTCTCAGTGTCAATGCAAGGACCAAGAGTTTTCACCATCTTCCATGCTACACATATTATAGGCAGTTCCCAAACAGAAAAGTAAAGTTTTGACTCCCCCACCACCGATCAATCACACTCCATGACTAGCCGAATCCGCGGGTGCCGTCCATACCAACAACAATCCAGGGGGAGTTTTGTTTGCAGTTATCTTTTCCATTTGAGCATGGAACTGGGCATTCCAATTACCAACCCCTTTTTCGTGAGTGATAGTGAGTAAACACGTATCGAGGATAACACGCCTAGCATGGAAGATACTGACCGCCCCTTGTCACCACATGAGCGGTTCGGGCATACAAAACAGATTATTTCTTGAAGGTTTAGAGAGTGGCACATGCAAATTTACTTGGATGGCAGGTAGATACCGCATATAGGTAGGTATGGTGGACTCATATGGAACAACTTTGGGTTTATGGAAGTGGATGCACAAGCAGTATTCCTGCTTAGTATAAGTGAAGGCTAGCAAAAGACTGGGAGGCGACCAACTAGAGAGCGACAACAATCGTCAATATGCATTGAAATTAACCAACATTGAGTGCAATCATGAGTAGGATATAAATCACCATAAACATGAATATCATAGAGGCTATGTTGATTTTGTTTCAACTACATGCGTGAACATGTGCCAAGTCAAGCCACTTGAATCATTCAAAGGAGGATACCATCCTATCATACTACATCATAATCATCTTGAAATTCATTTTGGCATCCAAGACAAACCATTATAAGCTCCTAGCTAATTAAGCATGGCATCAGAAACTATGATCTCTAAGTTGTCATTGCAAACATGTTTCTCTCATAATAAAGCTGAATTAGGAACGATGAGCTAGTGATATTTACAAAAACAAAATAGATCGAGTTCATACCAGCTTTTCCAGGCTCAGTCACTTCATCATATACCGTCATTATTGCCTTTCACTTGCATGACCGAATGATGTGAATAATAATGAGAGTGTTCGTGCATTGGACTAAGCTGGAATCTGCAAGCAAACAAAGGAGAAGACAAAGTAATATGGCTCTTTGACTGAAAAACAGATATGCATGTGAGAGCCACTAAACATTTTAATCATGGTCTTCTACCTTGACCTAAAGACAAAGAAAACTATTTACACGGGAAAGCTCCCAACAAGCAAAAGAAGAATGGGAAATCTTTTTGGGTTTTCCTTTTTAGTACCACTAAGCAAGCTGGAAAGTAAACTTACAACTAATTGTTTTTTGTTTTTATCAAACTAGGCAAACACACGAAAAGAAAGCAAGAAAAAGAAATAAACTAGCATGGATGATACAGTGGCAAGGTGTTAACACCGACTATCAAAGTGAAAGTGTGAGCATTGATATAAAGTCGGTGAGAAACACGTACTCCCCCAAGCTTAGGCTTTTGGCCTAAGTTGGTCTACTCCCATGGCTGGTCCGGGTGATATCCAAAATCATAATGGGGGTTGTACGGAAACGCGGCAACTACCGCCTGAATAGCTGCCTCACGGAGGCGAGCAGCCTTTGCCTCCCTCTCATACTCCTCTACCTCTCCTCTGGTTATATAACTACGTTTTACCTGAAAGTCAAAGAAGGAAGGAGCAGGAAGGGTAATATGGAAAACACGCTCTCGGTTAAATATTAACCGGTATAGGAGGGATTCATTATCCCTCTCAAGGAACTGATAACGTGTCACAGCGGCGCGATCAAGGAAAGCTGTATGGAGCAGGGGATCTCCTGGGTGGATGGGTACTCCAAGAAAATTTGCTATGCGAGTGGCATAGATCCCACCAAAGAAATCTCTTTCATTAGCATTATTATTTAGCCTCCTCGCGATTATAGCTCCCATGTTGAAACTTCGATCACCCGTTACCGCGCTCTTAAGAATACTAAGATCAGGTGCGCAGAGGTGACAATGCTCAGTCTTGTCGTCTGCATATACCTATGAAGAGGGCAAAATAATGCAAGGCAGGAAAATGAATGCTCCCCATGGTAGCCTGCGTAATATCTCTAGTTTCTCCGACAGTTATACTAGAGATAAAATCTCTAACTGAAGACTTAGGAGGATCATTGAGACTACCCCAATCAGGTATCTTGCAAATTCTATTGAAATCCTCTAAATCCATGGTATACGATTTGTCATAGAGATCAAATAGTATGGATGTGTCACGGCCAACTGAAAATTTAAATCTACGAACAAAAGAGGCAGTGAGAGTAGTATACTATTCACATTTATTGGAGATGAATTCTTCGAGCCCGGCGTTGTGAACAAATGTATCAAACTCGTCTTTGAAACCTGCATCAATCATGAATTCATCAGAAGGCCATTCACATGGTTGTGCGTGTGTGTTCCTCGGTTGGTAAGGATCGGGCTCCCGAATCGCGAGACGGGGACCCCTCTTGCTTGAAGAACCACCATGATATTTTTTTCCTGAACATCTTATTTTTCTGAAATTTTTAGTGACTCAAAAGAAAAATGAACAAGGCTCAACAAAACTCATAACAACTACTCCTACAAGTGCCTAGAGGCCATATCATGCATCAAAACTACTTGGTACCAGCTAAAATTAACATGCAAAGCTCAAGAACATGGTCACCAAGACAGTAAGAATACGCAACGAATAAAGCACTAGAGCAAAAACTAATTGGACCAATGGAGGAGTCACATACGAAGGAACAATCCCCCCAAAACAGTTTGGTGAATGGGGCTTTGCACAAGGAGATCGAAAAATGCAGCAAGAAGAGCAAGAACACGAGTTTGAGTTGTGGAATGATTTTTTCTGGAGGTAGAAGAAGGAGATGGGAGCTAGAATAAGTGGAGGGGGGCACGTGGGGCCCACAAGACTGCCAGGCGTGGCCAGGGGGCGCCTCCTGAGCTTGTGGCCCCTGGTACATCCCCCTGACTAGCTCTCTATCTTAGAATTTTTCAAAAATTCCAGAAAAAATAATACTTGATTTTCAAGGCATTTGAAGAACTTTTATTTTCGGAACACTTTTCTAAGGGACGCAAAAAGCAGAAAACAAGAAAATAAAGCTAAATTTATCATTTTTCTTCTAAACAACAGAAAGTAAAAATTCGGAACAAAAGGTTGTGACTCCTAGATTCAACCATCTCATGGTCATCAAAAGAAATATGTCAATGAGGTTGATCAAGTCTCCTTAACAAGCTTTTTTTGAATCACATGAAACCAGAGAATTTTCGAATAATCACTAGGTTACCTCAATGGAGATGTGCATATCCCCAACAAGTAAATCATACTTCATCTTGACAGTATGTATAGGGCATTCAAAGCTTCCAATAAGAATTGATGAAGTTTTTTCAATAGCATTGATGCAATGTACTCGATATTGTTTCTTCGGAAAGTGCACCGTCTGCTCATTACCATTAACATGGAAAGTGACATTGCCTTTGTTGCAATTAATAACAGCCCCTGCAGTGTTTAAAAAGGGTCTTCCAAGGATGACGGCCATGGCATCATCCTCGGGAATATCCAGAATAACAAAGTCCGTTAAGATAGTAACGTTAGCAACCACAACAGGCACATCCTCGCAAATGCCGATAGGAAAAGCAGTTGATTTGTCGGCCATTTGCAAAGACATTTCAGTGGGTGTCAACTTATCCAATTCAAGTCTACGATAAAGAGAGAGAGGCATAACACTAACACCATCTCCAAGATCGCATAAAGCAGTTCTAACATAATTTCCTTTAATGGAGCAAGGTATAGTGGGCACTCCGGGATCACCTAGTTTCTTAGGAGTTCCACCCGTGAAGGTGTAATTAGCAAGCATGGTGGAAATCTCAACCTCAGGTATCTTCCTTTTATTAGTCACAATATCTTTCATGTACTTAGCATAAGGAGACATTTTAAGCATATCTGTTAAACGCATTTGCAGAAAGACAAGTCTAATCATTTCAACAAAGCGCTCAAAATCCTCATCATCCTTTTTCTTGGATGCTTTGGGAGGAAAGGGCATGGGTTTCTGAACCCATGGTTCTCTTTCTTTACCATGCTTCCTAGCAATAAAGTCGTTCTTATCATATCTCCTATTCTTAGGTTGTGGGTTATCAAGATCAACAGGTTCAATCTCCACATCCTTATCATTACTAGGTTGAGCATCATCATGAACACCACTATTGATATTATCACTAGGCTCATGTTCATCACCAGATTGTGTTTCGGCATCAGAAACAGAGATATCATTTGGATTCTCAGGTGTAACAGCAGCAGGTTTGCTAGCATGCAAGTTCCTATCTCTTCCTTTTTCTTCCTATTACTAGGATGACTAGGTGCCTCAGTGCTAACTCCTTGAGAATCTTGTTCAATTCTCTTAGGATGGCCCTCAGGATACAAAGGTTCCTGAGTCATTCTACCACCTCTAGTGACGACTCTAATAGAATTGTCATTCAACTCATTGAGCAAGTCATTTTGAGCCTTAAGTACTTGTTCTACTTGAGTAGTGACCATAGAGGCATTTTTACTCAAAAGCTTAAGATCATTGACATTTCTATCCACACAAGCACTTATATGACTAATCATGCGAGCATTTTGTTCCAAATGTCTGCTAACATAATCATTGAAACTTTGTTGTTTGGCAACGAAGTTATCAAATTCATCTAAGCATGAGCTAGCAGGTTTATCATAAGGAATATCACTCTCATTTAATATACGAAGAGAATTTACCTCTACTACCTGTGTCGGGTTATCAAGACCATGTATCTCTTCGATAGGTGGTAGATTCTTAACATCTTCAGATTTAATACCTGTCTCTTGCATAGATCTCTTGGCTTCTTGCATATCTTCAGGACTGAGGAATAGAATGCCTCTTTTCTTCGGAGTTGGCTTCGGAGCTTGTTCCACAGTTCGTTCCCTGAAAACACAACCAGCACAACTATCTAGGTGGTCCCTAGAAGCACCGGTTAGTCCATTATAAAAGATATCAAGTATTTCATTTTTCTCAAGAGGGTGATCAGGCAAAGCATTCAGTAACTGGATAAGCCTCCCCCAAGCTTGTGGGTGACTCTCTTCTTCAACTTGCACAAAGTTATATATATCCTGCAAGGCAGCTTGTTTCTTATGGGAAGGAAAATATTTCTCAGAGAAGTAGTAGATCATACCCTGGGGACTACACACACAACCAGGAGCAAGAGAACTGAACCAAGTCTTAGCATCACCCTTTAGTGAGAAAAGAAACAACTTAAGGATATAGTAATGGCGGATCTTTTCCTCATTCGTGAATAGGGTGGCTATATCGTGCAGTTTGGTAAGATGAGCTACAACCGTTTCAGACTCATAACCATGAAAAGGATCAGATTCGACTAAAGTGATTAACTCAGGATCGACACATAATTCATAATCCTTATCAGTAACAAAGATAGGTGAAGTAGCAAACTTAGGATCGTATTTCATTCTAGCGTTCAGAGATTTTTCTTTCCACTTGGGCAATAAATTCTCAAGATCATAGCTATCCTTACAAGCAAGAAAGTCCTCAGCTACCTCTCCCTCCATAACATAACCCTCAGGTATATCAGGCAATTCATATCTAGGAGAGCTAGTTCTAATAGGTGAAACAGCAGGTTCTACTTCAATAATTTCAGCAGTTTCAGAAGTATCATCACATTCAGCAGCAACTCTAGCAATTTGTGCATCAAGGAATGCACCCAGTGGCAAAGCAGTATCAAGCAAAGCATCATGGATAGCAGAAGTAGCATCATCAAGCACACGCGACACATCAGAATTTCTAGTAGGTGGTGGTGTCGCAAACTTACTCATAACTGAAGGTGAATCAAGTGCAGAGCTAGATGGCAGTTCCTTACCTGTCCTCGTAGTTGAGGGCAAGACTTTAGTTTTTGGATCTCTCGGATTCCTCATAGTGATCAACAGACGTAAATCCCAAGTGACTCAGAGAATAGAGCCATGCCTCCCCGGCAACGACGCCAGAAAAAGGTCTTGATAACACACAAGTATAGGGGATCACAACAGTTTTCGAGGGTAGAGTATTCAACCCAAATTTGTTGATTCGACACAAGGGGAAGTCAAAGAATATTCTCTAGTATTAGCAATTGAGTTGTCAATTCAACCACACATGAAAGACTTAGTATCTGCAGCAAAGTTTCAGTAGCAAAGTAGTGTGATAGTAATGGTAGCAGCGGTAACAGTAGCAGTAGTGACAGCAGAAGCGGTGAAGTAACGTAGCAAGGACCAGTAGGAAAAGACTCGTAGGCATTGGATCGGTGATGGATAATTATGCCGGATGACATTCATCATGTAACAGTTATAACATGGGAAGATATGTAACTAGCTCCAATTTGTCAATGTAATGTAGGCATGTATTCCGTATATAGTCATACGTGCTTATGGAAAAGAACTTGCATGACATCTATTGTCCATCCCTCCCGTGGCAGCGGGGTCCTAATGGAAACTAAGTGATATTAAGGTCTTCTTTTAATAGAGAACCGGAACAAAGCATTAGCACTTAGTGAATACATGAACTCCTCATACCATGATCATCTCCGGGAGTGGTTCCGGCTATTGTCACTCCGGGGTTGCCGGGTCATAACACATAGTAGGTGACTACAACTTGCAATATAGGATCAAGAACACACATATATTGACGAAAACATAATAGGTTCAGATCTGAAATCATGACACTCGGGCCCTAGTGACAAGCATTAAGCAAAGCAAAGTAGTAGCAACATCAATCTCAGAACACAGTGGATACTAGGGATCAAACTCCATCAAAACTAACCCGATTACATGATAGATCTCATCCAACCCATCACAGTCCAACAAGCCTACGATGAGATTACTCACGAACGGCGAAGAGCATCATGGAATTGGCGATGAAGGATGGTTGGTGATGACGACGGCGACGATTTCCCCTCTCCGGAGCCCAGAACGGACTCCAGATCTGCCCTCCAGAGGAAGAACAGGTGGTGGCGGCGGCTCCGTGTCGTAAAAGCGGTGAACTCTTCTCTATTAATTTTTTCTGGGCGAGAGAGACTATATAGAGCTGGAGTTGGAGGCGGCGGGGCCACGAGGGCCTCACAAGCCTGCCACGCGCGGCCGGGGGGGCGCCTCCTGGGCTTGTGGGATCGTGGCTCCGTCCCTCCAGGTAATTCTTGCGCCAGTATTTTTTATATATTTCACAAAAAATCCTCGTTAATTTCCAGGTCATTCCGAGAACTTCTATTTCTGCGCAAAAACAACACCATGGCAATTCTGCTGAAAACAGCATGAGTCCGGGTTAGTTCCATTCAAATCATGCAAATTAGAGTCCAAAACAAGGGCAAAAGAGTTTGGAAAAGTAGATACGATGGAGACGTATCACCCGTCTATGACGGATGCTACTGCGTTAGCTCATGCCTAGCATGCATATTGCCATGCCATGCTTAGTGTTGCACATGTTGCTATTATTTATTGTTTCTCCCCCCTCTTCTTACCGGTAGACCCCGTGGTTGATGTTGCTGCCGGGTGCATCTATCCTCCTGACGACCAGCCCTTTGCCGCAGAGCAACAAGGCAAGCAAACCGCCCTTGATCATTCCTATATCGCCTATGTCTTTGTTCCTACTGCTTGCATTAGAATTTTGATACTGTTGTAGTTAGCTCCTATATCTGATGCATAGCCTATTTTTTATGAACTGCTACTTTCAGTACCGCACTTTTTAACTGTTTAGTATAGGTGGAGCAGTCATCCCCTCTGACCCCGTAGTCCAGTTGCCCCGCTTTGTTTTCAAGTCTCGATCCCTGATCGACGAGCCAGACCCGGCACAGCGATTACACCCCTCTTAGTTGTGCGGCGCTACAGAGATACTATCGGGTATAGAGGGTGACACCTCGCGAAGTACTCCTAATGTTATCTCTGTAGTACAACTAGTCGGTCGTGGTTATCGAGCATGATTCCTCTTTCACCATTCCCGACGATGTCTCTGTCATGCAACCCCTCAAGTGTGGGACCCTCGAGGGTGATTCCTCTAAGTCCACCTTGACGGATTACATCGTTCGGAATCCAACGAGGGTGATACCTCGGATTCCCCCCGATGTTACAACCACACAGTTACTTGACCATGTTACTAGGATCTTTGATGAATAGATGCTAGGCGGGTGGATTCCCGCGTGTTTGTGTCGATGAAATAATTAAAATGATAATGGATTTGGGTATTTTATCTGGGTTGGTCGGAGACCTTTTCGCACTAACCGGCTACGCGGGAAGAATTATGGGTACTCAACGTCACGGTATCAGCCGAAGCTCTTCAGACATCAGCGATGTAGCGACACGCGCCCGAGTGGTCCCGAGATGCATCGCTCTTGTATTAAGGGGTGCTAGGACTGACATCGGCCGCCCTCGCATCGTGCAGGAGCACGGAGGACAAGTGGGCCCACGACCCCTTTGTGCTTAGGAGTTAGACCGGCGGGCTGGCCTCTGTGCTGAGCTTAGGTGGGGCTGCGACGTGTCGATATTCCGAGGCTGGGCATGACCCAGAAAAGTGTGTCCGTCCAGAGTGTTATCGAGCATGACAGGAAACTTGGTGCACCCCTGCAGGGATGAAAATTAACTATTCGGATAGCCGTGTCCACGGTTACACGACGACTTGGAGTTGTGCCCTGATCTTATACAACTACAATTGTTACTTAACTGGATTTAGTTTCCCGGGGATTGCTTCATCGCAGGGAGTCGAGGAAGGATCTCTGGGCGTGACCTCATATTAATATTGCTGCAACAATATGACTATTAATTGTGTTACCTTGCTCTACTCTCGTCTATTGCTGCAAGACCCTGAAGATGCTAGTCTTCGATAGGACTAGGTCTTTCTCTCTCTATTCTCGCATTGCTGCACTCAGTCCACATAGAAACCCCTTTCTTGATACTGATGCATAATTAGCATAGTTCTGATGTAAGACTTGCGAGTACTTTGGATGAGTACTCCCCGTTGATTTGCTCCCCCTTTGCCCCCTTGATCCGTTGCTGCGACCAGATGATGGAGCTCAGGAGCTGGAGTATCCCGCCGACGACGACTGCTACCCCGACGGTGCCTACTACTACGTGGAGGCTGCTGAAGACCAGGAGTAGTTAGGAGGTTCCCAGGCAGGAGGCTTTGCTTCGTTCGATCATTGTACCTCTTGTGCTAGCCTTCTCTAAGACACCCCATGTTTTATGTCTCTACTCAGATATTGTTGCTTCCACTGACTCGTGTGTTTATCGAGCTTCCGTATTCTAGCCCTCGAGGCCCCTGGCTTGTAATATGAAGCTTGTATTTGTTTTAGTTGTGTCTAGAGTTGTGTTGTGATATCTTTCCGTGAGTCCTTGAGTTTGATCATACCCATTTGCGTGTATGATTAGCGTACGATTAAATCGAGGGCGTCACAGTCGAATCCAATGAAAACCTCAAAGTGTACTTCAGCTGACCCATGTGGTGGACTGGACTCCATATTTTTTTCATTATTTTTTTCCTTTTAATTTTGTCTTCTTTAAAATAATTCACGAGGTGCAATAATTGTGACGTGCCTTTGCCTCGCCCGAAAGATTGTATTGGTGGCTAGGTGTTCTATGAATTTGATTTGATTCTCACTTCTCGTGTTCTTTCTACTAACTTGACAGTTGAGAAATAGATCGGAAGTTTTCTAAAAAAATACAAGATTTCAAAACAATTGTCGGTTTGGAAAACAAATGTTCATAAAAATATTAATCCTTACATAAAGAAATATAAGAGCGCTTAGATCACTATTTTTGTGATCTACTCCCTCCGTCCCATAATTTAAGTCATTTTTCAACACTAGTACTCCCTTCATTTCATAATGTAAAACATCTTTTTAACACTAATGTAGTGTTAAAAAAAAGTTTTACATTATGAGACGGAGAGAGTACATGCTTTTATATTTCTTTAGATATGGAGTAAAATGTTCATGGATTCAAAAACAATGTTCCTGATTTCTAAAATTGGTCCATGATCTTGAAAAAATTGTTGACGAAAACAAAAGGTGTTCATGTTTTCGAAAAAAGATACGCGTATTCAAAACTATTTCTAAACTTGACAAATGCTCGTGAATTCAAAAAATGTTCATGTTAAAAAATTAAAAAATCATAAATTACAAAAAGATCATTGATTCAAAAAACATTCGTTGAGTCAATCAATGTTCATGAATTTCAAAAAATCTTGCTGTATTTCAAATACAATTCCCAAATTTTGACAAATGATCGTCCATTCAAAGAATAGCTCATGGCTTTTCTAAAAATGTTTTAACAATTATTAGAAATGGTGACGATTTTAAAGAAATTCATGGGTTTTAAAAAGTAATTAATTCGAAATTTGTTACCGTATTTGAGAAGATATTCGCCAAATGAAAAAAAGAGTAAACATACATTAAAATAGAAAAGGAATAGAATGAAAAGGAAAAGGATCAAAGAAAAAGGGAGTAGAAAATGTAAAACAGAAAAAAACACAAAACAGAAAAACGACGGTCTATAAAGGTTTTCGAACTTCCTCAAAACCGGAAAGGAGTTATTGGCATAGCCCAAAGTGTAAGTAACGGGAGGGGGTACGCGCTTTGTCGCTCGCGTTAAATAGGATTAACCCAGGGTGTGGCTCTTTTGCACAGCAATCAGAGAGGGTCAAGATAGGATGGTCCAGCCCATTTAAGGAGTGAAGACCGGAAGGTGGGTGGTTTCCAAAGAGTTACCTGCCGCTCATTGCCGCAGGGAGCCCTGCGCCGCACAGGGGGCGCCCCAACTGGATCGGCCCAGCTCCGTTTACGTTTTTTTCTGTTAATTTTTTCTTTTTCTGTTTATTTACTTCTTTTGATTCACTTGTTCTTTCCATTTTCCTTTTATTTTTATATTTGAAGCAAACACATTTTTTGAATTTGAAGAATTTTCTTAAAAAAATAGTTAATAAATTCGGAAGCGCAGATAATTTTTTAAAGAACGATTTTTTTTGAATTTTGAGAACAAAATGTTGAAAAAGAGAATAACTTTGAAAACCCCCAAAAGAATTGAAAGCACGAACAAATTTTTAAAGAAAAAACAGTTGTTGAATTTTGAGAATAAATTTTGAAACTGAGAACAATTTTGAAAAATCATGAACAAATTTGGAAGCGCAAACAACTTTTTAAAGCACGAACATTTTTTGAATCTTGAAAACAAAATTTGGAAAAGGAGAATAATTTTGAAAATCTCCATACAAATTTGAAAGCACGAACAAAATTTTAAAGCATGAACTTTTTTGAATAGTGAGAAAATTGTTGAAATTGAGAACAATTTTGAAAATCCTGAATAAATTTGAAGCGTGAACAATTTTCTAAAGGCCGAACATTTTTTGAATCTTGAGGAAGAAATTTTGAAAAGGAGAACAATTTTGAAAACCCCAAACAATATTGAAACCGATAACAATTATGAAAAAACCTCGAAAAGTGTGGAACCATGATTTTTTTTAAAGAACAGGAACATATTCCTAATTCACGAACAAACATTTAAAATTCTTTTTGGTATTTTGAAAATCAGAGGATTTTTTGAAACAAGAACATTTTTCGAAATTTCGAAACAAAAATCTAAATATGGGAACATTTTTCAAAACCGCGAACACATTTTGAAATCGGAACATTTTTCAAATTGTGAACAAAATTTAAAACCTTTCTCAAATTGTGATCAAATTTTAAAATATTTTTCAATTCGTGAACAAATTTATGAAAGTATGATTTTTTTAAAATTGTGAACACATTTTCAAAGAACAGGAATATATTTCTAATTCATGAATAAAACTTTAAAATTGCGATTAGTTTTTTGAAAATGAGGGCATTTGTTGAAATCACGAACATTTCTTGAAATATCAGAAAAACAAATTGAAAATAGAAACAATTTTCGTATCTGTGAACAAATGTTGAAAAATCTAGAATATTTTTTAAAAGGCGAAAAAACGAATTTAAGAATTGTTTTGAAAATACGAAACATGTTTTGGACATAGAGAACAGTTTTCAATATATAGAACATTTCTTTAAATAGGAAAACTTTCTTCGAATTTGAAAAATATTTTTTTGCTAATCCAAAACATTTTTTGAAAATGCAGAACATTTTATAGAAAAGCAAAAATATTTTCAGAATTGGAAGAACAATTTGTTTTTTAAATCCAGAAGATTTTTTGGAACAGAAACAGAAGAAAAAAGAATAAAGAAAAAAGAAGGTTCGCAAAACCGGAGGTGTTGCAACTATAAATGAGCCGGCTCATTCCCGAAAGCTCGCTTGGTATGCCTCTGCAAAGGCTAGTCAGGGCGACGCAGAGAGTGACGAATAGGGTTTTCTGTTTCCAAAATCGGTAAAACACCTGACAAGAAAACCCATGATCTAAATTGTATACCACTCACTATGATCATTAAGGAATAAATCTTGGTTTTATCCCACACAAGAAAGGTTCTGGTGTTGGTTTCTTTTTCTATTATTTAGTTTCTTTTTTTTGCTGTTTTTATTCTCATTTTTTTGAAGTTATGTTCAAGAAACGTTCAGTTTTTAATAATATTTTTTATTTTTTTTCTAAATGTTCACGTTTTGCAACACATGTTTTCACATAGCTTGCGTTTTCAGAATTTTATTTATTTTGGTAACATATTTATGTTACAAAGAACTAAATTTGAAAATTGTTCATGCTTTTCAAATAATGTTTAGAAACTTCAAAAATATTTGCATATCTAAAAATTCACTATTTAAGAATTTTTCACTTTTCAAAGAAATATTCATGATTTAAAAATAATAATAAACCGTGTGCTACACGACTCGGATCGCTTTAGTGCGAATAGGTACAATACTTCCAAGCATACCGAAAAATAACACAAAATAGGAACCGAGCGCACATTAACATAGTGGGCCGCGGGACTACTTCCGCATGTATGATTGGGGGGCAATTTGTCGCAAAATGCATATTATAGGAGCTTCCCGGGATGGTAGTGGTGGTCTGAGGTGTAAAGCTCAATTGGATTTTTTCATGGAGCATGTGGTGGCATGGGCTCAAAACAGCATGGGCTAGAGGGAATAGTATTTTTTATGTTGGGTGTGGGCTATTAACATGTCATTTTTTTCGAATTGTGAGAGTCAAAGCACAGGTGCAATTTCCCCGCCAAGGCTATTTCTCGCCTATTGCGAGAGTTCCTTCAGTCTCCCCATGGGTTGCACTATACAGATCCGCTCAATATTGTTGGTTTGTTGTGGTTTTAAAAAGGTTCTATGGACCGGGTTCTGAACCTTTCGTTCTTCTTTCATCTCCATGTGTTTTCTATCGGTTTTTCATTTGTTTTTTTGGGGTTTATTTTATATTTTATTTTACTTCAACATATGTCTACTTTTTTCAACACATGTTGAACATTTTTCGTGTACATATGAATATTTTTGTATATACATGAATTTTATGAAAAACTATTATTTTTTTCAATACATGTTATGAGCGAAAAAATAATATGTGTTAAACATTTTTTCAATGCACGTTGAAACATTTTGTTGAATGGTACGGAACATTCTTTCTAACTTCACGAATTTTCCTTTACATCATACATACAATGTTATTTTGAATGTAACATTTTTTGCAAAGCTGAAACATATTTTAAATGGAACATTTTGTTGAGTGGTGTAAGGAATAATAGTCTCCCAGCCCTATTATTTGGATCCCTAGGAGGGGTGAGGTTTTAGGGGGGTTTCCCCACTGCCAACCATGAAACTTCTATTCCGTATGAAATCGAATCTACCATTGAGACGTTGTTGTATGATATGCAAAACTAACATTAAAATGAACTTAAACCACACTCCTACATTATTAGTGATTTTCCAGATTCTTTATATCAGATAAGAGGTGGGTTGGTGAAAACTGTTAGGAAAGCAACCTATCTTTATTGAAAGCCCAAGGGGCATATATATATTACACAAGACTTGAGGTGCAAGGAAAGTAAACATAGACTAATAAGGACTCCTAGACTAATACTAATACTTCCTAACACCCCCCCCCCCCCCCTCAAATGCAAAGCGTATGCAATAGCATTGCATTTGAAGAAGTGTGATACTAAAAAAATGATAATCCAAATCCGCGTCTTGAGAGTGTCGTTGTAGCATGAAGAGTCTTCAAAACTTGTCGAGTCGCGGAAGGAGAGAACAAAGAGATGGCACATCAGAGGTAGACACCACATCACTTGAAGATACAAGAGAAGTATCAAGAGAAGATGGGTTGTCAAAAGAAGATGGCACATCAAGAGGAAGACACCGCATCACTTGAAGATACAACATAAGTATCAAGAGAAGATGGGTTGTCAAAAAAGATGGCACATCAAGAGGAAGACACCGCATCACTTGAAGATACAACATAAGTATCAAGAGAAGATGGGTTGTCTAAAGAAGATGGCACATCAAGAGAATAAAACATTGTGCAGAAAATCATAGTCCATGACAACCGTCGGCGAAAGAAGATCGGCGGATAAGGCACGATGGACGTAGATCGACAATGCAAAAGAAGTCCAGAAAATCCTATAGAAAACAACAAGGGCAAATAGGCCACAAAAGTTGTATAAAAAAGGACCGGGACCGGAGAAAAAAAAGGCTGACAGACTAAGGTATGGTGGACTCGCATGGCATGAGAAAACACAAAATATCTGTTGGGAAACGTTGCATGGGAAACAAAAAATTTCCTATGCACACGAAGACCTATCATGGTGATGTCCATCTACGAGAGGAGATTTGGATCTACGTACCCTTGTAGATCGCACAGCAGGAAGCGTTAAGAAACGCGGTTGATGTAGAGGAACATCTTCACGTCCCTTGAACCGTCCACGAACCGTCCCTCGATCCGTCCCACCTCCCCCTTTCCCTTCTAGAGGTAAAACTACGGGGTATATGTTTGAGTTGCACGTGGCAATGTTGTGTCTGAAATCAACCCTAAACCACCAATATATATAGGAGGGAGGGGGAGGGCTAGCCTTGAGGGACAAGGCCCTCAAGGGTGCGCCGGACAAGGGAGGAGGAGGACTCCTCCTCCAATTCGGTTTGGGAAGGAGGAGTCCTCCTCTTCCTTCCCACCTCCCTCTTTCCCTTTTTCTTTTATTTTCCTTTGGTATTTTCTTATGTCGCGCCATGGGACCCTTGGGCTGACTCCACCAGCCAACTAAGGACTTGTGGCGCCATCCTAATGCCTTGGGCTCACTCCCGGGTGGGTGGGCCCCTCCCGGTGAACTTCCGAAACCCATTAGTCATTCCCGGTACATTGTCGGAATTGCCCGAAACTTTCCAGTGACCAAATGAAACCATCCTATATATCAATCTTCATTTCCAGACCATTTCGGAAACCATCGTGACGTCCGTGATCTCATCCGGAACTCCGAACAACACTCGGTAACCACACATATGACTCAACTATACTAAAACATCATCGAACCTTAAGTGTGCAGACCGTGCGGGTTCGAGAACTATGTAGACATGCCCCGAGGCACTCCTCGGTCAATATCCAATAGCGGGATTTGGATGCCATATTGGATCCTACATATTCTCCAAAGATCTTATCGGTTGAACCTCAGTGTCAAGGATTCATATAACCCCGCATGTCATTCCCTTTGTCCTTCGGTATGTTACTTGCCCGAGATTCGATCGTCGGTATCCGCATACCTATTTCAATCTCGTTACTGGCAAGTCTCTTTACTCGTTCCGTAATACAAGATCCCGTGAATTACACTTAGTCACATTGCTTGCAAGGCTTGTGTGTGATGTTGTATTACCGAGTGGGCCCCGAGATACCTCTCCGTCACACGGAATGACAAATCCCAGTCTTATTCCATACTAACTCAATGGACACCTTCGGAGATACCTGTAGAGCACCTTTATAGTCACCCAGTTACGTTGCGACGTTTGATGCACACAAGGTATTCCTCCGGTGCCAGTGAGTTATATGATCTCATGGTCATAGGAACAAATACTTGACACGTAGAAAACAATAGCAATAAAACGACACAATCAATATGCTATGTTCATAGTTTGGGTCTAGCCCATCACATGATTTCATAATGATGTGATCCAGTTATCAAGTGACAACACTTGCGTATAGTTAGAAAACCTTGACTATCATTGATCAACTGGCTAGCCAACTAGAGGCTTGCTAGGGACATTGTTTTGTCTATGTATCCACGCATGTATCTATGTTTTCATTCAATACAATTATAGCATGGATAATAAACAATTATCTTTAAACAAGAAATATAATAATAAGTATTTATCATTGCCTCTAGGGCATATTTCCAACAATATCAACGGGTTTGGTGGACGCAGCGGAAAACAAAGAAAAAATAGGAAGCACATAATAGACTAGATGCAATGGCAGTGGAAGATGGTAACGAGGCCAAACAACAAAGTTGTAGCAGCATTAATCGCACGTAAGCAGCTAACAACAGATAGCACCAAGTAGCAGCCGAACACAACTAGCACCACATAGTATACGAGGAAGTAGCTAGCAGCAACACGTAGTCAAGCCATCTTGCGGCATGAGACGGAGGAGCATGCCTGTAGCAGCAAAACGCAACCAGTCGCTAGCAGCAGTTGAAGGAAGAGCCGCACGTGAGCCATGGGTGGCCGAGACCCAGAGGCGCCTCCCCGCGGCGGAGCAGGCGGTGACCAGGCACGACGGGTTGGCACGTCTTCTTCGGATGAGATCGGGCGGTGGGTCGGGAAGCGCGCGCGAGGCTCCGGCACCAAGGGTCTCACCGAGTGGCTCAACTGGCTCGTCCAGGCTGGTGGGATAGTCATAGTGGCGATGCTTGACCGTGCAGAGGCGGCGGGGGGCCGAGCGGGACGACGAAGGTGCCACCGGCCTTGAGGTGCGCCAGCTCCGGCCCCACTGAGGTGGCGCCGGACGCGGCGTCGTGCAGAACGGTGCACTTCTAGATGCTGATGCTGAACAGGGTGGCGCCGCCGCCGGCCAGCAAAGTCAATGCGCTCCGGCCTGTCGGGCATCATGGCGAACCGCGTGATGGGAGCGAGGAGGCGCCGCATCTTGGTCTCCTCAGAGGAGGCGAAGGTGAAGAGATGGATGACGTTGATCCTCAAGAGGAGGTATCCGCGGTCGCCGTCGTCCACGACGACGGGAAGGATGCGCCTTCGCTGCACCATCGATCCGATGGGATTCGATCCCTTCCTCGATGACACCGCTACACAGAACCAGCCCGATCTGGAGGCAGCCTTGACTGGGGCGGCCCAATCTCCTGATGTGGAAGGACCTGGGCAGGGCATGTGAAGGGGGAGGGAGAGCAGCGCGAGACGACCAGAGGAATATGGCGGCATCGCGGGGGGAGGCAGCGTCCGGCCGAGAGGAGGTTGGTGGCGGCGCGAAATTGGATCTGCACGAGTTGCGCGTGCCAAAAAATAACTTAAAGCTCTAATACCATGTTAGGAAAGCAACTTATCTTTATTGAAGGCCCAAGGGGCATATATATATTACACAAGACTTGAGGTGCAAGGAAAGTAAACATAGACTAATAAGGACTCCTAGACTAATACTAATAGACTAATAAGGTATCCTAGACTAATACTAATACTTCCTAACAAAAACAATAACAATGGTGTTAGAAATTATGGTTTGTGCTCTACCCCCTATTCCGTTGCCCTTTTTATATGGTGTGTGTTAATATGATAGTTGATCCCTTGACTAAGCCTCTTAGCCACGAGTCATTTGGTAAGCATGTTAAGACCATGGGTTTATGTATTTTAATGATTGCTTTGGAAGAGCGAGAAATTATATGTCGTGCAACTATCAAATCATTTGGAATTGTTAATACTCGAAGTACATCATTATTGAATCATGTATTTATACATGGAAATGGTTTACAATATTAGCATAGAATTTATTATTTGTCGGAGCGTACATAAGTATTGTTGTCTCCGTTCAGAGAAAACCAACGAGGTTTCAAAACCATGCTCGTTATCTCCAACGGATTGAGTATATGCTTAAGAAAGATGGTCGGTTATCGATGGAATATAATACTATGTACATTAAAAAGACTACTTGGATACATTAATAATTAGAATGGGTTAGATCATATAATTAGATTACATCCCTAGTGTTGATCAACATAATTAGAAAGTGTTGCTCACAAACGCGTGCTTTAAGGACTCAACAGATAGAATCGACAGATATACTGGAGCACGCGGATACATCAGAACCAAGAAGAATGGATGGGAACAATAGCAACAGAAAAAAAATGAGTTCGGTTACATGCACTAAATTATAATAGTAGGTTAGAAACAACTATATAGGCCAGATTAGGCCTGCATACGGCTCATTAGACCTAATTGTTAATGAGGTTCGACGATATGACTGCATCTTCAGGGCCCAACGATCTAATCCCGGAGCTTCGGCTGTCCCAGGATCCTTTTCTCTTTTTTTCTAATGATAACAAAAGAACTGTTATATTCGTTGTGAAGAAGAAGATGGTACAAGGACCCATACCCCTTGGTTTATTAAAAAAAATCAGGTGAAAACCTGCACAACGTATAGCTAGACTAGACCTAAAAACACACAAAACTTTCTCTTCAGTTTTCCTCCCATCGATTATTTTGTGCAAGCAATCATGTAGTGGAGCCATGCATAATGTAGCATCGTATGATAGGGGCGTGGGTGAATAATTGGAATAACTAGAGTGATCCTGATCCCACGAAATAAAGGCAAACACACGGCCGCTAAAGGCTAGCTACTATAATTGATCATGCAAATGCATTTTGACCAGGCGAGCCCCACATATATGCAGACATGGCCACGAAAATCGCCGATCATGAAGAAAAGAATACGTACTACTCCCTCCGTTTTTAAATATGAGTTTTGCTTTTTTAGAGATTTCATTAGGGAACTACATACGAAGTAAAATGAATGAATTTATAATCTAAAGTATATCTATATAGATGCGTATGTAATTCCTTAGCGAAACTTTTAAAAAACTTATATTTAAAAACGAAGGGAGCACTAAACATGTTATATTTTGTTTGCGTATTCTTGAAGAAAAAAATGTTATAGTTTACTGGTTGGTAGCAGGAACTAAAGCTTGCTGTGAGTTAATTCTGTTTCTTTTATCCTACTGGTAAATGCAATCTATCTAGCTTTTTTGTCAAGTTGTTAATCCGGTAAAAAAAATGTCTACCACAGAAGAAATGCTTAATTCAGAATTAAATAGTTTGGGATCTACTAGCAGTACTGAAACTTAAAAGCTATGGAACAATGAAAAACTATACATTGAAGGATGGAGGGAGGAAGCAGCTACATTGTCTTCACCCAACAATATTTGTTATTTAGGTCCCGGGCCTAGCAATTATTCGGATCCTAACCCTGGGCCACGCTATGAGTGCGGGCATGGGCCACACGGCTTTAGCGCCCCCGGTACAAACAAACAAATCAAACAGGGCTTTGGCTACATTGTCTTCACCCTTTCGACAGTCCTGCAAATCATGGACCATCTCCCATGCTCGCTCCGTCTCGAACAAAGGCCGGAGTAGGTTCACTGCTGCCACTTTATGCTGATCGGATCAAAACCTAGCTGGTTTATCAACTCTTTCATCAGCATGGAAACGCTACTTTGTTGATCAAGGTGGGAGTTGCATAGCAAGTTCATTTGTTTTTATTTATAAGAAAACAAATCAGGAAACACATATGGGTAACCACCATTCCTGAATGATTCTGTTCTTCCAAAGAAAATGCTATTATTTTATGTAAGAGAAGGGAATATCTGAAACTAGCACTGCAGAGAGAGAATATGCCCGTGGCAAGATCTTCCAAAGGGAGAGCAGAAAAGTGCCGCACCTACTGAAGCATAGAATACATATTCAGTCTAGAGAACCAAGACGCGAGGTGATATATATATTTGGCCAACTACTCCTACGTAGTTAAATCCACACGACTTCCTAATGCAATCGAATCAAATTATTGTAAATTACTACTACCACCACCGGTGCTAACTAAATATTTTTGTTCATTCAACTTCAGACAGGAGCGAGCTAGCGGTGGTTGGGAGCCGCAAAAGAAACAGAAGAAGCTGTTTATTTTCAAGGACGAGAGATGAATGCATAACAACAAGAAGGATCGGAAGGGCTAGCTCTAGCTGACGTAGATCCCGTCGCCACCCGCAGACACATCGCCATTGTTCGATTGGAACCTTGCACAGTAGGCAGGTCATGTAGTAGTTGTACCACAAGCAGCATCTGCACGAGGAACGATCGATCGGCCGAGTGACGCGAGGAAGAGGGCGACATCGGTGGCCTTGTCTGTTTCCCGGGATGAAAAAATATAAAAAATGGTGATGTATTTCCCACTGAAAAACATGCCACTGCCCACTGGTATGGCTGCAGATGTCTGAATTTATGGGTGCTGGAATCGATCAGCGGGTGAGTTGAGTGTTATTTCTGCGCCCCTGCGCGCATGAGCATGGCCACCACCATGAAAGCGGATGTAAATGGCCGCAATAAACCTTTGCAGGGCGTGGTGGTGAGGCAGAGGAGCATGGTCCACGATCGGTCTGCCCCGGAGCCGGAGGAATTTCTAGTTTCTCGTGAAGTGCAGCGGCGCCCTGCTCCTCTCAATATATTTTTTCTTACTTACCAACGGCGTCAAAGTGAAACCGTAGTCGTTGTAGGAAGCAGGTTTCACACGCAGCGAGCAAGATGGTCTCGTTTCGGTTCAGTGACGCTGCTTGCGCGCATACGTACGTCGCGTCACCGAGTGGAGTAGTACTATATTATGTACTACTACTACTTAGATCGATAGATGAACGGATTGATTGATCTACAGGCCACGTGAAAGATCTTTGAGTTTAGCCCTGTCCGGCTACCAAAAGCGGGGGTGGTTTCCTCTTCCATGTGTGTGGGCTTCGCTCTGAACGACCTGACGGGAAAAAAGAATCTAACATGATCCAGCACACGTATCTGTTACCGCTGTCACCGCAGCAGCGCCCAAAAAAGCGTAATGATAGTGCAGACAAACCAAAACAAAACAAAAACAAATAGGCCATGCGGCTGTTCCATCCATTTCCTGCTCGTCTTTTGACGGGAGTTCTTCATTTTTAAGCATGTCGGTAGAGCATAGAGTACAAAATTAGTAGCGCCACCCGTACTAGCGGCAGCAGTACGTACTGCTACGTACATTGCGAGCCACGTGCCGGCCCGGGAGAGCACGTGCGCCGCGCCCCGCCTTCGCGGCCATCGGCCTCGGGCCGTACGATCGCAGGCGGATCTTCCTGCTGCGCCCGTCAGATGCGCCTCGAGATGCGCGCGCGTGCCCCGTCCGCATGGCGACAGAGGAGGCCTGTGTGGCCTCTGTATGACGCCCACTCGGATGGGAGAGAGGGGGGGGGGGGGGGGGGGGAGGCAGAGCGCGCACGTCTCAGCTTTTTCTCTTTCTCTTGTGTTCTGTTCCGTGCTTTTCTGATTTGATTTGCTTGAAATTTCTCGAAAGATGTACTCCCTCCGTTTTTAAATACAGATATTTTGTATGATTTTATTAGAGGACTACATCCATGTAGACATATTTTAAAATATATTTTTTTCATTTTATTTCGTATGTACACTCTTAGTGATTTTTTAAAAGATTTATATTTAGAAACGGAGGGAGTAGTATACTGCTGAGTACTCCCTCTGTCTCTATTTCAAAATAAATGACTTCACTTTATACTAACTAGGAAAAAGTCACGTGCGTTGCAACGGGAGAAAAAATGCCTACACCCTCCTAGTGAGAATGAGACTCTCCTCTTTCAATGGAAGACTCATTCGGCATGAATGAAAAAATATTTTTCGAGGCGGATGCACAATTATAACCACAATAATTAACTTATTTTAGATTAGTTTTGTGTTTTTTGAATTACAATTATACAAAATACAGCAATGCACCTGTAAATATGTGAATACATATCAATATATCACATTCGAGATCACAAAATACAGTTGCTCCTTTTGGGTAGGGACTGCACGAAGATGATGCTTAATGGCCTAAGCTCAAATCACATCCATGCACGAGATGGGCACGCATGTGTAAGGCCTTGCATTGGATTTTTGCCCTCTGGTCCTCTAAGTATAAATCGACAAGGTAGTACTGATTGAGAGTTACAAAAGAATTTATTTGAAAAGATTTATATGTTCAACTATTGGCCTTGTTGCCATGAACTTTCTATACACTAATAATGTTCCGCCAAAGCCCCAATCCATCATTTTCTCCTCTCCTTTTCCCAAATGGAAATGCAATAATCCGTCCTCAACTTAATAATGAAAGAAAATTAAAATAAACAGTGTTACGTACCATTTGACATCGCTTCTGAATAATTAAAAGACCTAGTCTCAATGGACCAAAAAACTTACATGTGAAGCATCATCAACAATCGGTTTAGCCCGGTTTCCCTTCAATTAACCGGGCTATTCTATTCTTCTTAATCAATGAAAATGGCAAGTCTTTTGCCTCGTTTCAAAAAAAGCATCATCAACAACGCGATAATGGTTCATGAAGACTAATTTGCTTCTCTGAATTCAAACTTGATAGCCTCATAATAATCTTTGCTTTTTTCCTTATGGTGACAAGGGTTAGATCTCTTAAGAGGGTGAGTCCAATCCGTAAACATAGAGAATGACACTTCCCAATTACACAAATACTATTGCATCCTTTAGCATTCAGTATACAGAGGAAGCCCGGTATGGCTTTTGCATCCTTTCAGAAAAGTAATAAAAAACTATACTATTTAGACCGCATAAATCCCATAAAAAAATCTGCAAGGACAAAACAACAACTTTTAGCATAGGAACACTCTGATTAGTGAACAGTGGATACATGGTACGCACTGCAAAAATTCTCAAGCAGTAAGAATAGACGAGAAAAAGAATGAAGAGAGCTTTTCAGAAAATAAAAGAACTGGCATTTGTTTTCATGAACTCTGCTTTCCAAATATCTTCTAGGAAATTCCATATTTCTAGTAATCAGATCATCTAAAAGGTTATTGTGGTACTAATAATAAAATAAGATATTCCTCATGAGTAGGTAGTATAATTATGTCCAAGAGGCTGCAACTATTTTTACGCAAAAATATCCAGTATCATTCTTGTATCTAGCATACCAACAAATCTCGAGCGAGTCCTCCAAGAGACCTTTGGTTTGCGCCTTTTGTCATTTAGGTAGGGTGGCGCTCTGGTATTGTAGACGCCGCATTCCGGAGACATGGTAGGGCTTCACTACATGTAATGATCTAGTTTACCCTACATATGGAGGCTTGGCATCCACCAGAACAGGGAGATCGATCCAAGACATGATAGCACAATTGGAGACTTACACGGACGTGTACTCTCTGTCTTTGCTAAAAAATAGCACAGAAGTAGAACATGTATTAGCAAGTGAAGAGGTAATAGAGGAAGAGGTAGTAGGAAGCTAAAAATTTACTACCTTAGAACAGGTAGTACCAACAGGATAAACAAATGATTTGATGATTACTCGACTGAAATTTAAGTACTTTCTAGACATAGATGAACTTGTGGTTCTCTAGATGAGCAGCCAAGCAAATGCAGTTGAAGGATCGATATGGTTGACTAGAGGGGGGGTGAATAGACAACGACCACTTTTTAAATAATCTTAGCAAGTTAAGGTAAACACCATATAGGTTCACAAATATTACGACAATGAGGTGAACCCTAATGGAGCTAACAACGAGAGCTATTAAGACAAGTAAGATATAGTCAACAATATAAGCAAACACAAAGTAAAGGTTAGAGATAACCACAAGTGGAACCGATGGAGACGAGGATGTGTTACCGAAGTTCCTTCCCTTTGACAGGAAGTACGTCTCCGTTGGAGCGGTGTGGAGGCACAATGCTCCCCAATAAGCCACTAAGGCCACCGTATTCTCCTCACGCCCTCGCACGATGCAAGGTACCGTGATTCCACTATAGGTGCCCTTGAAGGCGGCGACCGAACCTTTACAAACAAGGTTGGGGCAAACTCCACACAAAGCTTGGAGGCTCCCAACAAGACCACGAAGCTTCACCACAATGGAATATGGCTTCGAGGTGACCTCAACCGTCTAGGATGCTCAAACACCCAAGAGTAACAAGATCCGCAATGGATTGGTGGGGGAATCAACTTTTCTCTTGGTGGAAGTGTGAATCTAGGCCTTCTCAACCAATCCCTAAATAATCAACAAGTTTGATTGGCTAGGGAGAGAGATCGGGCACTTTTGAGCTTAGGGAGCAACAATGGAGCTTGGGGAGGTAAGAGATGAGGTTCCACAGCTAGAAGAACCCTTTATATAGTGGGGGGGGAATCAAACCATTTTCCCACTCTCTGCCCGAGCTCGAGCGGTACTACCGCTAGCTGCAGCGATACTACCGCTGGCACTCCAGCGGTACTACCGCTGACCAGGGGCGGTACTACCGCTTACTAGCGGTACTACCGCTGATTGCAGCGGTACTACCGCTGGCCCCAGCGGTACTACCGCTGGGCCCCTGGTAGTGCAAAAGCACTACCACCGCCAAGAAAGTCTTCGCAAAAAGGTTCGGCCACGAACAACCGCTAGGCAGGCGGTACTAAGCTCCTGGAGCGGTACTACCGCTGACCAGGGGCGGTACTACCACCAGCCAGCGGTACTACCGCTAGCACTCCAGCGGTACTACCGCTGGGGACCATTTTGCAAGGAGGAAAGAAACACAATGGCAGGGGCCGCTCCAAAGATGAAGGTAAGGGAGAATATGTGAAGTGTGCGCGTGCAAAGATAGATTCCACCCAAACCTTTCCACTACGGATCCCCTCTTAATAGTACGGCTTTCCTATGACTCAAATAAAGAGAATCGTAGAGAACGTCGTGCTTCCGTTCCATGAATGAGGAGGCGAGTCATCTTGTGCCGTTGACGTGTGTTATCTGAAACCTTAACACACACAGTTAGTCCTTTACGGTACTGTCATCAATCACCAAAATTACTTAGGCATAAACTATGCCCCAACAATCTCCCCTTTTTTGGTGGATTGATGACAATACCGGATTTGCATAGAGAATAATATGAGAACAAAAAGATAGAGATATATGACAATACGGGGCATATGACTCACAACATATGATGGAAATAAATCTCACATAAGTTCATGTCTCACAAACGATAGCAAACTAGAAGCAAACCAAGTTCGAAGCAAACCACGAAAGAAAGCAAAGCAAAACAAAGTTCGACTATGAAAGAAAATCCAGCTCCTAGACTCTCTCCCCCTTTGGCACAAGACACCAAAAAGGGGTACACCTAACGGCACAGGTGGTTACTCCTCATCCTCAGCATCGCCAGACTCGTCTGTACCCTCCTGATCGTCCTGCTCCTCCTCTGCCTCTTCATCGCCAGACCACTGGTAACCTTGAGCCTGCATCCAAGCAGCCTCTGGAGTGATGTCGTCCTCTGATCCGCTGGAGATGTCCACATCAAGAGTCCTGAGAACATGCTTGTGCCTCTGGCGACTCTCCTTCTGAGCCACGTGCGTCTGGTACTGACCCTTAGCCTGCATACAGAATAGAGTCTTCATCTTATCCTGCAGTTTGATGGCCCAAGATGGCATGGCAGAAGAGCGGGACTGAGAGGCGGTTCCTCTGTCGGCAGCAGTCTCTGTGTCAGTATCCATGTGCTGAGAGGAAGTTGACGGGTTGGCCCATTTATCCTTGACGCGAAGCTTGATCGGGTCGTGCACAATGTAGTCAGACTGAGCGTAGAGCACCTCCTCCGGAAAAGTATCTTGCCACTTCTCACAAATATAAGCGAACAGATAGGGCCCATAGATGGGAACCTTACGCATGATGATGCAGTTGCAGAGCTCCGTGAACATCACATCAGAAATATCAAGAGGGGCAGAGTCCTTAGTCATAGCCTCCTCACAAAGCAGCAGCATCTCAGCCAAAGAGCCATGAACCTCGTCGAAGTTACCAATGCGAGGGAAGAGGGTGTTGCGAAGGATCCGATGCATGATGTCCAGATGCCTGGGGAGCACACCCTTCCTCACATAGAGTTGCTGCAATCTGTCCTTTGCGGGGGGCCTATCGGTGGGGGCTGCAGCATGAGGACGCGACCCAAGTGGAGTGTCAGCTCCCTGGAAGTCAACCTTGAGGAATGTCATGAATTCACGCCAGGAACCGGTCATCTTCTGAGTCCCAGTCATCCATATCATAGAGCGCTCTTCATCAGGAGAGAAGTGGACCGTGACATAGAACTGAGCAACAGCAGTGGGGTCAAAATCTGTCTTGAAAGTGATGATGTCCTTGATGCCCAGTTTGTCAATCAGAGAGAGGGCATCACCAAAATAGTCCAGGTTCCGCTGAAGATGAGCTAGGTCAATCCACTGAACGGGGACATAGTTCTTCTTGAATTGCATGACAATATCACGGTAGATCCTGCACCGATCCTTTGTCCAAACATGGTCAACATTCTTGATCATAGCCTTCTCTTTGAGATAATGGTTCTGAGTGCGAAACTGCAGAAAGTCCTTGGGGGGCATTGTTCGGACATTGATCCCCTTATCCTTGTGTGCGGTCTTCTTGAAGGACTCCTTTTTGGGTTGCACACCTGAAGTGGCAGACCCCTCTGAAGCTTCTGGGTTGCGATAGTGCTTTGACTGCGTGTCCCGTGGGGGGTTCGAACGGCGAGAACCACCTGTGACACAAAACACACAGCGAAAAGAAGCGACAAAAAGAATCAAGGCAATGAACTAGAAAAATCAGAAAAATAAACACTCATTGCCAAGCACACAAAAAAATGCACAGTGAATCCTCCCAGCGGTAGTACCGCTACCCCTGGTGGTAGTACCGCTGGGGTCCTAGCGGTAGTACCGCTACCCCTGGCGGTAGTTCCGCTGGGGGTCCTAGCGGTAGTACCGCTACCCATGGCGGTAGTATCGCTGGGGTTTGACTTTCAGATCTGACAGATAAAAATAGACCTCATGCATAGGGCTACATGATTTTTAAGAGGGGCATAGGCTGTATATGAACACTAAGAACTCCACCACAGCCCTAATCACATGAGGAACATAGGAATCACCGAAATAAGAATATGCCTAGGCAAGAGAGAGCAAGTTGTAGATCTAATCCAAACATAGTTCAAGTGCTAGATCTAAAACAAGTAAGTCCTAGGGCATGGCAAAATAATCAGCAAGGATCCATAGGACCTATACTCCCCTCAAATATTTCCTTCATGCCATCCAAGAACAGGGCACAAGATTAAAGACATGGATCCAATCCCCCAATGCTCCTAGCCCTAGAACAAGAACATCAACCAATAGAAGAAGGGGAGGAGCTTTACCAGGATTCATGGCCCTTGGAGGAGGAAGGAGAAGTGGAGCAACCCCTCCAATCCAACGGAGAGAAGAAGCTCCACGAAACGAGATCAAACCAGGGGGATTTCGGGCTAGGGGAGGGAGGAGCCGCGAGGAAGAAGAAAGAGCCTGAGAAAAATGGGCTCCCCCTCCTTTATATAGCCCAAGGGGTACGGGCCAGCGGTAGTACCGCTGAGGACCTAGCGGTAGTACCGCTGGATGCAGCGGTAGTACCGCTGGGTATCCTGGCGGTAGTACCGCTCCCCCTTGAGACAGCCCTAAAAATTTCCTAGCAGGTCGTGTTAGATGGGAATCCTGGCGGTAGTACCGCTATTCCTAGCGGTAGTACCGCTGGGGTCCTGGCGGTAGTACCGCTACCCCTGGCGGTAGTACCGCTGGGGTCCTGGCGGTAGTACCGCTACCCCTGGCGGTAGTACCGCTGCAAATGTCACAATGAGGCCTAGGATAAGAGAAGAACTTGAACAAATGACAAGTAAGTAAAAAGAGATAGCACCTAAAAAAATGTACTGACTTGTCATTGTATATCCTTTCTTCTATAAAAAAGAAAGGTGGGAGGGGCGGTGGCCGAGGCCACCTATGTTTGAGACAATGGCATGACACCGCGAAGAATTATCCTTGGGTTCATGACCAATGCTCGTCTTTGAAGCACAAGTGCCATTTGACGATGGCTAAAGTGAAAGACTAGATTGATTTATGCATAATGGGGGGAGGGAAAGTTCATTGAGAGAACAACACTCCCCCTATGTCCATGCCTACATCTAGACCAAGATGGAATGCAAAGTGAGGTGCAACATGCCTAGTTTTAATCCACATTACTTGAATCAATATATTTAGCTCATGCCTTAACTCCCGGAACCTTGCTTCATCTAGAGGCTTAGTGAAAATATCTGCAAGTTGCTCTTCAGTGTGGATGAAGTGAACCTCAATATCACCTAGCTTGATATGTTCACGAATGAAGTGATGGCGAATATCAATATGTTTGGTTTTGCTATGTTGCACTGGGTTGAGGGAAATCTTGATAGCACTTTGATTGTCACATAGAAGAGGCGCTTTGTCACAAGTGACACCATAATCCTTTAAAGTTTGCCTCATCCATAGCAATTGTGCACAACAGCTTGCAGCTGCCACATACTCAGCTTCGGTGGATGATAACGAGACGCAATTCTGCTTCTTTGACGACCAACTTACCAATGAGCGACCAAGGAATTGGCATCCTCCAGACGTTGACTTCCTCTCCACACAATCTCCTGCCCAATCTGAGTCAGAATAGCCAACTAGATTGAAGTTTGCTCCTTTGGGATTCCAAAGACCAAAGTTTGGGGTATGAGCCAAATATCGAAAGATTCGCTTAACGGCCATGTAATGGCTTTCTTTTGGTGCGGATTGTAACCGTGCACATATCCCTACACTCAACATAATATCCGGTCTAGATGCACAAAGGTAAAGGAGGGATCCAATCATGGAGCGATATACCTTTTGATCCACTACTTTACCATTGGGATCACTGTCAAGCTTGCATCTTGTTGGCATGGGGAACTTGACTGGTTTGACATCTTCGAGCTCGAACCATTTGAGCATGTCTTGAGTGTACTTGGCTTGTTTGATGAATGTCCCTTCTAGACCTTGTTTAATCTCGAACCCGAGGAAGAACTTCAACTCTCCCATCATGGACATCTCAAACTTCTCAGTCATTAGTGCAGCAAATTCTTCATTGAAGGAAATGTTAGGAGAGCCAAAGATAATATCATCAACATATAGTTGGCATATGAACAAATCCCCTTTAACCCTCTTAGTAAAAAGAGTGGGATCTATCTTCCCAATTTCAAACCCACGATCTTGTAACAACTCAGTAAGATACTCATACCACGCGTGTGGGGCTTGTTTAAGGCCATAGAGTGCCTTATTAAGTTTGTACACATGATTGGGGAGCTCGGGATGTTCGAATCCCGGGTTTTTTTTTACATAGACCAACTCATTTAAGGGACCATTAAGAAAGGCACTTTTCACATCCATTTGTTGTAATTTGAAGTTATGATGAGAAGCAAATGCAAGCAACATGCGAATAGATTCTAGACGAGCAACAGGGGCAAAGGTTTCACCGTAGTCGATACCCTCGACTTGGGAGTGGCCTTGAGCCACCAATCTTGCCTTGTTTCGAATCACAATCCCATTGGCATCTTGCTTGTTATTGAATATCCACTTGGTCCCGATGACATTATGTTCCTCCGTTGGCCTAGGCACTAAATCCCAGACTTGGTTGCGCTCGAAGTTGTTAAGTTCTTCGTGCATGACCATAAGCCAATCCTCATCATCGAGCGCTTCCTGTACCTGTTGAGGTTCAAAATACGAAACAAACGCGTGATGCTCACAATAATTCCAAATCTATTGACGGGTGGATACTCCCCTTTTTAAACTGCCCAGTACATTCTTCATAAGATGTGACTTGACTCTCATCTTGTTTGCAATTTTGGCTGCTCGACGCTCCAAGAGTTCTTCATTAGATAATGGGGGAGCATCGACTTGTTTCCTTTGCTTGCCCTTGCGTCTTGAGCCGGCTGTTGGTGCTCCAGAAGAGAATTGTGAGACAGTCTCCTGATCATCTTGTCCTTCGACTTGAGCAGGTTCACTAGTTTGTTCTTGTATTTGTGGATGCTCTTGATCTTGATCTTGTGCTTCTACTTGGTCTGGATCTCGGGGTTGCACTTGATCTTGATCATGAGCCGGTTCGGAGTCTTGGGGTAGTGCTTGAATATCCTGAGAGACATCATCATTGTTGGGCAATTTATCTTGACCTTGAGCTTGTTTATTTTGTTGATAGTCTTCTCTTTGTTCATCGGAAGCGTGTGGGGCTTGTGGAGGTGATGGCTCCACTTGAGTAGAGCATTGTCCTCCTCCTTCGGCCACAAGGGGTTCCTCAATGGGGAGTATTTGACCAATCCCCATTCTTCTTATGGCTTGGGGAGGAATTTCATCACCTACATCACAAAGACCACTTTGCTCCACTTGGGAGCCATTATTTTCATCAAACTCTACGTTACACGTCTCCTCAATTAGTCCGGTGGACTTGTTGAGGACACGGTAAGCATGAGAGTTTGTAGCATAACCAACAAAGATACCCTCATGTGCTCTAGAATGAAATTTAGCTAACCGTGCACCTTTCTTGAGAATGAAACACTTACAACCGAATACCCGGAAGTACTTGAGATTGGGTTTGTTTCCAGTTAGAATCTCATACGGAGTCTTGTTCAAGCCTTTGCGGATGTAGAGCCGATTGGATGCATAACATGCTGTGTTGATGGCCTCTGCCCAGAAGTTATATGGAGATTTGAATTCTGCCATCATTGTCCTTGCAGCGTCTATCAAGGTCCGGTTCTTCCTTTCTGCCACGCCGTTTTGTTGAGGGGTATATGGTGCAGAATATTGGTGTTTTATTCCCTCATCACCTAGAAACTCATCTAAGGTGTAGTTCTTGAACTCGGTGCCGTTGTCACTTCTAATCATCAAGATCTTTGCTTCATGTTGACGTTGCGCTTCATTAGCAAAGTTGATGACCGTTTGTTGAGTTTCACTCTTCTTTTTAAAGAAATATACCCAGGTATATCTTGAGTAGTCGTCAACAATCACTAAGCAATACTTTCTGCCTCCAAGACTATCAAATGATGGAGGACCAAACAGATCCATATGGAGAAGTTCCAATGGCCTCTTAGTGTAGATAAGAGTCGTTGGACGATGAGCAGTTTCATGAATCTTTCCTTCAATGCAGGCATTGCAAACACGATCTTTAGCAAAACTCACATTTGTTAGTCCACGAATATGGTCCCCTGTCAGAAGACTTTGCAAAGATCTCATATTGATATGAGCTAAACGACGATGCCAAAGCGAGCCCACGTCAACTTTAGCCATTAAACATGTCGCAGTCTTAGTGGGTCGCTTTGAGAAGTTCACCACATAAAGACCGTTTTCAACATATCCAACATAGGCTACTTTAAGAGTCTTGCTCCTTAGGAGGACCACAGTATCAAGATTAAAGAATGTCGAAAAACCCATAATTGCGAGTTGACGAACCGAAAGTAAATTGTAGGCAAGTGACTCAACAAGCATGACCTTCTCAATATATAAATCTTGAGAGACGACCACCTTACCAAATCCCAATACCTTTGAAGAAGATGCATCGGCGAATTGGACATGGGTGGGCATAGATGGAGAAGAATGCACGTCCACCACTAAGTCCTTGCTTCTGGTCATATGATTTGTTGCTCCACTATCGAGCAACCATGACACCCCACCGGAAGCAAACTCCTGCAATAGATCAAGGCTTGGTTTTAGGTACCCATTTTTTAATGGGTCCTTTCATGTTAGAGACAAGGGTCTTAGGAACCCAGATAGCCCATTCAATATCCTCATCGTAGGAACCAACAAATCTGGCATAAACATGCCCATCACTAGCACAACATAAGACATAAGAAGAATTGAATTTGCCGGCTGTGTTAGTAGGGATGGTTTTGCCCTTCTTGAGGTTTCCATAGTCCACCTTGTTCCTGTTCACCTTCTGAGTCCCCTCACCCTCTTTGACAAAGATGTCCATGAGGGTGGGAGATCGTTTGTTCCTGTTCCTTCTTTTACCTTTTGTCTTGGAGGTAAGTCCAAGTCCCTCCTTTCCTACAACACCCTTTTGAGTGCTCAAGAGGTCGTTCAGACTCTTCTCACCTTGTATGCATGCCACAAGGCCCTTCTCAAGTTTCTCCTTTAACTTGGCATTTTCCTCCACAAGATGTACATGCTCACAACAGGGATTAGTTGCACAAGCATTATCAATTAACACAAAGGGAGGGCAAGTAGAGATCTCCTTGGTAAGCTTTGCTTGGAGTTGATCATGTGACTCTTTTAGAGAGAAATGAACACCTTTCAAGACTTTGTGGGCCTTGTCAAGTGTGTCAAACTCCTCTTTGAGTCTGTCATGGCCAACCTCAAGAGCATACTTTTCAGACTTAAGCATACGAGTAAGAACAACATCATGATCTAGTTTCTTTTGCATTTTAGCGCATTCATCGTTATATGACTCCTCAAGAGCCAAACGAAGAGTGCGCTCCTTTTCTAGAGCATTAGATAATTCGGCAATTTCATCGGCATAGTCACGACTGTGTCCCTGAAGCTCGGAGATGGTCTCCTCATGAGACTCAATGAGGTCAGTGGCCTCACCCAGTTGTTCCAAGAGAGCAACAAAGTGCTTCTTGGGTTCTCCCTTAATAGTTCACAGAAACTTGTCAAGATCATGCTCATTAAGTTCCCCAACATCACTATCTTCAACACAATTTAACAATGAAGGGGCGGAAGTAATGTTGGTCTTAATGATGGGAGTTACCTGATTGATACCTTTTGCCATGAGGCACTTGGTGATGTGGTTCTCGTTGGGGGCGTTGAAGAGAGACACCTTCTGGGGAGGTGTAGTGGTAATAGCAACAGTTGCCGTTGCCACTGTATCATCATCATCATCATCATCGGAAGGGTACTCTTCAAGGGCCACCATCCCTTTTGGGTGAGGTTTCTTCACAAAGTTGTTCTTGATTGGAAATGATTTGGTTTTGTCTTTGCGAATGAGCTTGCCTCCGTTGTCTTCCCTTTTCTCATAGGGACATTCGACCATGAAGTGACTCACGTTACCACAGTTATAACATGTCCTTACTCGTTGCTTGGGTTTGAATCCACTCGAGTTGTTCTTGGTGAAGGAGGGTCTTGAGTTTCTCTTGTTGCCCCAAAATTGCCTCGATGCAAGAGCCATGTGCTCATGATAGGCATACTTTGTTTCTTCAAGGCAGCCCTCCTCTTCCTCATCTTCTTCTTCTTCTTCTTCAAGCATTGCTTTTGCTTTCAACGCAAGGTTGGGTGAAGTTGTCTTTGATCGAACACGAGCAAGTGCATTGTCGGCTGTTTCGTTCATGATTGACATTGCAATGAATTCATCCAACACCTCACTGGAAGACAAGGAGTGGAAGTCTGGCCGCTGACGAATGACAGATGACATGGCTTTGTTGAAAGGCATGATGTCTTTAAGGAACTTGCGCTTGACCCATGTATCATCCACATCCTTGCTCCCATGATCCTTGAGTGCCACAGCAATAGCAGTCACCCTCCGATAGAGATCACGAGGGTCCTCGTCTTCCTTCATCACAAACTCATCGGCCTTATCAAGTATCACTTCATAGTTGGATCGTTGAATGCTTGAGCTTCCCTTGTACAATACCATAATATGCTCCCAACAATCCTTGGCCAAAGTGAAGGGACGCAAGTGAGGAAGATCTTCAGGTGGCACGGCAGACTGGAGAATAAACAAAGCAGAGTGATTGTATTGATTGTCTGCATCTTCTCTTGGAGTGAGGTTGCTTGGATCATGGGGATAATATCCTTGCTCGATGGTTCTCCACAAGTTTGTTGAGCTGTGATTCAAGTGAGACTTAATAGAAAATACCCAGTTAGCAAAGTCACCTTTCACAAGCTTAGGAGGAGGACCAACAGGATTAAGACGTGGTGCGGGAACGGATCCTCCATAGACCATGGGGGGGTGGAACTGAGGCATATGTTCCAGTCCCATCCTTTTCGTGAGATGAGGGAGGTTGCATACCTTTAGCCGCTTCCTTAGAGGAGCTGGCCTCCGAATCGGAAACGGTGGGTTTAACCACTATAGCAGGTTCGGGTGAACTTTTAAATCCCTCAATTAACTCTTTAAGCATGGTCTTGACCTCATTCGTCAAGGACGTCTTGAGAGCGGCCATAGCCGTATTCAAGTCATCCCTTGTGACCGAAGTCAAGTCCATGGCCTCGGGTTGACCATGGTTAATTCCCTCTTCGCCTTCCATACTCTTCGGGTGGTTAAACCCTTAATAAAGAGATGTGGCTCTGATACCAATTGAAAGGATCGATATGGTTGACTAGAGGGGGGGGGGTGAATAGACAACGACCACTTTTTAAATAATCTTAGCAAGTTAAGGTAAACACCATATAGGTTCACAAATATTACGACAATGAGGTGAACCCTAATGGAGCTAACAACGAGAGCTATTAAGACAAGTAAGATATAGTCAACAATATAAGCAAACACAGAGTAAAGGTTAGAGATAACCACAAGTGGAACCGATGGAGACGAGGATGTGTTACCGAAGTTCCTTCCCTTTGACAGGAAGTACGTCTCCGTTGGAGCGGTGTGGAGGCACAATGCTCCCCAATAAGCCACTAAGGCCACCGTATTCTCCTCACGCCCTCGCACGATGCAAGGTACCGTGATTCCACTATAGGTGCCCTTGAAGGCGGCGACCGAACCTTTACAAACAAGGTTGGGGCAAACTCCACACAAAGCTTGGAGGCTCCCAACTAGACCACGAAGCTTCACCACAATGGAATATGGCTTCGAGGTGACCTCAACCGTCTAGGATGCTCAAACACCCAAGAGTAACAAGATCCGCAAGGGATTGGTGGGGGAATCAACTTTTCTCTTGGTGGAAGTGTGAATCTAGGCCTTCTCAACCAATCCCTAAATAATCAACAAGTTTGATTGGCTAGGGAGAGAGATCGGGCACTTTTGAGCTTAGGGAGCAACAATGGAGCTTGGGGAGGTAAGAGATGAGGTTCCACAGTTAGAAGAACCCTTTATATAGTGGGGGAAAAAATTCAACCATTTTCCCACTCTCTGCCCGAGCTCGAGCGGTACTACCGCTAGCTGCAGCGGTACTACCGCTCGCACTCCAGCGGTACTACCGCTCACCAGGGGCGGTACTACCGCTGGCATTCCAGCGGTACTACCGCTGGGCCCCTGGTAGTGCAAAAGCACTACCACCGCCAAGAAAGTCTTCGCAAAAATGTCCGTCCACGAACAACCGCTAGGCAGGCGGTACTAAGCTCCTGGAGCGGTACTACCGCTGACCAGGGGCGGTACTACCACCAGCCAGCGGTACTACCGCTGGCTGCAGCGGTACTACCGCTAGCACTCCAGCGGTACTACCGCTGGGGCCAGCGGTACTACCGCTGGGGACCATTTTGCAAGGAGGAAAGAAACACATTGGCGGGGGCCGCTCCAAAGATGAAGGTAAGGGAGAATATGTGAAGTGTGCGCGTGCAAAGATAGATTCCACCCAAACCTTTCCACTACGGATCCCCTCTTAATAGTACGACTTTCCTATGACTCAAATAAAGAGAATCGTAGAGAACGCTTGGCTTCCGTTCCATGAATGAGGAGGCGAGTCGTCTTGTGCCGTTGACGTGTGTTATCTGAAACCTTAACACACACAATTAGTCCTTTACGGTACTGTCATCAATCACCAAAATTACTTAGGCATAAACTATGCCCCAACAGCAGTAGATGGGAATCACATTATATATGCAGACCCTGAATCTAGAGAAGTAGACAGTAGACGTGTCATTTGGAACTTTAGACTTTAGGGTAAATCAACAAAAAGAAGCAAAAAACAGGGCCAAGAAGCGATTCAGGCATACCCGTACCAGAATTTGGAAATCGAGAATCTGTCCAGAACGACAAATTTGCACCACGCCATACAGATCACTTGTCCTCTGGAACAGATTGGAGTCACATCATACCCCGTCCTCCTCGGTCGTACGTCACCGCCGGAGCACACCCCATGACATGGAAGAAAACCTGAACAGGACGAGAAGCCGACCAAGGGCTGAGGACCTCAAAAGGTGGCTAGCAATCTCATCGAGCTTGGGGAAGTAGGACTCTGGAGGCAGCTGGAACCTAGAGCCACCACCCAGCTCTCCATCGGGATCATCCAGATCAAAGCTCGCAACCGTCCGCCACTTCGGAAAAGCCAAGACTCGATCATGAGGAAACAACACGCACTAAGCCCCGCCGCCTTGCCCGCTCGTTGGTCACCGGAGGCACCGCCGCCAGTGACTGCCTCCCTCACCTTACGCCACTTCTCCTTCTCCTTTCTTCCTCTCCATCCTTTCTCCCTCACGTCGTGCCTCTCTTTCTCTAGACGAGCAGGACGGCACCATCACCGGAGCAAGTCGTCGCACCCGCCTCCAGAACCATCGACATCGCGCAGGTCGGGCGCCTCCTGACGGTTCGGATGGAGAGGCGAGGGTAAGAATGGGGGTTTATTTCTGAACAAAACGTTTTCTCACTTGAGGAAGGACCGCGGGTTTAATTACCTAAAAGACACGGGCTTTTTTGTAAAATGCCGCGATGGAAATTCCGACGGAAGCAATAGCCTCTTTATTAATAGGTATAGATTTATATTAAAATTAATATAGAGTTAAGTTATTTACTTTGATACGAAAGAAGTACTACAGTAATTACGTAGTGGTAGTCGTAGTACTACGACAAATCCTTCACAGTCTAGCAAATGATCGCTTAAAAGTTGTTTAATGACTTCGGTTTGGAAATTCAGAACCAAAGGATCAGTTTTAAAAGGCATTTTTTTGGTTTATAGGGTTCAACTCAAAAACCTTATCAACCAAGTGGTAAAATATTTTTTTGACATGCATGCATGCATGACCAATACTCAATTAATACATTCATTTTTCTCAAACAATTACATTATCAATGCGTTAATTGCAATACATGCATGCATGACCAATAAATAAGTATGAATTTTACATGCATTGATGAGTACTCCCTACGTCCCAAAATAAGTTTTTCAACTTTGTACTAGTTTAAGTACAAAGTTGTATTAAGCTTAAGACAGTTATTTTGAGACGATGGGAGTATTTTCTTATCCTTGCATATAATGATTTACTGCAACTCGATATGTGTATGTGTGATGAAAAGCAATAAAAATGAAACTTATAAAACGGGAAAACAAAAGCTTTGCGATGAGTTATATATTAAAAAACAGTAGTACGTACATCATGAAAGTATATGCAAACTACTCTCTCCGTTTCTAAATATAAGTCTTTTAAGACATTTCATTAGGAGTCTATATACGGAACAAAATGAGTGAATCTACACTCTAAAATATGTCTATATACATTCGTATGTAGTCCACTAGTAAAACCTCTTTAAAGACTTATATTTAGGAACGGAGGGAGTACAAACTGCCAACGGAGTTGTAATTTTGTTGACATACGTCCAACGGCTGCGAATGGATGAAAACCTAATGTACGGCTGTCCGGGCGTGCCTCAGGAGCATCCATTTTCCAGGTTGATTTATTTTCTCTCTCTTTCAAACACGAGAAGAAAAAGAAAAGTTGGTGCCCACAAAAGAAAAAGGAAAACGGAATCCCAGGCAGGCCCAGTGGGCCCGGCGGCAGGGCCAGTCGCAGTCAGCTTTGTCAATGCCGGGCCATCGCTGTCCCCGTAAAGCGGTGTGGCCAATGGCTACTTGTCCGTGCGCCCTCTCTCTGCCTGGCCGGCGGGCCCGGAGGGACCAGGGATTTTCTGTGCTCCGGCAGCAGCGGCTGCGTCGCCACAGGGATGGCCACAGAGGAGCGCAGCGGAGTGGGCCGCAGAGGATCGGACGTGCTTACGGAGTAGTACAACGGAGTTAACCGTCCAGACGTGGGTTACCGAGCGGGGGCGGGCGGGCGGGCGTGCATCCGTCCGTGCGTGCGCAGGCGCCAGGGCTCTGCAGCGTCTCGGGTTCCGTGGAGAATCCAAATATTTGCGTGACGCGTCGGGCCTCGCATCCTCTGTCCACCTGGTACGGGCCGCCAGGGTATAATTATTTCGCAGTTCCTCCTCCGACCGATGATCGATGTCACCCATCCGCTCGTCCCTGTCCAAACCAGACTCTTTTGAGGGCTTTTTTTTCTTCTTCGAATTCTTTTAAGGAAAAAGATTACGTTCCATCGGCTGATCCGGTTGATCCATCCGCCGCTTGTTCGTTCGTTAGATCTCGCCTCGATCACGAACCATTTTTTGAAACTGGCTCGTTGTTTCAGAAACTGAAGCGTTGTTTCAGGACCGGGGCTGAAGGTGGAGCACTCTAGGTTCCTCGTCGTGGCTCCTCTGCTACCGGGGACGAGCCTGCCGGAGTCCGACGAACCGCCACCACCGTCGGTCCTCGCCAGCTCGCCGGATCCCCACCTCGTCGACGAGATCCAGCCCCTCGCCGGATCCCCACCTCACCGGACCGCGGGATCCCCACCTCGCGCGGCGAATGAGGAGGTGTGCGGCGCGGACGCCGGCGAGCTCCCGCCGCCGGGAGCTTCTCTGCCTCGCTGGAGATGCGTCCCTGCTCGCGCGCCCGACTTTCCATTGAGCATGGATCCCGGCTGCAACATGACTTCCGTTGCAAAAATTCCTGAAACTCGACCGTTGTTGCAAAAAATTCTTCCGTAAAAATACTTATGTTACAGAAAGACGAAGAAAATAATAATTCTGCAACAAGCAAATTGTTTCTGAAACTCGACCGTTGTTTCAGGAATTAACGGATCCAAAGTTTATTTCTTCCAACAAAGCGAAAGTTTCCGCAACTCGAATGTCGTTTCAGAAAATAACTACTGACCATGCGGCGGGAATGTGGGGCGTTAGATCGGCATCCGACGGCTAGCTAGGTGACGGATAATTTTTAAAAATCATCCGACAGACGTGTAGCGTTCCCCTTCTTTTAAGTGAATTTTAGAGACAGAACCATAATTATTTTGAAAAAGACGATTGATCTGCGCCGGTCGACCGACCCAAGCAGTGCATCGGTCGTACCAGGACCGTTAGGTTAGAACTCCATGTCATTTTTTCCTTCCCGACCGCTTCGTTTCAGATTAGATGGAGAGAAACAAACAACAACGTTAACCTATTGTAGACGAACTGCCCCGTAGGCTGCGTCATCGACACACCGTCTCGCCATAGTTGTCGTGGCGTCATCGACGCCTTCGCGGTCCTCACCGTCGTCGACCACGCTTACTACCTCACCATTCATCATGATCTATGCATCAAGCACGCCGTTCGTGGCCATTGCCATTGTCGGTTGCGACACATTGTATATAACCATAATTTTTTACACACATAACCATATTTCTTTTGGAAAAGGCCATTGATTGGCGTGGGTCGATCGATCAAATCAGTACGCCGGTCGTACCAGGCCCGTTAGATTACTCCATCCGTGGTTGTTAGATTAGAATCCCATGTCTTTTTCCTTTCCCACCACTTCCTCTCACATGTAAGGCAAACTGCCCCCGTAGGTTGCCTCGTCGACGACGACATGCCGTCTTGCCATGGTTGTCCCTGAGTCACCGACGCCTTCGCGACCCTCATCGTCTCGACCACGCTCACCGTCTCGCCATCCATCATGATATACGCATCAACCACGTCGTTCGTGACCCTTGCCGTTGTCGATTGCAACATATTGTACATTCGCCATCGCAACCCTCATGTTCGTCTCTCATGCAACCTCACCGTCCCAGCAAAAAGAAGATGAACCATCGTCATCCCAGCAAAAAACTCTGCTGGACGTTGGAAAAATCACCGCCGGTCGTAGTATTTTCTCCGCCGTCGGTGGTGCATAGTAGCAAATGGCAATGCCAGTTGTAGAAAAAAAAGAACGACACCGGTGGTACGTGGTAGCAAAACAAATTGTGGGTTGTAGTAAAAAGCCGGCGTGGTTGTAGCAAAAAATCAATACCGGCGATGCGTCGTAGCGAAGCGAGGTGTGGATTGCAGCATCATGTACAATGCTTGTAGCAAGGAAGTGCTGGTCGGAGCAGTGCCTCCGTCCTCAAACCGTCGACGCCGTTGGTGCGTTGTAGCAAAACAAAGTGTCGGATGTAGTAAAAACCAGCGTGGTTGTAGCAAAAATAGACCCCAACTAGGCCTTGTAGCAGAAAGAGACCCCGGTTGTAGCATCTACGGATGGTTCTTGTAGCAAGGCAGTCTTGGTCGGAGAAAAATCCATCATCCTCACTGTTGGAAATATGCCCTAGAGGCAATAATAAATTGGTTATTATCATATTTTCGTGTTCATGATAATCGTTTATTATCCATGCTATAATTGTATTGAATGGAAACTCAAATACATGTGTGGATACATAGACAACAAAGTGTCCCTAGTAAGTCTCTACTAGACTAGCTCGTTGATCAAAGATGGCTAAGGTTTCCTAGCCATAGACATGAGTTGTCATTTGATAACGGGATCACATCATTAGGAGAATAATGTGATGGACAAGACCCAAATGATAAGCATAGCGTTTGATCGTATCAAGTTCGCTGCTATTACTTTGTGCATGTCAATGTATTTGTTCTTATAACCATGAGATCATGCAACCCTCACACCGAAGGAATACGTTGTGTATATCAAACATCACAACGTAACTGGGTGATTATAAAGATGCTCTACAGGTATCTCCGAGGGTGTTTGTTGAGTTGGCATGAATCAAGACTATGATCTATCACGGCGTATGACGGAGAGGTATCTCAGGCCCACTCGGTAATACATCATGAGAATAAGCTTGCAAGCAATGTGACTAAGGAGTTAGTCACAGGAACTTGTATTATTGAACGAGTAAAGAGACTTGCCAGTATCAAGATTCAACTAGGTATGGAGATACCGACGATCGAATCTCGGGCAAGTAACATACCGATGGACAAAGGAACTGCATACAAGATTATCCGAATCCTTGACATCGTGGTTTGACCGATAAAGATCTTCATAGAATATGTAGGAACCAATATGTTCATCCAGGTCCCGCAATTTGTTATTGACCATAGAGGTGTCTCAGTCATGTCTACATAGTTCTCAAACCCGCAAGGCCAGCATACTTAATGTTTGATGATGATCTAGTACAGTTGAGTTATTGTGTTGGTGACCGAAGGTTGTTTGGAGTACCGGATGAGCTCCCGGACATGACGAGGAGCTTGAGAATGGTCCGGAGGTAAAGATTGATATATGAGAAGTTGGTATTCGAGTTTCGAAAGAGTTTCAGAACGTTACCGGTTTTGTGATGAAGGTTCCGAAAGAGTTTAGGGGGTCCATCGGGAGGGTCCACCAGCCCGAGAGGGGCCCATTGGCTTTGATAGGTGGTGCACCAGCCCGTGGTGGGCTGGCAGCCCCTCCCATCTCAGGCCCATGCAACCAATGAGGTGGGCTGGCCCAAAGTAGGCCCGCACCCCACCTAGCTTGGGGGCCAAGCCACCTTGGTGGTTGCCGCCCCACCCTAGGGGAAACCCTAGGGCGCCACCCCGCCTCCCTTACCCCTATATATACTAGAAGAGAGGGAGGGCATGCAGCCGCACCTGAAAGCCACGGCGGGCCATCCTCTCTCTCTTTCATAGTATTTCTCCACCGTCACGATCACGGTAACGCTTGGCGAAGCCGTGCTGAGATCGCTACACCACCACCGCCACCACGTCGTCGTGCTGCCTGAGAACTCAAGTTACTACTTCACCTTCACTTGCTGGATCGAGGTGGTGAAGGCGTCATCGAGCTGTACGTGTGCTGAACGCGGAGGTGTCGTCCGTTGGGCAATTGATCGGGACGTTCGTGATTGGATCGCGGGACGGATCATGATTGGATCTCGAAGTTGTTCGACTACATCAACCGCATTTCTTAACGCTTCCGCTTAGCAATCTACAAGGGTATGCAGATGCACTCTCCTTCTCGTAGTTCTTGATCTCCATAGATTGATCTTGGATGTTCGTAGGAATTTTTTTGTTTCCCATGCAACGTTCCCCAACAGTGGCATCATTAGCTAGGTCTATGCATACATAACATGCACGAGTAGAACACAAAGAGTTTGTGGGCGTTGACGTTCAAATTTCTTACTTCCTTAGTCTTATTTCAATTCAGTGATATTGTGGGATGAAGCGGCCCGGACCAACCTTACTCGTCCACGAATCCGATATGGCCATAGAGTAACATGCAACTTGTTGCATAAACATGGTTGGTAGGTGTTTGTCTCTCCCACTTTAGTTTAATCAGATTCAACAAAGGCGGACCTTGTAGAAGGTTAAATAACAAGTTTAATATCACCATTGTGGCTTTGCGTAGGTAAGAACGATAATTGCTAGTTACCCATAACAGCCACTAAAACATGCAACAACAAAGTAGAGGACGTCTAACTTGTTTTTACAGGATATGTTGTGATATGATATGGCCAAAGACATTATGATATATGTGTGATGTATGAGAAGATCATGTTTTGTATAGAATTATCACGACTTACATGTCGATGAGTACATCAACCGACAGGAGCCATAGGGTTGTCTTTAATTAATTTGTGCCTTTTTGCTTTACTTTATCGCTTTGAGTTAGCAATAGTTGTAGAAGCATAGTTGGCGCGACAACCCCAATGGCGACACGATGATGGAGATCATGGTGTCATGCTGGTGACGATGGAGATCATGCCGGTGCTTTGGATATGGAGACAAAAAAAGCACAAGATGATGATGGCCATACCATGTCACTTTTATTATTTGCATGTGATGCCAATCGTTTTATGCATCTTATTTTGCTTAGGACGATGGTAGCTTTATAAGATAATTCCTCACTAAAATTTTAAGAAAAAATGTATTCTCCCCAATTGTGCACCATTGCGAAGGTTTGTCATTTTGAAGCACCTCATGATGATCAGGTGTGATAGACTCTACGTTCGCATAGAACGTGTGTAAGCCAGTTTTGCACATGCAGAACATTTGGATTAAACTTGACGAGCCTAGCATGTAGAGACATGACCTAGGAACACAAGAGAGTGAAAGGTCGAACACGAGTCATATAGTTGATATGATCAACATGGAGATCTTCACCATTGAAACCACCTGATCTCACGTGATGATGGGACTTGAGTTGGTGTATTTGGATCCTGTTACACTCGAACTACCCGAGGTGATGAGGACATGCCTACCTTTGATATTATCACAATCATTGCATATGCGTATTTATTTGAGGTGATTTTCATAAAACTCATAAAATAATTTATTTATGTTATCCGGAACAAAAATACTTCACCTCTTTTTATTTTATGCCTAAATGTAGAATGGCCGAACACTTGTATGAATCATGTGTGATGACAAGGGAAGAGGAAATGGTTGGATGCTATTCAAGAGGTCCTCTCATGTCAAAGGAAATAATTAGTTGCTGTTCAAGAAGTTCTCTCACGTCACTTTTAGCCCAAGAGAAGGTAGAGTCCAAGTCTTTCACGTCCTGGACTCAGATTCGGACTGCACAAACATACCTGTACGAAAACACCTTCAACTTTTTCATCCGGACTCCGAATTGCGTGATTATTTTTGGGCTGCAAATTACATTTTATAGGATTTCCAGCCCAATTACAATCACCTGTAAATTCTTCCGGAGCATGGAGATATCGACCAAACAATATGATGTTGCACCAGAATCCGAGTCAAACAACAAGTCCAAAGGTGTTGTACGACCTCCACTTGGGCCCATATGCCTTGTACGACCTAGGGTTAGTTTTAGGCTGCCTTGGGATATACTACCACCTCCTTGGCCGTCACCCCTTGCTCCTATATAAGTAGATCAACCTAGTAGCTTTTTGTTTGGGATTTGTTTAGTTAAAAGTTAGCCATTGCAACTTCGTTTACTTCGTTTGTGTTCAACAACCTGACTAAGACCGCTTTCGGATCCCCACCCTTATCAATAATTCATCTATATTCGCAATATTAAGATTGCAATATCATATTGTTTCTTGTTCTTCGATTGCTTGCAGGAATAGACCTTCATGGTCAGGTTGATTGTGCTCCGGCGTGGTCAATAACCTCTTGGAGATTGGTTTAGCGATTGCTAAGGCGCAACATCGTGCACGTTTGTAGTCGGATCATCAAAGTCGCATCTATCACGAGCAATGTTGATTTGAGTGGGAGTTCTTCAGCAATATGATTAACTGAACTCATTATCATGAACATAGTCTAAGTTGTCTTTGCAAAGTATGTTGTAGTACAATAGCTCGCGCTGTAGCTCCCCTGTATTTTTGATACGTTCCTAGAGAAAACTATGTCGAAAGATGATAGTAGAAATTATGCGGGCTAGGTTGGTAAACTTAGGATTGTCCTCATTGCTGCATAGAAGGCTTATGTCCTTAATGCACCACTCAGTTTGACACTCCTCAAGCGTCATATGTGGATGTTGTGAACATCTAACATGCACGCTTTTGATGACTACTTGATAGTTCAGTTCATCATGCTTTAAGGCTTTGAATTGAGGCTCCAAAGACATTCTGAATGTCTCTGAGCATATGAGATGTTCCAAGAGCTGAAATTGGGATCTCAGGATCGTGCATGTGTTGAGAGGTAGGAGACCTCCGAAAAGATTCTTTGCCTGGAAGATGAAGGAGAATAGCTCAATCGATGAGCATGTGCTCAAATTGTCTAGGTGCTACAATCGCTTGAATCAAGTGGGAGTTAATCCTCGAGATAAGAGAGTGATTGACATAGCTCTTCAAGTCACTACCACCAAGCTACTGGAGCTTCGTGATGAACTATAACATGTCAGGAATGGAGATGATGATCCCTGAGCTATTAATGATGTTTTACACCGCTACAGTAGAAATCAAGGAGGAGCATCAAGTGTTGATGGTTAGTAAAACCATTAGTTTCAAGAATGGCAAGGGCAAGAAGGGAAACTCCGAGAATGGCAAACCAGTTGTTCTTCCAATGAAGAAACCCAAGGTTGAACCCAAACCCGAGGCTGAGTGCTTCTGTTGTCAGGGGAACGACCACTAAAAGCAGAGCTGTCCCAGATACTTGGCATATAAGGAGGCTCGCAATGTCACCAAAAGTATATTTGATATAAATGTTATTGACATGTGCCTTACTAGTGTTCGTTGTAGCCCCTGGGTATATGATACCGGTTCAGTTGCTAATATTAGTAACTCGAAATAGGAGTTGTGGAATAAACATATACTAGTGATGACCCACAAGTATAGGGGGTCAATCGTAGTCCTTTCGATAAGTAAGAGTGTCGAACCCAAAGAAGAGGAGAAGGAAATGACAAGTGGTTTTCAACAAGGTAATTTCTGCAAGCACTGAAATAGCAGTAACAAGTTGTTTGATAGCAAGATAATTGAACAAGTGACAAGTAGCAATAGTAACAATAGCTGTAGCAAGGTAGCCCAGTCCTTTTGTGGCAAAGGGCAGGCCGAAACAATTTCTTATAATAGGCAAAGCGTTCTTGAGGGCACATGGGAATTTCATCTAGTCACTTTCATCATGTTGGGTTAATTCGCGTTCGATATTTTGATAATTTGATATGTGGGTGGACCGGTGCTTGGGTGCTGTTCTTACTTGAACAAGCCCCCCACTTATGATTAACCCTCTCGCAAGCATCCGCAACTACGAGAAAAGTATTAAGAATAAATTCTAACCATAGCATTAAACATAGGGATCCAAATCAGCCCCTTGCGGAGTAGTGCATAGACCGGGGTTTAACTTTCTGTCACTCTCGTAACCCACCCTCTAATTACTACTCCACAATGGTCAAATCATAGGGAGATATATAGAGAGATTTTTTACAAGAAAATGGAGCTAGGAAGGTATCCCAGGGGCCCACTAGACACGAGGCCGTGTGAGGGGGGCTGGCGCGCCCTCGTGTCTAGTGGGCACCTCGGTTGCCTTCCCATGTGTTTCTCAGTTTCCTTATTTTTCTAATATTCTAAAACAGTCCGGACTCCAATTAGTGTGGCTCATTAGGTTGGCCTTTACGTAGCAAGCCGACTACCTAAGGACCCCTTAATCCCGGACTCCCTTAGTAGCCCCCAAACTAGCCTTCAATGCTAACGCGCGAGGTCTTCAGATTCTTGTGCCCAGAGTGTTCGGCTTGCAAGGAGAGTTCCCCTTCTTCCTCCAATCACGGAACGATGATTCAGTCCCTGAACGATTAATGTCTACCAAAGTGTCGCGGGGCCCACAACTTTTAACTCTGCACATAGATTAATAATAATTCTCGATTTTCGCGTGCTTTTATAAAGGAAAACTCTTTTAGATATCCTCGACAGAACCGCTCCCTATGTACACTCGAGGCAACACCCTTTGTAAACAAACCAAAATCCGTTCTGAGGCTCTATCGTCCTCCTAGTGCCACCAAGAAACACTAGGGTTCCAGCACTCCGGAGTCATGGCAGGTTCCTCCTCATGCCACTCGGCCCCCTTCCGGGGAACTAGGCTAGTTGCTATGTTTCCCTTATCCATTTGCGCAAACTCAAAACTCAAGGATATATTCCCCTATCGGACCTCGCACCCACTCGCACCGGACTGGCCTCCGCCAATGGAGAAGCCTTCGTAGAAAACTTCCCTTCCCCTCAAAGGACACAAAGAGTCTACTTTGTTTCCTTCCTACCGTGAGGGGTCGGATTCCCCGTTCACCCTTTCCCGAGGGGTTTGTTTGAGTTCTACGGGCTGCAGCTCCACAATCTCACCCCTCGCCCCATCCTTCACATCTCCGGTTTTGTGGCCTTATGTGAGATGTTCCTGGGTTGCGAGCCCCACTTCAATTTATGGAGAAAGTACTTCTATACCGTTCCTCGAACTAGGGGAACGAAAATTCGAGAAGTGGGTGGGGCCGAAGTATGGCGTATAGCCGCCAGAGGATAACCGGTCGGGACACCGAAGAAGGAGACCGACGAGTGGCCTCAGAGTGATTTTATATCGAGGATGTTCCCATGTTCGAATCGGTTTGGAGGGGTCTTCCCGAATACCCCGTGGCCCCTTTAAAGAAGCGATTTAGCTAGCGGCAGAGGAGCTCTTCCTAAGAGGAGAGCTCCAAAGTGAAGCGCCTATCCTCCAAGGTTAGGATACTTACTCACAGTGGGTTGACCATCATTGAGTGATGGTCGCGGCGATTACCCGGTGCGTCCAACCGCTCCAACATCGTACACACCCTTTGTGGCGCTATAGTGGGACGAGCGACTCTAGCCGATCTAGACGAAACAGACTGGAAGATCAGAAGGCCTTGGCGGCCGTTCTAGCCGATCTTTTCAAGGGAAAAAAGAATATTTCTCCCGCCTCACCCCCAAGGATAGCTATTCAGCATATAAACCCATCGAATGGGTAAGTGTGCTTACATTCACAACTCAGATTACATTCACAACTCAGATATTTATGTCCGTTATTGTTGACCAATAACCCATGCCCATCCTCAGTAGGCTTGGAGGCACTGGATCGAGATGGTAAACTATCCCGCACCCTAGCCCGAAGACTTCGCCTATGACGATGACCCCCAATTTCACGAGGACCCGAAGATTTCGATTATCTTTGAGGATGGGGTGTTTTATCAAGCGAGTGTTGACGAGAATAAGGTGGCCCTTCAAGCCGACAACCCGAGGTCCCTTCCATCTTTAGGGAATAAGAGGAAGATGACTACCAGACGAGGGGTCGTGCCCACGGGTCATCGGAGCACACGCCGTACTGCTTCGCGGGCCGTACTAGCTGAAGTCCCGTCAAACAAGAACATAACCTCCGAACAAGAGGCAACGGCGGAAAATACATCAGCTGTCCCTTTGGCGAAGAGGTACACAGATCAATCCTTATCCCTTACGGTAGTAACTGTCTTCTTAAATGTTCATGACCCTTAGCCGACAAATTCACGAGACGTGCGCAACCTTCCTTGTCCGAGGACGGCGTCGAGGTATTGGGTGTCAAAAAAACCCAAGATTTTCGACCGACACTGGAGTCCTGAACACGGGCCCGCTCCGTGATGTTCTGAAGGGTTGTGAGTGACTAACTTCGAATTCGAAAGCGCAATGAATCATCGACAACGGAAGGAGTCACTGCGTGACCCTGTGTTCTCCAAGCAGGAGTTTAATGCTCTGAACTCAGTTGATGCATACCATGGAGCTGCACGAGCCGACCTGAAAGAAGTGGCAAGGAAGATGTCTGTCCATCAGCTAGTGAGTCATTGGTGTCTCTATATCCGAGCAAAAGTACGTACATAGTAGCCCCAAGCCTTAATTTGGGCGGGACGACTGAATTAAGGGTCGACTTGACATCCTACCAACATGCAGGTTTTAAAGCTAGAAAACGAAAATTATCCAAAGATTTTTAGCTAAGCCAACCTGATCTACAAGCCAGCACGACCGAACTGGAGGATGTGAAAAAATTCACGAGAGAAGCACATGGTAAGGGAATTTATTTGTGATATGCTAAATTTCAGTTGGATTTAATAATCAAGAATTTCGTTATAGTAGGCGAATCAATAGGCCAAATGCAAAAGGATTTAGAAGCATCTCGAGATTCTCAGGGGTATGCCGAATCTCAGCTTGAAGCCGGTCATCGCGTATTCAAGCGATACCCCGAGGAAAATAACAATCTCAAAGAAGAGAATAAAAAACAATATGAGGAAATTGTGAGTTTGAATGCTCAGTTGGCGCAGATTTTCAAAGATAATTATAAATTGAAGGGCGGCATATTATGTAAGTAAAACTCTGACCTGTAAGGGATCAAAGTTTTATTGCGTTGATCATGAAAATGTGCGAATCTTTTGATTAGGTCTCTTAACTCGGCATCCTGAAGAGGAAGCCAGTTCTTTTTTTTTGGGGGGGGGGGCTACTGAAGGAACTATCCACTGTGCATGAGCGGGCTCGGAAGGCTATGCGGAGTATGATTAGGTCTCTTAACGCGGTTGATGTAGTCGAACGTCTTCACAATCCAATCACGATCCGTCCCGCGATCTAATCACGATCCGTCCCGCGATCCCATCACGATCCTTCCCGCGATCCCATCACGATCCGTCCTGATCTAGTGCCAAACAGATGGCACCTCCGTGTTCAGCACACGTATAGCTCGATGACGTTCTCTGCCTTCTTCATCCAGCAAGAGGGCGGCAGAGAGGTAGATGAGTTCTCCGTCAGCATGACAACATGGCAGCGATGTTGGTGGAGTTGATCCGGCAGGGCTGCGTCGTGCGCTACAGAGGCAATCTAGAGGTGGAATGAACTAGAGGAGGGAGAGAGAGCTGCGTCATGACCTTTTTGGGTGCGGCTTCCCTCCATGGCCTTTTCGGGTGCGGTTTCCCTCTCTCCTCTCCAAAATATATAGGAGGGAGGGGAAGGGGTGGCGCCATGGCCTTATTGGGTGCGGAAGCGCTAGGAGGAGTCCTCCTCCTATTCGGACTCCTCTCTACCTCCTCACTTTAGGCGCATAGGCCCATAGGGGCTGGCCTCCCATCCCACCACGGGATGGTGTGCCACCTCTTAGACCTATGTCCCCCCCGGGGTGGGTGGACCCTCCCGGTGAACCCCCGGAACCCATTCGTCACTCCCAGTACTTTACCGGTAATGCCCGAAACCTTACCGGAACCCGTATACATCCTTCCTGTATATCAATCTTCATTTCCGGACCATTCCGGAACTCCTTGTGACATCTAGGATCACATCCGGGACTCTTAACAACATTCGGTCACCAACATACATAACTCAACTATACCGAATTGTCACTGAACCTTAAGTGTGCACATCCTGCGGGTTCGAGAACTATGCACACATGATCCGAGACACTCTACGGTCAATAACCAATAGCCGGACATGGATGCCCATATTAACTGTACATATTCTACAAAGATCTTTATCGGTCGAACCACGATGCCAAGGATTCAATCAATGCCATATACTATTCCCTTTGTCCATTGGTATGTTACTTGCCCGAGATTCGATCGTCGGTATCTCCATACCTAGCTCAATCTCATTACCGACAAGTCTCTTTACTCATTGCATAATACAAGATCCCGTGACTAACTCCTTAGTCACATTGCTTGCAAGCACACTGTGATGTTGTATTACCAAGTGGGCCTAGAGATACCTCTCCATCATATGGAGTGACAAATCCCAGTCTTGATTCACGCCAAACCAATAGACACCTTCGGAGATACCTATAGAGCACCTTTATAGTCACCCAGTTACGCTATGACGTTTGATACACATAAGGCATTCCTCCGGCGACCGGGAGTTGCATGATCTCATGGTCATAGAAACAGATACTTGACATGCAGAAAAGAGTAGCAATAAACTGACTCGATCATATGCTACATTCATAGTTTGGGTCTGGTCCATGACATCATTCTCCTAATGATATGATCCCGTTAATAAATGACAACTCATGTCTATGGTCCGGAAACCTTGACCATCTTTAATAAACGAGCTAGTCCTTAGAGGCTCAATAGGGACAATGTTTTGTCTATGTATCCACACATGTATTTGAGTTTCCAATCAATACAATTCTTGCATAGATAATAAATGATTATCATGAACAATAAAATATAATAATGACTAACTTATTATTGCCTCTAGGGCATATTTCCAACACCCATCTCACTTTACAAGTAGCAGGAAGAATTTATAGCTCCGTTGTTTGGGAGACATCATGAAATTCTTATCAGGTTCCTTCATACAACTTATTATCCACTTTTTCTACTTTTTATTTACCTTTATATTTGCTTTCCTAAAAGTATCAAAAACACAAAAAATATCTTTGCTAGTTGATTTGTTTGCTTGTTACCATGGCTAGTTCTTCTTTTGTTCCATTTGCTCCCAAGAATGAGGTGCTTAATTTTAAACAAAGGGGAGGAGAAAGTTGAAAGGATGCTTGGCGTAGGATTTGCAATGCTCAAAATATATCAACTCATAGGAATTCCACCAACATCTTGCTTCGTAATTTCTATGTGGGTATCACTAGTGAGTATAGATTTGTGCTTGATATATTACCGGTGGTAGTTTCTTAACGAGTTCTACTTTGGATGCTCTGAGAGCCATGGAAAATTTAGTAGTTTCACCACCTATAACTATTAATGAATAAACTTTAACTTTGGATATGCAAAGGCTAGAAATTATTGAAAGTAAAATACCTACCATAGAACACACTCAGGATTTATGTTAAAAGATTCATAATCACATTACTCAATTTGGATCAAATGTAGGGATTACCTTGAATGCACTTAAATAGGAGGATATGATAATTGATGAGATGGTGCAGCAAGGTCTCGATAGAATTTATAAAATAGAGGAAGTGATTAATAAAATCAGGTCCACTTTCACTCCTTATAAACTAGTGCTAGGACTTCTCCCAATAATAATCAGAGGGTTTTATTTATTCGTAAGCTTATGAATGCCACACCTAGTAAAAGAAATGAAGACCTTCCTAATTTCATAAACATGATAAAGGAACCTGTCAGCAAACATCCTCTCTTTGTTCCTAGGAGCATGGTCATCAATAACTCATGTGCTAAAATTCCTAGGAATCATTGTTGTGTGATTGAGGAGCTGAAAGTCAAAGGTGACACCATTTGATACTATGCATTAAGCCTAGCTAGGGGCATAAAATGACAATGCTTGTTGGGACGCAAACCAATAGCTATCCAAATTTTTGTTATACTTTCTGTTATTTTGTGTTCACATAATTATAGATAATGTAATGATTGTTTTTGTGTTCAAATCACTGTTGAAGAATTCATTCGATTAATCAGTTAATGAGCCAGTTAATCTCTACTCATTGGGTGGTCGATTCAAATAACTCCTATTCATCGTGTTAACTTGTCGGTCCGATTAAATGGATTGTCAAGTGATACGTCTCAAAAGTATCTATATTTTTTGATGGTTTCTCGCTGTTATCTTGTCAACTTTGGATGTTTTGTTTACCTTTTATATCTTTTTTGGGACTAACTTATTAACTCAGTGCCAAGCGCCAGTTCCTGTTTTTTCTGTGTTTTGACTCTTTTCAGATCTGATTTTGGAACGGAGTCCAAACGGAATAATTCTTTCCCGATGATTTTTTATGGAAAATATCAAAAATACTGGAAGAAAAAGATACCGGAGGGGGGGGGGTCCCGAGGGCGCCACAAGCCCTGTTGCCGCGACCCCCCTAGGTCGCGCCAATCAAGCTTGTGGGCCCCTCGGGGGCCCACTTGATGCAACTCCACCGCCATATGGTCCTATAAATTCAGAAACCTCTAGAAATAAACCTAGATCGGGAGTTTCGCCGCCGCAAGTTCCTGTTTCCGCAAGATCTCATCTGGAGACCCTTCCCGGTGCCCTGTCGGAGGGGACTTTGGAGTTGGAGGGCTTCTTCATCAACATCATTGCCCCTCCAATGACTTGTGAGTAGTTCACTTCGGACCTACGGGTCCGTAGTTAGTATCTAGATGGCTTCTTATTTCTCTTGGATCTTTAATACAAAGTTCTCCATGATCTTCATGGAGATCTATCCGATGTAATCCTCTTTGGCGGTGTGTTTGTCGAGATCTAATGAATTGTGGATTTGTGATCAGATTATCTATGATATATATTTGAGTCTTTGCTGATTTCTTATATGCATGATTTGATATCCTTGTAAGTCTCTCTGAGTCTTGGGTTTTATTTGGCCAACTAGATCTATGATTCTTGCAATGGGAGAAGTGCTTGGTTTTGGGTTCTTACCGTGTGGTGACCTTTCCGAGTGACAGTAGGGGCAGCAAGGCACACATCGTGTACTTGCCATCAAGGGTAATAAGGTGGGCTTTGTCATAGATATGAGATTGTCCATCTACATCATGTCATCTTGCTTGAGGCGTTACTCTGTTCTTTTGGACTTAATACACTAGATGCATGCTGGATAGCGGTCGACGTGTGGAGTAATAGTAGTAGATGCAGAAAGTATCGGTCTACTTGTTTTGGACGTGATGCCTATAGATATAATCATTGCCATAGATGACGTCACGACTTTGCGCGGTTCTATCAATTGCTCGACAGTAATTCGTTCACCCACCGTCTACTTGCTTTCATGAGAGAAGCCACTAGTGAACACTACGGCCCCCGGGTCTATTCACACCCATCGTTTACACCTCCGCTTTTACTTTGCTTTGTTACTTTGTTGCTTTCAGTTCTCACTTGGCAAACAATCTATAAGGGATTGACAACCCCTTCATAGCGTTGGGAGCAAGCTTTTTGTGTTTGTGCAGGCACATGTGATACTCCTTCACTGGATCGATACCTTGGTTCTCAAAACTGAGGGAAATACTTACCACCGCTGTGCTACATCACCCTTTCCGCTTCGAGGGAACACCAACGAAAGGCTCCAAGGCCACGGGGAAATCCTTTGCATATTTGCCTAGGAAGTCCCTAAAGGCGTAGCCGTAGCAGAAGGATTCCTGGTGCCGTTGCTGAGGAGAATCAAGACAATCGGACGTCATGTAGCGACCCGACTGAATACGAGTCAAGCCTGTGGTGTTTCCGTACCATCCCAAGATCATGCTGGTACACACTTAGTACATCACTGTATATATCAAGAGTTCAATCACACAACTTTATTAATCGAAATCTCATATCGAGTACTTTATTACAATAATGATTTACAATAAAGTGGTTGAAGGCCATCTCGTGAGATATCTAACGAAGACTAGCGGAAGCATCAGGTAGACGAGTCCATCCGACTCCAGGGCATGTCGTTGAGCGTAGATCGTAGCCTCACTCCTGGTCGGAAAAGTACTCTGCAACATGGTACGTTGCAGCCGTGTAGGTCAGCATATGGAATATGCCGGCAAGTCATCAAAGAGAGGGGAAAAATAATAACCAACTATCTCTACATGCATATTTGGCAGGTGGGGCTATAAGTTTTGCATAAAGCCAATTTTCTCCTACAACAAGAGAGGGTTGAAAGCAAAATATTACTACATTGTTTGTTGTTAACGAGATGGTTCCGCCAACCAATTCTCGTACCCGAGTTGTTGATAATTCCCACATCATTATTAAGTTGTGTCAAGAGTTCAGGAAAATTTCAATGCCTTCGGCTCAAGTTGTCCATGACCATGGACACGACTAATCGATTAGGTTTGGGCACTCTGCAGAGTTTTGCACACGTTCCCCACAAGATTTGATCGCCTCCGGGTATGTCCTCGCACTTCAGGGTGTTTGAAGACCGGATGATCAAAACATGGTCTTTCAACGGGTCCCTCTGAATCCCTGTCGGTGCCCATCCATTCCTACCGTTCGTCTACATCTACTAGCACCGCATGTCCAGAGTCGCCGCGTTGTCCAACCAAGCCAGAGCCCATAATGACTTATGGTTGTGTAGGTAAGCCTTGGGTCTTGAAGCCTCCGTCCGTCTCTTCGAGCCTGGGTGAAGCTTTCCGCAAGATGTCATGGCACATCTCCAGCATCCCGGGGTCGTCCACTTGTTTCTCCAGGGAGCCCGTCAAACCGTCCTTCACCCAGAGTTGCATTGCTTCACGAGGTCTTGAAAATCTTGACTTAACCGGTCTTGGTTATTTAATTATCCTCGCATCACTCGTGTTATGCACTCAACCAGAATCCCGTCTACTCAAGCATAGCAATATGAAATTTGTCGTCCCGGGCCAAGTATCGGGGTTGTTGTGTGCCTACCACATGATACTATAACCTATAACTATAATTTCCAAGTACCTACTCAGCATGCAAATGGGCAAAGAAAGGTGAAACTACCACGCATAGAAAAACATAGGAGATAGTATGATCAAAATGACTTGCCTTGATGATAGTTGTCTTGATCGAGCGCTTCTAAGTAACAAGCTTCGCACTCCGGGTGATCTACCGATACAAACAATTACACACCATAAGTACTACAATCATCAACAAGTAAAATAACATCACAAGTATAAAGTAGCTATGGCCGAAAGTGAAAGAATTCACTTCACCGAACAAAGGCAGAAATTGTTTCTGGTAAAACCCCAAGTAAATATATTTTAAAAAATTTAAACTTATACTACAGTAAGATATAATCACTATGAAGCAGTAGCAAAAAGAAAAAAATTAAAATATTTTTTTAAACTCCTGGAATAAGCAAAACAAGGTTTAAACTAAATCTGATCTAAAAAACATTTGAAATTTTCAAACATAGACAAATTATATGTTTTTACAAACTACAGAAAAATTGTGATCTAGAGGAAAAAGAATCAACCTGATTGTATCTCTAGATCAAAAGTTATGATCAAAACAAGATTGGAACTTTCTCTGTTTTGGAATTAAAACAGAAAACTAAAATCTGAATTCTATCGGATAGGGGGTACACGTGGCGCTCTCTGATTGGTCTACGGGTGTTTGCTGCAGGGAAATCTAACAAACGGCCGAATCTTAACAAAAACCTCTTCGGCTAATATTAAGTAATGAAAAAACCGACCCGGTTTGGTTTAAAAGACCGAAAGGGCACGGGTGATCTAATCTTTACCGTTTACTCACGATCTAACGGCTAAGGAAAAGATGGGGGTCGCACCGTGAGTTGCTCGGGCTTCTTCTTCTCCGGCGAGACAGAGAAGAGGTGGTGCTCGGGGAGGGGGGCTCCGGCGATCTCCGGCGGCGTCCGAGGCGTGGGGAGGACGGAGGTGGGTCTCCTCCGTCGATTGGCGGCGACGGCGAGGTGCTTCGAGGTCGGGGGAGAGCACGGGCTTGGGAAGTCTCTGTTGCCGGCCGAACTCCGGCGAGCAGCGGGGGGTGGCGCGGAGCGGCAAGGGGCTCGGGCTGGGTGGAAAAATGGAACGCGGTGAAGGCAAGGGTGCTATTGGTGGCGTTGGTTGGTGCGGGGAGGGGCGGTAGTGGCCGGGGCGGCGAAGAGGTGTTTCTCCTAGAGATATAGGGGCAGGGGGGCGAGTGGAAGGAAGGGGTGGGCTCGTGGGGAAGGAAAGGAGGAAGAAGAAAGGAAGGAAAAAGAAAAGAAAAAAAGGAAAAAAAAGAAGAGGGGGTGCGTGGAGGCGGTTGGGTCCCGGTGGGATCTCTCCCAGCGATGGGGGGGGGTGTGCTCGATTCTGGCCCAAGAAAATGCCCAGGGCGGTTTCCTATTAAAAGGAAACAAAAATTCCTGATTTTGTTTTTCTTTTAAAACAGCAAGGGAAAAATAATAAAAGGAAACAAAATAAAAATATTTATATGGGGTATTATATACCAAAAATTTTCAGAAAAATATTTCCTACTCGTTTATCATTTTTTCAACACCAAAATAGAAACTTTTAAAAAATGTTTTTTCAGAAGAAATCCCTAAGGCTTTATTTTCTTTTTGGCAATTAATTTCTTCATAAAACTTTGGTTTTTCTTGGCTCAAATATTTTCAAAAGTGCCTCACATTTTGGAGGGCCATTTTCCTCCGCTCTTTCTTGCTTGCAAGAAATTATTTCCCGGCACTTCTTGCACGAAGAAAACAAATAGAATTGCAAAAGAAAAATTTGAAAGAATTCAAATGCAAATCTTTATTGCCATTCAATATGCATAGATGCTTAGCTACAACTGTAAAACATTCCCAATTAGGAAAATTGGGATGTTACACGTCAGCACGTGTTTCTCGCACCGTTGGAAGGTCTTTTGTTGCATCAGCAGAAGTATTTCTGGCGTCGTTGCCGGGGAAGGAGAGATCTATCCAAGTAGGTCTCACAAACTCATCTCCTGCATTTACTTTTTTGCCATTTGCCTCTCATTTTCCTCTCCCCCACTTCACATTTGCCGTTTTCATTTGCCTTTCTCCTTTGCCGTTTTCTTTTGCCTTTGCTGTTTTCCTTTGCCGGTTTTATTGCTTGCTTGTGTGCTTGTTTGTTTGTTGAAGTCATCATGGCTGAAAACACCAAACTTTGTGACTTCTCGAGCACTAATAATAATGATTTTATTAGTACTCCGATTGCTCCCGCCACTAGTGCGGAATCGTATGAAATCAACGCAGCTTTGCTGAATCTTGTTATGAAAGAGCAATTCTCTAGCCTTCCTAGTGAAGATGCCGCATCCCATCTCAATACCTTCATTGAGCTTTGCGATATGCAAAAGAAAAGAGATGTGGATAATGACGTGATTAAGTTGAAGCTTTTTCCTTTCTCGTTGCGAGATCACGCAAAAACTTGGTTTTCTTCTTTGCCTAAAAATAGTATCGATTCTTGGGATAAGTGCAAAGATGCTTACATATCCAAGTATTTTCCGCTGGCTAAGATCATCTCCTTACGTAACGATATCATGAAGTTCAAGCAACTTGATCATGAACACGTTACACAATCTTGGGAGAGGATAAAGCTTATGATTAGAATTTGTCCCGCTCATGGCTTGAGTTTGTGGATGATTATACAAATCTTTTACGCTGGTTTGAATTTTGCTTCTCACAATATCTTGGACTCCGCCTCACGTGGAACGTTCATGGAAATCACGTTAGGAGACGCTACAAAACTCCTAGACAATATCATGACCAACTACTCTCAGTGGCATACTGAAAGGTCACCTGCTAGCAAAAAGGTACACGCTATAGAAGACATTAACTCGCTTAGTGCTAAGATGGACGAGTTGATGAATTTGGTTGCTAGTAGAAATGCTCCTTTAGATCCTAATGACATGCCACTATCTTCCTTGATTGAGAGTAGCAACGCTAGTTTGGACGTTAATTTCGTTCATAGGAACAATTTTGGCAACAACAATGCTTTTAGAGGAAACTATGTTCCTAGGCCTTTTCCTAGTAATTCCTCTAACAATTATGGCAATTCCTACAACAACACTTATGGAAATCACAACAAATTACCCTCTGATTTAGAGAGTAATATCAAAGAGTTCATCAACTCCCAAAAGATTTTCAATGCGTCCATAGAGGAAAAACTACTCAAAATAGACGATCTGGCTAAGAGCGTTGATAGGATGTCTTGTGATATTGATGCTTTGAAAGTTAGATGTGCTCCGCCCAAGGTCAACTTGGATGAAACTTTGAAAGCTATGCGTGTCTCCATGAATGAGAGCAAAGAAAGAACCGCCCAAATTCGCGCTAGGCATGAATGGTTTAAAAGGGTGCGTTCTAGTGATGCAAATCACGAAGATCTTAAAGTGCTTGGTGTGTATCCTCTTGAATCTTTGTTTTCAGGTGTCAAACCTATTGATGAAGGGGCTGGATATGAAACCACTTTGGTTGAAAAACTCCTCAATGATTCGGAGTCCACCTATCTTGATGATAAACGTGTGGAGAGTGGAGTAGAAGAAATCAAAATTTTGGATAGTAATGAAACTCCCACTTTGGATTTCAAGGAATTCAATTATGATAGTTATTCCTTGTTTGAATGCATTTCTTTGATGCAATCCATTGCAAACTCTCCACATGCTTATAGCCAAAGCAAATCCTTTACCGCGCATATCATAGAGTGCAATCCTTCATGTCCCATTATTCTTGGTAGACCTTTCCTAAGGACTATTGATGCTATCATCGATATGAAGGAAGGGAATATTAGATTTCAATTTCCCTTAAAAAAGGGCATGGAGCACTTTCCAAGAAATAAAATAAGATTGCCTTATGAATCTATGATGAGGGCTACTTATGGTTTGAGCACCAAAGATGACTATACGTGATTCCATCACCTTATGCCTAGCTAAGGGCGTTAAACAATAGCGCTTGTTGGGAGGCAACACAACGAATCTATCATTTTTCTTTATGTTTTGTGTTTTCCACACTTTAATAATTCTTTTATGTTTGTGTTTTTTGTGTTTCTTTTTGCGTTTGTGCCAAGCAAAACCGTTATGATTAGTCTTGGGGATGATCGTTTGGTCATGCTGGAAAAGACAGAAACTTTGTGCTCACGAAAAGAATTTTCATTTTTTTTCTGTAAGAGATTTTGAGTTGATTCTTTGAGCTGCTGATTGCTACACAAATTCTTCAGATTTTCGTAATTTTTCAGAATTTGTGAAGAGCCCATCCAAAAAAAAATGAGAGAAAAAGAGAGAAGGGACAGTGCTACCATTTTTCCACACTTGTGCATATTGAGCACCATGATCTTCATGATTGAGAGTCTCTCGTTTTGGTAACATTAGGGGGTGCATCTTGTCTGGATCCCGCCAGACCTTGCCGTCAGGGGCTCTTTGCACCCGTGCACAAGTCTGGGGCACTAGGGACCCCAGTCTTTAGTGCACCGACATTTGGTGTTTGTCTTTGTGAGAGAGCTTATGGTCATCTTCATGACAAGCTCGAGTTCATCGAAAACAGAGTCCATATGCATCTTCCATGATGTTTTCGATGTTGAAAGTTTTTGTGAGTTCTTCATTCATAGAGGTTACACATCTCTATATCATTGGCACTTTCATAACTGCATGTTCTTGAGATTTGCTGTTTGGATAGCTCTTGTCGTCTTGAATCCAACAAGCTTTAGTTTGCTTGATTCGGTGCTCGTATGCGAAAGTTATGGCAGTTTAGTTCCAGAGTTGTTTTTCGCTAAATAGGCGGTAGTACCGCTCGGTACCATGGTAGTACCGCTTGGGCAGTACTTCCGCTGTGTAAGAGTGGACGTAGTTTTCTACTACCGCCCCCACACAGTAGTTTCGCAACTATGTCCGGTACTATCATGCAAGACTTTTTCACAGCCGTAGCCTCAACGGAGGTAGACACATAAGTTTTTTTTACTTCTGTGGCAGTTGGATACTAGCCTGCGGTAGTATCGCTCTGGCGGTTCTATCGCTCGCTGACCCGTGCAGTAGTTCCTCCTTCTGCCACCACCATGCGTGTGGTAGTACCGCACCCGGGAGCGGTAGTACCGCTTTGCTCGGTCTGAAAATGCGAGTAACGGGCAGATTCTTTCCCCCACTATATAAAGGGAGTATTCTTCCCCATTGGACCTGATCCAGCCGTTGATCTCGTGTTCTTCCCCCATTGTTGACCTTCTTAGAGCTTGCTAACTCTCAATCCATCCGCTGATTCTTGCTAGTTCTTGAGGGAAAACAGAGATGAGATCTAGATCCACATCTCCACCAATCACTTTCTCCTCTGTGTGAGGGTAAGCCCTTGGATCTTGATCTTGGAGTTCTTTGTGAGCTCCTTGTTCTTCCTCTCATATTTATCCATAGCTTTTGTTGTTGTGGAGGGATTTGAGTGTGAGGGACTTGACCACTTCGTGTGTTCTTGCCATTGCATTAATTGCATCGGTTTGAGTTCTCCACGATGATACGTGGAAGTGAGAAGTTGAGAAGCTTGTTACCCTTGCGTACTTGGTACCCCTAGAGATTCTTCTTCGTGGATGCTTTGGCATCCTAGAAGCTTGGTGGTGCCTCGGAGCTCAATCATTGTGGTGTAAAGCTCCGGGCAAGCGTCGGGGTCTCCAATTAAGTTGTGAAGATTTCCCCGAGCATTTGTGGTCACCTCGAAGCCATATGCCATTGTGTCGAAGCTTCGTGGTGTTGTTGGGAGCCTCCAATTAAGTTGTGGAGATTTCCCCAACCTTGTTTGTACGGGTTCGGTGACTTCCCTCAAGGGTCCCTTAGTGGAATCACGACATCTTCCATTGTACGAGGGCATGAGGAGATTACGGTGGTTCCGATGCTGCTGTCGAGGAGCTCGGGGATGCGCCGGAGGGAGCGAATCGACGGGAGAGGTCCGGCGGCCGGAGGTGGAAGACGACGGCGTTGGGGGCGATGCAGAGCTTGGGGGAGCTTCGGCTTCTGCAGAGATGACCAGGGCGACGAGGCGGAGCTAACAGGCTACTCGGAGGCGGGATCCCATGGCTAGAGGTGCTGCTGCTCGAGCTCGAGCTCGGCTTCAATGGCGGCAGCAAGGAGGAGGAAGAGATCCGGGAGGAGGGAGAGAGCCGATGCGGGGAATGGATAGGGAAGGCCTCAGGGGGCTTATCCCCGGCCCTGCCAGCGTGAGGCGGCGGCCAGGCAGGCGCACAGGTGCGTGGCCACACTGGAGGAGGCGGCGGCCACGTCCTGCTGCCTACTGGCGCGAGGGAGGGGACGAGCGAGGGAGATGGGCCGGGCCAGGCTAGGCGACACGTAAGGGTTTTCCCATTTTTTTCTGTTTTTGTTTTTCTGTTTTGCTAACTATTGTTTTGCTAATTATTTCAGCTCCAAAACAAAAAGTAAAAACTATTTTAGACCTCCTGAAATATTGTTATAACATTCCCAACCATTTCCAAAGTTTTCAACATTTTTGGAAATTTATAGATTCTGGTTTCAAATTTAGAACTTGAAACCAGTAGCCTTTTGCATTTATTTAAAATGCTTAAAGTGTCAAGAAAGTAGTTTTCTCCAATGCTCATTTACTTTCATGATTTATCAGAAAGTTTGAACATTTCTTGAGGCCATTTTGGGTTCATTGATTTGAACTAGTTTGAGATTTTCTTTAATTGAAATAGTGGCTAGGGTTTTGAGTTTTTCCTTTGCCACTTTGTTGTTTTTGTTGAAACTTCTTAGATGCAAATGCAAAGAAGACATGAGCACAAGACTAACTTGCTTAAGGGTTAGGGATGTGACAGAGAGACAAAAGCAAAAGACTCAAACTGAAAACTAAAGACATATTCCTCTAAAAGAAGAAATAAAAACTGAAAAGGAAAGAACTAAGACAAAGGTGAAAGAAAAAGATATAAAGGTGATACGATACCAGGGCAACTCCCCCAAGCTTGGCAGAAGCCAAGGGTATTGCCCATACCAATGCTTAGTTGCCTTCCTTTGGTGGTGATGGTGGTGTTGTTGTCGGAGTAGTCTGATCCTCCGTCTTCCAAGGCATAGGTGCTCCATCATGGCAGGATGAACGAGTCGCCGGAATCCTCAAATATGCAGCCAATCTTATTGATTTAAATATGTACTCATACTCACAGTTTTGATTCTGCAGGTCATAGATCTGGCCCTGAAGTTGGTCAACCCTATCGTAGAGCGTGGAGAGGTGTTTCCCAATATCAATGACATCCATCTTGTGGTTGCTAGTGAACTCCGTGATCATCGTGTGGTTGGCATTGAGTCCACGCTCCACCATCCCTTGGCACTTGAAGACTTGTTGCTCCATTGCTTTGAGCCTCGTTTCCACGCTTCCGGTCTTATTAGGCCCCTCAACATTACGGATGTGCAACATCCCCTCGCTCATCTTGATAGATTGAGGGTGTTTCAGCAATTCTGTGAGGTAGGGATTGATGACCTTCTCGAAGATCTTGTCCTTAGGAGCGTTTGGGGAAGTCATGATGATCTAGATCCGCGGCAGAAACAAGCTCGAAACGAAAACACAGGAAAACTACGCGATACAGAGATCAAAACCTTCGGGCGACTATATATTGATTTTTTTCTGGGCCAGAAGGAGTCCTCCGCAAGAAAACGGAGTCCGGGAGGCACACGAGGTGCCCACAAGCTTGCCCACCGCCATAAGGGGGTGGTGGCGGAGTGGGCCCTTGTGGCTGCCTCGTTCGCTCTCCGGACTGCTTTTTATTTGTCTAATTTTCCAAAAATTCCAAAACGGAAGAAATTTCCTATTGGAAAAGTATCGGAGTCTAATTTCTTGACGAAACAGATACATCTTCATTTCCAAGGTCTGAAACTGACTGATAAACATCCCTTATGTACTCCTCTGGAGTTATGACATTGATGATATTGGTCTCAACATTTATGGGACTACCAGAGATGTAATGCTTGATTCTTTGCCCATTTACCACTCTAGGAAAATTTCCTTCTGTGTTATTGATTTTGATGGCACCGGAATGATATACTTCCTCGACAACATAGGGACCTTCCCATTTAGAGAGAAGCTTGCGTGCAAAGAATCTCAAACGAGAATTGTATAGCAAGACATAATCACCTACATTGAACTCTCGTTTCTGTATTTGTTTGTCGTGCCATCTCTTAACCTTTTCCTTGAACAACCTGGCATTCTCATATGCCTAGGCTCTCCATTCATCTAACGAGCTGATATCAAACAACCACTTCTCACCGGCAAGTTTGAAATCAAAGTTGAGCTCTTTGATTGCCCAATAAGCTTTGTGTTCCAGCTCAAGAGGTAAAAGGCAGGCCTTACCGTAAACCATTTTATACGGTGACATGCCCATGGGATTCTTATAAGCAGTCCTATAAGCCCATAGTGCATCGTCAAGTTTGCTAGACCAGTTCTTTCGAGATCTATTGACGGTCTTTTGTAGGATCAACTTGATCTCCCTATTACTCAATTCCAATTGACCACTGGACTAAGGATGATAAGGAGATGCAACTCTATGGTTGACATCATACTTAGCTAGCATCTTGCGGAAAACACCATGAATGAAGTGTGAACCGCCATCAGTCATCAAGTATCTAGGGACTCCAAATCTTGGGAATATGACTTCTTTAAGCATCTTAATAGAGGTGTGGTGATCAGCATTTTTAGTGTGGATAGCTTCTACCCACTTAGTAACGTAATCCACAACAACTAAGATGTGAGTGTACGCATTGGAACTCGGGAAGGGTCTCATATAATCAAAGCCCCAGACATCAAATGGTTCAATGACAAGTGAATAGTTCGTAGGCATCTCTTGACGCTTACTGATGTTCCCTATGGCATTCTTCACAAGACAAGACAAACTTACGAGCATCCTTGAAGAGATTGGGCCAATAGAAACCTGGTTGCAATACCTTATGGGCAGTTCTATCTCCAGCATTGTGTCCTTCGTAGGCTTCGGAATGACACTTCTGCAGGATCTGTCCCTGTTCATGTTAAGGCACACAACGTCTAATAACACCATCTACTCCTTCCTTATAAAGGTGAGGATCATCCCAAAAGTAATGTCTCAAATAAAAGAAGAATTTCTTCTTTTGCTGATAGGTGAAACTAGGTGGTATGTATTTGGCTACGATATAGTTTGCATAATCGGCATACCACGGTGCACTAAGTGAAGTGCGGATGACATTTAATTGCTCATCAGGAAAGCTGTCATCAATAGGTAGTGGGTCATCAAGGACATTCTCAAGCCTAGACAAGTTATCTGCTACAGGGTTATCAGCACCCTTTCGGTCAACGACGTGCAAATCAAATTCATGTAGCAGGAGAACCCATCTGATCAACCTAGGCTTAGCGTCCTTCTTCACCATGAGGTACTTAATAGCATCATGATCAGAGTGAATAGTGACTTTGGAGTCAACTATGTAAGATCTGAACTTTTCACATGCAAACACTACTGCTAAAAATTCCTTCTCCGTAGTGGCATAGTTTCTTTGAGCACTGTCTAGAGTTTTACTAGCGTAGTGAATGACATTCAACTGCTTGTCAACTCTTTGTCCTAGAACAGCACCAACAGCATAATCACTAGCGTCACACATGATCTCAAAGGGCAAGTTCCAGTCAAGTGGTTGAACAATAGGTGCGGTTATCAAAGCCTTCTTAAGTATTTCAAAAGCTTCCTCACAATCCTCATCAAAAACAAAAGGAACATCCTTCTGCAAGAGGTTGGTAAGAGGCCTAGAAATCTTAGAGAAGTCTTTAATGAACCTTCTATAGAAACTAGCATGACCTAGGAAACTTCGTATACCTCTGATATCTGTAGGGCAAGGCATTTTGTCAATTGCATCAACCTTAGCCTTATCAACTTCAATGCCTCTTTCAGAGATTTTGTGTCCTAAGACGATACCTTCATTAACCATAAAGTGGCACTTCTCCCAATTCAAGGCGAGGTTGGTTTCTTCGCATCTATCTAAGACTCGATCAAGGTTGCTGAGGCAATCATCAAAGGAAGACTCGTAAACGGAGAAGTCATCCATGAAAACCTCGACAATCTTTTCACAAAAGTCAGAGAATATAGCCATCATACATCTTTGGAAGGTGGCAGGTGCATTAAATAAGCCAAAAGGCATACGTCTATAGGCAAAGGTACCGAAAGGGCAGGTGAAAGTGGTTTTCTCTTGATCAGATTGTGCAACATGTATTTGCGAGAAACCTGAATAACCGTCTAGAAAACAGAAGTGAGTGTGCTTTGATAGCATTTCTAGCATTTGGTCGATGAACGGCAAAGGATAATGATCTTTCCTGGTTGCCTCGTTCAGTTTCCGAAAGTCTATCACCATTCTATAGCCGGTAATAATCCTTTGTGGGATTAGTTCATCCTTATCATTAGGAACGACGGTGATACCTCCCTTATTAGGTATGCAATGTACTGGACTTACCCAATCACTATGAGCAACAAGATAAATGATTCCTGCTTCCAGAAGCTTTAATATTTCTTTTCTAACGACCTCTTTCATCTTAGGATTTAATCTCCTTTGATGCTCAACAACTGGTTTTAAGTCAGGATCGGTTTTAATCTTGTGCTGACATAGAGTAGGACTAATACCCTTAAGATCATCAAGAGTATATCCAATAGCAGCGCGGTGCTTCCTCGGAGTTTTTAGTAACTTTTTCTCTTCGCGCTCTGAGAGGAGAGCCCTAATAATGAGAGGATATATCTCCTTCTCATCAAGATAGGCATACTTAAGAGTATGAGGCAACTATTTAAGCTCGAACACAGGATCACCCTTTGTTGGGGGAGGATCCCCAAGGAGTTCAACAGGCAGATTATTCTTGAGAATAGGATGTTGTTTTAAGACAATTATATCTATCTCATCTCTCTCCTCCATATGCATATCATTTTCATGCTCAAGCGGATATTGCTCTAAAGGATCCGTAGGAGGTACAACAATAGAGGCAAGAGCAATGATTTCATCCCTACCAGACGACTCTCTTTCATGGGGTTGTCTTCCAAACTTGGAGAAGTTAAATTCATGAGACACACCCTCGAAACTTACTGTGACAGTGTGCTTAATGCAATCAATGTGAGCATTGACAGTGTTGAGAAAGGGTCTACCAAATATGATGGGACAAAATCTATCTTGTGCAGTACCAAGGACGAGGAAATCAGTAGGATACTTCGCCTTACCACACAGGACTTCTACGTCCCTCACAATTCCCAGAGGGCAGATAGTGTCTCTATTAGCTAGCGTAATAGTGACATCAATGGGTTCTAACTCAGCAGGTGCAATCTCATCTTCGATTTCATCATATAGAGAATGGGGTATTGCACTAACACTAGCTCCCATATCACATAAACCATGGTAACAGTGATCTCCTATCTTAACAAAAACGACGGGCAGGCCAACTACAGGTCCGTGTTTGTCTTTCGCGTGAGGTTTAGCAATTCTAGCGGAATCCTCACAGAATTTGATAACATGCCCATCTATGTCTTCGGCTAAGAGATCTTTGATAATAGCAACACTAGGTTCAACTCTAATCTCCTCAGGGGGTGCAAGTGGTCTAATGTAACCCCTACGTATCACAGTTGGAGCTTTAGAATAATCATTTATCCTAGCAGGGTATGGTGGTTTCTCAGTGTAAGCACAAGGAACAACAGGATCACTAAAAGCTATGATTTTCTCCTCAACTAGACTGGTTTTGGCTAAGTTGCTTTCTACACGAGGATGATATTTAAACCATTTCTCTTTGGAAAGATCAACATGAGCAGCAAAGGATTCACATAGAGAAGCTACTATCTCAGAGTCAAGTCCATACTTAGCGCTAAAATCTCTAGAAGTGTTTCTCTCAACAAAAGATTTAACGCAATCAAACTGGAAATTCATACCTGACTCCTTACCTTCCTCCAGCTCCCAATCTTCAGAGTTGCGTTTGATTCTCTCCATTAAATCCCACTTGTGATCAATATCCCTCTTCATAAAAGAACCGGCACAAGAAGTGTCAAGCATGGTACGATCTTCATGAGAAAGCCGAGCATAAAAGTTTGGAGTGATGATTTCTCTCGAGAGCTCATGATTGGGGCATGAATATAGCATTGATTTAAGCCTCCCCCAAGCTTGAGCTATGCTTTCCCTGTCACGAGGCCAAAATTATAAATAAAGTTCCGATCACGATGTACTAAATGCATAGGATAGAACTTTTGATGAAATTCCAATTTCAACCGATTGTAGCCCCATGATCCAGCATCATCACATAGCCTGTACCATGTCAACGCATTATCCTTCAAATATAAAGGAAATAATTTCTTCTTTACCTCATCCTCGGGCAAACCTGCAAGCTTAAATAAACCACAAACTTCATCTACATAGATTAGATGAAAGTTTGGATGTGAAGATCCATCTCTTGTAAAAGGATTAGCCAGCAGTTTCTCAAGCATACCCAAAGGAATTTCATAAAAGATATTTTCAGTAGGTACCTAAGGTTGAGGAGCAACTCCTCGTGCTTCCATTCGTGGTGAAGATACCCCAAACAAACTCCTCAAAGGAAGAGTTTCCATAGTGACAAGTGACAATAAATTTCAGCATAGTATATAAATGTTTCCTTACCAATTTCCACTTACCAAAGGCGCTTCACTGCCCGGCAACGGCGCCAGAAAAGAGTCTTGATGACCCACAAGTATAGGGGATCAATTTTAGTCCTTTCGTTAAGTAAGAGTGTCGAACCCAACGAGGAGCAGAAGGCTCTGATAGACGGATTTCAGCAAGGTAATAACTGCAAGCACTGAAAGTAGCGGTAACAAGTGATTGTGTAGCGAGGTGAAACGTAGCGAGCAAAAAGTAACAAGTAACAAGTAGTAGCAACGGTGCAGCAAGTGGCCAATCCCTTTTGCATCAAGGGACAAGCCTGAACAAATTCTTATAGGAGGAAAAATGCTCGCGAGGACACACGGGAATTTCTGTCATGCTAGTTTCATCATGTTCATATGATTCGCGTTCGTTACTTTGATAGTTTGATATGTGGGTGGACCGGCGCTTGGGTACTGCTCTTACTTGGACAAGCATCCCACTTATGATTAACCTCTCTCGCAAGCATCCGCAACTACAAAAGAAGAATTAGACAAAGTCTAACCATAGCATTAAACTAGTGGATCCAAATCAGCCCCTCACGAAGCAACGCATAGACTGGGGTTTAAGTTTGTGTCACTCCAGCAACCCATCATCTACTTACTACTTCCCAATGCCTTCCTCTAGGCCCAAATATGGTGAAGTGTTATGTAGTCGGCGTTCACATAACACCACTAGAGGAAAAACAACATACAACATATCCCATGTCCTCAGGAACAAAAGTAACTACTCACAAGACATAATCATAATCATGACCAGAGGTGTAATGAATAGCATCAAGGATTTGAACATAAACTCTTCCACCAAGTAATCCAACTAGCATCAACTACAAAGAGTAATCAACACTACTAGCAACCTTACAAGTACCAATCGAAGTTGTGAGACGAAGATTGGTTACAAGAGATGAACTAGGGATTGGAGACGAGATGGTGCTGATGAAGATGTTGATGAAGATGCATCCCCTCCGACGAGAGGAGTTATGGTGATGATGATGGCGACGATTTCCCCCTCCGGGAGGGAAGTTTCCCCGGCAGGATCGTCCTGCCGGAGCTCTAGATTGGATCTGCTCAAGTTCCGCCTCGTGGCGGCGGCGAGACCACGAAAAAGCTCCTTCTTGATTTTTTTCCACACCAGGACGCTTCATATAGCTAAAGAGGGGGGCTAGTGGGCCTTCAGGCAGCCCACAAGCTTGCCCACCGCCACCAGAGGGTGGTGGCAGAGTGGGGGCTTGTGGGGCCCTGGTGGCCCCCCTTCGGTAGTTCTTTCACCTAGTATTTTTAATATATTCCAGAAAAAATCCATGTAAATTTTCAGGGCATTTGGAGATGTGCAGAATAGTGGACTAGGATTTGCTCCTTTTCCAGTCCAGAATTCCAGCTGCCTGAATTCTCCCTCTTCAAATAGTCCTTGCAAAATAATAGAGAAAAGGCATAAATATGGTACCAAAAGTAATATAACAGCCCAAAAAGCAATAAATATCAACATGAAAGCATGATGCAAAATGGACGTATCAACGCTCCAAGCAAAACACATAACATGTGGTGAATAAAAATATAGCCCCAAGTAACGTTACCGATGGATTGAAGACGAAAGAGGGGATGCCTTCCCGGGGCATCCCCAAGCTTAGGCTTTTACGACATCCTTGAACCAACTTGGGGTGCCTTGGGAATCCCCAAGCTTGAGCTCTTGCCACTCTTAATCTCTTTGTCCATTAGAACTTCACCCAAAACTTGAAAACTTCACAACACGAAACTTAAACAGAATCTCTTGATATCATTATTATAAGAAAGCAAACCACCACTTCCTTAGGTACTGTAGCAAACTTAAATTCTACTTATGTTGATGTTGGGTTATTGTATTTTCAATTTTCCATGGCTAATACCCCCCGATACTATCCATAGTTTCATCAAAATAAGCAACCAACTCAACAAAAACATAATCTGTTAACAACAGACCAGTCTGTAGCAATTTGTATACTTCGTATACTTATGTTACTTCACAAATTCTGAAAAATTACGACAGTCTGAAGAATTTGTGTAGCAATCAGAAGAAACAAGAATCAACTCAAAAGCTCTTACAGAAAGAAAAATGAAAATTCGTTTTCTGAGCATAAAGTTTCTGTCTTTTCCAGCATGACCAAACGATCATCCCCAAGACTAATCATAACGGTTTTACTTGGCACAAACGCAAAAGAAACACAAAAAACACAATCAAAACAGAATTATGAAAGTGTGGACGCAGCAAAACAGAAATAAAAAAGATAAATTCATTGGGTTGCCTCCCAACAAGCGCTATTGTTTAACGGCCTTAGCTAGGCATAAAAGCGATAGAATCAATGATGCTCACACAAAAGACAAGAATTGAAGCACAACGAGAGCATCATAAATCATGTGAAAATCACATCTAAGTCTAACATACTTCCTATGCATAGGCATTTTATAGGAAAACATATTGTCAAGACAACCAATAGTTGCCATATGCAAGGAAGAAGAAAGAGACAATACCAATCTCCCCATAACGAGAGGTAATTTGGTAACATGAAAGTTTCTACCACAATATTTTCCTCTCTCATAGCAATTACATGTGGGATCATATTCGAATTCAACAATTTAACTGTCACAAAGGATATTCTTTTCATGATCCACATGCATGCAAAGTTTATGCTCTTAAAAAATAGTGGGATTGTCATCAACCAAGTCATGACTTCTCCAATCCCACTTTCAACATTGTTGCAAATATCATAATCATCATGAGGCTTGAACAAATTTTGAAGATCATAAGAAAGATCATCACCCCAATCATGATTATTGCAACAACTAGGGGACATAGCAAAACTAGCATCCCCAAGCTTAGGGTTTTGCATATTTTTAGCATGATTGTCACTAATAGGATTTATAGTGAAACCATTGCAATCATGCTTTTCATTCAAGGAGCCCTCGTGAATCACTTCATAAGTTTGTTCATCACGATTTTCAGATTCACGCATCTCAAGCAAAACTCCATAAAGATAGTCAAGTGCACTCAATTCACTAGCACTTGGTTCCACATAAGTGGATCTCTTAAAGAGATTAGCAAGTGGATGAGGATCCATATCACTAGATTGTTAGCAAGCGAAGATGCAAGCATATTGAAGGCACATGGCACACAAGCGAACATAAAGCAAGCGAGAAAAAGGGCAAACAAGAAGACGAACGGAAAAAGGCAAACGAGAACGGCAAACGAGAAAGGCAAATGAAAACGGCAAATGTAAAGTGGGGGAGAGGAAAACGAGAGGCAACTGGCAAAAAAGGTAAATGCATGAGATGAGTTTGGGACACCTACTTGGATAGATCTTGACTTGATCTCTCCTCCCCGGCAACGGCGCCATAAATCCGTCTACTACTGCTACAACAAACCTTCCCTGGTACGGCGCCAGGAATCCTGCTGCTATGGCTACGCCTTTAGGGACTTCCTTGGCAAATATGCAAAGGATTTCCCCGCGGCCTTGGAGCCTTGCGTTGGTGTTCCCTTGAAGAGGAAAGGGTGATGTAGCACAGCAACGATAAGTATTTCCCTCAGTTTTGAGAACCAAGGTATCGAACCAGTGGAAGATCTCATCAAGTGAGAAGTACCGGCACAAACACAAACAGCTTGCACCCAACGCTATGAAGGGGTTGTCAATCCCTTATAGATTGTTTGCCAAGTGAGAACTGAAAGCAACAAAGTAAAGAGAGCAAAGTAAAAGTTAAAGTGGAAACGATAGTTGTGAATAGATCCGGGGGCCGTAGTGTTCACTAGTGGCTTCTCTCATGAAAGCAAGTAGACGCTGGGTGAACGAATTAGTGTCGAGAAATTGATAGAACCGCGCAAAATCGTGACATTATCTAAGGCAATGATTATATCTATAGGCATCACGTCCAAAACAAGTAGACCGATACTTTCTGCATCTACTACTATTACTCCACATGTCAACCGCTATCCAGCATGAATCTAGTGTATTATGTCCAAAAGAACAGAGTAACGCCTTAAGCAAGATGACATGATGTAGATGGACAATCTCATATCTATGATAAAAGCCCATCTTGTTACCCTTGATGGCAACAACATGATGCGTGCCTTGCCGCCCCTTCTATCACTGGGAAAGGTCACCACACGGTATGAACCCAAAACCAAGCACTTCTCCCATTGCAAGAATCATAGATCTAGTTGGCCAAACAAAACCCAAGACTCGGAGAGACTTACAAGGATATCAAATCATGCATATAAGAAATCAGCAAAGACTAAAATATAATTCATAGATAATCTGACCACAAATCCACAATTCATTGGATCTCAACAAACACACCGCCAAAGAGGATTACATCGGATAGATCTCCATGAAGATCATGGAAACTTTGTATTGAAGATCCAAGAGAGAGAAGAAGCCATCTAGCTACTAACTACGGACCCATAGGTCTGAAGTAGACTACTCACGAGTCACTGGAGAGGCGATGATGTTGATGTAGAAGCCCTCCAACTCCAAAGTCCCCTCCGCCAGGGCACCGAGAAGGGTCTCCCGATGAGATCTCGCGGAAATGGAAGCTTGCGGCGGTGGAAAAGTGTTTTCGTGGATGCCCTGATTTTTTCTGGATTTTTAGGGAATTTATAGGCCAAAGACCTAGGGCAGGGGAGCGCCAGGGGGGGCACAAGCTTGGTTGCCGCGACCTCCCCCTGGCCACAGCAACAGGGCTTGTGGGCTCCCTTTGGGCCCACTGCCTTGGCCCTCAAGCCTCCCGATCTTTTTCCGTTCTGGAAAAATTATTTCGGGGATTTTATTCCGTTTGGACTCCGTTCCATAATCAGATCTGAAAAGAGTCAAAAACACAGAAAAAACAGGAACAGACACTTGGCACTGGATTAATAAGTTAGTCCCAAGAAAGATATAAAAGGTAAACAAAACATCCAAAGTTGACAAGGTAACAGCGTGAAACCATCAAAAATTATAGATACGTTTGAGACGTATCACTTGTGTGGACAAAAATATCAATGATTCTAAGCTTCTAAGTAAACATGCCTCTATGGTTACTACTCAGGTAGAATGACCCAGGAACCTTTGTATCCTGAGGGTCATCCTAAGAGAATTGAACAAGATTCTCAAGGAGTTAGCACTGATGCACCTAGTCATCCTAGAAAGAAGAAGAAAGATGATATGAACTTGCACGCTAGCAACCCTGCTGCTCCTACACATGAGAGTCCAAGCGATGTCTCTGTCTCTGATGCTGAAACACAATCTGATGATGAACATGAGCCTAATGATAATATCAATAGTGGTATTCATGAAGATGCTCAATCTAGCAATGGTAAGGATGTGGAGATTGAACCTGTTGATCTTGATAACCCACAGCCTAAGAATAGAAGATACAATAAGAATGACTTTGTTGCTAGGAAGCATGGTAAAGAAAGGGAACCATGGGTTCAGAAACCCATGCCCTTTCCTCCCAAACCATCCAAGAAGAAGGATGATGAGGATTTGGAGCGATTTGTTAAAATGATTAGACCTGTCTTTCTGAAAATGTGTTTGACAGATATGCTCAAAATGTCTCTGTATGATAAGTACATGAAATATATTGTCACTAATAAGAGGAGGATACCTGAGGTTGAGATTTCCACCATGCTTGGTAACTATACCTTCAAGGGTGGAACTCCTAAGAAACTAGGTGATCCCGGTGTGCCCACTATACCTTGCTCCATTAAAGGCAACTACGTTAGAACTGCGTTATGCGATCTTGGAGCTGGTGTTAGTGTTATGCCTCTCTCTCTTTATCGTAGAGTTGAAGTGGATAAGTTGACACCCACTAAAATCTCTCTGCAAATGGCCGACAAATCAACTGCTTTCCCTATCGGCATTTGCGAGGATGTGCATGTTGTGGTTGCTAATGTCACTATCTTAACAGACATTGTTATCTTGGATATTCCCGAGGACGATGCCATGGTGGTCATCCTCGGAAGACCCTTTTTAAACACTGCATGGGCTGTTATAGATTGCAACAAAGGCAATGTCACTTTCCATGTCAACGGTAATGAGCATACAATGCACTTTCCGAGGAAACAATATCGAGTACATTGCATCAATGCTATCGAAAAAACTTCATCGATTCTTATTGGGAGCTTTGAATGCCTTATTCCTCCTGTTAAGATGAAGTATGATTTGCTTGTTGGGTAGATACACATCCCCATTGAGGCGACCTAGTGACTATTCGAAAATTCTCCGTTCTCTTTTGCGATTCGAAAAGGTTTGTCGAGGAGGCTTGATCAACCTCATTGACGGATTTCTTTCGATGACCATTAGATGGATGAATCGAGGAGTCACAAACCTCTGTTCCAAGCTTTCACCTTCGGTTGCTTAGAAGAAAAATGATAGGTTTAGTTTAGTTTTCCCTGTTTTCTGTTTTAGCATCCGGTAGAAAAGTACCCTGAAAATAAAAGTTCTCCGAATGTCCTGAAAATCAAGTATGAATTTTTCTGGAATTTTTGAAAATACTGAGACGAAGAGCTTATCTGGGGGTTGCACGAGTGGGCCACAAGCCCTGGAGGCGCAGGCACCCCCCTGGTCGTGCCTACCTGGCTTGTGGGGCCCACGTGCACCCCCTCCACTCATTCTAGCTCTCATCTGGTTCTCCTACCTCTAGAAAAAATTGTTTCGCAGCTCAAACCCGTATTCTTGCTCCTCTTGCTGGGATTTTTGATCTCCTTGCTCAAAGCACCATTCACAAAACTGTTTTGGGGAAATTGCTCCTTGGTAAGTGACTCCTCCATTGGTCCAATTAGTTTTTTCTCTAGTGCCTTATACTTCGCGTATTTTTGTTGACTTGGTGACCCTGTTCTTGAGCTTTGCATGCTAATTTTAGCTGGTCCCAAGTAGTTTTGATGCGTAATATGGCCTCTAGGCACTTGTGGGAGTAGTTGCTACTAGTTTCGTTGAGCCTTGTTCACTTTTCCTTAGAATCACTAAAAAAATTAGAAATTTTCAGAGATAGAAAAGGGAAAAGATGAGGAGGTTCTTAAGAGGCTCTTTAAGCTATGACCCCAAGGATGATGGAAGTGAGAAGAAGCCCAAGTATCTGGTCCCTCTGCGCGGGTCGGTCCTCGTCAAAAGACACGGTCTTTAGGTTAGGATAACCACGCTTTGTAAGTGAAGCCAAATGTATCAATTCAAAATGAATGAAAAAGACTGTTTTCTCTTTTTCGATTCCGTTCTTTGTATGATTCGTTTTTGCATAATCTGGGAGCTTGCCCGCAACTACCGGCAAGGCTCCTTGCCGCGTTCGGTGCAACCATGGAAATCGCCAAGCGCAGCTTGAGACGAAATCGGGTGCTACATAGTCGCTTGCTCTGTTGATCAGGTTCACAACTGTTTGAAGGCGCTCTGTGGCCATTCAGGTCGTTTAAACAAGTTCGAAACAAAGACAAGGTGCACCGAACTTTGGGAAGGTCCCAATACGTGCAAACTCCACACACAATGACTGGAAGTTTTTGATGGGGAAAAGCAAAGGATCTATTTATTCCAGATCTGAATCTTAAACAGGAAAACTTATCTTCTCAAGCCGTGGTTGCATGGTGTTTGAGTCTTTAGCCAGGGCATTGGAGCCCTTTGCAAGCAGGGAATCATCGGTCCCGGCAGCTTTTTCCTCCAACAGAGTCTTCTTGCTGACGGTCCTTGACCGTCGTTTGGAGGAAAAGCCGGTCGGGGTGTAACCCATTCTCTTTTCTATTGCTAGGTTGTGCTTGTGGAGCCCCCGAGCGCGTCTCTGGGCGACGATGCGATGCTCTCAGGGGCGCAACACTCGCACTGGAGTGCACGCCGGGGCTTCGGGACCGTGTGGCACATCCTCAACGACTATGCATTGCTCCGCGGAGGTGCGTCCGCCGGAGTATGCGCCAGGGCCTCTGTGAAGCACCCATGCACGCCCTCGACAGCTGCCCGTTGGCCCCCCGAGCGATGCATCGGCCTGGCGACGTTGCTCTTGGAGCCTCCGCCTCCCTGCCCCCCGCGCGCGTGTAGCAGCGCGCTCGCGTAGGTCTTGGGAAGACGTAGCAGAACAGGGCGCCCGCCGCGGTACCCCGTTTCTGGGGGAACGCAACATAGTGCCCAAACTTTGATGGAGCCGGTGCTGAGTTTGCTCTAATTCATGCGTCTCTCCCCCGCCCCCTACGTGGCGCGCCAAAGATGTCGGCACTGCAAGGTCGACACCTATGGGGATCAACGTGATACCCTTGTGATCGTAGGGCGGGGAAAGACAACGTCAAGAGCAGATCTAACGATCAACACCCGACAAGTCTTTTTACCCAGGTTCGGGCCGTTTACGTGTAAACCCTACATCCTGCTCGTCTGATAGTATTAAGCATTCTTGTTGTTCGTTACAGTGATGATAACCGTCTTCTTGGCCAATCTCCAAAGAGTCTACCCCCTTGTGAATAACCTAAGGGCCTCCTTTTATAGGAAAAGGAGTCACCTACAGTGCTCGATGGTAGGTTCACGAGAAGTTACAATGAACCTAGAGCAGTGCTTATCCATCTACCGATGTGAGGTGCATTAAATGCATGTCTTGTCCTTGTCAGCGACGTGCTGGCAAAGACATGTGTCCAGGTGCTTCGACACCTGGACGCCTCGCTGGCGCGTGCGGAATGCTCTGGAACTTAGGGGGTGGTGCCACTGTGACAAGGGTGGTCGTCCTCAAGCGCCTAGCCTCGTCATCCCAGCAAGGGTGCTTGCCGGGGCCTTGGATCTTCGTCCCGACAAGCGGTTGTCTTCCCAGCGAGGGAGGCTCGCCGAGGTCTTGTGTCTAGTGAGTTCATCACATCCATTAAACGGGCGTGGCCTTGGATACCTTCGCGGCAAGGTAGGCTTGCCGGGGCCTTGGTAACCTTAGGGGGTGCATCTTGTCGGGATCCTGCCACACCTTGCCGTCAGGGGCTCTTTGCGCCCGTGCATAAGTCTGGGGCACTAGGGACCCCAGTCTTTAGTGCACTGACATTTGGTGTTTGTCTTTGTGAGAGAGCTTATGGTCATCTTCATGACAAGCTCGAGTTCATCGAAAATAGAGTCCATATGCATCTTCTATGATGTTTTCGATGTTGAAAGTTTTTGCGAGTTCGTCATTCATAGAGGTTACACATCTCTATATCATTGGCATTTTCATAAGTGCATGTTCTTAAGATTTGCTGTTTGTATAGCTCTTGTCGTCCTGAATCCAACAAGATTTAGTTTGCTTGATTCGGTGCTCGTATGCGAAAGTTATGACAGTTTCAGTTCCAGAGTTGCTTTTCACTAAACAGGCAGTAGTACCGCTCGGTACCACGGTAGTACCGCTTGGGCGGTACTTCCCCTATGTAAGAGCGGACGTAGTTTTCTACTACCGCCCCCACGCAGTAGTTTCGCAACTATGTCCGGTACTATCATGCCGGACTTTTTCACAGCCGTAGCCTCAGCGGAGGTAGACACAGAAGTTGTTTTTTTACTTCTGTGGCAGTTGGATACTAGCCTTCCGTAGTACCGCTCCGGCGGTTCTATCGCTCGTTGCCCCGTGCGTTCCTCCCTGTGCCACCATCTTGCATGTGGTAGTACCGCACCCGGCAGCGGTAGTACCGCTTTGCTCGGTCTGAAAATGGGGGTAACGGGAAGATTCTTTCCCCCACTATATAAAGGGAGTCTTCTTCCCCATTGGACCTGATCCAGCCGTTGATCTCGTGTTCTTCCCCCATTGTTGACCTTCTTAGAGCTTGGTAACTCTCAATCCATCCACTGATTCTTGCTAGTTCTTGAGGGAAAAGAGAGATGAGATCTAGATCCACATCTCCACCAATCACTTTCTCCTCTATGTGAGGGTAACCCCTTGGATCTTGATCTTGGAGTTCTTTGTGAGCTCCTTGTTCTTCCTCTCATATTTATCCATAGCTTTTGTTGTTGTGGAGGGATTTGAGTGTGAGGGACTTGACCACTTCGTGTGTTCTTGCCATTGCATTAGTTGCATCGGTTTGAGTTCTCCATGATGATACGTGGAAGTGAGAAGTTGAGAAGCTTGTTACCCTTGCGTACTTGGTACCCCTAGAGATTCTTCTTCGTGGATGCTTTGGCATCCTAGAAGCTTGGTGGTGCCTCGGAGCTCAATCATTGTGGTGTAAAGCTCCGGGCAAGCGTCGGGGTCTCCAATTAAGTTGTGAAGATTGCCTCGAGCATTTGTGGTCACCTCAAATCCATATGCCATTGTGTTGAAGCTTCATGGTGTTGTTGGGAGCCTCCAATTAAGTTTTGGATATTTCCCCAACCTTGTTTGTACGGGTTCGGTGACTTCCCTCAAGGGTACCTTAGTGGAATCACGACATCTTGCATTGTACGAGGGCATGAGGAGATTACGGTGGCCTTAGTGGCATCTTGGGGAGCATTGTGCCTCCACACCGCTCCAAATGGAGATTAGCATCCGCAAGGGTGTGAACTTAGGAATACATCGTCATCTCCGCATGCCTCGGCTATCTCTTACCCGAACCCTTTACTTATGCACTTTACTTTGTGATAGCCAAAGTTGTTAGAATCGTGATTCTGAATCGGATCGGAGCTTCGTTGCTTGGATCGTGAATTGTTGAATCTTAACTATCGGGATTGTAGAAACTCAGATTCTATGAGCAAAATCGTAGAATTGGAGGGGCTAGGTTGGATCGTAAGATCGCAAGATTCTAAGACTTGAGTCACGATTCTGACAACTTTGGTGATAGCCATATTGTTTCTTGTCGTATATCTTGCTATCACTTAGTTGTTTATCTTGCTTAGCATAAGTTGTTGGTGCACATAGGTGAGCCTAGTCGTTTTAGGTTTTCTGCTTGACAAATTAAACGTTAGTTTTATACCACATTTGTTCGAGCCTAAACCGTAATTATTTTAAAGCGCCTAGTCACCCCCTCTAGGCGACATCCATATCCTTTCAATGTATATATATGGGGAGCCTTTGGTTAACCGCATATACCTCAATCAGGGCCGCATGGGAAGAAAATGGTCCATTTGGTTACTCACATTGACGGGTTGGCGTGTATAGCACGAACATTAAAGCACCTTGGGGCATGCATCCACAAGAACACTCAAATAAACTGTTTTTGTGGAGCCAGGCCCGGGTGTTGCAACCCTAGGCACGTGGGAGTGGGCGATGATACTTGTGAGCTGCATTGGGTTTTCCCCGAAGAGGAGGGGATGATGCAGCACCGTATAGATAAGTATTCCCCCAGTGAGAACCAAGGTTATCGAACCAATAGGAGAACCACACAATTTCCCGTTTTCAACGCCTACACACCAAAGAGCACACTTGGACCCAACGCGGGCAAGAAGGTTGTCAATCCCCTTGAACTCGTTACTTGCAAGCAATAATTAGTGTAGTTGGATAGTTGTATAAATATATATCAGAAAAATATATAAAGTAAATAAGAATAGAAAGGTATACGTATTTTTGCATTTATATTTGTGAATAGTCCGAGGGGCTATAGTTTTTACTTGAGGCTTCTCTCACGTAGAAGCCATACGGTAGATAAAATAGAAAACGCATATTCATTCAATCTTTATTCATGGAAACGATCATTACATATAGACATCACGTTCGTAAGCAAGTAGACGGACTCCTGACTGTATCTACTACTATTACTCCACCCATCGGCGCTATCGAGTATGCATCTACATAATTAAGTCAAATAGAGTAATACTTGGAGAACAATGACATGATGTAGACAAAGAAAATCCAGTTAATATGAATAAGCCCAATCATTTTATCCTTAGTGGCAACAATAAAAATATGTGTCTTTTCCCGTACTTTGTCACTAGGATATAGAGCACCATGATACGTCTCCAACGTATCGATAATTTATGAAGTATTCATGACATAATTTCCTATGTTTACAATATTTTTATATGGTTTTGATGCACTTTATATGATTTATTTAGAACTAACCCGGACTAACGCAATTTTTAGCAGAATTACCTCGTGTTGTTTTTGTGCAGAAAATACAAGTTCTCGGAATCGCTCGAAACTTTTTATGAATTTTTTCTGGAGAAAATAAGAACTACCGGAGATGAGCCACCTCTGGGCCACAAGACAACATGACACACCATGTTGTGTGGTGGGGTCCACGTGGCTCTCATTGACTTGATTCCATCACTGAAAAATCCTATATATATATACAGAAACCTCCGAAAGTTAACCAATAACTTCTGATCTGCCGCCACAACGTCGTGTATCGAAGAAAAAACCATCTAGAGCCTTTCTGGTACCCTCCGAGAGAGGGGAAATCATCATCGGTAGACATATTCATCATCCCGATGGAGGCCATGACAAGGAGGGAGTAGTTCACCCTCGGGGCCGAGGGTATGTACCAGTAGCTAAGTGTTTGATCTCTCTCTCATGTTCTTGAGATGTCATGATCTTGATGTATCACATGCTTTGTTAATATAGTTGGATCATATGGTGTTCTCCCCTTTCTATCTTGTTGTGATCAATTGAATCTTTTCGTTTGAGATTTTGTTATGTCAGATTGAATATTGGATCTAAGATCACTTGATGTATGTCTTGGTACTCAACTTGCGGATTCCCATGGAGACAATGGGTTAATCTATGCATAGGGGTTGATACACGTTCTTGTCCTACTTTCTCCGTTAGAAATCTTGGTGTACTCTTTGAAGTTTTTTGTGTTGGATTGGATATGATGAATTTGAATTGTTTGATGCATGTCAAATAATTAACCCACGAATACTTGTGGTGACATTGGCGTATCTAAGTGACATTAGGGTTGAATGATATGTGATACGTCTCCGTCGTATCTACTTTTCCGAACTCTTTTGCCCTTGTTTTGGACTCTAATTTGCATGATTTGAATGGAACTAACCCGGATTAACGCTGTTTTCAGCAGAATTGCCATGGTGTTGTTTTTGTGCAGAAATAAAAGCTCTCGGAATGACCTGAAAATTTACGGAGAATTTTTCTGGAATTAATGAAAAATACCTGTGCAAAGATCCAACGGAGATGGTGAGCCGGTGGGCCACAAGCCGAGGAGGCGCGACCACCCCCCTGGCCGCGCCTGGCAGGCTTGTGGGGCACACGAGGCTCCACCGCCTCCAATCTCAGCTCTATATATTCCGTTTCATCCGAAAAAAATCAAGGAGAAGGATTCATCGCGTTTTACGATACGGAGGCGCCGCCACCTCCTGTTCTACGTCTAGAGGGCGGATCTAGAGTCTGTTCTGGGCTCCGGAGAGGGGAGATCGTCCCCGTCGTCATTATCAATCTTCCTTCATCGCCAATTCCATCATGCTCTTCACCGTTCGTGAGTAATCTCATCGTAGGCTTGTTGGACGGTAATGGGTTGGATGAGATCTATCATGTAATCGAGTTAGTTTTGACGGGGATTGATCCCTAATATCCACTATGTTCTGAGATTGATGTTGCTACTACTTTGCCATGCTTAATGCTTGTCACTAGGGCCCGAGTGCCATGATTTCACATCTGAACCTATTATGTTGTCGCCAATTTATGTGTGTTTTAGATCCTATCTTGCAAGTTGTAGTCACCTACTATATGTTATGACCCGGCAAGCCCGGAGTGACAATAGCCGGAACCACTCCCGGAGATGACCATAGTATGAGGAGTTCATGTATTCACCAAGTGTTAATGCATTGGTCCAGTTCTTTATTAAAAGGAGAACCTTAATATCCCGTAGTTCCCATCACGACCCCGCTGCCACGGGAGGGATGGACAATAGATGTAATGCAAGTTATTTTCCCTAAGCACGTATGACTACATACGGAATACATGCCTACATTAGATTGACGAACGGGAGCTAGTTACATATCTCTCCGTGTTATAGCTGTTACATGATGAATCACATCCGGCATAATCATCCATCACCGATCCAATGCCTATGAGTCTTTTACTACTGGTCCTTGCTATGTTACTTTGCCGCTACTGTTGTCACTACTGCAGTTGTTACTCTGTTGCTACTGCTGTTACTTTGCTGCCACTGGTTACTGTTGCTACTGCTCCTATCATACTACCTTGCTACTGATACTTTGCTGCAGACACTAAATCTTTCAGGTGTGGTTGAATTGACAACTCAACTCCTAATACTTGAGAATATTCTTTCGCTTCCCCTTGAGTCGAATCAATAAATTTGGGTTGAATACTCTACCCTCGAAAACTATTGCGATCCCCTATACTTGTGGGTTATCAAGACAATTTTCTGGCGCCGTTGTCGGGGAAGCACAGCTATATTCTCTGAGTCACTTGGGATTGACGTCTGCTGGTCACTATGAGGAATCTGAAAGATCCAAGAACTGAAACCTTGCCCTCAACTATGAGGATAGGTAAGGAACTGCCATTTAGCTCTGCACTTGATTCACCTTCAGTTATGAGTAAGTTTGCGACATCACCTCGTACTAGAAATCTTGATATGTCGCTTGTGCTTGATGATGCTACTTTTGCTGCCCATGATGCTTATGATGATGCTATGCTTGATACTGCTTTGCCTGATGATGCTATGCTTGATACTACTTTGCCTGATGATGCTATGCTTGATACTGCTTTGCCACTAGGTGCATTCCTTGATGCACAAATTGCTAGAGTTGCTGCTAGATGTGATGATACTTCTAAAACTGCTGATACTATTGAAGTAGAACCTGATATTATGCCTGAATTGCCTGTTATGCCTGCGCGTTATGTTATGGAGGGAGAGATAGCTGAGGATTTTCTTGCGTGTGAGGATAGCTATGATGTTGAGAAACTACTACTCAAATGGAAAGAAAAATCATTGAACGCTAGGATGAAATATGACCCGAAGTTTGCTACTTCGCCTATCTTTGTGAACGATAAGGATTATGAATTCTCTGTCGACCCTAAGTTAATCACTTTGGTCGAATCTGATCCTTTTCACGGTTATGAGTCTGAAACGGTTGTAGCCCATCTTACCAAACTGCACGATATAGCCACCCTAGTCACTAGTGAGGAAAAGATCTGCCACTACTATATCCTCAAGTTGTTTCCTTTCTCGCTAAAGGATGATGCTAAGACTTGGTTCACTTCTCTTTCTCCTGGTTGTGTGGATAGCCCCCAGGATATGGTCTACTACTTCTCTGAAAAATATTTTCCTGCCCATAAGAAGCAAGCCGCCTTGCAGGAAATATACAACTTTGCTCAAGCTGAATCAGAGAGTCTCCCACGAGCTTGGGGGAGGTTCGTCCAGCTACTGAATGCTTTGCCCGATCACCCTCTTGAGAAGAATGAAATACTTGATATCTTCTATAATGGACTTACCAATGCTTCTAGAGACCACCTAGATAGTTGTGTCGGTTGTGTTTTTAGGGAACGAACCGTAGAACAAGCTGAGATCCTATTGAATAACATCTTGTGCAATGAGAATGCTTGGACTATTCCCGAACTACCTCCTAAGCCAACTCCAAAGAAAAGAGGTATTCTATTCCTCAGTCCTGAAGATATGCAAGAAGCCAAGAAATCAATGCGAGAGAAATGCATTAAATCTGAAGATGTCAAAAATCTACCACCTATCGAAGAGATCCATGGTCTTGATAACGCGATACACGTAGTAGAAGTAAATTCTCTGCGTAGGTTTGATGAGAGTGATATTCCTTTTGATAAACCCGCTAGCTTATACCTGGATGAATTTGATAACTTTGTTGCCAAACAACAAGGTTTCAATGATTATGTTAGCAGACAATTGGAATAGAATGCTTGTATGCTTAGTCATTTAAGTGCTTGTGTGGACAGAAATGTCAATGATCTTAAGCTTCTGAGTAAACATGCCTCTATGGTTACTACTCAGGTAGAACAAGTACTTAATTCTAAGAATGACTTGCTCAATGAGATGAATGATAATTCTCTCAGAGTCGTTACTAGAGGCGGTAGAATAACCCAGGAACCTTTGTATCCTGAGGGTCATCCTAAGAGAATTGAACAAGATTCTCAAGGAGTTAGCACTGATGCACCTAGTCATCCTAGAAATAAGAAGAAAGATGATAGGAACCTGCACGCTAGCAAACCTGTTGCTGCTACACCTGAGAGTCCAAACGATGTTTGTGTTTCTGATGCTGAAACACAATCTGGTGATGAACATGTGCCTAATGATAATATCAATAGTGATGTTCATGAAGATGCTCAACCTAGCAATGGTAAGGATGTGGAGATTGAACCTGTTGATCTTGATAACCCACAACCTAAGAATAGAAGATACGATAAGAATGACTTCGCTGCTAGGAAGCATGGTAAAGAAAGGGGACCATGGGTTCAGAAACCCATGCCCTTTCTCCCAAACCATGCAAGAAAAAGGATGATAAGGATTTTGAGCGATTTGTTGAAATGATTAGACCTGTCTTTCTGCAAATGTGTTTGACAGATATGCTCAAAATGTCTCCGTATGCTAAGTACATGAAAGATATTGTGACTAATAAGAGGAGGATACCTGAGGTTGATATTTCCACCATGCTTGCTAACTATACCTTCAAGGGTGGAACTCCTATGAAACTAGGTGATCCCGGTGTGCCCACTATACCTTGCTCCATTAAAGGCAACTACGTTAGAACTACGGTATGCAATCTTGGAGCGGGTGTTAGTGTTATGCCTCTTTGTTTTTATCGTATACTTGAACTGGATAAGTTGACACCCACTAAAATCTCTCTGCAAATGGCCGACAAATCAACTGCTTTCCCTATCGGCATTTGCGAGGATGTGCATGTTGTGGTTGCTAATGTCACTATCTTAACAGACTTTGTTATCTTGGATATTCCCGAGGACGATGCCATGGCGGTCATCCTCGGAAGACCCTTTTTAAACACTACAGGGGCTGTTATAGATTGCAACAAAGGCAATGTCACTTTCCATGTCAACGGTAATGAGCATACAATGCACTTTCCGAGGAAACAATATCGCGTACATTGCATCAATGCTATCGAAAAAACTTCATCGATTCTTATTGGGAGCTTTGAATGCCCTATTCCTCCTGTTAAGATGAAGTATGATTTGCTTGTTGGGGAGATACACAACCCCATTGAGGTGACCTAGTGACTAGTCAAAAATTCTCCATTCTCTTTTGCGATTCGAAAAGGTTTGTCGAGGAGGCTTGATCAACCTCATTGACGGATTTCTTTCGATGACCATGAGATGGATGAATCGAGGAGTCACAAACCTGTGTTCCAAGCTTTCACCTTCGGTTGCTTAGAAGAAAAATGATAGTTTAGTTTAGTTTTCCCTGTTTTCTGTTTTAGCGTCTTGTAGAAAAGTACCCCAAAAATAAAAGTTCTCCGAACGTCCTAAAAATCAAGTATGATTTTTTCTGGAATTTTTGAAAAATACTGAGACGAAGAGCTTGTCCGGGGGCTGCACCAGTGGGCCACAAGCCCTGGAGGCGCCTGCACCCCCTGGCCGCGCCTACCTGGCTTGTGGGGCCCATGTGCAGCCCCTCCACTCATTCTAGCTCTCATCTGGTTCTCCTACCTCCAGAAAAAATCGTTTCGCAGCTCAAACCCGTGTTCTTGCTCCTCTTGCTGGAATTTTAGATCTCCTTGCTCAAAGCACCATTCTCCAAACTGTTTTGGGGAAATTGCTCCTTGGTAAGTGACTCCTCCATTGGTCCAATTAGTTTTTGCTCTAGTGCCTTATACTTTGCGTATTTTTGCTACCTTGGTGCCCTGTTCTTGAGCTTTGCATGCTAATTTTCGCTGGTCCGAAGTAGTTTTGATGCGTAATATGGCCTCTAGGCACTTGTGGGAGTAGTTGCTACTAGTTTCGTTGAGCCTTGTTTACTTTTCCTTAGAATCACTAAAAAAATTAGAAATTTTCAAATATAGAAAAGGGAAAAGATGAGGAGATTCTTAAGAGGCTCTTCAAGCCGTGACCCCAAGGATGATGGAAGTGAGAAGAAGCCCAAGTATCTGGTCCCTCGAGTCGCGGAAGTTCGAGCGTGCGAGTGGCCAAGCGATGTGTTCTTACGCGCCACCGGACTTTATGAGGACTTTTATCACTTGGTGGAGAACGCAGGCCTTACCGCCTTCGTTGAAGATAAGTGTCCGCAATATCTCCTCCTCACTAATATCTTCGTACAAAGCTTTAACTTCTATCCGAGGAATAATCCTCCTATGGTTGAGTTCAAACTTTATGATATCCCCCAGCGCATGTCACTCTAGGATTTTTGCAATGTTTGCTAATTATCTTATGTTGGGGATATTCATGAACCTCGTCCACGGGACTTGGAAGCTTTCATCGATACTATTGCTGTAGGTGAAGAGAGAGGAGTGTCTTGTGCTAGAGCTTCTAGCATACATTTTCCCGTGCTTCGGTACTTCTCATTATTTGTGGGAAAATGTTTGGTTGGCTGTCGGAAAGCTGGGTCACTTAGTTCCCCAGATCTTGCGGTCTTGCGCGAAGCCCTTTATAATGATAAAACTTATAGCTTGGGCGCTATAGTAGCTCAATGGTTGAACACGAACCATTCTAAGGGCATTGTCTATGGAGGTATCTATGCTACTCGTCTTGCTAGACACTTTGAGATACCTATTAGACTGGAAGAGGAAGAAGAGAATCTTTTTCCCGAGAGATATCTAGATTACGATAGCATGGTTCGCCATGACTTTCTTGATAGAGATATAAATAGAAGGATAATTTATAACTTGGTATTCAGTCAGGGTACTCGTGAGACTATTACTTTGCCTGCTCCTTCTTTGTTCAATCTTCATGTAGGCAGGTACATTATTATGCCCTCGGACATCTACGCATATTGGGGCTTAGCCCAACCACAGGTGCCCGTGCCCGAGCCACCAGCCGAGTACCAGACGCCAGTTTATCAATAGGAGCCACAGGAGCTCATACATCAGTGGCATCCTCAGTCCACTCCGGAGTATCCCGGAGCTAGTTATTTCCCTCCATGGGAGTAGACCAACTTAAGCCAAAAGCCTAAGCTTGGGGGAGTACGTGTTTCTCACTGACTTCACATTCTTGCTTATGCTCTCACTTTGTTCGTCGGTGTTCACACTTTGCCACTGTATCATCCATGCTAGTTTATTTTCTTTTTCTCGTTTTCTTTTCCTGTGTCTATCTAGTTTGAGAAAACACCAAAAGATTTTATTTTTCTTCTTTTGCTTGTTGTGAGCTTTACCGTGTAAATAGTTTCCTTTTTCTTTGGGTCAAGGTAGAAGACCATGGTTACAATGTTTAGTGGCTCTCGCATGCATATATGTTTATCTGTTAAAGAGCCATATTACATTGTCTTCTCCTTTGTGTTTGCCTGCAGATTCTAGCTTTAGTCCAATGCACGAGCACGCTTATTATTGTTCACATCGTTCGGTCGTGCAAGTGAAAGGAAATAATGATGATATGTGATGAAGTGACTCAGTCTGGAAAAGCTGGTACGAACTTGATCTATTTTGTTTTTGTAAATATGACTAGCTCATCGTGCCTGCTTTAGCTTTGTTGTGAGGGAAACATGTTTGCAATGACAACTTAGAGATCATTGTTGCTTATGCCATGCTTACTTAGCTAGGAGCTTATAATGGTTTGTCTTGGATGCCAACATGAATTTTGAGATGATTATGATGTAGTATGATAGGATGGTATCCTCCTTTGAATGATTCTAGTGGCTTGACTTGGCGCATGTTTATGCATGTAGTTGAAACAAAATCAACATAGCCTCTATGATATTCATGTTCATGGTGATTTATGTCCTACTCATGCTTGCACTCAATGTTAGTTAATCTCAATGCATTTTGATGACTGTTGCCGCTCTCTAGTTGGTCGCTTCCCAGTCTTTTGCTAGCCTTCACTTGTACTAAGCGGGAATACTGCTTGTGCATCCACTCCCATAAACCCAAAGTTGTTCCATATGGGTCCACCATACCTACCTATATGCGGTATCTACTTGCCGTTCCAAGTAAATTTGCATGTGCCACTCTCTAAACCTTCAAGAAATAATCTGTTTTGCATGCCCGAACCGCTCATGTGGTGACAGGGGGCTATGAGTATCTTCCATGCTAGGCGTGTTATCCTCGATATGGGTTTATTCACTATCATTCACGAGAAAGGGGCCGGTAATTGGAATGCCCAGTTCCATGCTCAAATCGAAAAGATAATTGCAAACAAAACTCCCCCTGGATTGATGTTGGTATGGACGGCACCCAAGGATTCGGCTAGTCGTGGAGTGTGATTGATTGGTGGTGGGGGAGTCAAAACTTTAATTTTCTGTTTGGGAACAGCCTATAGCATGTGTAGCATGGAAGATGGTGAGAACTCTTAGTCATTGCGTTAACAATGAAAGCATGCCACCCAAAATTATTATCTCTGTTTTCAAAGCTTGAGATCTCGCACCTATGCAAATCAATGCTTCCCTCCGCGAAGGGCCTGTCTATTTATGTTCCTCTCAAGTCATCCTCCTCTTATAAAAGCACCATTTAGAGAGCACCTCTGTCGTTTTTATGCTTTGCTTTTAACTGTGTTGAGTATGACTGTGATGGGATCTTCTTTGCCATGAATTACAATGTTTAGTCAGCCCTTGGTCTTTGAAGGTGCTCTACATTTATGTTTTGCGGTCTTAGAAAGAGCTAGCGAGATACCATCTGTTCATACTGCTTCATGTTGTTTTGATTGAAGTGTTGACATTTGAGGCTTATTATTATTTGTTCGCTAGCTGATTATGCCATTGATATGAGTTTATCGTGAGACCTAGATGTCATTTGCTTATGTGGTTTGCTTGTGATCTTTCTGAAATTCTGGTTATGAGTTAGACATAGTTGCAACAACAAGATCAAACACACTTCGTCAAAGTTTTTCTTTTGTCTCTTTCAGTTTGTCAATTGAATTGCTTGAGGACAAGCAAGGCTATAAGCTTGGGGGAGTTGATACGTCTCCGTCGTATCTACTTTTCCGAACTCTTTTCCCTTGTTTTGGACTCTAATTTGCATGATTTGAATGGAACTAACCCGGACTAACGATGTTTTCAGCAGAATTGCCATGGTGTTGTTTTTGTGCAGAAATAAAAGTTCTCGGAATGACCTAAAAATTTACGGAGAATTTTTCTGGAATTAATGAAAAATACCTGCACGAAGATCCACCGAAGGAGGTGAGCCAGTGGGCCACAAGCCCAGGAGGCGCGACCACCCCCCTGGCCACGCCTGGCAGGCTTGTGAGGCCCACGAGGCTCCACCACCTCCAATCTCAGCTCTATATATTCCGTTTCGTCCTGAAAAAAATCAAGCAGAAGGATTCGTCGCGTATTACGATACGGAGGCGCCGCCACCTCGTGTTCTTCATCTGGAGGGCAGATCTAGAGTCCGTTCTGGGCTCCGGAGAGGGGAGATCGTCGCCATCGTCATCATCAACCTTCCTTCATCGCCAATTCCATGATGCTCTTCACCGTTCATGAGTAATATCATTGTAGGCTTGCTGAACGGTGATGGGTTGGATGACATCTATCATGTAATCGAGTTAGTTTTGACGGGGATTGATCCCTAGTATCCACTATGTTCTGAGATTGATGTTGCTACTACTTTGCCATGCTTAATGCTTGTCACTAGGGCCCGAGTGCCATGATTTCAGATGTGAACCTATTATGTTGTCGCCAATATAAGTGTGTTTTAGATCCTATCTTGCAAATTGTAGTCACCTACTATGTGTTATGACTCGGCAACCCCGGAGTGACAATAGCCGGAACCACTCCCGGAGATGACCATAGTATGAGGAGTTCATGTATTCACCAAGTGTTAATGCGTTGGTCCGGTTCTTTATTAATAGGAGAACCTTAATATCCCGTAGTTTCCATTAGGACCCCGCTGCCACGGGAGGGATGGACAATAGATGTCATGCAAGTTCCTTTCCCTAAGCATGTATGACTACATACGGAATACATGCCTACATTAGATTGACGAACGGGAGCTAGTTACATATCTCTCTGTGTTATGGCTGTTACATGATGAATCACATCCGGCATAATCATCCATCGCCGATCCAATGCCTATGTGTCTTTTACTACTGGTCCTTGCTATGTTACTTTGCCGCTACTGCTATCACTACTGCTGTTGTTACTCTGTTGCTACTGCTGTTACTTTGCTAACACTGGTTACTGTTGCTACTGCTCCTATCATGCTACCTTGCTACTGATACTTTGCTGCAGACGCTAAATCTTTCAGGTGTGGTTGAATTGACAACTCAACTACTAATACTTGAGAATATTCTTTCGCTTCCCCTTGAGTTGAATCAATAAATTTGGGTTGAATACTCTACCCTCGAAAACTGTTGCGATCCCCTATACTTGTGGGTTATCAATATGTATCATTTGTGTTACTTTGGCATGAACTCTAGGGCTGTTTTTGACACCTCTAGGAATAGCCCAATAGATTGATTGTAAAGAATAACTTTGAGGTGGTTCTATTACCTATAAAAATTTCATCTTATGTTCTCTGCTAGATATGAACTTTGGAGAGATTCTTTCTTACACCCTGAGGGGTGAGCATATGATCCTATTATGTTAACATTATTGAGAGATTGCAGTAGTGAAAGTATGAACCCTATGCCTTATTTCCAAGCATTTATACAACATTTTTCACGCTGTTTTCCACTTGCTACCTTGATATTTTTATATTTTTTTCAGATTACAAATATATATAACTACTATCCCAATTGCACTTGTATCATCATCTCTTGGCGGAACTAGTGCACCTATACAATTTACATTGTATCGGGTGTCTTGGGGAAACAAGAGATTTCTTGTATTTGATTACAGGATTGTTTGAGAGAGACCATCTTCATCCTACACCTCCCACCGATTGATAAAACTTAGGTCATCCACTTGAGGCAAATTTGCTGTTGTCATACAAAACTCTGCACTTGGAGGCCCAACAACATCTAAAAGAGTAAAGTTGCGTAGTATACATCACACCGCAACACCGAACCCACTAAAATGCACTGCTCCCACTTAAGATAAATCAATCTAGTTGTCAAAACTACATCGATAGATTGGAGAGAATTATGAAGCTATCATAATCGTGCATATATATATATGTGTGTGTGTGTGCGTGTGTGTGTGTGTGTGAAAGAGCAACAAGGAAATCAATATAATCTTATGAATAATCTGAACATAAACCCACAATTCGTTAGATCCCAACAAACGCACCGCACAATTAGATTACATTGAATAGATCATTGCAGAGATGCGATGAACTTTGTATGGAATATCAATAGAGAGAGATAGCCAACTAGGTACTAACTACGAACCCGTAGGTCTATGGTGAACTACTCACACATCACCATGGGTGTCGCAAGGATGATGTAGAGGCCCTCCGTGATCGATGCCCCCTCTGACACGGCACGAGAACATGGCTCCAGATGGGCACACGGCGGAATAGAAGCTTGCGGCGGCAAAAAAAGTTTTTGGGTGTCCTCTTAGGTTTTTTGGGATTAATGAGAATTCGTAGGACGCCGAGGAACGCTACAGGCCAAGGGAGGTGGCCCCAAGCCATCAGGGTGCGGTCACCCCCCTAGGCGTGCCCTACGGGCTTGGTGCCACCCCGTGAGGCCTCTGGTCTCCTTCTGAGGTCCTTATTTTGTCTTGAAAAAATCGTCAAAAAGTTTGAGGGTATTTCGACTTCGTTTGGTAGAGTATTCGTGAAAAGCCAAAAATATGCAGAAATCAACAAGTGTCACTTGGCACTGGGTTAATAGGTTAGTGTTCAAAAATAATATAAATTAACAAGTAACATCCTAAAAATCATCCTAGAGTGAAAATATAATAGCACACAACAATACAAAAGTATCGATACATTGGAGACATATCACCATCCCCAACTTAATTAATGCCCATCCTCGAGTAGGTAAATGATAAAAACAGATTTTTTTGATGTGACATGCTACCCAACGTGTAATCTTTTGCAGGTACGGTCGTTGAGAAATGATGAATCAAAAAACATCAACATAGTAATATCCATGAACATAAGTAACATAACCTTCAATGTTAAAAGTATACAATCCTTAAAGAATGTTTACCACCATCCTTTTTATCATATTAGCACGGCATGGTTCCGTCTTCACCACATAAAAACAAATGTCAAGCACCATCGTGTTAAGCCACACACTTGCAATGTACTTCTTAATATGCTTCAACTTTTTATTACCCACTCAATACATGAGTGTGAACCATGGAAATAGCTGTTGGGGAACATCGCATGGGAAACACACACAAAATCCGACGCTCACCAAGAGCAATCTATGGAGACTAACATCTACGAGAGGGGGGGGGGGTTGATGACGAGTTGATGAATATACTTCTCGCCCCTCATTGGTTACCCCAAGTGGAAGGTGGAGATGTAGTCAGCAGCAGATTTCCCTTATACGGAGACTATAAGGTTTATCGAACTAGGAGGACTCCTAGGCTCAACAAGTAGGTGTCTCCTGTCCTGGTCAGCAGAAGACGTGGACCTGCACACTGATACGTCTCCAACATATCTATAATTTTTGATGGTTTCATGCTATCATCCTGTTTTTTGTGTTTTTGACCCCTTTCAGAGGAGGATTTTAAACGGAGTCCAAACGGAATGAAACTTCCAAAAAGATTTTTTCCGAAACACAAGAATATCGGGGAACTTGAGAACCAAGGCAGGGGGCCGTCAGGGACCCCACAAGCCCCCTAGCCGCAGCCAGGGGGCCGCGCCTCCCAGGCTTGTGGGCTACCTGGGCCACCTTTGCCCTAGGTCTTCCTCCTATATATTCCCTAAAATCCCAGAAAAAATCAGGAGATCATCGAAAGTACTTTTCCGCCGCCGCAAGCTTCTGTGTCCGCAAGATCCCATCTGGGGCACGTTCTCGTGCCCTACCGGAGGGGGGATTCGGATATGGAGGGCTTCTTCATCAACACCATGACCACTCCGATGATGCGTGAGTAGTTCACCATGGACCTACGGGTACATAGCTAGTAACTAGATGGCTTCTTCTCTCTCTTGGATCTTCAATACAAAGTTCTCCATGATCTTCATGGAGATCTATCTGATGTAACCTTCTTTTGCGATGTGTTTGTCGAGATCCGATGAATTGTGGATTTATGATCAGATTATCTATGAATCTTATTTGAGTTTCTTCTGATCTCTCTTATGCATGATTTCATATCCTTGTAATTCTCTTCGAGTTGTGGGTTTTGTTTGGTCAGCTTGATCTATGATTCTTGCAATGGGAGAAGTGCTTGGTTTTGGGTTCATACCATGCAGTGACCTCACCCAGTGACAGAAGGCGTAGCCAGGCACGCATCGTGTTGTTGCCATCAAGGGTAAAAAGATGGGGTTTTCATCATTGGTTTGAGTTTATCCCTCTACATCATGTCATCTTGCTTAAGGCGTTTCTCTGTTCGTCATGAACTCAATACACTAGATGCATGCTGGATAGCAGTCGATGTGTGGAGTAATAGTAGTAGATGCAGAAAGTATCGGTCTACTTGTCTCAGACGTGATGCCTATATGTATGATTATTGCCTTAGATATCGTCATGACTTTGCGCGGTTCTATCAATTGCTCGACAGTAATTTGTTCACCCACCGTGATATTTGCTATTTTGAGAGAAGCCTCTAGTGAACACTATGGCCCCAGGGTCTACTTCACATCATATTTTCAGCCTTGCTCTTTTACTTCGTTGCACTTTTCACCTTCAGATCTCAGTTTGCAATCAATCTTGAAGGGATTGACAACCCCTTTATAGCGTTGGGTGCAAGCTCTTTTGTGTTTGTGCAGGTACTCTGGACTTGACGAGATTCTCCTACTGGATTGATACCTTGGTTCTCAAACTAAGGGAAATACTTACTACTCCTGTGCTGCATCGCCCTTTCCTCTTCAAGGGAAAAACCAACGGAAGCTCAAGATACGACAGAAGATTTCTGTCGCGTAGCACAAGAATTTCTGGCGCCGTTGCCGGGGAGGATCAAGTCAAGAACTCATCCAAGTAAGTCTCGCAAACTCATCTCTTGCATTTACTTTTTTTGCCTCTCGTTTTCCTCTCCCCCACTTGTGAAAAACAAAAATTTACAAAAATATCTGCCTTTTTTGTTTGCCTTTTTCGTTTGCCCTTTTCTTTCCCTTGCTTTCTCAAACTGAGGGAAATACTTACTGCTCCTGTGCTGCATCGCCCTTTCCTCTTCAAGGGAAAACCAACGCAAGCTCAAGAGACGACAGAAGATTTCTGTCCCCGTAGCACACACACAATAAATAACTTTGCTCCCAACGAGTACAAAGAGGTTGTCAATCTCTCCGACCTTGTAGTTTGCAAAGGATCAAAACACAAGCGGGAAAGTAATAATGATTGCAACGAAAAAGTAAATGAAAGCGATAAATGGTGGAGGTGTAAACAATGATGGTGATATGGACCGGAGTCACATGATGTTCACCAGTGATGTCTCTCTCCCAAAAGACAATCAACAACTATGATTTGGTAAACAAACATAGTTGGGAAATTGACAGAGTTATGATCGCACCGCAATGCTAATTATGCTACTTGATAGTTAGAGGCTCAATAGTAATGGGCAGTACGCCAAGACAAGTACCGTTTATTCATCAGCATCTACTTACTAATCATCCACCTTGAGATATCTATCCAGAACATCTCTCCGGTATTAAGTTGCGAGCCCCACCCAAAGTGTAAACTCAAAGTAACGAACAACTGCATTAACGAACTATGCGTAAGATAAACAATCCTTTTAACCATGGTCACACGCACCGTTGTTTTTTCCCTGGTGGCAACAAGCACATCCCCTAGTCTCATGTTTCTGTCACTCAAGCTAGACATCGAGGGGCATGAACCCACAATCATGCATAACGCTCCCTCTTGGAGTTACAATCTACTACTCGGCCAAAGCAATAAAAAGCAACGAAGAACATGCATGAATCACTAAGGAACATAATATAAAAGGATAATCAATTTTATAACTCATAAAAATGTGAGCATAATGTCATAATCCAGCGGATCCTAACAAACCGAGCATAGCAATAGCAAGAGAATTACATAGATGCCTTGATCATGTAGGGCAGCTCACAAGGACTAACATTGAAGCACAAGATTGGAGAGAAGAAATCACATAGCTACTGGTCATGGACTCATGGTCCAAGGAGGACTACTCACGACACGTTCGGGAAGCGTCCATGGCGTTGGAGAAACTCCCGATGGTCAATCCTCCCTCCGGCAGGGTGCCTGGAAGAGGTCTCCTGACGCTCCCGATCTCGCAAGCGCTGCAGCGGTGGAACGATGGAGAAATTCATGATTCCATAAAGTCTGCAAGGGTTTCCTCTCGGGACTCTAAATATAGGCCAAAGGAGGGCACCGGAGGAGGTGGGACCCACCCAGGCGACCTCCTGGCACGGTCTAGGGCCTGGCCGCGCCAGCAGGCCGCCTGGGAGGCCCGTAGCCCCCTCTGGCCCATCTTCGGTGATCCGAAATCTTCTGTTTCGCTGATTTTTTATATATTTTTTCTGGAATTTTTCGGGATTCGGAAAATTGAGTAAAAGCCCCTGCAAAATAGACATCAGCTGACAGAAACTGGCACTTGGTGCATTGAGTTAGTAGGTTAGTCCAAATATGTGTAAAATGATATAAAAGTGTAGCAAAACATATAACAATGTCACCCAAAAGATCATGGAACACACAGAAATTATAGATACGTTTGGGATGTATCAACATCCCCAAGCTTAATTTCTGCTCGTCCTCGAGTAGATAAATGATAACACAATAATTTCTGTGGTGACATGCTAACACACATATAAGAACTTCAAGGTAAAGTAAGTGAGATATGAAATTCAAGTCAAGACAATAACAAGCAAGAGTCTATATCTATTATTGATTTTTGCAAAGTAAGAACATAAAGGTGCAAGAGCTCTCGCTGTCCGTGACTCGAATGCCTCCAAATGTTGTTTTGTGTGCAAGAAGTGGGAGATGGGTTGAGATCATAAATATATTTTTCAATTCAGAACTCAATCTACTAAACCTCACACTTAGTCTCCTTCGGAATCTTATTTTGACTCATCCCCATACCACTAGTCAGGCACAAATCAAAATGATCCTCTCCCTTTCGACTTTGAGCACTCATGCAATGGATGAGCGTAAGCAAGATATTTTGGCACTTATGATGGGAAATAGAATAATGATGGGGAAGTAAGACAAAAAGTTGTGACAGGCTCACATCAATGAGGACAACCATAGGCGAGAGAAAGCCAAATGATAGATATGATGTGAGGAGTAGGGATTGCCATGTAAAGGATGCACATATGAGCTAAGGTAAGCTCTCCAATGGAACTAGTGGGGGTGCATCCAACTTGTTTGCTCATGAAGTCCTAGAGCTCATTTGAGGAGGCTCATCATTGGAATATGCAAACCAAGCTCTATAGTGTAAGGGTCCCCACATAATTATGCATGAATGATAATCTCTATGTAGTATTGATACGTCTCCAACGTATCTATAATTTTTGATTGTTCCATGCTATTATATTATCAACTTGGGATGTCTTATATGCATTTATATGCCATTTTATATCATTTTTGGGACTAACCTATTAACTCAGTGCCTAGTGCCAGTTTCTGTTTTTTTTCCATGTTTTTGACCTTTTTCAGAAAATAATATTAAACGGAGTCCAAACGGAATAAAACCTGCGGGATGATTTTTTCCAAAACAGAAGATATGCAAACGACTTGAGAACCAAGGCAGGAGGTCTCAGGGGAGGTCACGAGCCCCCTAGGCCGCCCTAGCGGGGGCGCCTAACAGGCTCGTGGGCCCCCCGTGGCTCCTCTACCCTACCTCTTTCGCCTATAAATTCCCAAAAATCCCGAAACCTCCAAAGAGATCCATGATAATACTTTACCGCCGCCGCAAGGTTCTGTCTCCGCTATATCCCATCCGGGGACCGTTCTGGTGCCTGCCGGAGGGGGATTCGGACACGGAGGGCTTCTTCATCAACACCATTGCCTCTCCGATGATGTGTGAGTAGTTCACCACAGACCTTCAGGTCCATAGCTAGTAGCTAGATGACTTCTTCTCTCTCTTGGATCTTCAATACAAAGTTCTCCATGATCTTCATGGAGATCTATCCGATGTAACTTACTTTTGCGGTGTGTTTGTCGAGATCCAATGAATTGTGGATTTATGATCAGATTATCTATGAATATTATTTGAGTCTCCTCTGATTTCTTATATGCATGATGTATCCTTGTAATTCTCTTCGAGTTATGGGTTTTGTTTGGCCAACTAGATCTATAATTCTTGCAATGGGAGAAGTGCTTGGTTTTGGGTTCATACCGTGCGGTGTCCTCACCTAGTGACAGAAGGGGTAGTGAGGCATGCATCGTGTTGTTGCCATCAAGGGTAAAAAGATGGGGTTTATATAGTATTGCATGAATTTATCCCTCTACATCATGTCATCTTGCTTAAGGCGTTACTCTGTTTGTTATGAACTTAATACACTAGATGCATGCTGGATTGCGGTCGATGTGTAGAGTAATAGTAGTAGATGCAGACAGTATCGGTCTACTTGTCTCGGACGTGATGCCTATATGTATGATCATGCCTTAGATATCGTCATGACTTTGCGCGATTATATCAGTTACTCGAGAGTAATTCGTTCACCCACCGTAATACTTGCTATCATGAGAGAAGCCTCTAGTGAACACTATGCCCCCTGGGTCTATTTTACACATCATATATTCAGATCTACATACAAAAAATACTTTGCTGCACCTTTATCTTTTTTTACCTTTCATCACTATCAGATCTCACCTTGCAAGTAATCGTGAAGGGATTGACAACCCCTTTATCGCGTTGGGTGCAAGTTTGTTTGTTTTTGCGCAGGTTCATTGGTGGCTCATCTTGATACTCCTACTGGATTGATACCTTGGTTCTCAAACTAAGGGAAATACTTATCGCTACTTTGCTGCATCACCCTTTCCTCTTCAAGGGAAAAACCAACACAAGCTCGAGAAGTAGCAAGTACCAATATAGCAATGGAGTACGAGTGTGGATCTTTCAAAAGGAATAGTAGTGTTGCCCCCTTCTCTCTTTTTATTTCTTTTTCTCTTTTTTTTATTTTTGTGTGGCCTCTTTGGCTCTTTCTTTTTATCTCTCATTTGTCCTCTTTGGGATCTTTTGTTTGTCCTCTTTGGGATGTTTTGTTTGTCCTCTTTGGGATCTTTTCGTCTCTTAAGGGCAACACTCTATGTTTTACATGAATAAAAGAAAAAAGCATCACACTTTATAAGAAGTACTCAACATAAAGACAAGTGAAAACTATCGTGATGTATGCAAATGTATGCCTCTGCTAGTGTAGAAGGATATGCAATGATACTAGCGCGTCATGTAGCAGTAATAAGGGCAAGGCCCAACTAGCATGCGGCTCCTCGATCAAGCAAAAGCATGTATGACATGAAGATCAAGTCATGAGATGGTGGATGTTGCATGGAAATGTATCTCGGAAAGGCTATGGGAATGCCTTAATAGGTAGGTATGGTGGCTGTTTTGAGGAAAGATATAATGAGGCTTATGTATGACAGAGCGTATCATGTCATGGGTTTGGATGCACTGCGGAGTTTGCACCAACTCTCTCTGTGAGAAAGGGCAATGCACGGTACCGAAAAGGCTAGCAAAATATGGATAGTGGAAGTGCCAACAATCGAATACTCACATTAGTCCGAAGGACTCATACACTAATTATCGGTAACTCTCTATCTAGTTAGGAAATTCATAAAGATACAAGTACCCCGAGGAGGAGTGTTTGGGGTTTGTTTATCCTTGCGCATCCTCGACTCATGGTAACGTGAGGGTACTCTATATATTCCAACCCCGCCAGAGGTTAGCGATCAATTTAGTAGCTATAGTTCTCAACTAATTATTAGTTTTTGAAACACACACGGATTTCCCAAATACGACACCTATAACTAATAGGCTCAAGCTCTTGGCACCAATAGTGCAAACTTTACTCAAACCAATACCTCAAAACTATTGCAAAGGATCAAAACACAAGCGGGAAAGTAATAATGATTGCAATGAAAAAGTAAATGAAAGCTATAAATGGTGGAGGTGTAAACAATGATGGCGATATGGACTGGAGTCGCATGATGTTCACTAGTGATGTATCTCTCTCAAAAGACGATAAACAACTATGCTTGGGTAAACAAATCAGAGTTGGGCAATTGACAGAATTATCATCACACCTCAATGCTAATTATGCTACTTGATAGTTAGAGGCTCAATAGTAATGGGCAGTACGTCAAGACAAGTAGACCGTTTATTCATCAGCATCTACTTACTAATCATCCACCTTGAGATATATATCCAGAACATCTCTCCGATATTAAGTTGCGAGCCCCACCAAAAGTGTAAACTGAAAGCAACGGACAACTGCATTAACGAACTATATGTAAGGTAAACAATCCTTGCAACCGTGGTCACAAGCACCGTTGTTTTCTCCATGGTCACAACAAGCACATCCCCTAGTCTCATGTTTCTGTGAGTCAATCTAGACATCGAGGGGCATGAACCCACAATCATGCATAACACTCCCTCTTCGAGTTACAATCTACTACTCGGCCAAAGCAGTAAAAAGCAACGGAGAACATGCATGAATTACTAAGGAACATAATATAAAAGGATAATCAAATATATAACTCACAACAATCTGAACATCATGTCATAATCCATCGGATCCCAACAAACCGAGCATAGCAATAGCAAGAGAATTACATAGATGCCTTGATCATGTAGGGCAGCTCACAAGGACTAACCATTGAAGCACAAGATTGGAGAGAAGACATCACATAACTACTGGTCATGGACTCATGGTCCAAGGAGGACTACTCACGGCATGTCCGGGAAGCGTCCATGGCGGTGGAGAAGCTCCTGGAGGTCAATCCTCCCTCCGACAGGGTGCTGGGAAGAGGTCTCCTAACGCTCCCGATCTCGGAAGTGCTGTGGCGGTGGAACCATGGAGAAATTCACGATTCCAGAAAGTCTGCAAGGATTTCCTCTCGGGACTCTAAATATAGGCCAAAGGAGGGCACCGGAGGAGGTGGGACCCACTCAGGCGACCTCCTGGCACGGCCTAGGGCCTGTTCACGCTAGCAGGCCGCCTGGGAGGCCCCTGGGCCCCCTCTAGGCCATCTTTGGAGATCCGGAAGCTTCTGTTTCGCTGATACGTTATATATTTTTTCTGGAATTTTTCGGGCTTCGGAATATTGGGTAAAACCCCTGCAAAATAGACACCAGCAGACAGAAACTGGCACTGGGTGCAATGAGTTAGTAGGTTAGTCCAAATATGTGTAAAATGATATAAAAGTGTAGCAAAACATATACCAATGTCACCCAAAAGATCATGGAACAAGCATAAATTATAGATACGTTTGGGACGTATCACAGGTGCATCTACATACCCTTGTAGATCGCTAAGCGGAGGCGTGTATAATAAGGTTGATGTAGTTGAAATTCTTCACGATCCAATCATGATCCATCCCGCGATATCATCACTATACGTCCCGCGATCCCATCATGATCTGTCTCGATCTAGTGCCGAACGGATGGCACCTCCGCGTTCAGCACACGTACAACTCGATGAAGTTCTCCACATCCTTGATACAGAAAGTGAGGGTGTAGAGGTAGACGAGTTCTCTGATAGCACGACGGCATGGTGGCGGTGTTGGTGGAGCTGTTCCGGCACGGCTTCTCCAAGAAATATCAAAACCGATCTAGTGAAGAAAAATTGATCTATGCGAGAGACATGGTTGCGCCGTGGGAGAGTCCCCAGCCCCCCTTGCGCGTCCCCACCTTTATATAGGCATGGGAGGGGCTGGTGGCTTGCCCTCCAAGCCCCTAGGGTTGTTGGTCAAGGGGGAGGAACGAAATCCCTCATTTCCTTCCCCACTTATCATTATCCCCCTTTTTTAGGGATCTCGATCTTATCCTTTCGGGATATGATCCTATTCCTTTTAAGGGGGGATCTTGATATGCCTAGACCAGAGGTGTGGGGCCTTTCCCCACTACCCACGTCTATGTGGGTCTCCATGCTGGTGGTCCCCACTCCGGAACCTTCTAGAACCTTTCTGGTACAATACCGAAAAATCTTGAACATTTTCCGAAACCCTGAATATGACTTCCCAAATATAAATCTTTACCTCTATACATATTTCGGAGTTCCTCGTGACATCCGAGACTCCGAACAACTTTCAGATATCACCACATATACGTCATTAATATCAAATCGTCACTGAACCTTAAGTGTGTAGACCGTGCGGATTTGAGAACTATGCAGACATGACCTGAGACACTCTCTGGTTAATAACCAATAGCGGGACATGGATACCCATATCGCCTCCTACATATTCTACGAAAATCTTTATCGATCCAACCAGGATGCCAAGGATTTAATCAATCATGTATATTGTTCCCTTTGTCCATCGGTATGTTACTTGCCCGAGATTCGATCATGGATATATCCATACCTAGTTCAATATCGTTACCGACAAGTCTCTTTACTCTTTACATAATACAAGATCCCGTGACTAACTCCTTAGTCACATTTCTTGCAAGCTCATTGTGATGTTGTATTACCGAGTGGGCCCTAGAGATAACTCTCCGTCATACGGAGTAACAAATCCTAGTCTTGATTCATGCCAACCCAATAGACACCTTCGAAGATACCTATAGAGAACCTTTATAGTCACCCAGTTACGTTTTGATGTTTGATACACACAAGGCATTCCTCCGGTGCCCGGGAGTTGCATGATCTCATGGTCATAGAAACACATACTTGACATGCACAAAACAGGAGCAATAAACTGACAAGGTCACATGCTATGTTTATAGTTTGGGTCTTATCCATCACATCATTCTCCTAATGATGTGATCCTGTTATCAAATGACAACTCATGTCTATGGTCAGGAGACCTTGACCATATTTACAAGCTAGTCCTTAGAGGCTCACTAGGGACAATGTGTTATCTATGTATCCACACATGTATTTGAGTTTCCAATCAATTCAATTATAGCATGGATAATAAACGTTTATCATGAACAAGTAAATATAACAGTAACTGATTTATTATTGCCTCTAGGGCTTATTTCCAACAGTCTCCCACTTGCACTAGAGTCAATAAGCTAGCTCACATCACTATGTGATTCGCGCCCAATAAGTTCTCGGGTTTATCATGTTTTGCTTGTGAGAGAGGTTTTTAGTCAATAGGTCTGAACCTTTCAGATTCATGTGTGCTTTACAAATCTCTATATCATTCTGTAGATGTTGCTACCATGCTCCATTTGGAACTATTCCAAAGACTGCTCCATTATACGAATCTGTTTTGCTACTCAGAGTCATCCGGATTGGTGCCAAAGCTTGCATCAATGTAACCCTTTACGATGAACTCTTTTATCACCTCCATTATCGCGAAGCATTTATTTAGTCCTCAAGTTACTAAGGATAATTTTTACCACTGTCCAGTAATCCATTCCTGGATCACTCTTGTACCCCTTGACAGATTCATGGCAAGGCACACATCATGTGCGGTACATAGCATAGCATACTATAGAGCCTACGTTAAGGCAAAGGGGACGACCTTTGTCCTTTCTCTTTCTTCTCCCGTGGTCGTGCTTTCACTTACTCAACTTCACACCTTACAATACAGGTAAGAAATCCTTCTCTGACTGATCTATTTTTAACGCCTTCAAAATCTTGTCAAGGTATGTATTCATTGAAAGTTTTATCAAGCGTCTTGATCTATCTCTAAGGATCTTGATTCTCAAAGTTCAAGTAGCTTAATCCTTTCAAACAACCCTATATGCTTGAGAGAAATCCTACATCATTTTTATCAACATTGTGTCAACCACATATACTTATCAAAAATTCTATAGTGCTCCCACTCACTTTCGTGGAGATACAAGTTTCTCATAAACTTTGTTTAAACCAAAAGCTTTGATCATCACATCAAAGCGCATATTCCAACTCCGCGATGCTTCCTCGGGTCCATAGAAGGATCGTTGGAGCTTGCATATGTTTGCATCCTTAGGAATGACAAAACCTTCTCGTTGTATCAGATACAACCTTTCCTCAAGGAAACCGTCGAGGAAATAATGTTTTGACATCCATCTGCAAGACTTCATAATCGAAAAATGCAGCAACTTCTAACATAATTCCAACAAACTTTAGCATCGCTACGGGTGAGAAAGTCTCACCGTAGTCAACTCCTTGAACTATCGGAAACCACTTTGCGACAAGTCGAGCTTTTTTAAATGGTGACATTTATCATCATCGTCTATCTTCCTTTTAAAGATCCGTAAGTATTTAATAGCCTTATGACCATAAGTAGTTCTTCCAAAGTCCACACTTTGTTTTCATACATGGATCCTACCTCAGATTCATGGCCTCCAACCATTTGTCGGAATCTGGGCCCATCATTGATTCTCCATAGCTTGCAAGTTCATTGTTGTCCAGCAACATGACCTCTAAGACATGATTACAATACCACTGTGGAGCAGTACGTGTCCTTGTCGACCTACGAGGTTTGGTAGTGACTTGATCTGAAGCTTCATGATCACCATGATCAGCTTCTACTTCAACTAGTGTAGGTGCCACACGAACAATTTCTTGCGCCCTTCTACTCTCTGGTTGAAGTAACGGTTCAAAAACATCATCAAGTTCCACCATCCTCCCACTCAATTCTTCTGAGAGAACTCTTTCTCGAGAAACGACCCATTTTCATCAACAAACACTTTGCTTTCGGATCTGAGATAGGAGGTATACCCAATTGATTCCTTTGGGTATCCTATGAAGATGCAATTATCCGCTTTGGGTTCGAGCTTATCACGCTAAAGCCTTTTGACATAAACATCGTAGCCCCAAACTTTAAGAAACGACAGCTTACGTTTCTCCAAACCATAGTTCATACGCTGTCATCTCAACGGAATTACGTGGTGCCATCTTAAAGTGAATGTGGTTGTCTCTAATGCATGACCCCAAAATGATAGTGGTAATTTGATAAGAGACATCATAGTATGCACCATATCAAATAGGGCACGGCTACGACGTTCGTACACACCATCACATTATGGTGTTCCAGGTGGCATGAGTTGTGAAACAATTCCCACATTGTCTTAAATGTATACCGAACTCGCAACTCAGATATTCACCTCCACGATCACATCATAGACATATTATCCTCTTGTCACAACGATGTTCAACTTCACTCTGAAATTGCTTGAACTTTTCAATATTCCATACTTGTGATTCATGAAGCAAATACACATGTATCTACTCAAATCATCAGTGAAGTAAGAACATAACGACATCCACTGCGTGGCTCGACACTTATTGGACTGCATACATCAAAATTTAATATTTCCAATAAGTCACTTGCTCGTTCCATCTCACTGGAAAACAAGGCCTTCAGTCATATTGCCCATGTCGCGTGATTTGCATGTCTAAAGTGATTCAAAATCAACTGAGTCCAAAAGATTCATCTGCATGGAGTTTCTTCAGGCATTTACACCAACAGGCATGGTTCGCATGTCTCAAACGGAAAATGAGTGAGTCCAAAGATCCATCAGCATCTAGCTTCTACATGTGTTTTATACCAATATGACTTAAGCGGTAGTGCCACAAGTAAGTGGTACTATCATTACTACTTTGTATCTTTTGGCATCAATATTATGAACATGTGTATCACCACGATCGATATTCAATAAACCATTCATATTAGATGCATGACCATTAAAGGTTTTATTCAAGTAAATAGAGTAACCATTATTCTCTTTAAATGAATAATCACATTGTAATAAACACGATCCAATCATGTTCATGCTCAACGCAAACATCAAACAACATTTTGGTTTAATACTAATCACGAAGGTAGAGCGGGCGTGCGACGATGATCATATCAACAATGGAAACAGTTCCAACACACATCGTCACCTTGCCTTTATCTAGTCTCCGTATATTCTGTAGCTTTTATTTTGAGTTACTAACATTTAACAACTGAACCGGTATCTAATTCCCAGGTGCTACTATGAGTACTGGTAAGATTCACATCAATAACACGTATATATAATATACTTGTGTTGACCTTGCCAGCCTTCTTATCTACCAAGTGTCTAGGGCGGTTCCGCCTCAATGATCATTCCCCTCATCATAGAAGCACATAGTCTCGGGTTTGGGTTCAACCTTGGGTTTCTTCATTGGAGCGACAACTGACTTGTCATTCTCGAAGTTTCCCTTCTTCTTGAAACTAGTGATTTTTTTACTTACCATCACCATTTGATGCTCCTTCTTGATTTATACCTTTGCGGTGTCAAATATCGTGAATAGCTCAAGGATCATATTCTCCATCCCTGGTATGTTCAATCACTTTGGAGAACTATGTCAATCACTATCTCATCTCGAAGAATAACTCCCACTTGATTCAAGTGTTTGTAGCACCAAGACAACCTGAGCACATGCTCAACGATTGAGTTTTTCTGCTTTACTTTGCGAGCAAAGAATCTTGTCGGAGGTCTCATACCTCTCAACATGGGCACGAGCCTGAAATCCTAATTTCAGCTCTTGGAACATCTCATATGTTCCACGACGTTCAAAACGTCTTGAGCGCCTCAATTCTAAGTCGTAAAGCATCACACACTGAACTATCAAGTAGTCATCAAAATGTGTATGTCAGATGTTCGCAACATCCACATACGACGCTTGGGGTAGCTCACCGAGCGGTTCATTAAGGACATAAGCCTTCTGCGTAGCAATGAGGGCAATCCTTGATTTCTGAACCTAGTCCGCATAATTGCTACTATCATCTTTCAACTTAATTTTCTCTAGGAACATATCAATAACACGGGAGCTACAGTGCAAGCTAATCATCTACAGCATAATTTGCAAAGACAATTTTTACTGTGTTCATGATAATGAGTTCAACTAATCATATTACTAAAGAACTACCACTCAAATTGACATCTCTCTGGTCATTCGAATGGTACATGATCCAAATTCACCAGCCCGTGTCCGATCATCACGTGAGATGAGGTGGCTTGAATGGTGAACATCTCCATGTTGATCATATCTAATATATGACTCATATTCGACCTTTCGGTCTCTTGTGTTCCGAGGCCATGTCTGTACATGCTAGGATCGTCAAGTTTAACCCGAGTGTTCTGTGTGTCCAAAACTATCTTGCACCCGTTGTATGTGAACATCAAGTCTATCACACCCGATCATCACGTGGTCTTTCGAAATGAAGAACTTTGGCAACGGTGCACACTCGGGGAGAACAAATTTTCATATTGAAATTTTAGTGAGGGATCACCTTATAGTGCTACCGTCGTCCAAATCAAAACAAGGTGCATAAAAAGGATTATACTGACATGAAAATTGTAAGTGACCTGATATGGCCATGAACTTGTGCCTTTTGATCTCCATGTTCAAAACACCGGCATGATCTCCATCCTCACCGGCACCACACCATGATCTCTATCATTGTGTTGCCATCAAGGTTGTCACACCAACCATTCTTGTACTACTATTGCTACCGTTTAGCGATAAAGTAAACCATTACATAGTGCTCAATGAGTGACACAAAGGTCATACAATAATTAAAGACAACCCTACGGCTCCTGCTGGTTACCGTAGCATTGACATGCAAGTCGATATTAACTATTACAATATGATCATCTCATACATCAAATATATATCATCATGTCTTTGGCCATATCATATCACAACATACCCTGCAAAAACAGGCTAGACGTCTTCTAATTTGTTGTTGCATGTTTTACGTGGCTGCTATGGGTATCTAGCAAGAACGCTTCTTACCTATGCAAAAGTCACAACAATGATATGCAAGTTCCTGTTTAACCTTCTACAAGGACCGCCTCTGTCGAATAAGATTCAACTAAAGTAAGAGCGATAAACACCTGTCAGCCATCTTTATGCAACAAGTTGCATGTTAGTCGATGGAACCAGTCTCTCGTACATGGACGAGTAAAGTTGGTCTGGGCCGCTTCATCCCACAATATTGTTGAACCAAGAAAATACTAAGGAGGGAAGCAATCTGAATATCAATGCCCACAAACTCCTTTGTGTTATACTCATGATGCCATCTAAGCATAGACGTAGCTCATGATGCCACTGTTGGGGAACGTCGAATGGGAAAAAAATCCCTACGCTCACTAAGATTAATCTATGGAAACTAACATCTACGAGAGGGGGAGTGCATCTACATACCCTTGTAGATCTCTAAGCGGAAGCGTATATAACACGATTGATGTAGTTGAACGTCTTCGTGATCCAATCATGATCCGTCTGCGATCTCATCACGATCCGTCCCGCGATCCCATCAAGATTTGTCCCGATCTAGTGCCGAACGGAGGTCACCTCCGCGTTCAGCACACGTACAGCCCGATGAGGTTCTCGACATTCTTGATCCAGCAAGCGAGGGTGGAGAGGTAGATGAGTTCTCCGATAGCATAACGGCATGGTGGCCGTGGTGGTGGAGCTGTTCCGGTAGGGCTTCGCCAAGCAATACCGAAACCGATCTAGTGGAGAAAACTGATCTATGAGAGAGACATGGCTGCGTCGCGGGAGAGTCCCCAGCCCCCTTGCGCCTCCCCACCTATATATAGGTGTGGGAGGGTCTCGTGGCTTGCCCTCCAAGCCCCTAGGGTCGTTGGTCAAGGGGGAGGAAGGAAATCCCTCATTTCCTTCCCCACCGATTACTATCCGCCTTTTTTAGGGATCTCGATCTTATCCTCTCGGTATATGATCTTATTCCTTTTAAGGGGGGGTCTTGATTTACCTAGACCAGGGGTGTGGGGAATTTCCCCACTACCCACGTCCATGTGGGTCTCCTTGCTTGTGGGGCCCACTCTGGAACCTTCTAGAACTTTCCGGTACAATACCAAAAAATCCTGAATATTTTTTGGAACCCGGAATATGACTTCCCATATATAAATCTTTACATCCGGACCATTCCGGAGCTCCTCGTGACATCCGGGACTCTGAAACTTTCGATTATCACCACATATAACTCATTAATACCAAATCTTCACTGAAACTTAAGTGTGCAGACCGTGCAGGTTTGAGAACTATGCAGACATGACCTCACACACTCTCCAGTGAATAACCAATAGCAGGACCTGGATAACTAGACCCAAACTATGAACGTAGCATGTGATCGTGTTAGTTTATTGCTACTATTTCTTACATGTCAAGTATCTATTTCTATGACCATGAGATCATGAGACTCCCGGGCACCGGAGGAATGTCTTGTGTGTATCAAACGACACAACGTAACTGTGTGACTATAAAGGTGCTCTACAGGTATCTATGAAGGTGTGTGTTGGGTTGGCGTGAATCGAGAATGGGATTTGTAACTCTGTACGACGGAGAGATATCTCTAGGGACCACTCGGTAATACAACATCACAATGAGCTTGCAAGCAATGTGACTAAAGAGTTGGTCATGGGATCTTGTATTACAGAACAAGTAAAGAGACTTGCCGATAACAATGTTGAACTAGGTATGGAGATACCGATGATCGAATCTTGGGCAAGTAACATACCGATAGACAAAGGGAACAACATCGTGATTAATAGAATCCTTGACATAGAGGTTCAACAAATAAAGATCTTCTTAGAATATGTAGGAGCCAATATGGGCATCCAGGTCCCGCTATTGGTTATTGATTGGAGAATGTCTCACGCCATGTCTACATAGTTCTCGAACCCGCAGGTTCTACACACTTAATGTTCGGTGACGTTTCAGAATAGTTGAGTTATGTATGTTGGTGTTGAAGGTTGTTCGGTGCCTCAGATGAGATCCTGGAGGTCACGAGGAGTCCCGAAATGGTCCAGAGATGAAGACTGATATAACGAAAGAGGCATATGTGTTTCGTAAAGGTTTCAGACACTATCGATAAAGTACCGAGAGTGACGAATGCGTTCCGGGGGTTCACTGGGATGGGCCACCCACCCCGAGGGCACATAGGCCTAAGAGGTGGCGCACCAGCCCCTGGTGGGTAGGGAGGCCAGCCCCTATGGGCCTGTGCACCCAAAGTGGGGAGGTGTAGAGGAGTCCAAAAAGGTGAAGGACTCCTCCTAGCGCCGCTGACCCCAATTTGGTCATGGCACGCGGCCCGACCCCAATTAGGTCATGGCGCCACCCCTTCCCCTCCCTCCTATATATAGTGGAGATGAGAGAGGCAACCGACCCTGAAAAGGTTATGGTGTGCACCCACCCCAATTAGGTCATGGCACATCTTTCTCTCCCTCCTCTAGTTCGTTCCACCTCTAGATCGATTCGGCAGTGCACGGCGAAGCCCTGCCGGATCAGATCCACCACCATCGCTGCCACGCCATCGTGCTGGCGGAGAACTCATCTACCTCTCCACCCTTGCTTTCTGGATCAAGGAGGTGGACATCGTCATCAAGCTGTACGTGTGCTGAACGCGGAGGTGTCGTTCGTTCGGCACTAGATCGTGATGGATCATTATGGGATCGCGGGATGAACTGCGATTTGGATCGCGAAGATGTTTGACTACATCAACCACATTATATACGCTTCCGCTTAGCGATATACAAGGTTATGTAGATACACTCCTCCCTCTCATAGATGGTCATCACTATGGATAGGTCTTATGTGTGCGTAGGATTTTTTTTTGTTTCCCATGCAACGTTCCCCAACAGTTGTATCAGAGCCAGTCTATGCATAGATGACATCTCGAGTAGAACACGAAGGATTTTGTGGGCGTTGATATTCAGATTGCTTCCCTCCTTAGTATTTTCTTGATTCGGCGGTATTGTTGGATGAAGGGCCCCAAACCAACTTCACTCGTACGCTTACGAGAGACCGGTTCCATCGACTAACATGCAACCTGTTGCATAAAGATGGCTGGCGGGTGTCTGTTTCTCCTACTTTAGTTGAATCAGATTTGACAAAGGCGGTCCTTGGAGAAGGTTAAATAGCAACTTGTGTATCATCGTTGTGGTTGCGTAGGTAAGAATCGTTCTTGCTAGATACCCAAAGCAGCCACGTAAAACATGCAATGACAAATTAGAGGACGTCTAACTTGTTTTTGTTGGATATGCATGTGATGTGATATGGACAACGAGATGATGTGATATATTCGATGTATGAGATGATCGTGTTGTAATAGTCAAATATCGAGTTGCATGTCGATGCTATGGCAACCAACAGGAGCCATAGGGATGTATTTAATTTATTTTGGCGCTTAGTGATGCTTTACTTTATCGCTAGTTCAGTAGCTTTAGTATTAACAACATAGTTGGCGTGACAACCTCGATGGCAGCACAATGATGGAGATCATGATGATGAAGATCATGTTGTAGTGCCGGTGACGATGAAGATCATGTCGGTGCTTTGGAGATGGAGATCAAAAGCACAACATCATGGTCGTATCATGTCACTTATGATTTGCATGTGATGTTAATACTTTTATGCACCTACTTTTGTTTAAGACGACAGTAGCATTATAAGGTGACCCCTCACTTAAATTTCAAGATAAAATTGTGTTCTCCCCGAGTGTGCACCGTTGCGACAGTTCGTCATTTCGATACACCACGTGATGATCGGGTGTGATAGACTCTACATTCACATACAATGAGTGCAAGACAGTTTTGCACACGCGAAACACTCGGGTTAAACTTGACGAGCCTAGAATGTATAGACATGGCCTCGGACACAAGAGACCAAAAGGTCGAACATGAGTCATATAGTTGATATGATCAACATGAAGATGTTCACCATTGAAACCAGCTCATCTCACGTCACGATCGGACTTGGATTGGTGAATTTGGATCTTGTACCACTCGAATGACCAGAGGGATGTCAATTTGCGTGGGAGTTCTTAAGTAATATGATTAATTGAACTCATTATCATGAACATAGTCAAAACGTCTTTGCAAATTATGTTGTAGATGATTAGCTTGCGTTGTAGCTCCCCTGTATTTAATATGTTCCTAGAGAAAACTAAGTTGAAAGATGATGGTAGCAATTATGCGGACTCGATCCGTAAACTAAGGATTGTCCTCATTGTTGCGCAGAGGCTTATGTCCTTAATGCATCACTCGGTGAACTACCCCAAGCGTCGTCTGTCGATGTTGCGAACATTTGACATACACGTTTTGATGACTACATGATAGTTTAGTGTGTCTTGCTTTATGACTGAGAATTGAGGCTCCAAAATGTGTTGAACGTCACGGGACATATGAGATGTTCCAAGAGCTAAAGTTAGGATTTCAGGCTCGTGCCCGTGTTGAGAGGTGTAAGACCTCCGACAAGATTCTTTGTGTGCAAAGTAAAGGAGAAAAACTCAATATTTGATTATGTGCTTAGATTGTATGGGATCTACAATTACTTGAATCAAGTGGGAGTTGACCTTCCAGATAAGATAGTGATTGACATAGTTCTCCAAAATCACTACCACTAAGCTACTAAGCTTCGTGATGAACTATAGCATACTAGGGATGGAGAACATGATCCCTGAGCTATTCGCGATGTTTGACACCGCGAAGGTAGAAATCAAGAAGGATCATCAACTGTTGATGGTTAGTAAAACCACTAGTTTCAAGAAGAGCAAGGGAAAGAAGGGAAATTTCGAGAATCAAAAGTTAGTTCTTACTCCAAAGAAGAAACCCAAGGTTGAACCCAAGCCCAAGACTATGTGCTTCTATGATAAGGGGAATGATCACTCAGGCGGAACTACCCTAGACAGTTGGTAGATAAGAAGGCTAGCAACGTCAACACAAGTATAGTAGATATACGTGTTTTTATGTGTACATTACTAGTACTCCCAGTAGCACCTGGGTATTAGATACCGGTTCAGTTGCTAAATGTTAGTAACTCGAAATAAACGCTACAGAATAGACGGAGACTAGCTAAAAGCAAGGTGACGATGTTTGTTGGAAGTGTTTCCAAGGTTGATAAGATCATCATCGCATGCTCCCTCTACCTTCGGGATTAGTGTTAAACCTAAATGTTGTTTGGTGTTTGCGTTGAGCATGAACATGATTGGATTGTGTTTATTGCAATATGGTTATTCATTTAAAGAGAATAATGGTAACTCTGTTTACTTGAATAAATAGCTTCAATGGTCATGCACCGAAATATAAATGGTTTATTGAATATCGATCGTGGTGATACACATGTTCACAATATTGATGCCAAAAGATACAAACTAGTTTTGATAGTACCACTTACTTGTGGCACTATGCCTAAGTCATATTGGTATACATGTAGAAGATCCATGCCGATGGATCTTTGGACTCACTCGTTTTTCGTTTGAGACATGCAGACCCTGCCTATTGGTGTAAAATGCATGAAGAAGCTCCATGCAGATGGATCCTTTGGACTCACTTGATTTTGAATCCCTTGAGACATGCAAATCATGCTGCATGGACAGGATGACTGAAGGCATTGTTTTCCAGTGTGATGGAACGAGCAAGTGACTTATTGGAAATAATACATTTTGATGTATGTAGTCCAATGAGTGCTCAGGCACGCAATGGATATCGTTATGTTCTTACTTCACAGATGATTTGAGTAGATACATGTGTATTTACTTGATGAATCACGAGTCTGAATTATTGAAAAGGTTCAAGCAAATTCAGAGTGAAGTTGAAGATCGTCGTGACAAGAGGATAACATGTCTACGATGTGATCGTAGAGGTGAATATCCGAGTTGCGAGTTTGGTATACATTTAAGACAATGTGAGAATTGTTTCACAACTCATGCCACCTGGGACACGATAGTGTGATGGTGTCCCCGAACGTCATAGACACGCCTATTGGATATGGTGCATACTATGATGTCTCTTACCAAATTACCACTATCGTTTTGGGGTTATGCATTAGAGACAACCACATTCACCTTGTATAGGGCACCATTTAATTCCGTTGAGATGAAACTGTATGAACTATGGTTTAGAGAAACCTAAGTTGTCGTTTCTTAAAGTTTGGGTCTGCGATGCTTATGTCAAAAAGCTTTAGCCTGATAAGCTGGAACCCAAAGTGAATAATTGCATCTTCATAGGATACCCAAAGGAATCAGTTGGTTATACCTCCTATCTCAGATCCAAAAGCAAAGTATTTGTTCATAACATTTCCTTTATCGAGAAAGAGTTTCTCTCGAAAGAATTGAGTGGGAGGATGGTGGAACTTGATGAGGTTGTTGAACCATCACTTCAAACAGAGTGTAGCAGGGCGCATGAAGTTGTTCCTGTGGTGCCTACACCAAATTGAAGAGGAAGCCAATGATGATGATCATCAAGATTCACATCAAGTTACTTCCAAACCTCGTGGGCCGACAAGGACATGCACTACTCTAGAGTGTTACGATAATCCTGTCTTGGAGGTCATGTTGTTGGATGACAATGAACTTACGAGCTATGGAGAAGTGATGGTGGGCTTGGATTTGGACGAATGGTTGGACGCCATGAAATCCAAGATATGATCCATGTATGAAAACAAAGTGTTAACTTTGGAAGAACTACTTGATGGTTGTAAGGCTATTAAGTAGAAGTGGATCTTTAAAAAGGAAGACACACGATGATGGTAATGTCACCATTTTAGAAAGCTTGATTTGTCGCAAAGACGTTTCCGATAAATTCGAAGAGTTGACTGTGATGAGACTTTCTCACACGTAGCGATGCTAAAGTCTGTTGGAATTATGTTAGCAGTTGTTGCATTTTTCAATTATGAAATCTAGCAGGTGGATGCCAAAACATTGTTTCCTCGACGGTTTCCTTGAGGAAAGGTTGTATGGGATACAAACAAAAGGTTTTGTTGATCCTAAGGATGCTAACAAGTATGCAAGCTCCAGCGATCCTTCTATGGACAGGAGCAAGCATCTCGGAGTTGGAATATTGTAATGCCCCAGACACACCCGCCGGCGGTCGTTACTCCTGGCGGGATCTAGACTGTCCCCACATATCAATACTAGTCTTTTATGCGCACTTTTTCCTCACTCATGCGCACCCGGGATCAACTTCCCGATCGGTCACCCATCGTAGAAGTACTCCAAGCCGAGCATGCTTAACCTAGGAGTTTTGTTCGAATGGGTTCCCAGAAAAGAAGGAATTCCTTATTCATATGAGTAGTTTATCATCCCTAATAAGCCAGGCTATCACATACACCGCCACTCATAGGAACCGACATTCTCGTTGCACACCACCACTCAGAGGAACCGACGTCCTCGTCGCGCCACAGGAGCGTTCCCCCTGGCACAAATGTCTATGCATCCAGTCGAGTACATGTGCCATGAAGTTTGCCACGATGGGTCACAAACGTCATGAACAACATGACTGCACACATGTCCACAAACATCCATGTAACCACGAGGGTTGACTCTGATACCAACTTGTAACGCCCCGGACACACCCGTCGGCGATCGTTACTCGTGGCAGGATCTAGACTGGCCCGACAAATCAATACTAGTCTTTTCTATGCACTTTATCCTCAGTCATGCGCACCCGGGATCAACTTCCCGACCGGTCACCCATCCTAGAACTACTCCAAGCCGAGCATGCTTAACCTAGGAGTTTTGTTCGAATCGGCTCCCGGAAAAGAAGGAATTCCTTATTGATATGAATAGTCTATCATCCCTAATAAGCCAGACTATCACAAATATACGCTTTGATGAGATGCTCAAGGCTTTTTGGTTTATACAGAGTTTATGAGAAACTTGTATTTCCAAGAAAGTGAGTGGGAGCAATATAGAATTTCTGATAAGTATATGTGGTTGACATATTGTTGATCGGAAATGATGTAGGATTTCTATAAAGCATATAGGGTTGTTTGAAAAGTGTTTTTCAAAGGAAAACCTGGATCAAGCTACTTGAACACCAAGCATCGAGATCTGTAGATATAGATCAAAACGCTTGATAAAACTTTTAATGAATACATACCGTGACAAGATTTTGAAGGAGTTCAAAATAGATCGGTCAACGAAGGAGTTCTTGGCTGTGTTGTAAGGTGTGAATTTGAGTAAGACTCAAAGATTGACCACAACAGAATAAAGAGAAAGGATTATAGTCGCCCCCTATGCCTTAGCCGTAGGGTCTATAGTATCCTATGTTTTGTACCGCACCTCATGTGTGCCTTGCCATGAATCTGTCAATGGGTACAAGACTGATCTAGGGATGGATTACTGGACAGCAGTCAAAATTTTCCTTAGTAACTTGAGGACTAAAGAAATGTTTCTCGTTAATGGAGGTGATAAAAGAGTTCGTTGTAAAGGGTTACGTCGATGCAAGCTTTGACACCAATGGAGATGACTCTAAGTAGCAACCTCGATTCATATAATGGAGCAGTCATTTGGAATAGTGCCAAATGGAGCGTGGTACCAACATCTAAAGGAAGACATAGAGATTTTTAAAGCACACACGGATCTGAAAGGTTCAGATCTGTTGACTAAACCTCTCTCACAAGAAAAACATGATAAACCCGAGAACTTATTGGGTGTGAATCACATAGTGATCTGAACTAGATTATTGACTCTAGTACAAGTGGGAGACTGTTGGCAATATGACCTAGAGGCAATAATAAATTGGTTATTATTATATTTCCTTGTTCATGATAATCGTTTATTATCCATGCTAGAATTGTATTGATTGGAAACTCAAATACATGTGTGGATACATAGACAACACACTGTCCCTAGTGAGCCTCTAGTTGACTAGCTCGTTGATCAAAGATGGTCAAGGTTTCCTGGCCATAGACAAGTGTTGTCACTTGATAACGGGATCACATCATTAGGAGAATGATGTGATGGACAAGACCCAAACTATGATCGTAGCATGTGATCGTGCCAGTTTATTGCTACTATTTTCTGCATGTCAAATATCTGTTTCTATGACCATGAGATCATGGAACTCTCGGGCGCCGGAGGAATGCCTTGTGTGTATCAAACGTCACAACGTAACTGGGTGACTATAAAGGTGCTCTATAGGTATGTCCGAAGGTGTTTGTTGGGTTGGCATGAATCGAGAATGGGATTTGTCACTCCGTGCGATGGAGAGGTATCTTTAGGGACCACTTGGTAATACAAGATCAAAAATACGTTCCAGTAATACAAGATCAAAACTTTCTATTTCTGTACCTTATCAATTCTACTTATCAGTCAAATCATCCCAAAGGCTTAATTCACACAAACACTAATTTAAACATAAAACACAGCCATTATAGTGGCTATAATCATGGTATCACACATAAACATAAAGTAGAACAAGACAAATAAGATAACTATTGGGTTGCCTCCCATCAAGCGATATCGTTTTACACCCCTAGCTAGGCATAATGCAAAGTTTCAAGTGTTGCCATATTTAACAACATGGGGTTTATTTCCCTTCACAAATTGTTCCAATTTTTCATTAAGAGTTTACATTTCATCTTTCAAAACACTAAGAGCATCAAACTTTTGTTCTAAAGTATCAACCCTCCTCTTATGTAGCACTATGTTCCCATTGATTTTAGTAGACATGTTGTATAAACCTCAAAAGTTGGTTTCCATAGTGGTCTTAGTTTATTTTATTAGCTCGGTTTGACGGTAGCTAACTAATGTGGTAGGTTCAACGGTTTCTATCTCTGGTTGACCGAATACACTTTTCATCTTTTCATAAGTGTCAGAAGCATTGTTTCCAAGAAAGTCTTTTTCAAACATAGAATCCAAAACACGTCTATAAAATAGAGGTAGGCCAACATAAAATCTTCTAAGAAGTAATTTAATATCTCTCTTGGATTAGCTCTCATCTGTACTCTTAAACCGTGCATGTCGCACGCTGCACCTCTTGGAAGCCTCGTTTGTATTTATATTTTGAATAAGTACTTCAATTTTAATTTTTATTGCATGCATGTTTTCTTTTTAATGTTTAGATGGTTGGATTTAGTTTATTTTAGTTAAGTTTTATAGGATGGAAAGCAGGTGTAGCTTTGTTTTGGCACGATTCATTGGTGCAATAATGTTACTTATAACATGTTCACATCTGTCGTAGTTGTTTTGTTTGTCCTTGCGTGTAGAGTTGCTTGACTATTTTTTATAGAGCGATAAAGACCGTTGCCGGTGGCGCCCATTTGATGTTTTAATAGAATGGAAGTGCTTTAAGGATCATGTGATTGAGGTTTTGAATGAATCGTGATTTATTTATTACAAAGAGTTAAATAGTACAAGTGTGGTACATAACAACTCATTATAAATATGGTGCAATAAATTGAATATCTTTTTTAGTCTTCCTACGGGTAAATCAATAGTGTTCCGCCTTAATTGTCCTTGCGGAATTTCTTCAACACGTGAGACCTGATGACATTCAATAAGAGAAGTGAATCAGTTCTATATTATTTCTTCACTGTCTTGTTTCTTATCTCGGTGCGAGGGACTTCTTCATGCATGACCTCTGTGTATTATACTTTATTTGGCCTATCATATCTTTATCATACTAATCTGAGAATTTTAGCATGCAAACAATCTTAGAATCAGTAGCATCAAAGGTGTTTTTTGTTGGTGTGAGTAATGCCGATAGAGTGAGATTTGTGTATAATATTTGTATTTGATCTCTCATGTCTTCATCATACTCATCTAGGAGTTTTAGCAGACGAACAATATTAGAATCAATAGCATCAAAGGAGTTTTTTGTAGGGGTCAGTAATGCCGATAGAGTGAGATTTTCCTTATCTTACATGGGATTAGCGACGATCATAAATGGTTGTAGACATTTAATAGATCCTAACTCAATAGTAGGTAGTACAAAAAAATGAAAAGGAGGAAAATAATCGTTAATCATAGAAAAACTTAAGTCTTTTCCTTTTGTATTTTCCTTGATTGATTGTTCACGCATATGCAATTTGTTGGTACTATTGTGGTTTACATTTTAGATATTGCTTGTACAAAGTTTTTTTATTTTGGGGGTTGACATGGGTATATTTCAGTTTAGTTAGTGGGCATGGAAACACCGGTCACATGAAACAATGTTGCATGCGAAGTTACTGTTTTAAAATAATATTTTCGTTTATTCGGGTTAGCAGTTTCGGTTTGTTAGGTTTACTGTTCTCTTAAAATCAGAACTCACTCAAACCATTATAGGAAAATAAATACTGGGGCAACAATCCATAAGAATGAATTTAAGGAAAAATAGAATGAGCAATATGCTTTTATACAATAAAAGAAGGTTGGCACCCAAGATTCAATCTTTTCCTCGGATTTTGGCTTCGTAGCAAAATTGGAGTGGAAAGATGATTACTTTATTATCAAAGAGCAATTTCAATAGGTAAAATTAATTATTACATAATATGAATATAGATCATATCAAACTAAGTTTGTATTTATCAGGTCCATATTTTTAACACTAAAAGCAATGCCAATAAGTAAACTGTCTTATCACATAATATGAATATAGATCACATCAAAATAAGTTGGTATTTATTAGGTTTACTTTTCCCTTTGTGTACGTAAACAATTTACTAAGCAATAAAAATAATAATAATATACATGAGTACTTGTACGTGTAAGAGGATAGTAAAATATATATGAAAATCTCTTTTTAGAAATTTAAAAACATATGTTGATATACAGTACGTAAAAAAGAAGCCACATTTTAAGGATATTGTTCATAAATAATACTTCTATAAAATAAATAAATGGTACTATTCACAAATACTAATACTTCTAATAAAATTCCTTTTGGAAATGTGAACCCATCGCTTTTTTCTTGTGAAACACGGTTCACAACTGAGTTAATGTTTTTTAACAGAGTACAAACGCAAGCGCTCATATACACGCGCATACACTCACCTCTATAAGCCCACACACGCACACCCTACCCTTATGAGCACCTTCGAGAGACTGAGTCGGCATGTCATCTTAAGATTTACGAAGTCATCGTAGGCACCTCGACATCTCCTCCCACTGAAAGCGTATCGCTGGAAATCCTGAAATTAATCCAGGAATAATGCAAGCACGAGGATTTGAACCCTGGTGGACTGTGGATACCACGGTCTCTCTACCATTCAACCACAGGTTAGTTTGCAACTGAGTTACTGTTTACACCTGATTACCATTCATTGTTGAACACGTCCATGAAGTATAGAATATTGAATGGTTACTATTCATGATTACTAGTTGTTGTTGGACATGTAAATGAACAATAGAAGCTTAAAAAAGTTTATAAAGGAGAAAAGGGGAAAGCTTCCCACTTTACTATAGTAACTTATTACTAACAATCTATCATAGGCTTATTTTAAAGATTCGTGATCCAAGACTTTAAAATCTAGAACTTTGGACCTTCTCCCAAGTAACGAGGAAGGGGCAAGTCCCGAGGAGAACTATCCATAGTAACAAGCAAGCAAGTAAACTAGCAAAGATAAATATTTTATGTTTTTGATTTTTATAGCAAGCTAAATATAACAACAAATAAAAAGTAGAAGAGGTGAATGATAATTTGTGAGAAGGTACTTGGTAGGAAATTGATGATACTCCCCGGCAACAGTGTCAAAAATCCTTCCTCATACTTGTGATCTGCACTGGGTCTTTTCCCAAAGAGAAGGAGATGATGCATCACATTATAGATAAGTATTTCTCTCAGTGATAACAAAGATTATCGAACCAATAGGAGAACCACACAATTTCCCGTCTTCAGCGCCTACACACAAAAGAGCACACACTTGCACCCAACATGGGTAAGAGGGTTGTCAAACACCTTGAACTCGTTACTTGTAAGAAATAAGTATTGTTGTTGGACAAATATAAATGGAAAATAAATAGGAACAACAAGGTATTTTGGATTTTTGTACTTATTTTGTGAATAGACCCGGGGGTCATAGTTTTCGTTAGAGGCTTCTTGTTAGAGCATATATCTCCATATGTGGTTTTGGTAATTGATGACAATTCCTATGGACTAATGGTTGCCTTAAGTTATATTTATAGGATTTGTCCATAGGCACTTCTTGAAGTCCATCTGTTGGGTTCAAGGAGTTTATATGATGACCAAGGTGGTATTCAAAGTATTATCCAAAGAATGGTCATAGAGACACAAGGTTGATCAAGATCTCAGACAAAGAGTAAATCAAGATGATCAACACACAAAGCATACAAGATGTACCGAGAGGGATCAAGTGATCCCATGGTATGGTAAGCATTGTCCATTACGTGTTTGTGTACTAACCCATGGTCTTCGTGAGAGTTCTATGTGGGGGTTAGGTGTGTTTCCATGGGCTTGCGTCAAAGAGAAGATGTCATACAACCCATGAAGTATGACGTCAAGTTGTGATCGTCATCAAGATTGCGATGTGCAAGTTCAAGTGGATCAGCACGAAGATATCATGCTTGAAGCTTGCCGTCCATTGTGGTGGCAATGGACTTGTGAAGATATGCTAAAGAGTGGCTCACCCATAGTGAGTATGGGGGAGCAATCAACTAGTCTTCATCAAGCCAACGCAATCAAGAAAGGTGGTCCATCTTGAGGAAGCCAAGATCGTCATCACCTAGCTCAAGAGGACGAGGTGCAAGGTATAGGTTTGCCCTTGATAGGTTTTCCGTTTAGGATAGATTGTTGTACTATCAAGGGGGGCTCTCAAGTGAGTAGCTTGATCGTATCGTTCGTTGAGAGCTCAAACCATTTGCATCCTTGCATCATACTTCTTGGTTCTTGTTTGGTGTTTCTCTTTGTGAGTTTTAGAGCTTATGGTCATCTTCGTGACAAGCTCGAGTTCATCGAAAACAGAGTCCATATGCATCTACTATGATGTTTTCGATGTTGGATTTTTTGCCGGTTCTTCATTCATATATGACTCACATCTCTACATCATTGGCATTTTCATATTTTCATATCTGTTTGGATAGTTCTTGTCGTCCTGAATCCAACAAGCTTGGGTTTGCTCGATTTGGAGCTCGTATGCGAAAGTTATGGCTGTTTCAGTGGCGAGCGGTAGTACCGCTCGACCTAGCGGTAGTACCGCTAGAGTTGGCGGTAGTACCGCTGGCCCTAGTGGTAGTACCGCTAGAGCTGGCGGTAGTACCGATGTCCAGCGGTAGTACCGCCCCTGGCCAGCGGTAGTACCGCTCCAAGTTTTTAGTACCGTCATCTTTGCGGTTGTACTGCGTCGGACCTTTTTGCGAAGACTTTCTTGGCGGTGGTAGTGCCTTTGCACTACCAGGGGCCGAGCGGTAGTACCGCTGGGACGAGCGGTAGTACCGCTTGAGTGCTAGCGGTAGTACCGCTGCAGCCAGCGGTAGTACCGCTAGTTGGCGGTAGTACCGCCCCTGGTCAGCGGTAGTACCGCTGGAGTGCCAGCGGTAGTACTACCGCTGGGCTCGGGCTGTAAGTGGGGGTAACGGTCTGATTCCTTCCCCCACTATATGAAGGGGGTCTTCTTCCCCCTTGGCCTCATCTATCCGTTGAGCTCTTGTTCTACCTCCATTGTTGACATTCTTAGAGCTTGCTAACTCTCAATCCCTCCAATGATTCTTGCTTGTTCTTAAGGGAAAAGAGAGAGGAGATCTAGATCCACATCTCCACCAATCACTTTCTCCTCTATGTGAGGGGAACCCCTTGGATCTAGCTCTTGGAGTTCTTTGTGAGCTCCTTGTTCTTCCTCTCATATTTCTCCATAGCTTTTGTTGTTGTGGAGGGATTTGAGTGTGAGGGACTTGACCACTTCGTGTGTTCTTGCCATTGCATTGGTTGCATCGGTTTGAGTTCTCCACGGTGATACGTGGAAGTGAAGTTTGAGAAGCTTATTACCTTTGGTACTTAGTACCCTAGATATTGTTCTTCGTGGATGCTTTGGCGTCCTAGAAGCTTGGTGGTGTCTCGGAGCTCAATCATTGTGGTGTGAAGCTCCGGGCAAGCGTCGGGGTCTCCAATGAGGTTGTGGAGATTGTCCCGAGCAATTTGTACGGGTACCGGTAACCGCCCCCAAGGGTTGCCACGTGTACGGGTTCGGTGACCGCCCCCAAGGTTTGCCATTTGTACGGGTTCGGTGACCGCCCTCAAGGGTCCCTTAGTGGAATCACGGCATCTTGCATTGTGCGAGGGCGTGAGGAGATTACGGTGGCCTTAGTGGCATCTTGGGGAGCATTGTGCGTCCACACCGCTCTAACGGAGATTAGCATCCGCAAGGGTGTGAATTTCGGGATACATCATCGTCCCCCCGTGCCTCGGTTATCTCTTACCCGAACCCTTTACTTATGCACTTTACTTTGTGATAGACATATTGTTTATTGTAATATATCTTGCTATCACTTAGTTGTTTATCTTGCTTAGCATAAGTTGTTGGTGCACATAGGTGAGCCTAGTGGTTTGTAGGTTTTGTGCTTGACATATTAAACGTTAGTTTTATTCCGCATTTGTTCAAGCCTAAACCTTAATTATTTTAAAGCGCCTATTCACCCCCCCCCCCTCTAGGCGACATCCACGTCCTTTCACTTCTCTCTAGTAGAAGGCATACGGTGGGGAAACACATTATTGTTGGGTAATTGATAGAAAAGCCCATAGTTACGCAAACTTTATTTATGGCAATGATCATTACATATAGGCATCACGTTCGTAAGCAAGTAGACCGACTACTACTTGCGTCTACTATTATGATTCCACCCATCAAACGCTATCTAGCATGCATCTAGAGTATTAAGTAAAATAAAGTAATGCTTGAAGAACAATGACATGATATAGAAAAATCAGATCCAATTAATATGACTCAACCCCATCGTTTTATCCTTAGTGGCAGCAATACAAATATATGTCTTGTCCCCTACTTTGTCACTGGGATATAGAGTAGCGCAAGATTTAACCCACTACAACGCACCTCTCTCGCTAAATATAAATCAATCTAGTTGGCCAAACTACATCGACAGATCGAAGATAATTACAAATCTATCATAATCATGCATATATATTAAAGACCACCAAGGAACTCAATAAAATCTCATGAATAATCTGAACATAAACTCACAATTCATCGTATCCCAACGAACGATCTGCACAAGAAGATTACATCGAATAGATCATCGTGAAGATCCGATGAACTTTGTATTGAAGATCAAAAGACAGAGAGATAGCTTTCTAAGTACGAACTCGTAGGTCTATGGTGAACTACTCACACATCACCATGGGAGCAACAAGGATGATGTAGAGGCTCTCTGTGATTGACCCCCCTCTAGCAGGGCACCAAAACACGGCTCGAGATGGGCACACAACGGAACAGAAGCTTGAAGTGGTGGAAAAAGTGTTTCAGATGGCTCCTTAGGGATTTTGGGATTAATGAGAATTTATAGGACGGAGAGGAACGCTAGAGGCCAAGGGAGGTGGCCCCATGTCATCACGGCATGACCACCCCCCTGGGCGCGCCCTGTTGTCTTGGCGCCACCTTGTGGGGACTTTGGTCTCCCTCCAAAGCTTCGGGGTACTTATTTTTTCAAAAAAAATCATCAAAATGTTTCAGGGTATTTGGACTTCGTTTGGTACAACGTTCGTGAAAAGCCAAAAACATGCCTAAAAACAGCAACTGACACTTGTCATTGGGTTAGTACATTAGTGCTAAAAAATAATAGAAATCAACAAGTAACATCCTAAAAAGCATCATAGAGTGATAATACAATAACATGGAATAATAAAAAAATATAGATATGTTGGAGACATATGAGGCGACTGCGCGTGGATGCAGTTTCAAGACATCGTGTTGTGTCCCTAAGCGACGTCATAAATTATTGTTACCTCCCATCCTCACCGCTCTCTCCACCCTTCCCAACTCACACCGGCGGTGGCGACCACCGGAGCGACAACGGGATGATCCAAGATAGCGACGACCACCGCAGCATCTGCAGATATCCATCAGAGCGCATCGTCCATGGAGGTAGATCCTTTGCCCTCTTTAGATTACCTGTGTCGACTCTTGCTAGATTAATTTGGAGCACGCAGTTGGAGAGATAGGGAGGGGATTGAACACATCGAGAGTGGGGTATTGGATTCAGCACCGACGGAATCTTGCGTTCATGTATAATTTGTCGATTACATCGGGGTGGGGATTGGGGTACTAGCTATTTGTCTTCCCGCAACGACCCTCAAGTCGCTTTGAGTGGCGGTGGGACGTATGCTTCTTATTTTCTTCTTCGACGGCGCCTTCTTCCTCATCGTCACTGTCAAGAACGATGGGTCCTCCACGATCGTCTGCCGTCGGCGCCCTCAGCATCATCTGCACCTCGCCGTCTTCGTCTCTTAGATCCACGATAGTCCTTGTCGTCCAGTACACCACGGCACGATGGTCATTGGGACGCTTTTACTCCCTGTAATTGTCCCACTTGGCCCTTTGTCGAGCGTCGCCGGAGTCAGCCTGATTCATGGCCCAGCGAGGGATGTCGACTAGCATAGCATCCTTCGTTTGGTCAGGAATCAACGTTTTCAACTCCTTCCGTATCTCCTTCTTCACCACATTGTCGGCCTCCTTGTGCACTTCTTCCTTGCTGGTGAAGTTCAAGCAGACTTCCATTGTGTCCTCGAACTTCGTGCGATCACCGAGCGAGCACCCGAGTAAGAATTCCCTCCATCCCATGCCCCAGGGGAAAAGGTTGGGGGTTGGAGTTCATGGTGAGGGAGAGGTGGTGAAAGATAGAGGAGGTGAAAATGAGAGAGGGTTTGAGTGTGGTGTTGGGTAAGAAGCATGGGTAAATATAGGAGCGTTAGGACGGTAGGAATGAATGCTAACCTTTGAGAACCGCGTCTTAGTGATAATGCAGATGGACAAGGACAAGGACGTCGTGCCACCATTGGAGAAGGGCAAGGAGGCCGTGCCGTCATTGATGGACGTGCCGGTGCAGGATCACCCTAACGCCAAACGGTGAAACTATGAGGACTACCATGAGGAGGCACGGCCAACCCACTTCTACAAGGCGATCTTTGCTCCAAAGCTGGAGGCTCTCCCTTTGTCTTTGGACTTCACGAAGCACTTCCCCACCGTGCCTACACAGTTGTGTCTAAAGACGAACACCATCTGCTCATGGTGGATCACAGTGAATGTGGTCGACGACAGGGTCATCCTCGATCAGGGTTGGGCCACCTTCGTCGTCGTTCACCACGTCAGGATCAGGTACATGGTGACTTTCAACTTGCTCACCCCGAACACCATGAAGGTGATCGTCTTCAACGACAACGACGTGGAGATGGTCACCAAGTGCAAGAAGCACAACGAAGCATTTGCCATTAGCGCATAAATGAGCTCTCCCTCCTAGTTGAATGGTGATCGTTGGTTTAAAACTATGTTATGTGTTCCGGTTTCGTTTCAAACTTGTAGTACAATGTTAAACGTATCATTTTATGTGTTGAGGTTTTGATGTGTGCTTAAGTTTGTTCTTATTGCTCTAGCTATGTGCCTCTCGTAACCTCACCACATAGAGAAGGAGGTTACCACACTATTGTCCTCGATGTAATCAAACAACCGAACTTGTGTTTGCACTCAAACCAGGCCATAACCAAACAATCAACATTCCGTTTTGGCACATCCAAGATACAGGAGATGCTCGTAACCAATCAATATGCATATGTTTGTTATTTGCCTTCATATGCTCAGTCAGGATCAAGTGAGACAAATACACAAAGTGCCAAAAGACGATGCAGGTAACCAAACGCGTCCATGGTGTATCTATGAAAGTGTCGTTCTAGCTTGAGCTCAAAGACTCCTGATATAAAACCTAGAATCTGTAAAAATAAAATTAAAATAAAATTTTCTACTTTTTTCTGAGAGCAATTTCTGCTTTTCTTTAACAGCAAGCATTGCTTGTATGTGGTGTTTAAGAGAGCAAGACTTTTCGTGTAGTGTCTGATCCACATCCTGACTTTTCTTGCCGTAGCACATCCTGTGAAAAATTGCACATAAGTAGCCAGCCGGGCCCACGCAAGGAGGTGGTAGTGGTGGTACCGGATAGACACAAATCATCAGTAGAAGTAACAGTGAAAACAATGTAGCGCTGTACGGGTGCTATAACCCAAAGGCCAAAGCCACACTGCTTTATCAAGAAAGCGAGCTCACAGGCCGAACAGGGCGAGAGATACACAACACAGAAAAAAAGATGAATTACCACGAGAATGTATCGGCTCAGGGAATCGCTTTATACCTTTGCACCCAGCATCATCATCGTCACCAGTAATCCGGGCGAGACACACACACACACAGCTTGGAAACTAGAGAAAAAAGTTTACTCGTCACTGGTCAGTGGTCACTATACTGTACGTATTTTCACTCTCTTTTTAATTTACCGCAGCGCAGCGCTAGAAAAGAAGAGAAGGGAGAAAAGAAAAAACCCTAAAGGCCCAATGATTGTACTTACGCGAGGCGCAATAAGAAACTAGGGCGAGATCATGAGGAAGATTTCGATGTTTAGTTTGTTAATGGCGGAGGAAGTGTTAGGTGGGGGCGATTGATTGGTCGGTCCTTGATGATGATGACGACGCAGGTTTTTGATTCATTTTTGGCACTCATTTTGGCCGGGGGTAAAACCTGATGTTGGGGGGTTGATTGATGGAAACCTGTGTTTGGTAGCGAGAGAACCGCTCTTGTGGTATGGGGAGGGGGTATAAGTATAACTGTGGGGATATAATGGTATGGGTTTGAAGGAGCTGCTGGTACATGACTGTAGTGGAGTACAAGTAATGTGTTTTGGACATTTTCAGTCAACAGTGATTGCGCAGTACGTAGTACTAGTACCAACGGACTGACTGGCCGAGAAGCGTCCATGTTCATCGAACGGCCGAACCTGCACTCTCCCCTCACTAGCACTAGCCTCCGGGTGAGTGAATTTGGCATGGAGCGAGGGAACTGGAACGCCAATTAGCTGAAAATATATACAGTACATGATTGTTTTTTTTTCTTCAGAAATCTGGCCTAGGTACAATGAATCCTACAACGCACATAAACTGGAAATTACCGCCGGGAAGAAATCACTGTATATTATTAATATTGGCACCAGAGCAGAGTGAAGTGACAGGCCCAACGCAGTATTGAATCGACCGTCCTTCGGGAGGGTATACGTACGTACGCAGGGCGTATATGTACGCGTATTTACGCAGGAGGAGCAGAGTATAGTACAGGGAGCGCTGTGAAAATTGTGTTGCGTGTGAGGTCTGACTGACACCCCCATGAATGGCGACGCCAACTCCAACGGGTGCTGCTGGTTGCTGCATTTCACAAGCCACCACCTCTCTCTCTCTCTCTCTGATTTTGATGCATGCGAGGGTGACGCACGCAGTAGTATAGAGTGGTGGTGGTAGGGAGGGAGGGACGGAGGCGTAGGAGCAGTACGGTGCGGTTTGGCTGCGACTGTGCTCCCCTACCTCGCCTGCTTCCCCCCCCCCCCCCCCCCCCCCCGCGTCCCACGTCTCCCTCTTCGTCACTCCCCCCCCCCCTCCCTCGTCTCTCTCGCCGAGCCATTCCTCTTTGCAGAGCGCGCGCGTGCGTCGGAGAGATATTCCTGCTGGTAGAGTACGTACGTGCGCGCCTAGCAGCAGCAGCAGGCGGCAGAGGCAGAGGCAAAAGAGGAAAAAGAGAAAGGTGAGGGCGGCGCCGGTGCTGGTGGCGGTGGGGGTGACTGCCGTATCACCTCGTTTCTTTCTTGTTGACGGGGGCGACGCCGGGACGCGGGAACGTGTTGCGGGTTTGTGATCTTCTTTCGTGGTCTTGAATCTCAATCCCCCGGTTTCAGGCGGTCGGCGGCCGGCGATGCTGCGGAGGATGGTGTCCGACCAGGGCCCGGGCTCCGGAGGTAGCGGAGGGGACGCCAGGCCCCGCGGCGGCGCGCTCTTCGCCGTGCCGCGGCTGTTCATTGGGCTGGCGGCTGCCAAGCGCGCGCCGGACGGCGCCGGCGAGTCGGAGCGGAGCCCGACGTCGCCGCTCGACCCCAAGGCGCTGCTGCTCCGCTCGCCGCGCTCGCCGAGGACCTGGGACGCGGAGCCGGTGGGGCTCGGCCTCGTTGTGGACGTCGCCCTCGCGGCCGGCGCCGGCGAAAGCGCCGCCAAGACCTGCGTGCTCAGCCCGCGCCTGTGCCTCAGGACGCACGGATGCGCCGGCTACACGACCAAGGGCTGCGGCGGGGGCGGCCACTCGCAGCCGGAGCTCGGGGGCAAGACGATCTCCTGCCCGGCCTCGGCCACCGCCGGCATGTCGGTGCCCTGCAGCAGGTTCTTCCACGCGGATCTGAAGTCTGGTCCGGAGGCCGCGAGGCCGGATGGCACCCACTCCGGCGCCAAGCGGCATTGCTTCCACCTCGGCGAGCTCCCAGGGCCGGGGTCCCTGCCAGCATCAATCGCCGGCGGCCCCCGGCGGTTCGTCGGGTCCGTCTCCGCGAGCGAGGTGGAGCAGTCGGAGGACTACACCTGCATCATTGCCCGCGGCCCCAACCCCAAGACCACCCACATCTTTGGGGACTGCATTCTTGAGCCCCAGACCACGGTCGGGAAGGGCGACGAGGCCACCATGGAACCCAAGGACGGAGCTTCGGCCAAGTCCTACCTGGTGGTCAAGCGCGCCACCGAGGCTGCCGCCGGCCCCGGCGAGGACTTCTTGAGCTCCTGCTTCACTTGCAGGAAGAAGCTGGAGGGAAAAGACATTTACATCTACCGGTACGCCGAGTTTTTTCAGTTTGAAGATGCTCCAATAATTACATCGGAAAGAACACAGTTCATCCAACCAATAATTGCGGCATTGTTTGTTCGCCTATGAACATCCCATATTCTCTTGTGGAACAAATCTTGTGAAAACTTGAAACATTTGTTTGGCAATCCAAACAAAAATGAAACACTGCTTGAACTGAACGAGTTACCATCAGATTCCACCAACTGTTCTTGCTTCCTAAGCATCTTCAGAAAGAAATTCATACTAAGCAAATTGATTTGTTGTGTGCCATTGCAGCGGCGAGAAGGCCTTCTGCAGCGCCGAGTGCCGGGACCAGGAGATCATGATCGAGGAGGAAGCAGAGAACAACGTCGCCATCGGAGGCTCCCCTCGCTCCTCCTGTTCATCCCTGCACGAGGACATCTTCATGGCCGGCATGATGGTGGCGACATGACCCACCGCGACGATGGCCCGGCCGAGGCACCGTCTTCCTCGCCTCGACAAGCAAGCAAGCACGCACTCAATTTTTCCCTTGCTAGCTACAACCAGGGGATGGGGGCGATCAATTCACAGATCAATCGACCCATCACCAGTGCGTGCATATTGCCGGTCGCCGTCGATCAGCATGCTGTTTTTGATTCAGCAAACTGAGGAGGTGTCGAGGAGGAGGAAGGAGTGGCGTTCTTGGTGGGTCATTGTCACTGGTGGTGGGGGTTGGATTAGCTGAGCTGCTGCCATTTTTACCGGTCCTGGGAAACTTACTCGCAGGCATCTGGGTTTTTTACCTTTCTTTAGGAACCAGAGAGAGAGAGAGATGGAAAAAAAAAAAGAGGTGGCCTGCCTGCTTGGTGCTTGCCTTTGGTCCTGTAGTTTTGATCTTGAGGCTGCACGCAGGCCAGTGCCACCCATCCTTTTCTTCTTCTTCTTCTTTTTTCTTTTGCTCCTGCTGGCAGCAGTGACCATGTCTGCACATTTGCTACACCACTGTATGTGTGTGTGAGAGAGAGATAATGACATTGAGCTGCTTTGCTTTGGTTCATCTCCGTTCTTCTTTTCTTTTACTTTGAGCGGCAGCAGCACTGATGATGATGACGACGACGATGATGGACGGGACATGATGGTGATGATGAGTGTTTAACTGACTTGATTTGCCTGCTCCACTTACAACTAAAGGCATCTTTTTCCTCCATGGTCTACCAAACCCTAGCCAGGCCTAGCTAGATAATAATGGATGAAACGACTTCAACTGCAGTCTTTGAGTAACTCATGCCCAGCTCCAGTCAAGTGATCAACTCAACCAAAAGTATAATACAATTGCCCAACCAACATGTCTTGTGTGAAAGATGAGACACACACACACATTTTCTTCAAGGCATTGGACTAATTTGCAACCGATAATTTGTGTAGCGCTGATTCCGATGCATGAGCTCACTCACTGGTCACTGCTGCCTGAACTGATGGTAAAAACTAAAAATGGCGTTGTGACTGGCAGAGGCCAATGATGGAAGGACGGAGGGCAGAATTAAAGCCATGTTTGGTTTCAATAAGTCGGGTGACTTATAAGTCAGGTGACTTAAAACCAGTGATTTATAAGTCACGTATGTTTGGTTCTCATCTGACTTATAACATTTCCATGTAAAAGTGGATGACTTATAAGTTTTAAGTTGGGGTGAAGCAACTTATGACTTATAAGTCGGAATGACTTATAAGTTAGGTCTGTTTGACAAAATAAGTCACCTTTTACACTTTTTAACTTATAAGTTGATGACTTATTTAAAACCAAACAGGACATAACAAAGAGTCGCTGAAATCTATGGTGAGATCAGATCAGATGCGTCGCAGCAGTGGCAAGTGTTCAGGACGGTGGAGGGATCCAATCGCACCCATCTTTCCAGAAATGGGCTCTGCTGACCCCGGAAATGAACCTGACGGAGAGCAGAGGCAGAGACCCTCCTGTATAGGATTCAGAGCCGGCCATGCCTTTGCTGAGCGGAGCTCGACGTTTGCATCTTTTTATGGGCAGGGCAGCGGCAGCGGCTTGATGGGTGAGTGATATGGGTGGGTGCTGCCTGCGGCTTCAAACCACGGGCGCGCCGCGCGTGACATCACCACCGCCGTTGGCGGATTTTCACGGCTTTCGTGAAGTCCCTGACGTGTTCTTTTAAACACATGTAATTTTATTCATACTCATAACATTTACAAACATATTGATTTGAATTTAAAATCCAAAAAAAAAATACAAAGTAACTTCTATAACTAAAAATTATTAAAAACACCTTCTCCACGATACCAATCTCCACTCGAGAAATACTATACAGACTTTGGTAAAAGCAACTCTAACCGATCCTCTATTCGGCGTTAAGGGAGGATAAATTCAGTTATCCTGCCTTGTGTCGCACCTAGACGATCCCCTTAACAACACAAGGGACGGATTTTTTATCCCACGCCGAAAAAACCCGATCTCACTAAATATACTCATCACGCGCTCGATTGAGGAAAAGTGAGTCTTCTCTCTCCCACCTCATTTGTCCCGTCGTAGCCGCCACCATGCCCCGCTGTAGCCGCTTGTCGCTGTCGGCTTTTCGCCGCTGAAAATGACCCCCGCACCGCCACTTGCATCGAAGAAGAGCTTAGGGATAAAAAAAGTCCATCGGGTTCAACCTCTGGCTCCAATTGCGGCAAAGGCCATCGTAGCGACGAGCGCCTCTCTGGCAATGGCTTGCTGCTCCCGACGATGCCAAAAGAGCTCAAAAGACGATGACAGTGACATCGGCCCTAGTCGAGGAGGCCACAAAGAAGAAGAAGAAAAAGTCGACTCTGGTGCCCCGTCCACGACAGACAACACGTGAAGCCTCTCCGACGACACCCACGGGCTCTACTCCGGCGCGTCCGACGACGACAACCGGCAAGAAAGGTCACAGACGTCAAGTGCTTGATGAAATGCCTAGTTGGTGCTGATGCCTAGTTTCCGGTCAATACAATTTTAGCATTGATAATAAACGTTTATCATTAACAAGTAATTATGATAATAACCAATTTATTATTGTCTCTACGGCATATTTCGAACACTTTATTGCTTAAGATATTTAAGCATTACAGCTGACATCTGCATAAGTAAGATGCACACAGCCAAACGATGTCCTCACACACAAACGAAAAAAATAAAAAGGTGAGATACAAAGAAACATGCAGAGTCTGTATAACGGCTAAAACGGAGGGAGGGGGAGCAATCCTAAGAACATGTTGCCATCCATGTTGGATAAAATTATCCCTCGTCGTAGCGTCCAATCGTTTACACACCTCTGTAAATATGTCTTGATTATCCACGCCTTGTAGAGAGGACCATTGTCACATCCCTGACACCTTAATCAAGTTAGCTTTGTGCTCATGTTTTCTTTGCATTGCATCTAGGAAATTTTCAACGAGAACAAAGTAAGTGGTGAAGAAAAATTCAACAAACCCTAGCCACTTCTCAAATTAAAGGAAATTCCAAACTAGTTAAAATCAATGAACCCAAAATGGCCTCAAGAAAAGTTTAATCTTTCTGATAATCCATGGAAGTAAATAAGCAATGAAGAAAACCATTTTCTTGATACTTTAAGCATTTTAAATAAATGCAAAAAGCTACTGGTTTCAAGTTTAAAATTTGAAATCAGAAACTTTAAGTCTTCAAAAATATTGAAAACTCCAGGAATGGTTGGATATATTCCAACAAATATTCTGGTGTGTTTAAAATAGCTTTTACAAACTATTTGGGAGCTGAAATAAATAGTAAATCAATTAGTTAGCACAACAGAAACAAAACAGGAAAAAAATAGAGGAAGAAACTACCTGACGCTCACCTCAACCCAGGCCCAGTAGCGTTGTCGTCTTCCTCCTCGCCAGTAGGAGCAGGAGGTGGCCGCCGCGCGCCTCCACGCAGCTCACTGCCTGCCTGGCCGCCGCTTCGCGCTGGCAAGCATGGGGATAACCTCTCCGAGCACGTAGCTATCCATTCCCGTGCTCATTCTTTCCCCTCTCCTCTCGGTTCTTCCGATCCCCTCTGCCGCCATTGACAGGAGCTCGAGCTCGAGCTGGTCGTGCCCTAGCCGTAGGAACTTCCTCCCCGAGTGTGCCGTTAGCTCCGCCTTGACGAGCTGGTCCTCCCCGCAGAAGCCGAAGCCTCCCCGAGCCCTGCAACGCCTATGGCACCGTCGTCTTCAACCTTCGGCCGCCGGCGAGCTCTGCTCGATTCGTCGCCCTCAGTGCTTCCTCGAGCCGTCTAAGCCCTCCTCTGCACTCCTCGTGAGCTTGCGCATCTTTCCCCTAAGATCTCCCCGTCGATCCCCTCCTCCAGGCCTAGTTCCATCGGAGCCCGACGAGGACCGCCGCTCCAGCTCGTCGCCGGTAGCCCTCCGGTGAAGGGTTGGTCCGTCTGAGGCCACCAGCAGCCTCAGGACATCACGTAGATGCTTTAGGAGCCCAGCCCCGCGCGTTTTGACCATGTAATCGATGGCTTCGACGATGGCCGAACTTGGTCGCCGCCAAGCTCGTCGCCGGCGTTGATTCTGGCCACCCCAGCCCCTGGGGTTTGTCCCATCGTGCGCGCCGTCGAGTGGCCGTTCTCCCCGTGGCCTCTGCTGTGAGTTTGGTCGTCGGAGGCGAGTTTCCGATGCCCTCCACCGTACTGGTGGTCGCCGGAGGCTCCCCACCGGCGAGGACGACCTCGCCGCCGGTGGATCTCACCTGGCCTGAGCCAGTGACGTGTGGGGCCAGCCTCTGGATAATCTGGAATAGTAAAAATAAAACCAAATAATTTAATAAGTCACTGACATGTGGGTCCAGTGAGATTAATTAGCTAATTAAGATGAATTCTAATCAAAAACTGACCTGAGACGCTGACCAGTGGGTCCCCCCTGTCAGGTTTGACCTGATCAGGTCAGTTGACCTGCTGATGTCAGGCTGACGCAATAAAGGGGTTTTCCAGTGTAAAAATAATTTCAGAAATTTTTAAACTTCAAAAATTCATAGAAATTAATTTGTAACTCCAATGAAAATAATTTTTATATGAAAAAGTATCAGAATAATTCAAGGAATCTGAATATATCATTTTCAAACATGTTTGAAAAAGTTACAGAATCCAAACATGTAGATTAATGAATAAGTTAATTCTTATAAATACTTTGTAGATGAAATTTGACAAATATTTAAATTTCACTATAAATGACATGATCAAACACTGTCCTAATTACAAACCAGCAACCTAACATGTCATTGCATGCATGTTAAAAGCAAATTGATCTGAACATTAGGTCGAATCAATTAAAATGGTATTCGAGAATACCTCGTTTGAAGTGATATTTGAATTTGATTCAAATCAACTTCAAACCTAATACCTGTTAGCCATAATAGTATATCACCTTGCATCCTCATGCCATGCTCATGCATCATCTTGATTGCATATGTTTGATATTGATTGTTGTCATTCCTTTCAGTAGGCTCCGCTCCCCCGGATTCCACCGAATATCCGTCTGACAGATATTGTCACTCCTCTGAGCAACAAGGCAAGCAACCATTTTGATCATCCGGATAAATCCCATGTTCTTGCTCCTGCACTTACTTATTGCATTAGGATCAAATGCTTCAACTGCTTTTGCCACGTTAGTTGAACCCACTTCCTTTGCATGACCTATCCTTGTCACAGTAAATAGCTGAACCTTGCAACCTAGCATACCTGGTAGTTGCTTGAGCCATGATGTGCCTTATCCTGCTATGCATGCGATGCTTAGAGTTGTGTATGGTCTGTCATCTGGGAGATGAACAGAATTGTGAGAATGTGTTCGATAAGCAAATGTTGTGTGTTGAACCTGATTTGGTAAAGGTACCGGTGAAAGGCTGTGTAGGAGTACATGGCGGGTTGTTTCATTGGAACCGTCCCTAGGAACTAAGTTCCGTGTATGTAATCCAATACTAGATACTACCACACGTTGGGATACTTAATTGACCCTCTCGACTTATTAATCTCTTAGTACCCGGTCCAGGAGTTGCAAGTAGTTTCTGGTGTTTATAGTCATGCTGGAGGCCGTGCATAGTGCTGACCTGAGAGGTGGGCTATGATGCGGTAGGCAGTGGCACGGTGTACCAAGTGGCACCCGAATGGTGGGCTTGGGAACCCTGCGCACATCGTTTGAGGCCGTGCCGGAAACCTCGGCCGGACTTCCGTACGGGTTACCCTCATATAGGCGATAAACCTGGACTAGGTACTAGTGTGGTCAACGGTCGTAGCCAACTCCCTCGCTGGGCTTCCGCTTGAAGGTTGCCGAGGTGCATGACGTGCACATGGCGATAAGTGGCGAGAGCGTGTGTGACGAAGTACACCCCTGCAGGGTTATGATCTATTCGAATAGCCGCGTCCGCGGATATGGACTACTTGGAGACATATGTTGTTCATAGATAACTTAAATGGCTACTCATAAAATTGTCAAGATAAGCGTGAGTGTCGTGGACGGCATTTCCGTATGGAGACGGAATGATTCCACGATGGAGTATTGTTGTGGTGTTAGTGGACTCGAGTGCGAGAAATCAAGTTGTCAAAATTATTTAAAAATGCAAGTTGTCTAGCCACGAGTCAAATGCTGGCTTTCCGCATGAAACCCCACAATACCTTATTGATACATTGCATGAGTAGATAGTTATCCTAAAGTCTTGCTGAGTACCTCCATACTCATGTTTGCTTAATAAATGTTGCAGAGGTTGCTAATGACCCTAATGGAGGGTTCTTCATAGACATCGACGACGACGAGTAGCTGGTGTCCCAGCTACGATCTGGCCCTAGGTTGGGTCTGTAGTATAGTCAGGCCATGTGCCCTCTAGTTTCACCTGTCTGTACTCTGACAGTTTTAAACACTTCCGCTGGCTTGTAACTGAATGACTGCTATTATGGGTCGTGATACCTTACTGTGTAATATTATGTGTGAGGCTCTTCCGAGCCTCTTAAATAAAGCTTGTATGTTTATGGTTATGTTGTGATGCCATCGATGTATCTATACATATCGGTATGCCATGCGTACGTGTGTCGTACTTGATATGTATGGGGTTCGATTACCTAGCCGTGAAATTTAGTAGCACTCCTTACAGGGAAATGCCCCTTTGTGATCCAACGAGCCATGGTAGCTCGCTACTGCTCCGGATACATTGGTTGACCGGCATGTGTCCTTCTTAGCTGCTGTTTCTGTCCCCTTTGGGGAAATGTCATGCGATGTACTGGAGTCCTTGTAGCTTGCTACGACTCGTCTACACTCGCTAGTGACCGACACCTGTTTTGTTGGGTCATGTATGCATGTCCTTGTGCGGTACTGCCACTTTGGTTTATTACTAGACTTGTCGATCCGGGTTCTTTGACATTGGAATGCTAGAGACACAATTGCATACGTGAGTCAAAAGGCGCAAACGATCCCGGCTAAGGTAAGGCTGGAGCCGTGGGGTTAACCGTGCGTGAGACCGCAAAGGAATGTGACGTGTTACAGGCTGGATTCCTATGGCTTAGGATCGGGGTCCCGACCTCGTTGGTATCACAGCCTGACTGACTGTAGGACTACTAAGCCAAACTGGTTATAGCTGAGTCTAGAATTGCTTTAGTTATATATAAGGGAATTGTTTGTGGAAGGAAACGTAAGACTCTTGTTCTCTTCTCAAGTTATTCTATTCTGGTCATCCTCGTCTTTTCTGCGGGAATTAAGGACTAGGTTACTCATCTTCTTCTAGGCTCGTGTTTCTGATCGGTAGATTATAGGACTACGGGTCAAGAGATATTTGGGTTTCTTTCATTCCTAGGAAAAAGGAAGTAAGTTTGATGATCAGAGAGTTGAACTTGATAGTTGAGTGGTTACGCTATTCCATTTTGGGTTGTCTCAAAATTTGTTTTTGAGCATTTACAGCCGTTATGCTGCCCAATTTTGCATTCGGAGCTCTAATGCTTTTGCATTACTCTCTATTTACAGATGACTGGCCGTCCTTCTCGTCAGGTGGTACGTCTGACCAGGTGCATTGATGTACCGGGTCATACGGCCATGCTGGTCAGGGTGATGTCGGTGTGCGGTTACCGCTGGTACCCCGAGTACACAGTGGAGGAACAGTACCGAGAGTTCAACCAGAGCCAGTATATCTGCACTGTTAGGGTATTTCCAGACTACCCTGGAGCTGAGGAGCCAACCCATTGGTCCTATGGGTTGGGAGTCACTGTTGACATGGCAGTACAAGATGTTGCCTATTCAATGCTGACCATTATGAGAGCGAGACATGCACTGCTGCAGAATTCAGAGTTCTGCTATGTTCCGGCCTCTCAGCCTGGTGAAGAGGGATACCTCAGCGGAGTCTCTTTTGATTCTTCTATGGAGGATCCACTTCTGTAGTCCACTGTTGAGATGCTAGAGAACAGAGACAGGGATGCTCGTGCTCTCCGCATGGAGCTTTATGCTACCCGTGCCCGTCTGTGGACGGCTTTGACGCAGCTGGCACCAGTAGTCCAGACAGGGTACGGAGATATGGATATGCTGAACCCTGTTAGGACCCATCTTCCGGCCCACGTTGACTGGCCAGCTATAGGAGGAGTCACCCCTCTTCGGGGACCCCTCTTACCACTAGTCAGGGGACCAAGGCCACATCCGTGTCCTTATGGATCCCAGGGATCTCAGGCTAGAGTGTTTCCTGATCCGCAGGTTGAGCTTCCAGGTCATGGAGGTAATCTCTATGAGATGTTCTATGCGGATGCCTGAGCTGTGAGCGGAAGGATAGTATGGTAGTAGCCGTACGTTCACAGTCCTGCGTGACTTGTGAAGTATGCCAGTGATGTGAAATGAATTCCGGAGGCCTAGATAAATAATGTATAGGAAGCTTGTAAGCCTCTGATGAGTAGTTTCATAATTTCAGTAGTTTTCTCTTCGGTTAACGTTGTACTGAACTACGTAAGGGTGTGTATGAACCATGGTGTATATATAGCAGTTGCTTGTTACCATGTTGTTCGGATATTCATTTCCGCATTCCGTGTGTTCAGTACATTCTTAATCCATAGCTAGTATTGATATGATATTGGCCTAAGCTGTGAGTTTGTTTGTCAGGATGGTGTTCACCAGGTTGAACCGTGCCCCTGCTCATGAGCAAGGCGAGGGTAGTCAAGCGTCGCAGGAAGACCTGCCTCACCCGCCCTCTCTGGCGGAAGTTATGCTTGAGGCAGAGAGAAACAAAAGGGAGACCAACCGACTTTAGAGCGTATTGAGCAGAATACGACTCGTCAGCCTAGGAATGCTGCAGTGTCCCTCAACGACTTTGTGAAGCTGAATCCTCCAAAGTTTCATCATTCTGTCGATCCCCTCGACGCTGATGACTGGCTGTGCAGCATCGCACGCAAGATTCGCTCTACGAATGTTTCTGAGGCCGACAAGGTGACCTTTGCGGCGTATTTCCTGGAAGGACCCGCCAATCTGTGGTGGGAGAACTTTCTAGCTATGCGTCCTGCTGAACCAGCAACCACATGGGCAGACTTCAGTGCAGCTTTTCGTCTGCACCATATTCCAGAGGGCCTGATGGACAGAAAGAGAGAGGAGTTGTGTGCCTTCACTCAGGGCAAGTTGACCGTGCATGCCTATAGCCGCGAGTTCGGTAACCTCGCCCGCTATGCAACAGAGGAGGTGTCTACTGACGCTAAGAAGCAAGCAAGGTTCCGTAAGGGTCTGAGCCCTGAGCTTCGTCGTGATCTGCGCCTCCACGAGTGTGCAAGCTTTCAAGCCGTGGTCAACAAGGCGATCAGTGTCGAGACTGGTCATTCTGATTTTGAAGCCACAAGGAAGCACTCCCGTGACTTTGGCTCGTCTTCTGGTTCCGCGTTCCCAAAACGCAGGCTGTGGGTTCCGAACAGTTCCCTGCCGCCAAGATACACTCCGAGGCCATCCTACGTGGCGCCTCAGACGAATCAGCCCAACCCTCCAGCAAAACCTATGGTGGTCCAGGTAGCAATGCTGCACCACGTGCCAACCAAGTGATATGCTACAAGTGTGGAGAACCAGGGCACTATTCCCGTGAGTGTCCTCAAAATGTGGGTGCCAAGCAACCCGGAAAGTCCGTCGGGCAAGGCAAGTCGGGCAAAGCCTACTATGTGAAGCCAACTCATGCACGTTGCCGTGTGAACTATGTCTCAGCAGAAGAAGCTGCAGAGGATCCCGACGTCATACTGGGTACGCTTCTTGTTAATCATCACCCAGCGTCTGTTCTATTTGACACTGGGTCTTCTCATTCCTTCATTTCAGAAAGTTATGCACAGTTGCATAACATGTCTTTTTGTGATATGCCAATTCCATTGGTTGTCCAAACTCCTGGTAGTAAATGGCAAACCTCTAGGATAACCTTTGACAATGAAATTCTAGTAGACAGGCTAGTTTTTCTAGCCTCATTGATAGCCTTGAAATCTTTGGATATTAATATCTTCTTGGGCATGGACTGGATGTCAGCTCACTATGCCAAGCTTGATAATCATTCTAGAAATGTCCAGCTTATCCATCCCTCGAGTGAGATAGTAAATGTCTCTTGTCGAGTTGCCAAATGCCAATCCTCTTCCGGAACTTGAAGACATTCCGGTAGTCTGTGACTTTCCGGATGTCTTTCCAGAGGAACTACCAGGAATTCCAGCTGACAGAGATGTAGAGTTTGTGATAGATCTTGTTCCGGGAACTGTCCCAATAGCCAGAAGACCATATAAGATGGCACCCCTGGAGCTAGCCGAACTTAAGAAGCAACTAGATGAGGCCTTGAATAAAGGTTTCATTCGTCCTAGCTCTTCTCCTTGGGCTTGCCCCGTCCTCTTCGTCAAGAAGAAAGACGGAACGGATTGGATGGTTGTAGATTACCGACGAGTTAATGTGGTCACCATAAAGAACAAGTATCCGCTCCCCAAGATCAACGATCTGTACGATCAGCTCGCTGGGTCCTCAGTCTTCTCCAAAATGGATTTGAGGTTGGGATACCATCAAATTATGATCAAGAACGGGGACATTCCAAAAACGGCTTTTGTTACTCGTTATGGCCAATACGAGTACACCGTCATGTCCTTCGGTTTAACCAATGCCCCAGCCACCTTCTCTCGTTTGATGAATTCAATCTTCGTGGAGTATTTGGATAAATTCGTCGTGGTATACCTCGATGATATTCTCATCTACTCGAAGAACGAACAAGAACATGCCGAGCATCTAAGGCTGGTATTGATGAAACTTTGAGAGTATCGCCTTTATGCAAAGTTTTCAAAATGTGAATTTTGGTTACCAGAAGTGACCTATCTAGGTCACGTAATCTCTGGTAAGGGTATTGCTGTCAATCCCGAGAGAGTTCAAGCTGTCCTTGATTGGACTCAACCTGAATCAGTTAAGCAAGTTAGGAGTTTTCTTGGTCTAGCGAGCTATTGTCGCCGCTTTGTCGAGAATTTCTCCAAGGTTGCAAAGCCTCTAACTGAACTCCTCAAGAAGGATAAAAAGTTCGAGTGGAAACCACAGTGTGAGCATAGTTTTCAGGAATTGAAAAGACGCCTGACTTCCGCACCTGTGTTGCTACCACCAGATTTTTCTAAGGACTTTGTTATCTATTGCGACGCCTCGAGACAAGGATTAGGTTGCATTCTGATGCAAGATCGTCATGTGATCGCATACGCATCTCGACAGTTGCGTCCACATGAGGATAATTATCCCACACATGACCTTGAGCTTGCAGCTGTGGTCCATGCACTAAAAACCTGGCGACATTACCTTCTGGGTAACCATTGCGAAATATTCACTGATCACCAAAGTCTGAAATATATCTTCACCCAGCCGGATTTGAATCTCAGGCAAAGACGGTGGGTTGAGTTGATCTCGGATTACGACTTAGGGATAGCTTACACCCCGGGGAAGGCCAATGTTATGGCTGATGCACTAAGTCGTAAATCTTATTGTAACAATTTGATGCTACAACAAGGTCAACCACATCTCTATGAGGAATTTCGGAAGTTGAATCTTCATATTGTTCCTCAAGGATTCCTTTCTACCCTGGTGGCGAAGCCTACTCTTAGGGATCAAATCATAGCCGCGTAGGCTTATGATAAGGGTATATCCCGGACCAAGGAGAATATTGCTAGCGGTAACGCTAGGGATTTCTCCATCAATGAGAACGGTGTTGTGTTCTTTTAGAACCGTTTAGTGGTTCCCAAGAGCAAACGTCTGCGGCAATTGATCCTTAAGGAGGCCCATGATTCTCCTCTCACCATTCATCCTGGTAGTACTAAGATGTATCAGGACCTACGCCAGAGGTTCTGGTGGACTAGGATGAAGAGAGAAATTGCTGAGTTCGTTGCTAACTACGACGTTTGTCATCGAGTTAAGGCAGAACATCAAAGGACTGCTGGCACCCTTCAACCTCTAGCTATTGCTGAATGGAAATGGGATAAAGTTAGCATGGATTTCATTACCGGATTTCCCAAGACCAAGAAAGGAAATAATGCTATCTTTGTGGTCACTGACCGTCTTTCCAAAGTGGCTCATTTTCTTCCCGTTCGTGAGAGTATAACAACTAGCCAGCTAGCAGAGTTATATATCTCTCGAATAGTGTCTCTTCATGGTGTACCCTTGGAGATTAACTCAGACCTTGGGAGTATCTTTACTTCTCGCTTCTGGGAAAGTTTTCAGAATGCCATGGGGACTCATTTATCTTTTAGCACTGCTTTCCATCCCCAATCAAGTGGTCAAGTAGAAAGAGTGAATCAAATCCTAGAAGATATGCTCCGAGCTTGTGTTATATCAGTCGGTATGAATTGGGAGAAGTGCCTTCCATTCGCCGAATTCGCTTATAACAATAGTTATCAATCAACTTGGGCAAAGCTCCTTTTGAAGTTCTCTATGGACGAAGATGTCGAACACCTCTTAATTGGTCAGAAACCGGAGAGAGGCAACTCTTTGGCCCGTATATGATCCAGGATGCAGAAGAGCAGGTTCGCATTATTCGTGAAAAGTTGAAAACAACCCAGTCTCGTCAAAAGAGCCAATATGATCGTCATCATAAAGTTGTGACCTTTGAAGTTGACGAGAAGGCTTACCTTCGGGTTACACCTTTGAAGGGTACCCATCGATTCGGTATCAAGGGCAAGTTGGCTCCTCGTTACATTGGTCCTTTTCGCATTCTTGCCAAACGAAGAGAAGTTGCCTACCAGTTGGAACTTCCTCCACATCTTTCCAAGGTTCATGATGTCTTCCACGTCTCGCAACTCAGGCGTTGCTTTTCGGATCCTATCCATGAAGTGGACCACGAAATGCTTGATCTCCAAGATAACCTTTCATACCGAGAATACCCCGTGCGTATTCTTGATCAAGCTGAGCGTACCACTCGACGTCGAAACCTCAAGTTTATTAAAGTTCAATGGTCAAATCATTCTGAAAAAGAGGCAACTTGGGAAAGAGAGGATCGTCTCCGACTTGAGTATCCTGCGTTATTCCCGACGACTTCTAAATCTCGGGACGAGATTCTTTTGAGTGGGGGTGAGTTGTCACATCCCTGACACCTTAATCAAGTTAGCTTTGTGCTCATGTCTTCTTTGCATTGCATCTAGGAAATTTTCAACAAGAACAAAGTAAGTGGTGAAGAAAAATTCAACAAACCCTAGCCACTTCTAAAATTAAAGGAAATTCCAAACTAGTTAAAATCAATGAACCCAAAATGGCGTCAAGAAAAGTTCAATCTTTCTGATAATTCATGGAAGTAAATAAGCAATGAAGAAAACCATTTTCTTGATACTTTAAGCATTTTAAATAAATGCAAAAAGCTACTAGTTTCAAGTTTAAAATTTGAAATCAGAAACTTTAAGCCTTCAAAAATATTGAAAACTCCAGGAATGGTTGGATATATTCCAACAAATATTCTGGTGTGTTTAAAATAGCTTTTACAAACTATTTGGAAGCTGAAATAAATAGTAAATCAATTAGTTAGCAGAACAGAAACAAAACAGGAAAAAATAGAGGAAGAAACTACCTGACGCTCACCTCAGCCCAGGCCCAGTAGCGTTGCCGTCTTCCTCCTCGCTAGTGGGAGCAGGAGGTGGCCGCCGAGTCGCCGCGCGCCTCCACGCAGGTCCCTGCCTGCCTGGCTGCCGCTTCGCGCTGGCAAGCACGAGGATAACCTCCCCGAGCACGTAGCTATCCATTCCCGTGCTCATTCTTCCCCCTCTCCTCTCGGTTCTTCCGATCCCCTCTGCCGCCATTGATAGGAGCTCGAGCTCGAGCTGGCCGTGCCCCTAGCCATAGGAACTTCCTCCCGAGTGTGCCGTTAGCTCCGCCTTGACGAGCTGGTCCTCCCTGCAGAAGCCGAAGCCTCCCCGAGCCCTGAAACGCCTACGGCACCATCGTCTTCAACCTTCGGCCGCCGGCGAGCTCTGCTCGATTCGTCGCCCTCAGTGCTTCCTCGAGCCGTCTAAGCCCTCCTCTGCACTCCTCGTGAGCTTGCGCATCTTTCCCCTAAGATCTCCCCGTCGATCCCCTCCTCCAGGCCTAGTTCCATCGGAGCCCGACGAGGACCGCCGCTGCAGCTCATCGCCGATAGCCCTCCGGTGAAGGGTTGGTCCATCTGAGGCCACCAGCAGCCTCAGAACATCACGTAGATGCTTTAGGAGCCCAGCCCCGCGCGTTTTGACCCTGTAATCGATGGCTTCGACGATGGCCGAACTTGGTCGCCGCCAAGCTCGTCGCCGGCGTTGATTCCGGCCACCCCACCCCTGGGGTTTGTCCCATCGTGCGCGCCGTCGAGTGGTCTTTCTCCTCGTGGCCTCTGCCGTGAGTTTGGTCGTCGGAGGCGAGTTTCCGATGCCCTCCACCGTACTGGTGGTCGCGGGAGGCTCCCCGCCGGCGAGGACGACCTCGCCGCCGGTGGATCTCACCTGGCCTGAGCCACTGACGTGTGGGGCCAGCCTCTGGATAATCGGGAATAGTAAAAATAAAACAAAATAATTTAATAAGTCACTTACATGTGGGTCCAGTGAGATTAATTAGCTAATTAAGATTAATTCTAATCTAAAACTGACCTGAGACGCTGACCAGTGGGTCCCCCTGTCAGGTTTGACCTGATCAGGTCAGTTGACCTGTTGATGTGAGGCTGACGCAATAAAGGGGTTTTCGAGTATAAAAATAATTCCAGAAATGTTTAAAACTTCAAAAATTCATAGAAATTAATCTGTAACTCCAATGAAAATAATTTATATATGAAAAAGTATCAGAAAAATTCAAGGAATGTGAATATGTCATTTTCAAACATGTTTGAAAATGTTACAGAACCCAAACATGTAGATTAATGAATAAGTTAATTCTTATAAATACTTTGTAGATGAAATTTGGCAAATATTTAAATTTCACTATAAATGACATGATCAAACACTGTCCTAATTACAAACCAGCAACCTAACATGTCATCGCATGCATGTTAAAAGCAAGTTGATCTGAGCATCAGGTCGAATCAATTAAAATGGTATTCGAGAATACCTCGTTTGAAATGATATTTGAATTTGATTCAAACCAACTTCAAACCTAATACGTGTTAGCCATAATAGTATATCACCTTGCATCCTCATGCCATGCTCATGCATCATCTTGATTGCATATGTTTGATATTGATTGTTGTCATTCCTTTCGGTAGGCTCCGCTCCCCCGGATTCCACCGAATATCCGTCTGACGGATATTGTCACTCCTGTGAGCAACAAGGCAAGCAACCATTTTGATCATCCGGATAAATCCCATGTTCTTGCTCCTGCACTTACTTATTGCATTAGGATCAAATGCTTCAACTGCTTTTGCCATGTTAGTTGAATCCACTTCCTTTGCATGACCTATCCTTGTCACAGTAAATAGCCGAACCTTGCAACCTAGCATACCTGGTAGTTTCTTGAGCCATGATGTGCCTTATCCTGCTATGCATGCTATGCTTAGAGTTGTGTATGGTCTGTCATCTGGGAGATGAACAGAATTGTGAGAATGTGTTCGGTAAGCAAAGGTTGTGTGTTGAACCTGATTTGGTAAAGGTACCGGTGAAAGGCTGTGTAGGAGTACATGGCGGGCTGTTTCATTGGAACCGTCCCTAGGAACCGAGTTCCGTGTATGTAATCCAAGACTAGATACTACCACACGTTGGGATACTTAATTGACCCTCTCGACTTATTAATCGCTTAGTACCCGGTCTAGGAGTTGCAAGTAGTTTCTGGTGTTTATAGTCATGCTGGAGGCCGTGCATAGTGCTGACCTGAGAGGTGGGCTATGATGCGGTAGGCAGTGGCACGGTGTACCAAGTGGCACCCGGATGGTGGGCTTGGGAACCCTGCGCACATCGTTTTAGGCCGTGGCGGAAACCTCGGCCGGACTTCCGTACGGGTTACCCTCACATAGGCGATAAACCTGGACTAGGTACTAGTGTGGTTAACGGTCGTGGCTGACTCCCTCGCTGGGCTTCCGCTTGAAGGTTGCCGAGGTGCATGACGTGCACATGGCGATAAGTGGCGAGAGCGTGTGTGACGAAGTACACCCCTGCAGGGTTATGATCTATTCGAATAGCCGCGTCCGCGGATATGGACTACTTGGAGACATATGTTGTTCATAGATAACTTAAATGGCTACTCATAAAATTGTCAAGATAATTGTAAGTGTCGTGGACGGCATTTCCGTATGGAGACGGAATGATTCCACGATGGAGTATTGTTGTGGTGTTAGTGGACTCGAGTGCGAGAAATCAAGTTGTCAAAATTATTTAAAAATGCAAGTTGTCTAGCCACGAGTCAAATGCTGGCTTTCCGCATGAAACCCCACAATACCTTATTGATACATTGCATGAGTAGATAGTTATCCTAAAGTCTTGCTGAGTACTTCCGTAATCATGTTTGCTTAATAAATGTTGCAGAGGTTGCTAATGACCCTAATGGAGGGTTCTTCATAGACATCGATGACGACGAGTAGCTGGTGTCCCAGCTACGATCTGGCCCTAGGTTGGGTCTGTAGTATAGTCAGGCCATGTGCCCTCTAGTTTCACCTGTCTGTACTCAGACCGTTTTAAACACTTCCGCTGGCTTGTAACTGAATGACTACTATTATGGCTCGTGAGACCTTACTGTGTAATATTATGTGTGAGGCTCTTGCGAGCCTCTTAAATAAAGCTTGTATGTTTATGGTTATGTTGTGATGCCATCGATGTATCTATACATATCGGTATGCCATGCGTACGTGTGTCGTACTTGATATGTATGGGGTTCGATTACCTAGCCGTGAACTTTAGTAGCACTCCTTACATGGAAATGCCCCTTTGTGATCCAACGAGCCATGGTAGCTCGCTACTGCTCCGGATACATTGGTTGACCGGCATGTGTCCTTCTTAGATGTTGTGTCTGTCCCCTTTGGGGAAATGTCACGTGATGTAATGGAGTCCTTGTAGCTTGCTACGACTCGTCTACACTCGCTGGTGACCGACACCTGCTTTGTTGGGTCATGTATGCCTGTCCTTGTGCGGTAGTGCCACTTTGGTTTATGACTAGATTTGTCGATCCGGGTTCTTTGACATTGGAATGCTAGCGACACAATTGCATACGTGAGTCAAAAGGCGCAAACGGTCCCGGCTAAGGTAAGGCTGCAGCCGTGGGGTTAACCGTGCGTGAGACTGCAAAGGAATGTGACGTGTTACAGGCTGGATTCCTATGGCTTAGGATCGGGGTCCCGACAACCATAAACGAGGAGTCCTATTACATATGTAGGTAACCTGCATAGGAGAAGTGCCTTTATCATTAAAACCTTACCATTTCTACATAGCCAAAGCAACCAAATAATGGCAAGCGCTCCCACCGTGAGAAGAGTTCTAAACGTGTGATCAGTCTGATGTAACCAGTTGCCAAATATATTAGCAACAGTACAAAGAGGATACAAGCGAGAAGCTATTTGGATGAGTCGCCATATAGAACGAGCCAATTTGCATTTGAAGAGTAAATGTTTTATTGTCTCGCCATGATGACAAAAGGCACATTGCGGACTTTGAAAAGGCATGGATGTCACCTAGAGGGGGGTGAATATGCGCTTTGAAATAATTATGGATTAGGCTTGAACAAATGTGGAATAAAACTATCGTTTAATTTGTCAAGCACAAAACCTAAAATAACTAGGCTCACCTATGTGCACCAACAACTTATGCTAAGCAAGATGAACAACTAAGTGATAGCAAGATATATAACAAGAAATAACATGGCTATCACAAAGTAAAGTGCATAAGTAAAGCGCTCGGGTAATAGATAACCGAGGCATGCAGAGACGACGATGTATCCCGAAGTTCACACCCTTGTGGATTCTAATCTTCGGTTGAAGGCACAATGCTTCCCAAGAACCCACTAGTACCACCCTTCTCATGCCCTCACATAATGCAAGATGTCGTGCTTCGACTAAGGAACCCTCGAGCGTGGTCACCGACCCCGTACAATTGGTAACCTTGGGGGCGGTCACCAAACCCGTACACTTTGGTAACCCTTGGGGTGGTCTCTGAAACCCTTACAAATTGCTCGGGCCGATCTCCACAACCTAATTGGAGACCCTGGAGTTTTCCCAGAGCTTTACACCATAATGATTGAGCTTCCAGACACCACCAACCGTCTAGGATGCCAAAGCACCCAAGAGGCACAAAGCTCTAGGATGCCCAAACACCCAAGAGAAGTAAGCTTCTCAAACTTCACTTCCACGTATCATCGTGGAGAACTCAAACCGATGCAACTAATGCAATGGTAGGAACACATGAAGTGGTCAAGTACCTCACTCCCAAATCCCACCACAAAAATAAAATCTATGGGGGAATATGAGAGTAAGAATAAGAAGTTCACAAAGAACTCCAAGATCAAGATCCAAGGGGTTCCCCTCACACAGAGGAGAAGGTGTTTGGTGGAAATGTAGATCTAGATCTCCTTCCTCTTTTCCCTCAAAAAGGAGCAAGAATCATTGGAGGAACTAAGAGTAAGCAAAGATCGAAGAAGGTCAACAATGTGGGAAGAACACGAACTTAAGAGATAAGATCCATTGGGGAAGAAGACCCACTTTTATAGGCCTCCTAAATCCAACTGTTGTGTGCAATGGGCGTGCACAAGCGGAACTACCGCTCAAGGCGGAAGATCCCAGAGTAAGTGCAACGGAGAAGCACCCTGAGGTGGTAGTGCCACCGGAGCGGTACTACTGCTCCCTTATTACCGCCTTACAACCACGAAGATGCAACAAGTCCAGAGGCGATAAAATAAGCAGAAGTGGAGCGATAGTGGGGGGCAGTACTACCGCTTGTAAACGGTACTATCACTTGTAAGAGGTACTAACGCTCGTACTACCGGTCCACTATCGTGCAAACCTGACACGAAAAGTCGAGACCCGAGAAGCAGCAGTAGTACGCATGATACTAGACTGTGAAAGTACCGCTTATACGAGGTAGGACGCATTAGTGCAACAAAGAAGCCCAAGCAAACAGATGGTTATAATAAAACTAGAACTGACATAACTTTCGCATACGAGCTCCGAATTGAGCAAACTCAATCTTGTTGGATACAGCCCGACAAGAGATATCCAACCACGAATTGAGCAAACACAAGCTTGTTATATTAAGAACAATCAATGGAGAATAAATGCTACTTGGATAAGGAAGATGACCTTCCCAAATACGATCCGGCAAAATCTTCAACACCGAAAACACAAATATGATGCATATGAAGTCCGCTTTCAATGAACTTGAGCTTATCACAATGAAGACCATAAGCTCATAGCGAAAAGCCAAACAAGAACCAAGAAAGATGATGATGCCAAGAATGCATTGGTTTGAACTCTCTACGAATGATATGATCAAGCTACTTGATACGTGTGATCTGCGTTGGATTTTATGTGAAGAAGAACGGGTGGTGCAACACAATATACGTAAGTATTTCTCTCATTAGGCCAACTCCACCGCGCAACCCCATCCTGTCCGTGCGTGTCCGTTTGGGGAAAAACGGACAAAACAGACGGCCCAGTGTGCAGGAGCAAACAGACGTTTGTCTGTTTTGTGTCCATTTTCGACCCATCCCCGACCCAACTTTGCGCCGATTTTGGGATGAAACGGACAACGTGCGAACGGGCGGGACGCGCGCGCTCGTACGCCCCAGACCCGCTGATGACCCACAAGTATAGGGGATCTATCGTAGTCCTTTCGATAAGTAAGAGTGTCAAACCCAACTAGGAGCAGAAGTATCTGACAAGTGGTTTTCACCAAGGTAATATCTGCAAGCACTGAAATTATCAATGACAAGTAGTTGTGTGGTGAGATGATTCGTAGCAAGAAACAAGTAACAAAAGTAGCAACGGTGCAGCAAAGTGGCCCAATCCATTTTGTAGCAAGGGACAAGCCTGGACAAAGTCTTATAGGAGGTAAAACACTCCCGAGGACACATGGGAATTTCTGTCAAGCTAGTTTTTATCATGTTCATATGATTCGCGTTAGTTACTTTATAGTTTGATATGTGGGTGGACCGGTGCTTGGGTACTGCCCTTACTTGGACAAGCATCCCACTTATGATTAACCCCTCTCGCAAGCATCCGCAACTATGAAAGAAGAATTAAGACAAAGTCTAACCATAGCATTAAACTAGTGGAACCAAATCAGCCCCTTACGAAACAACGCATAAACTAGGGTTTAAGCTTTTGTCACTCTAGCAACCCATCATCTACTTACTACTTCCCAATGCCTTCCTTTAGTCCCAAATAATGGTGAAGTGTTATGTAGTCGACGTTCACATAACACCACTTGAGGAAAAACAACATACAACACGTCAAAATATCGAACGAATACCAAATTCACATGACTACTATTAGCATGACCTATCCCATGTCCTCAGGAACAAAAGTAACTACTCACAAAGCATAATCATATTCATGACCAGAGAGGTAATGAGTAGCATCAAGGATCTAAACATAAACTCTTCCACCAAGTAATCCAACTAGCATCAACTACAAAGAGTAATTAACACTACTAGCAACCTTACAAGTACCAATCGGAGTCGCGAGACGGAGATTGGTTACAAGAGATGAACGAGGGTTTGGAGATGAGATGGTGCTGATGAAGATGTTGATGGTGATGAGTCCCCTCCGATGAGAGGAGTGTTGGTGATGACGATGGTGACGATTTCCCCCTCCGGGAGGGAAGTTTCTCCGGCAGGATCGTCCTGCCGGAGCTCTAGATTGGTTTTGCTCAAGTTCCGCCTCGTGGCGGCGGCGAATCCTCCCGAAAGCCTCCTTCTGATTTTTTCCAGACCGAAACCCTTCTTGTAGCAAAAGGGGGGAGCCAGGGGGCCAGCTGGGAGCCCACAAGCCCCCAGGCGCGGCCAGGGGGTGGCCACGCCTAGCAGGCTTGTGGCCCCCTGCTGGCGCCCCTCCGGCACTTTTTTGGCCCAGTATTTTTTAAAAATCCCAAAAAAAATCCACGTTGATTTTCACGGCTTTTGGAGTTGCGTAGAATAGGCATCTCAAACTTGCTCCTTTTTCAGGCCAGAATTCCAGCTGTCGGCATTCTCCCTCTTCATGTAAACCTTGCAAAATAAGAGAGAAAAGGCATAAGTATTGTACCATGAAGTGAAATAACAGCCCAAAAAGCGATAAATATCAACATGAAAGCATGATGCAAAATGGACGTATCAACTCCCCCAAGCTTACACCTCGCCTGTCCTCAAGCGAAAGCCGAGATCAATAAACATGCCCACATGTTTAGGGAGAGAGGTGTTGATAAAACAAGATACGAACATGCAGGCATCATGATCATGATCAGAACAGCAATACCAACATATAATTTCTCATGCTAAAGTGACAATTCCTTCACAAAGTAAAGTATGGATCAACAACCTTACCGAGAATTAACAACCGATAGCCTTTAGTCATTGAAGCAATTGCAATTTATCACAACATTGGAAAGAGTCAAATAAGAGCTTGTAAAGCAAATCCACATACTCAATCATCCTTTCGTTCTCTACAATTGCTACAACTCACGTGATACTCATGAGATCAAAGTTTCAGCTGGACACAGAGAAAGATAGGGGCTTATAGTTTTGCCTCTCAACCATTTACCTCAAGGGTAATGTCAACAATAATAATTCATGAATACTTACTTCCAAGTTGACATATGAATATATATCTTTCCGAAGCATATGACGTTAGCCAAGATAAAGGCGAAATAAGGAATTGGTGAAGATCGCCATGATTTTTTCAGGGGCAAAAAGTAAAGGTACAAGATAGGACCTTCGCACAGGGAAGCACAAGTTGTCATGCACTTTTGAGGTTTGGATGCGTGTCCTCTTAGTGCAGAGGAACGTCACTTTATATTGCCTCCTGTGATAAAGAACTTTATTATGTAGTCTGTCGCTTTTATGCCTTCCTCATCACAGGTTTGTACAAAGCTTATTTTCCACACACTAATAGATCATACATATTAGGGAGAAATTTTTATTGCTTGCACCGATGACAACTTACTTGAAGGATCTTATTCAATCCATAGGTAGGTATGGTGGACTCTCGTGGCAAAACTGGGTTGAAGGTTTATGGATGCATAAGTAGTATCTCTACTTGGTTCGGGAGTTTTGGTTAGTATGAGGTGGAAGCAATCATCACATCCTAAGGGACCTTAATCATATAACATTATTCGGAACCAAGCAAACACAATTCATTATGTTGTCTTCCTTGTCCAACATCTACTTCTAAGCATGCAATATTTTAGTGAGTGTTCACAATCATAGATGGTGTCAAATATGATATATTTATGTGTGAACCTCTCCTTCTTTATCGCTTCCTATTAATTGCAACAATGACCAAGGTCTACGTTTGTCTACCCTCAACAAGTTTCAATCATCATTCTTTTTATATGTGAAGCCATCACTTCCCATAAGATCATTACATGATCTTTCATGCTTTTGTTCTTTTCTCAATATTTTGATCATGGCAAGAGGCAAGGCCCTTAACTAAGACACTCTTTATTATATGGCGCATGAGCTCAAATACATCGGGGGTGACACAAAGAAAAACTCAAGCCTAAAACACTAAGACCTTTATTCTACTAGAGAAAGAGAAAACTGAAAACGAACAAACTAAAACAAAGGTAAAGGCAAAAGATGTGATGGTGATACGATACCGGGGCAACTCCCCCAAGCTTGGCGCAAGCCAAGGGGATTGCCCATACCCATGTTTAGTTGTCTTCCTTTGGAGGTGATGGTGGTGGAGTTGTTTTGTCCTTTGATTCCAAGAGGGCCATTAATCTTTGATTTATACCTTGGAGATCTGTGATATGTTTTCCAGCAAAACAACTTCACGAGTGAGACAAGTATTGCGAGCACGAGTTGTTTCAAAAAACCTCAAAAGTTCAATCAAGGATGGAGACAGTAGGTGGAGGTAGGGTTGGAGGAAATCCACTTCTTCAACTTCTTCCTTGTTGAACACAGATTGTACTTCGTCCCACACCTGATTCCTCTCCTTAGTTCTGCCCTTGGCTTCCGTGACTTCCACTCTTTTCAGATCAGCATCTACTTCTTAATAGACTTGAGGGAAATTGTTCTACCCGACAGATTCCTGAGACGACATCCTTGCTCTAAATCTACGACAGAAAACAGGCTCGAAACGAAAACAGAGGAAATTTGCATGATACGAGGGTCAGACCTTACGGGAGAATATATAATTATTTTTTTCAGAACCAAAGGAGTACTCCGCAAGAAAACGGAGTCCGGGAGGCGCACGAGGTGGCCACAAGCCCTCACGGCGCGGCCGGGGGGTAGGCCCGCGCCGTGCAGGCTTGTTGCCTCCTCGCGCACTTTCCGGACTACTTCCGATTTTTGTATTTTTTCAAATATTCCAAAATGGAGAAAGTTTCCTACTGGAAAAGTTTTGGACTCTGTTTTCTTACCGAATCACATACCTCTTCGTTTTCGGAGTGTGCAACAGGCTGATAAATATCCCTTAGGTATTCCTCCGGAGTTATGGTATTGATGATATTGCTTTCAACATTTATGGGAGTACCTGAGATATAATGCTTGATTCTCCGCCCATTTACATCTCGCGGATAATTACCTTCCGTGTTGTTGATCTTGATATCACTGGAATGATATACTTCCTCAACAACATAGGGACCTTCCCATTTAGAGAGAAGCTTGCCTGCAAAGAATCTTAAACGAGAGTTATATAGGAAGACATAATCTCCTACATTGAACTCACGCTTTTGTATCCTATTGTCATGCCACCTCTTAACCTTCTCTTTGAACAACTTGGCATTCTCATATGCCTGAGTTCTCCACTCATCAAGCGAGCTAATGTCAAATAACCTCTTCTCACCGGCAAGTTTGAAATCAAAGTTGAGCTCTTTGATTGCCCAATAAGCTTTATGCTCTAGCTCAAGAGGTAAATGACATGCTTTACTGTACACCATTTTGTACGGAGACATGCCCATGGGATTCTTATAGGCAGTTCTATAAGCCCACAGTGCATCATCGAGCTTCTTAGACCAATTCTTTCTAGACTTGTTGACAGTCTTTTGCAGAATTAGTTTAATCTCTCTGTTGCTTAGCTCTACTTGACCAGTGGACTGAGGGTGATAGGGAGATGCAATTCTATGGTTGACATCGTACTTAACAAGCGTTTTACGGAAAGAATCATGAATGAAGTGTGAACCACCGTCGGTCATTAGATATCTAGGGACTCCAAATCTAGGGAAGATAACTTCTTTCAGTATCCTGATAGAGGTGTTGTGATCATCACTACTAGTGGGGATAGCTTCTACCCACTTAATGACGTAATCAACAGCAACTAGGATATGAGTATACCCGTTGGATTTTGGAAAAGGTCCCATATAATCAAAGCCCCAAACATCAAATGGTTCAATGACAAGTGAATAGTTCATAGGCATTTCCTGACGTTTGCTAATATTACCTATTCTTTGACATTCGTCACAAGACAAGACAAACTTACGGGGCATCCTTGAAGAGAGTGGGCCAATAGAAACCTGATTGCAATACCTTGTGTGCAGTTCTATCTCCCGCATGGTGTCCTCCGTAGGCCCCGGAGTGACACTTCTGTAGGATCTGTCCCTGTTCATGTTCAGGTACACAACGTATAATAACACCATCTACTCCTTCCTTATGAAGGCGAGGATCATCCCAAAAGTAGTGTCTCAAGTCAAATATGAATTTCTTCTTTTGCTGGTACGTGAAACTAGGTGGTATATATTTGGCAACGATATAGTTTGCATAATCAGCATACCACGATGCACTATGTGAAGCATTGATGTCATTCAATTGCTCATCGGGAAAGCTATCATCAATAGGTTGTGGGTCATCAAGAATGTTCTCCAACCTAGACAAGTTATCTGCTACTGGGTTGTCAGCACCCTTTCTGTCGACAACGTGCAAATCAAATTCTTGTAGCAAGAGAACCCATATGATAAGTCTAGGTTTAGCGTCCTTCTTCTCCATGAGGTACTTAATAGCAGCATGATCAGTGTGAATAGTGACTTTGGGATCAACTATGTATGAACTTTTCACATGCAAACACGACTGCTAAAAACTCCTTTTCCGTAGTAGCATAATTTCTTTGGGCACTGTCTAGAGTTTTACTAGCATAGTGAATAACATTCAACTTCTTATCAACTCTTTGCCCTAGAACAGCACCAACAACATAATCACTAGCATCACACATGATTTCAAAAGGTAAGTTCCAATCAGGTGGTTGAACAATAGGTGCAGTTATCAAAGCCCTCTTAAGTATTTCAAAGGCTTCATCACAATCATCGTCAAAGACAAAAGGAATATCCTTTTTCAAGAGATTGGTAAGAGGCCTAGAAATCTTAGAGAAGTCTTTAATGAACCTTATATAGAAACCAGCATGACCAATGAAACTTTTTATACCTTTGATATCTGTGGGTATGGCATTTTCTCGATTGCATCAACCTTAGCCTTATCGACTTCAATACCTCTTTCAGAAATTTTATGTCCTAAGACGATGCCTTCATTCACCATAAAGTGGCACTTCTCCCAATTCAAGACAAGATTGGTGTCTTTACATCTCTGTAAGACTCGATCAAGGTTGCTGAGGCAATCATCAAAGGAAGACCCGTAAACGGAAAAGTCATCCATGAAAATCTCGACAATCTTTTCACAAAAGTCAGAGAATATAGCCATCATACATCTTCGATAGGTGGCACGTGCATTACATAAGCCAAAAGGCATACGTCTATAAGCAAAGGTACCGAAAGGGCAGGTGAAAGTGGTTTCTCCTGATCAGATTGTGCAACTCGTATTTGGGAGAAACTAGAATAACCGTCTAGAAAGCAAAAGTGTGTGTGTTTAGACAGCCTTTCTAGCATTTGGTCGATAAAAGGCAGGGGTTAATGATCTTTCCTAGTGGCTTTATTCAGTTTCCTGAAATCGATCACCATCCTATAGCCAGTAATAATCCTCTGTGGGATTAATTCATCCTTATCATTAGGGACAACAGTAATGCCTCCCTTCTTAGGAACGCAATGCACCGGACTCACCCAATCGCTATGAGCAACAGGATAGATAATACCCGCTTCGAGGAGCTTTAGTATTTCTTTTCTTACTACTTCTTTCATCTTAGGATTTAATTTCCTTTGATGATCAGCAACTGGTTTGAAGTCAGGACCAGTTTTGATCTTGTGCTGGCATAGAGTGGGACTAATGCCCTTAAGATCATCAAGAGTATATCCAATAGGAGCACGATGCTTCCTTAGAGTTTTTAGTAACTTCTTTTCTTCATGCTCTGAGAGGCTAGCACTAATTATGACATGATATATCTCTTTTTCATCAAGATAAGCATACTTAAGAGTATCTGACAACTGTTTAAGCTCGAACACAGGATCACCCTTTGGTGGGGGTGGATCCCCAAGCAGTTCAAGATGCCAATTATTCTTAAGGATAGGATATTGTTCTAAGACAACTCTATATATCTCATCCCTTTCATCATATGCATATCATTTTCATGCTCAAGCAAGTATTCCTCTAAGGGATCAGTAGGAGGCACTGCAATAGAAGCTAAGACAATAGTTTCATCCTTACTAGGCAACTCTTTTTCATGAGGTTATCTACCAAACTTGGAGAAATTGAACTCATGTGACACACCTTCAAAGCCAACAGTGACAGTTTGCTTCTCACAGTCAATATGAGCATTGATAGTATTGAGAAAAGGTCTACCAAATATGATGGGACAAAAGCTATCTTTGATGGTAGAAAGAATGAGGAAATCAGCAGGATACTTCGTTTTACCACACCAGACTTCAACATCCCTAACAATTCCCACATGGCAGATAGTATCTCTATTGGCAAGCTGAATAGTGACATCAATAGGCTCTATCTCAACAGGTGCAATCTCGTCTTTGATTTCATCATATAAGGATTGAGGTATTGCACTAACACTAGCACCCACGTCACATAAACCATGATAACAATGATCTCCTATCTTAATAGAAATAACAGGCGTGCCAACAACAGGCCTATGTTTGTCTCTAGTGTGTGGTCTAGCAATTCTAGCAGCATCTTCACAGAAGTGAATATCATGGCCATCAACATTGTCGGACAAGAGATCTTTGATAATAGCAATGCTAGGTTCAACTCTAATTTGCTCAGGGGGTGTAGGTGTTCTAATGTAGCCTCTACGTATCACAGTTGAAACTTTAGAATGATCCTTTATCCTAACAGGGAAAGGTAGTTTCTCAATGTACGCACTGGGAACAACATGATCATTATAGGCAATGACTCTCTCTTCAACTAAAGTGGGTTTAACTACATTGACTTCTAAGGGAGGATGATGTTTAAACAACTTCTCTTTGGGGAGATCAATATGAGCAGCAACGGATTCACACAATGAAGCTACTATCTCTGAGTCAAGTCCATACTTAGCGCTAAAGTCAAAAAAAGTATTTGTCTCAACAAAGGATTTAACGCAATCAAAAGTGAAATTCATACCTGACTCCTTACCTTCTTCAAGCTCCCAATCTTCAGAGTTGCGTTTAATTCTCTCCAATAAATTCCATTTGAAGTCAATATCTCTCTTCATAAAACAACCGGTACAAGAAGTGTCAAGCATGGTGCGATCATCATGAGAAAGCCGAGCATAGAAGTTCTGAATGATAATTTCTCTCGAGAGCTCATGATTGGGGCATGAATATAGCATTGATTTAAGCCTCCCCCAAGCTTCAGCGATGCTTTCTCTGTCATGAGGCCAAAAGTAATAAATATAATTCCGATCACGATGTACTAAATGCATAGGATAAAACTTTTGATGAAATTTCAGTTTCAACCGATTGTAGTCCCATGATCCAGTATCATCACATAGCCTATACCATGTCAACGCCTTATCCTTCAAAGATAAAGGAAAGACCTTCTTCTTGACCTCATCCTCGGGCAAACCTGCAAGCTTAAATAAACCACAAACTTCATCTAAATAGATTAGATGCAAGTCTGGATGTGATGTTCCATCTCCTGTAAAAGGATTAGCCAGCAGTTTCTCAAACATACTCGAAGGAAATTCAAAGCAAATATTTTCAGTAGGTGCAGCAGGTTGAGGAGCAACTCTTTGTGCTTCCGTTCAAGGTGAAGATACCCCGAACAATCCCCTCAAAGGATTAGTATCCATAGTGAATGTTTCCTTACCAAGTTCCACTTACCAAAGGCGCTTCACTCCCCGGCAACGGCGCTAGAAAAGAGTCTTGATGACCCACAAGTATAGGGGATCAATCGTAGTCCTTTCGATAAGTAAGAGTGTCGAACCCAACGAGGAGGAGAAGGATCTGACAAGTGGTTTTCAGCAAGGAAATATCTGCAGGCACTGAAATTGTCGGTAACAACATACAACACATCAAAATATCGAACAAATACCAAATTCACATGACTACTATTAGCATGACCTATCCCATGTCCTCAGGAACAAAAGTAACTACCCACAAAGCATAATCATATTCATGACCAGAGAGGTAATGAGTAGCATCAAGGATCTGAACATAAACTCTTCCACCAAGTAATCCAACTAGCATCAACTACAAATAGTAATTAACACTACTAGCAACCTTACAAGTACCAATCGGAGTCGCGAGACGGAGATTGGTTATAAGAGATGAACTAGGGTTTGGAGATGAGATGGTGATGATGAAGATGTTGATGGTGATGAGTCCCCTCCGATGAGAGGAGTGTTGGTGATGACGATGCCGACGATTTCCCCCTCGGGGGGGGGCAGTTTCTCCGACAGGATCGTCCTGTCGGAGCTCTAGATTGGTTCTGCTCAAGTTCCGCCTCGTGACGGCAGCGAATCCTCCCGAAAGCCTCCTTGTGATTTTTTCCAGACCGAAACCCTTCTTCTAGCAAAAGGGGGGAGCCAGGGGGCCAGCTGGGAGCCCACAAGCCCCCTAGGCGCGCCAGGGGGGGTGGCCGCGCCTAGCAGGCTTGTGGCCCCCTGCTGGCGCCTCTCCGACAATTTTTCGGCCCAGTATTTTTTATAAATCCCAAAAAAAATCCACGTTGTTTTTCACAGATTTTGGAGTTGCGTAGAATAGGCATCTCAAACTTGCTCCTTTTTCAGGCCAGAATTCCAGCTGCCGGCATTCTCCCTCTTCATGTAAATCTTGCAAAATAAGAGAGAAAAGGCATAAGTATTGTACCGTGAAGTGAAATAACAGCCCAAAAAGCGATAAATATCAACATGAAAGCATGATGCAAAATGGACGTATCACCCGCGAGTCGATGGCACAAGGTAAAACCCACCCACGCCCCTTTTGGCGCCATTTCCCACCAAACCCTCCCACTTCCCAGCATCTCCCTCTCTCTCCCCCGTCCACGGCCGACGCCCACCCGAATTCTGGCGGTCCGGCCGTCGACCAGCCGGGAATGGCCAAGAAGAAGAAGGCCAAGGCGCCAAGGAAGTCGCGGGCTGAGTGCACTCCGGAGGAGATCGCCAAGTTGGATGCGAAACCGGTGAAGAGGAGGAACTAGAGGGCGGCCGAGAAGGACAACGCCGCCGCGCGCGATGCGATGGAGGCCACACGACGCAAGATCGAGGTCGAGGAGAAGGAGGCCGTCATCAACAAAACGCATGCCCTCCTCATGCTTGACATTTGTCGTCCGTCCGGTTTCTCTGTAGCGGCCGTCGGCCCGGCGAGCACAGGCTCGTAGGTCGCCCGGTCTCTGCACTGCCAGTCGCGGACCACGGCTGTGTCGCCCGGCTACCCCCACCATGGCACGATGCCCACACCCGTTTCTCGGGGTCGCCGAACGTGAGCGTGATCGCGCCTTCCACCCCACGCCCCTCGGCCTGCATCGACCTCAATGTCGCACCTGGGTCCAGCAGCGATGGCCGGGCATCCGTCGAGATGCAAAGAAAGCAACCACGACCGTCGTTTTGCGGGCACCATGTCGTCCCCCCCCCCCCCCCCCCCCCCCCCGCGTCCTGTTCAACGAAATGCCAACGGCACCGGTCGATAACAACTACGACCAGTTCATGGAGGACGTGATCTACAACGGTGGGCATGTCCCTGCCTACGATCCCGATGAGACCCAAAGTCAGGATGACCGCGCCTAGTTCGTTGCCGATGAAGAGGCCGACGACCGTGCTGACTACGACCATGGTGACTCGTGGCATGGAGACGACGACATCTATTGCGAAGGTGATGGTGATGAAGATGAAGTCAATGACATTGATATTAGTGGTGAGCCATTGTTCATCGACGAGCTCACCCAAAGAGCGGAAGCACAAAAGAAGAAGAAGAGCATTTGCACGGGTTCATACACCCAAGATGAGGACAAGCTGATTTGAAACTCTGGGATGGAGATTAGCCAAGATCCGAGGATGGGAGCGCAACAAAAGGGCCTAGTTTTTGGACGAGAGTCCACAAAACTTTCCATGAAAGGAAGATGTTTGAGCCCTATCAAATCACAAGCGATCGTGGCATCACCTCGATTCAAAAGAGGTGGTTGTTCATCCAACAAGAGTGCAACAAGTATTGTGCCGCATTGGAGAGCATTGAAGCACGACCCGTGAGTGGCCTCGGCATTGGGGACATGGTATGCTCTCCTCATCCTAGTCCTTTCCTTCCTTCGGGCTTGTATATGTTTGCATGTCCAAATCTTTGTTGATCATGTGGTGTAGGCATTTCAATCTTTGGAAGCATTCAAGGCGTGGCACAACGACAAGCCATTCACGCTTACGCATTGTTGGATGATCATCAACGATTGCCCTAAGTTCAAGGATCAATATCGTGATCTTCAAAGGAAGAGAGGCAAGAAGACGGCCAAGTTCTCCGGAGGTGGAGATGGCGAGGCGTTGAAGAGGCCGAGGGGCAAGACCAACTCCAAGGTGGACGACATACGTGATGCCGCATCCATGGCCTTGCATGAGACTTTGCATGGCATGATGTCTCAAAAGGACTTGAGGGATGAGAAGAAGCGGCAAAGCAAGGATGAGCAAATGAAGCAATACCTGTAGCCGCAAAGGAAGAAGCTAGAGATGGAGGAGGTGTCCAAGAAGAGGAAGATCGACCTGGAGGAGGCGGCCCGGCCAAGGCAGCTCAACATCGAGGCCGCCAATGTCGAGGCCAGGAAGAGGCAGCTCGACATCGTGGCCACCAATGCCGCAACCAAAGCGAAGGAGGTGGCCCTTGCGATCATGAGCGTGGACTTGACGAAGTTGAGCGAGAAGACGAGGAGCTAGTTCGAGGCCAGGCAGAAGGAGATGTTCGACGCCGACGGCCTGAACTAGGTCGTCTGATCGGACGTGGCCGTTCTTTTTTGGAGGTTGGCATGGGTGCCGCCCGCTGGGCCGCTGGCTATGTGCCGGCGAGAAACAGATTCATTTTGGAGGCTGGCTGTGTTGCTTGCCGCTGGCTGTGTTGCCGATGAACAAAACTATTCATTTTGGAGGCTGGCTGTGTTGTCGGCCGCTAGCTTTGTTGCTGGCGAGGACGTGTTGGCCGCTGGCTGTGTTGCCGGCGTGAACTGGCCACATGCATCTAAATCATTGTTCTTTTTGGTGGCGGAAAAGATAGGGCAAACTGATGCGGCCGCGCATTGGGTGCGCGACAAGCGCATCCCAGGACAGGGCCGGACACGACCCCATCTCCCCACCCAAACGGACAGAATCAGGGCAAAACGAATGTCCGTTTGGGGTCGCGCGGTGGAGTTGGCCTTAGAGAACCAAGGTTTATAGAACCAATAGGAGTAACAACCAACCCCCGTCTTCAGCAACTTCACACAAAATAAACAAACACTTGCACCCAACGCGGGCAAGAGGGTTGTTAATCCCCTTGTCTCCTTATTTTCAAAAAAGTAAGTAGTGTGGTTGAAAGTTGTAAAGTGAAAAGTAAATAAAAAGTAATTAAAGGCAGCGAGGAAATTGTAACATTTGTAAATTTATAAGTGAATAAAACCGCGAGGGGCATAGTGTTTCGTAGTGGCGCCTCTCATGAAAGAAAGCATATGGTGGGTAGACAAATTACTATTGGGCAATTGATAGAAAAGCGGATAGTTATGCGATATTCATGGCAACGATCATGTGTATATAGGCATCACATCCATAAGCAAATAAGCCAACTCCTGCATGCACCTATTACTATTACTCCATCCATAGACCGCTATCCAACATGCATCTAGAGTATTAAGTAAAATGGAGTAATGCTTGGAGAACAATGACATGATATAGACAAAGAGAACTCAATTCATATGAACTAACGTCATCGTTTTATCCTTAATGGCAACAATACAAAGATGTATCTTGTCCCCCACTATGTCACTGGGATATAGAAATCCGTCAGATTGAACCCACTAAAATGCACCTCTCTCACTAAAGGAAGATCAATCTACTTGGCTAAAGCAAATCAATAGATAGGAGAGATTTACGAAGCTATGATGATCATGCACATAAGAATCATATATAGAATTCAGAGAAGACTCAAATATTTATCATGAATAATCTCAGCATAAACCCACAATTCATCAGATCCCAACAATACATCGCACGAATGAGTTGCATCGGATAGATCAAAGCAAAGGTGTCATGATCATTGTATTGAAGATCAAGAGAGAGAGAGAGATAGGCATCTAGGTACTAACTACGAACTCGTAGGTCTGTGGTGAACTACTCACACGTCACCATGGGAGCAGTGAGGTTGATGTAGAGGTCCTTCGTGATTGACTCCCCCTCCGCAGGGTACCGGAAAAGCGCTCCATATGGCCTCATCACGGGAAAAAGACTTGCGGTGGTGGAAAAGTATTTCGGGATGCTCCCTAGGGTTTTTGGGATTAATGTGAATTTATAGGTCGAAGAGGTACACTAGGAGGCAGCCGAGGGGAGCACGAGGCAACAGGGTGCAACCACCCCCTCGGCGCGCCCTGTTGTATGGTGCTCCTCTCGTGAGGCTTCAATCCTCCTCGAAAAGCATCCAGGTCTTTTTTTTCCTAGAAAAAAATCATCAAAAAGTTTCGTGGCAATTGGACTTCGTTCGTTACCGTAAACCTGAAAAGATAGAAACACGCTTAAAACAACAAATGGCACTAGGTACTGGGTCAATAGGTTAGTGCTCAAAATAATATAAATTGATGTATAATTACCAAAAAAATCCTAGAATGATAATATAATAGCATGGAACAATACAATATTATAGATACGTAGGAGACGTATCACTACTCACTTGAGAGCCCCCTTAATAGTACGACAATCGAACCTATAACCCGGCCTCCCAACTAACACCATGGGACCAGAAAAAAATAAATCATATCAAAAGCAAACCTTTGCATTGCGCATAATCCACTTGAGCTAGATGATGAAAATGTTGATCTCCTCAAGTTGGACAACCTTTTTTGATTGCGCCGCCTCGATGAAGACTAGTAGATTGCTACCCATACTCCACTATGGGTGAACCTTTCTTTGGCACATATTCACATATCCATTATCTCCATAATGGACGACAAGCTTGAAGCATGTGATCTCTTCGTGATGTTTCACTTGAACCTGCACGCCGCAACCTTGATGACGATCACCACTTGATGTCATCCTCCATGGGATATCTGAGATCTTCCTTTGGATGCATGCCCATGGAAACATACCTAACCCCAAAAAGAACTACCACACAAATAGATCATGGATTAGTACACAAAGCGTAGTGGACAATGCTTACCATATCATAAGATCACTTGATCCGACATGGTACATCTTCTACGCTTTGTGTGTTGATCAAGTTGAATCCACTCTTTGTACTTATTTATTGATCAACTTGTCTCTTATATTCTCTTCATAAATATGATGTTTTGAAGGTAAACAAGAATGTTCACACAATCTTATTCTTCAAGACATGCTTGTAATAAGCTCAACTCTCACATGACACATCTTTGGATATATCCTTGAATACCATCTTAGTCACCGTATAAACTCCTTGAAGCCAACAAATTGACTTCAAGAAGTGCCTACAGCCAGATCTTTTGAATATAACTCAAGGAAACCATTAGTCTATAGGGATTGTCATCAATTACCAAAACCAAACATGAGGCCACAATGTTCTAACAGACTTCCATGCCAATTCTACTTAATAAGGTTATATTTAGTAAGAATAACTCTATAACGAAGATACCACGCAAATATTTTATTCCTAAGATGTATCTTCATTTTCCATATGTTTTTTATTATCCACTCGCACATCGGACTGGATTAATGCTCTATGCATAGACTCCACTGAAAATTGTCCATTCCCATGTAGGTTCCATCAAAATATATCGGCCCATGTGACAATTGCACCGTGGACAACCATTGGAGGAGGATGTTCCACATTTGGAGTCCAGGTCAAAATAAGTCCTTTCTGAACGTCATATTTGGCAAAAATGATTCCAATACTGTGGCGATAGTATCACCCTTGCGATGCACAATGTTGTATAGAGCCGGATCTTGTTCCCGGAGAGTGGTATTTACTAGCCACTTATCCTCCGAGAATCTAATTTTCGAGCCGTCCTTAACCGAGAAGGACCCATAGTTGAAGAAAAATTTCTTCGTACCCATTAACCCCGCTCAAAGGTGAGAATACCCAGGCTTACACTATACTTGGAATACTGTCTTGGAGCCCACATGTTTTTTCTTAAGGGTTTTTCATACACCGTTTTCTATCAGTAATTTAAACAACCATTTACCGAGGAGGGCCCTATTCTTAATCTCAAGGTCATGAATGTCCAACCCACCTTAGTACTTGGGACGACAAGCCACACTCCATTTAACTAGTTGATATTTCTTTCTGTCGCTCTCTCCTTGCCAGAAAAATCTTGATCAAAAATAACAAATCTATGTAAAACTTGTTTCGACAATTGGAATAAGGGAATCTTATACAGTGCCATATTACTTAGTACCGAATTTATGAGGACCAATCTTCACATATGGTATACGAATAATCCGCACATATGAGAACGATTTGTGAGGTCCGGTTGGATAGTTGTTTTCTTTCTCTCTTCTGTTTAGGATTGTCCGGGCCGCAGATAAATGGTGACCTACTGATGGATTAAAGATGAATAAATATGACCCTTTTCTGAAACTTTAGCAGAAATAAACTCGATCCAAAAAAATCCACAAAATGACCCATTTGAAGGCTTGGGGGGCCATGCTAGATAGCATGATGCCTTGGGCCGAGGCGTCATGCTATAGAGCATGATGCTATTTTTTTAAATAATACATTTTTTATTAAATTGAAAAATATTGTGCAGGTTCAGAAAATTCAAAAATAACACACCTTTGCCCTAGCCGAAGTTGACTGGATCCACTCGGCTTTGCCGAAGCCGATTAGTGTCTGTCGGCCTTGGCTAGGCCGATAGGCCTCTCGGCTTTCTAAGATCCCTCTAGTCGTCTTAACAATTGTCATTTCAGACTAATCGGCTTAGCCGTGACCATTTAGTACTGATTGACTAACTAGTGACCAATTAGTATTAATTGGTGTTGGCAAAGGCGATAGGTGCATGCATCCATATTTTTTTACGTAACTAAGATTTTCTGACGACGTCTCATACATAATTATATATTAATTTGTCCCATACATAGAATAGACATGTGTCTCATAAATAATTGTATAGTTATGTTCTATTATTAGATAGAAGCGTCATTGACGGCGTGTGCAAGACGTACTCCATCCCCACCTATGGGGTGGTTTAATGTTATAAGGAGGAATCTACATATACTAACAAAGCAACTATAAATATTCACACATATTATCCTAAGCTACCACAACAACTAAATATTTGACATCTAGATATACTAGCAAGGCAACTATAAATATTCACAGAACTAAATATTACGGGAATAGACGTTAAATCTGCGAAAAACTACGAACAACGGGGAAAAACGACAAACACCGATGGAAGAATGACAAACGCAAGAGCCCGCACCACCACCACCTCCTCCACCTCCACCTCCGCCACCAACACCTCCACCTCCACCTACACCACCAACACCTCCACCAAAATGGTTACCATAACCATCACGAGCTACCCCATCAAGAGATCGAGGGTTCCCTTGTCTCCCATAACCCTCTAGAATGAAACTATAGTGGAAAATGGGAAAAAAATCGGTTCAAATATCCTAGAATTTTTAAGGCATTTTTCTGTAAAGAGAGAAGGAACGAGGGGAAAGGACGAAGAGAGAAGGAAAATAGGAGAAATAAGGGGGCGCGGTGCGTCCCGTGGCTAGGTGGGCCTACTATCGGTCGAGCCGTGGCCGACTGCTCGGTCGGCTCTTGGGCGGCCGACTGAAAGGAGCCGAAGCCGAGTGACGTGGTCGGGCGAGTCGTCGGCTCCCACGTGGCCGAGTGGCCACTTATCGGTCACCACGTGGCCGATAAGTTCCAGTCGGCTTCGGTTAAGCCGAGTAGATCCATTCGGTCACCACGCGACCGACACTGTGTTATTTTTGATTTTTTTTAATCTCCACAATATTTTTCAAATTTAGTAAAAAAATATATCATTTAAAAATATTTAGCGAGCATGATACCCTGGCCCGGGGCGTCATAGGAGCGCAATGTATCATGCTGTCTAGCATGGCGCGCAAAAACGGGTCATTTTTTTTTAAATCAGGTTTATTTTGTCTCAAGATTTGAAAAGATAATGAGATATGTCAATTTTCACGGAGAAGAAAAGCAAGCGAGTAGGGGTGAGAGCACAGTTGCAGCCAAACCACACTGTACTGCTCCTACTCCTCCCTATCAACGCTTTATAGTAGGATAATTTTTTTGTTTTAACCTTTTACTCTAACAAATTTTAAAACTGATCTTACTATCAAGAAAAATCGAATCCGGCCTCTTTTGGTGACGCCAACATCCTTGATGTCTCGTTTGCATGGAAGACGTCAAGGCCGGCGTCTGGTCCTGGACCAGACGTCAAGGACCCCGTCGTCTGGTACCAAACGCTAGGGACCTTGATGTCCGGTCCCAGCAGATCATACAAATGTTTTTTTTAATTATGTGCCACGTCATCCAGACGCTGAGGTCCTTGGCGTGTGCTACCAGACGCCAGTGTCCTTGACGTTTGGTCCAGGACCAGACGCTGGGGCCGTGGCTTCTGGTACCAAGCCACGTCAGAGACTCAGCGGGTCAGCTGGTCATGCCGGCCCGTATGTGACGCCAGGCACCTTGACGTCTCCCATGCAACCCAGACGCCAGGATGTTGGCGTCACAAAAAAATCAGATTCAAACTTTTTTTAAGGTAAGGTTAATTCTAGAATTTGTTAGGGTAAAAGACCAAAACAAAAAAATTATCCTCTATACTATACGTGCGTCACTTTCCCATGCATAGAAATCAGAGAGTGAGACACAGAGATGTTGTGAGTGGTGGCTTCTGTAATACAGCAACCAGCACGCGTTGGAGTGGATGTCAGAGAAACGGAGGCAACCCAACAATTTTAACAGCTCTGCCCTGTACTGCTGTACAACTATATTATGCTCCTCTGTCTGTACGCGTATAAATACAACCTAGCAGAGGATGATAGGCTGATGCGGCACTGTAGAGTACTGTAGCTCGCCTTCAATCCTGCGCTAGGGCCTGTCACTTCACTCTGCTCTGGTGCCACTTATATATACATGGTTATTTTACTAATTATAAGTCATTTTGTAGATTTTACCACAACATATACATTAAGATAAATAAATTAATATTTTAAAATATGGTTATACACATGCGTACGTAGCTCATGATGAAACCTCTAAAAGATTTATACTTCCTCTGTTCTAAAATAAGTGTTTTAACTTTATAATAGCTTTAATATAAAGTTGTATTAAGTTTGAGATATTTATTTAGGAACGAAGTGAGTACATATGAAGGGATATTTTCTATTTATGTACTTCCCCATTCATAAAAATAAGTCTATGTAAAAATTTCATTACGGACTATATACAAAGCAAAACGAATGAATCCATATTTTAAAAGATGTGTATATACATCTGTATGTAATTCGTAATGAAATTTCTAAAAAAACTTATATTTAAAAACAGAGGAAGTAGGTGCTACAGGATTAATATTTCTACATTTTTCTCTTCAAAGATAACATTTCCATTTCCATGTGTTAAGAAAACTTACATTCAGGTTCGTGTTCATTGTGTGATGCAGAGTCTTGGTAATTCCCTTTTCAGGAAATAATGTATGAAAACTTTACATTCATTGTGTGATGCAGAGTCTGGGTAATTACCTTTATGTATATTTGAGCTAATTGCAGTTCCAATTCACTTAAAATCCATGCCAATCCACTCGCTCGGAGGTAGTAAGCTGAGCAAGTTCGGCCATCGATGAAGATGGACGCTTCTCGACCAGTCAGCCCGCTAGTACTACGTGATCACTGTTGGCTGAAAATGTCCAAAACACATTAGTTGTACTATACTACAGTCAAATACCAGTAGCTCCTTCAAACCTATACTACTGTATTAAATCTCCACAGTCGTACCCGCTCCCACATCCACATGAGCGGTTCACTCAGTCTCACTCTAGTATGCAAATACTTCATCCATCAATCTGTATCCTTAAAAAAAAATCCATCCATCAATCGCCAACATCATGTTTGATCCCGGCCAAATGAGTGGCAAAAATAAAATCAAAAACCTGCATCATCATCAAGGACCAACCAATCAATGGCCCCCACCTAGTAGTTCTTCCACCATTAACTAGCTAAACATCGAAATCTTCTCATGATTCTCGTCCTAGTTTCTTATTGCATCTCGCGTACGTACAATCATTGGTCCTTCAGGGTTTTTCCTTTCCTTTTCTCTTCTCTCCTTTTCTGGCGCTGCGCTGCAGTAAACTAAAAAGGGAGGAGAAAATACAGTAGCATACAGTGAGCAGGGCTTTTTTCTCTAGTTTCGAAGCTGTGTGTCTGTCTCCCTCTCGGATTACCGGTGACGATGATGATGCAGGCTGCGAAGGTATAAAGCGATTCCCTGAACTGATACATTCTCGTGGTATTTCAGCCTTTTTATCTTTTCTGTAGTAGTATCCCTTGCTTTGTTCGGCCTGTGAGCTCGCTTTCTTGATAAAGCAGTGTGGCTTTGGCCTTTAGGTTCCAGCACCCGTACAGTGCACAACAGTCCTACGTTGTTTTCACTATTACGGCATCTCGAACGTCAACCCAAAAACGGTTAGTTTTTGTATGGATGTACCTGTCCGGATTGGAAGCCATCCTACGTCATTTTTATCCCTTCACAGAGCAGTTTGGATCATGTTTTTTTTACAAACCGAAATTAGATGTATACGGTTTTGTGGGAGTCCGGACACAAAACACGTTGGACTCCGACACCCCGAGTCCATCCAAAAAGAAGGCGGAACTTTCGTTTTTTATCTGTCCACAATGTTTTCGTGTCAAAATCTTCCATTTTTTTCTTTAATCCCACAACTCTCCATCCAATTCCCGCCCGTTTCTCCCACTCCCTTCTTCCCTTCCACCACCGGCGCATGGAACCGAAGGACAACGATGATAGAGGTGTTGGAGGATCCGAGCATCACGCTTGCATGGAAGATCAACTCGGTAACACGACAAAATTGCCTCGTCAAAGCGAAGGCCGCAAAAGAAGAAGGCCGGCAGAGGGCGTGTTGGTGGAGGACATGATGGTGGGCATGCTGGTCGCTGATGTGGTAGAGGTCGAGGCCTGGGCCATGATGCAACGATGGTGTCACCCTCCGTAAAGACGCTGCCATGGCCGGAGCTTTACAAGGCTTCGTACTTGTACGACGCCAAGCAGCTCGATAGGCAGTCCACGACAATCATCGTCGGGCAAGGGCCTCACATTGTGAAAGTCTATGCGGCGTCGCTGCTCCTCTCGGACTGTTTGTCGCCGCTATTTGTCTGGGAGCAGATGGGTGCCTGCACGTTGTTCGCTGCTATGCCTAAGCGGGGGAGTCGGTGTACGACAATGCGGACATGGCGATGTTCAACATCATCCACGACGAAGGCGGAGTAGGAGGTGCCTATGTGGACGGGCAGGTAGAAAACTCGGATTTCACTCAGTTCAGCAACTACATCCACACGCAGCAGGGCTATACCCAGTCGGGCACACAACGGTCCTACACCCACACCGACATGGCACAAAATAGCAGGATTCGTCCGCAGGACAACAACAGGAGGAGGACGGTGAGGACGATGATCCAGATAATTTTGTCGACGATCCAAAGAAGAGGAGTGGAGGAGAAATCTTCAACATGCGGGAAGACGAGTTGCTGTGCGATGCATGCTTGCCACTAGTCTCGATCTCATCCATGGCATGGAGCAAAAGGGCACAACTTGTTGGGCCAAAATTCACACATGGTTCCACGAACACAAGCATTTCGCTCCCTACTCGAGCGCAGTCATTCGCAACCGTGAATCAAAGCCCCTCAACCATAGATGATACACCATCCAAGAGGCCGTGTCAAAGTACTACGACCACTTGAAGCATATCATCGCAAGGTGGCCTAGTGGTGTACAGATCACCGAGCAAGTAAGTTCATTTGGCCACATATGCTCAGTTTCATAGCCGTATATGCATAGTTTTGTTGCCAGATATCCATGCATTGTTTTGTTGATCACTGGTTGGATATACATAGTTTTGTTGACCACTAACCGGATATGCATAGTTTTGTTGATCACTAGTTGGATATGCATAGTTTTGTTGATCACTCGCTAGATGCATATCAGTGTACCCGGATATGCATAGTTTTGTTGATTACTGTCCGGATATGCATAGTTGTGTTGATTAGTGGCCAAATATACATAGTTTTGTTGATCACTAGCCGGATATGCATTTTTTGTTAGTCATTTGCCGGATATGCATAGTTTTGTAGCCGGATATCTATGCAAATTTTTGCAGCAGGATATGCATTGTTAACAATTTTTATTTTGTAGCCTCCTCGTGTATGTACGGTGTTCAAGAAGTTGGAGAATTTGAATGGGAAACCGGAGTGGAACCTATATATAGTAAAGACCACCTCCCGAGCCATTGAGGAAGAAACCGGTGATCCACCCGACCCAACAAAACAATTGCCCAAGAAGATTAGAAGAGGGTTTCAGGGAAAGAAGTGGAAGGAGGTGAGGACAGAGCGATAAGGTGTGATGGCCAAGATGACACAAAGGTTCAAGGACATCTTGTCAAATAAGGAGGAGGCATACGTCAAGCGCTCTGACATCAAGGAGAAAAAAGGCGGAGAGCTTCAAATTTTTTATGTAGGCAATTGAGAAGAAGCTCAAACTCAAAGAGAAGAAGCCCATGCTTGAAGAGAAGAGGGTCATGCTCGAAGAGAAGAAGGTGTTGTTGGAAATACGCCCTAGAGCAATAATAAATTGGTTATTTTTATATTTCCTTGTTCATGATAATCATTTATTATCCATGCTAGAATTGTATTGACTGGAAACTCAAATACATGTGTGGATACATAGACAACACACTGTCCCTAGTGAGCCTCTAATGAACTAGCTCGTTGATCAAAGATGGCCAAGGTTTCCTGACCATAGACAAGAGTTGTCATTTGATAACGGGATCACATCATTAGGAGAATGATGTGATGGACAAGACCCAAACTATGCACGTAGCATGTGATCGTCTCAGTTTATTGCTACTGTTTTCTGCATGTCAAGTATCTGTTCTTATGACCATGAGATCATGCAACTCCCAGACACCGGAGGAATGCCTTGTGTGTATCGAATGTCACAACATAACTGGGTGACTATAAAGGTGCTCTACACGTATCTCCGAGGGTGTCTGTTGGGTTGGCATGAATCGATACTAGGATTTGTCACTCTGTATGACGGAGAGGTATCTCTAGGGCCCACTCCGCAATACAACATCACAAGAAGCTTGCAAGCAATGCAACTAAGGAGTTAGTCACGACATCTTGTATTACAAGACGAGTAAAGATACTTGACGGTAACGAGATTGAACTAGGTATAGAGATACCAACAATCGAATCTCGGGCAAGTAACACACCGATAGACAAAGGGAATAGTATACGGGATTGATTGAATCCTTGACATCGTGGTTCGATAGATAAAGAATTTCGTAAATATGTAGGATACAATATGGACATCGAGGTCCCGCTATTGGTTATTGGCCGGAGAGTGTCCCGGTCATGTCTCCATAGTTCTCGAACCCGCAGGCTCTCCACACTTAATGTTTGGTGACGGTTTGGTATTAATGAGTTATGTTTGGTAGTAACCAAAAGTCGTTCGGAGTCCCGGATGAGATCCCGTATGCCATGAGGAGCTCCGAAATGGTCCAGAGGTAAATATTTATATATGGGAAGTCATATTTTGGCTACCGAAAAAGTTTCTGGTTTTTTCGGTATTGTACCGAGAAGCTTCTAGAAGGTTCCGGAAACTTCTGCATGAGTCCGGATGGCCACCAAGGGTTTCACCACATCCCAAGGGTTTGTATGGGCTGAGGGGAGATGTTGTGGCCTTATTGGGCCAAGCGCACAAGTCCCTCAAGGCCCATGCAGTTGGGAAAGATGGAAACTCCACCTTTGTATGGAAGGGAAGGAAGGGGACTAGGATTCCACCTTCTCTCCCCCTTGGGTGCGCCCTAGGGCTTGGAGGGGATGTTCCCCATGCCCCTCCACCTATATATAGAGAGGAGGGGGTGCCCCAAGATCACACACGAAGCCCTTGGCACCCCTCTCTCTCCCTAGAATGATTTCTCCTATAGTTTTTCACGTAGTGCTTAGGCGAAGCCCTGCCGGGACAACACCACCACCACCACCGTCACGCCGTCGCGCTGCCGGGTAATTCATCCACCACTCCTCCCTCGCTTGATAGATCGAGGAGGCAGAGACGTCATCGAGCTGTATGTGTGATGAACGTGGAGGTGCCGTCCGTTCGACACTTGATCGGGAGTTCGTGGGACGGATCGTGATAGGATCGTGAAGACGTCTGACTACATCAACCGCATTTCTTAACGCTTCCGCTAAGAAATCTACAAGGGTATGTAGATAGAATCTCTCCTCTCGTAGATGTGCACCTCCTAGATTGATCTTGGCGAGTGTAGGCAATTTTTTGTTTCCCATGCGATGTTCCCCAACAGTGGCATCATGAGCTATGTCAATGCGTAGATGACATCATGAGTAGAACACAAAGGAGTTTTTGGGCCTATTCAGATTGCTTCCCTCCTTAGTCTTTTCTTGATTCAGCGGTATTGTGGGATGAAGCAGCCCAGACCAACTTTACTCGTCCACGTACGAGAGACCGGTTCCATCGACCGACATGTAACTTTGTTGCATAAAGATGGTTGGCGGGTGTCTATCTCTCCTACTTTAGTTGAATCGGATTTGAGAGAGGTGGTCCTTGTACAAGGTTAAATAGCAACTTGCATATCACCATTGTGGTTTTTGCATCGGTAAGAAGTGTTCTTGCTAGATACCCATAGCAACCACGTAAAACATGCAACAACAAATTAGAGCACGTCTAACTTGTTTTCGGAGGGTATGTTGTGATATGATATGGCCAAAGACATGATCATGTTGTAATAGTTAAATATGGACTTGCATGTGGATGCTACGGTAACCGGCAGGAGCCATAGGGTTGTCTTTAATTTATTTTGGCGCTCGGTGATGCTTTGCTTTATCGCTAGTCGAGTAGCTTTAATAGTACAAGCATAGTTGGCACGACAACCTCGATGACAACACAATGATGGAGATCATGATGATGGTGATCATGGTGTTGTGCCCGTGACGATGGAGATCATGTCGATGCTTTGGATGGAGATCAAAAGCACAAGATCATGGCCATATCATGTCACTTATGATTTGCATGTGATGTTAATCCTTTTACGCACCTTGTTTTGCTTAGGACGACAGTAGCATTCTAAGGTGACCCCTCACTAAAATTTCAAGATAAAATTGTGTTCACCCCGAGTGTGCACCATTGCGACAGTTCATCGTTTTGAGACACCACGTGATGATCGGGTGTGATATACTCTACGTTCAAATACAACGGGTGCAAGGCAGTTTTGCACACGCGGAACACTCGGGTTAAACTTGACGAGCCTAGCATGTACAGACATGGCCTCGGAACAGAGGAGATCAAAAGGTCGAACATGAGTCATATAGTAGATATGATCAACATGGAGATGTTCACCATTGAAGCCACCTCATCTCACGTGATGAGCGGACATGGGTTGGTAAATTTGGATCATGTACCATTCGAATGACCACACGGATGTCAATTTGAGTGGGAGTTCTTTAGTAATATGATTAACTGAGCTCATTATCATGAACATGGTCAAAAATGTCTTTGCAAATTATGTTGTACTCCCTCCATCCTAAAATAAGTGACTCAAAAATGACTCAGTTTTGTACTAATTTTAGTACAAAGTAGAGTCATTTTTGAGTCACTTATTTTGGGACGGAGGGAGTAGATGACTAGATTGCGCTATAACTCCCGTGCTTTTTAATATGTTCCTAGAGAAAACTAAGTTGAAAGATGATAGTAGCAATTATGCGGACTGGATCCGCAAACTGAGGATTGTCCTCATTGCTACACAGAAGGCTTATGTCCTTAATGCACCGCTTGGTGTGCTACCCCAAGCATCGTTTGTGGATGTTGCGAACATCCAACATACAAGTCTTGATGACTACATGATAGTTCAGTGTGTCATGCTTTACGGCTTAGAATTGAGGCATCCAAACGTTTTGAACGTCACGGAACATATGAGATGTTCTAAGAGATGAAATTAGGATTTCAGGCTCATGCCCGTGTTGAGAGGTATGAAACTTCCAACAAGATTCTTTGCCTACAAAGTAAAGGAGAAAAATTCAATCGTTGAGCATGTGCTCAGATTGTCTGAGTGTTACAATTGCTTGAATCGAGTGTGAGTTTATCTTCCAGATGATATAGTGATTAACATAGTTCTCCAAAGTCACTGCCACCAAGCTATTGAGATTCGTGATGAACTATGGCATACGAGGGATAGACAAGATGACCCCTGACCTATTTGTGATTTTTGACACTGTGAAGGTAGAAATCAAGTAGGAGCATCAAGTGTTGATGGTTGGTAAAACCACTAGTTTCAAGAAGGGAAAGGGAAAGAAGGGAAACTTTGAGAATGACAAGTTAGTTGTCACTCCAATGAAGAAACCCAAGGTTGAACGTCAACCCAAGACTAAGTGCTTCTATGATGAGGGGAATGACCACTGAGGCGGAACTGCCCTAGACACTTGGTAGATAAGAAGGTTGGCAACGTCAAGAGAACTATATTAGATATACATGTTATTGATGTGTACTTTACTAGTACTCCTAGCAGCACATGGGTATTAGATATCGGTTCAGTTGCTAAATGTTAGTAACTCAAAATAAAAGCTACCGAATAGATGAAGACTAGTTAAAGTCGAGGTGACGATTTGTGTTGGAAGTATTTCCCAGGTTGATGTGATCACCATCGCACGCTCCCTCTACCTTCAGGATTAGTGTTAAACCTAAATGTTGTTTGGTGTTTGCCTTGAGCATGAACATGAGTGGATCGTGTTTATTGCAATACGATTATTCATTTAAATTGAATAATGGTTACTCTGTTTACTTGAATAATACCTTCAACGATCATGCACCTAATATGAATGGTTTATTGAATCTCGATCGTAGTGATACACATGTTCATAATATTAATGCCGAAAGATAACAAAGTAGTAATGATAGTACCACTTACTTGTGGCACTGCCTCTTAAGTCATATTGGTATAAAATGCATGAAGAAGCTCCATGATGATGGATCTTTGGACTCACTCGTTTTTGAATCGTTTGAGACATGCAAACCATGCCTATTGGTGTAAATGCATGAAGAAGCTCCATGCATATGGATCTTTTGGACTCACTTGATTTTTAATCACTTGAGACATGCAAATCTTGCCACATGGGCAAGATGACTGTAGGCCTCGTTTTTCCAGTGAGATGGAACGCGCAAGTGACTTTTTGGAAATAATACATTTTGATGTATGCAGTCCAATGAGTGTTCAGGCACACAATGGATATCATTATGTTTTTACTTCACTAATGATTTGAGTAGATACAGGTGTATTTGCTTGATGAATCACAAGTGTGAAATATTGAAAAGTTCAAGAAATTTCAGAGTGAAGTTGAAGATCGTCGTGACAAGAGGATAATATGTCCATGATGTGATCGTGGAGGTAAATATATATATGCGTTGCGAGTTTGGTATACATTTAAGACAATGTGGAAATTGTTTCACAACTCATGCCACCTGGAACACCATAGTGTGATGGTGTGTGCGAACGTTAGAGCCGCGCCCTATTGGATATGGTGCATACTATGATGTCTCTTACCGAATTACCGCTATCGTTTCTGGGTTATGCATTAGAGACAACCACATTCACTTTAATAGGGCACCGCGTAATTCCATTGAGATGACATTGTATGAACTATGGTTTGGAGAAACCTAATCTGTCGTTTCTTAAAGTTTGGGGTTGCGATGTTTATATCAAAAGGCTTCAGCCTGATAAGCTTGAACCCAAAGCGGATAATTGCATCTTCATAGGATACCGAAGGAATCAGTTGGGTATACCTCCTGTCTCAGATCCGAAAGCAAAGTGTTTGTTGATGAAAACGGGTCCTTTCTCAAGAAGGAGTTTCTCTCCAAAGAATTGAGCGGGAGGAAGATAGAACTTGATGAGGTTGTAAAACCTTACTTCAATCAAAGAGTAGCGCATAGAAGAAAGATGTTTCTATGAAGTCTACATCAGTTGAAGAAGAAGCTAATGATAATGATCATGAAGCTTCGGATCAAGTTGCTATCGAACCTCGTAGGTCGACAAGGGCACACATAGCTCCTGAGTGGTACGGTAAACGTATCTTAACAGTCATGTTGTCGGACAACAATGAACCTACAAGCTAAGGAGAAGAAATGGTGGGCCCAGATTCCAATAAATGGCTAGAGGCCATGAAATTCGAGATAGGATCCATGTATGTAAAACAAAGTGTGGACTTTGAAAGAACTACTTGATGGCCGTAAGGCTATTAAGTACTAACAAATATTTAAAAGGAAGACAGACAACGATGGTAAATGTCACCATTTAGAAAGCTCGACTTGTCGCAAAGAGGTTTCCGACAAGTTCAAGGAGTTGACTGCGATGAGACATTCTCACCTGTAGCGATGCTAAAGTCTGTTGGAAATGTGTTAGCAGTTTCTGCATTTTTCAAATATGAAATTTGGCAGATGGATGTCAAAACATCGTTTCTTTGAGGAAAGGTTGTATGTGATACAACCAGAAGGTTTTGTCGATCCTAAGGATGCTGACACGTATGCAAGCTTAGCAATCCTTCTATGGACTGGAGCAAGCATGTCGGAGTTGGAATACACGCTTTGATGAGATGATCAAATATTTTGGGTTTATATGAAGTTTATTAGAAACTTTTATTTACAAGAAAGTGAGTGGGAGCACTATAGAATTTCTGATAAGTATATGCGGTTGACATATTATTGATCGGGAATGATGTATAATTTCTGGAAAGCACATAGGGTTGTTTGAAAGGAGTTTTTCAAAGGAAAACCTGAATTAAGCCGCTTGAACATTGGCATCAAGATCTATACAAATAGATCAAGACGCTTGATAAAACTTTCAATAAAGATATGCCTAGACAATTTTTTTGAAGGAGTTCAAAATGGACCAGTCAAAAAGGGAGTTCTTGACTGTATCGCAAGGTGTGAATTTGAGTAAGACTCAAAGCCCGACCACGGAAGAAGAAAGAGAAAGGACGAAGTTCGTCCCTTATGCCTTAGCCATAGGCTCTATAATATGCCATGTCGTGTACCGCACGTGATGTGTGCCTTGCCATGAGTTTTTCGAGGGGTACAAAGAGTGATCCAGGAATGAATCACTGAACTGCGGCAAAGTTATCCTTAGTAACTAGTGGACTAAGGAATGTTTCTCGATTTTGGAGGTGATAAAAGAGTTCGTCGTAAAGGGTTACGACGATGCAAGCTTCGACACTAATCCGGATGACTCAGAGTAGTAAACCGGATTCGTATAGTGGAGCAATGAGTTCAAATTATTCCAAGTGGAGCATAGTAGCACCATCCATAGTATGACATATAGATTTGTAAAGTACACACGTATCTGAATGTTTCAGACCCATTGACTAAAACCTCTCTCACAAGCAAAACATGATTAAACCCAGAACTTATTGGGTGTGAATCAGATGGTGATGTGAACTAGATTATTGACTCTACTACAACTGGGAGACTGTTCGAAATATGCTCTAAAGAAAATAATAAATTGGTTATTGTTATATTTCCTTGTTCATGATAATCATGTATTATCCATGCTAGAATCGTATAGATTGGAAACTCAAATACATGTGTGGATACATAGACAACACACTGTCCCTAGTAAGTCTCTAATAGACTAGCTCGTTGATCAAAGATGGTCAAGGTTTCCTAACCATAGACAAGAGTTGTCATTTGATAACGGGATCACATCATTAGGAGAATCATGTGATGGACAAGACCCAAACTATGAACTAGCATGTGATTGTCTCAGTTTATTGCTACTGTTTTCTGCATGTCAAGTATCTATTCCTATGACCATGAGATCATGCAACTCCCGAACACCGGAGAATGCCTTGTGTGTATCAAACGTCACAACATAACTGGGTAACTATAAAGGTGCTCTACAGGTATCTCCGAGGGTGTGTATTGGGTTGGTGTGAATCGAGACTAGGATTTGTCACTCCGTATGATGGAGAGTTATCTCTAGGGCCCACTAGGTAATACAAAATCACAAGAAGCTTGCAAGCAATGTGACTAAGGAGTTAGTCACGAGATCTTGTATTACGGAACGAGTAAAGATACTTGCCGATGACGAGATTGAACTAGGTATGGAGATACCGATGATCGAATCTCGGGCAAGTAACATACGATAGACAAAGGGAATAGTATACGAGATTGATTGAATCCTTGACATCATGGTTCGACAAAGGGAATAGTATACGGGATTGATTAAATTGTCGTAGAATATGTAGGAGCCAATATGAACATCTATGTCCCGCTATTAGTTATTGGCCGGAGAGTGTCTCGGTCATGTATGCATAGTATTTGAACCCGCACGGTCTACACACTAAAGGTTTGGTGACGATTTGGTATTAATGAGTTATGTATGGTAGTAACCAAAATTTGTTCGGAGTCCTAGATGAGATCCCGGATGTCACGAGGAGCTCCGGAATGCTCCGAAGGTAAATATTTATATATGAGAAGTCATATTTTGGCTACCGAAAAAGTTTCGGGCTTCTCCAGTATTGTACCAGGAAGCTTCTAGAAGGTTCCAGAAAGTTCTACAGGAGTTCGAAAGTCCACCAAGGGTTTCACCATGTCCCAAGGGTTTGCATGGTCTGAGGGGAGATGTTGTTGCCTTATTGGGCCAAGCGCACAAGTCCCTCAAGGCCCATGCAGTTGGGAAAGGTGGAAAGTCCACCTTTGTATGGAAGGGAAGGAAGGGAACTAGGATTTTACCTTCTCCCCCTTGGCTGCACCATAGGGCTTGGAGGGGCTGTTCCCCATGCCCCTCCACCTATATATATAGAGGAGGGGGCGCTCCAAGAGCACACACGAAGCCCTTGGCACCCCTCTCTCTCCCTAGATCGATTTCTCCTCTTGTTTTTCTGGTAGTGCCTAGGCGAAGCCCTGCCGGGAGAGGACCACCACCACCACCGTCATGACGTCGCGCTGACGGGGAATTCATATACCACTACGCCCTCTATTGCTGGATCGAGGAGGAAGAGACGTCATCGAGCTGTACGTGTGATGAACGCAGAGGTGCCGTCCATTCAGCACTTGATCGGGAGTTCGCGGGACGGATCGTGATAGGATCCCGAAGACGTTCGACTACATCAACCGCGCTTCTTAACGCTTCCGCTAAGCAATCTACAAGGGTATGTAGATACAATCTCTCCTACCGTAGATGTGCTCCTCCTAGATTGATCTTCGTGAGCGTAGGGATTTTTTTTTGTTTCCCATGCGATGTTCCCCAACACGTGCTACTCAAAGAAAAGAAGGTGAAGATCACAACCCCAAGCAGAGGACACCAAGATGTTGTCCTTAAATTTGTAGCCTTTGGATACCGAGTCAAGAATGACTGTGCAAGCCATCCTTTACAAGATGTTGCAGCGGCGTAAAGATGAATTGGAGGCGGCGGACAAGGAGTAGTAGGAGGAGGCGGAGGCGGAGTTTGCCTATGTGATGGCGCCAACACATTGAGTGTGGATGCTCATATTGCTTATCCGGCAAGGTAGAAAAGTTAAGAAAATTGCACATGTTGTCGGACTACTTTTGTGACCGGACATGTAAAGACTAAACATACTTGACTCCTTTTGGTTTTTGATCGGGCATATGATCCGACGCAGGTATGATATGGCGCACGCTATGAACCACGCTTTTATTTTAATTCTTAAAGGTCCTTTACTAACAAACATATACATGATAGCGTTGGAAGGCCAACTTCCGCATAATGTCCACGGACTAATTCCCTAGACCGTAGAAGAATGTGGTAGCCAATTTGTGGATCAACGGCGTTGCAGATGCCCTTATTGCTTCTAATGATTTGTGTCGATCCAATACTCTGTGTGGGCCCACCTGGTTGTTGAAATGTGAGATGGGCCAAGTGCCCATATGAAAATTTCAAGAAAATATCTAAGGGTCCATGTAGGTGGCATGACAAGGGCCCATGTAGGTGGGAATTTTAGTTTCGCCTTGCTAGTGGAGAGGGAGTTGGACCTCCTTATAAGGGTCTCTATTCTACATGCTATTGGAGCTTGAGAAGACAAGTGGCCCTCATGCATTCCACCTCCGCCGCCCGCCTCGTCACGACGTGCCGCGGGTTGCGGGATTGAGCCGAGCTCTACCTATGCGCTTATTTTTGATGGTCAGGATTGGAGAATACGTAACAGATGCGCCATGATCTGAGCCGTCGTATCATGGGTTGTTACTGACTTGGAGGTGGGTCCATCCAACGTCTATCCACCCGGACGTGCCTAGATAAGCGAGGCTTCGGCCAACCCTAGCCGCCATGAGATCATATTGCATCTGCTCCACGCGCACCGCATGCCATTTCTTTTGTTGATGCTTTCGCCGATGACTCCATCCCGCTCACCAAGTACATGGTCGATGGGAGAGCAAGCGTGTGTAACCCCGCCTCTTAGGATCCTATACAAGAGAGGGGCGATTAGGTTTTTGGGGAGCGACTACATGATCACTCGCCTTCGTCATCGCCATGTCTCCACCAACCAATGCCTACCGTCTCGCCCTCGAGAAGGTCGAAGCAGACAAGAAGGTGGCAAAGGATGCTGCCGCCACCACTGCTGCTGCTACGGCCAAGTGGCCGATTGGAGGGTATAACACGTTTACCCTGCTCCTGTCTATTTCAGTTTTAGCACTAGTAGCTATATGCGCAGATGTTTCTACTATACGTGTAGTACATGCTAGTCTGGTTCGCAATCGGTATGTCAGTAATCTACTCAATGCCATGATAGTGATCATTTAATGGATTAATTTAATCAAAAAAATTGCCTATTTACTCAACAATCCAAAAATCTAATCTTTGTAGAAATTTTCCAAATAATTGTTTTGCTGCTACACTGTAACCGGATGAGTTTACCGGTACATACTTTAAGCATTGTCACACCAAAACCACCTTATGGCTCACGGCTATGAATGTGTTGTGGGTAGCAAGTGTTACTCCCATAGGAATGACCCCTCCTAAACAGGAGAAGGCATTCACGAACGTCACCATTTACTTTCTCGGAGCAGTCCTTAGCGTGATCGGAGATAAGCTGGTTGACACATATTTTCATGTGCGGGTTGCCAACGATTTGTGGGAGGCGCTCGAATCTAAATTCGGGTCAACCGATGCTAGGAGCGAGATGTATGTTATGGAGCAGTTCCATGATTAAAAATGGTTTAGAACCGTTCTGTGTTAGAACAACCTCATGGCATAATATGCATTGCTAAAGAACTTGAGTTTCTTAAGTGTGATTTACCGGGCAATTTTTCATGGGGTGTATAACTGCTAAGCTCTCTAATTCGTGGAGGAACTTTGCTACCACTCTGAAACATCAAAGGCATGAGTTCTCAATAGAGGATGGCATCAGCCATCTGAGTGTTGATCAGAACTCGAGAGCAAAAGACTCGCATGGAAAAAGGGTCGAAAGTACTATTGTCGCCAATATGGTACATCAGACGAACTTCAACTCCCACAAGCCCGAGGGAAATAATTCTATCCAAGAAAATACCGACTTTAAGAAGAAGGGAAAGAAGACCTTCAAGAAAGATAAGAAGGGATATGGCTAGTCAACTATGGTTTAGAGGATCATTGGGCCAACAAGTGCCCAAACAGGTACAAGAAGCCACTGTAGGACTCCAAGTCTGCCAATATGATTGTGGGCAACAATGAAAGTGGTGCATCTTGGTACATTAACTTATGTACTGTATTTTCAGTTTTTTAGTCACCGATTGGTGGATGGATGATACGTCTCCAACGTATCTATAATTTTTTATTGTTTCATGCTTATACATTATCATTCTAGAATACTTTTGTGGTATTTATTTACCCATTTATATTATTTTTGAGCACTAACCTATTGATCCAGTGCCCACTGCTAGTTGCTGTTTTCTGCATGTTTCTCACTGTTCTGGTTTTCCATACCAAACAAAGTCCAATTGACATAAAACTTTTGGGTGATTTTTTGTAGACGCAAAGAAGAGTGACAAGCATCGGAGGAAGGTTGGGGGCCACACGGGGGCCCCACAAGACAACCCGACGCGGCCTAGGGGGGCACGACTTGTTGGCTTGTGGGCCCCTCGAGGCACTCCTGACTCCGTTCTTTGTCTTATAAATTCTCATATACCCTAAAAACACCAGAAGGAGTGCCGAAACACTTTTTACACTGCCGCAAGTCTCTGTTCCGACAAGAGGTGATCTGGAGCTTCGTTCTGGCACCCTGATGGAGGGGCAATCGATCACGGAGGGACTCTTCACCAACCATGTTTCCCTCACGATGATGTGTGAGTAGTTCACACAAACCTATGGGTCCATAGCTAGTACCTAGTTGGCAATCTCTCTGTCTTCATCTTCAGTACAATGATCATAACATCTTTGTTTTGATCCACATGATGTAATTCCTTTTGTGCGGTGCTTTTGTTGGGATCCGAAGAATTGTGGGTTTATGTTCAGATTATGCATGATAAATATTTGAGTCTTCTCTGAATATTTATACGATTCTTATGTGCATGATTATGATCTTCGTAATTCTCTCCAATCTATTGAAATAGTTTTGCCAACTAGATTGACATTTCTTCGGTGAGAGAGGTGCGTTGTAGTAGGTTCAACCTCGCAAATTTTTATATCCAAGTGACAGAAGAGGACAAGATGCGTATTTGTGTTGTTGCTACTAAGGATAGAACGATGGGGTTTATTCATATTGCTTGATTTTACTTTGTCTACATCATGTCATTGTTCTCCATGCATTACTCTGTTTTACTTAATACTCTAGATGCATGCTGGATAGCGGTCGATGAGTGAAGTAATAGTAATAGGTGCACGCAGGAGTCGGCCTATTTGTTTATGGATGTTATGCCTATATACACATGATCATGGCCGTGAATATCGCATAACTATCCACTTTTCTATCAATTGCCCAATAGTAATTTGTTTACCCAGCGTATGCTATTTTTCATGACAGATGCCATTAGGGAAAACTATGCCCCCTGGGTCTATTCACAACATATATAAAGAACCTTAAATACCTTGTTGTTATTTACTTGTTTTTATTTTATCTTGCTATCTACAATTATCTACACACCTCACTCGCTTGCAAATAACAAGAACAAGAGGATTGACAACCCACTTGCCCGCGTTGGGTCCAAGTTGTTTGCTCTTTAGTGTGCAGTTGCTGAAGCGGTTGTGGTTGATATTCCTATTGGTTCTATTAACCTTTTTTCATAACTAAGGGAAATACTTACCCACATTGTGCTGCGATAACCCGTTCCTCTTCACGGAAAATCCAACGCAGATCACTAGTATCAGGAAAGAGTTGTGATGCCGTTGTTGGGGAATATCATCACCAACTACCAAGTAACTCCACACAAATTTTCATTCACTTGCTCTCCTTTTTATTTTCTGTTTAAAGTTTAGTTTATCTCACAAAAAAATAAGAATACAAAAATATTTACCTTTGATTGTTTAGCTTGTCACTAGATTGCATCTTCGCTCTCTAGTTTGCTTAAAAGTTGCTAGGGGGTCTCACTTTATCATGGGGATAAGATTTATCCAAGAATTTGTCAATTGTATGGGTGCTTTAACTTGCAAGGATACTCCAATCCTTAAAAGAGCTAATAGTTATGTTGATGCTATTTCCACTCTTATTTTAAAACATGAAAGAAGATTAATGCGTACTCACCCTACTTTGCAAAGGCTTTCTATGATTTGCCGGTCATAAAAGAACCTAGAGTTAAGAAAATGGCCACGCTTATCCTCATGCAAGAATTTGACTATATAGTATGTGAAGCGCGGGAGATCTTTGAGCACTATGATATGAGTTGTGAACATCCTCTGATAGATGAAATTTTATACAAAAAGGACTATATGATGAGATACGTGTTCAAAGATAACCATACTTATGATGAAAACACATCTAAATAGGTTCCTCCTATCCATATTATCCAACAAGTTTTCAATACCATTAACAAACAATACTAATGGATAGTAAGAGAGAATAGGGAAGGGTTTAAGGAGAGCACCATTAAAGATGCCAAGGTATTACTCGATGATGTGTTCCCTATTGTCTTTGAAAAACCTTATTCTCAAGAGAATGTCAAGGATGACAACACTTAAAACTATGCAATATGCCTAGCTAGGGGCGTAAAACAATAGTGCTTGTTGGGAGGCAACCCAATAGTTATCTTTATTTTTATGTTTTACTTTCTGTTTGTTTGTGATAACATGATTATTGCCTCTACAATGATTGTGTTTTTATGTTTTAGTTAGTGTTTGTGCCAAGTAAAGCCTTTGGGATGATTCGTATGATGAGTAGAATTGATACCGTGCAAAAGCAGAAACTTTGACGTCCATTGCAGTATTTCTTTGATTTTACGGAACTTATTTTTAAGATGAATTTTTTACACAGTATTTCTATACAATTTCCTCAGAAAATTCTGTTTTTTCAGAATTTTGTAGTTAGACAAATATAGGTTCATTATAGATTACTATAGACTTTCCAGTTTCGGTCAAATTCTGTTTTTGCTTGCATAGTTTGCTTGTTTTGATGATGCTATGGATTGTATCGGGGGTTATAAGACATGGAGAAGTTAGAATATAGTACCTTATGCTAAAATAAAATAACAATCAACTTATAACAACACCTAAAAAGTATTTTTATATGTTGCTTATACTAACGGATCTCACGAAGTTTTGTTGAGTTTTATGTGATTGAAGTTTTCAAGTTTTGGGTATTATCCCGATGGACAAAGAATTGAGGAGCAGAAAAACCCTAAGCTTGGGGATTCCCAAGGCACCCCAAGGTAATATTTTAGGAAGAATCAAGCATCTAAGCTTGGGGATGCCCGGAAGGCATTCCCTCTTTTCCTCAATCCATCGGTGTGTCACTTGGAGCTACATTTTTATTCATCACATGATATGAGTTTTGCTTGGAGTGTCGTTTGCTTTTGTTTGCTTTTACTTTAAGTTTGCCACAATCATCGTTTGCTGGACACACCTATTTAAGAGAGATACCACATAATCATAATTTGTTGGAATACTCTATGTGCCTCACTTATATCTTTTGAGCTTAGTAGTTGCTCTAATACTTCACTTATATATTTTTGAGCATGATGGCATGTAGATTTTATAGAAGTATCATGCTATCATTCTTCACTTATATTTATTTGAGAGTTAGATAAATAATGACAGTAATTTGCATGCGTCATAAGACTAGATAAATAATAATGGGTATTCAATGTGTGATAATTAAAACCATATTGTAGCACATATAGAGAAGTTATGGGTTAATGATATTGATGTGTTGATATGAAAAAGGTGTGAGCACATTATTATTATTAATTCAGAGAGGTGTCTATATTAAGATATGCTAAACTTCTTGTTCATCTAAAAATTAAAACGACATGGTGATGATGTGTGCGCATTTCTATTCCTCGTTGAAATCCTAGTGTTGTTTCGAGTCAGAGCCGCACGATGGTTAATTCCTACCAACCCTCTCCCTCGGGGCAGGCCAGTAAGACTTTGTTTTGTGGTAAAACTAATAAAACTTTACAATAAGTACATGAGTTCTTCATGACTAATGTGACACCATGAACATAGGCGATCTCACCTCCTCATATTTGCTACCCTCTTCAATATCGTGCATCACCCGTTCTGGCCTTGAGGATCGATACAACTATCTCTGGTGCATCCAGACCCCGTGACATGAGACACTCTATTGCACCTAAGATTTTTTATATCCTCCTCAAAACAGCCACCATACCTACCTATCATGGCATTTCCATAGCCATTCTGAGATATATTGCCATGCAAATGCCACCATCACTTCACATGACTAGTTTGTTCATCATCATAATGCTTTGCATGATCATATAGAGCTGACATAGTATTTGTGGAAAAGCCACCGTTCATCATATTTTTTATACTTGTCATGCTAGATCTTTGCACATCTTGGCACACTGCCAGAGGCATTCATACAGTCATATCAGCCTATCAGTTTCCATATTGAGTTGTAAGTAAATAAAAGTGTGATGATCATCATTATTAGAGCATTGTCCCACTGAGTAAATAAAAATGGGGGAGGCAAAATGATCCCACCATAAAAAAATGAATGAGGGAAGAAGAGAGAAGGGACTTTGCTACTATCCTTTACCACACTTGTGCCTCAAAGTGTCACCTTGTTCATCATATAGAGAGTCTCATGTTACATCATTCATATGCTAGTAGGTGATGTATACTACACAACTTTTTCTTGTAGACTCATGTTGAGCCTCCAAGCGCAGAGTTTTGTAGGACGGTAGAAAATTTCCCTCAAGTGGATGACCTAAGGTTTATCAATCCATGGGAGGCGTAGGATGAATATGGTCTCTCTCAAACAACCATGCAACCAAATAATAAAAAGTATCTTGTGTCCCCAATACACCAAATAGAATGGTAAATTGTATAGGTGCACTATTTTGGCAAAGTGATGGTTATACAAGTGTAGTAATGATAGTAGATATTGATTTTTGTAATAGGAACAATAAAAGCCAGCAAGGTAGCAAGTAACAAAAGCGAGCATAAACGGTATTGAATTGCTTGAAAATGAGGCCTAGGGACCATACTTTTGCTAGTGCAATCTCTCAACAATGCTAATATAATTGGATCACATAACAATCCCTCAACGTGCGATGAAGGATCATTCCAAAGTTCCTATGTAGTGGAGAACATAAGAAGAAATTGTTTGTAGGGTACAAAACCACCTCAAAGTTATTCTTTCCGATCAATCTTTCCAAGAGTTCGTATTAAGATAACAAGTTATACTTTTCAATCGATCTATCAAGAGTTCATACTAAAATAACACCATAATAAGTTCAGATTCATAATACTCAATCCAACACAAAGAACTTCAAGGAGCACATCAATATTTCTATCAAAGAACATAATATGAAAATGTGCAATCAACCCCTATGCCTAGATTACCCCAATGTCACCTCGGGAATCCGCGAGTTGATGCCACAACATATATCAAGTGAATCACTTGAATACCCCAATGTCACTATGGGTATCCGCACGCAAGACATATATCATGTGCTCTCAAACCTGAATATTCAATCCAACATAACGAGATCTTAAAGTGAAAGATTCAATTCATCACAACAATAGCATGGGACAAACTCCATATGATCCAACTATATTAACAAGGCCCGTGATATATCAAGATCATGACATCTCAAGAACATGATAGAGAGAGAAATTAAATGAATAGCTACCAGTATAAACCCTGAGCCCCGAGGGTGGACTACTCCCTCCTCGTCATGGCCTCAGCCGGGATGATGAAGATGGCCACCGGAGATGATCTCCCCCTCTGGCAGGCTGGCAGAACGGGCTCCCGGTTGATTTTTTGTGGCTATAGAGGCTTGTGCCGGCGAAACTTTGCATCTAGGCTTATTTTTGGAGCTTTCTATATTTATAGGACTTTTGGGCGTTGGAATCATGCCAAGATGAGCCACGAATGGCCCACTAGATATGAGGCCGCGCTAGAGGGGGCTGGCGAACCCTGGTGTCTAGTGGGCACCAGGCCCCCCTATGGTCGTTCTTTGCTCCGGAATTTCTCTTTTCTTCCATAAAAATCATAAAAAAGTTTCGTCCTATTCCGAGAACTTTTATTTCTGCACAAAAAACAATAACATGGTAGTTCTGTTGAAAACAACGTCAATCCAGGTTAGTTCTAAATAAATCCTATAAAGTGCAGCAAAACCATATAAAAGTATTGTAAATATAGGAAAACATGGCATGCATACTTCATAAATTATTGATACATTGGAGACGTATCAGTGGGAAGCACTTCTTCATAAACTTGGCTTGTATATTCCGATGACAGGCTTCCTCAAATGCCAGAGGTATTCATGAGCAAGCAAGTTGAATGCACACCCCACTTAGCTTCAATGGAGCTTTCATACACTTATGGCTCTACTGCATCATTTGCATGAAAGTCCGTACTCCTTGCATCGATATCTATCGACGGACATCTCCATAGCCCGTTGGTACGCCTAGTTGATGTGAGACTATCTTCTACACTTTTTATCCGTTTGAAACCTACTACCATAGTCTATTCCACCTTTATGCTATGTCCAACGGTTCATGCTCATGTATTGCATGAAGAATAAAAAGTTTATGCATATTGGATCCAATTGCCTGATTTGGACACCGTGGTGCTTGACATTTGTATTAATGTGGTGAAGATGGAGTCATGCCTTCCAAATATAATAATATGAATGCGTAAAACAATCTTTGATGATCGTATACTTTGAAAGATTAATGATTTTGTTGTTTAATACCTATAAGTATTGTTGTGTTAATATTTGTTAATTCATCATTTCTAAATGAGCATACATGCATAAGGTTACATCATGGATAGCATGTTACATCAAAAATTCTATTTTTATCATTTACCTACTCGAGGACGAGCAGTAATTCTCTTCGATCTATTGAAATAGTTTGGCCAAGTAGATTGATATTTCTTCGGTGAGAGAGGTGCGTTGTAGTAGGTTCAACCTGGCAAATTTCTATATCCTAATGACAGAAGGGGACAAGATGCTTTTGTGTGTTGCTGCTACTAAGGATAAAACGATGGGGTTTATTCATATTGCTTGAGTTTACTTTGTCTACACCATGTCATTATTCACCATGCATTACTTTATTTTACTTAATACTCTAGATGCATGCTGGATAGCAGTCGATGAGTGGAGTAATAGTAATAAGTGCAGTCAGGAGTCAACCTATTTATTTATGGACGTGACGCCTATATACACATGATCTTTGCCGTGAATATCGCATAACTATCCGCTTTTCTATCAATTGCCCAATAGTAATTTGTTTACCCACCGTATGCTATTTTTCATGAGAGATGCCATTAGGGAAAACTAGGACCCGTGGTCTATTCACAACATATAGAAAAAACATTCAATACCTTGCTACCATTGTACTTATCTTTATTTTATCTTGCTATCTACAATTATCTACACACCTCACTCGCTTGCAAATGAGAATAACAAAAGGATTGGCAACCCTCTTGCACGCTTAGCGTGCACGTTGTTTGTTTTTTTGTGTGCAGCCGCTAAAGACGGTGGTGGTTGATATTCATATTGGTTCGATAAACCTTGGTTTCCTAACCGAGGGAAATACTTAGCCACATTGTGCAGCAATAACCCGTTCCCCTTTACGAAAAAACCCAACGTAGATCACAAGTATCAATGTACACACGTGTGAATAGTCATGTCCCTACTGATGTTTCATTGCTGTCTTCTTATCAGGTCACAGGGCACGGGTCCGTATTGATGGGGAATGGCACGAGTGCTTCTGTTCTTGATGTTGGCACGGTCAATGTGAAGTTTACTTTGGGAAGGATCGTGCAACTATAGAACGTGCAACATGTCCCCGCCATCAAGAAGAACCTTGTTAGTGGCTCCCTTCTGTGTAGGGAAGGGTTTAAGTTGGTCTTCGGGTCTAATAAAGTAGTTGTTACGAAATAGGGATTTTTTCTGGAAAAGTTTATGGATGCGGAGGTATGTTCCGCCTTTCCCTTTCACACTTTTGTAATAAAGTCGTGAACAATATTCATTTGAGTGTTAGTAAATCTGAAGTTTCGCATTCACGTCTTTGTCACATTAGTTTTGGTGTTATGTCACAGCTAGCAAAGCTGAATTTAATCCCGAGTTTCACTTTAGCCAAAGGTTCAAAGTTTCATTCGTGTGTGCAAGCAAAGCAACCTCGCAAGCCTCACAAGGCTGTGGAGGAGAGACACTTGGCGCCGTTAGAAGTCATATATTCTGATCTCTCTGAGATGAAAGGTGTCTTTACTAAAGGTGGAAAGAAATATTTCTTGACATTGATAGATGATTCCACTTGATTTTTCTATGTATATGTGTTCAGTACTAAAGATGAGGCTCTACACTACTTTTAAAAGAAAATTAAACGGGTCCAGTTAGATCATGGTGGAGAATACTTCTCTAATGAGTTTGATTATTTCTATGCGAAACACGACATTATTCATGAGAGGACGCGCGCCTATTCACCCCAGTCAAACGGGTTGCCGAGCGGAAAAACCGTACTCTAACTGATTTGGTTAACGCCATGTTAAATACATCGGGTTTATCCAAGGCATGGTGGGGGAGGCTATATTGACTTCATGTCATGTCCTGAATAAGGTTTAGACAAAAGATAATGAGTTCACTCCGTATGAGCAATGGTCGAAGAGAAGGACAACACTCTCCTACCTACCTACTTGGGGCTGTATGGCGAAAGTCAATGTATCGATCCCCAAAAAGCATAAGCTTGACCAAAGACCTTGGACTGCTTTAATTTGGGGCATGCTAAGAACAATGTTGGCCATAGATTTCTAGTAGTGAAATCTGAGATACCTGAAGTGAAGGTCGATACAATTATGGAGTCTAAGGATGCTACATTCTTTGAGGATATTTTCATCATTAGAGATATGCAAAGCACATTTAGACAGGAATCTGAGGAGACTTGTGAGCCTGCCATTCCTTTGGAATATTCTGAACAAACACATGATGAAAATCCCAAGGAGAATGATGAGGAAACCCTTGGTAGGTGCAAGAGACAAAGGACTGCAAAGACCTTTGGTGATGATTTCCTCGTGTACCTCGTTGATGATGATCCCACTTCTAATCAGAAGCTTATGCATCTCGAGATGCTGACTACTGGAAAGATGCGGTCTATAGTGAGATGGATTCCATCATGGCTAATGGGACATGGGAAATTACTGAGCGTACCTATGGTTGCCAACTATTGGGATGTAAGTGGGTGTTCAAAAAGAAGCTTAGGCCCGATGGTACAATTGAAAAGTACAAGGCTAGGCTTATGGCCAAGGATTATGCCTATAAAGAACAAGAAAATTTCTTTGACACTTATTCAATTGTGGCCAGACTGATCACCATTCGAGTACTACTCTCCTTGGCGGCATCGCATGGTCTTCTTGTCCATCAAACTGGAGTCAAGACGAGCTTCCTAAATGGAGAGCTAAACCAGGAAATCTACATGCAACAACTAGATGGTTTTGTGATAGATGGTTAGGAAGGAAAGGTGTGTAAGTTTTTGAAATCTCTATATGGTGTGAGACAAGCACCTAAGCAATGGCATGAGAATTTTGACACAAATCTGACATCTGTTGGCTTCATTGTAAATGATGCTGACAAATGTGTATACAATCGCCATGGTGGGGGTGAAGAAGTTATACCGTACTTGTATGTTGATGACATACTGATATTTGGAACCAAACTCAAAGTGATCGAGGAGGTTATGTCTTTTCTGTCTCAAAACTTTGAGATGAAGGACGTTGGAGTGACTGAAGTTATCTTGAATATCAAGCTACTGAGAGATGATGAGGGTGGGATTACACTTCTGCAATCCCATTATGTTGAGAAGATTTGGATTCATTTTGGATATTTAGACTACAAAATTTCTCAAATGCCATATGATCCTAGTTTGCTGATTCGAAAGTTGAGAGGCATGACTAAAGATCAATCGAGATACTCTCTAATTATTAGTTCACTTATGTATCTAGCAAGCGCAACAAGGTCTGACATCGCGTTCGCTGTGGGCAAACTAAGTCGGTTTGTTGCCAATCTAGGTGATTTTCATTGGCATGCTGTTGAAAGAATTATGTGTTATCCGGAAGGTACTACGAATCATGAACTTGACCATACCGGATACCTGTCGGTACTTAAAGTTATAGTGATACGAATTGGATCTCTGATGCTGATGAGATGAAGGCCACTTCTGGGTATATGTTTATCCTTGGAGGTGGCATCATTTCCTGGAAGTCTTGCAAGCAAATGATCTTAACGAGATCGAGAATGGAAGCAGAATTAACAACACTAGACACATCTCGTGTCAAAGCAGATTTTCTTCGAGATCTTTTGATGAACTTGCGAGTGGTTGAGAAACCGGTTCCAGCTATCCTTATGAACTACGATAACCAGACAATTATTGTCAAAGTGAAGAGCTTACAGGACAACAAGAAGTCCAAGAAACATATAAGAATGAGATTGAAGGCTGTGAGATGTTTCAGAAACTCTGGAGTAATAGCAATGGATTACATCTAAATGGCTAAGAATCTGGCAGATCCCTTTACTAAAGGCCTATAACATGTTCTGATAGATAGTGCATCGAGGGCGATGGGTATGAGACCCACATGAGTTGCCATGGCAGTAACCAAACTATGTGATCGGAGATCCCGTGAAGTAGGAGCTAGGAAAACAAGCCAGTGGTGAACTGAGGAGAATAACTTTACTAACCCACTCCGTTGGAGATACAATACTCTCGGATACGTTATGGTAGGATGACTAGTGTCTTAATGTGTTCTAAAGCTTATATGTAAGAAAGATGCTGTCCTACAGAGCGGTCTTTGGAGGAACACGCCTATACGAGTCTGACTGCTGGTCACAGTCAGTGAGATTGGGGTGATCTCTAGTAAACTCATGAATAGTCCAGGAGTGTGACTAATATGCTCCACCCGAGGGGTCATCCTTCGGCATCTTAGTACTAGTAAGACATGTGGTAAAACTTCTTTATGCCAAACTGACAATTCAAGGCATGGTCCATTGTTCAGTTGTGAAGGAGTGTAGCTACGTGTTCTTGTTGAAGGACAAACTTAACATGTCTTCACTGAAATGCTGGTATATCAAAATAGTATTTGGAATAAAGGACAAAATGGGCCCTTGGAATCTAGTGGGGGATTGCTGAAATGTGAGATGGGCCTAGGGCCCATAAGACAATTTAAAAAAAATCTAAGAGCCCATGTAGGTGGCATGACAAGGGGTGGTGGTAATTTTAGTCCCACCTTGCTAGTGGAGAGGGAGTTGCACCTCCTTATAAGGGTCTCTCTTCTACGTGCTATTGGAGCTTGAGAAGAGAAGAGGCCCTCGCGCACTCCTCCTTCATCGTCTGCCTTGCCACGTCACACCTCGTCACGACGTGTCGCGGGTTGCGGGATTGAGTCGAACAGAGCTCTTACCTACGCGCTTATTTTTGATGTCTAAGAACAAAGAATAAATAATGGATGTGCCACAATTAAAGACGTCGAATCGCGGGCTCTTACCGACTTGGACGTGGGTCCAACCCCCGTCTCTCTACCCGGCTTCGTCCAACCCTAGCCGCCACTAGGTCAGATTACATATGCTCCACGCGCATCGCCTATGGTTCCTTTTCCAGCTACCGCCGCCGGCGACTCTGTCCCGTTCATCGCGTACACGGTTAACGGGAGTGCATGCCTCCGAAACCCTGCCTCTCAGGATCCTGTATGGGAGAGGGACGGTTAGGTTTTTGGGGAGCGACTACGCGATTGCTCGCCTTCGTCATCGTCATGTCTCCACCAACCGACATCGACCGTCTCGCCCTCGAGAAGGTCGAAGCCGACAAGAAGAAGGCCGAGGATGCTGCCGCCGTCACTCCTGCTGATACGTCCAACTGACCGATTGGAGGGTATAACATGTTTATCCAGCTTCTGCCTATTTCAGTTAGCCATATGCATAGATGTTTCTACTATATGTATAGTACATGCTAGTCTGGTTCGTAATCAGTATTTGAGTAATCTAGTCAATGCCATAATAGTGATTATTTCATGAATTAATTTAATAAAAAAAATCATGTTTACTCAACACTGGTTACTTATGTTTATCTCTTAACAAAGATGTGCTAGCTCAGTAGTCAGGATGTGATTCCTATTCTAGACGACGAGTCTTTCCCCAATAGACACATAATACTAATAGGCTAATAAAACATATATATGTACATCGTAGTATATCAAAAACCGAAGTTGTGGAGTTTTAGAGCATCACCAGCCGTCTGCCCAAAAGGCCCGCAGGAGCACTTTTTCAGAGTCGGCGGACTAAAAAAGTCCCAATCGAGCCCCTAACGCCTTACTTTTCGTTGGATTTGGTTGGAATTAAAGCCGGCGCTTGCAGGACAAAGCCAGCCGATCGAAGGCACTCGGGGGCGCGGGCGCTACTTTTTGCATGCAAATGGTCCACCATGAGTCGCCCATCCCCTCTCTCTCCTCTCTTTTCTCTCTCGTCCGCACATGGCACATGAACCGCATAAAGGACACGTGACCGATGTAGAGCATCCGTCTGGTGGTTGGGAGCACAACGAGTGAAAAAAAAATTCACCTTCAAAGTACAAGTTACGCTGGAATAACCTCAACCGACGCAAAAGAAAAAAGCCTCTGGAAGGCTCAACAGCTGGAGATGCTCTTAAGAGCAACAAAATTTCCACAAACGGCTGATATAATCGTAACATCACGTCACACAAAAATGACTTTTTTTTAACGAGGCAAGCGATTTGGTATTTTCATATATTAAGAGCGAATGTTTTAGAAGCGGCTAAAGAAATGAAAAGTATACTCCCCACAGTATGCTAATTAATTGGATAGCTCCCGCGTGGCCCTAAAACAGAACTCCCCCATTGATCTTGGCAAGGACGACCCAACAGGGACAACATTGTTGCACAAAACTCTCGCATCGCATTCTTTCCAAATCTCTCACATAATAATCATGCATCAGTAATAATATGAAAGCTCTTCTAGATTCAGACCTTTTCTGAATAGTTTTGATCCATCAACCTTCAGTCCAAGTCATATTACCCCACTCAATGGGCGAGGTGTCATGTAAGTCAAGCCACGTTAACCTAAACTCTGATCACGTATTGGCATTACTAGAGAAGAAGCACCGTCGACTCTTGTACTTGCCTGAAGAGTGAAAACACTTCTCTCACCGAGGGAGAAGGCCAAGTAAGAACAAGAATAAGTGGCCCCTTCCCCCTCTCCTGTGGTGGGCGTTAAAATGCCCACATGACATCTTTGTTATCTTCATCACTATCACCAACAACTCTTTTTCAAATTTTATGATGATGTATGAGTAGTCTCCCTCGAAATTAATTAGTCTCTCTTATAGTTACAATTTGTTGAGTTTTTTTTCTTATTATTTTCTTAATGACTTCACTCCTCCTAGAATACGGCTAGTATTGAATGTAGTTATAATTGAAACTCGATTGACAGTTGGACGATTTGGTCGAGAATTGAGTTAAAACTCTTTTCCGTAGACCCTATTAATAATATTTAGGAATAGAAATGAATACATAATCAGAATGTCACGTAATCTTGAATATTTTTAGAATTAAACAATCATGTATTAAAAAAGTATATTTTTCTTAGTACTAGTAAGAAATCAAATTATAAGAAGATGAAAATCTCCTTATATTTTTCATTTTTTCTTACAATTCTTCCATTGGAAATTTCGAAGAAAAGGCTAGCAAGGAAGTTTGTTTTGGTGTGGGCGTGTGGCTAAGAGCATCTACATCTAGACTAGACAAATCCGGCCCTTAATACGATTGTGGCACGTCCGTGGATGCATGCAGACGACTCCTCATATTCTGTTTCCCGCATCCATATATTTTATATCTAGACTCTCAAATTCATGCAAAACCATGCACGTCGGTTACACAAATCATTATCGCATGTAAATTATAAATGTTGGTATCGAACATAAATAGTGTTTACATAAAATTTATCTGAAATGGACAATCAATAATCTGTTTTTCAATTTCCACTGTGGGTCCATATATGCCCCACCACATCATTGAGTGGTTGCGCGTGCACCTGATGATCTCGAAGATTCTAGTGCATATACAGAAAGTTCATAAGCTGAGCCACTGTGACAGCCCAAGACCGACGCTCCAGAAGATTTCCCTTTTATTTAGTTCTCGTCGTGTGATTCGTTTGGTTGTCGCAGTCATCATCGCATCATGCGCATCATCTGCATTGCATCGTCACTCCGTTGACGCTATTTTCAAAACTTGCATCCGTTATTAGTTGTTGGTTCTCTCCGTTTTGCCATTGACCGTTTTGAGACCAACCACACACGCACGCGCCCGCGACATCATTTAAATTTTGTTTTTAAAAAGTGTGTTTAAAATATTCGCGGATAGGGTTGAAACTTGGCGTGCGGTCTTGTTATAGTGTAGGTAGGCCGCGTGCCAATTTTCGTGGCAATGGGAGTCCGTTTGATACCTGAACAGTCGAGCGTAGCGGCACCGCCATCGGTTTGTCGTCGGACGTTTTCGGTGTTCGCAAACTCTGTCGCCGGATGTTTGTATTCTCTCTGATCTCCGCCTAGCCCCCTCTACACAACCACCGCAACTCACCGAGCCAACCCCTCCGACCGTAGCCTCCGGATCCCAATCCAACGGCCTGAAAAAGGAGCAAAATAGCTAACCCTAGCCCTTGTCTATAAATAGACAGCAAATCCCTTCTCCTCGATTTCGATGCCTAACCCTACCCAACCTCCACCTCTCTTCCTCCTCCCACCTCCATCCGGCCAAGGCCCGCCCGAGTCCGCAGCAGGCTCTCCACGCCCGGGTTGCCCCGTCCCACCTGTGCCCGAGGGGAGGAGCCGGATCCCACACCCGAGCAGCTCCTGCAAGCGCCGCTACCCATGCCCCACCGCCGCCTTCCGTCGGCACCGGCAACACGAGCCGCTGCAGTTCTCCGAGCTGCTACCCGAGGCAGCTAGCCGAGCGACCTCCTCCCGCGGCCTGCACTGCCACCATCCTTTCCCCCAGCTACTGCAAGAAGGTGCAACCTCCGCCACGGGGACCCGATCTAGATCCAATTTGGATCCCGAGCGGCTGTTGACCGTTGGCGCCAGGTGGGCCGTCGCCCAACGCGACCACACCGGCCCAGCCAGCGCCCTGGGCCCAGCCAGCCTGCTTCCCCGCCGCCTCTGCCGGGCCGTTGACCCCTTCGTCTCGGCCCACCTCCTCTGCCCCCGCCTGCTGCACCGAGCCGGCCCAAGTGGCCTCTGGTGAGCGCCCGACTATCCCCCGCCCCGACGTGGTTTTGCTACGATGCGCCATGCTCTTTCTCAGCCCATTATGCATAGATTCGGTCCATTGTTTTTTTAGGTTTTCCGAATTTAATATTTTAGAAAATGCATGATTTTCAAACGCCCATAGCTTTCAAACCGTGCGTCAGATTGGAATAGTTTATATATGTAGAACGTGTAGAATTTCATGTAGATTAATATTTTCTAGCTCTCATGCATATTTAAAACTGTTTAGCATGCTGATTGCATCAGTTTGCATGTCGACGTGATAGAAACGGCTTAGGTCGTAGTTAATTAACTGTAGCTCCGTTGGAGATGAGCCATATATGTAAATGGACTAGAACGACGAGTAGAGTCACGTGAACCACTTTGTTTTGCCGTTTAACAAACATAAAATTCGGTTAGGAAAGATCTGAATAGATTACGAAGTTAACGCATAGGGTCGCTTCGGAAATGTTATATGTCGTTTTCGGCTTCATTTAAAATGCCTAGATAGGTAGTTTATTTTGTGCTTCACCCCTTGCCATGTTTAACAACATTTAATATTGTCGTGTACCTAAACGAGAGTGAACTTGTTGCATATTGAGCTTTACTTAATGTGTAGCGTTTGACTGTTGTGATTTTCCATGCCATGCCTTGCATATTTGAAACTGATCATGCATCATATGTATTGTGCATCATGTCGTGCATGTGTGTGGTGAGTATCGTGTGTTGATTCTTGTTTCCGGTTTGCTTCATCTCGATAGAGTTCCGCAAGCGTGTTGGAATGTGAGGACTCGTTTGACTACATCGGTTCGTCTGCTTCACAGAGTTGTTCTTCTTCCAAGCAAGATCTCATTCAAGATGATCATTTCCCTAGATACCATTACTATCATTGCCATGCTAGTTGTATCGTTTCTATCGTTATGCCTCGCTGCCTACCACCTGTTAAATATCAGCCTCCCAACATCGCCATGAAAACCTTCAACCTGTTCACAACCTAGCAAACCACTGATTGGCTATGTTACCGTTTTCTTAACCATTGGATAGCATTGCTAGTTGCAGGTGCAGTTGATTCCACGTGCAAACATGGGGTCCTTGTTATATCACCATATTATTGCTAACTAATTTAATGCACCTATATACTTGGTAAAAGGTGGAAGGCTGAGCCTTTCTAGCTTGGTGTTTTGTTCCACCTTTGCTGCCTTAGTTTCAGCTACCGGTGTTATGTTCCATAAAGGAGCGCTCCTAACATGCTTGGGGTTGTTATGGGGACCCTCTAGATTCTCGTTTTGGGATAAAGCTCGTCTCGCAAGGCCCAACGTTGGTACTATATTTTCCCAACATAATAATTCTGTTAATACTAAAAAACATAGGGCGTCATGAACCCGATGAGTAATTCAACATAATACATGGAGGGCCAGAGCTGCTGGTGCTGGTCCAAAACAGAGCACCGTGCGGGGTCAACCCGGGGCAACTCGGGAGATGTCTATCAGGCCACCGTACGCTTCACTTATCCGTCATGTCCTGAGAACGAGATACGCGGCTTCTATCGGGATCGTCGACACACCGGGCGGCCTTGATGGACTTGTTTTACCTTTCTCAAGCGTCTTGTGCGAGGGATTTCGAGGATGCTTTGGGTTATCTCGAGGTTGACATTTTCTAATAGGAACTCGAGGAGATCACGGGTCTCCGTGAACGAGGTCATTCCATCGCAGCGTGTGGTAGTTTGTGATGGACTAGTTGGAGAACCCCCGCAGGATTAAATCTTTAGGAAAGCCGTGCCCGCGGTTATGTGACAACGTGGAAACTTTGTTTATCATCCGGTTCTAGATAACTTGAAGTAAACTTAATTAAAACTTGCCAACTGAGTGCGTAATCGTGAATGTCTCTTTCGTGAGCTCCTTCTCCGATCGAGGACACGGTGGGTTTATGTCTAACGTAAGTAGGTGTTCAGGATCACGCACTTCATCATTAGTAGTTCATGTCCGCTGTGCATAGATCATCCCCCTCTTTTATTCTGTTACTCGTAAGTTAGCCACCAAATAAATTCTTAGTCGCTTGCTGCAGCCTCCCACTTAACCATACCTCACCCATTAAGCTTTGCTAGTCTTGATACCTTTGGAAATGAGATTGCTAAGTCCCTGTGACTCACAGATTTCTACAACACCAGTTGGAGGTACATGTAAAGAGTTACTATGACGTGAGCTCGTTGATTGTTTATTTGGAGTTTCTTCTTCTTCATCATCGATCTAGGATGGCTTCCAGGCCGACTTCCTGGGATAGCAAGGATGAACGTCGTTCTTTTATCGTTTGTTTTCGTCCGTAGACGGACCCTGCTCTTCTTCATGATGATTGTATGTATTGTACTGATGTGACTCTGATGTATGTTGTGGCGAGTGTAAGCCAACTCCTAATACACATCTTTTCAGTACATGTACTTGTAACGATATCCATTCTTGCGAAACGACAAGATACGTTTCTATCCCCGTCGAGGCCCTCGTGCCAAAATAAGGATAGGACCGCATCTTGGGCATTACAACCACATCTTGATCTTCTAGGGTTTCAACTTGTCCTCGAGGTGCTTAGAAATCATTGGTTTGGGCTACCCCATCACCCTCTGATCATATTGTGCAAAATAACACAACATGTCATGACCTGTCACAAAGTTTCTGATTCCCACATCATTGCAACTCCACGAACAATTTTCCAACGAGCTTGCAACACTCCAAATGCCCTCTCGTCATCCTTCCTAGATGCTTCCTGCTTTGTTGCGAAGTGTTTTTGTTCGTTGCCTTGTAGTTTAGATATGGTCATCACAAATGCGACCCACTCAGGATATATGCCATCTGCAATATAGTATCCCATGTTGTAGTCTCGACCGTGATGGTGTAGTTGCACGACGGTGATTGCCCATTGCAAAGCCTCTTGAACACCGAAGATCGTTGAAGCACAGAGATGTCGTTGTGAGAAACCGTCATTCCAAATAAAATGTGCCAAATTCATAAATCATGTGATGCCACTAGTTCCAGTATGATGGTGGCCTCTCTAGTGCGTCCTTGATACATTCCTCATAAAACTTTGGGGCAATTCTTCCACTTCCAATGCATGCAATCAATTGACTTGAACATTCCTGAAAACCCTCTGGCCTCTCCAATAGCCAACAACTTCTCTATGTCCTGCACATTTGGTTCTCTCATATACTCTGCTCCAAACACTTCGATCACAACATGAGCAAACTTGACAATAGTCTTTAGGCATTTGCTCTCCCTCATCCTTACTATCTCACCAACGGCATCTGCCGCAGTACTAAGTGCACACGTTCTTAGAGCAGTCGTGCACTTCTACTTGGCACAGAAAGAGAGTTCACTGCAACAATCCTTTGTGAGCTTGAAGTAGTTGCCCTGTGCCTCCACTCCATCCACGATGCGCAAAAACAATGAGTTTTACATGCGAAAACAATGAGGAAACCATGTATCATCCGGAAAAGTTGGGTTCGGAGCAAAGTAATCCTTCTGCAGTAGCTTTGCTCCGGATACCTTATCCCGATTGTCCACTCTTCTCCCTTTGATTGAGCCCTTAAAATTGAGAATATGCTCCACTTGTCGGCCCATTTCCTCTTCATTGTCATGAGCATGATCCTGTCCACTTCTTCATCCGAATACGAGAAATCGAATAACTCATCTTAAATTGTTTGATCAAGCTCCATTTGTCAGTACTCCTTCCTGGATGAAGCATATGAATCCATCGTTTTCCTTAGAAAACGAAAAACAATCCGGCCAGACATTGTGTCCAACACGTCTAGCGCAAGGCAAAGCCAGACAGTTGTGAGACGTACCACGGTGTCTTCCGGACAGAACAAAAGACTGACCCGTCGGGGCTAGTGGGCAGAGGCTAGGAACAACGGTGGAGCGCGCGCGGCGGCAAAGTTCCGAGATGGATGGTGCGAAGAAGGAAGAAGAGAGCAAACAACAAATGAATCCAGTAGTTCTGCTGAGTGAATTTGATGTAATTTGTGGTGGGGTCATGTTGTCGGGTTCGACGTGATGGGCCTATCCGGATGCCCCATGCCCGCTCTATATTTAGGCTGGATATGGGTGGTGCCGATCAACCCGTACATTTAAGCTCCCGTTGAATTAAATTTTTGTGACCGGCCAATGATCGGGTGACATGCTCGGACATTTGAGACAGATACGAAGATCGAGTGTAGAAGCTTTTAGAGCATCTATAGCCGGATCCCTCAAATGACCCCTCAAACGCCCGCAGACCCGCCCGATTAATGACCGAACATGAGAGAGAAGGAAACAAGTGACTCAGTCCGACCCCTCATACCGTCCTTATATGTGTGGGCTATTCACGAACCCTCATATACATCTTAAATATGGGGAGGATATGAGGGCTCACGGATGCGCCGGCGTGCCCGGTCAGTCCGACATATAGGATGCAACCTCACCCGAGAGCACCTTTTTCTTTTCTTTATTCATTTTTTTGTTTCTCTCTTTTCCTCTCCCCCAATCACGTTCAAGTGTGTAGAAAATTAGGTTTAGGGTATGCAACACACAATATTGATTGGGTGTACTAGGCACGTATATATAGGTACAAGATGGACCTCTATCTCAACTATACAAGGAACTAGGAGGTGTGCCCAATGACACAATATACATGGATAAATATATATTCAACCCCTCCCCCCCCCCCCCCCCCGCAGTCGAAGCGTCACCAGAGACACAGAGAGTAGAACGAAACTCCTCGAAGGTGGAAGTAGGCAGTCCCTTAGTCATCACATCAGCGAACTGTTGTGCGGTCGGAACATGAAGAACCCGAATGTGACCAAGGGCGACCTGCTCATGCACAAAGTGGATATCAAGCTCAATGTGCTTTGTCCGGCGATGATGAACAGGGTTGGCGAAAAGATACACAGCAGAGAGGTTGTCACAATAGACAACCGTGGCCTTGGTTACACCGTGATGCAACTCCTGTACAAGCTGTCGAAGCCAGGAACACTCAGCAATTGTGTTAGCCACTGCTCGGTACTCGGCCTCCGTGCTTGAGCGCAAAACGGTTGGTTGCCATTTGGACGATGATAACCCACAAGTATAGAGGATCGCAACAGTTTTTGAGGGTAGAGTATTCAACCCAAATTTATTGATTCGACACAAGGGGAAGCCAAAGAATATTCCCAAGTATTAGCAGTTGAGTTGTCAATTCAACCACACCTGAAAGATTTAGTACTTGCAGCAAAGTATCAGTAGCAAGGTAGTATGATAGCAGCAGTAGCAACAGTAACCAGTAGCAGCAAAGTGACACCAGTAGCAGCGAAGTAACAACAGTAGCAACAGAGTAACAGTAGCATCAATGACAGTAGTAGCAGCAAAGTAACATAGCAAGGACCACTAGTAAAAGACTCGTAGGCATTGGATCGGTGATGGATGATTATGCCGGATGCTATTTATCATGTAACAGTTATAACACGGAGAGATATGTAAATAGCTCCTCGTCAATGTAATGTAGGCATGTATTCCGTATATAGTCATACGTGCTTAGGGAAAAGAACTTGCATGACATCTATTGTCCATCCCTCCCGTGGCAGCGGGGTCCTAATGGAAACTATGGGATATTAAGGTTCTCCTTTTAATAAAGAACCGGACCAACGCATTAACACTTGGTGAATACATGAACTCCTCATACTATGGTCATCTCCGGGAGTGGTTCCAGCTATTGTCACTCCGGGGTTGCCAGGTCATAACACATAGTAGGTGACTACAACTTGCAAGATAGGATCAAGAACACACATATATTGGCGACAACATAATAGGTTGAGAACTGAAATCATGGCACTCGGGCCCTAGTGACAAGCATTAAGCATGGCAAAGTAGTAGCAACATCAACCTCAGAACATAGTGGATACTAGGGATTAACCCCGTCAAAACTAACTCAATTACATGATGGATCTCATCCAACCCATCACCGTCCAACAAGCCTACAATGAGATTACTCACGAACGTTGAAGAGCATCATGGAATTAGCGATGAAGGAAGGTTGGTGATGATGATGGCGACGATCTCCCCTCTCTGGAGCCTAGAACAGACTCTACATCTGCCCTCCACAGGAAGAACGGGAGGTGGCGGCGCCTCCGTATCGTAAAACGCGATGAACTCTTCTCCTTGATTTTTTCCGGACGAAAGGGACTAAATAAAGCTGAGATTGCAGGCGGTGGAGCAACGTGGGCCCCACAAGCCTGCCACGCGCGGCCAGGGGGCGCCTCGCCTGGTGGGCTTGTGGGCTCTCAGCTCCACTTCCTCCGTTGATTCTTGCGCCAGTATTTTTTATATATTCCACAAAAAATTCCCGTTAATTTTCAGGCCATTCCGAGAACTTCTATTTCTGCGCAAAGAATACCATGGCAATTCTGCTCAAAACAGCGTTAGTTCGGGTTAGTTCCATTCAAATCATGCAAATTAGAGTCCAAAACAAGGGCAAAAGAGTTTGGAAAAGTAGATACGATGAAGACGTATCAATTCCCCAAGCTTAAAACCTTGCGTGTCCTCAAGCAATTCAGTTGACAAACTGAAAGAGACAAAAGAAAAAACTTTTACGAACTATGTCTAACTCATATCCAGAATTTCAGCAAGCTCACAAGCTAACCACATAAGCAAATGACATCTAGGTCTCACGGTAAACTCATATCAATAGCATAATCAACTAGCGAGCAAATAATAATGAGTTTCATACGTCAACACTTCAATCAAAACAATCATGAAGCAGTACGAATAGATGGTATCTCGCTAGCTCTTTCTGAGACCGCAAAACATAAATGCAGAGCACCTTCAAAGACCAAGGGCTGACTAAACATTGTAATTCATGGCAAAGAAGATCCAGTCACAGTCATACTCAATCACAGTTAAAAGAAAAGCATAAAAATGACGGAGGTGCTCTCTAATTGGTGCTTTTATAAGGAGAGGATGACTCAAGAGGAACATAAATAGATAGGCCCTTCGCAGAGGGAAGCATTGATTTGCACAGGTGCCAGGGCTCAAGCTTTTAAGACAGAGATAAATAATTTTGGGTGGCATGCTTTCATTGTCAACGCAATGACCAAGAGTTCTCACCTTCTTCCACGCTACAGATGCTATAGGCGGTTCCCAAACAGAAAAGTAAAGTTTTGACTCCCCCACCACTGATCAATCACACTCCACGACTAGCCGAATACTCGGGTGCCGTCCATACCAACAACAATCCAGGGGGAGTTTTGTTTGCAATTATATTTTCGATTTGAGCATGGAACTGGGCATTCCAATTACCGACCCCTTTCTCGTGAATGATAGTGAATAAACACATATCGAGGATAACACGCCTATCCTGGAAGATACTGATAGCCCCTTGTCACAACATGAGCGGTTCGGGCATGCAAAACAGATTATTTCTTGAAGATTTAGAGAGTGGCACATGCAAATTTACTTGGAACGGCAGGCAGATACCGCATATAGGTAGGTATGGTGGACTCATATGGAACAACTTTGGGTTTATGGAAGTGGATGCACAAGCAGTATTCCCGCTTAGTACAAGTGAAGGCTAGCAAAGGACTAGGAAGCGACCAACTAGGGAGCGACAACAGTCATCAAAATGTATTGAGATTAACCAACATTGAGTGCAAGCGTGAGTAGGACATAAATCACCATGAACATGAATATCAGAGAGGCTATGTTGATTTGTTTCAACTACATGCATAAACATGCGCCAAGTCAAGCCACTTGAATCATTCAAAGGAGGATACCATCCTATCATACTACATCATAATCATCTCAAGATTCATGTTGGCATCCAAGACAAACCATTATAAGCTCCTAGCTAATTAAGCATGGCATCAGAAACTATGATCTCTAAGTTGTCATTGCAAACATGTTTCTCTCACAACAAAGCTAAATTTGGAACGATGAGCTAGTCATATTTACAAAAACAAAATAGATCGAGTTCATACCAGCTTTTCCAGGCTCAGTAACTTCATCATATATCGTCATTATTGCCTTTCACTTGCACGACCGAATGATGTGAACAATAATAAGAGTGCTCGTGCATTGGACTAAGCTGGAATCTGCAAGCAAACACAAAGGAGAAGATAAAGTAATATGACTCTTTGACAGATAAACAGATATGCATGTGAGAGCCACTAAACATTGTAACCATGGTCTTCTACCTTGACCCAAAGAAAAAGAAAACTATTTACATGGGAAAGCTCCCAACAGGAAAAAGAAGAACAGAAAAATCTTTTTGGGTTTTCTCAAACTAAACAAACACACGAGAAGAAAACGAGAAAAAGAAACAAACTAGCATGGATGATACAGTGGCAAAGTGTGAACACCGACTAACAAAGTGAAAGCGTAAGCAAGAATATAAAGTCGGTGAGAAACACGTACACCCCCATGCTTAGGCTTTTGGCCTATGTTGGTCTACTCCAATGGATGGTCTGGGCGATACCCAAAATCATAATGGGGGTTATACGAGAGCGCTACAGCCACTGCCTGAATAGGTGCCTCACGCAGACGAGCAGCGTTTGCCTCCCTCTCATACTCCTCTGCCTCTCCTCTGGTTATGTAATATCTCCGTTTTACCTGAAAGTCAAAGAAGGCAGGAGCAGTAAGGGTAATATGGAAAACACGCTGCCGGTTAAATATTAACCGGTATAGGAGGGATTCATTATCCCTCTCAAGGAACTGATAGCGTGTCATAGCGGCGCGATCAAGGAAAGCTGTATGGAGCGGGGGATCTCCTTCGCGGATAGGTACTCCAAGAAAATTTGTTATGCGAGTGGCATAGATCCCACCAAAGAAATCCCCTTCATTAGCATTATTATTCAACCTCCTTGCTATTATAGATCCCATGTTGAAAATTCTATCACCCGTTACTGTGCTCTTAAGAATAGTAAGGTCGGGTGCTCAGAGGTGACAATGCTCAATCTTGCCGTTAATGCATCTACCTACGAAGAGGGCAAAGTAATGCAAGGCAGGAAAATGAGTGCTCCCCATGGTACCCTGCGTAATATCTCTAGTTTCTCCGACAGTTATACCAGAGAAAAAAAATCTCTAACTGAAGATTTAGGAGGATCATTGAGACTACCCCAACCAGGTATCTTGCAAATTCTATTGAAATCCTCTAAATCCATGGTATACGATTTTTCATAGAGGTCAAACAGTACAGATGTATCACGGCCAGCCGAAAAATTGAATCTACAAACAAAAGAGGCAGTGAGAGTAACATACTGTTCACATTTATCGGAGATGAATTCTTCGAATCCGAGGTTGTGAACAAGTGTATCAAACTCGTCTTTGAAACCTGCCTCAATCATGAATTCATCACAAGGACATTCACATGGTTGTACCTGTGCGTTCCTGTGTTGGTAAGGATCGGGCTCCCGAATCGCGAGACGGGGACCTCTCTTGCTTGAGGAACCACCATGATAGTTTCTCCTGAACATCTTCCTTTTTTGAAATTTTCAGTGACTCTAAGGAAAAGTGAACAAGGCCCAAGAAAACTCGTAGCAACTACTCCCACAAGTGCCTAGAGGCAATACCACGCATCAAAACTACTTGGGACCAGCTAAAATTAGCATGCAAAGCTAAAGAACAGGGTCACCAAGGCAGCAAAAATACGCGATGTATAAGGCACTAGAGCAAAAACTAATTGGACCAATGGAGGAGTTACTTACCAAGGAGCAATTTCCCTAAAACAGCTTGGTGAATGGTGCTTTGCACAAGGACATCGAAAATCGCAGCAAGAAGAGGAAGAACACGGGTTTGAGCTGCGAAACAATTTTTTCTGGAGGTAGGAGAAGCAGATGGGAGCTAGAATGAGTGGAGGGGGTGCACGTGGGCCCCACAAGCTTGGTAGGTGCGGCCAGGGGGGTGCCTGCTCCTCCAGGGCTTGTGGCCCACTGGTGGAGCCCCCTGACTAGCTCTGCGTCTCAGTATTTTTCAAAAATTTCAGAAAAAATCATACTTGATTTTGAGGACGTTCGGAGAACTTTTATTTTCGGGGTATTTTTCTATGGGACGCTAAAAACAGAAAACAGGGAAAACTAAACTAAATCTATCATTTTTCTTCTAAGCAACAGAAGGTGAAAGCTTGGAAGAGAGGTTTGTGACTCCTTGATTCATCCATCTCATGGTCATCGAGAGAAATCTGTCAATGAGGTTGATCAAGTCTCCTTGACAAACGTTTTCGAATCGGAAAAGGAAACGGAGAATTTTCAAATAGTCACTAGGTTATCTCAATGGAGATGTGGATATCCCCAACAAGCAAATCATACTTCATTTTGACAGGAGGTATAGGGCATTCAAAGCTCCCAATAAGAATCGATGAAGTCTTTTCAATAGCATTATGCAATGTACTCGATATTGTTTCTTCGGAAAGTGCACCGTATGCTCATTACCATTGACATGGAAAGTGACATTGCCTTTGTGGCAATCTATAACAGCCCCTGCAGTGTTTAAAAATGGTCTTCCAAGGATGACCGCCATGTCATCATCCTCGGGAATATCCAGAATAACAAAGTCCGTTAAGATAGTAACGTTAGCAACCACAACAGGAAAATCCTCGCAAATGCCAATAGGGAAAGCAGTTGATTTGTCGGCCATTTGCAGAGAGATTTCAGTGGGTGTCAACTTATCCATTTCAAGCCTACGATAAAGAGAGAGAGGCATAACACTAACACCGACTCCAAGGTTGCATAAAGCAGTTCTAACGTAGTTGTCTTTAATGGAGCAAGGTATAGTGGGCACTCCGGGATCACCTAGTTTCTTAGGAGTTCCACCCTTGAAGATATAATTAGAGAGCATGGTGGAAATCTCAACCTCAGGTATCCTACTCTTATTAGTCACAATATCCTTCATGTACTTAGCATAGGGAGACATTTTGAGCATATCTGTCAAACGCATTTGCAGGAAGACAAGTCTAATCATTTCAACAAATCTCTCAAAATCCTCATCATCCTTTTTCTTGGACGGTTTGGGAGGAAAGGGCATGGGTTTCTGAACCCGTCGTTCCCTTTCTTTACCATGCTTCCTAGCAGCGAAGTCATTCTTATTGTATCTCCTATTCTTAGGCTATGGGTTATCAAGATCAACAGGTTCAATCTCCACATCCTTATCGTTGCTAGGTTGAGCATCAACATGAACATCACTATTGATATCATCATTAGGCTCATGTTCATCACGAGATTGCGTTTCGGCATTAGAGGCAGAGACATCATTTGGATTCTCAGGTGTAACAGCATCTGGGTTGCTAGTGTGCAGGTTCCTATCATCTCTCTTCTTCTTTCTAGGATGACTAGGTGCATCAGTGCTAACTCCTTGAGAATCTTGTTCAGTTCTCTTAGGATGACCTTCACGATACAAAGGTTCCTGGGTCATTCTACTGCCTCTAGTGACGACTCTGACAGAATTGTCTATCAACTCATTGAGCAAGTCATCCTGAGCCTTAAGTACTTGTTCTACCTGAGTAGTAACCATAGAGGCATGTTTACTCGAGGGCTTGAGATCATTGACATTTCTGTCCACACAAGCACTTAAATGACTAAGCATACGAGGATGTTGTTCCAGTTGTCTGCTAACATAATCATTGAAACATTGTTGTTTGGCAACAAAGTTATCAAATTCATCCAGGCATAAGCTAGCAAGTTTATCAAAAGGAATATCACTCTCATTGAATCTACGCACATAATTTACTTCTACTACCTGTATCGGGTTATCAAGACTATGGATCTCTTCGATAGGTGGTAGATTTTTGACATCTTCAGATTTAATGCCTTTCTCTTTCATAGATTTCTTAGCTTCTTGCATATCTTCAGGACTGAGGAATAGAATACCTCTTTTCTTTGGAGTTGGCTTTGGAGGTGGTTTGGGAATAGTCCAAGCATTCTCATTGCGAAAGATATTATTCAATAGGATCTCAGCTTGTTCTACGGTTCGTTCCCTAAAAACACAACCGACACAACTATCTAGGTGGTCTCTAGAAGCATCGGTTAGTCCATTATAGAAGATATCAAGTATTTCATTCTTCTCAAGAGGGTGATTAGGAAAAGCATTCAGTAGCTGGACGAGCCTCCCCCAAGCTTGCGGGAGACTCTCTTCTTCAACTTGCGTAAATTTGTATATTTCCTGCAAGGCAGCTTGCTTCTTATGGGCAGGGAAATATTTCTCAGAGAAGTAGTAGATCATATCCTGGGGGCTACGCACACAACCAGGAGCAAGAGAAGTGAACCAAGTCTTAGCATCATCCTTTAGCGAGAAAGGAAATAGCTGGAGGATATAGTAGTAGCGGATCTTTTCCTCACTAGTGAATAGGGTGGCTATATCGTGCAGTTTGGTAAGATGGGCTACAACCGTTTCAGACTCATAACCGTGAAAAGGATCGGATTCGACCAGAGTGATTAACTCAGGGTTGACAGAGAATTCATAATCCTTATCGGTCACAAAGATAGGCGAAGTAGCAAAATTCGGGTCGTATTTCATCCTAGCGTTCAGAGATTTTTCTTTCCACTTGCGCAGTAATTTCTCAACATCATAGCTATCCTCACAAGCAAGAAAGTCCTTAGCTATCTCTCCCTCCATAACATAACCCTCAGGCATATCAGGCAATTCATATCTAGGAGAGCTAGTTCTAACAGGCAAAATAGCAGGTTCTACTTCAATAGTATCAGCAGTTTCAGAAGTATCATCACATCTAGCAGCAACTCTAGCAATTTGTGCATCAAGGAATGCACCTAGTGGCAAAGCAATATCAAGCATAGCATCATCATAAGCATCATGGGCAGGCGAAGTAGCATCATCAAGCACAGGTGACACATCAAGATTTCTAGCAGGAGGTGGTGTCGCAAACTTACTCATAATTGAAGGTGAATCCAGTGCAGAGCTAGATGACAGTTCCTTACCTGTCCTCGTTGTTGAGGGCAAGACTTTAGTTCTTGGATCTTTCAGATTCCTCATAGTGACCAGCAGACGTAAATCCCAAGTGACTCAGAGAATATAACTGTGCCTCCCCGGCAACGACACCAGAAAATAGCATGTTGATGGGAGACTATTCTTGAATTGATCGTCCTCCACGGCAATGGTGCCAGAAAATAGTCTTGATAACCCACAAGTATAGGGGATCGCAATAGTTTTCGAGGGTAGAGTATTCAACCCAAATTTATTGATTCGACACAAGGGGAAGCCAAAGAATATTCTCAAGTATTAGCAGTTGAGTTGTCAATTCAACCACACCTGAAAGATTTAGTATCTGCACCAAAGTATCAGTAGCAAGGTAGTATGATAGCAGCAGTAGCAACAGTAACCAGTAGCTGCAAAGTGACAAGAGTAGCAGCAAAGTAACAACAGTAGCAATAGAGTAACAGTAGCAGCAGTGACAACAGTAGCAACAAAGTAACGTAGCAAGGACCAGTAGTAAAAGACTCGTAGGCATTGGATCGGTGATGGATGATTATGCCGGATGCTATTCATCATGTAACAGTTATAACACGGAGAGATATGTAACTAGCTCCAGTTCGTTAATGTAATGTAGGCATGTATTCCGTATGTAGTCATACGTGCTTAGGGAAAAGAACTTGCATGACATCTATTGTCCATCCCTCACGTGGCACGGGGTCCTAATGGAAACTACAGGATATTAAGGTTCTCCTTTTAATAAAGAACTGGACCAACGCATTAACACTTGGTGAATACATGAACTCCTCATACTATGGTCATCTCCAGGAGTGGTTCCGGCTATTGTCACTCCGGGGTTGTCGGGTCATAACACATAGTAGGTGACTACAACTTGCAATATAGGATCAAGAACACACATATATCGGCGACAACATAATAGGTTCAGATCTGAAATCATGGCACTCGGGCCCTAGTGACAAGCATTAACCATGGCAAAGTAGTAGCAAGATCAATATCACAACATAGTGGATACTAGGGATCAATCGCCTTCAAAACTAACTCGATTACATGATAGATCTCATCCAACCCATCACCGTCTAGTAAGCCTACGATGAGATTACTCACGAACGGTGAAGAGCATCATGGAATTGGCGATGAAGGAAGGTTGGTGATGACGATGGCGACGATCTCCCCTCTCCGGAGCCCAGAACAGACTCTAGATCTGCCCTCCAGAGGAAGAACAGGAGGTGGCGGCGCCTCCGTATCGTAAAACGCGATGAACTCTTCTCCTCGAATTTTTCCGGACGAAAGGGACTAAATAGATCTGAGGTTGGAGGCGGTGGAGCAATGTGGGCCCCACAAGCCTGCGAGGCGCGGCCATGGGGGGCCCGTGCCTGGTGGGCTTGTGGGCTCTCAGCTCCACTTCCTCTGTTGATTCTTGCGCCAATATTTTTTATATATTCCACAAAAAATCCCCGTAAATTTTCAGGTCATTCCGAGAACTTTTATTTCTGCGCAAAAACACCACCATGGCAATTCTGCTGAAAACAGCGTTAGTCCGGGTTAGTTCCATTCAAATCATGCAAGTTAGAGTCCAAAACAAGGGCAAAAGAGTTTGGAAAAGTAGATACGATAGAGACGTATCAGACGACCATGAAACAAGTGAAGGACCAAGGTAGACGCAGTAGCCGGACGTGGAGCGTCATGTGTGAGGACAACCAGTCCAATCAGCATAAGAATAAGCCACCTGATCCAAAGAGGGAGAATCCGTGAGTGTGAGTCCAAGGGACATCGTGCCACGGATATACCGGAGAATCCATTTCGCGAGCGTCCAGTGGGCATCGCGAGGAGCGTGCATATGGAGCCACATCGGCTGCACAACATACTGCAAGTCTGGTCTGGTGAGTGTCAGATACTGAAGAGCACGAACAATGGAGCGATAGAATGGAGCATCGGACGCGAGTGAACCCTCCTGAGCAGAAACCTTGGCCTTCGTGTCAATAGGAGTAGCGACAGGATGACAGTTGAGCATACGAGCGCGCTCAAGCAGCTCATGCGCATACTGCTGTTGATGAAGGAAGAAGCCGTCACATCGCCGAACAACCTCAATGCCAAGGAAGTAATGAAGAGCTCCCAAATCCTTGATGGCAAACTCAGTACGCAGCCGCAGAGTAATCTGTTGAAGAAGAGCCGCGGAGGAGGCCATGAGGATGATGTCATTGACATATAGTAGCAAATAAGCAGTCGTGTTGCCGTGGTGGAGAACAAACAAGGAGGCGTCTGAGTGAGTAACACAGAAGCCCAGTGTCTGCAGAAAACCGGCGATACATTGGTACCACGCGCGTAGAGCTTGCTAAAGCCGTAGAGAGACCGGGACATCAAGCACACATGACTGGGATGAGTGGCATTGATGAAACCAGTGGGTTGCTTACAGTAAACCTGCTCGGCAAGGTGACCATGGAGGAAGGCGTTGGAAACATCCATCTGATGAACAGGCCAGCCACGAGAGACCGCTAAATGGAGAACAGTGTGAACCGTGCCTCGTTTGACAACCGGCACAAACGTCTTGGTGAAGTCATGTAACGACCAAGATGCGGTCCTTTCCGATCTGGGGATCGAGGCCCCGAATTGGATAGGAGCGCATCTAAGCGTCTCGCAAACAGGTAACACATCACATACATAATAATAAAAGATAGACAATCAGGGATTCAATTGCCTTCTCATAAATATATCAGAGTACATCACGCATACAACCAAAGTAGTTCCACTACAGACTACAAAACAGAGAAAAAGGCTATGCTACCCTGCCTGCTGGCCCACGATCACGACCACGCCTCAATCTTCTCGATAGTTCACGTATAGACGGTCAGTCTCCTCATCGTATTGCCACGCCAGCTGCGTGCCGTCGGGATCATCTGTCTCTAGGGTACCTGAACCTGTTGGTGTTGTGAAGGAATCCGTGAGCCACGGGGACTCAGCAATCTATGACCTCGGTGCCAGAATTAGTCAAGTTATTAGGTTGGATAGGGTAGAGTGTTTAAGGTTGCAGCATCCTAAGCATGATATGGTGGCTAACTTATGTAGAGCATTTATGAAGGTGGACTATACTAGCGGTCGTGAATACTTGATCACTAAGTGATCCTGAACACCTACCTACGTCAATCATAACCCCGCCGTGTTCCCGATCGAAGAGAGATCTTCGAGGGGACAGTCACGGTTACGCACACAGTTGGCAATTTTTATTAGCTTATGTTTAAGTTATCTAATACCGGATGTTAAAAAAAAATATTCCAAGTTGCCACATAACCGCGGGCACGGCTTTCCGAAAGATTAAACCTTGCAGGGGTGCTCCAACTAGTCCATCACAAACGTACACAGGCTGCAAAGTAATCCTCTATCACGAATCTCGTGATTTCGTCGGATTCCTTAGAGGAAAACCTCAACTCTGGGGAGAACCAAAAGCTTCACCGGGATTCCTATACGCAAGATATATCACTAAGGTAAGACAAGACTAGCAGGACCTCCCGTCGTGTCGACGACCCTGATTAGAGCCGCATATCTCAGTCTTAGGACACGACGGATGAGCTAGACGTCGGGATGGCTAAACCTCTGGGTGACCAGTGGGGCCCCGGACATTGCTCAGGTGGGATCAACACTCATGAGGAGCACTGTCCTGGGTTGTTGATTAAATTCCTCGGGGTAGCTATTCCCTATGCAGATTATTATGTGATTAGCAGATTAAAACCAATGTTGGGTCCTCCCAGATAAGCCTTAGCACTACGCGATTTATCAAGGGGGTCCCCATAACAACCCCGAACGTGTTAGGAGCGATCAATATGGAATCAAACACCGGTAGCCGGTAACTATGGCGGCAATAACGGAAGAAAGCACCTGGCAAAAGGGCTAGGCCTTCTGTTATTTACCAAGAATATAGGTGCATTAATTTAATAACAGAATTGAAGATAATGATATCAAGCTCATGTTATCACATGAGTCAAAGCACCTGCATCTAGCAACGCTAACATTAGTAGCTGAGCAAAGCCTACTTAGCCATTCAAGTTTGCTAGGAAGGGATCAGTGTTTGGGTTCATGGCATATTAAGAGGCAAATATTTCAGTGGTAGGCAGCAAGCATATGACAAGGAAACGTAATCTAGCATAACAAGTCTAGAGATGGAATCAAGGTCATATCATCTTGCATGTGATATCCTCAGCTTGGAATGGTTCTTGATCGTCCTGCACGTTCTCTCCTGACTCCACGTATTCGTTCTCCGATCCCGGTGCTAGCCAACATAAGAATAACATCCAATGAACAACAAAACCTCAAGATGCAACAAGCACATGATGCATGAGATGAAAATGAGCATGCATCACTATTTCTATCACTAACACAAGCTTAAGGAGTTAAAACAAGTTCCTGGACAGAACTGCATGCTAACCTATTTTGACATGCATGAAAATGACATGATCAGATGCGTCTCGTGAAAACGATTCAAAACCGTATAAAGAACATTACAATCGGAGCTACGGATCAACGGGAATCAACGAAACAAGATATGAAGCCCTGCGTGTCAAAATCATCACCACACATTCAAATGGCACAAATCTGGTATTCCCAGGTTTCCAAGACATAAGACAACCCATCATGGATCTGGGGTAAGCAAAGAAGAACACCACAACATCAACTAAGTACTCAGAATCATAAAAATGACAAAACTACACAATCTGCCATAAACTGCATCCTAGCACTTTGTGAGCTACATGCAAAGCACCTGCAACCACCCAACTATGACAAATAATATATGTGGCTGTAGCTAGCCAAGAATACTACCAGCACAAGCAATAATCACGCAAAAAGGAATTAAACACAGGAAGATACAAGGCTGCAAACTTGCGCAAAACCATCAGATCTCAGGGACTTAGTGAAAATTCCTGCACCTAACTTTCTGTCTTTGCTCTGAAGCTTTTTGACAGCAGCCAAAACAATACCTACAGGGCTCCAAATGACATGAAATTTTACAGGGGGCTAGAAAAACATATCAGGTCCAACGTTATAGTTGAAAGCTAAGGCTAGATCACAACACAATGATCAGCACAACCTCATCTACAGGAGAAGAAAATATAAACAGATTCTCAAACTTAGTGAAAATCTCAGATTTTCACTAATCTGGAATTTTAGCCACATGCCTACTTTGAGTGGGCATAACTTGCACATACGGATTCCAAATCATGAATGGAAACCAACATGTGGTAGAGGGGGTCACCCTCTACTACCACAACCAAGAAACAAATACAAGAGCACATCACGACTCATGGAACCAAGCTCTAAACATAGAAGAAAATGAAAATATGTCATCTCCAAAAACTGTTCCAATGGCAAAAATGATTTCACCAATGGATTCCTGGGATCTTTCTACCCCAAAACCATATATAAAACATATGGACTTGCTTGTAGCAAGTGAGCTCAAACTAGGAAGGAAAAACTACATAGAATCCAACATAGTGAATAGTGCAACATTTCATGCCACTCTCACTAGAACAACTATCACATACCTATGCTCATGTGCACAAAGACAACATGTACATGAGGGTTTGGACCCTATGTTGGTGTCATGCACATCAACAACCCAAACACTTCCCTCACTATACCCCCCCCCACACACACATCATGCCCTCTCTCATATTTAACATGAGGAGGTCCACAAGATGCAAATTGGGCTGTTTTCACCACACACATATCGTATTGACAATCCTCATCACAAGCGCATCATGAATTGGGCATGTGTAAGACACACACACACACACACAAGCACACCACAACATATATGCCCTCAAATATATGCATGCTTTCCTACACAAGTTATAGCATTCAGATTAAGAACAACCTGGTGCTGAGTGAAAACAATCACCTCAGATGCTATAGAGCCTGCCACATCAAAACAGGAAAATAGAAGCAACAAAATAAAAAAATGATGGGGAGGGGGATCGAACCCAGGATCCCCTGGATCAACCCCAAGGCCCATTCCACCCTGCTACTTGCCAACTTATGGACAGAACACGGGAAACTTGCTTGGTATGGTTGCTACCTGTAGCTACTGTGCTATGGTGCAAACAAAGGGAAATAAAAAGAGGGGTATGTGTAGCACCGCGGGGAATCGATCCCACGACCACCTGATCCACATCCGGACACTGCACCACTACGCTATGCTACGAAGACTTGACAGTATAGGGCAATATACCAGGGTAACATACACACTCATCAAGATCGCCCTGTCTGCACAGAGATGCCAGCAACAGTGACTACCACCGGAGTTGGGCCTCTACTCTGCTGCTGCTGCGCCGCGGGGGGAACATATCGCTATTGCTGCAGCCTCATGAACGCCCCTGCCTGCTACGTAGCACTACCCGAGCACAAATACGACAAACTGAGCACACATGTTGTACCGCACAGGACCTCTCGTGCTCCTCTTCGAACACAGCCACGCAACGATCGCCGGCCGGATCTCCTACTACACATCGAGCGATGGGGAAGGAGGGAGGAGCTAGGTCTCACCGAGGGGAATGAGGGAGAAGGCCGACTGGGGAAGAAGCCTGTTGAAAACGACGACCTGAAGAAGCTGTAGACACGGTGTGCAGAACCGAAGCAGGGGAGGAAGAACACCGGGAACTCGCCGTTGACGTGGTGCTGGACGTCGGCGTGGTCGTTCCCCGGCATCAGCGAGGTCGGGAATGGGGCGCGGGGAGCCTCCCCGAGCTCCTAGACATGGTGGTGGCGCTGCTCGACGGTGTAGGCGGGGGTAGACGACAGCGGTCCTTCTCTTCTCTCTCTGCTTAACTCCTACAGAAGCTTACCTGCGGGGAGGAAGAGAGATGGGGAAGGTGGCGGCGCACTGGAGGGGGAGAGGGAACCCTACAGAGGAGGAGGAAGACCTGGGGCTTTATTCACCTCGGGGAACGCGCTTGAGCCGCTGGATTAGGGGGAAGGCGATCGGGAGGTGGAGCGAGGTTTGTACAGGCGTGACGTCGCCAGGAGGAAGACGAGCGATGGTGAGGTGGGCTCCTGGCGCGAAGAGGAGGAGAAGATGGGCCTCTCTATGAGAGAGAGGAAGCCCACTGGCCCCACTTAAGAAGAAAAGAAACCCTGTGGCTTTTCTATTTAAAGAAAGGCCAGAAGGAAAAGAAATAAACAAAGCAAACTAGTGGGGATAAAATCAAAAGAAAATACCCCGTGGTCATAGAAAAATATGACCTTTTTAAATAAAACAACAACAAGATTTTTAGGAGCAAGTAATATTTCACAAAACAGAATTAGTTGACTCTGTTTTGTATTTATTGCACTTGTTTAAAACACTTTTAAAATCACCAAACTTGCACAACTTAACACCCACAACACCCCCTAAATAAAAGACATTTTTAAATCATCTTAGGAGCAAGTGCAATTTGAACTTGAGATTAAAAGAGAGAAAAGGGTCTTTGAATTAGAGAAGGGCTTGAAGTAAACAAGCACCACATCACTTCTACTCACCCCAACATCTCATGAGCATGACACATGAATTCACAAGATCACAACATGACAAGGAAGCATAAGACCACAATGCAACATCACAAGGCATGGGCATGAAGTGATATGTTATGCATGCATGCAAGGGAATGAAGTAATAAGGGACACACATGAAATCATGGCTCAAAATGACATCATCATAACCATGACAAGGTGGACCCACTTGCAATAGGTTCCAAATATGGCAATAACACACTTGGGGCATTACAAACTCTCCCACACTATAAAGAAGATCTCGTCCTCGAGATCTAAGACTGAAAGAAATCGGGAAATTCTGAACGGAGGTGATCCTTGCGTTCCCAAGTAGCCTCTTTATCGGAATGGTGTGACCACTGCACTTGGAGAAATTTGACAGTCTTGTTACAGGTCTTGCGCTCAGTCACCTCGAGAACTGCAACTGGATGCTCACGATAAGAAAGGTCAGGCTGAAGGTAGATATCTTGAAGATGCACAGTGCGCTCGGGGGTCTTAAAACACCTCCGAAGCTGAGAAAGATGGAACACATCATGGACATTTGCAAAGTTTGCCGGAAGCTCGAGGTGGTACACAAGGTCGCTTCTCTTGCGAACCACTCTGAACGGACCAACGAAACGAGGTGCAAGCTTTCCTTTGATGCCAAAGCGCTGCATACCCTTCATAGGCGACACCTTGAGATAGACAAAGTCATCAAGCTCATAAGACATGTCATGGTGCTTGCTATCATAATAGCTCTTCTGACGGGACTGAGCTGCTCTAAGGTTGTCGCGAATGATCCGACACATCTCCTGAGCTTCTTCTATCATATCATTCCCAAGGATCTAACGCTCGCCGGTCTCGGACCAGTTGAGTGGGGTACGACACTTCCTGCCATAGAGAATTTCAAACGGAGCCTTGCCAGAACTAGCTTGATAACTGTTGTTATACAAGAACTCCGCGAAAGGCAGACAATCTTCCCACTTCATGCCAAAAGAGATAACACAGGCTCTCATCATATCCTCAAGAACTTGATTCACTCTCTCCACTTGACTACTAGTCTGAGGATGGAACGTTGTGCTGAAGCGGATCTTCGTGCCCATAGCAGACTGAAAGGAGTCCCAGAACTTGGAAGTGAAGATACTTCCGCGATCTGAAGAGATCATCATAGGCACGCCGTGCAAAGAGACAATCCTGGAGGTGTACAACTCTGCCAGCTGAGCTGCTAAAATGGACTCCTTGACTGGAAGAAAATGAGCCACTTTACTCAACTTGTCGATGACGAGAAGATGGAATCATTACCCTTCTTGGACTTCGGAAACCCGGTGACGAAATCCATCTCAATGTGATCGAACTTCCACTGAGGAATCGGCAAAGTCTGCAACAGGCCTGCTGGGCGTTGATGCTCTACTTTCACCCTTCGATATACATCACATTCATTTACGAACTGAGCAATCTCACGCTTCATACGAGTCCACCAGAAGGTTTGCTTCAAGTCATGGTACATTTTGGAGCTTCCAGGATGAATAGAGAGCAGAGAGTTATGAGCTTCCTCCATGATTACCTTCCTGAGATCACCTTTCGGGACGACAAGGCGATCCTCGAAAAACAACGTGTCCCTGGCATCAACAGTAAAGCACTTATACTTGGGGAGACTCTTTCCCACGCCAATCTTGACCTTCTTCACCATAGCGTCAAGAAGTTGTGCTGCTCGGAGCTGATCTTCCAAGGTAGGAGAGATCTGAAGGTTCGCAAGAAATCCCTCAGGTACTAGCTGAAGGTTGAGCTTCCTGAAAGACTCACAAAGGCCCGGCTGGAGAGGTTGCAGAATCAGACTGTTACAATATGCCTTCCTGCTCAAAGCATTCACCACGACATTAGCGTTGCCTGGCGTGTACTCAACACTCGGATTAAAATCCTAGAGCATTTCTACCCAACGTGTTTGCCAAAGATTCAAGTTAGGCTGAGTGAAGATGTACTTGAGACTCTTGTGATCGGTGAAGACTTCAACCTTACGTTACAACAAGAGATGTCTCCAAGTCATCAAGGCGTGAACCATAACTGCTAGCTCAAGATCATGCACAGGATAGTTCTTCTCCGCTGGCTTCAATTGCCTGGAGGTATAAGCAACCACCTTCTTATCTTGCATCAGGACTGCACCAAGACCCTGGAGAGAAGCGTCGCAAAAGACCTGGTACGGCTTGGAATCATCCAGAGGGACCAAAACTGGAGTGGAGGTAAGCTTCTCTTTGAGTGTATCGAAGGCTAGTTGACACTCTGGAGACCAAGCATACTTAACACCCTTCTGAAGAAGACTTGAGAGCAACTTGGCGATCTTAGAGAAGTTCTCAACGAACCTTCTGCAATAGCCAGCAAGCCCGAGAAAGCTTCAAAGCTTCTTCACATTCTGCGGAGGCTCCCATTCAACAATGGCCTGAACCTTGGACGGATCAACTTTAATGCCCTCGGCAGAGATAATGTGACCAAGATACACCACTTCTTTCAGCCAGAACTCGCACTTGGAAAACTTGGCATACAGCTTGTACTCTCTCAGCTTATCAAACACCAATCTGAGATGTTCTTCATGTTCTTCCTCAGTTTCAGAAAAGACCAGAATGTCGTCGAGATAGAGCAAGACAAGGTCATTCTTGAACGGAGAGAATATATAGTTCATCAATCGACAGAATGTCGGAGGAGCATTTGCCAGACCAAAATACATGACCGTATACTCATACGAGCCAAAACTAGTCCTGAAGGCAGTCTTCGGAATATCTTCCTCGTGAATGCGAATTTGATGATAGCCCATTCTGAGATCAAGCTTGGAGAAGACCTTAGCACCTTTCAACTGTTCGAACAACTCAGTTATGTTCGGAAGTGGATATTTGTTCCTGATTGGCTTCTTATTCAATGGACGGTAATCAACACACAGTCGGTCCGTGCCATCCTTCTTCTTGACAAACAGAACTCCACAGCCCCACGGAGACGAGCTTGGTCTGATCAAACCCAAACGCTCCTGCTCATCGAGTTGCCTCTTGAGTTCCTTCAACTCTTTTGGACCCAGCTTGTATGGCCGTTTGCACACTGGCTCTGTGCCTGGCTCTAGCTCAATGACAAACTCAACTTCACGGTGCGGAGGCATGCCTGGAAGCTCTTCAGGAAACACATCTTCATACTCACAGACCACTGGGACTTGCTCAATAGGATTGATCTCACCCTTTTCATTCAAAGAGAACAGACGGATTGTATCATCGCGCGCCGCGAATATAATCACGTCTTCCGAAGAGTGGGTAAGCTTGACTTCTTTGGCTTCACAATCAATCCATGCCTTGTTCATAGCCAACCAGTCCATACCAAGGATCTAGTCAATGTCGGTCTTGCCCAAGACATATGGAGACGCCAGAAAGGAATAACTGCCCAACTTGACAGAAACATCGGGAGCACGAGTACTAGCATGCATGAACTTGCCTGGAGAAACTACTGACAACGGACTAGGAAGCTCTTCAACATGAACATTATGCTTGGATGCAAATGGAATGGAGAGGAACGAATGCGAAGCACCAGAATCGAATAACACTTTAGCAGAAATATCATTGACGAGAAGGTTACCCATGATCACATCACAGGAGTTGTATGCTTCTGCTGCGTTCACCATGTTGACTCGAGCTGATCTGGGGTTGAACTTGACAAGAGCGTTGCTTGGAGGTTTCCCTGGAGGAGGAGGAGGCAGTCGGGGCTGAGAAGTACACTTGTTGGCATAGTGACCCTTCTGCCCACACTTGTGACAAGTGACATCTGCTGGCTGCTGGTACTGAATCTGAGGAGGCCCTTGCTTCTGATGCTGGTATCTCTGCTGGAAGACAGGGTTGGGTGGGTGGGAAGAACCACGACCACCTGAGTGCTTAAGATGCTGCGAGTGCCGAGGAGGAGGAGGAGACACCCAGAACTTTTGTTGCTTCTAAACCACCTGAGTCGGGGAAGAGCTGGAATCTGTGAAGCGCTTCTTAGAATTCTCCACCGTGAGCAAGGCTGCCTCTGCTCTGAGAGCTAGGTTGTAGAACTTGTCGAACTCCTCAGGATCGTGCAAGGCAAGAGCTAACTGCAAATCTTCTTTCAAGCCACCCCTGAACTGATAAATCTCGCTCTTCTGATTCGGGATATCCTGCAGCGCGTAACAGGCCAGCTCGTGGAACTCAACGTTGTACTTGTACACGGAATTGCCACCCTGCTTCAAACGCCTGAACTTCTCACACATCTCCTCCACAAAACTGGAAGGGATGTAGTGGGACCTGAAGTCACGACAGAACTCATCCCAAGAAATCACCCTGGCGCCTCTGGAGTCCTTCAGCTGGTGCCACTATATAGAAGCCTGCCCCTTGAACTAGAACATTGCAAACTTGACATAATCCTCTGGACGCACATTGCTACACTCGAAATGTTTGTTCATATCACGGATCCAATCTTCTGCATCAAATGGCTGGTCGCATGAAGTGAACGTCTTTGGCTGGTTTGACAGGAACGGACTCAGACTCACAAACTGATTTCCACCATGCTGAAAATTGCCTTGCTGTTGGTTGGCTCTCTCTTGCAGCAACTGTATCAGAATCTGGGTGTTTGCATTAGTAGCTGCCATCACCGCTCGCCAGGCCTGTGCACGAGGAGGCGGCGGCGGTGGAGGGTTCTCTGGAGGAGGAGGTGGAGGTGGCATATCCTCACGCCCTGGGTTCTGACGAGTCGGTGGAGCCATCCTGAAGACGGACATCATATTAGTCCACAGAATAATTGAAGATATTGCTGAATCAAAAGACAGGAATATCTGAACAGGAATAAGCAATTGCACTCGAACACAATAGTAAGAATGCTTCCTCAAAGTGACGGACGACAAAATTCCGATAAGGACCACTGCAAACAAGTGTGAGCCAGAATTGCTCGGAACAAACATATGATCGAGATTTCACCAACCTCAATCATGCGTCTGTAGGAAGATAGTCCTATAAGATACTACTTGATATCCCACCTATGAATTCCCGAAATAACTGGTCATGCAATCTGGTACACGGATACAAGGAGTATTTCACACAACTCCTAAACTAACCCGTCACCTGTATCACATCCTTCAACACACAACCAGCATCTCGGACCTTCATCTACAACAGATCCTCATGATCCCAACGATACCAAGTGTGGTAGTACCCCCGAACAATGTGCACCAGTACTGGGGACATCGGGGTTATCTCGCCACTACTAGTATTGAAGCAATTACGAACATCCTTCGTTCTTAGATACTCAGAAATCTGAATGATGGCGATGTGCTCAAGAATCCCCTGGAGCTCAACTCCCCTGAAACTTAAAGCAGACAGGAGGCACCAGGACAGGACTCCGTCACATCGAAATCATATAGGTTTCACAAATACCCGCGTGATCCTAAATTTTTTTTGAGCGAGAAGAGGAGTAGAATTAAAGATTTCCTAAGTCAGGAACCTCACCAGAGCATAGAAGAGGAGAAAAAAGAATCCTACTCTCCGATATAACTAAGACTCAAAACATTTTCTAGACTCGACTCGGCCAAGTACGATCACACAAAGGCTCCTATCGTCATAAGGCTCTGATTACCAACTTGTAACGACCAAGATGCGGTCCTTTCCGATCTGGGGATCGAGGCCCCGAATTGGAAAGGAGCGCATCTAAGCGTCTCGCAAACAGGTAACACAGCACATACATAATAATAAAAGATAGACAATCAGGGATTCAATTGCCTTCTCATAAATATATCAGAGTACATCACGCATACAACCAAAGTAGTTCCGCTACGGACTACCAAACAGAGAAAAAGGCTATGCTGCGTGCCGTCGAGATCATCTCTCTCTGGGGTACCTGAACTTGTTGGTGTTGTGAAGGAATCCGTGAGCCACGGGGACGCAGCAATCTATGACCTCGGTGCCAGAACTAGTCAAGTTATTAGGTTGGATATGGTAGAGTGTTTAAGGTTGCAGCATCCTAAGCATGATATGGTGGCTAACTTACGTAGAGCATTTATGAAGGTGGAGTATACTAGCGGTCGTGAATACTTGATCACTAAGTGATCCTGACCACCTACCTACGTTAATCATAACCCCGCCGTGTTCCCGATCGAAGAGAGATCTTCGAGGGGACAGTCACGGTTATGCACATAGTTGGCAATTTTATTAGCTTATGTTTAAGTTATCTAATACCGGCTGTTAACAAAATATTCCAAGTTGCCACATAACCGCAGGCACGGCTTTCCGAAAGATTAAACCTTGCAGGGGTGCTCCAACTAGTCCATCACAAACGTACACAGGCCGCAAAGTAATCCTCTATCATGAATCTCGTGATTTCGTCGGATTCCTTAGAGGAAAACCTCAACTCTGGGGAGAACCAAAAGCTTCACCGGGATTCCTATACGCAAGATATATCACTAAGGTAAGACAAGACTAGCAGGACCTCCCGTCGTGTCGACGACCCTGATAAGAGCCGCGTATCTCAGTCTCAGCACACGACATATGAGCTAGACGTCGGGATGGCTAAACCTCTGGGTGACCAGTGGGGCCCCGGACATTGCTCAGGTAGGACCAACACTCATGAGGAGCACTGGCCCGGGTTGTTGATTAAATTCCTCGGGGTAGCTATTTCCTATGCAGATTATTATGTGATTAGCAGATTAAAACCAATGTTGGGTCCTACCGGACAAGCCTTAGCATTACGCGATTTATCAAGGGGGTCCCAATAACAACCCCGAACGTGTTAGGAGCGATCAATATGGAATCAAACACCGGTAGCCGGTAACTATGGCGTCAATAACGGAACAAAGCACCCGACAAAAGGGCTAGGCCTTTCATTATTTACCAAGTATATGGGTGCATTAATTTAATAACAGAATTTAAGATAATGATATCAAGCTCATGTTATCACATGAGTCAAAGCACCTGCATCTAGCAACACTAACATTAGTAGCCGAGCAAAGCCTACTTAGCCATTCAAGTTTGCTAGGAAGGGATCAGTGTTTGGGTTCATGGCATATCAAGAGGCAAATATTTCAGTGGTAGGCAGCGAGCATATGACAAGGAAACGTAATCTAGCATAACAAGTCTAGAGATGGAATCAAGGTCATATCATCTTGCCTGTGATATCCTCAGCTTGGAATGGTTCTTGATCGTCCTGCACGTTCTCTCCTGACTCCACGTATTCGTTCTCCGATCCCGGTGCTACCCAACATAATAATAACATCCAATGAACAACAGCACCTCAAGATGCAACAACCACATGATGCATGAGATGAAAATGAGCATGCATCACTATTTCTATCACAAAACACAAGCTTAAGGAGTTAAAACAAGTTCCTGGACAGAACTGCATGCTAACCTATTTTTACATGCATGAGATTGAGATGATCAGATGTGTCTCGTGAAAACGATGCAAAACCATATAAAGAACATTACAATCGGAGCTACGGATCAACGGGAATCAACGAAACAAGATATGAAGCCCTACGTGTCAAAATCATCACGACACATTCAAATGGCAGAAATCTGGTATTCCTAGGTTGCCAAGACATAAGACAACCCATCATGGATGGGGTGGAGCAAAGAAGAACACCACAACATCAACTAAGCACTCACAATCATCAAAATGACAAAACTACACAATCTGCCATAAACTGCATCATAGCACTTTGTAAGCTACATGCAAAGCACCTACAACCACCCAACTATGACAAATAATATATGTGGCTGTAGCTAGCCAAGAATGACACAAAAAGGAATTAAACACAGGAAGATACAAGGCTGCAAACTTGCCCAAAACCATCAGATCTCAGGGACTTAGTGAAAATTCCTGCACCTAACTTTCTGTCTTTGCTCTGAAGCTTTTTGACAGCAGCCAAAACAATACCTACAGGGCTCCAAATGACATGAAATTTTACAGGGGGCTGGACAAACATATCAGGTCCAACTTTCTAGTTGAAATCTAAGGCTAGAGGACAACACAATGACCAGCACAACCTCATCTACAGGAGAAGAAAATATAACCAGATTCTCAGACTTAGTGAAAATCTGGAATTTCAGCCACATGCCTACTTTGAGTGGGCATAACTTGCACATATGGACTACAAATCATGAATGGAAACCAACATGTGGTAGAGGGGGTCACCATCTACTACCACAACCAAGAAACAAATACAAGAGCACATCACAACTCATGGAACCAGGCTCTAAACATAGAAGAAAATGAAAATATGTCATCTCCAGAAAATGTTCCAATGGCAAAAATGATTTCACCAATGGATTCCTGGGATCTTTCTACCACAAAACCATATATAAAACATATGCACTTGCTTGGAGCAAGTGAGCTCAAACTAGGAAGGAAAAACTACATAGAATCCAACATAGTGAATAGTGCAACATTTCATGCCACTCTCACTAGAACAACTATCACATAGCTATGCTCATGTGAACGAAGACAACATGGACATGAGGGTTTGGACCCCATGTTGGTGTCATGCACATCAACAACCCAAACACTTCCCTCACTATATCCCCCCCCACACACACACACATCATGCCCTCTCTCATATTTAACATGAGGAGGTGCACAAGCTGCAAATGGGACTGTTTTCACCACACACATATCATCTTGACAATCCTCATCACAAGCACATCATGCCTTGGGCATGTGTACGACACACACACACACAAGCACACCACAACACATATGCCCTCGAATATATGCATGCTTTCCTACACAAGTTATAGCATTAAGATTAAGAACAACCTGCTGCTGAGTCAAAACAATCACCTCACATGCTATAGAGCATGCCACATCAAAACAGGAAAACATAAGCAACAAAAAATAAATAAAAATGATGGGGAGGGGGATCGAACCCAGGATCCCCTGGATCAACCCCAAGGCCCATTCCACCCTGCTACTTGCCAACTTACCGACAGAATAGGGGAAACTTGCTTGGTATGGTTGCTACCTGTAGCTACTGCGCTATGGTGCAAACAAAGGGAAATAAAAAGAGGGGTATGTGTAGTGCCGCAGGGAATCGATCCCACGACCACCTGATCCACATCCGGACACCGCACCACTACGCTACCTTGTGAAGACTTAACAGTACAGGGGAATAGACCAAGGTAACATACACACTCATCAAGATCGCCATGTGTGCACAGAGATGCCGCAACAGTGACTACCGCCGGAGCTGGGCCTCTACTATGCTGCTGCTGCGCCGCGGGGGGAATATATCGCTATTACTCCAGCCTGATGAACGCCCCTGCCTGCTACGTAGCACTACTCGAGCACAAATACGACACACTGAGCACACATGCTATACCGCAAAGGACCTATCGTCCTCCTCTTCGAACAGAGGCACGCAACGATCACCGGCTGGATCTCCTACTACACATCTAGCGATGGGGAAGGAGGGAGGAGCTAGGTCTCACCGAGGGGAAGGAGGGAGAGGGCCGACCGGGGAAGAAGTCTGTTGAAGACGACGACCTGAAGAAGCTGTAGACGCGGTGTGCAGAACCGAAGCAGGGGAGGAAGAACACCGGGAACTCGCCGTTGACGTGGTGCTGGCCGTCGGCATGGTCGTTCCCCGGCCTCAGCGAGGTCGGGAATGGGGCGCGGGGAGCCTCCCCGAGCTCCTAGACATGGTGGTGGCGCTGCTTGACGGTGTAGGCGGGGGTAGACGACAGCGGTCCTTCTCTTCTCTCTCTGCTTAACTCCTACAGAAGCTTACCTGCGGGGAGGAAGAGAGATGGGGAAGGTGGCGGCGCACTGGAGGGGGAGTGGGAACCCTACGGAGGAGGAGGAAGACCTGGGCTTTATTCACCTCGGGGAACACGCTTGAGCCTCTGGATTGGGGGGAAGGCAATCGGGAGGTGGAGCGAGGTTCGTACATGCGTGACCTCGCTAGGAGGAAGACGAGCGACGGTGAGGTGGGTTCCTGGCGCGAAGAGGAGGAGAAGATGGGCCTCTCTGTGAGAGAGAGGAAGCCCACTGGCGCCACTTAAGAAAAAGAAACCCTTTGGCTTTTCTATTTAAAGAAAGGCCAGAAGGAAAAGAAATAAACAAAGCAAACTAGTGGGGATAAAATCAAAAGAAATACCCCCTGGTCATAGAAAAATATGACCTATTTAAATAAAACAACAACAAGATTTTTAGGAGCAAGTAATATTTCACAAAACAGAATTATATGACTCTGTTTTGTATTTATTGCGCCTGTTTAAAACACTTTTAAAATCACCAAACTTGCACAACTTAACACCCACAATATCCCCTAAATAGAAGATATTTTTAAATCAGCTTAGGAGCAAGTGCAATTTGAACTTGAGATTAAAGGAGAGAAAAGGGTCTTTGAATTAGAGAAGGGCTTGAAGTAAACAAGCACCATATCACTTCTACTCACCCCAACATCTCATTAGCATCACACATGAATTCACAAGATCACAACATGACAAGGAAGCATAAGACCACAATGCAACATCACAAGGCATGGACATGAAGTGATATGTTATGCATGCATGCAAGGGAAGGAAGTAATAAGGGACACACATGAAATCATGGCTCAAAATGACATCATCATAACCATGACAAGGTGAAACCACTTGCAATAGGTTCCAAATATGGCAATAACACACTTGGGGCACTACAAGTCAACACCAGCTCGCTGACAGAAACCGCGGACCACCCAGCGAGCCTTGTAGCGCCCAAGGGTGCCATCGGAACGGGTCTTATGGCGAAAGACCCACTTGCCGCAGATGATATTTGTGTGAGGAGGACGTGGAACCAAAGTCCAGGTGAGATTTCGCTGAAGGGCGTCAAATTCTTCCTGCATCGCAGCCAGCCAGTGAGGATCAGGGAGTGCGGCCCACACAGAAACGGGAAGTGGTGACGGCTCGGAGCTGGATGCTGCAAGAAGGTACTCGTAGCTGGAGTACTAATGACGAGATGATGTATATACTTCTCGCTCCTTGTTGGTTATCCCAAGTGGAAGGTTGAGATGTAGTCAGCAGCAAGTTTTCCCTCACACAAAGACTGTAAGGTTTATCGAACCAAGAGGACTCCTAGGACCAACAAGTAGGTGTGTGTTGTTCTGGCTAGTAGAAGACGTGGACCTGCACACACAAAAATAACTTTGCTCCCAACGAGTACAGAGAGGTTGTCAATCTCTCCGGCTTGTAGTTTGCAACGGATCAAAACACAAGCGGGAAAAGTAATAGTAATTGCAACAGAAAAGTAAATGAAAATGGTAAATAGTGGAGATGTAAACAATGATGGTGATATGGACCGGAGTCACATGATGTTCACTAGTGATGTCTCTCTCCCAAAAGACGATAAACAACTATGCTTGGGTAAACAAATCACAGTTGAGCAATTGACAAAATTATGAACGCACCGCAATGCTAATTATGCTACTTGATAGTTAGAGGTTCAATAGTAATGGGCAATATGCCAAGACATGTAGACCGTTTATTCAACAGCATCTACTTACTAATCATCCACCTTAAGATATCTATCCAGAACATCTCGCCGATATTAAGTTGCGAGCCCCACCCAAAGTGTAAACTCAAAGTAACGGACAACTGCATTAACGAACTATGCGTAAGGTAAACAATCCTTGCAACCGTGGTCATAAGCACCGTTGTTTTCTCCCTGGTGGTAAAAGCACATCCCCTAGTCTCATGTTTTTTTCACTCAAGCTAGACATCGAGGGGCATGAACCCACAATCATGCATAACGCTCCCTCTTGGAGTTACAATCTACTACTCGGCCAAAGCAATAAATAGTAACGTAGAACATGCATGAATCACTAAGGAACATAATATAAAAGGATAATCAAATATATAACTCATAACAATCTGAACATAATCTCATAAACGATCGGATTCCAACAAACCAAGCATAGCAATAGCGAAAGAATTACATAGATGCCTTGATCATGTAGGGCAGCTCACAAGGACTAACCATTGAAGCACAAGATTGGAGAGAAGACATCAAATAGCTACTGGTCATGGACCCATGGTCCAAGGAGGACTACTCACGGCAGGTCCGGGAAGCGTCCATGGAGGTGGAGAAGCTCCCGGAGGTCAATCTCCCTCTGGCAGGGTGCAGTGAAGAGGTCTCCTAACGCTCCCGATCTCGGAAGCGCTGCGACGGCGGAACAATTTAGAAATTCGCGATTCTGGATGTGATGGAAGGGTTTTCTCGCGGAGGAGTAAATATTGGCCAAAGGAGTGCACCAGAGGAGGTGGGACCCACCCAGGAGACCTCTTGGCGCGGCCTGGGGGTAGGCCGCACGCACAGATCACGTGGGCGGCCCGTGGCCCCCCTATGGCCCATCTTCGGTGACCTGGAAGATTCCGATATGCTGATTTTTTATATATTTTTCTCGTGATTTTTTGGGCTTCGGAAAATTGGGTAAAAGCCCCTGCAAAAAAGACATTAGCAGACAGGAACTAGCACTAGGTGCACTGAGTTAGTAGGTTAGTCCAAATATGTGTAAAAAATATAAAAGGAAGCAAACCATATAACAATGTCACCCAAAAGATCATGGAACAAGCAGAAAATATAGATACGTTTGGGACGTATCAACATCCCCAATCTTAATTTCTGCTCGTCCTGTAGATCATGGAACAAGCAGAAAATATAGACACGTCAAGACAATAACAATCAAGAGTCTATATCTATTACTGAAAATAGCAAAGTAAGAACATAAAGGTGTAAGAGCTCTCGCTGTCCGTGACTCGAATGTTTCCAAATGGTGTTTGCGTGCAAGAAGTGGGAGATGGGTTGAGATCATAATATATATATATTTTTTAATTGATAACTCTGATGACCCACAAGAATAGGGGATCAATCGTAGTCCTTTCGATAAGTAAGAGTGTCGAACCCAACGAGGAGCAGAAGGATCTGACAAGTGGTTTTCAGCAAGGTAAAATCTGCACGCACTAAAATTGTCGGTAACAAGTGATTGTGTGGTGAGATGATTCGTAGCAAGCAACAAGTAACAAAAGTAGCAATGGTACAAAAAAGTGGCCCAATCCCTTTTGTAGCAAGGGAGAAGCTTGGACAAAGTCTTATAGAAGGACACACGGGAATTTCTGTCATGCTAGTTTTCATCATGTTCATATGATTCACGTTCGTTACTTTGATAGTTTGATATGTGGGTGGACCGGCGCTTGGGTACTGCCCTTACTTGGACAAGAATCCGACTTATGATTAACCCCTCTCCCAAGCATCCGCAACTATGAAAGAAGAATTAATACAAAGTCTAACCATAGCATTAAACTAGTGGATCCAAATTAGCCCCTTACAAAGCAACGCATACACTAGGGTTTAAGCTTCTGTCACTCTAGCAACCCATCATCTACTTACTACTTCCCAATGCCTTCCTTTAGGCCCAAATAATGGTGAAGTTCTATGTAGTCGACGTTCACATAACACCACTAGAGGAAAAACAACATACAACATATCAAATTACCGAACGAATACCAAATTTACATGACTACTATTAGCATGACTTATCCCATGTCCTCAGGAACAAAAGTAACTACTCACAAAGCATAATCATATTCATGACCAGAGAGGTAATGAGTAGCATCAAGGATCTGAACATAAACTCTTCCACCAAGTAATCCAACTAGCATCAACTACAAAGAGTAATCAACACTACTAGCAACCTTACAAGTACCAATCGGAGTCGCGAGACGTAGGTTAATTACAAGTGATGAACTAGGGTTTGGAGATGAGATGGTGCTGATGAAGATGTTTATGGTGACGAGTACCCTCCGATAAGAGGAGTGTTGGTGATGACGATGGCGATGATTTCCACCTCCGGGAGGGAAGTTTCCCCGGCAGGATCGTCCTGCCGGAGCTCTAGATTGGTTCTACTCAAGTTCCGCCTCGTGGCGGTGACGAAACTACGAAGAAGCTCCTCCCTGATTTTTTTCCTGGACGAAACCCTTCATATCGCAAAAGAGGGGGGCAAGTGGGCCTGCAGGGTGCCCACAAGCCCTCATGGCGCGGCCTGGGGGGGTGGTCGCGCCGTGCAGGCTTGTGGCCACCTGCATGCCCCCCTCTAGCACTTCTTCGGCCCAGTATTTTTGATAAATCGGGAAAAAAATCCTCGTTGATTTTTATGGCGTTTGGAGTTGCGCATAATAGGTATCTCAAACTTGCTCCACTTCCAGGCCAGAATTCCAGTTGCCGGCATTCTCCCTCTTCATGTAAACCTTGCAAAACAAGAGACAGAAGGCATAAGAATTGTACCGTGAAGTGAAATAACATCCCAAGAAGCGATAAATATCAACATGAAAACATGATGCAAAATGGACGTATCAACTCCCCCAAGCTTAGACCTCGCTTGTCCTCAAGCGAAAGCCTAGCTCAATAAATATGTCCACATGTTTAGGGAGAGGTGTCAACAAAACAAGATATGAACATGCATGCATCATGATCATGATCAGAACAGCAATACCAACATATAACCTCTCATGCTAAAGTGATAATTCCTTCACAAAGTAAAGCATGGATCAAGAACCTTACCGAAAAGTAACAACCGATAGCCTTTAGTCATTGAAGCAATTGCAATTTATCACAACATCAAAAAGAGTCAAAGAAGAGCTTGTAAAGGAAATCCACATACTCAATCATTCTTTCGTTCTCTACAATTGGTACAACTCACGTGGTACTCATGAGATCAAAGTTTCAGCTGGACACAGAGAAAGATAGGGGCTTACAGTTTTTGCCTCCCAACTGCTTACCTCAAGGGTAATGTCAACAATAATAATTCATGAATACTTACCTCCAAGTTGACATATGAATATAGATCTTTCCCAAGCATATGACGTTAGCCAAGTGATACGTCCATTTTGCATCATGCTTTCATGTTGATATTTATTGCTTTTTGGGATGTTAGATTACTTGTGGTACCATATTTATGCCTTTTCTCTCTTATTTTGCAAGGTTTATTTGAAGAGGGAGAATTCAGGCATCTGGAATTCTGGACTGGAAAAGGAGAAAATCCTAGTCCACTATTCTGCACATCTCCAAATGCCCTGAAAAGTTACGTGGATTTTTTTGGGATTATATAAAAAATACTGGGCGAAAGAACTACAAGAGGGGGGCTGCCAGAGCGCCACAAGCCCTAACACCGCCACCCCCTGGTGGCGGAGTGGGGGCTTGTGGGCTCCCTGACGGCCCACTAGCCCCCCTATTTTGCTATATGAAGAGTCCTGGTCCAGAAAAAAAAATCAAGAGGGAGCTTTTTCGTGGTTTCGCAGCCGCCACTAGGCGGAACTTGAGCAGATCCAATCTAGAGCTCCGGCAGGACGATCCTGCCGGGGAAACTTCCCTCCCGGAGGGGGAGATCGTCGCCATCATCATCACCAACACTCCTCTCGTCGGAGGGGAGGCATCTTCATCAACATGTTTATGAGCACCATCTCCTCTCCAATGCCTAGTTCATCTCTTGTAATCAATCTCCGTCTCACGACTCCGATTGGTACTTGTAAGGTTGCTAGTAGTGTTGATTACTCTTTGTAGTTGATGCTAGTTGGATTACTTGGTGGAAGAGTTATGTTCAGATCCTTGATGCTATTCATTACACCTCTGATCATGATTATGATTATGTTTTGTGAGTAGTTACTTTTGTTCCTAAAAACATGGGATAAGTCGTGTTAATAATAGTCATGTGAATTTGATATTCGTTTGGTATTTTGATATGTTGTATGTTGTCTTTTCCTCTAGTGGTGTTATGTGAACGTCGACTACATAACACTTCACCATATTTGGGCCTAGAGGAAGGCATTGGGAAGTAGTAAGTAGATGATGGGTTGCTGGAGTGACAGAAGCTTAAACCCCAGTCTATGCGTTGCTTCGTGAGGGGCTGATTTGGATCCACTAGTTTAATGCTATGGTTAGACTTTGTCTTAATTCTTCTTTTGTAGTCGTGGATGCTTGCGAGAGAGGTTAATCATAAGTGGGATGCTTGTCCAAGTAAGGGCAGTACCCAAGCGTCGGTCCACCCACATATCAAACTATGAAAGTAACGAACGCGAATCATATGAACATGATGAAACTAGCATGACAGAAATTCCCGTGTGTCCTCGGGAGTGTTTTTCCTCCTATGAGACTTTGTTCAGGCTTGTCCCTTGCTACAAAAGGGATTGGTCCACTTGCTGCATCATTGCTACTACTTGTTACTTGTTACTCTTTGCTTGCTACGTTTCACCTCGCTACACAATCACTTGTTACTGCTACTTTCAGTGCTTGCAGTTATTACCTTGCTGAATTCCGTTTATCAGAGCCTTCTGCTCCTCGTTGGGTTCGACACTATTACTTATCGAAAGGACTACGATTGATCCCCTATACTTGTGGGTCATCAATACTCTTTTCTGGCGCCGTTGCCGGGGAGTGAAGCGCCTTTGGTAAGTGGAAATTGGTAAGGAAACATTTTTGAAGTGTGCTGAAATTTATTGTCACTTGTCACTATGGAAACTGTTCCTTTGAGGAGGTTGTTCGGGGTATCTTCACCACGAACGGAAGCACGAGTAGTTTCTCCTCAACCTGAGGTACCTACTGAAAATATCTTTTATGAAATTCCTTCGGGTATGCTTGAGAAACTGCTGGCTAATCCTTTCACGGGAGATGGATCTTCACATCCAAACTTGCATCTGATCTATGTAGATGAAGTTTGTGGTTTATTTAAGCTTGCAGGTTTGCCCGAGGATGAGGTAAAGAATAAAGTCTTTCCTTTATCTTTTAAGGATAAGGCGTTGACATGGTATAGGCTATGTGATGATACTGGATCATGGGGCTACAATCGGTTGAAATTGGAATTTCATCAAAAGTTCTATCCTATGTATTTAGTACATCGTGATCGGAACTTTATTTATAACTTTTGGCCTCGTGACAGGGAAAGCATAGCTCAAGCTTGGGGGAGGCTTAAATCAATGTTATATTCATGCCCCAATCATGAGCTCTCGAGAGAAATCATCACTGAAAACTTTTATGCTCGGCTTTCTCATGAAGATCGTACCATGCTTGACACTTCTGTTACCGGTTCTTTTATGAAGAAGGATATTGATCACAAGTGGAATTTATTGGAGAGAATCGAACGCAACTCTGAAGATTGGGAGCTGGAGGAAGGTAAGGAGTGAGGTATGAATTTCTAGTTTGATTGCGTTAAATATTTTGTTGAGACAAACACTTCTAGAGATTTTAGCGCTAAGTATGGACTTGACTCTGAGAAAGTAGCTTCTCTATGTGAATCTTTTGCTGCTCATGTTGATCTTCCCAAAGAGAAGTGGTTTAAATATCATCCTCCTGTAGAAAGCAACATAGCCAAAACCAATCTAGTTGAGGAGAAAATCATTGCTTTTAGTGATCCTGTTGTTCCTTGTGCTTACACTGAGAAACCACCATACCCTACTAGGATAAATGATTATTCTAAAGCTCTAACTGTGATACGTAGGGGTTACATTAGACCACTTGCACCCCCTGAGGAAATTAGAGTTGAACCTAGTGTTGCTATTATCAAAGATCTCTTAGCCGAAGACATAGATGGGCATGTTATCAAATTCTGTGAGGACTCCGCTAGAATTGCTAAACCTCATGCAGAAGACAACTACAGACCTGTAGTTGGCCTGCCCGTTGTTTCTGTCAAGATAGGAGATCACTGTTACCATGGTTTATGTGATATGGGAGCTAGTGTTAGTTTAATACCCCGTTCTCTATATCATGAAATCAAAGAAGAGATTGCACCTGCTGAGTTAGAACCCATTGATGTCACTATTACGCTAGCTAATAGAGACACTATTTGCCCTCTCGGAATTGTGAGAGACGTACAAGTCCTGTGTGGTAAGACGAAGTATGCTACTGATTTCCCCGTCCTTGGTACTGCACTAGATAGCTTTTGTCCCATCATATTTGGTGGACCCTTTCTCAACAGTGTCAATGCTCACATTGATTGCATTAAGCAGACTGTCACAGTTAATTTCGAGGGTGTGTCTCATGAATTTAACTTCTCTAGGTTTGGAAGACAACCCCATGAAAGAGATTCGTCTGGTAGGGATGAAATCATTGCTCTTGCCTCTATTGCCGTACCTCCTACGGATCCTTTAGAGCAATATCTGCTTGAGCATGAAAATGATATGCATATGGAGGAGAGAGATGAGATAGATAAAATTTTCTTAGAACAATATCCTATTCTCAAGAATAATCTTCCAGTTTAACTGCTTGGGGATCCTCCCCCACCAAAGGGTGATCTTGTGTTCGAGCTTAAACAGTTTCCTGATACTCTTAAGTATGCCTATCTTGATGAGAAGGAGATATATCCTGTCATTATTAGTGCTCTCCTCTCAGAGCGCGAAGAGAAGAAGTTACTAAAAACTCTGAGGAAGCACCGCGCTGCTATTGGATATACTCTTGATGATCTTAAGGGTATTAGTCCTACTCTATGTCAGCACAAGATTAAAACCGATCCTGACTTTAAACCAGTTGCTGATCATCAAAGGAGATTAAATCCTAAGATGAAAGAGGTCGTTAGAAAATAAATATTAAAGCTTCTGGAAGCAGGAATCATTTATCCTGTTGCTCATAGTGATTGGGTAAGTCCAGTACATTGTGTACCTAAGAAGGGAGGTATCACCGTCGTTCCTAATGATAAGGATGAACTAATCCCACAAAGGATTATTACGGGATATAAGATGGTGATAGACTTCCAAAAACTGAACAAGGCAACCAGGAAAGATCATTATCCTTTGCCATTCATCGACCAAATGCTAGAAAGGCTATCGAAACACACACACTTCTGCTTTCTGGACAGTTATTCAGGTTTCTCGCAAATACCTGTTGCACAATCTGATCAAGAGAAAACCACTTTCACCTGCCCTTTCGGTACCTTTGCCTATAGACGTATGCCTTTTGGCTTATACAATACACCTGCCACCTTCCAAAGATGTATGACGGCTATATTCTCTGACTTTTGTGAAAATATTGTCGAGGTTTTCATGGATGACTTCTCCGTTTACGGGTCTTCCTTTGATGATTGCCTCAGCAACCTTGATCGAGTCTTACAGAGATGCGAAGAAACCAACCTCGTCTTGAATTGGGAGAAGTGCCACTTTATGGTTAATGAAGGTATCGTCTTAGGACACAAAATCTCTGAAAGAGGCATTGAAGTTGATAAGGCTAAGGTTGATGCAATTGAGAAAATGCCTTGCCCCACAGATATCAGAGGTATACGAAGTTTCCTAGGTCATGCTGGTTTCTATAGAAGGTTCATTAAAGACTTCTCTAAGATTTCTAGGCCTCTTACCAACCTCTTGCAGAAGGATGTTCCTTTTGTTTTCAATGAGGATTGTGAGGAAGCCTTCGAAATACTTAAGAAGGCTTTGATAACCGCACCTATTGTTCAACCACCTGACTGGAACTTGCCCTTTGAAATCATGTGCGACACTAGTGATTATGCTGTTGGTGCTGTTCTAGGACAAAGAGTTGACAAGAAGTTGAATGTCATTCACTACGCTAGTAAAACTCTAGACAGTGCCCAAAGAAACTATGCCACTACGGAGAAGGAATTTTTAGCAGTCGTGTTTGCATGTGAAAAGTTCAGATCTTATATAGTTGACTCCAAAGTCACTATTCACTCTGATCATGCTGCTATTAAGTACCTTATGGAGAAGAAGGACGCTAAGCCTAGGCTGATCAGATGGGTTCTCCTGCTACAGGAATTTGATTTGCACGTCGTTGACCGAAAGGGTACTGACAACCGTGTAGCAGATAACTTGTCTAGCCTAGAGAATGTCCTTGATGACCCACTACCTATTGATGATAGCTTTCCTGATGAGCAATTAAATGTCATCCGCACTTCACATAGTGCACCGTGGTATGCCGATTATGCAAACTATATCGTAGCCAAATACATACCACCCAATTTCACCTATCAACAAAAGAAGAAATTCTTCTTTGATTTGAGACACTACTTTTGGGATGATCCTCACCTTTATAAGGAAGGAGTAGATGGTGTTATTAGACGTTGTGTGCCTGAACATGAACAGGGACAGATCTTGCAGAAGTGTCATTCCGAAGCCTACCGAGGACACGACCCTGGAGATAGAACTGCCCATAAGGTATTGCAATCAGGTTTCTATTGGCCCACTCTCTTCAAGGATGCCCGTAAGATTGTCTTGTCTTGTGACGAATGCCAAAAAATAGGGAACATCAGTAAGCGTCAGGTAATGCCTATGAACTATTCACTTGTCATTGAACCATTTGATGTCTGGGGCTTTGATTATATGGGACCCTTCCAAGGTTCCAATGGGTATACTCACATCTTAGTTGCTGTGGATTACGTCACTAAGTGGGTAGAAGCTATCCCCACTAAAAATGCCGATCACCACACCTCTATTAAGATGCTTAAAGAAGTCATATTCCCAAGATTTGGAGTCCCTAGATACTTGATGACTGATGGCGGTTCACACTTCATTCATGGTGTTTTCCGCAAGATGCTACCTAAGTATAATGTCAACCATATAGTTGCATCTCCTTATCATCCTCAGTCTAGTGGTCAAGTGGAGTTGAGTAATAGGGAGATCAAGTTGATCCTACAAAAGACCGTCAATAGATCTCGAAAGAACTTGTCTAGCAAACTTGACGATGCACTATGGGCTTATAGGACTGCTTATAAGAATCCCATGGGCATGCCACCGTATAAAATGGTTTACGGTAAGGCCTGTCATTTACCTCTTGAGCTGGAACAAAAAAGCTTATTGGGCAATCAAAGAGCTCAACTTTGATTTCAAACTTGCCGGTGAGAAGCGGTTGTTTGATATCAGCTCATTAGATGAATGAAGAGCCCAGGCATACGAGAATGCCAAGTTGTTCAAGGAAAAGGTTAAGAGATGGCACGACAAACGAATACAGAAACGAGAGTTCAATGTAGGTGATTATGTCTTGCTATACAATTCTCGTTTGAGATTCTTTGCAGGCAAGCTTCTCTCTAAATGGGAAGGTCCCTATGTTATCGAGGAAGTATATCGTTCCGGTGCCATCAAAATCAATAACACAGAAGGAAATTTTCCTAGAGTGGTAAACGGGCAAAGAATCAAGCATTACATCTCTGGTACTCCCATAAATGTTGAGACCAATATCATTAATGTCATAACTCCAGAGGAGTACATAAGTGATGTTTATCAGCCTGTTTCAGACCCTAAAAACGAAGATGTATCTGTTTCGGTAAGAAATTGGACTCCAATACTTTTCCAATAGGAAATGTCTTCCGTTTTGGATTTTTTGGAAAATTAGAAAAATAGAAAGCAGTCTGGAGAGCGAACGAGGCGGCCACAAGCCCTGCCACCGCCCCCTACCCCCTGGTGGCGGAGGGCAAGCTTGTGGGCACCTCGTGTGCCTCCTAGACTCCGTTTTCTTGCGGAGGACTCCTTCTGGCCCAGAAAAAATCAATATATAGTCGCCCAAAGGTTTTGATCTCCGTATCGCGCAGTTTTCCTCTGTTTTCGTTTCGAGCTTGTTGTCTGCCGCAGATTTAGAGCAAAGATGTCTCAGGAATCTGTTGGGGAGAATGATCTTCACCAAGTTCATGAGGAAGTAGATGTTGATCTGAAAAGAGTAGAAGTCACGGAAGCCAGGGACCAAGCTAAGGAGAAAACCCAAGTTAGGGAGGAAGTTCAACCTATGTTCAAATTGAAGACGTTGAAGGGGTAGACTTTCTCCAACCCTTCCTTGATTGAACTCTTGTGGTTTTGCAAAACAGCTCATGCTCGCAATATTTCCCTTTCTCATGAAGTTCTTTTGCTGGAAAACCATGTCACATATCTCAAAGTTATAAATCAAATATTGATAGCTCTTTTGGAATCAAAGGCGACAACAACACCACCATCACCACCGAAGGAAGACAACTAAGCATTGGTATGGGCAATCCCCTTGGCTTCTGCCAAGCTTGGGGGAGTTGGCCTGGTATCTTATCACCTTTATATCTTTTGCTTTTACCTTTGTTTTAATTCTTTCGTTTTTAGTTTTTATTTCTTCTTTTAGAGGAATAAGTCTTTAGTTTTTAGTTTGAGTCTTTTGCTTTTGTCTCTCCCCCGATGTATTCGAGCTTACGAGCTATATAATAAAGAGTATCTCAATTAAGGGCTTTGCTTTGTGCCATGATCAAAAGTATGAAAAGAACGATAGCATGAAAGATCATGAGACGATCTTATGGAAAGTGATAACTTCACTTATGACACATATGATGACTGAAACTTGTTGAGAATGAATCAACATGGACCTCAGTCATTGTTGCAATTAATAAAGTAATAAGGAAAGAGAGGTTCACATATAAATATATCATCTTAGACACTTTTTACAATTGTGAGCACTCACCAAACTATTACATGCCTAGGAGTAGATATTGGACAAGGAAGACAACATAATGAATTGTGTTTGCTTGGTTCCAAACAATGTTATATGATTAGAGATCCCTTAGCATGTGATGATTGCTTCCACCTCATATTAGCCAAAAATCCCGCACCAAGTAGAGATACTACTTGTGCATCCATAAACCTTCAACCCAGTTTCGCCATGAGAGTCCACCATACATACCTATGGATTGAATAAGATCCTTCAAGTAAGTTGTCACCGCTGCAAGCAATAAAAATTGCTCTCTAATATGTATGATCTATTAGTGTGTGGAAAATAAACTTTGTACGAACCTGTTATGAGGAAGACATAAAAGGGACAGACTGCATAATAAAGTTCTTTATCACAGGAGGCAATATAAAGTGACGTTCCTCCGCACTAAGAGGACATGCATTCAAACCTCAAAAGTGCATGACAACCTCTGCTTCCCTCTACGAAGGGCCTATCTTGTACCTTTACTTTTTACCCTTGTAAGAGTCATGGTGACCTTCACCAATTACCTTTTTGCCTTTATCTTGGCTACCATCACATGTTTGGGAAAGATCTATATTCATATATCAACTTGGAGTTGAGTACTTATGCTTTATTGTTGTTGACTTTACCCTTGAGGTAAATGGTTGGGAGGCAAAACTATAAGGCCCTATCTTCCTCTGTGTCCAGCTGAAACTTTGACACCATGAGTACCACGTGAGTTGTAACAATTGTGGAAAACAAAAGAGATGATTGAGTATCTGGGTTTGCCTTACAAGCTCTTATTTGACTCTTTCTGATGTTGTGATAAATTGCAATTGCTTCAATGACTATGGTTTATTGTTGGTTACTTCTCGGTAAGGTTTTTGCTTCATGCTTGGCTTTGTGAAGGAATTGTTACTTTCCCATAAGAATCCTTATGATGTATTGTTGTTCTATGTGTGATCATGATGCCCTCATGTCCGTATTATGTTTTATCGACACCTTCGTCCCAAAACATGTGGACATATTTATGGAACTTGCTTTTCGCTTGAGGACAAGCGAGGTCTAAGCTTGGGGGAGTTGATACGTCCATTTTGCATCATGCTTTCATGTTGATATTTATTGCTTTTTGGGCTGTTATATTACTTATGGTACCATATTTATGCCTTTTCTCTCTTATTTTGCAAGGTTTATTTGAAGAGGGAGAATTCAGGCAGCTGGAATTCTGGACTGGAAAATGAGCAAATCCTAGTCCACTATTCTGCACATCTCCAAATGCCCTGAAATTTTACGTGGATTTTTTTGGGATTATATAAAAAATACTGGGCGAAAGAACTACCCGAGGGGGGCTGCCACTGCGCCACAAGCCCTGACACCGCCACCCCCTAGTGGCTGAGTGGGGGCTTGTGGGCTCCCTGGCGGCCCACTAGCCCCCCTCTTTTGCTATATGAAGCGTCCTGGTTCAGAAAAAAATCAAGAGGGTGCTTTTTCGTGGTTTCGCAGCCGCAACGAGGCGGAACTTGAGCAGATCCAATCTAGAGCTCCGGCAGGACGATCCTGCCGGGGCAACTTCCCTCCCGGAGGGGGAGATCGTTGCCATCGTCATCACCAACACTCCTCTGGTCGAAGGGGAGGCATCTTCATCAACATGTTCATCAGCACCATCTCCTCTCCAATCCCTAGTTCATCTCTTGTAATCAATCTCCGTCTCACGACTCCGATTGGTACTTGTAAGGTTGCTAGTAGTGTTGATTACTCTTTGTAGTTGATGCTAGTTGGATTACTTGGTGGAAGAGTTATGTTCAGATCCTTGATGCTATTCATTACACCTCTGATCATGATTATGATTATGTTTTGTGAGTAGTTACTTTTGTTCCTGAGGACATGGGATAAGTCATGTTAATAATAGTCATGTGAATTTGATATTTGTTCGGTATTTTGATATGATGTATGTTGTCTTTTCCTCTAGTGGTGTTATGTGAACGTCGACTACATAACACTCCACCATATTTGGGCCTAGAGGAAGGCATTGGGAAGTAGTAAGTAGATGATGGGTTGCTGGAGTGACAGAAGCTTAAACCCCACACTATGCGTTGCTTCGTGAGGGGCTGATTTGGATCCACTAGTTTAATGCTATGGTTAGACTTTGTCTTAATTCTTCTTTTGTAGTTGCGGATGCTTGCGAGAGAGGTTAATCATAAGTGGGATGCTTGTCCAATTAAGGTCAGTACCCAAGCGCCGGTCCACCCACATATCAAACTATCAAAGTAACGAACGCGAACCATATGAACATGATGAAACTAGCATGACACACATTCCCGTGTGTCCTCGGGAGCGTTTTTCCTCCTATAAGACTTTGCTCAGGCTTGTCCCTTACTACAAAAGGGGTTATTCCACTTGCTGAATCATTGCTACTACTTGTTACTTGTTACTCTTTGCTTGCTACGTTTCACCTCGCTACACAATCACTTGTTACCGCTACTTTCAGTGCTTGCAGTTATTACCTTGCTGAATTCCGTTTATCAGAGCCTTCTGCTCCTCGTTGGGTTCGACACTCTTACTTATCGAAAGGACTACGATTGATCCCCTATACTTGTGGGTCATCACCAAGATAAAGGCGAAACAAGGAATTGGTGAAGATCACCATGACTCTTTGAAGGGCAAAAATTAAAGGTACACGATAGGCCCTTCGCAGAGGGAAGCAGAGGTTGTCATGTGCTTTTGAGGTTTGGATGCGTGTCCTCTTAGTGTGGAGGAACGTCACTTTATATTGCCCCCTGTGACAAAGAACTTTATTATGCAGTCTGTCGCTTTTATGTCTTCCTCATCACAGGTTCGTACAAAGCTTATTTTCCACACACTAATAGATCATACATATTAGAGAGCAATTTTTATTGCTTGCACCAATGACAACTTACTTGAGGGATCTTATTCAATCCATAGGTAGGTATGGTGGACACTCATGGCAAAACTGGTTTGAAGGTTTATGGATTCACAAGTAGTATCTCTACTTAGTGCGGGAGGTTTGGCTAATGTGAGGTGGAAGCAATCTTCACATGCTAAGGGATCTCTAATCATATAACATTGTTCGGAGCCAAGCAAACACAATTCATTATGTTGTCTTCCTTGTCCAACATCTAGTTCTAGGCATGCAATAGTTTAGCGAGTGTTCACAATCATAGATGGTGTCAGAGATGATATATTTATATGTGAACCTCTCCTTCTTTATCACTTCCTATTAATTGCAACAATGACCAAGGTCTACGTTTGCCTACCCTCAACAAGTTTCAATCCTCATTCTTTTTATATGTCAATCCATCACTTCCCATAAGATCATTACATGATCTTTCGTGCTTTTGTTCTATTCTCACTCTTTTGATCATGGCAAGAGGCAAAGCCCTTCAACTAAGACACTCTTTATTATATGGCTCACGAGCTCGAATACATCGGGGGTGACACAAAGCAAAACTCAACACTAAAACACTAAGACTTTTAAATCTACTAGAGAAAGAGCAAACTGAAAAGGAAAACTAAAACAAAGGTAAAGGAAAAAGATATGATGGTGATACGATACCGGGAAACTCCCCCAAGCTTGGCACAAGCCAAGGGGATTGCCCATACCAATGCTCAGTTGTCTTCCTTTGGTGGTGAAGGTGGAGGAGTTGTTGCTGAGGTCTCGAGCTTGTTTAATTTCCATTTGAGCATAAAATTCTGCTCCCTCAGATCATCATTTTCCTCTTCAAGCTTCAACACCCTTTGGCATAATTCCTACTTACTCTCCTGCAAGAAACGAGAAGGGATAAACAAGGTATTAGGCTTATTCCTTGAGTCAGGGAGGCTCGACTTCTTGAACTCCACATGTGTGCGTCCAGGTTGAGGTAGAGGAGCCTCCTCTTCATCGGAACTCGTTTGTTCCTTCCCCTTGGGATCATAATCTTCTTCCTCGTGAGAGGTCCAGCCATAAGGATCAAAGTCCCCATAGACCTTGGGGTTAACAATGTAATCAGCCACATAGCTCTCCCCATCTGAATCCTGAGAAGACATCTTGACCTAGATCTGCGGCAGAAAACACGCTTGAAACAAAAAAACAGAGAAAATTTGCGTGATGCAGGGGTCACACCAAACGGGAGTATATATAATGATTTTTTTCAGACCAGAAGGAGTACCCTGCACAAAAACGGAGTCCGGGAGGCGCACGAGGTGGCCACAAGCCCTCACGGCGCAGCCAGGGGGTGGGCCCGCGCCGTGCAGGCTTGTCGCCTCCTCGCGCACTTTCCGCACTACTTCCAATTTTTGGATTTTTTTTCAACTATTCCAAAACGGAGAAAATTTCCTACTGGAAAAGTTTTGGACTCTATTTTCTTACCAAATCACATACCTCTTTGTTTTCGGAGTCTGAATAGGCTGATAAATATCCCTTAGGTATTCTTCCGGAGTTATGGTGTTGATAATATTTCTTTCAACATTTATGGGGGTACCTGACATATAATGCTTGATTCTCTACCCATTTACAACTCTCGGACAATAACCTTCCGTGTTGTTGATCTTGATAGCACGGGAACGATATACTTCGTCAACAACATAGGGACCTTCCCATTTAGAGAGAAGCTTGCCTGCAAAGAATCTTAAACGAGAGTTAGATAGCAAGACATAATCACCTACATTGAACTCACGCTTTTGTATCCTCTTATCATGCCACCTCTTAACCTTCTCTTTGAACAGCTTGGCATTCTCATATGCCTAAGTTCTCCACTCATCAGGTGAGCTAATATCAAATAACCTCTTCTCACCGGCAAGTTTGAAATCAAAGTTGAGCTCTTTGATTGCCCAACAAGCTTATGATCTAGCTGAACAGGTAAATGACATGCTTTACCGTACACCATGTTGTACAGAGACATGCCCATGGGATTCTTATAGGCAGTTCTATAAGCCCACGGTGCATCATCGAGCTTCTTAGACCAATTCTTTCTAGACCTGTTTACAGTCTTTTGCAGAATTAGTTTAATCTCTCTATTGCTTAGCTCTACTTGACCACTGGACTGAGGCTGGTAGGGAGACACAATTCTATGGTTGACATCATACTAAGCAAGCATTTTATGGAAAGCACCATGAATGAAGTATGAATATCTAGGGACTCCAAATCTAGGGAAGATAACTTCTTTCAGCATCTTGATAGAGGTGTTGTGATCAGCACTACTAGTAGGGATAGCTTCTACCCACTTAGTGACGTAATCAACAGCAACTAAGATGTGAGTATACCCATTGGATTTTGGAAAAGGTCCCATATAATCAAAGCCCCAGACATGAAATGGTTCAATGACAAGTGAATAGTTCATAGGCATTTCCTGACATTTGCTAATATTACCTATCGTTTAACATTCGTCACAAGACAAAACAAACTTAAGGGCATCCTTGAAGAGAGTGTGCCAATAGAAACATGATTGCAATACCTTGTGTGCAGTTCTATCTCCCGCATGGTGTCCTCCGTAGGCCTCGGACTGACACTTCTGTAGGATCTGTCCCTGTTCATGTTCAGGTACACAACGTCTAATAACACCATCTACTCCTTCCTTATAAAGGTGAGGATCATCCCAAAAGTAGTGTCTCAAGTCAAAGAAGAATTTCTTTTGCTGGTACGTGAAACTAGGTGGTATATATTTGGCAACAATATAGTTTGCATAATCAGCATACCACGATGCACTACGTGAAGCATTGATGACATTCAATTGCTCATCACGAATGCTATCATCAATAGGTTGTGGGTCATCAAGAACGTTCTCCAACCTAGACAAGTTATCTGCTATTGGGTTATCAGCACCCTTTCTATCAACAACGTGCAAATCAAATTCTTGTAGCAAGAGAACCCATCTGATAAGTCTAGGTTTAGCGTCCTTCTTCTCGATGAGGTACTTAATAGCAGCATGATCAGTGTGAATAGTGACTTTGGAATCAACTATGTAAGATCTGAACTTTTCACATGCAAACACGACTGCTATAAATTCCTTCTCCGTAGTAGCATAGTTTCTCTGGGAACTGTCTAGAGTTTTACTAGCGTAGTGAATAACATTCAACGTCTTATCGACTCTTTGCCCTAGCACAGGACCAACAACATAATCACTAGCATCACACATGATCTCAAAAGGCAAGTTCCAATCGGGTGGTTGAACAATAGGTGCAGTTATCAAAGCCCTCTTAAGTATTTCGACGGCATCCTCACAATCATCGTCAAAGACAAAAGGAATATCCTTTTGCAAGAGATTGGTAACAGGCCTAGAAATCTTAGCGAAGTCTTTAATGAACCTTCTATAGAAACCAGCATGACCAAGGAAACTTTTTATACCTTTGATACCTATGGGGTATGGCATTTTCTCGATTGCATCAACCTTAGCCTTATCGACTTCAATACCTTTTTCAGAAATTTTATGTCCTAAGACGATGCCTTCATTAACCATAAAGTGGCACTTCTCCCAATTCAAGACAAGATTGGTGTCTTTACATCTCTGTAATACTCGATCAAGGTTGCTGAGGCAATCATCAAAAGAAGACCCGTAAACAGAAAAGTCATCCATCAAAACCTTGACAATCTTTTCACAAAAGTCAGAGAATATTCCCATCATACATCTTTGAAAGGTGGCAGGTGCATTACATAAGCCATAAGGATACGTCTATAAGCAAAGGTACCAAAAGGGCACGTGAAAGTGGTTTTCTCCTGATCAGATTGTGCAACTGGTATTTGGGAGAAACCAGAATAACAATCTAGAAAGCAAAAATGTGTGTGTTTATACATCCTTTCTAGCATTTGGTCGATAAAAGGCAGAGGGTAATGATCTTTCCTAGTGGCTTTATTCAATTTCCTGAAATCGATCACCATCCTATAGCCATTAATAATCTTCTGTGGGATCAATTCATCCTTATCATTAGGGACAACGGTAATGCCTCCCTTCTTAGGGACGCAATGCACCGGACTCACCCAATCGCTATGAGCAACAGGATAGATAATACCCGCTTCCAGGAGATTTAGTATTTCTTTTCTTAGTACTTCTTTCATTTGAGGATTCAATCTCCTTTGATGATCAGCAACTGGTTTGAAATCAGGATCAGTTTCAATCTTGTGCTGGCATAGAGTGGGACTAATGACCTTAAGATCATCAAGAGTATATCCAATAGCAGCATGGTGCTTCCTCAGAGTTTTTAGTAACCTCTTTTCTTCATGCTCCGAGAGGCTAGCACTAATAATGACAGGATGTATCTCTTTTTCATCAAGATAGGCATACTTAAGAGTATCAAGCAACTGTTAAGCTCGAACACAGGATCACCCTTTGGTGGGGGTGGAGCCCCAAGCAGTTCAACAGGCAAGTTATTCTTAAGGATAGGATATTGTTCTAAGACAACTCTATCTATTTCATCCCTTTCATCCATATGCATATCATTTTCATGCTCAAGCAAGTATTGCTATAAGGGACCAGTAGGAGGCACGGCAATAGAAGCTAAGGCAATAGTTTCATCCTTACTGGGCAACTCCTTTTCATGAGGTTGTCTACCAAACTTGGAGAAATTGAACTCATGTGACACACCTTCAAAGCCAACAGTGACAGTTTGCTTCTCACAGTCAATATGAGCATTGACAGTATTGAGAAAAGGTCTGCCAAATATGATGGGACAAAAGCTATCTTGTGCGGTAGCAAGTACGAGGAAATCAGCAGGATACTTCGTTTTACCACACAAGACTTCAACATCCCTAACAACTCCCACAGGGCAGATAGTATCTCTATTGGCAAGCTGAATAGTGACATCAATAGGCTCTATCTCAATAGGTGCAATCTCATCTTTGATTTCATCATATAAGGATTGCGGTATTGCACTAACACTAGCACCCACGTCACATAAACCATGATAGCAATGATCTCCTATCTTAACAGAAACCACATGCATGCCAACAAGAGGCCTATGTTTGTCTCTGGCATGAGGTTTATCAATTCTAGAAGCATCTTCACAGAAGTGAATATTATGTCCCTCAACATCGTCGGACAAAAGATCTTTGATAATAGAAAAGCTAGGTTCAACTCTAATTTTCTCAGGGGGTGTAGGTGTTCTAATGTAGCCTCTACGTATCATAGTTGAAGCTTTAGAATGATCCTTTATCCTAACAGGGAAAGGTGGTTTCTCATTGTAAGCACTGGGAACCACAGGATCATTATAGGCAATGACTTTCTCTTCAACTCGAGTGGGTTTAACTACATTGACTTCTAAGGATTCACACAATGCAGCTACTATCTCAGAGTCAAGTCCATACTTAGCGCTAAAGTCACAAAAAGTATTTGTCTCAACAAAGGATTTAACGCAATCAAACGTGAAATTCATACCTGACTCCTTACCTTCTTCAAGCTCCCAATCTTCAGAGTTGTGTTTAATTCTCTCCAATAAATTCCATTTGAAGTCAATATCTCTCTTCATAAAAGAACCGGTACAAGAAGTGTCAAGGATGGTGCGATCATCATGAGAAAGCCGAGCATAGAAGTTCTGAATGATAATTTCTCTCGAGAGCTCATGATTGGGGCATGAATATAGCATTGATTTAAGCCTCCCCCAAGATTGAGCGATGCTTTCTCTGTCACGAGGCCAAAAATTATAAATATAATTCCGATCACGATGTACTAAATGCAAAGGATAAAACTGTTGATGAAATTCCAATTTCAACCGATTGTAGTCCCATGATCTAGTATCATCACATAGCCTGTACCATGTCAATGCCTTATCCTTCAAAGATAAAGGAAAGACCTTCTACTTGACCTCATCCTCGGGCACACCTACAAGCTTAAATAAACCACAAACCTCATCTACATAGATTAGATGCAAGTCTGGATGTGATGTTCCATCTCCTGTAAAAGGATTAGCCAACAGTTTCTCAAGCATACCCAAAGGAAATTCAAGGCAAATATTTTCAGTAGGTGCAGCAGGTTGAGGAGCAACTCTTTGTGCTTCCGTTCGAGGTGAAGATACCCTGAACAAGACCCTCAAAGGATTAGTATCCATAGTGACTAGTGACAATAAATTTCAGCACACTATATGAATGTTTCCTTACCAAGTTCCACTTACCAAAGGCGCTTCACTCCCCAGCAAAGGTGCCGGAAAAGAGTCTTGATGACCCACAAGTATAGGGGATCAATCATAGTCCTTTCCATAAGTAAGAGTGTCGAACCCAACGAGGAGCAGAAGGATCTGACAAGTTGTTTTCAGCAAGGTAAAATCTGCAGGCACTGAAATTGTCGGTAACAAGTGATTGTGTGGTGAGATGATTCGTAGCAAGCAACAAGTAACAAAAGTAGCAACGGTATAACAAAGTGGCCCAATCCCTTTTGTAGAACGGGACAAGCCTGGACAAAGTCTTATAGGAGGAAAAACGCCCCCGAGGACACACGGGAATTTCTGTCATGCTAGTTTTCATCATGTTCATATGATTCGCGTTCATTACTTTGATAGTTTGATATGTGGGTGGACCGGTGGTTGGGTACTGCCCTTACTTGGACAAGCATCCCACTTATGATTAAACCCTCTCGCAAGCATCCACAACTACGAAATAAGCATCCACAACCATAGAATTAAACTAGTGGATCCACTCATCCCCTTACGAAGCAGCACAAAAACTAGGGTTTAAGCTTGTGTCACTCTAGCAACCCATCATCTACTTACTACTTCCCAATGCCTTCCCCTAGGCCCAAATAATGGTGAAGTGTTATGTAGTCGACGTTCACATAACAATGTTGGGTAACGTAGCATAAATTCAAAATTTTCCTACGCATATTCACATCTTCCTATGGAGAGACCAGCAACGAGAGAAGGGTAAGAGCATCTTCATACCTTTGAAGATCGCTAAGCGGAAGCGTTGCTAGAACGCGGTTGATGGAGTCGTACTCGCAGCGATTCCGATCTAGTGCCGAACTACGGCACCTCCGCGTTCAACACACGTGTAGCCCGGTGACGTCTCCCACACCTTGATCCAGCAAGGAGGAGGGAGAGGTTGGGGAACAAATCTAGCAGCACGACGGTGTGGTGTCGATGGAGAGACGAGGTCTCCCGGCAGGGCTTCGCCAAGCACCGGCACAGAGGAGGAGAAAGAAGAGCAGGGTTGCGCCGAGGGAGAGGGAAAAGTTTGTCTCTCAATGGCCAAAAGTGCCCGATATATAGGGGGAGGGGAGAGGGGGTGCCACCCCTAGGGTTCCCACCCTAGGGGGTGCGGCAGACCCCCCAGATGGGAGGTGCGGCGGCCAGAGGGGGGAGGAGGGGGTGGCGCACCATCTGGTGGGCCTTAGGCCCACCTAGCATAAGGTTTGCCCCCCCCCCCCTTTTCTCTCCCCTGCGCATTGGGCTGAATGGGGAGGCGCACCAGTCCACGTAGGGGCTGTTTCCCACCCCCACTTGGCCCAGCTTACCTCCCGGGGTCGTTGCCCCCCTTCGGTGGTCCCCCGGGGCCACCTCCGGTGGTCCCGATGGTCCCGGTACATTACCGGTGAAGCCCGAAACACTTCCGGTATCCGAAACCATCTGTCCTATATATCAATCTTTACCTCCGGACCATTCCGGAGCTCCTCGTGACGTCCGGGATCTCATCCGGGACTCCGAACATCTTTCGGTAACCTCGTATAACAATTCCCTATAACCCTAGCGTCATCGAACCTTAAGTGTGTAGACCCTATGGGTTCGGGAGACAGACAGACATGACCGAGACACCTCTCTGGCCAATAACCATCAGCCGGGTCTGGATACCCATGGTGGCTCCCACTTGCTCCCACTTCAATCAATCCCGTATACGATTCCCTTTGTCTGTCGGTATAGAACTTGCCCGAGATTCGATCGTCGGTATACCTATACCTTGTTCAATCTCGTTACCGGTAAGTCTCTTTACTCGTTCCGTAGCACGTCATCGTGTGACTAACTCCTTAGTCACGTTGAGCTCATGATGATGTTCTACCGAGTGGGCCCAGAGATACCTCTCCGTCACACGGAGTGACAAATCCCGATCTCGATTTGTACCAACCCAACAGACACTTTCGGAGGTACCCGTAGTGCACCTTTATAGTCACCCAGTTACGTTGTGACGTTTGATACACCCAAAGCACTCCTACGGTATCCGGGAGTTGCACAATCTCACGGTCGAAGGAAAAGATACTTGACATTAGAAAATCTTTAGCATACGAACAATACGATCTAGTGCTATGTTTAGGATTTGGTCTTGTCCATCACATCATTCTCCTAATGATGTGATCCCGTTATCAATGACATCTAATGCCCATGATCAGGAAACCATGATCATCTATTGACTAACAAGCTAGCCAACTAGAGGCTTGCTAGGGACACATTGTGATCTATTTATTCACACATGTATTACTGTTTCCTGTTAATACAATTATAGCATGAACAATAGACGATTATCATGAACAAGGAAATATGATAATAACCATTTTATTATTGCCTCTAGGGCATATTTCCAACAGTCTCCCACTTGCACTAGAGTCAATAATCTAGTTACATTGTGATGTATCGAACACCCATAGCATTATGGTGTTGATCATGTTTTGCTCGTGGAAGAGGTTTAGTCAACGGGTCTACAATATTCAGATCCGTGTGTACTTTACAAATATCTATCACTCCACTCTGGACATGGTCCTGGATAGAGTTGTAGCGGCGTTTGATGTGCTTCGTCTTCTGGTGAAACCTGGGCTCCTTGGCTATGGCAATGGCCCCAGTGTTATCACAGAAGAGTGTCATTGGACCCGACGCGCTTGGAACCACTCCAAGGTCGGTGATGAGCTCCTTCATCCAAATTCCTTCATGAGCTGCTTCTGAAGCACCTATGTACTCCGCTTCACATGTAGATGCTGCCACGACTTCTTGCTTGTTGCTGCACCAGCTCACTACCCCACCATTCAACACATATACGTATCCGGTCTGTGACTTAGAGTCATCCGGATCTGTGTCGAAGCTAGCGTCGACGTAACCCTTTACGACAAGCTCTTCGTCACCTCCATAAACGAGAAACATTTCCTTAGTCCTTTTCAGGTACTTAAGGATTTCTTGACCGCTGACCAGTGTTCCATACCTGGATCACTTTGGTACCTCCCTACCAAACTTATGGCAAGGTCTATATCAGGTCTGGTACACAGCATGGCATACATTAGAGAGCCCACGGCTGAAGCGTAGGGGACAGAACTCATCTTCTCTCTATCTGCTGCCGTGGTCGGCGACTGAGTCTTACTCAATCTCATACCTTGCAAAACTGGCAAGAACCCTTTATTTGAGTTTTCCATATTGAACTTCTTCAATATCTTGTCAAGGTATGTACTTTGCGAAAGACCTATGAGGCGTCTTGATCTATCTCTATAGATCTTGATGCCTAATATGTATGCAGCTTCTCCAAGGTCCTTCATTGAAAAACTCTTGTTCAAATAGGCCTTTATGCTCTCCAACATCTCTATATTATTCCCCATCAATAATATGTAATCCACATACAGTATGAGGAAAGCTACAGAGCTCCCACTCACTTTCTTGTACAGACAGGCTTCTCCGTAAACCTGTATGAACCCAAACGCTTTAATCACCTCATTAAAGCGAATGTTCCAACTCCAAGATGCTTGCACCAGCCCATAGATGGAGCGCTGGAGCTTGCACACTTTGTTAGCACCCTTAGGGTCGACATAACCTTCTGGTTGCATCATATACAACTCTTCCTTAAGGTTCCCATTAAGGAATGCTGTTTTGACGTCCATTTGCCAAATTTCATAATCATAAAAGGCGACAATTGCTAACATGATTCGGACTGATTTCACCTTTGCTACGGGAGAGAAAGTCTCTTCGTAGTCAACTCCTTGAATTTGTCGAAAACCCTTTGCGACAAGTCGAGCTTTGTAAACGGTTACATTACCGTTTGCATCAGTCTTCTTCTTGAAGATCCATTTATTTTCTATGGCTCGCCGGTCATCGGGCAAGTCCACCAAAGTCCATACTTTGTTCTCATACATGGATCCTATCTCGGATTTCATAGCCTCAAGCCATTTGTTGGAATCCGGGCCCGCCATCGCTTCTTCATAGTTCGAAGGTTCACCGTTGTCTAACAACATGATTTCCATCACAGGGTTGCCGTACCACTCTGGTGCGGAGCGTGCCCTTGTGGACCTTCGTGGTTCAGTAGTAACTTGATCCGAAGCTTCATGATCATCATCATTAACTTCCTCTTCAGTCGGTGTAGGCGCCACAGGAACAACTTCCCGCGCTGCGCTAGTTTCCTGTTCGAGAGGGGGTGTAATTACCTCATCAAGTTCTACCTTCCTCCTACTTATTTCTTTCGAGAGAAACTCTTTCTCTAGAAAGGATCCGTTCTTGGCAACAAAGGTTTTACCTTCGGATCTAAGATAGAAGGTATACCCAATAGTTTCCTTAGGGTATCCTATGAATACGCATTTCTCCGCTTTGGGTTCGAGCTTTTCTGGTTGAAGTTTCTTCACATAAGCATCGCAGCCCCAAACTTTAAGAAACGACAACTTAGGTTTCTTGCCAAACCATAGTTCATACGGTGTCGTCTCAACGGATTTTGACGGTGCCCTATTTAAAGTGAATGCTGCAGTTTCTAATGCGTATCCCCAAAATGATAGCGGTAAGTCGGTAAGAGACATCATAGATCGTACCATATCTAATAAAGTGCGATTACGACGTTCAGATACTCCGTTGTGTTGCGGTGTGCCAGGCGGCGTCAGTTGTGAAACGATTCCACACTTCCTTAGGTGTGTGCCAAACTCGTGACTCAAATATTCTCCTCCACGATCAGATCGTAGACATTTAATTTTTCTGTCACATTGATTCTCAATCTCACTCTGAAATTCGTTGAACTTTTCAAACGTCTCAGATTGGTGCTTCATCAAGTAGATATACCAATACCTACTCAAATCATCGGTGAGAGTGAGAACATAACGATAACCACCGCGAGCTTCAACGTTCATTGGACCACACACATCAGTATGTATTATTTCCAATAAGTCGGTTGCTCTCTCCATTATTCATGAGAATGGAGTCTTAGTCATCTTGCCCATGAGGCACGGTTCGCATGTGTCAAATGATTCAAAGTCGAGACTCTAATAGTCCATCAGTATGGAGCTTCTTCATGCGCTTAACGCCGATATGACAAAGGCGGCAGTGCCACAAGTATGTGGGACTATCATTATCAACTTTACATCTTTTGGTACTCACACTATGAATATGTGTAGCATCACGATCGAGATTCATCAAGAATAAACCATTCACCAGCGGAGCATGACCATAAAACATATCACTCATATAAATAGAACAACCATTATTCTCTGACTTAAATGAGTAGCCGTCTCGCATTAAGCAAGACCCTGATACAATGCTCATGCTTAAAGCTGGTACTAAATAACAATTATTAAGGTTTAAAACTAATCCCGATGGTAGATGTAGAGGTAGCGTGCCGACGGCGATCACATCGACCTTTGAACCATTCCCGACGCGCATCATCACCTCGTCATTGGCGAGTCTCCGCTTATTCCGTAGTTCCTGCTTTGAGTTGCAAATGTGAGCAACAGCACCGGTATCAAATACCCAGGAGCTACTACGAGCGCTGGTAAGGTACACATCAATAACATGTATATCACATATACCTTTAATGTTGCCGGCCTTCTTGTCCGCTAAGTATTTGGGGCAGTTCCGCTTCCAGTGACCTTTTCCCTTGCACTAGAAGCACTCAGTCTCAGGCTTGGGTCCATTGTTTTTCTTCTTCCCGGCATCTGGCTTACCGGGCGCGGCAACAGCTTTGCCGTCTTTCTTGAAGTTCTTCTTACCCTTGTCTTTCTTGAAACTAGTGGTCTTGTTGACCATCAACACTTGATGCTCTTTCTTGATTTCTACTTCTGTAGATTTGAGCATCGAGTACAACTCGGGAATGGTCTTCTCCATCCCTTGCATGTTGTAGTTAAGCACAAAGCCTTTGTAGCTTGGTGGGAGAGACTGGAGGATTCTGTCAATTATAGCATCATCCGGAAGTTCGACTCCAAGTGAAGTCAGACGACCGTGTAACCCAGAAATTTTGAGTATGTGCTCACTAACAGAACTGTTCTCCTCCATCTTACAGCTAAAGAACTTGTCAGAGACTTCATATCTCTCGACACGGGCATGAGCTTGAAAAACTAGCTTCAGCTCCTGGAACATATCATATGCCCCGTGTTGCTCAAAACGCCTTTGGAGCCCCGTTTCTAAACTATATAACATGCCACACCTAACCAGAGAGTAGTCATCACTCCGCGTTTGCCAGACGTTCAGAATGTCCTGGGCTTCTGCGGGAGCGGGAGGGTCACCTAGCGGCGCATCAAGGACATAAGCCTTTTTAGCTGCTTCAAGGATGAGCTTCAAGTTGCGAACCCAGTCCGCATAGTTGCTACCATCATCTTTCAGCTTGTTTTTCTCTAGGAATGCATTGAAATTGAGGTTGACATTGGCCATCTACAATATTTATAAAGACAACTTTTAGACTAAATTCATGACAATTAAGTTCATTTAATCAAATTAAGTATGAACTCCCACTTAAATCGACATCCCTGTAGTCATCTAAGTGATACATGATCCATGTTGACTAACCTGTGTCCTATCATCATGTGAGACGGACTAGTCACCATCGTGAGCAACTGCATGTTGATCGTATTCAACCATACGACTCATGTTCGACCTTTCGGTCTCTTGTATTCGAGGTCATGTCTGTACATGCTAAGCTCGTCGAGTCAACCTAGGTGTTTCGCGTGTGTAAATCTGGCTTACACCCGTTGTATGCGAACGTTAGAATCTATCACACCCGATCATCACGTGGTGCTTCGAGACAACGAACCTTCACAACGGTGCACACTTAGGGGAATACGTTCTCGAAATTTTAAGAGGGATCATCTTATTATGCTACCGTCATTCTAAGAAATAAGATGTAAAACATGATAAACATCACAATGCAATCATATAGTGACATGATATGGCCATTATCATCTTTGCCCTTTCGATCTCCATCTTCAGGCATCGCATGATCATCCTCGTCACCGGCGTGACACCATGATCTCCATCATCATGATCTCCATCATCGTGTCTCCGTGAAGTCGTCTATCACTACTACTATAGCTAACCGTTAGCAATGAAGTAAAAGTAGTAAGCACATGGCGTTCCATCTCATACAATAAATTAAGACAACTCCTATGGCTCCTGCCGGTTGTCATACTCATCGACATGCAAGTCGTGAAACCTATTACAATAACATGATCATCTCATACATCATACATGCAACATCACAACTTTGGCCATATCACATCACATGTCAAACCCTGCAAAAACAAGGTAGACGTCCTCTAATTGTTGTTGCAAGTTTTACGTGGCTGATTTGGGTTTCTAGCAAGAAGGCCTTCTTACCTACGTGACAGCCACAACGATGATATGCCAAAGCTATTTACCCTTCATAAGGACCCTTTTCATCAAATCCAATCCGACTAGAGTAGGAGAGACAGACACCCGCTAGCCACCTTTATGCACGGTGTGCATGTCTGTCGGTGGAACCAGTCTCACGTAAGCGTACGTGTAAAGTCGGTCCGGGCCGCTTCATCCCACAATACCGCCGGAAAATAATAAGACTAGTAGCGGCAAGCAAATTGACAAATCATCGCCCACAACTTTTGTGTTCTACTCGTGCATAGAATCTACGCATAGAAAACCTGGCTCGGATGCCACTATTGGGTAACGTAGCATAAATTCAAAATTTTCCTACACATATTCAGATCTTCCTATGGAGAGACCAGCAACGAGAGAGGGGTAAGAGCATCTTCATACCTTTGAAGATCGCTAAGCGGAAGCGTTGCTAGAACGCGGTTGATGGAGTCGTACTCGCAGCGATTCCGATCTAGTGCCGAACTATGGCACCTCCGCGTTCAACACACGTGCAGCCCGGTGACGTCTCCCACACCTTGATCCAGCAAGGAGGAGGGAGAGGTTGGGGAAGAACTCCAGCATCACGACGGCGTGGTGTCGATGGAGAGACGAGGTCTCCCGGCAGGGCTTCGCCAAGCACCGGCAGAGAGGAGGAGAAAGAAGAGCAGGGTTGCGCCGAGGGAGAGGGAAAAGTCTGTCTCTCAATGGCCAAAAGTGCCCGATATATATAGGAGGAGGGGAGAGGGGGTGTCAACCCTAGGGTTCCCACCCTAGGGGGTGCGGCAGCCCCCCCAGATGGGAGGTGCGGCGGCCAGAGGGGGAGGAGGGGGTGGCGCACCATCTGGTGGGCCTTAGGCCCACCTGGCTTAGGGTTTGCCCCCTCTTTTCTCTCCCCTGCGCATTGGACTGAATGGGGAGGCGCACCAGCCCACCTAGGGGCTGGTTCCCACCCCCACTTGGCCCACCTTACCTCCCGGGGTCGTTGCCCCCCTTCGGTGGTCCCCCGGGGCCACCTCCGGTGGTCCCGGTGGTCCCGGTACGTTACCGGTGATGCCCGAAACACTTCCGGTATCCGAAACCATCCGTCCTATATATCAATCTTTACCTCCGGACCATTCCGGAGCTCCTCGTGACGTCCGGGATCTCATCCGGGACTCCGAACATCTTTCGGTAACCTCGTATAACAATTCCCTATAACCCTAGCGTCATCGAACCTTAAGTGTGTAGACCCTACGGGTTCGGGAGACAGGCAGACATGACCGAGACACCTCTCTGGCCAATAACCATCAGCGGGGTCTGGATACCCATGGTGGCTCCCACTTGCTCCACGATGATCTCATCGGATGAACCACGATGTCAAGGATTCCATCAATCCCGTATACGATTCCCTTTGTCTGTCGGTATAGAACTTGCCCAAGATTCGATCGTCGGTATACCTATACCTTGTTCAATCTCGTTACCGGTAAGTCTCTTTACTCGTTCCGTAGCACGTCATCGTGTGACTAACTCCTTAGTCACATTGAGCTCATGATGATGTTCTACCGAGTGGGCCCAGAGATACCTCTCCGTCACACAGAGTGACAAATCCCGATCTCGATTCGTACCAACCCAACAGACACTTTCAGAGGTACCCGTAGTGCACCTTTATAGTCACCCAGTTACGTTGTGACGTTTGATACACCCAAAGCACTCCTACGGTATCCGGGAGTTGCACAATCTCACGGTCGAAGGAAAAGATACTTGACATTAGAAAAGCTTTAGCATACGAACAATACGATCTAGTGCTATGCTTAGGATTGGGTCTTGTCCATCACATCATTCTCCTAATGATGTGATCCCGTTATCAATGACATCTAATGACCATGATCAGGAAACCATGATCATCTATTGACTAACGAGCTAGCCAACTAGAGGCTTGCTAGGGACACATTGTGATCTATTTATTCACACATGTATTACTGTTTCCTGTTAATACAATTATAGCATGAACAATAGACGATTATCATGAACAAGGAAATATGATAATAACCATTTTATTATTGCCTCTAGGGCATATTTCCAACAAACACCACCAGAGGAAAACCAACATACAACATATCAAATTACCGAACGAATACCAAATTCACATGACTACTATTAGCATGACTTATCCCATGTCCTCGGGAACAAAAGTAACTACTCACAAAGCATAATCATATTCATGACCAGAGAGGTAATGAGTAGCATCAAGGATCTGAACATCAACTCTTCCACCAAGTAATCCAACTAGCATCAACTACAAAGAGTAATCAACACTACTAGCAACCTTACAAGTACCAATCGGAGTCGCGAGACAGAGATTGGTTACAAGTGATGAACTAGGGTTTGGAGATGAGATGGTGCTAATGAAGATGTTGATGGCGACGAGTCCCCTCCGATGAGAGGAGTGTTGGTGATGACGATGGCGACGAGTTCCCCCTCCGAGAGGGAAGTTTCCCCAGCAGGATCGTCCTGCCGGAACTCTAGATTGGTTCTGCTCAAGTTCCACCTCGTGGCGGCGGCGAAACCACGAAAAAGCTCCTCCCTGATTTTTTCCTGGACGAAACCCTTCATATAGCAAAAGAGGGGGGCAAGTGGGCCTGCAGGGTGCCCACAAGCCCTCATGGCGCGGCCTGGGGGGGTGGCCGCGCCGTGCAGGCTTATGGCCACCTCCACGCTACCCTCTGGCACTTCTTCGGCCCAGTATTTTTGATAAATCGGGAAAAAAATCCTTGTTCATTTTTATGGCGTTTGGAGTTGCGCATAATAGGTATCTCAAACTTGCTCCACTTTCAGGCCAGAATTCCAGTTGTCGGCATTCTCCCTCTTCATGTAAACCTTGCAAAATAAGAGAGAAAAGGCATAAGAATTGTACCGTGAAGTGAAATAATAGCCCAAGAAGCGATAAATATCAACATGAAAACATGATGCAAAATGGACGTATCAAACTCAATCTACTAAAATTTCACACTTGGTCTCCTTCGGAATATTATTTTGACTCATCCCGAGGCCACTAGTCAGGCACAAGTCAAAATGATCCTCTCCCTTTCAACTTTGAGCACTCATGCAATGGATGAGCGAAAGCAATATAGGTTGGCACTTAGGATGGCAAATAGAATAATGATGGGGAAGGAAGACAAAAAGGTGTCAAAGGCTCACATCAATTAGGACAAACATAGGCGAGAGAAAGCCAAATGATAGATATGATGTGAGGACTAGGGATTGCCATGTAATGGATGCACATATGAGCTAAGGTAAGCTCTCCAATGGAACTAGTGGGGGTGCATCCAACTTGCTTGCTCATGAAGACCTAGAACTCATTTGAGGAGGCTCATCATTGGAATATGCAAACCAAGTTCTATAGTGTAAGGGTGCCCACATAGTTATGCATGAATGATAATCTCTATGTAGTACAAATATAGCAATGGAGTACGAGTGTGGATCTTTCAAAATGAATAGTAGTGTTGCCCCCTTCTCTCTTTTTATTTATTTTTTTCTCTTTTTTATTTTTTGTGGCCTCTTTGGCTCTTTGTTTTTATATGCCATTTTTTGTCTTTGGGATCTTTTGTTTTGTTCTCTTTGGTATCTTTTCCTCACTTAAGGGCAACACTCTATGTTTTACATGAATAAAAATAAGATCATCGCACTTTATAAGAAGTACTCAACATAAAGACAAGTGAAAACTATCATGATGTATGCAAATGTATGCTTGTGCCGGTGTAGCGGGATATGCAATGATACTAGCGCGTCATGTAGCAATAATATGGGCAAGGACCAACTATCATGCGGCTCTACGATCAAGCAAAAGCATGTATGACATGAAGATCAAGTCATGAGATGGTGGATGTTGCATGGCAATGTATCTCGGAAAGTCTATGGAAATGCTTTAATAGGTAGGTATGGTGGCTGTTTTGAGGAAGGATATAATGAGGCTTATGTATGACAGAACGTATCATGTCAAGGGTTTGGATGCACCGGCGGAGTTTGCATCAACTCTCAATGTGAGAAAGGGCAATGCACGGTACCGAAGAGGATAGCAAAATATGGATGGTGGAAGTGCCAACAATCAAATACTCACATTAGTCTCAAGAACTCATACACTTATTATCGGTAAATCTCTATCTAGTTAGGAAATTCACAAAGAGACAAGTACTCCGATGAGGAGTGTTCGGGGGTTTGGTTATCCTTGCGCATCCTCGACCCATGGTAACGTGAGGGTACTCTATATATTCCAACCCCTCAAGAAGTTAGTGATCTATTTAGTAGCTAGAGTTCTCAACTAATTTTTAGTTTTTGAAATACACATGGATTTCCCAAAATACGACACCTATCACTAATAGGCTTAAGCTCTTGTCACCAATAGTCCAAACATTACTCAAATCAATACCTCAAAACTATTGCAAGTTATTACTATACTTATATAGCAACCTCAGTTACCTACTCATGCAAGACACACAACTCAGTGCAACGAGCCAACTCTCTAAACAAGATAAGCATTATAACTCAAGAGAGTTCCAAAAGCAACCAAAATAAAAGCTCTTAAAAAGATAAGTGCTACCTCTTGAGTTTGCGTTGGTTTTTCCCTTGAAGAGGAAAGGGTGATGCAGCACAGTAGCAGTAAGTATTTCCCTCAGTTTGAGAACCAAGGTATCAATCCAGTAGGAGTATCAACGCAAGTCACCAATGTACCTGCGCAAAAACAAACAAACTTGCACCCAACGCTATAAAGGGGTTGTCAATCCCTTCATGGTTATTTTCAAGGTGATATCTGAAGGTGGAAAGTGGAACAAAGTAAAAGTGTAGAGCTGAAAATATGATGTGAAGTAGACCCGGGGGCCATAGTATTCACTAGAGGCTTCTGTCATGATGGCAAGTATTACGGTGGGTGAACTAATTACTGTCGAGCAATTGATAGAATCGCGCAAAGTCATGATGATATCTAAGTCAATGATCATACATATAGGCATCACGTCCGAAACAAGTAGACCGATACTTTCTGCATCTACTACTATTACTCCACACATCGACCGTTGTCCAGCATGCATCTAGTGTATTAAGTTCATAACAAATGGAGTAACGCCTTAAGAAAAATGACATGATGTAGAGGGATAAATTCATGCAATAGATATAAACCCCATCTTTTTACCCTTGATGGCAACAACACGATGCGTGCCTCGCTACCCCTTCTGCCACTAGGTGAGGACACCGCACGGTATGAACCCAAAATCAAGCACTTCTCCCATTGCAAGAATTATAGATCAAGTTGGCCAAACAAAACCCACAACTCGAAGAGAATTACAAGGATACGGAATCATGCATATAAGAGATTAGAGGAGACTCAAATAATATTCATAGATAATCTGATCATAAATCCACAATTCATCGAATCTCGACAAACACACCGCAAAATAAAGTTACATCGGATTGATCTCCATGAAGATCATGGAGAACTTTGTATTGAAGATCTAAGAGAGAGAGAAGAAGCCATCTAGCTACTAGCTATAGACCCAAAGGTCTGTGGTGAACTACTCACGCATCATCGGAGAGGCAATGGTGTTGATGAAGAAGCACTCCGTGTCCGAATCCCCCTCCAGCAGGGCACCAGAACGTGCCCGAGATGGGATCTTGCGGAGACAGAAGCTTGCGGCGGCGGAAAAGTATTTTCGTGGCTCTCTCTAGCGTTTTTGGATTTTTGGAGAATTTATAGGCGGAAAAGTAGGGCAGGGGAGCCACGGGGGGCCCACAAGCCTGCTAGGCCCGCCCCCTAGGCTGGGGCTAGTGGGCTTGTGACCTCCTCCGAGGTCCCCTGCCTTGGTTCTCAAGTCTCCTGCGTATCTTCTATTATGGAAAATATCATTCCACATGTTTTATTCCGTTTGGATTCCGTTTAATATTCTCCTCTGAAAAAGGTCAAAAACACGGAAAAACACGAACTGGCACTTGGCACTGAGTTAATAGGTTAGTCCCAAAAAAGATATAAAATAGCATATTCATGCATACAAAACATCCAAAGTTGACATGATAATAGCATGGAACCATCAAAAATTATAGATACGTTGGAGGCGTATCAAGCATCCCCAAGCTTAACTCCTGCTCGTCCTCGAGTAGGGAAGTGATAAAGACTGAATTTTTGATGTGGAATGCTACCTAACTTATTTGTCCTTTGTAACTTATTTCTTGTGGCATGAATGTTTAGATTCGTAAGATTCAAAACAATACTTTACTATTGATATGAAAACAATAATACTTCAAGCAAACTAGCAAAGTGATCATGAACTTTTGAAGTAACAAGGCCAAAGAAAGTTACCCTACAAAATCATATAGTCTGGCTATGCTCCATCATCCCCACACAACGAATTTAAATCATGCACAACCCCGGTATTGTCCAAGTAATTGTTTTCACACTCTTACTTTCTCAAACTTTTTCAACTCTCACGCAATACATGAGCGTGAGCCATGGATATAGCACTATAGGTGGAATAGAGTGTGGTGGAGATTGTGAGGCAAAAAGGAGGAGATGGTCACATTGACTTGGCGTATTAATTGTTTATGGAGATGCCCATCAATAGATATCAATGTGAATGAGTAGGGATTACCATGCAACGGATGCACTTAGAGCTATAAGTGTGTGAAAGCTCAAAAGGAGAACTAGTGGGTGTGCACCCAACTTGCTTGCTCACGAAGACCTAGGGCAATTTTGAGGAAGCCCATCATTGGAATATACAAGCTAAGTTATAAAATGAAAATTCCCACTAGTATATGGAAGTGTCAAACCAAGAGACTCTCTATCATGAAGAGCATGGTGCTATTTTGAAGCACAAGTGTGGAAAAAGATAGTAGCATTGTCCCTTCTCTCTTTTTCTCTCTTCTTTTTTTGTTTGGGCTCTTTGGCCTCTTTTCATATATGTATATATTGGGCATCTTTGGCCTCTTTTTTTTATTTCCTCACATGGGACAATGCTCTAATAATGATGATCATCACACTTTTATTTACTCACAACTCAATACTTAGAACAATGATGACTCTATAGGAAATGCCTCCGGTAGTGTATCGGGATGTGCAACGATCTAGTTTAGCGTATGACGTTGAAACATCTCGCTAGCTATCGATCATGCAAAGGCAATATGAAAGTGACGGCACAAGTCATGAGACGGAACGGTGGGAGTTGCATGGCAATATATCTCGGAATGGCTATGAAAATGCCATAATAGGTAGGTATGGTGGCTGTTTTGAGAAAGGTATATGGTGGGTTTGTGCACCAGCGAAAGTTGCACGACACTAGAGAGGCTAGCAATGGTGGAAGGTGAAAGTGCATCTATACCATGGATTCACATTAGTCATGCAGAACTCATATACTTATTGTGAAAGTTTTATTAGTAATCGAAACAAAGTGTTAGACGCATACTCCTGGGGGAAGGGTTGGTAGGTGTTAACCATCGCGCGATCCCGACCGCCACACAAAGGATGACAATCAATAAATCAATTATGCTCCGACTTCCTAACATAACGGTTCACCATATGTGCATGCTACGGGAATCATTTACTTCAACACAAGTATTTCTAGATTCACAACACCCTACTAACATAACTCTAATATCACCAAATCCATGTCTCAAAACTTAATTGTTAGGAATCAAACTTCTCTTACTAATCAATGCATTATGGAAGTTTTTATTATATCCTCTTTGGATGCCTATCATCTTTAAGACTACTTTCATAGCACACGCCAAATACCAAGTTACTGAGAGAGAGAGCAATCTCAAAAAGATATAAGTGAAGATCAAGAGGTTTTATTTCTACAAAATATGACACCGCCGTTCTCTACAAAGATTTAAGTGAAGCACTAGAGCAAAGTTATCTAGCTCAAAAGATATAAGTGAAGCACATGCGAGCTAAATTGCCTAACTCAAAAGATATTAGTGAAGCTCAATGAGTATTCTAGCAAATTCACGATGAGTGCATGTCCCTCTCAAAAAGTTTTGCAGCAAGGATGATTGCGACACAACAAAAATAAAAGACTCCTATAATACACAACGCTCCAAGTAAAACACATATCATGTGGTTAATAAAAATATAGCTCCAAGTAACGTTACCGATGGATTGAAGAGGAAAGAGGGGATAGCTTTCCGAGGCATCCCCAAGCTTAGGCTTTTTGGTGTCTTTGAATTTGGCTTGGGATGCCTTGGGCATCCCCAAGCTTGAGCTCTTTCCACTCTTCATCCCATTGTCCATGAGAACATCACCCAAAACTTGAAAACTTCACAACACAAAACTTAAACAGAAACTCGTGATATCATTAGCATAAGAAAACAAACTACCAACTCTTTACGTATTGTACTAAACTTGATTTCTATTTAGATTGATGTTAGATTACTGTATTCTCACTTTTCCATGGCTAGTACCCCCCCGATACTATCCATAGTTTCATCAAAATAAGCAATCAACACAACAAAACAGAATCTGTCAAAAACAGACCAGTCTGTAGCAATCTGTATACTTCGTATACTTCTAGTATCCCAAAAATTCTAACAAATTATGACAACTAGCCGTCAACCCGTGTGGAACGCACGGGCTAGCCTATTTTAGGAGACGTTCCAAGCTGAACTTCCATTAAGATTTTTGTTGCATGCAATCTTCTTTCAGAAATTAGCTGTGATGATGAGCATTTATATCCACATTTCAATACCAGTTCTTTTATGCAAATACTTTTCTATGAGTATAGAATAAAAGAATATGTCAATATAAGTTTGAAAATTACTCCTCGGAATAAAATACAGTTCTTACTGCAAGTTACAGAGCCAAAATGTATATATTTCTACATTCAATATCAGGGTGAGAAATTATTACCTTTTGAACAATGGACTCATCACCAATGATACCTTGCGAACAACAAAACCTTGAGCAACCCCGTACAAACCAACCTCTATAAAGTGCAAGTTATATCTTACCTACATTTTGCAGTTGCTTCCGGCACGTAGAAAAGTGAAATGGTATTTTTTATGATATCCTGAGCAGATAATTTACATATATGTAGGATTTACCAATGATGTGATAAAGTAATACCGAATTGTATTGTTATATTTCTAGGGATTGGTTGTAGATCTATTCTCACACTATTAATTAAACTATATATATATATATATATATATATATATATAATCCATGAAAACATGTTAATGTTCATGTTCCATTGTATATTTAGAAATTTAATATCGTAGAGCCCAGACTTATTCTTTGTAAATAATTAGGTAACATAGGCAAGTTTGAGCTTGCCAAATTCATGGTCAAAATTTTTATCTTTTCCTTTCTTAAAAAAGTGCGAGCCAAAATCGTATGTGCTTGCCAAATTGATTAGCTAAAACCCAATGACACTAATATATCATGATATTGTGTAGAATCCAAATTTGCGGTTAGTTACAAATGAAATAGAGCACATTCAAAAGTTTCCAAAAAAACGTATATGTGAGCTATGCAACTTCAAAACTTTAGTATGCAATATTCTTGTTCGTAAGTTAAGAAAGGGACAAATTAGTACATCTTTTAGTGTAATATTTTATATTTGCTTTGCACATTAGGTTTTTGTGTAACATGTAAATAATAATGGTCCGTAATGAAATAATAGTATAAATATTTGCGTGTAAGGGAAAATCAGGATTTCCTCAAATTTAAAGGGGGGTTTGATTATATGTTTTGTTGTCATTTTTGTCAACTTGAAGGTTGGAAGCAATATATTTGTACTCCATATGGTCTCAGAATATTGCAATATAATGAATGTGAAATAGTAAACATATATGCAGATAAGTTTGTTTTTTTATCAATAATATGTGCTCGGTGTGCTTCCAGTACATCAACAAAACCATGTCATATTTTGCGTATGCCTTTTTAAATTGTAAAAACGAAAAAGTTTTATCAAGCCTAACATTATTATATGCACTATAAGCTTTATATATATAGGCTTTTATTTATAAAGAATATCAAAGTACAGTCGCAGTCACATGGCCTCTTACAAAGATTTTCCGCCAAGAATACTCTTGAAGGGACAAAGGAGACAAAAAATTTCCAATACTTTTAAACATGTAGAAGTTATGCAACACAATAAGATATCACTTAATTGTTAGACAAAAAGAGAAGTATTGCAGATTGATCTAAAATAGTTGTTCATGAGCTCAACTACAAATCTGAACATTACTGATGTATACAAAATTACAGATATAAATTATCACTTCTAATTTCTCTTATCTCTTCAATAGGAAATTACATCAACAATTTAGCATGTATATGTAAGCCAGCTACAAAATAATGAACATGGTATATTGCAAACATAGAACGCAAGCATATTCTTCTTCTAACCAATTATTCATGCCCTCAATTAGTCAATGTGACAGCGTGGGAGCAGTGATGTGATGTACGGTGGAGAGATGACATGTTTGTGGTGATGCTCAGTAAGCAGACATGAAAGCTATGTGATGGGAGCTAAGGAACTTGACTAATCAGTATAGTGGTTCAATGCTAATGGAGACACATTGTGCTCCGTGTTTGAAGGCTTGCGACCCCGTTATTAGTCATCTGTTGGTAGAGTTTGCAGCTTGGTCGTCTATTATCTATTATTGTTAGAAGACATCAGTTGTGATGCATATGAGGATGAAAGTTAGGCAAGAGTACACGGATGCCTTATGCATTTGGGGCATTCCTGACATCACTGAAGCACCTTTTGTAATGATTGTAATATGATCTGCATTCATATGTAAAGCTCACTTTTCTCTTAAAAATACTATTATCAATAAATCAACAAATCAATTAGAAATAGAATGATGTGAAGGATAATTATACTATCTTTAATAAAAGAGCAGTCCAACAAAACAATAGTTGGTGAATTATTTGTCTCTGGAGCCGATGTGCTTCCGCCTTATTGTACATACCAATAAATTTGGTCTTGCTCTTGCAACATGTATATTCCAAAAGTGGGACGTGAGTTATAAAGAGAGAGAAAAATAGAGGAGTAATGTGCTTTACTTGCCTTCAGCAACGGCCTAAAGAAGAGGGATGATGTCGAAGAGAGAAAAGGTGGATGAGGATGCGTTGCCCATAGGTCTCGAGCTGGTAGCCAAATTTCACACCATATTTAGCAATCATAGTCAGAAAAATTAGCACTATTCAGCTAGAGCACTGCTTAAAAGCATATGAACGAACCTCGGTGTATCTATACTATTGAAATTGAACCGAACAAAATACTTATTTCGTGGATGCAATTGCATGAAAACCCTTTCTGACCGCGTCATACAATGTCAAGCATGAGTACGACTTCCGATATACTTAAACTGGGACTCTAATTTGAAACTGTGCATCACCTATCATTGAATGGAGGGAGGCAACAAAGGGAATATGTAAATAAAAACATGTGAACTCGAGTACGTCATGAAGCCAGCTTAACTCAAGTATATGGATAATAGTTTTAAAGTCTAACTACTGATCTTTGAAAGAAGATTATGAACACTATTTTCTCAAAAATAAAGAAACAATCACTTAATTCTGATGTTAGTTGAACAAAGAATAATAGCTACAGAAGATGTACTCTTCAACGCAATATTAGAACAACATCTCTTCTGATAACTGATCCATTGTATCCTTCCTTTTTTCTAATGTTCAAGTTCTACCATATTCAGGCATGCATGAACCTCGATGGTGAGGATCCATAAACTCACTATGATACGACTGAATACGCAAATTTCTTGATTCGAACATGGTACAGTACCTGAATTTATTGGTATACTTCACGAACCCACTATAGGCTACGTTCATGTTATTATTCGATGTTTAAGAAATAATTTAGGAGCAGTGCTGATAGATGAACATCTACAACACAAAATTTTCTTTGTACACAATCTATCCGCGGTCTGCACTTTCCGCATAGTGTATATATCCCCATATTGTATAAATTTGTCCAAACGCAAAATTAGCAAAAGTTAAGGCATAGTCCTTTTTGCGGGTAATTAAAAAATCTAGGCAGCACAAACTAATACACATGGTAACTTTGAATCGTCCCTAAACTTTTTAGGTTTACCCACCCTGGGACATATAAAGGTTTGCAGATTGAACATAACACTGCTCCCTAGGAGTCTTCTGTAATCCAACCAGAGCAGAGAAAACATTATACTAATAGATTTAAGAGTAATCTTACCATAGAGGAGGATTTTAATGGACCTGGAGCCAAGCAGCAGCAGAGTCCGCACCCATGAAAAGACGGACGGGTAGAACTCTGGACTCTGCAACGGTGGTACAGTAAGTGGCATCGCGTGATTGGGGTTCAATGGTGACCTAGACGACGCCATAGGAGAGGCCGGCGTGGGTTTGATAAGGATGCTGGTCATCGTAGTCAGCAGGATTGTGGCATGCCGAAGGGGCAGAGGACATGGCGATTGACGTCCTGAGGGACAGCCGATGCGTGGAAAGCTTGCAACCTAGGACTTCGCTAGATTCGTTTCTGGTTTAATTAGATAATGATGATTGGTTGACGTACGTCAAAGGCCGCTCAGATGTACATATTTTTTTTAACGGTTGACACGGGATTTCTTTTCTCATCTGTTTTAACTACAAAAAATATTCTAGGATTTTGTGAGTCTATCTACACCATAATTAGTTGGGCCCACCAAATAAACGGTTGGTAATAACAAATTAACGTGGGAATTTTTAGGAAGTCTAGAATTAGTATAGGTATAGATTAGGGAAATTGGCATATCAACCAGCAGCAAAAAGAATCAACTGAAAAGCTCTTTCTGGATAGGAATTAAAAATAATTTTGTGAGCACAAAGTTTCTGTCTTTTTCAACAAGATCACACAACCATCACCAAAACTAGTCATAAAGGTTTTCCTTGGCACAAACACAAAAATAAAAACAAAAAACACAATAATAACAGAATTATGATGGTGTGGACACAACAAAACAGAAAGTAAAAAAGCAAAGATAAATTCATTGGGTTGCCTCCCAACAAGCACTATTGTTTAACGCCCTTCGCTAAGCATAAGGCGATAGAATCAAGTATCGTCGTCTTTGGTGCTCAAACCATAAGTAGCTCTCATAATGGATTCATAAGGCAATCTTATTTTCTTTCTAGGAAAGTGTTCCATGCCCTTCTTTAATGGAAATTGAAATCTAATATTCCCTTCCTTCATATCGATGACAGCACCAATAGTCCTAAGGAAAGGTCTACCAAGAATGATGGGACATGTCGGATTGCAATCAATATCAAGCACAATGAAATCTACGGGTACATAGTTCCTATTGCAATAATAAGAACATCATTGATCCTTCCCATAGGTTTCTTAACAGTAGAATCCGCAAGATGCAAATTAAGAGAGCACTTATCAATCTCATTGAAGCCTAGAACATCACATAAAGACTTTGGAATAGCGGAAGCACTAGCACCCAAATCACACAAAGCATTGCATTCATAGTTTTTAATCTTGATTTTGATAGTAGGTTCCCACTCATCATGAAGTTTTCTAGGAATAGATATCTCCAACTCAAGTTTCTCTTCAAGAGATTTCATCATAGCATCAACGATATGATCGGTAAAGGCCTTATTTTGGCTATAAGCATGTGGAGAGTTTAGCATGGATTGCATAAAGGAAATACATTCAATCAAAGAGCAACTATCATAATTGAATTCCTTGAAATCCAAAGTAGTAATTTCATTACTACTCAAAGTTTTGATATCCTCTACTCACTACAAGGAATATGCTAATACACGACGCTATTTTTTCGTCGCTACATCGTAATGGTTTTTAATTTACCACGATCTCACGACGAAAAACCAAGCGTCGAAAACGGAGCGTCACAAATGAACATCAGCGACGTTTGATCGAAATCGTCATAACTTTTACGATGATCCTAAATCGTCGTTGGCAATCAAACTCAGTCCACGTGGCATTCCTACGTGGCAAAATTACGACGAAATAAACATCATGGTTGAAATCAGCCCAACCTATTCCAATTGATCAGATGGGCTGATTTTATTCTTTTGGGCTTTTTCTTATTGGGCTTGTTTTTGGGCCTTAGCCTATTTACACCCACTTATGTTTTTCGAATTTTTTTGTATCATTATAATTTGGGCCCTGCCTTTTAGTGGCCAAATACATTTGGTCCAGTTTCAGTTTTGGCCTTTTTCATTTTTGAATTCAGCAACTATTTGTTCGAGAACTTGGTTTCATTTTTATTTGTTGGTCCTTTTCAACCCAATTATTTATCCAATATAAAATCCAACACTATTTCATATTCAAATCAAGAAAAATCCAAGTCGAATTAAAATCATCCATCATATAACATCACATAATACATCTTCCAAGTTTAGATAACACAATACATCTCTCAGGTTCACATAATACATCTCCCAGGTTCACATAGTACATCTTACAGGTTTACATAATACATCCAAACTCCAAGTCATTCTCCTCCTTGGGCTGGATAGCACCTGCAACAACCACCTGCTTCTGCATCTCCTCGACGATCCTCTTCAGGTGCTCCATGTTGTCAGGCCTGCAACAAATAGACAGATTTTAGAACTTTAATGCTGCCTACAGTATCTAAACTGGGTGTTTGACATGTATCTAAACTGAACCAACAAACAACTACGCTGGTTGTGCGTGTTTGTGTGTGCCTTCTTGTGCATGCATATGACCTGCTAGCTGCCTGTGTGTGTACTCAGCTTCTCAACAAGCTCTCTAACTATGTACTCTAAGTACAAGATTATTACATGGAGATGCCAAAGAAGAGATAACAGTATTTTGCCCGCAGTGATAACCATGTACTCCCATTAATTTCACGCATTTGCAATATTTGATTTTTCACAAACACCCAAGGACCAGTTGAGTTTGATGAACAAGAATGAATGCACCTGGTTAAGCTCAGATGCATCCAGCAAAAGGGGAAAATTAGTGTACCAAATCAAATAGGCATAGAACATAGGTCAAAGTGCAGAGTATAAGCATGGAATACTTGTATTGAACGATATTGCCGACACTTAATTATAAAGCAACTCCAACTAGTACTCAACCATATATGCATAACTCTGTTCAGTATTTTCACCTGGAATGATTCATGGGTGGGGGCATCTAAATTATCAACAAACTGAGAAACACTTATTTGGAGTTGGATATGAAGAAGTACTGCTTTCACATATTCATTTCTTAACTGATAGTGATACAAATGATGTAAAACGCCAATAGAAGGGACTACTACAATTGGGAATTACGGCAACGATTTGCTAGAGCACACAACTCATACCAGCAAACAAAATTCACCTTTGGGGTTGAGGAACTGGATGACGAGGTCGTCCTTGAAGATGTTGACCTCCTCGATGGCCAGGATGGTGTTGACGCCCACCCTCTTGAGCATGCTCTGCAGCCGCTTGTCGTCCGTGGTCGCCGTCTTGTGCACCGCCTTCTTCTTCCTGCACCGAGAACCACAAACCACATGTAATCCTTTCAGCTTGTGGCAGCAAAAGACATGTGCGCACCATCCTGCTCGCTCAGGTCAAAAAACAGAGTGATGTTTCAGCACGAACAGAGGAACACATAGGTTTCACGCAACCAATGTCAAATAAAAAATGTTATATTTTTGTCCTTTTCCAACTGAGTAATGGCCACACATGCACAATCCCCTTATTACATGGTCAGGGCCAACTCGACTCTATTAGTTGTTGGTTACACAGCAAACTGACATACAAATTCACTGAATACTAGCTGCCATCTACACAGTGGACTCACATACAAATTCACTGAATCCTGTCAAAAGCAATGACGCCTACAACAAGTTGCAGCATGTGCACACTTGCTCCATCATGTGCATTAACACTAGGGTGACATGACATAATTCAACCATGCATCAAACCATCAACGTAGTGACAAATTAACACTTTTACACAATAACAAGGTTAACTTCTGACAGAGGCTAGATATATTTTAAGCTTCTGTTATCCAAAAATTACACATTTGTTCTCAGCTTGGGCTACAAACTAAAATTTAGTTAATAAGGGATTAATACACAACCAGATCAGCGACAGTGTTGCTACAACAACCAGCAAATAGTGTCTACTTTGCATGTGCACACCCCAAGAAAGACCTCCCAAGGACGAAAGAAATCAATAGAAAATTAAGATGCCAACAAAGATACATCGATGATCATCACGAGACCAAAGCATTTGATGTGCCACGAGATTTCTGGGCTAAGAAGATTGATGAAACGAACATACAAACCTGGTGTTCGGGCTGCAGTAGTCAAACTGCCTGCTGGCACCGTCAAAGACGAGGACGCCGAGGTTGGCGGCGCAGAGTCCTCACAGATTGGGGTCCAGATGGCCACATATCTGCTGCGGACGTCGCTGGTCTGGGAGTGCCGGCTCGATCTGGGGCCCGTCCGTAAGGGTGTGAGCGTCGATTGCGGGAGCCACACTTGACGCAACGAACTCTCTTCGGGCAAGGCATTATTCTGATTGTTAAGTGTCAATTGGTATGCCTGTGCCTTAAAATGATTCTTGTAGGACTATCATTGAAACAGATAAAACCCAGCAACAAACTGTGCTTACTAGGCATCATTCTTAGCACAAGGAACACAGCAGGCTTACCAATTCTGAGCCTGGCCCTTCCAGTTTGTTCCCCACCTAGCATTCAGCTTGTCTTTGACATCCGCAGGGAAATCATATGTCAACCAATTGGGGGCCTACACGGACAAACGCGAAGCGATCAACAAGAAACCTTTTGGTTACGAAAACAAATCCATCCAGCTGCATATTGGGTGGAGAGACACTAGAGATTTACCACTACTTAAGACAGTTGAAATTGACCAATTCATTCCAGGTATGCTTGAAAGTAAATCATGATTATAAGAAAATGTGAAGAAAGTGATGGACTGCCGAGTGCCGACTGACCTCACCGACAATCTTGGCGGATCTAACACCGGTTTCTTCCCTCAATTCCCTAATGGCAGTTGCTCGCGGCTCTTCCCCTAGGTCTATCCCACCCTGTGGCGACACAGAACACTCGGAAAATCAACAACGGTTCGATATCACGCGTACCAGGATGCAGCAGCAACGATAGTAGTAATTGATAACTAGGCTGACAAACAACGAGTTTCACTAGCCGTCAGACTGTTGTTTTAGTACTAGTACCTGAGGCATCTGCCATGTGGTGGGGATGTCAATCCTGGACGCGGAGAAGATCTGCGGGAGGAGAGAAGCGATCAGTGAGAGAGGGGCGTGGAGGGTTGTCAACGGGGACTGCGAGGGGGAGGGGAGGGGTGCCTTGGTGAGGGAGGGGTCGGCGAGGCAGATGCCAACGTTGGTGTGGTAATCCTCGGGCGGCGAGTCCATGGAGGCGAACACGGCGAGCGGCGAGGCCGAGTAGGAGGGCGGGCGGCGGCAAGTGATCCGGGGGAGCCGGAGGACGGCGGAGGAGGAGGAGATGGTGGGGTGAGAATGAGGCAGCGTGCGGCGGCCACCATCATCGGGTCCACCCGGAAACCCAACCCAACCCAATCGATTGGGGAGACAACGAGAGTGGTGACGGACGGCTCGCAGCGGAGGTCTGAGGAGGGCGTAGAGGTGGCTGCTCCGGATCTGGGAGGAGGAGGAGAGCGTGCAGCGGCGCCAAATCTGGCAGAAGATTGGGGTGGCGGCTCCGGATCCGAGGTGGGGGGATCTGGTGGCTCTGGAGGAGGGGAGAGGATTGGATCGGGAGGAAGGGTGCGATGGGGGAGTGGGGGTGAGCTAGGGTTTGGGCTGCGGGTGGGGTATGTTTTTTCCTGTAGATAGATGGATGAATGGATGTGGGTTAGAGATATGGATGGATGGATGGATGGACGCCATGTCATCGATCTGTAGGAAGATTTCTCATTGGTTCAAAAAATTAATGATTTAAAATAGTTTTGAAGTACTAAAAATAGAGGAATTTTATGAAGCATCTATCAAAATTATTTTGCAAAAGGGCACCACACAAATTTTCACTAGACCATATTTTTTGGATAAGGACCAATTTGTATGCATTTCCGATCTTTCTAGCTTTTTTAATCATTTTCCGAGTGGAAAATGGGTTTTTTTGTGAAGAACCTACCAAATATTTATTGCAAAACTAGATTCCATCAATTTTCTAAAATATTAGTCCATATTAATATACAATTGACCAAATGGTTGGGTGTCAAAAACTTTTATCCACCTCTCGTGAAAAAGACAAATTAATGCCAATTCAGCACGAAGCTGGTCAAATTTGAAGTAGAGGTACCTCATAGTTTTCTCATGATTTTTTCAAAAAATCATTTTTAGTTAAATAAGTATCTATTTAATCAGAGATCCAACAAAATTTTGGCAAGATTCAACCCCTAGCTATGAACTATCATGCCCGCCGTTTCGACCGCATTTTGAAACAGGCATAACAAATTCAAAAACAAATCAAAAAAATGCAAAACCTTCACGTTGTGTCATCATATGTGACCAAGTTACGAGGAAAAAATTCAACTCATTATGATATTCCTATCTAGTACTTCCATCACAAAGCTGTTAGGTGGACACAAACTACGGACATTTGATGAGAAAGATTTACTAGGAAAATGGTTCCCAAAGTTTTCATGAGGAAATGATTTGGATAGGAAAGAGTGCCCAAAAAATATGAGGGTAATCAAATAAATAGAAATAGCACTTCCTTCACAAAGTGCTATTCTGAACAGAGTAGGAAAATGAATATTGCTGAATTATTTTTGAACTATGGAACGAAGTGTTTTCACATATTTGAGGAATATTTGATCCAAAGTATTTATGAGAATTGTTCGAGAATTTTTGGAACAACAGAATAGTAGGTTGCTTCACAAACTAGGTGGGTTTGGCGCGTGACATAGAATGGACCCACGAGTGACATGTCAACATAGTTAGAACATGTTACGGCATTTTTATAATCGTCGTAAAAGTTATGACGATCTTATCTTATGCGGTTACGACGTTTTGGACTCACATCGTCGTAATTTATATGTAGATTTGATCCCCTCAAATGGTTTACGACAATCTCGGATGAAATCGTCATATATTTATGATGAATTCATCAACGTCGTCTTAAAAAACGTCATGTATGAGCATATTTCTTGTAGTGACTCCACTTTCAGTGCTTTTAGCATCAAGACAAATAGACTCCGAATCATTGGGGCGTTTCTCAACCAAAGTGGATTCATATCCAGCCCCATCATCATTAGGTTTGACATTACAAAACAAGGATTCAATGGGAGTCACACGAAGCACTTTAAGATCTTCGTGATTCTCATCACGAGAACACACCTTTTTAAGCCATTCATGTCTAGCACAAATTTGGGCGGTTCTTTCTTTACTCTCATTCATGGAAACACGCATAGCTTTCAAAGTTTCATCCATATTAATCTTGGTAGGAGCACATCTCAATTTCAAAGCATCAATATCAAGAGACATTCTATCAACGGTCCTAGCCAAGTCATCAATTCTGAGCAGTTTTTCTTCTATGGACGCATTGAAAATCTTTTGCGAGTTGATAAACTCTTTAATATTACTCTCAAGATCAGAGGGTAATTTATTGTAATTTCCATGAGTATTGTTGTAGGAATTGCCAAAGTTATTAGAGGGATTACTAGGAAAAGTCCTAGGAATAAAGTTACCTCTATAAGCATTGTTGTTGCCAAAATTGTTCCTACCAACAAAATTAACATCCTAGCTCTCATTGCTATTCTCCATCAAGGAAGACAAAGGCATATCATTTGGATCAAAGAGTTAATTTCTTCTATATCATGCACTTTTTTACTAGTAGGTGACCTTTCAGTGTGCCATTGAGAATAGTTTTTCATGATATTATCTAGGAGTTTTGTGGCTTCTCCTAGTGTGATTTCCATGAAAGTTCCACCGGAGGCGGAATCCAAGATATTTCTAGAAGCAAAATTCAAACCAGCATAGAAGATTTGTATAATCATCCAAAGACTCAAGCCATGAGCGGGACAATTTCTAATCATCAATTTCATTCTCTCCCAAGATTGTGCAACATGTTCATGATCTAGTTGCTTAAAATTCATGATATCATTACGAAGAGAGAAAATCTTATCCGGTGGAATATACTTAGATATATAAGCATCTTTACACTTGTTCCAAGAATCAATACTATTTTTGAGTAAAGATGAAAACCAAGTTTTTGCTCGATCTCGTAATGAGAACGGAAATAGCTTCAATTTAATCACATCATTATCCACATCTTTCTTCTTTTGCATATCGCATAACTCAATGAAGGTATTAAAATGGGATGCGGCATCTTCACTAGGAAGGCCGGAAAATTGCTCTTTCATAACAAGATTCAGCAAGGCAGCATTGATTTCATATGATTCTGCACTAGTGGCGCGAGCAATCGGAGTTCTAATAAAATCATTATTATTAGTATTCGAGTAGTCACACAATTTGGTGTTTTCAGTCATGGTGACTCAGCAAGCAGACAAGCACACAAGCGAACAGAAAGCAAGCGAAAGAAAAGGGCGAACGAAAAAGGCAAATATTTTTGTAATTTCTTTGTTTTTCAGAAGTGGGGGAGAGGAAAACGAGAGGCAAAAGGCAAAAAAAATTAAATGCAAGAGATGAGTTTGCGATAGTTAGTTGGATATGCTTCACTTAGAATAGTCCGACAACGACGCCAGAAATTGGCAGGTTGAAGGGAGACTATTCTTGACTTGATACTCCCCGGCAACGGTGCCAGAAATTGGCACGTTGACGGAGACTATTCTTGACTTGATCTTCCCTGGCAACGGCGCCAGAAATTCTTCTCGCTACCTCTTTAACTTGCGTTGGTTTTTTCCCTTGAAGCGGAAAGGATGATGCAGCACAGTAGCAGTAAGTATTTCCCTCAGACTGAGAACTAAGGTATCAATCCAGTAGGAGTATCAAGATCAAGCACCGATGTACGTGCGCAAAAACAGCAAACTTGCACCCAACCCTACAAAGGGGTTGTCAATCCCTTCACGATTGATTGCAAGGTGAGATCTTAAGGCGGAAAGTGCAACAAAGTAAAAGTGTAAGGCTGAATATATGATGTGAAGTAGACCCGGGGTCAATAGTGTTCACTAGAGGCTTCTCTCATGATAGCAAATATTACGGTGGGTGAACGAATTACTGTCGAGCAATTGATAGAACTGCACAAAGTCATGACGATATCTAAGGCAATGATCATACATATAGGCATCACGTCCGAGACAAGTAGACCGATACTTTCTTCATCTACTACTATTACTCCACACATCGACCGCTATCCAGCATGCATCTAGTGTATTGAGTTCATGACGAACAAAGTAACGCCTTAAGCAAGATGACATGATGTAGAGGGATAAATTCATGCAATAGATATAAACCCCATCTTTTTACCCTTGATGGCAACAACACGATGCGTGGCTCGCTACCCATTTTGTCACTGGGTGAGGTCACCGCACAGTATCAACCCAAAACCAAGCACTTCTCCCATTGCCAGAATCATAGATCAAGTTGGCCAAACAAAACCTACAACTCGAAGAGAATTACAAGGATATGAAATGATGCATATCAGAGATCACAAGAAACTCAAATAAGATTCATAGATAATCTGATCATAAATCCACAATTCATCGGATCTCGACAAACACACCGCAAAAGAAGATTACATCGGATAGATCTCCATGAAGATCATGGAGAACTTTGTATTGAAGATCCAAGAGAGAGAAGAAGCCATCTAGCTACTAGCTATGCACCCAAAGGTCTATGGTGAACTACTCACACATCATCGGACAGGCAATGGTGTTGATGAAGAAGCCCTCCGTGTCCGAATCCCCCCTCCGACAGGGCACCAGAACATGCCCCAGATGGGATCTTGCGGAGAAAGAAGCTTGCGGCGGCGGAAAAGTATTTTCGTGGCTCTCTCTGGCGTTTTTGTGTTTTTGGAGAATTTATAGGCGGAACAAGTAGGGCAGGGGAGCCACGGGGGGCCCACAAGCCTTCTAGGCCCGCCCCCCTAGGCCGGGGCTAGTGGGCCTGTGACCTCCTCCGAGGTCCCGTGCCTTGGTTCTCAAGTCTCTTGCGTATCTTCTGTTATGGAAAAAATCATTCCACTTTTATTCCGTTTGGACTCCGTTCAATATTCTCCTCTGAAAAAGGTCAAAAACACGGAAAAAACAGAAACTGGCACTTGGCACTGAGTTAATAGGTTAGTCCCAAAGAAGATATAAAATAGCATATTCATGCATACAAATAATCCAAAGTTGACATGATAATAGCATGGAACCATCAAAAATTATAGATACGTCGGAGACGTATCAATAAGCATGAAAACTAAGTGCTAAGCATGACAGTAGCTATGGAAAGATAAAGAACACACAAAAAAAGATAAGCATGAAACCTATGTTGTGTTCTAGGGTGGAATGGAGCGTGTTTTTCTCCCAAACAAGGTAGGCTAGGTTCCGACTTGTTATGAACAGCAAGAAAAACTAAAACAAACTAAAAAGTAAATAGCGGGACGCTCCAAGCATAGCACATAACATATGAAGTGATAAAATATAGCATGGAGATGGACGAACTGATGATTGTTGATAGAGAAGGGGATGCATGGGGGCATCCCCAAGCTTATACGCTTGAGTCTCCTTGAATATTTCTTGGGGGTGCATGGGGGCATACCCAAGCTTGAGCGCTTGACACTCATGTATCTTCTTTCATCATCTCCCATCGCATACTTGAAAACTCCCTTCATACGAAACTCATCATAGGCTGATTAGAGTGGTTACTACCCTTAATAAAATAATTCATTACCTGCTGGAAAGAAAGATTTTCATGAAAAGCTATTGTTTCTCATGATTGCCAAAAGGTTTTTGCAAATAACAAGTAAGCTTAGGATTTGCAAAATAATGAAAACGCAAAACATGGCAGAATTTGTGAAAAACAGACCAACACGTAGTAAATAATTTACTCGTGGCACTTCTGCAACTCAAATCAAAAAACTCAGAACAGATGCCAGAAAGGCAATTATATATATAGAGCATGCCTTCAAAAATATTCAGATTAAAAAGATGATCTCGTGATTTTCTGTGAATTGTTCCGTCAAGCAGACAGAATGTGTTTCTGGACAACATGTCACAACTTTTGAAGTATCTTGCAATCAGAGGCTATAACTTGGCACAAAGCTTGAAAATAAAGATTCAATGATATTGCTACAGTAGTAACAAGCATCAAGACCACTAAAACTGAAAGTAAAAACAAATTGGGTTGCCTCCCAACAAGCAATTTCTTTTATGCCTTTTAGCTAGGCATAATGCAAGAAGATCAAGTATTATCAACTCCAAAAGAATAACTTGCCCGAGTGACGGACTCATAAGGTAACTTAATCTTTTTCTAGTGAAGTGTTCCATTCCCTTTTTAAGGGGGAAATGTAATTTAATGATTCCCTCTTTCATGTCAATGATAGCACCAACAGTGCGGAGAAAAAGGCGTCTCCAAATAATTGGACATGAAGGATCACATTCAATGTCTATAATAAGAAAATCAACGGGCACATAATTATCACTAACAATAATAAGGACATCATCAATTTTCCCTAAAGGTTTCTTTATGGAAGAATCAACAAGACGAACACCAAAAGAACATGGATCATAAGGTTTCCAATCAAGCATATCATGCATTCTTTTGGGCATAACGGAGGCACTAGCTCCAACATCACACAAAGCAAATAAAGAGATATTATTCAATCTGATCTTGACCATAGGATCCCAACCATCTTCTAGTTTTCTAGGAATAGAAGTTTCTAGCTTGAGCTTCTCCTCCCTAGCTTTGATAAGAGCATTGGTAATATGCTCGGTGAAGGCAATATTAAGTGTACTAGTGTGGGGGTCTTTAGCCATTCTTTGCAAAAAAAGGTGATAACTTCGGAAAGACTACAATTGTCAAAATCAAGATTACTACCATTAATTAAAGTGGTAGTGATGTCATCTCAGCTATTCCTTTTAGTAGTCTCTAAATTCAAAGGACCTTCTTGTCCTATAGTTGAGGTGTTAGCATCACCATTAATAGGTCCATTGGGACTAGGAGTGTGATGGGTGCTAAAAGTTTTGAGATCCTCAACAACTTGTATAGTAGCAATGGTAGTGTGTGTAGGAAGGCTCTTAATTGTCTCTTCATCTTCCTTTTCTCTATCCCATCTATCTTTAAGTTTGGCTAGCATTCTTATGTTCTCATTAATTTGGACTTGGGTAGCATTCATGGGTGTGGTGTTCCTTTCCTCAAGTGGGGAAGTTCTAATTTTAAGCATCTCTACATCATGAGCTATGTTGTCCACCTTGAAAGAGAGACTATCTATTTTTTCTAGTTTCTCTTCTACATTATTGTTGAAGGCTTTTTGAGAACTGATAAATTCTTTAAGCATGCTCTCTAATTCATAAGTGGAGTTTTTGGTGCTAGGATACTTGTTGTTGTTCGCATAGTTGTTGGATGGAAACGGTATAGGATTGCCACCAAAATTACTCCTATAGGCATTATGACTGAAGTTGTTCCTAGAGATAAAATTAACATCAACTTGCTCTCTTTCTTGAGCAACCAAGGAATTTAAAGGAACATCATGAGGATCAATAGGAGATTGCTTAGTAAGTAGAGTCATGATCATGTCAACCTTATCATTAAGGGAGGAGATCTCCTCAACAGAGTTTACCTTCCTACCCGTTGGAGCTCTCTCGGTGTGCCATTGAGAATAATTTACCATCATCTCATCCAATAGATTTGTGGCAACGCCAAGTGTAGTTGACATAAAGATTCCTCCCACTGCCGAGCCTAACAGATTCCGCGAGGTAAAGTTCAATCCTCCATAGAAGGTTTGGATAACCATCCAAGTAGTCAAACCATGTGTAGGGCAATTCTTAACAAGAGATTTCATACATTCCCAAGCTTGAGAAACGTGTTCATTATCCATTTGCCTAAAATTCATAATGTTACTCCTCAACTGGATAATCTTAGCAGGTGGGTAATACTTCCCAATAAAAGCATCTTTGCACTTATCCCAAGAATCTATGCTATTCCTAGGCAAAGATTGAAGCCACACTTTAGCTCCTCCTCTCAAAGAGAAAGGAAAAAAGCTTAAGTTTAACAAATATCACCATCCACTTCTTTGTATTTTTGCATATCACAAAGCTCAACAAAATTGTTCAAGTGCAAAGCAGCATCATCTCGAGCACCGGACAATTGATCTTTCATAACGAGGTTCAGTAAAGCAGGTTTAATCTCATAGGACGTAGCCCCAGTGGCGGGAGCAGCAATAAGAGTGCAGATAAAGTCATTGTTGTTGTGACTAGTGAAGTCACACAACTTGGTGTTCTCAGTGGAACCCATAGCAGCGGCAACAAGCAAGAACAAAGCAACTAATTTTTCTGTGGTTTTTGGTATAAGACTCTAAAGCAAAAACTAGAAAGCAAACTAACAAGACTAAAAACAAAGGTAAAGGATAGCATGCAACTCCCCTATCTTGAAGACTGGAGTCCTCGACAACGGTGCTAGAAAACTTTGCTTGATGACAAGATGATGTATATACTTCTCGCTCGTCGTTGGTTACCCCAAGTGGAAGGTTCAGATGTAGTCAGCAGCAAGTTTTCCCTCACACAGAGACTGCAAGATTTATCGAACCAAGAGGACTCTAGGACCAACAAGTAGGTGTCTGCTGCCCTGGCTAGGAGAAGAAGTAGACCTGCACACACACAAATAACTTTTCTCCCGGCGAGTATAGAGAGGTTGTCAATCGCTCCGGCCTTGTAGTTTGCAAAGGATCAAAACAATGATGGTGATATGGGCCGGAGTCACATGATGTTCACTAGTGATGTCTCTCTCCCAAAAGACGATAAAGAACTATGCTTGGGTAAACAAATCCCAGTTGGGCAATTGACAGAATTATGAACGCACCGCAATGCTAATTATGCTACTTGATAGTTAGAGGTTTAATAGTAATGGGCAGTATGCCAAGACAAGTAGACCGTTTATTCATCAACATCTACTTACTAATCATCAACCTTGAGATATCTATCCAGAACATCTCGCCGGTATTAAGTTGCGAGCCCCACCTAAAGTGTAAACTCAAAGCAACAGACAACTGCATTAGCGCACTATGCGTAAGGTAAACAATCCTTGCAACCGTGGTCACAAGAACCGTTGTTTTCTCCCTGGTGGCAATAGCACATCCCCTAGTCTCATGTTTTTGTCACTCAAGCTAGACATCGAGGGGCATGAACCCACAACATGCATAATGCTCCCTCTTGGAGTTACAATCTACTACTCGGCCAAAGCTATAAATAGTAACGGAGAACATGCATGAATCACTAAGGAACATAATATAAAAGGATAATCAAATATATAACTCATAACAATCTGAACATAATCTCATAATCCATTGGATCCCGACAAACCGAGCATAGCAATAGCAAGAGAATTACATAGATGCCTTGATCATGTAAGGCAGCTCACAAGGACTAACCATTGAAGCACACGATTGGAGAGAAGACATCACATAGCTACTGGCCATGGACCCATGGTCCAAGGAGGACTACTCGCGGCAGGTCCGGGAAGCGTCCATGGCGGTGGAGAAGCTCCCGGAGGTCAATCCTCCCTCCGGCAGGGTGCCGGGAAGAGGTCTCCTGACGCTCTCGATCTCGGAAGCGCTGCGGTGGCGGATCGATGGATAAATTCAAGATTCTAGATGTGATGGAAGGGTTTTATCATGGAGGAGTAAATATAGGCCAAAGGAGGGCACCGGAAGAGGTGGGACCCACCCAGACGGCCTTTTGGCGCGACCAGGGGGTAGGCCGCGCCCACAGGTCGCCTGGGCGGCCCCTGGCCCCCCTGGCCCATCTTTGGTGATCTGGAAGCTTCCGGTACGCTGATTTTTTATATATTTTTCTTGGGATTTTTCGGGCATTGGAAAATTGGGTAAAAGCCCCTGCAAAAAAGACATCAACAGACAAGAACTGGCACTGGGTGCACTGAGTTAGTTGGTTAGTCCAAATATGTGTAAAATGATAAACATATAACAATGTCACCCAAAACATCATGGAACAAGCAGAAATTATAGATACGTTTGGGACGTATCAAGTACCGCAGGTTCGGTCGGTGAATACCGACCCTAGCCCACGTAATGGGGCCGGCTACCGAGGGTCCGACTACCGAGGAGCCGACTACCGAGGGGCCGTCGACAGAAGGGGAAGCTGCACAGGGTCCGTCTGCTGATGGGCCGGCTACGGATGGGTCGGCCGCAGGGTGACCGGCTACAGCTGGACCGGCCGCTGAAGAGCCGATTATGGAGGGGGCGGCTGCAGATGGGCCGGCTGCGGAGGAGCCGGCCGTGGAGGAGTCGGTCACAGCTACGGAGGAGCCGATCGACCGGGAGTCCGAACCCACGGTTGTTGAAGAAGCATGGTCGGCAGGCCGGTCCACAGCGCTAGAAGCGCTGAAACCTGGCGGTGTTCCAAGGGCCAACCAAGAACGTCCACCAGAGGGTGGTGTCGAAGGGCTGCCGGTGATCGACGGTGATGTGGCAGCTGCAGGTACCTGCTGAAATGGAAACACCTTCTCGTGAAAGTAAACATGCCGCGAGGTGAAGACACGGTGGGAGACGGGATCATAATAGTGGTATCCTTTGGTGTTGGGTGGGTAGCCAAGGAAGATGCGCGCAAAGGAGCGAGGAGCTGCTTATGGGGCGCGGTAGCGGCGATGCTAGGATAGCAGATACAACTAGAGATGTAAAGCTCAGCATAAGAGGGTGGGGAACGAAAGAGAAGATGATGAGGTGCAAAGTTGTCGCGAGTACGGCAAGGCGTATGTTAAGGAGAAGGGATGCAGTGGCGAGGACGTCAGGCCAGAAGCACAAAGGTACATTGGCATGAAAGAGAAGCGTATAAACATAGTCGTTGAGAGTGCGTAGGACGGGTTCAGCCCAACCGTTCTGTTGCGAAGTATATGGGCAAGTGAGACAAAATATCGTGTCATGTGTGGTGAGGAGAATACGAACAGCCGGGTTGTCGAACTCCTTCCCATTGTTTGTTTGGAACGCAAGGATGGGACGCCCAAACTGTGTAGAGACATAGGAGTAAAAGGCAGCAAGGGTGTGATGGCATCGGACTTGCGCCGCAATGGGAAGGTCCACACATAGTGCAAAAAATGATCAAGGATGACGAGATAGTAAGAGAAGCCTGTATTACTTGCAACAGGAGATGTTCACACATCACTATGAATTAACTCAAACGGGTATGAGGCAACATGAGAAGAAGTACGAAAAGTGAGACGAGTATGTTTCCAAGGCGACAAGCGTGACAAGAGTGATTCTCGTTCTTATTACATGTGAAAGAAAAACTGTGAAGAATATGACGAAGGGTGGCCGGGTTGGGATGACCCAAGCGAGCATGCCAATGGTCCAAGCCGGTGGCGACTGCAACAGGGGTAGCGAAGCTGGAGGAGGCAGTGGAGCCGACCGGGTAGAGGTCTTCAGGACTGTCACATCGGTGAAGCACCATCCTGGTACGAGTATCCTTGACAGAAAAACCAAACTCGTCAAATTCAACAGTAACGGGATTTCACGTGTAAAGTAGCGAACGGAAACAAGATTTTTGATAAAGTCAGGTGCAACTAAGATATTGGATAAAGAAAGTGGGATGGAGGAGGAGGGAAAAGAAGCATGTCCTATATGAGTTGTGGGGAGAGACAAACCGTCACCGACGGTGATGTGAGTAGAGCTGTTGATGGGATAGGAGGTGTGGAGATTACCGGGATGAGCAGCCATGTGGGCCGTAGCGCCGGTATCCATGTACGTGTCACCACCGCCATTGTAGTTTGCTGGTGTAGGCACGGAGTACAGCGTCGCGAGCAGAGACGGCTCCCAGGGGGCGGGGAAAGCTCACCTGACTGCGCCGGCTGCCCGCGTGACTACGTCGTCTGGCCGAGTGACAGAGGGTCGTACGGCGCTACAAATGTCTGGGGTGCGGTGTAGAAGGCATGATGCGACGGCGGCCGGGGGCCGAGGAGACCGGGAGTAGGAGCACAGGGAACCGACATGGAATAAGCGTGCACGACGCCGGTCTACGGATTCTTCCCGACGTACCATGGAGCCGGCTGCTGCTGTGGAGGGCGGGCGGTTCCACACGGAGCGCCGTTTGGCTGCTTCTGCTGACGCCCACTGCGCCAACCGCCATGACGACGACCATTTCTAGATGGGGTCGGCTGCGGGAAGACCGGCTGCTAGGGAGCCGGCCGCGGGGGAGTCGGTCCACCGCGAGTGGTGGTGGTGAGAGCCGTGTGGGTGGTCCAGATCCACGGCATCTTCAGACGGCGTTCCTCAAGCTTGAGGCACGCCACTACCTTGGCAAAGGTAGGCTCCGGGATAAGAGTTAGGTTGGAGTCGGCGTTCCCGAAATCGTCGTTGAGGCCGACGGTGAGAGTGCTGATGAGGAGATCGTCGCTGATCGTCTCACCAAGATCACACAGCGCATCAGCAAGCTTTTGAGGCGCATGCAGAAATCATCAATGGGTGAATCAAGCTGCTGGCACCCATTAAACTCGTCGTGAAGGAGGACCTTGCACTAGAGTTTGTTGTCGGTGAAGAGGCCGTTGAGCTTGGTCCAGACGGTGTAGGCGTCATCCTCATCACACACCACCTTGTGAAAAAGATCTTTGAACATGGTGAGGTAAAACCAATGGATGATGGAGGCGTCGAGGATCATCCAGTCCTCGTCGTTCACCATCAGAGTCGAGTCCACGGTGCCATCGATGTTGTCGTGGAGGAGGTACTAACGGAACACCAATGAGAAGTACCTCTTCCAGGTGGAGTAGGAGACGGTGGGCTGGTCAAGAACCACCGGGACGCGGTCGAATATGTTGAGATCGCGAACGAGGGTGACATCCGGGTTGGCAAACGGGTTGCTCCCGGAGGAGATCGAGGAGCGCGGAGAGGCCATAGCAGCAACTCGGGATGATGGGGTGTGGTGGCGGAAGCGGTGTAGTGGTGAGGTGACGACACGAAGCGGCGGCGGTGGCGCCGAAAAGAGCAGTGGCGGCAGGTGTGGCGATGGTGGCGGCGGCGGGTGCGCAAGAGATGGCGCGACGACGACTGGGTGAGGATCATGGAGGAAACTGATACTATGTAGAGAATTAGGTTTAGGATGTGGAACACACAATATTGATTGGGTGAACTAGACACGTATATATAGGTACAATATGAGTCGTTACCTCAACTATACAAAGAACCATGGGCGGAGACAGGCCCCAAGCACCTAGGGCCTGGGCCCGGGGTGTGAGGCCCAACTACTTTGTTGACTATAGTGTTACCTGAGATTGTGAAGCCCAAAACTAGTGGATGTGCTTGAAGGCGGCCCGGGGCATGCTGCCACCCTGGCTCCGCCCCTGCAAAGAACAAGGAGGTGAACTCAATGACACAATATACATTCACAAATATATATTCAACAAAGTGATCAGAAATATGAGAAAAAAATAAAATGTATGGTTATACGAACGAACAATAAGAGCAACTCTAGCAGACCCCGCATCCGACCGGCCCGCAAAACGTGTTTGCAGTTCGCGCAAAACCGCTTTTGCAGGCCGGCGCAGGGTGGCACAGAGTCAGACCCCGCATAATGGACCCGTAAAAAAGCATATTCGTGGAATATACTTTTTTTACGGGTCGTCTTCTGCGGGTTCTGATCTGGCGCAGCTCCTCCTGGCCCATAAAACTTAGATTTGCAACTTAAATTGATCTAGCACAATGCTTTTCTTTGCCTTTGCAGCAACATTAGATACAAAAGATATTACCAAATCTTTGCTAGAATAGCAAAACGAAAATGAGCATCCATTGTCCTACACTATTAAATTTCTTTCTATCAACAAATCAATGTATTGACCTTCCCAAAACCAAAATGATCATCCATCATCCTACACAAAAGAATGAGCAAGCTCTAAGTGAGCTATGGAACGAGCTACCGCAAGTGCACGTACCCCGTCGTTTTCGCATTTGTAGAACACCCATCCAGGGTGCTTCGGCGTGCCCGAAGTGAGCCGCAACACTTGGGGCGGGTAGTCGTCGTACTCTATGAGCGGCATCGACAGGCCACAAAGACGTTGCGCGAGCGCCGAGCCTGGTGGACGGTCGGACGAGTCCATGCCCGCAAACCTTCGGCGGCGGCGGGCGGACGAACCCATGCCTGCATGCGGCGATGCGCCCTTGCCTGGGCTGCGGGAGAGGCTCCCCGACCACTCCATCGCATGGGGCAGCAACCGGCGTCCGGAAAAAGCCAAATCTGGCGGCCCGCGATGAAGTGCCGCAGATCTGCAAATCCGGTGGCTCGCCCACGCAGGGGGGAAAGGAGGGGAGGCCTCGTGCCCGTGACGGCCTTCCGGCGTGCTCCTGCCGGCTGCTGTCGCCGGAATCTTGGGCGGCGGCCGGTGGCGGCGCGAGGGGGAGAGGAGAGATGGTTGGTGGGAGAAAGCGCAGGATGAAATGTCGCCCCACCAACCGCTTCCGCTTATATGCAGGGCACCGCGGCCGCGAGGGGGAAACCCGCGTTTTGCCTGGTTGGGGTCGGGATTTTGCCGCGCCCCCAAATTTTTTTTGCGGGCCGGGACGGGATGCGGGGTCTAATCGGGCTGGTTTTCCGCCCCGACCCGCATTTTGACGGTTATTTTACGGGTCGGGATGGGATGCGGGGTCTGCTAGAGTTGCTCTAAGAGACATACTCAACCACTAACTGGACGCCTGTGTGACATTTGAGTGAAATTCTTGGAGAGGGATGACAGGGTGATATCGATCGTCGAACTGGAAATAATTATAGGAAAAAGTCTGAAAAAACCTTGAATTCATACCCCAAGTCTGAATCAATCCCTGAATTGAGAATCCCTGAAATTGTTACCTTGTCTTTCTTAATCCCGGTTTATCCCAGCCCATTAGTGCTAACAGCTAGTTTGGGGCGTTGGGATTGATAGCGTTGCTAGGATTAGAAGTTAACTGCACGAATTGTGGACGGACTGTGGGCCTCTTCGGGTATTCACGTACTGTAAGTTGCAGAGCTGGAAAAAACAGAGCTTCATAACCCCCACTACGAACCTGCTGCCTCCCCTGTTTCTTTACCTGGACACCTCCCCTCATAGAGCCAATGGTGATTGGCGGTGATTGATCGCAGAGGCAGCAAGACAATCATGGCGGCCAGAAAAATCTTCGGTAATCCCGTTCCTTCTTGTATTCGTCTTCTTGTCCTTACTTTTATCACCAAAGATTGTCTTTGGTTAGGGTTTCTAGGCGTGGAAAAAACTGGTTATTAGGGCGTTATTAGGGTGTTTACTTTATGCAGAAAAATAGATTATTTTGTACACCTAGTTCGTAATAGTTGTATCAGTCGTTGGTTTGATCAAAAAATCTGTGGCAATGCAGTTTTGTGTTGTCATCATGGATCCTTGGGACAAACTGAATGTGTGGTTTCATTTCGGTGGACAGTTTGTTTGCATTGGGCCTATTTTAGACTATGTCGGTGGTGATGAGGCAATTTCAGAGATTGAAAGGGATAAATTGTCTTTGCCAGAGATAAAAAGCTTTCTTGGTGATCACATACCAATGAAATAAAGCATGAAGATTCACTTCCTGATGCCTGTAAAGAACTAGTGGATGGCTTATTATTTTTGTGTAATGATGCTGGTTGTATGAAGATGTCTGAATACATAACTGGTGGAGGAGTGGCTGAGGTCTATGTGGAGTATTTTGGGAAGCAAGATGATGAAAGTGCAAGTGACAGTGGTAGTGATTTTGAGAATGAGATGGGTAATGAGTCAGAAGGAGAGAATGATGTAGAACCAGATGCAATCATAACTGCAGAGGATGATGTTCACATAATTAGTGTGGATCCATCATCATTGACTGTAACAGAAAATGTGGCTGTACCAACCGAGAGTGGTCTTATTACCCAGGTGATTAGCAGCCCTACAGAGCACAATTTCTATAGGAAACAGAGGATTGGAAGTTCACAAGTTCGGGTACGGAGTTCTCAGTTTCAGACACAAAGTTCCCAGGTTCATATATAGCTCTCAGGTCGTTAATCCAGGAACACATAGTGGTAATGCAGAAGTTCAACAAACACATGAACATGAGGGTGATGACAATGGCTCTGTAATTTCAGACAGTGAGGAGGATGATAGTGATTATGTGGCAGGAAGTGATGACAGTGGACTAGAAGAGGAATATGTGGAACTAAGGGAACAAGCTAAGGATTTTAAGAAGAGAATTAGAGACTCAAAGAGATGGGCTCAGACAAATCCATCTGGTGTTGTTCCAATAGATCTAGTGGCAAATGTGGAAGAAGTGGTAGGAGTGGTAGGAGAAAACCACTTTGACTCAGATGATGAAGATTACTCATATGATGAGGACAGTGATCACGAAGGACTATTTGTTAGGAGAAAGACTAAGTTTCCAAGGTATAACCCTAAGGTAGATATTCCATTATTCTGCTTAGGAATGGTGAAGACCTTCACCTGACTACGACGCGCGCGCGGGAGGGGTGGGGGAGGAAGACATCGCCGGCCGACGGACCAGTCCTAATATGATTCCCCTACTCAAGCTCTGTTTTTTCCACCGCTGCAACTTACAGTACGAGAATACCCAAAGAGACCCACAATCCGTCCACAATCCGTGCAGTTAACTTCTAATCCTAGCAACGTCAGCAATCCCAACTCCCCAAACCAGCTGTTAGCACTAATGGACTGGGATAAACCGGGATTAAGAAAGACAAGGTAACGATTTCAGGGATTCTCAATTCAGGGTTTGATTTAGACTTGGGGTACGAATTCAAGGTTTTTTTCAAACTTTTTCCATAATTACACCCTACCTGTAGGATGCGAGGTTCGACGCGTCACGCAAAATTTTGGATTCTCCACGGAATCCCAGGGCCCGGGCTTGCTCACGCACGGACGCATGCACGTCTGCCCGCTCGGTAACCCACGCCTGGACGGTTAACTCCGTTGTACTGCTACTGGTAAGCACGCCGGATCCTCTGTGCCCTACTCCGCTCCTTGTGATCCTCCCACTGGCGATTCAGGCACTATCCGAGCCACAGCGGAAGAGACCCACCCACTTCTATCACGTACTCCAGTTTGGTTCGACTCGTGTGGATTTAATTAGCAGCCTCGCGTCTCGGCTTGTCTACACTGCATGTGTGTTCTGTGCTTCATTAGGTTTTTTAGAAAAGGAGGCAAAGTTCCGGCCTCTGCATAGAGAGATGCATGCAGTCATATATTAAAATTAAAGCCAAGTATTAACAAAATACATCAAGGTCTAGCAAATAGTGAATAAAAAGATATAAGACGTCTGTCACGTCATAACCGGAGAGACCTAGATGACTAAATACCTATCCTATTAATATGTCGTCATCCAAACCGATTGAAGATACCCTGTGCTACCATCTTTCATGGACACACCCAGTAACCATAAGCTCCATGGCTTCCACAGGAGTGAGTAATGACCACGTGCGGATCAGTGCGATAGCCCTGAAGATAACCTGCAAGAAGTGAATATCGCGTTGTCTGTTAAGCACTAAGTCATTTCTGCAATTCAATACAACCCAAAATAGTGCACATGACCCCACACGAATAAGTTTAGCAGTTTGAACATCAACCCCCTGTAACCACATCCTAAATAACATGTTTATACTATTAGGGGGACTGATGTTGAAAGCAATATGAAGCGAGCGCCGTAACAATTTAGCCATAGGACAATCTAGAAATAGGTGCTTAATAGTTTCTTTATTCTGACAGAAGCTGCATCTAGGATTGCCTTTCCAATTTCCCTTGGCTAGATTATCCTTCATTAGAATAACCCCTTTGTGAACAAACCACATGAAGATCTTAATTCTTAGCGGAACTTTGATCTTCCATATATGCGCTGATTTTGGAATAGGCGTTGAATCTATGATATGCATGTACATAGATTTGACCGTAAAGACCCCATTTGTGGTCAACTTCCAATGCACACGATCGGGTCGATCAAAGAGGTTAATGTCCATCAACCTTCTGACTAGGTGCAGCCAGCTAATCCATCTGTCACCAATTAAGGATCTACGAAATTGAATATTTAGAGGTGTCTCGCAAAGTATTGACGCAACGGACGCCTGTCGATGTTGTGCAATATGGTACAACTACGGATACTGAATAGCTAAAGGTATCTCCCCTAGCCAAGTATCTTCCGAGAATCTAGTTGATTTACCATCGCCTATGATAAACCTAGTCCTGTTGAAGAATCATTTTTAGACCGCATCAAACCCTTTCAGAAAGGAGAGTCAATTGGTCGTGTTGTAACCTGAGATAAGGTCTTGTTTTGTAAGTACTTGTTCGTCAGAATCTGTACCCACATACCTTTTGTTTCCATAGATAGTCTAAACAGCCATTTACTGAGTAGACATCTATTTTTGGTCTCTAAATTTTTGATCCCTAAACCCCCTCGTTCTTTTGGTCTACAAATGATGTCCTATCTAGTGAGCCTATACTTGGTCCTGACCTCATCGCTCTGCTAGAAAAAACGAGATCGATAGAAATCCAACCTTTTTCGCACCCGACAGGTACTTCGGAAAAGGATAAAAGAAACATAGGCATGCTTGATAATACTGAATTAACAAGTACCAACCGTCCTTCATAGGATAAAAGCTTGCCTTTCCAGTAGCTTAATTTTTTTTTCAAATCGATCCTTGATGCATTTCCATTCCTTATTTGATAATTTTCGGTGATGAATAGGAATCCCTAAACACGTGAAAGGTAAATTCCCACTTGCACAACCGAACAATTGATTATAAGTATGTTGTTCATTTTTGGCCTTACCAAAACAAAACAATTCACTTTTATTAAAATTAATCTCCAGCCCAGATAGGTGCTCAAATAAGCATAGGATGAGTTTCATATTTCTAGCTTTGTTCAGATCATGCTCCATAAAAAGAATCATGTCATCTGCATACTGTAGAATAGAGACACCCCCGTCAACAAGATGCGGGATTAGTCCTCCTACCAGGTCCTTCTCATTGGCTCGCTTAATCATATGTGCCAACATATCAGCAACAATGTTGAATACAATAGGAGACATCGGATCCCCTTGTGTGAGACCCTTCAGTGTGTCCGGAAGAAATGACCCACATCATCATTTACTTTAATACCGACACTTCCTTTTTTTTATAAAACAGTCGACATGCTTTCGCCAAAGCTCGTCAAACCCCTTCATACGCAGGGTTTACTGCAGAAATGACCATTTAACTTTATCGTATGCTTTTTCAAAATCCACTTTGAAGATAACACCGTCAAGTTTCTTCGAGTGTATTTCATGTAAAGTTTCATGCAAGACAACGACACCTTCTAGGATATTACGCCTAGGCATAAAAGTTGTTTGCGTAGATTGCACCATCGAATGAGCCATCTTAGTTAGCTTGTCCGTTCCCAACTTTGTGAAAATCTTGAAACTAACATTTCGCAAACATATTGGACGAAATTGTTCAATACGTGTCGCCCCCTCCTTCTTTGGTAGCAGTGTTATTGTACCAAAATTCAAATGAAAGAGTTGTAGGTGACCACAGAACAGATCATGAAACATTGACATGAGATCATTCTTGATAATATGCCCACATTTCTTATAAAACTCAGCTGGAAAACCATCTGGACCGGGAGCTTTACCGTTCTTCATATCCCCAATAGCATCAAGCACCTCTTTCTCCGAAAAAGGAGCGGATAAAATCTCATTGTCGGCCTCGCCAACTTGAGGAATATCCGCTACTTGATGCTCATCCATAGACACAAAACTATGATCAGGAGCACTGAATAACTGTTTATAATAGTTAGAGATGTACAATTTTAGATTCTCATGACCTACTATTGTACCCTCATCTTGCTCGAGCTGCAGAATTCTCTTTTTCCTATGCTTTCCATTTGCAATCAAGTGGAAAAATTTAGTGTTGTTATTCCCATGTATGATTGCCGATACTTTTGCTCTCAGCGCCCATTTCATTTCCTCTTCTCTAAGGAGTACACGTAGTCATTGTTCAGCCTCATCCTTCAAAGACTGTTCTTTCGCGTCCAAAATACAGGTCTCTGCCTTACAATCGAGATCATCTATAAGTTTGATAAATCTGTCATGCTCATCCTTATAAATCCCGGATATGTTCTAGCCCAACCTCTAAGGTCTTGTCTAAGATGTCGAATTTTGTTTTGCCAACTATCAACGTTGGATGTCCCACCCAACTCCTTGTTCCATTCCCTAGCAACCATATCCATGAATCCCTCCCGTGAGAACCAACTTGATTCAAAGAAGAATCCATGTTTGTTACCCATATGGTTTGTATTACCAGAGTCCAGCAAAAGTGGAGTGTGGTTAGAGATAGCTCTTTGAAGCGCACGCACAGTTACTAGTGGAAACTTCTGTTCCCATTCAATACTAGTAAGAACCCGGTCCAATTTTTCAAAAGTTTGGTTTTGTAGGGAATTAGCCCATGTGAATTTCCTACCAGAGAGATCAATCTCCCTTAGGTCCAGGCTCTCTATAATAGTATTACACATAAATGGCCATCTGCCATCAAAATTTTCATTGCTCTTTTCATCGGCCCGCCTAATAATATTGAAATCACCCCCTGCCAAAAGTGGTAATTTCTCATCACAAATCCGAACCAGGTCAGCGAGAAATTCAGGATTAAGCTCCGGCTGAGCAGCCCCATACACAGTTACGAGAGCCCATTGAAATCCATCTCTTTTGGATGTAATCCTGAATTTAACCGCATAATCTCCCAACACCAATTCTATCACTTGAAGGGTGTCACATCGGACTCCAAGTAAAATCCCATCGGACCTTCCTCTTGGAGGGAGACAGTGCTAGTCAAAGTCGACACCCGCTGATAAAGAACTTAAGAACTGTGAAGTAAAATTATCCCGCCCTGTCTCCATAAGCGCGATAAAATTAAGATGATGCTCTAAAGTCGCCTCTGCTAGAAATCTTGTTTTAGACAAGTCTCGAAGACCTCTGCTATTCCAAAAAATTCCTCTCATCTTTCATCATAATTTTTTTAGCAGTCTTAAATCTAGCGCTTCTACGAACCGCAGAAACCGAATATACTTTCCGTTTCTAAGGTCGTTTTGGTTTCTCTCCAAATCCTTGGTCCATATAACTAGGTACTTGTGAGTCGACAAAAAGAGATTGCTGATCAGCAATACCCTGATCCAGTGCATGATCATCTCCTTCCTCCGGATCAGCCACAGGGGCCAAATTATCACATAGAGAATTCAGGCCCCCGAGATTAGTGATTTCAGATTTTTCATTGGTTTCACGGCAGCTAAATTCCGAATAATATCTAGAGCCCTATCTACCTCTAAGTCTAGTAGGTCATTAATAGATTTCAAAATTTCTCTACCCATGTTACCCAAGGAAACCCCAACAGAGGCAGCATTATCTATAATTTCATGCGGAGAAAAATGAAGAATGGAATTGTCTTTATTAAAAGACATACTTGTGAAATTTTCCGCACTCCTCATTTTTGCAGCACGCATTGCACGCCCCAACTGCATGTCATCCGCATCTGGTTGGTTCTGAATACGCTGACTGGACCTCCTCTCTGGTGTCATCGGATTCGGTATACCGCCAAAAGCTATGACTTCATCAACACAGAATTGTGCAAGGCCCTGCTCGGTGCCCCCATCATGCTGTTTTTTTGTCACCGGCATCGCTACTGGAACTAAATCCTTCGCCGCGACAGACTGTAGCGTCTTGGGGATACACGAGAGAACTCGATAATGCATCGCCCCTGAACCCTCGAACCTTGCATCAGAAAGGTATTGGTCAAGCGTAACAGCCGGCAGCCCCTCCAAAGATAGAGACGAACCGAGAGAAGAACTGATAGGCTGCTTCCCACGGATCTTGACGTTGACAGACCGAACCTGCCCCTCCAATTCTGCTGCCCGGCGGTCTCCTCCAACCCTGGCAGGCACCGAAGCAGGTTCAAAAGAACCAAATCTAAGCTGTGCCAAAGGAGCTGAGACAGAATGAGTAGCACCTCCAACCGACGATGCTGCATGCGGGAGCTCCTTATCCTTTATGGTCTTGGGCGATTGGATCCTTTTATCCGACTCCCTTGACCCCGACGCATCATCCCCATCCGTCATATCCCCATCCGTCATATGAACATCTTTGTCTTCAAACAGAGGTGGACTCTCGATCTCAAGCTGAAGGGTATATCTCATTCCCGCATGAGTCCATACCACTTCATCTGGAACAAGCTCGATATCAATGACACTAACCAACAACCGTGCAACTCCTTTAGCTCGGGTAAACACCATATCCACCTTTCCGGTCTTGCCTATCAATGACCCCAAGCTCCAAGTGACCAGAAAGTCATTAATAGCCTTGGACGGGGCGCCCGTAAAGCGAACCCAAATCTGAGGAAGAGGCACACCTTGTGGCTCCTCACTCTTCCACGCATCGAACTCTAACAGACAGCTAGTGCTAGGCACTCTGCACATGCCAAACTTGAGCAACTGTGCTAAATCCTCCTTGGTAGGAAAGACAACTTTGAACACATTCTCTGCAATCAAAACTGGCTCCCACCGAAAAGTCAAAGAAACTAGCTCCCGAAGCTGCTGCACCACCTGCTCAACAGTCATAGTCCCACGCGCCATGGTAACCGTCCCAGTAAAGGCCACATCTGGCGCATGAACCGATGTCGTAGCAGTTGGTGACTCAAAAAACATCAGTTGCTGGCAACAAACGCCATAGATAGTCACCACCGACATCGGTCCAACCGTAAGAGGGCACTGAGCCGAGCCATGTTTGGGCTTTAGAAAAAACTCACAAAGATCCGCCTTGCATTTGGAAACAAAGTGACCCGTCTCTCCGTAACGATAACAAATCATCTTCTCTTTCTTGCGCGCCTATTTGGAAGGTCGATCACCCCCCCCCCCCTCTAGCTTCCCGTGAGCGTTGCTCTTATCAACCGTGGAGTCCACCCCAACATCTTGAGCCTGAGTCTGAGTTTGTGTTAGAGACATCCTTCGGCGGCCCCATCTTGGACTCAAGAGAAGCATCGGCTGCAGCAGGAGCATCCTGAGGCGGAAGAGGTGGCCTCGGCTTCCTGCCCCCTCCTCTGCCACCCCAATTCTGCCTGAAACCTCCGACGTGGGGGGCCCGATACCCCCGACGCAAACTTCCGAGGAGGACCAGAGAAACCAGTACCGTTTCCAGCATTGCTTTGCCACGCATATCCGCGCCCACCCCCCGAGGAAGAAGAGCCACGATACTGCCCTTTCCCGTAGGCATTGAAGCCATCATCTCCCCAACGACCGCGCGGTTGTTGCCTATTGCATCAGCCACCGCAAGAGCGCCGGCCGCAGCGGTAGAAGCCGCCGTCCTAGCAGGTTGGGTAGGAGGGCGCTGGCCCTAGCCTGATGGTCAGCAAGGAGGTTGCACCGGCCCCTGGTTCTAAGGGGCACCCCTCCCCGCCATTGCCGCCGAGGGACACAGAGGAGGGACGCGAGCAGCTCGTCCCGACCTCAACTTTGGAAAACCCGGCGTCGATCGTGAAGGAACCCTAGCTAGCGGCGGTTGTAAAACCTCTGACAGCACGTCGGTACTGCATGTAGGCAACATATCAACAACATGGGCTCCTTCCTGGGACATATACCCAGGTTTTAGTAAGCCCATATCGTTTGCATTGACCTCAGGCCCAACATCCACTAGCACAGCATTCAAAAACTCCTTCCTGGAATCACACAATGACGGCACCATCACCGCCGCCGGCGACGGCCGACCATCGCGTCCGAGTTTCTTCTTGTTCTTCGAGACTAACGTCCAGCATTCCAGCTTAAAGAAATCGGACAAAGAGACAGGGAGAAGGTTCACCTTTGGGATCGGTCCAATCCACGGCTTACCTCCTTTAGACACCACCGTCTTCTTTGTTAGTTTGAAATCCGACTGGATCTTGCGTTCTTGAGACTCCGCAGCCGGCAGCACCCGGTTAGGGAGTGGTGATGGCTCATCGATCTGAAGCACGCATATACCTTCCGCATCTTCTTCATCATCCTGATATGCAAGAACCCAAAAACGCCCGCCAAAACGAGTAGGAGGTGAGGTTAGATCAACACATACTGCAACCTTCTCGTGAATCTTTTGTGCCGATGAAGGATTCCATGCGATCAAATGGAATCCATCGATCTGAAGGACCTGTCCAACCTTGGGACACTCGTGCTTTTGCAGGTATCTACCTGCTAGGATATCATCCTCCTTATCCCTAACCGTAATCCATAGAGAAGGCAGGTGGAGGGAGATGAAACCATGAAGAACCCTCCTTGTTTCCAAGGTTGTATCTTCGTAGGTAACATCCCACCGGCGATGAGAGGGCACGCCTGCTCCTAGATCAGCAGAATGGACCTCGCTATAGGTCGCCCCACCGGCACCTTCGCAACGCAATCCGCTCGTCGCCTCACCGATCGCCCCCCCCCCCAGTCGCCTCACTCGTCCTGACGGTCGCCATGCCCGGCGCATCGCCGCTCAACCCGCTGATCACAGCACCAGTCGCTTCACCACTCGGCTCGCCGATCGCCTCGGGAGGCATCAGGAGAGAGAGCAGGGTCGGCCTTGAGGGGGGCGGGAGGGGTGGCCACCCCGAGCCCCATGTCCAAGGGGGGGCCGACAGTGCATGTCTGGCCCAAGGAGAGGCAGCGACGAGTAGGAACGAACGGATGTAGCCCACGACTAGTCCAGGTTGTCCAACTGCTAGAAGTTGCAATGGCCAAAAAGTTTCAGAGTGCCACGATCCCTATTCTATTTCCAAGATCCCAATCGTGAGTTGATGGCACTGGATGAGCAGCCACAATACGCTGCCGAACACCGCTCTCTAGGTCCCCGCTTTATTCTCCTTATTATATCTGTCTCGCTGACTCACCAAAATTAGTTTTCCACAAACCCTAAATACCTAATCCAAGGCCACGATGGTCGATGGTAGGCTGCAGGTGATCTACAATTCATGTCGCCCTTTAATTCATGGTGATCTACAATTCACCATGATGGCACGCGGTCTGCCCTTGATGCCTCTCAGCCTCTTCTTCAATCAAATCTATCTTGGCTGCTCCTACGAGTGCTCTACAATTCTGGTGTCGTTCCTCCACAGCCAAGCCATCAAGGTGTATAATTTCTGTCCTTTTAAGTACAGAATGGATATGTACCATACCTAGAAAATATATACAGTATATCATATGCTATTTTTCTTGATTAGACTGCGCTACACAATTCTATCATTTGCTAGGACTGGGAGATTTAATGTAGAAATGTCTGTAGCAAAAGTTCATGTTTAGTATGGAATTGTTAGAGGAAATCGATATTGATAAATTGATAATGATTTGCATCTCTATTCGTCACCCTGGGTGAGGAATCCTTATTCCTCACCCCACCTCCTCACACATCCTATACTCACCGTAATAACCAAAATGCATGTGAGGTAATATTATGGTGTGTACTTAAGTGCTTCTTAACACCCATCGTAAGAAACAAGTATGTCATGCACGCGAGATAATATTACAACATGCATGTGTGAGGTGAGGTAAAATTATAACACTCTCGGAAGAATTTAATGCATGTGAGGCAAGATTAGTCCACGTTGGTGAGGTAAGATTGTGAGGAGCGTGTGAGGTAAAATTATGACATCCAGCAAGAAATATATTTTGAGAGGTTATACACCTGGGTGAAGAATTACTTATTCTTCACCCTGGATGACGAATAGACTTTCTATATATATATATATATATATATATATATATATATATATATATATCAGTTATGTTGTAATGAAATGTTTAATTTGATCGCATTTAAATGTTTGCTAGTAACATTTCCTATACATAGATTATTATAGCAAAAATGCCCGTGCGTTGCAACGGGAGAAAAAGTATACATGATCCTCGAAAAAACAACAACACATCTAAGTTGATAAACATGAAACTGAAAATTTGTTACAACGCCAAGCCAAATTTGGTCATGCGTTTGTGCTAGCAAAACGTTGGGCCATGTAAAGCATCTCTTTTGCAGCATAACCCGAACAAATACAAAATACGGTGGCATCTAAATCTATCAATAAATTCAGTTGCATACCTTTGAGTCGTTAATTAATATTGTACCACTGTTCTTTGATAGATTACCATGCCCCTTCCTGAACTGAAACACCATAAAACAAAACATAGGACAACAGCAATCTTCATTTATCAAACAGAACAAAGAATGGTACTTAAATAAAACAATAAATTTGGTCTCATACTATCGATATTACAAATGAAAGGTTTTTCAACCATTAAATATCAAGACACTAATTAGTATCACATGAGTTGGCAAACGTGGAAGGATTAGCCGACTTGACCTACCAATATTAGACGCATCAATATTTTATTTGGCTAAGAGCAGTGAGCATGTCCATTGGCGTTACAAACCAAAGAATTGGTGTTTTTTCACAGAAACTCATGTGAAGTGCTGAGACATACCAGATTCCTAAATCAGGATTGCTCAAACCCCACCATAGTGTGCCTGTGCAACGTCAAATTCAGAAAATAAATGACAAGATATGACAAGAAAGAAAGGAAAATAAATATAGAAATAATCGCTGAATTTACAACACTATAGTTGATCGCAATAACATACTTGTGCCCCATAGCCATTAAAATTAGCTAATTTGGCCCGCAGTTATTGAATTTCTTGCCCCATCAAAATTATATTCTTTTCCATTACTTTCACTTGTTCCACCAACTCAAAATTCCACTTCTGCATGCTCTAATTCACACGCATTCTTGCAAATAAATAGAATTATACAAACCAATGATATTCAAAGTTTCCATTCAACAGATTTACCGAGATACTTGAGAGTCTGGTCCTGCAAAAGAGACTGCGTGTCGAGGTGTGTACCTTGCATATGTAAGTTCCTGTCATCTATGTGATTTGTCCCTACTAAGCTCATGCATGAGTGATGCAACCTTTGCAGAGAGTTCTTTCCTAACGGCGTGGAGCTTCTCGATTTCAGCACATAGATGCACAACCTCATCTCTCCAAGACTCATTTGATCTAAGTTCAGCTTGAAGCTTCCTTCTCTTGTCAACGAGCTTGTTGATATAAGCTCCATTATTGTCATTAATCTCTTCAATGATCATGTTCAGGTGACGGACTTCCTCCTTTTTTTCTTGGTAACTCCATCCGTTCCTCGGCTAAAGCATGACGATCAGCCATAAACCTGCAAAATTCAACCTCGTGCAACTGCATTGGCACTTTGCAAACTGATTGGGCTAGATTTACCAAACATTCCTCTTACCTAGTGTTGACACTCAAATGAAAAACACAACAGTAAAGGAGTGCACACCCGTCCTTGGTACCATGCAGTAACTTTATCTTCTCTGCAAGATTTAACATGTTTCACAACCTCACTTAACTAAGTATCAAATATTAGATATTGTTCACTTAAATGGTCAAATAAGAATGATTACCCTACTGGAATAATAGAGGGATTCACACACATCTAGCAGAACATATCTCTACCTAAAATTAAGGGAGTGACCTGGACTTTCAGCTTGATTCGGAAGTTGACATTGGTGGGGGTAGAGGAAGGGGCGGCTTGCTCACAAGGGATTAGAGTTTAGGGGCTAATTAATTTTAGATTTGGTGAGGAAATCATAGACAAATGAGTGTCGTGAAACCTGTTGTCCTTGTTATCTTGAAGTCGCAGTGCACTGTTGTACCACTCCAGACGAAAATAAATCAAGGGGGCTATGATAATCGTGCTATGCTAATCCTAATCCTTCTCTGCGAACAGCATCAGTTCCACTCACTTTTGCCAGGTTCTGGCCCAATCTGAACCAGGAACTACAACTGCCAGGGATTTTGCATCATGTACCGTATTACCGAAGTGGACAAAATGGAAAATCCGCAGACGAACAGAAATTCAGAAACCGTTGTCAATCAAAACTACTGAATGCTCTGATGGGTAGCTAGCTGAAGAAGGATGGGTGGTATCCATGAGGGGGGGCAAACGGACTTACAGTGGAAGACGTGCTTGGCGAGGGTGTCGTTGGGCATGAACTCGGCGACGAGCAGGCGCTCGTCCCCGTCGCAGCAGTAGCCGATGAGGTTGGCCAGCCGCCGGTGCCGCAGCCTGCCCACCCCCCTGGCCTCCTCCTGCGCACCAAACGAAACCGAACTGAAGCTGTGAGCTCGCGAATTTTTCCGGTCCGCGGCAGACAGAGAAAGACGGAGTGACGGACTCCGGGGTGTTGCAACGTACCGCGAACTGCTTGGGGTCGGGCCAGGCCATCTTGGCGAACTTCTTGACGGCGATCGCGCCGCGGCGGCCCTGCCCCTGCTGCTGCTGCAGGCGGCCTCTGTAGACGAAGTTGGGCGGCAAAGTCCCGCAGGTGCTCACCTAGATCCGGACGTCCCCGTCGTTCCGCGTCTAACGAAACAGAATTGGACCAAGCAAAGCCGTTCAACCGAGCGCCCCCTCTGAACATTCCTGAATCGGATCAAAATCTCTGTTTCACATCGTCACACTGACACATGTATCAACTCAAAAGCAGAGCATTGGTGATTTCCCTGCACAAAGCATTGACACACACGACAATTCGTAGGAATCACCCGCGGCAATAGGAGGAGACTTGAGCTGTGTGTCATTGGTAGTGCATCTCGTCGAGGACGACGGCGAGCGCGACGATGAAGGCGTAGTCGATGCCGGCGTTGACGGTGACGCTGTAGGCGTTCTTGCCCAGCAGCGCGCTGACCACGATGGAGCGGCGGTCGATCCTGGCGATGAGGGTGTCGGATTCGCCGAGGGAGACGGAGCAGGCGCCCTCGTGGTAGCTGTCGGTGATCCAGAAGTCCGGGGCCTGCTCGGCGTCGTTGCTGGCGAGGAAGACGCTGACCTTGGTGGACCACCGCAGCTGGATCACCGACGGCTTCACCACCGTGAAGAGCAGGTCCCGCCGGCTCGTGCTGTCCCCGCGGTACACCTTCCACCGCGTGTTCATCACCAGCGCCTGGAACCACCGGCCACCAACCATCCGCCGCGCGTCAGGGTCAGACAGTTGGAGAAGAAGGAATCAACGAGCTTGGAAACAGAGGGGGGGCGAAACGGAAAGGGAGAAGAAGACCCACCGATTCTTGGACGGTGAGGACGGGGCGACGGTGGGCGTCGGCGAGGAGGCAACGGCGGCGGAGGCTGAAGAGGACGTCGTCGACGCGCAGCAGCAGGGCGCCCGTGGCGGCGTCCGTGACGGTGAAGTCGTTGCCGGACATGCTGAGCGTCTTGGCCACCGCCAGCGCCGCCTCGTCCCCCGCGCAGAAGCGCGCAGATAGATCGGGAGAAGACCCCGATGCTTGACCCAGCCTGCCGCCTCCGCGTGCGCCTCCCGCCTCCCGCCTAGCTGTCGTCGAGGAGGTCGTCGGCGTCGTGGGCCGCGTCCCTGAGGCGGTGGATCCAGGCGGCGAGGGTGGGGTCGGAGGGGCGGCGCCGGGCGTGCTCGACGTCGGCGGCGGTCACCTTGAGGCGGAGGAGCTCATCGGAGAGGCGCGCAAGGTCGGCGCGCGCGTCCCCCGCTCCTCCCGGGAGGTAGCGCGCGAGGTCGTCGGCGAAGGACCTGGCCCGGTCGCCCAGGAACTGCAGCAGCGGCGACACCAGCCAAAGAAAACATATAGGGTCTTAATCATAAAAGTGAAATGTTTTCCTCACTAAAGAAAGGATTGCGGGTTTATTAACAGAAAACGGAAGGACATTTTTACAAAAATGACATGACGGACGACCAGAAACCCTATTTGCTTTATTATTAGGGAGAGATTTTGATGATTATACTAAGGCTCGTGGTTCTAGTCTTGCCCCGGACGGCTGGTGTGGAACTGATCGAGACTAGTACTTGCATGAAGTATACCGCAAAAGAATAGGTAAAAAAATTTCATATGTGTGTGCAAACTAATTCTCTTCTGTGCTTCATTAGGTGTGACGGCTTTTTTGCTGTCCATCTGTAGATTTTGCACGGGGTATATATTCCTTGGAGTTGCTACCGGTAGGCCAGTATGGGCGAGGCACCGTATCCACCAGTGTGCGTGGTGTACCAAAGCGCAGACGATCCCGGGTTTGGTCGGGCCCGACGGTCAGGGAGGCAGAGGGCACGCACAAGGTTACGGGGACAGCTATGGCCCGGCATTGACAAAGCTGACTGCGACTGGCCACAGATGTGGCCCCAACCTGGTTCCGGTTTTCTCGTATGATTTTTATTAAATGATCCCAAATTTATGGGAAACGCTTCTCGGCGGTGCGCCGGCCTCGGCCGGCCGCACGCGACCGCGCGGGCGTTCGCTGACTTGGTATGCAACTTTCTTCGTCTAAAATTGTTGCAACCGGCGTCATATTTGCTGCAAGCGTTTTGTTTTGCTACATCTGTCCGCTAAAAAAGCTGCATCCACGATTGGTTGCAACTCCAGTTTGTCGGATTTTCGTTACAATCGCTGTTTTTTTACTTTTGCTACAACCGTGTTAATTTTTGCTACAACTGGCTTCATTTTTTGCTGTAACCGTTCACTAAAAAAGTTGCATCCACGCCACGTAGATATTTGCTACAACCGGCGTTTGACTTTTTCTACCACGCACCATCAACTTCGTTTTTTTGCTACGATCACGGAGATATTTTTTGCTACAAATTTTGTTTTTTGTTGTAACCGTCGAAAAAATTGCTGCATCGCGTCGAAATTTGCTGCATCGTAGGAAAAAATGTTGCATGGAAGATCCAACGGTGCGGACGACGCGGGGTTGGTGGATCCTGTAGCTCGCGCGCGGCCGGGCGAAAGTTTCGGCCGACGCGCCGGCGCAGATCAGTCCCCCAAATTTATTATGTCGCACACTAAACCAAAAAACTTATTTGGTCGTCTCACCTCACCATTCACGCTTAACAGTTCTGCATGTAATATACATGTTTACGTGTCTTCTTTTTATGGGCATTTGATCGGTCGTGGTCTATGGTTGTCGGTCACGTCGCGAGGGTAGCTCTGAAGCGTCGGATGAAACGGTGTTGTATTGGCAGGATTGTGTGTGTTTTTTCTAATCCCGAGCATCATCGCAGCAGAACATCTGTTGTTCTAGTTGGATGTTCTAACGATCGTCTGATACACGTGATATATAGATGTGACACCATGAAAGTGAACCCGACATTCTGTTTGTCGTTTCCTCATTGTGCTCGTCTTATCGTTTGACGTTTCTCTTGCAATGCATAGCACGCCCTGCTATTTGGCATGGCTGATTATATATGTGGCGCCGCCTTCCAAATAGACATGTCATGTGATCGGCTGTGGCACGTGTAAATTAGGCGTGGCATGTCTTCTTCGGTGTCGTCTTCCAATTCGATGTTGCAGGCCGGCCTCGTCCGCCTCCTAGTTGACGAGTTTGTAATAGGCCCTCCCCCGAAACAAGTCGCCCTTTCGTAGCATCACTTTTCGAATCCAGAGAGCCACACTCGCAGGTCCATGTCCCCTTCCACTCCTCCCCTTGTTCCCCATAGACCCCAAGCCCATTCCAGGCAGCCCATCGTACACCGACGACTGCCCCTGGCCAAAGCAGCCGCTTGGACGCAACCCCTCATTGTATGAACCTCCGCCCAACCGTAAATCCCCAGCAGTCAAAAAGTGGAGACCATGCGGCATCAACCAGATCGGCCCAAAGCAGCAGGTAATCTTCTTATGAATCAACTTGGCACGATGTATATCATTTGTATATGACATACATTAGGTAATAGGAGGGTGCCAAGCAGTGCACATCTTTTTATATATTATGGCATGTCAGACCTGTCACACATGACATGGGTTAATGTTGGCTTTGTTACCTTTTTATGTAGGATGTTGTATCGTATTATAGTGCATTTACATCACGGCAACGCTCTTAACATGCAATCTGGCAGCGCTTGTGTGGAGTTTGTGAACACCCAAAGCCTTGCATTGTGTTTCCCTAAGGATCCAACTCTTGCTGAACTTGTTGATAAGGTGACGCAAGTGATGGATATGGAAAAACGTTCTGTAGTAAGGTTGGAAGCAAGGTATGACGCCGACACATGTCATAGGTTATTGTGCATGATGATCCCTCTAGCAAGGCTTATGCTTGGGCAAACTACAAGGCAATGGTCGGTGAATCTTGCGTGAAGATCCTTGTTGTATATGCAGTTGTCCAGCCAGATCATAACCTCTATGATATAGACCTCAACTGCGTGCCGACAGGCTGTGATTGCCGCGGCCATAGGTCAGGAGTAGGCAACCATAGTGTAGGCAGTCAAGAGTTCTACGATACCATGACCACGAGTCACCCCACGACAAAAGTTAGCACCCCTCTAACACATGATGTTTGTCGTGGGGATGTGGGTGCTTATTTTGATTTGAATAACGTTCCGGTAGAAGATCAAGGCAGCAACGACGACGGTGATGTAGGTTTGCCAGAAAGGACTCATTTGTTGATGATCCACACACATAGGATGGCCCGTGAGGTAGAAGAGGCTGCTGAAGAGGTGGATGCATATCTGGATGGAGATGGCACACAAGCTGAGCCATGTTTGGAAATAATGGCCCCAAAGCTTCCTCTCATAGAAATCTCAATGGAGTTGCACGCTCAGTAAACAACTTTTGCATAGGACGGACTTAACGACACAAGTTATGCAGCTTCTGAGGAGGAGGCGTCCGGCTTAGAATACCCGACGACACAGGCAGAGGACTCTGATGACAAAGATCTGGAAGATGAATAAGAGTTCACCTTGTTGGAAAACATACCCTTCCGCACCATATACTAATACGTCTCCAACGTATCAACTTTTTCGAACACTTTTGCTCTGGTTTTAACCTCTAATTTGCATGATTTGAATGAAACTAACCCAGACTTACGCTGTTTTTAGCACTACTACCTTGGTGTTATTTTTGTGCAGAAATAAATGTTCTTGAAATTGGGTAAAACTCAATGTGAATTATTTATGACATTTACAAGGAACGCAGCCACGGGCGACAAGCCAACAGGGCACGCCCCTAGGCCGCCCCCTCATGGCTTGTGGAGCCCACGTGGCTCCTCCAACCCTAGTTCTAGTCCTATAAAATCACATCTTCGGAGAAAAAAAATAAGAGAGAAGTTTTCATTGTGTTTCATGAGACGGAGCCGCCACCACCTCCAGTTCTTTCTTCACGGGGCTGATACGGAGTCCGTTTGGGGCTCCGAAGAGGGGGATTCGTCGCCGTCGTCATCACCAACCCTTCTCCATCAACACTGCTATGATGCTTACCACTGGGAGTGGGTAATTCCTTGGTAGGCTTGCTGGACGGTGGTGGGATTGGATGATATTGATCATGTAATCGAGTTAAGATTGATAGGGCTTGATCCCTAGTATACACTATGTTCTGAGATCGATGTTACTATGACTTTGCTATGCTTAATGCTTGTCACTAGGGCCAGAGTGCCGTGATTTTAGATCTGAACCTATTATGTTTTCATGAATATGAGAGTGATTTGGATCCTATCTTGCAAGTTGTAGTTGCCTATTACGTGTCTTGATCCGCAAACCCCAAGGTGACAATAATTGGGATTCTTTCTGGTGATTGCCCTAGCTTGAGGAGTTCATGTATTCACCATGTGTTAATGCTTGGTTCTGGTTCTCTTTTAAAAGGAGGCCTTAATATCCCTTAGTTTCCAATAGAACCCCGCTGCCATGTGAGGGTAGGACAAAACATGTCATGCAAGTTCTTACCGCAAGCACATATGACTATATACGGAATACATGCCTACATTATATTGATGTATTAGAACTAGTTCTGTGTCGCCCTAGTGTGTAACTGTTACATGATCAATGTCATCTAAATCATTATTCATCATCGATCCACGTGCATATGCTTTACATATACTGAATCTTGCTAAGTTACTGCTATTCCTCCTACTGTCACACATGCTACTCAATTGTTACTGCTACTACTGTTACCAAAATTGTTGTTATTATCGTTACTATTACTAGTATCATTTTGTGTGCTACTAAATCCTTCCTATAGAGAGATATTCCAGCTGCGGTTGAACTAACAACTCAATTGTTACGACCAATAAATATTCTTTGGCTCCCCTTGTGTGAAATCCATAAATTTTGGTGAAATACTACTCGTGAAGACTGTCGTGATCCCCTATACTTGTGGGTTGTCAAGACCTTTTTCTGGCAATGTTGCTGGGGATCATAGCTTTATTTATTGTGTTGACTTGAGGATATCCAATTGTCACTATGAAGAATCTGAAATATAATTGAACTAAGACAATCCCCTCTAGCACGAGAGGAGGTAAGGAACTGCCATCTAGCTCTGCTTTTGATTCACCTACTGTTTTGAATCAGCTTGTTACACCACCACCTGATGATCATCCTTATATATCACATGAACTTGATGATGCTACTTATGAAATTAATCATGATACTATTGCTACACATGTTGAAACTAAAACTGTGCCCCTGAGTGAATTACTAGATGCTCATATTGCTAGAGCTAGTGAACTTGAAAATGCTGAAATTGATGAAGATTTTGAATCACCTGTTACACCTCGACCACCTAATAGATATGAATCACGTTATGTACCTAAAGGTTATGTTATGGATGGTGGGGTAGCTAGAGACTTTCTTGCTTGCAAAGATAGAGATGATTTGAAAAAGTTATTATGCAAACTAAAAGAAAAATCTTTGATGGAGAAAATGAAACGTGATCCTAAATTTTCTAATTCTCCTATATTTTTGACTAATAAATACTATGAATTTGCTATAGACCCTGAATTAATTCATATAGTAGAGTGTGATCCTTTCCATGGTTATGGAAATGAAACTATGGTCGAACATCTTGTGAAACTGAATGATATTGCTGCTTTGTTCACCAATGATGAAAATATACAATACTATTACATCCTTAAGATTTTTTCCTTTCTCGCTGAAAGGTGAGGCCAAGGAATGGTTTCTTTCTCTTGCTCCTGGTTGTATGCGTATTCCCCAGGATATGCTTTATTACTTCTCTGGAAAATATTTTCCTGCTCATTAGAAACAAGCTGCCTTAGAGGAAATATTTAACTTTGTGCAGATTGAAGAAGAGAATCTACCTCAAGCTTGGGGGAGGCTTCTCCAGTTACTTAGAGCTTTGCCTCATTGTCCTCTTGATAAGAATGAAATTCTTGATACATTTTATAATGGATTAACCAATGCTTTCACATACTTCATTGATAGTTGTGTTGGTTATGTTTTTAGGGAAAGAACAATTGCACAAGCAGAAGAGTTACCAAATAATATATTGCAAAATGATTGATTGGACACTCCCTCAACAACCATCGGAACCTATTCAAAAGAAGAGAGGTGCTCTATTCCTCAGCGATGAAGATATGCAGGAAGCAAAAAGATCTATGAAAGAGAAAGGTATTAAAACTGAGGATGTCAACAAAGTACCACCGATTGAAGAAATACATGGACTTGATACCCCAACACGGGTAGTAGAGGTAAACTCTCTCCGTTCCTTTACTGAAAATGATATATCTTATGTTAAGACTCGTGATGAATGCATGGATGAATTTGATAATTATATTGTTAAACAAGTACACTTCAATAACTAAGTTAATGATCAATTGAATAATAATGCCATGTTGATAGATTGCTGAAGTGACTTGATGTTTAGAATTTCTAATGATGTGAAAGGCCTAGGTACATGCCTCTATGGTTCACACCCAACTAGATCAAGTAGCCAAGTCACCAAATTATTTGCTTGCTAAAATGAACAATATGAATGATCATGTTGTTAGATTAATGACTAGAGGAAGTAGAATGACTAAGGAACCCCTTTTCCCTAAAGGTTATCCTAAAATAATAGAATAGGATTCTCACAGAATTACTAATGAAACTCCTAGTCCCACTAAGAAGAAAAACAAAAAGAAAAATGATAGAACTTTGCATGCACCTATTGAACCTGATATTGAGAAACCCACTGAGAATCATAATGATGTTTCTATTTCTGATGCTGGGACACAATCTATAGAGAACATGAACTTAATGATAATGATAATGATAAACATGATGTTCATGTAGAAGATTCACCACGTATTAATAAGGAACCTAATAATGATGTTGATATAGAACCTGCCGAGGATCTTGATAACCCACCTCCTAAAAATAAACGTTATGATAAGAGTGACTTTGTTGCTAGAAAACATGGATGGGAAAGAGAGTCGTGTGTTCAAAAACCGATGTATTCCCTCAAAAGTCTTCTAAAAGTAGAGACCATGAAGAGTTTGAACGATTTACTGTAATGATTAGGCCTGTCTTTTTGCGCACCCGCTTGACTCATATATTGAAAATGCCTATGTATGCTAAGTACATGAAGGATATTATTACCAATAAAATAAAGATACCCAAAAATGAAATTCTACTATGCTTGCTAGTTACTCTTTTGATGGTGGAATACCTAAGAAGTTGGAAGATATGGGTATACCCATAATACATTGCTCTATTAAAAAAATTATGTTAAAACTGCTTTATGTGATTTAGGAGCTGGTGTTAGTTTTATGCCTTTCCCCCTTTATAAAAGACTTGAATTGGATAAGCTTACACCAACTGAGATATCTTTGCGAATGGCTGACAAATCCACTGCTTTACCTATTGGAATTTGCGAGGACGTCCCCGTTGTCCTTGCAAATGTTACTATCTTAACAAACTTTCTTATTCTTGATATGCCCGAGGACGACAATATGTCGATCATCCTTAGTAGACCTTTTCCAAATACTGTAGGGGTTGTCATCGATTAAAACAAAAGCAGGGCCACTCTTCATGTTAATGGCAAGCAATATACGGTGCATTTTCCGAAGAAGCAAACTTTGGTTAACAGTATTAATGTCATTGAGCCTATTCCTACGATCATCATTGGAGATTTTACCTTTCCTCTACCTACTGCCGAGAAAAAGAAATAGTATAATCTTATTGTGGGGGATATGCAAATTCCCATTGAGTTAACCTAGTGATATACAAAAATTCTCTGGTCTCATGTTAATCGGGAACGATAGTTAATAAGACTTGATCAACCTTATTAACGGATACTTTTCGAATGACGTGTGATTGATGAATTGAGTATTCACAACTGTGTGTACCCCAAGTTTATTCTCTGTTCTCTTAGCTATAGAAAAATAAAATGCCATGATCACCCTGTTTTCTGAGTTTTCCGTACCATAGAAAAATGACCCAAAAATAAAAAGTCTCACAATGTCCTAAAATTTTAACATGAGTTTTTCTGGATTAAATAAGAATGTTGGCATAAAAATAATAGCAGGGAGACACACGTGTGGGCCACAAGTCAATAGGGTGCCCCCTGGTCGTGTCGTGATGGCTTGTGGGACCCACAGGCCCCCGTGCCTTATCCCTTTAGCTCACATCATGCCCTACCTCCAGAATTGTTTTCCTAAATATCTCTCTCATGTTCTTCCTCCAGAAACTGAAATATTCATTCTCTTTGCTCGGAAACCCGTTTCTGAAACTGTTTTTAGCAAATTGTTCCTTCGTATGCGACTTCTCCATCTCTGCAGTTAGTTTTTGCCTTAGTGTTTTATATTTGGCATAAATTGATGCACTTGGTGTTGCAGAAAATGATCTTGCATGTTAAATTCTTTAAGTTCCAAGTAGCATGAATGCTTGATATATCTTCTCAGTATCCATATGATTAGTTGTTATCATTCTCATAAAGTTTTATTGACATATTTTTATGGTCCAAAAATTTCAGAAATTGTGTGTAGGAAAATGAACTTCTTAAGGGGATGTTCCTCTAGCAAGGGTTCTTTGAGCCGGAGTCCCAAGGGAGTTGCGGGGAGGATGGAGGATAGTGACATCAAGATCTTTCACAACACAGAGGTTAGGCCTTGTGAATGTCCATATACACCCTTCATGAGTGAAGCTAGTTTTTATGAAGAATTCATGCTATTGGTCGCAAATGCCGGCAAACCAACTTCCTCGCAGATAAGTGTGATCAGTACTATCTCCTTACTAATTCCTTCGTTCAAAACTTCTATTTCATAAACATGCCCGATGCTCCCACATTACGTTTTGACTTATATGCAACAAACTATGAATTGCCTCTTAATATATTTTGTGAAATATGCTTGCTTCCCTATGATGGGGGAATGCGTTATCCTAATCCTGACGATTTTAATGGTTTCCTCCTCACCTTAAATGTGGGGGAAACTAGGGGCATATCAAACGCCAGGGCCACTAGTTTGCATTTTCCTTCTGTGCATTATTTCTCTCTTTGTATAGGAAAATGCATAACTGCTATGGAGCAGGATGGTGGCCTCAGTGCCCCAACTCTGGCTATTTTGCGCCGCACACTTTATGGTGATAACACCTACAACCTAGGAGCTATTGTCGCGGGCAGCTTGCATCTTAATCGAAGCAAAGGCAAGATTCATCGTGGTATTTCTGCCACACGCCTGGCTAAATATTTTGAAGTGGCTATATGCCCCACTAATTATTTTTGCCCCACGTCTATCTCGATCACCAATCTATGATAGAACATAAATTCACTCATGCAATTGATATACCGTAGGTCATTCACTATAACTTACTATACAACGAGATTACTCGCGATATTATTGTGTTACCTGCACCTTCTTTGTTTAACTTCCATGCCACGAATGGGCACACCATCATGCGAGAAGACATAATTGCACACCATAACGAGTTGGCTGCTGTGGAGGTAGAGGCCCGGGATTGAGATGCTCAGGTGCCACCACAAGAGCACTTTCCTCGACCTAATAGTTACTACCAGTGGTGATTACCAAGCTAGGCAAAAGCCTAAGATTGGGGGACTACGTATTACATTCATGTTCACACACTTCATATAAATTGTCGGTGCTCATGCTCTTGCATTGTGTATCCATGTTAGATTTATTTTTCCGCTTTCTTCTTGTGTGTTTGAAAAACTTTAGACAATCCAAAAATATTCCTCGCTTCTTCTCGGTTTTTATTTCCCATTTAGTTAGCTATAGTATTAAAACAAACCCAAAAAGATTTCCTTTTGTTTGTGGGGGCTTTCCCGTGTAAATAGTTGTTCTTGTTCTTGTTTTCCATTAGTTTATTTCGCTTGCTTAAGGAAAACAAATACTCCAAAAATATTTTGGTATGTTTCTCTGAATTTCTTTTCCTTTTGTTGAGTCATGAATTGGAAGCCCATGATGAAAATGATGAGTGGCTCCCATATGCTTTATTGCTGATCTAACGAAGAGCCAACATTACCATGTATTCCCCTTTGTCTAAAATTATCGTGCAGATTCCAGCTTAGTCCACGACACACTTGCACTTTTATCATTATCACATCATTTGGTCGTGCTAGTGAATGGAAATAATGAAGATATTTGATGAAGTGATCGTGGCAAAGGAAATGGGTATGAACTCTACTTGTTTTTCCTTTTTGTAAATATGTTGGCTTGTTCGATCTCAATTCAGTATATCATGAGTGAACATGTTTGTGGTGACAATTAGAGATCATAGCTTTTCATGCCATGCTTAAATATCTTGGAGTAATAATGATTTACCTTGTGTGTCAACATGCATTAAAATGGTTATGATGTGATATGATAGTATGATATTTTCCTCCAAGTAATTTGACTGGTTTGACTTGGCCCATGTGCAAACATGTGGTTGATTCAAAACCAATGCAACATTCATAATATTTAAATTCAGAGTGTTTATATCCTACTTATGCTTTGCCCAAAGTTGATTATTTTCAATGCATGTTCATGACCGTTGTTTCTCTCTACCTGGTCATTTCCCAATATTTTGCTAGCTTCCACGTGTACTAATCAGGAATGCTGCTTGTGCATCCAACATCCTTAAAACCAAGTTATGCCACTTGAGTCCACCATACCTACTTATATGCAGTATTACCCTGTGATACGTCCATTTTTCATCATGTTTTTCTACTATTATTTATAGTGTTTTTATGCATTATACCACTTTATGGAGTAATTCTAATGTCTTTTCTCTTATAATATGCAAGGTTTACACCAAGAGGGAGAATGCCGGCAAATGGAATTCTGGACCTGAAAAAGCTACGTCACAGATACCTATTCTACACACCTCCAAATGGGCTGAAACTTCACAAGGATTTTTTAGGGATTAAATAAGAAATATTGGTGGAAAGAAGCACCAGAGGGGGCTCCAAGTGGCCACTAGGCACGAGGGTGCGCCAACCCCCTAGCGCAGCCTCGCGGGTCGTGGCCCACCCAGCAAAGTTCTAGTATATATTCTCTCTTGACCTGAAAAAGGGAGGAGAGGACTTTTGGGATGGAGCGCCGCCGTCTCGAGGCGGAACTTGGGCACGAGCACTTTTTCCCTCCGGTGGAGCGATTCAGCTGAGGGAACTTCATTCCCCGAGGAGGATATCGAGGCCATCGTCATCACCAACAACCCTCACATCTTGGGGAGGCCAATCTTCATCAACATCTTCAATAGAAAGATGACCCACAAGTATAGGGGATCAATCGTAGTCCTTTTGATAAGTAAGAGTGTCGAACCCAATGAGGAGCAGAAGGATCTGACAAGTATTTTTCAGCAAGGAAATATCTGCAAGCACTGAAATTGTCGGTAACAAGTGATTGTGTGGTGAGATGATTCATAGCAAGCAACAAGTAACAAATGTAGCAACAGTGCAGCAAAGTGTCCCAATCCCTTTTGTAGCAAGGGACAAGACTGGACAAAGTCTTATAGGAGGAAAACGCTCCCGAGGACACATGGAAATTTCTGTCATGCTAGTTTCATCATGTTCATATGATTCGCGTTCGTTACTTTGATAGTTTGATATGTGGGTGGACCGGCGCTTGGGTACTGCCCTTACTTGGACAAGCATACCACTTATGATTAACCCCTCTCGCAAGCATCCGCAACTACGAAAGAAGAATTAAGACAAAGTCTAACCATAGCATTAAACTAGTGGATCCAAATCAGCCCCTTACGAAGTAACCCATAAACTAGGGTTTAAGCTTCTGTCACTCTAGCAACCCATCATCTACTTACTACTTCCCAATGCCTTCCTCTAGGCCCAAATAATGGTGAAGTGTTATGTAGTCGACGTTCACATAACACCACTAGAGGAAAAACAACATATCAAAATATCGAACGAATACCAAATTCACATGACTATTATTAGCATGACTTATCCCATGTCCTCAGGAACAAAAGTAACTACTAACAAAGCATAATCATAATCATGATCAGAGGTGTAATGAGTAGCATCAAGGATCCGAACATAAACTCTTCCACCAAGTAATCCAACTAGCATCAACTACAAAGAGTAATCAACACTACTAGCTGTTGGGGAACGTCGCATGGGAAACAAAAAATTTCCTACGCGCACGAAGACCTATCATGGTGATGTCCATCTACGAGAGGGGATGAGTGATCTACGTACCCTTGTAGACCGTACAGCAGAAGCCTTAGTGAACGCGGTTGATGTAGTGGAACGTCCTCACGTCCCTCGATCCGCCCCGCGATCAGTCCCACGATCTAGTATCGAACGGACGGCACCTCCGCGTACAACACACGTACAACTCGACGATGATCTCAGCCTTCTTGATCCAGCAAGAGAGACGGAGAGGTAGAAGAGTTCTCCGGCAGCGTGACGGCGCTCCGGAGGTTGGTGATGACCTTGTCTCAGCAGGGCTCCGCCCGAGCTCCGCGGAAACGCGATCTAGAGGAAAAACCGTGGAGGTATGTGGTCGGGCTGCCGTGGAAAAGTCGTCTCAAATCAGCCCTAAAACCTCCGTATATATAGGTGGGAGAGGGGGGGGCCTTGCCTTGGGGCTCAAGGAGCCCCAAGGGGGTCGGCCGAGCCAAGGGGGGAAGGTCTCCCCCCCCAAACCGAGTTGGACTTGGTTTGGTGGGTGGGAGTCCTTCCTTCCCTTCCCACCTCCTCCTTTTTTTTCTTTCTCTTTGATTTTTCTTCCAATGCGCATAGGGCCCTTTTGGGCTGTCCCACCAGCCCACTAAGGGCTGGTGCGCCACCCTCAAGGCCTATGGGCTTCCTCGGGGTGGGTTGCCCCCCCGGTGAACTCCCGAAACCCATTCGTCATTCCCGGTACATTCCCGGTAACTCCGAAAACCTTCCGGTAATCAAATGAGGTCATCCTATATATCAATCTTTGTTTTCGGACCATTCCGGAAACCCTTGTGACGTCCGTGATCTCATCCAGGACTCCGAACAACATTCGGTAACCAACCATATAACTCAAATATGCATAAAACAACGTCGAACCTTAAGTGTGCAGACCCTGCGGGTTCGAGAACTATGTAGACATGACCCGAGAGACTCCTCGGTCAATATCCAATAGTGGGACCTGGATGCCCATATTGGATCCTACATATTTTACGAAGAACTTATTGTTTGAACCTCAGTGTCAAGGATTCATATAATCTCGTATGTCATTCCCTTTGTCCTTCGGTATGTTACTTGCCCGAGATTCGATCGTCAGTATCCGCATACCTATTTCAATCTCGTTTACCGGCAAGTCTCTTTACTCGTTCCGTAATACAAGATCCCGCAACTTACACTAAGTCACATTGCTTGCAAGGCTTATGTGTGATGTTGTATTATCGAGTGGGCCCCGAGATACCTCTCCGTCACACGGAGTGACAAATCCCAGTCTTGATCCATACTAACTCAACTAACACCTTCGGAGATACCTGTAGAGCATCTTTATAGTCACCCAGTTACATTGCGATGTTTGATACACACAAAGTATTCCTCCGGTACGCAGAAAATAGTAGCAACAAAATGACACGATCAACATGCTACGTCTATTAGTTTGGGTCTAGTCCATCACGTGATTCTCCTAATGACGTGATCCAGTTATCAAGCAACAACACCTTGTTCATAATCAGAAGACACTAACTATCTTTGATCAACTGGCTAGCCAACTAGAGGCTTGCTAGGGACAGTGTTTTGTCTATGTATCCACACATGTAAATGAGTCTTCATTCAATACAATTATAGCACGGATAATAAACGATTATCTTGATACAGGAATTATAATAATAACTATATTTATTATTGCCTCTAGGGCATAATTCCAACAGTCTCCCACTTGCACTAGAGTCAATAATCTAGCCCTCACATCATCATGCGAATTACATTGTAATAAATCTAACACCCATACAGTTCTGGTGTTGATCATGCTTAGCCCGTGGAAGAGGTTTAGTCAGCGGGTCTGCTACATTCAGATCCGTGTGCACTTTGCATATATTTACGTCCTCTCCTTCGACGTAGTCGCGGATGAGGTTGAAGCGTCGTTTGATGTGTCTGGACTTCTTGTGAAATCGTGGTTCCTTTGCTAAGGCAATGGCACCCATGTTGTCACAGAACAAGGTTATTGGATTCAGTGCGCTCGGCACCACTCCAAGATCCGTCATGAATTGCTTCATCCAGACAACCTCCTTAGCCGCCTCCGAGGCAGCCATGCACTCCGCTTCACATGTAGAATCTGCTACGACGCTTTGCTTGGAACTGCACCAGCTTACCACACCCCCATTAAGAATAAATACGTATCCGGTTTGCGACTTAGAGTCGTCCGGATCTGTGTCAAAGCTTACATCGACGTAACCTTTTACGGCGAGCTCTTCGTCACCTCCATACACGAGAAACATCTCCTTAGTCCTTTTCAGGTACTTCAGGATATTCTTGACCGCTGTCCAGTGATCCACTCCTGGATTACTCTGGAACCTACCTGCCATACTTATGGCCAGGCTAACGTCCGGTCTAGTGCAAAACATTGCATACATGATAGAACCTATGGCTGAAGCATAGGGGACGGAGCGCATATGCTCTCTATCTTCATCAGTTGCTGGGCACTAAGTCTTACTCAATCTCGTACCTTGTAAAACTGGCAAGAACCCTTTCTTGGACTGTTCCATTTTGAACCTCTTCAAAACTTTATCAAGGTATGTGCTTTGTGAAAGTCCTATCAGGCGTTTTGATCTATCCCTGTAGATCTTAATGCCTAGAATGTAAGCAGCTTCTCCTAGGTCCTTCATAGAGAAACTTTTATTCAAGTAATCCTTTATGCTCTCCAAAAACTCCACGTTGTTTCCAATCAGCAATATGTCATCCACATATAATATTAGAAACGCCACAGAGCTCCCACTCACTTTCTTGTAAATACAAGATTCTCCAACCACTTGTATAAACCCAAATGCTTTGATCACCTCATCAAAGCGTTTGTTCCAACTCCGAGATGCTTGCACCAGTCCATAAATGGATCGCTGGAGCTTGCACACCTTGTCAGCATTCTTAGGATCGACAAAACCTTCGGGTTGCATCATATACAATTCTTCCTTAAGGAAACCGTTAAGGAACGCCGTTTTGACAAATAATCGAAAAATGCAGCTATTGCTAACATGATTCTGACGGACTTAAGCATCGCTACGGGTGAGAATGTCTCATCGTAGTCAACTCCTTGAACTTGTGAAAAACCCTTTGCCACAAGTCGAGCTTTATAAACGGTCACATTGCCGTCAGCGTCCGTCTTCCTCTTAAAGATCCATTTGTTCTGAATAGCCTTGCGGCCCTCAGGTAGTACTTCCAAAGTCCACACTTTGTTCTCATACATGGATCCTATCTCGGACTTCATGGCTTCTAGCCATTTCTTGGAATCTGGGCCCACCATTGCTTCTTTATAATTTGCAGGTTCATTGTTGTCTAACAACATGATTGATAAGACGGGATTACCGTACCACTCTGGAGCAGCACGTGGTCTCGTCGACCTGCGTGGTTCGACAGAAACTTGAACCGGAGTTTCATGATCATCATCATTAACTTCCTCCTCAACCGGCGTCGCAACGACAAAGGTTTCCCCTTGCCCTGCGCCACCATCCAGAGGGATGAGAGGTTCGACAACCTCGTCAAGTTCTATCTTCCTCCCACTCAATTCTCTCGAGAGAAACTCCTTCTCGAGAAAAGCTCCGTTTTTAGCAACAAACACTTTGCCCTCGGATTTGAGATAGAAGGTGTACCCAACTGTCTCTTTTGGGTAACCTATGAAGACGCACTTTTCCGCTTTGGGTTCCAGCTTTTTAGGCTAAAGCTTTTTGACATAAGCATCACATCCCCAAACTTTAAGAAACGACAACTTTGGCCTTTTGCCATACCACAGTTCATATGGTGTCGTCTCAACGGATTTTGATGGTGCCCTATTTAAAGTGAATGCAGCTGTTTCTAATGCATAGCCCCAAAACGATAACGACAAATCGGTAAGAGACATCATAGATCACACCATCTCTAATAAAGTACGATTACGACGTTCGGACACACCATTACACTGTGGTGTTCCAGTCGGTGTTAACTGTGAAACAATTCCACATTGTCTTAAGTGAGCACCAAACTCGAAACTCAGATATTCACCCCCACGATCAGACCGTAGGAACTTGATCTTCTTGTTACGATGATTTTCAACTTCACTCTGAAATTGCTTGAACTTTTCAAATGTCTCAGAGTTGTGCTTCATTAAGTAGACATAACCATATCTACTCAAATCGTCAGTGAAGGTGAGAAAATAACGATATCCGCCGTGTGCCTCTATGCTCATCGGACCACACACATCGGTATGTATGATTTCCAACAAGTCACTTGCACGCTCCATTGTTCCGGAGAACGGAGTCTTAGTCATCTTGCCCATGAGGCATGGTTCGCACGTGTCAAGTGAATCAAAGTCAAGTGACTCCAAAAGTCCATCGGCATGGAGTTTCTTCATGCGCTTTACACCAATATGACCTAAGCGGCAGTGCCACAAAAATATGGCGCTATCATTGTTAACTCTAACTCTTTTGGTCTCATTGTTATGTATGTGTGTATCGCTATCAAGATTCCATATGAACAATCCTGTCACATTGGGTGCATGACCATAAAAGATGTTACTCATAGAAATAGAACAACCATTATTCTCTGACTTAAAAGAGTAACCGTCTCGCAATAAACAAGATCTAGATATAATGTTCATGCTCAACGCAGGCACTAAATAACAATGATTTAAGTTCATAACTAATCCTGATGGTAACTGAAGTGAAACTGTGCCGACGGATGATTGCATCAACCTTGGAACCATTTCCTACGCGCATCGTCACTTCATCTTTCGCCAACCTTCGTCTATTCCGCAGTTCCTGTTTCGAGTTGCAAATATGAGCAACAGAACCGGTATCGAATACCCAGGCACTACTACGAGAGCCGGTTAAGTACACATCAATAACATGTATATCAAATATACCTGATTTTTCTTTGGCCGCCTTCTTATCTGCCAGATACTTGGGGCAATTGCGCTTCCAGTGCCCATACCCTTGCAATAGTAACACTCTGTTTCAGGCTTAGGTCCAGCTTTGGGTTTCTTCGTCGGATTGGCAACAGGCTTGCCGCTCTTCTTTGAATTACCCTTCTTGCCTTTGCCATTTCTCTTGAAACTAGTGGTCTTATTCACCATCAACACTTGATGCTCTTTACGGAGTTCACACTCTGCGACTTTCAGCATCGCAAACAACTCACCGGGTGACTTGTTCATCCCTTGCATGTTGTAGTTCAACACAAAGCCTTTATAGCTTGGCGGCAGTGATTGAAGGATTCTGTCAGTGATAGCCTCTTGCGGGAGTTCAATCCCCAGCTCAGCTAGACGGTTTGAGTACCCAGACATTTTGAGCACATGTTCACTGACAGACGAGTTCTCCTCCATCTTGCAAGCATAGAATTTATCGGAGGTCTCATACCTCTCGATCCGGGCGTTCTTCTGAAAGATAAACTTCAACTCCTGGAACATCTCAAATGCTCCATGACGCTCAAAGCGACGTTGAAGTCCCGGTTCTAAGCCATACAAGACTGCACATTGAACTACTGAGTAGTCCTCCTTACGTGCTAACCAAGCGTTCTTAACATCCTGATCAGCCGTAGCGGGTGGTTCATCTCCTAGCGCAGCATTAAGGACATAATCCTTCTTCCCAGCTTGTAAGATTAGCTTAAGATTACGAGCCCAGTCTACAAAGTTGCTTCCATCATCTTTCAACTTAGCTTTCTCTAGGAACGTATTAAAATTCAGGGTGACTGTCGCGTGAGCCATGATCTACAACACAAATATATTCAAAGTGGACTTAGACTATGTTCAAGATAATTAGAGTTTAACTTAATCAAATTATTCGCTAAACTCCCACTCAAAAAGTACATTTCTCTAGTCATTTGAGTGGTTCATGATCCACTTACACTAGCTCAAGTCCGATCATCACGTGAGTTGAGTATAGTTTCAGTGGTAAGCATCCCTATGCTAATCATATCATCTATACGATTCATGATCGACCTTTCGGTCTCATGTGTTCCTAGGCCATGTCTGCACATGCTAGGCTCGTCAAGCTTAACCCGAGTGTTCCGCGTGCGCAACTGTTTTGCACCCGTTGTATGTGAACGTTGAGTCTATCATACCCGATCATCACGTGGTGTCTCGAAACGACGAACTGTAGCAACGGTGCACAGTCGGGGAGAACACAATTTCGTCTTGAAATTTTAGTGAGAGATCACCTCATAATGCTACCGTCGTTCTAAGCAAAATAAGGTGCATAAAAGGATTAACATCACATGCAATTCATAAGTGACATGATATGGCCATCATCACGTGCTTCTTGATCTCCATCACCAAAGCACCGGCACGATCTTCTTGTCACCGGCGCGACACCATGATCTCCATCAACGTGTCGCCATCGGGGTTGTCGTGCTACTCATGCTATTACTACTAAAGCTACATCCTAGCAAAATAGTAAACGCATCTGCAAGCACAAACATTAGTATAAAGACAACCCTATGGCTCCTGTCGGTTGCCGTACCATCGACGTGCAAGTCGATATTATCTATTACAACATGATCATCTCATACATCCAATATATCACATCACATTGTTGGCCATATCACATCACAAGCATAGCCTGCAAAAACAAGTTAGACGTCCTCTAATTTTGTTGTTGCATGTTTTACGTGGTGACCATGGGTATCTAGTAGGGTCGCATCTTACTTATGCAAACACCACAACAGAGATATATGAGTTGCTATTTAACCTCATCCAAGGACCTCCTCGGTCAAATCCGATTCAACTAAAGTTGGAGAAACCGACACTTGCCAGTCATCTTTGAGCAACGGGGTTACTCGTAGCGATGAAACCAGTCTCTCGTAAGCGTACGAGTAATGTCGGTCCAAGCCGCTTCAATCCAACAATACCGCGGAATCAAGAAAAGACTAAGGAGGGCAGCAAAACGCACATCACCGCCCACAAAAACTTTTGTGTTCTACTCGAGAACACATCTACGCATGAACCTAGCTCATGATGCCACTGTTGGGGAACGTCGCATGGGAAACAAAAATTTTCCTACGCGCACGAAGACCTATCATGGTGATGTCCATCTACGAGAGGGGATGAGTGATCTACGTACCCTTGTAGACCATACAGCAGAAGCGTTAGTGCACGCGGTTGATGTAGTGGAACGTCCTCACGTCCCTCGATCCGCCCCGCGAACTATCCCGCGATCAGTCCCACGATCTAGTACCGAACGGACGGCACCTCCGCGTTCAGCACACGTACAGCTCGACGATGATCTCGGCCTTCTTGATCCAGCAAGAGAGACGGAGAGGTAGAAGAGTTCTCCGGCAGCATGACGGTGCTCCGGAGGTTGGTGATGATCTTGTCTCAGCAGGGCTCCGCCCGAGCTCCGCGGAAACGTGATCTAGAGGAAAAACCGTGGAGGTATGTGGTCGGCCTGCCGTGGAAAAGTCGTCTCAAATCAGCCCTAAAACCTCCGTATATATAGGTGGGAGAGGGGGGGCCTTGCCTTGGGGCTCAAGGAGCCCCAAGGGGGTCGGCCGAGCCAAGGGGGGAAGGTCCCCCCCCAAACCGAGTTGGACTTGGTTTGGTGGGTGGGAGTCCTTCCTTCCCTTCCCACCTCCTCCTTTTTTTTTCTTTCTCTTTGATTTTTCTTCCAATGCGCATAGGGCCCTTTTGGGCTATCCCACCAGCCCACTAAGGGCTGGTGCGCCACCCTCAAGGCCTATGGCCTTCCCCGGGGTGGGTTGCCCCCCCGGTGAACTCCCGGAACCCATTCATCATTCCCGGTACATTCCGGTAACTCCGAAAACCTTCCGGTAATCAAATGAGGTCATCCTATATATCAATCTTCGTTTCCGGACCATTCCGGAAACCCTCGTGACATCCGTGATCTCATCCAGGACTCCGAACAACATTCGGTAACCAACCATATAACTCAAATATGCATAAAACAACATCGAACCTTAAGTGTGCAGACCCTGCGGGTTCGAGAACTATGTAGACATGACCCGAGAGACTCCTCGGTCAATATCCAATAGGGGGACCTGGATGCCCATATTGGATCCTACATATTCTACGAAGAACTTATCGTTTGAACCTCAGTGTCAAGGACTCATATAATCCCGTATGTCATTCCCTTTGTCCTTCGGTATGTTACTTGCCCGAGATTCGATCGTCAGTATCCGCATACCTATTTCAATCTCGTTTACCGGCAAGTCTCTTTACTCGTTCCGTAATACAAGATCCCGCAACTTACACTAAGTCACATTGCTTGCAAGGCTTATGTGTGATGTTGTATTACCGAGTGGGCCCCGAGATACCTCTCCGTCACACGGAGTGACAAATCCCAGTCTTGATCCATACTAACTCAACTAACACCTTCGGAGATACCTGTAGAGCATCTTTATAGTCACCCAGTTACGTTGCGACGTTTGATACACACAAAGTATTCCTCCGGTGTCAGTGAGTTATATGATCTCATGGTCATAGGAACAAATACTTGACACGCAGAAAACAGTAGCAACAAAATGACACGATCAACATGCTACATCTATTAGTTTGGGTCTAGTCCATCACGCGATTCTCCTAATGACGTGATCCAGTTATCAAGCAACAACACCTTGTTCATAATCAGAAGACACTGACTATCTTTGATCAACTGGCTAGCCAACTAGAGGCTTGCTAGGGACAGTGCTTAATCTATGTATCCACACATGTAAATGAGTCTTCATTCAATACAATTATAGCACGGATAATAAACGATTATCTTGATACAGGAATTATAATAATAACTATATTTATTATTGCCTCTAGGGCATAATTCCAACACTAGCAACCTTACAAGTACCAATCGGAGTCGCGAGACGGAGATTGGTTACAAGAGATGAACTAGGATTTGGAGATGAGATGGTGTTGATGAAGATGTTGATGGTGACGTGTCCCCTCCGATGAGAGGAGTGTTGGTGATGACGATGGCGACGATTTCCCCCTCCGGGAGGGAAGTTTCCCCGGCAGGATCGTCCTGCCAGAGCTCTAGATTGGTTGTGCTCAAGTTTCGCCTCGTGGCGGCGACGAAACCACGAAAAAGCTCCCTTCTGATTTTTTCCTAGATGAAACCCTCCATATAGCAAAAGAGGGGGGCCAGTGGGCCAGTGGGCTGCCCACAAGCCCCCATGGCGCGACCTAGGGGGTGGCCGCGCCGTGCAGGCTTGTGGGCACCCCCTGGTGCCCCTCCGGCACTTCTTCGGCCCAGTATTTTTTTTTATAAATTGGGAAAAAAATCTCCGTTGATTTGCACGGCGTTTGGAGTTGCGCAGTATAGGTATCTCAACTTTGCTCCACTTTCAGGCCAGAATTCCAGTTGCCGGTATTCTCCCTCTTCATGTAAACCTTGCAAAATAAGAGAGAAAAGGCATAAGAATAGTATCGTGAAGTCAAATAACAGCCAAAGAAGCGATAAATATCAATATGAAAACATGATGCAAAATGGACGTATCATAGCACCATGTGCTCTCAAAACCCTAGTTCATCTCTTGTGCTCATTCTTGTACCGGAACCTCAGGTTGGTACATGGGGGTGTCTAGTAGTGTTGATTACATCTTGTAGTTTATTCTTTATGGTTTATTTGGTGGAAGATCATATGTTCAAATCCAATATGCTATTTAATACCTCTCTGATCATGAGCATGTTTATCACTTGTGAGTGGTTAGTTTTATTCTTGAGGCCACATGAGAAGTCGTGTCGCAAGTAGTCATGTGAAGTTAATATTCGATTGATATTTTATGATATGAATGTTGTGATTCCCTTAGTGGTGTTATGTGAACGCCAACTACATAACAGTTCACCATCTTGGAACCTAAGGGAATGCATTGTGGAGTAGTTATTAGATGGTAGGTTGCGAGAGTGACAAAAACTTAAACCCCAATTTATGCGCTATTCCGTAAGGGGCTGATTTGGATCCCTACGTTTAATGCTATGGTGAGAATTTATTATTAATACTTTTTCGTAGTTGCGGATGCTTGTGGGAGGGTTAATCATAAGTTTGAGGGTTGTTCAAGTAAGAACAATACCCATGCACCGGTCCACCCACATATCAAATTACCAAAGTATCGAACGCGAATTAACCCGACATGACGAAAGTGACTAGATGAAATTCTCGTCTGCCCTCAAGAACGCTTTGCCTATTATAAGAAACCGTTCTGGCCTATCCTTCACCACAAAAGTATTGAGCTACCTTGATTCACTTATTTTTACTATTGCTACTCTTTACTTGTTACAATTATCTTGCCATCAAACAACTTGTTACGACTATTTTAGTGCTTGCAAAAATTACCTTGCTGAAAACCGCTTGTCATTTCCCTCTGCTCCTCGTTGGGTTCGACACTCTTACTTATTGAAAGGACTACGATTGATCCCCTATACTTGTGGGTCATCACCCTACCATTCCATGTAAATTAGGATTTGCCACCTCTAAAATCTTCAAATAAACATCCGTTTTGTGCACTCGTACCACTCATGGAGCGACGGGGCAATCGATATCTTCCATGCTAAGTAAGTTACTCTCATGACAAGCGTTTATTCGTCGTCATTGCACGAGAGTGGTTGGTAAGAAGGATGCCCAGTCCTGCTTAATCAAAATTAAATTAACACAAAACTCTTTGGGGAAGTTGATATGTTGGAGGGCACCCGTGGACTTGGCTAGCCATGGTTGTGTATGGATGGTGGATAGGAGTAAAATCTTTACAATTCTATTTGGGAACAACCAATGATGAGTTTAGCATGGAAGATACTGAAAACCTTTGTCGTAACGTTGACAGTAAAGAACACCAATCAAGACCATATTTGCAAGCAAGCTTTTAAAAACTTGAGCTCTGGCACCTCTGCAAATCAATGCTTCCTCTGTTAAGGGCCTATCTATTTGCTTCTACAATTGAGTCATCACCCTCTTACTTACCACACCAGACTATAAAGCATTATTGTCATTTTTATGCATTTAGTCTAGCCAATGTTGGATATGAGTATGATTAGGATCTTTTCTATTCTGAATTATAATATTTAGTCACTACTGAAATCTCACAGGTGCTCTACATTTATGTTTTGCAGTCTCAGAAAGTGCTAGCAAAATAGCATGTCACCATATTATATCGTGATTGTTTTGATTTTTTTTGCATGTGAGATATCTTATTATTGCTTGCTAGTTGGTTATGTATTGCCATGATTGGATATGATGCTTAAAATATTATCATAGATGAATTTATTTATGATTTATGCTGAAAACTTGAACACTATCTAAGCATATGAATAATGACAAGAACAAAAGAGTTTGTAAAAGTTTTCTTTCTCACTTTCAGTTTATCGACTGAATTGCTTGAGGACAAGAAATGAGTTAAGCTTGGGGTAGTTGATACATGTCCAATGTATCTACTTATAAAAACAATGTTGCTCTGGTTTTGACCTCTAATTTGCATGATTTGAATGAAACTAACCTCGACTGATGTTGTTTTTATGACAACCACCTCGGTGTTATTTTTGTGTAGAAATAAAAGTTCTCAGAATTGGAAGAAACTTTTTGAGAATTATTTCTGGCATTTATAAGGATTGATGGAGCAAATACATGCTGGAGGAACGTAGCCACGGGTCCACAAGCCAACAGGGCGACCCCAGGCCGCGCCCTGATGGCTTGTGGGGCCCACGTGGCTCCTCCGATCCTAATTCCAATCCTATAAAATCACATCTTTGGAGAAATAAAAGAGAGATGTTAGAGCATATTTATCCGAATGTGGTTTTGGTAATTGATGACAATCCCTATGGACTAATGGTTGCCTTAAGTTACATTTGTAGGATTTGTCCATATGCACTCCTTGAAGTCCATGTGTTGGTTTCAAGGATTTTATATGATGACCAAGGTGGCATTAAAGGTTTTATCCAAAGATTGGTCATAAAGAGACAAGGTTGATCAAGACTAAGTCAAAGAGTGAATCAAGTTGATCAACACACAAAGCATACAAGATGTACCGAGAGGGATCAAGTGATCCAATGGTATGGTAAGCATTGTCCATTACGCTTTTGTGTATTAATCCATGGTCTTCGTGAGAGTTCTATGTGGAGTTAGATGTGTTTCCATGGGCTTGCATCAAAAGGAAGATCTCATTCAACCCATGAAGGATAACATCAAGTGGTGATCGTCATCAAGATTGCAGTGTGCAAGTTCAAGTGGAGCATCACGAAGATATCATGCTTGATGCTTTCCGTCCATTGTGGTGGCAATGGACTTGTGAAGATGTGCTGAAGAGTGGGTCACTCATGGTGAGTATGGGGAGCGATCAACTAGTCTTCATCAAGCCAATGCAATCAAGAAAGTGTTGGGGAACGTCGCATGGGAAACAAAAATTTTCCTACGCGCACGAAGACCTATCAACAGAAAGGTGGTCCATCTTGAGGAAGTCTAGATCGTCATCATCTAGCTCAAGTGGACTATGTGCAAGGTATAGGTTTGCCTCTGATAGGTTTTTCTATTTACTGTCAAGGGGGCTCTCAAGTGAGTAGCTTGATCGTATCATTCATTGAGATCTCAAACCATTTGCATCCTTGCATCATATTTCTTGGTTCTTGTTTGGTGATTCTCTTTGTGAGTTGTAGATCTTATGGACATCTTCAAGACAAGCTCGAGTTCATCGAAAACGGAGTCCATATGCATCTTCTATGATGTTTTTGATGTTGGGAGTTTTTGCCAGTTCTTCATTCATAGACGTTTCACATCTCTATATCATTGGCATTTTTATACTGCCTCTTCTCACTATGCAAAAGTTATGGCACTTCAGGGCAAGTTTTCTCTCTCAAGCGGAAGTACCGCTGGGGCAGAGCGGTAGTACCACTCTCGCAGTAGTGCTGCCCTCCCCTGTCGGCCTCTCTTCCGCTTATATTTCTGTTTTGGCTTCTTCGGGGTGTTTTTCCATTTTGAGCGGTAGTACCACTCCAGCGGCACTACCGCCCCGAGATCTTTGTCGTTTGCACGTTTTTTCTTGAAAGCTTCGTTCCAGCGGAAGTACCGCTTGCATGAGCGGTACTACCGCTTGTGCACATGCTGAGTGCATAACGGTTGGATTTCGAGGGACCTATTTAAGGGGGTCTTCTTCGCCAATGGTTCCCCATCCGTTGAGCTCATCTTATTCCCCCATTGTTGACCTTCTTAGAGCTTGCTAACTCTCAATACCTCCAATGATTCTTGCTAGTTCTTGAGGGAAAAGAGAGAGGAGATCTAGATCCACATTTCCACCAATCACTTTCTCCTGTGTGTGAGGGGAACCCCTTGGATCTTGATCTTGGAGTTATTTGTGAGCTCCTTGTTCTTCCTCTAATATTCCTCCTTAGCTTTTGTTGTTGTGGAAGGATTTGAGTGTGAGGGACTTGACCACTTTGTGTGTTCTTGCCATTGCATTTGGTGCATCGGTTTGACTTCTCCACGGTGATACGTGGAAGTGAAGTTTGAGAAGGTTATTACCCTTGGGTTCTTGGTACCCTAGAAATTATTCTTCATGGATGCTTTGGCGTCCTAGAAGCTTGGTTGTGCCTCGGAGCTCAATCATTATGGTACAAAGCTCCGGGCAAGCATCAGGGTCTCCAATTAAGTTGTGGAGATTGCCCCGAGCATTTGAGGTAATCACGGAGCCACAGTCCACTGTCGTGAAGCTTCGTGTTGTTGTTGGGAGCCTCAATTAAGTTGTGGAGATTGACCCAACCTTGTTTATACGGGTTCGGTGACCACCCTTAAGGGTCCCATAGTGGAATCATGACATCTTGCATTGTGCGAGCGTGTGAGGAGATTGCGGTGGCCTTGCTGGCATCTTGTGGAGAATTATGCCTCCATACCGCTCCAAATGAAGATTAGCATCCGCAAGGGTGTGAACTTTGGGATACATTGTCGTCTCTGTATGCCTCAGTTATCTCTTACCCGAGCCTTTTACTTATGCACTTTACTTTGTGATAGCCATATTTTTTCTTGTTATATATATTGCTATCACTTAGTTGGTTATCTTGCTTAACATAAGTTGTTGGTGCACATAGGTGAGCCTAGTTGTTTTAGGTTTTGTGCTTGACAAATTAAACGTTCTGCATTTGTTCAAGCCTAAACCATAATTATTTTAAAGCGCCTATTCACCCCCCTTTAGGGAACATCCACGTCCTTTCAAGAGAAGTTTTCATCGCATTTCATGAGATGGAGCCACCGCCACCTCCTGTTCTTCCTCTGGAGGGCTGATCTGGAGTCCGTTTGGGTCTTCGGAGAGGGGGATTCGTCGCGGTCGTCATCACCAACCCTTCTCCATCAACACCTCTATGATGCTCACCACTCAGAGTGATTAATTCCTTTGTAGGCTTGCTAGAAGGTGGTGGGATTTGATGAGATTGATCATGTAGTCGAGTTATGTTTACAGGGCTTGATCCCTAGTATCCACTATGTTTTGAGATTGATGTTACTATGGCTTTGCTATGCTTAATGCTTGTCACTAGGGCCCGAGTGCCATGATTTCAGATCTGAACCTATTATGTTTTCATGAATATGAGAGTGATTTGGATCCTATCTTGCAAGTTGTAGTTACCTATTACGTGTCTTGATCTGCATACCCCGAGGTGAAAAGGGATTCTTTTTAATGATTGTCATAGTTTGAGGAGTTCATGTATTCACCATGCGTTAATGCTTTATTCCGATTCTCTATTAAAAGGAGGCCTTAATATCCCTTAGTTTCCAATAGGACCTCGTGATTACCCACAAATATAGGGGATTGTTTGACTCCCTTTTCGATAAATAAGAGTGTCGAACCCAACGAGGAGCTAAAGTTAAAACAAATATTCCCTCAAGTTCTATCGACCATCGAGACAACTCTATGCACATTTAACGTTTGCTTTACCTAAAACAAGAATAAAACTACAAGTATTTAGTAGGTGTACTAGATACGTTTGCAAGATAATAAAGAAAAAGTAAATAAAAGTTAGGAGTTGTTTTGCAAGAAAATAAAGAGCATGGAAATAAGAGTTAGGGGCTGTTTAGTAGAAAGCTTTTTGTGTAACGCAAGAAAAATATTGTCCATAGGAAATTGTATATAACATGATAGATACTTATCATGTGCAATGAGGTAGAGGCATACGCTAACACACTTTTCGTACTTGGATCTTATGCACTTATGATTGGACCTCTACGAAGCATCCGCAACTACTAAAATCATTAAGGTAAACCCAACCATAGCATTAAACATCAAGTCCTCTTTACTCCCATACGCGCACTACTCCCTTACTCAGTTGTAAGTTTCTGTCACTCTCGCCACCCACTATAAGAGAATCATGAACATATTGCAAACCCTCCAGTGTGTGCCTCACGGAAGGCACCTTACGACAACACAATATCAACACACCACTCATATCAATAAAATCATATCACAATTAATATGTAGGAGAAAACTAATCTCCTCAATCATCATAGGCTAGCCACATATCATTGGGAAATAGTATGCAGTGTTGAGAACCATGTTTAAATAGAGAGTTACAGCGGGAAAAGAGGTGTTACACCGCTGCATAGAGGGGGAGAGTTGGTGTTAACGGCCGCAAGATTGTTGATGTTCATCATTGTCATGCTCCTTTCCCCGGCGGCACTCCGGCGCCACTGGGAGAGAGGCGAGAGATCCCCCTCCTCCTTCTTCTAACTTGGCTCCCCTAGATGGGAGGAGAGTTCCCCCTCTGGTCCATGGCCTCCATGGCGGAGGAGGGACAGGAGCCCCTCTGAAATTGGATCTCCCTCTCTGTTCTGTTCTATTTCGCATTCGTGTTTTCAGTCTCTTTGCCTATTCTTAAGTTCCCGGAGATCCGTAACTCCGATCGGGATGACATTTTTACACGATTTGTTTGCATAAATTATCTTTCTTGTGCCCAAAGAAGAGCCCCAACCGACTCATAGTGTGACCAATAGAGGGAAGGGCGTGCCAAGGGGTACGGGTCAGGCCCTGGTGGGCGGCTGTGGGCCTCCTTTACGTTGATTCGACCTCTCAAAAATCACTTATATTCCAAAATAATTCTCCGTAAATTTTTATCATGTTTGGACTTTGTTTGATATGGATATTCTACAAAACAAAAAAACATGCAACAAACAGGTACTTTCACATGATACTGGATCAATAGCTTAGTCCAATAAATCATATAAAATGTTGTCAAAAATATGTGAAAGTTTTATAATATTGGCATGGAGCAATAAAAAATTATAGATACGGTAGACACGTATCAGCATCCCCAAGCTTAATTCCTTCTCATCCTCGAGTAGGTAAATGATAAAAAAATATAATTTTTGATATGGAATTCTACCTAGCATAATCTTGAAAACATATCTGATTGTGGCATGAATATTAAGATACAAGTGATTCAAGGCAATAGTCTATCATTTGACATAAAGACATTAATACTCACGCATCGGAACAAACAATCGTGTCTTTCAAAATATCGACGTTAAATAAAGTTATCCCTACAAATCATATAGCGTGTCATCCTTGGTCTTCCTAGCATAAGGTATAAATCATGAGCACCCCGGTGTCAAATCAAGCAATTGGATCGTCCTTTTTAATTCGCTTCAACTTTTTATTACTCACTCTATACATGAGCGTGAACCATGGATATAGCATAAAGGTGGAATAGAATATGGTGGTAGGTTTAATGGGGTAAAAGGGAAGAAGAAAGTCCCGCACAACTCAGCGTATCAACGAGATATGGAGGTGCCCATCAATAGATATCAATGCGAGGAGTAGGGATTGCCATGCAACGGATGCACGAGAGCTATAAGTGTATGAAATCTTGACTAAAGCTAAGTGGGTGTGCATCCAACTTGCTTGCTCATGAAGACACGAGTATTTGAGGAAACCCATCATCGGAATATACAACCCAACTTCTATATGAAAAATCCCCACTAGCATATGCAAGTGACAAAACAATAGACTCTCTATATGAAGAACATGGTGCTACTTTGAAGCACAAGTGTGGAATTAGCATGCTGATACATCTCAAACGTATTGACTTTTCCAAACACTTTTGCTATTGTTTTGGCCTCATTCTTGCATGATATGAATGAAACTAACCCGGACTGACGCTGTTTTCAGCAGAGCCGCCTGTATGGTTTTCTTGTGTGCAGGAAAATGAATATTTAGACGCCCCGAAAAAATCCCATAAAAATAGAGAAAATCCACGCACCGGGAGGGACCTTGGGCCAGAAGATGTCCAAAGGGGAGCCACAGGGCCCCCAGGTGACCTGTTGGCGCGGCCTGCCCCTGGCCGCGCCGGGAGGCTGCCTAGGCGGGGCCCACCCCCTCTGGTTCCCTACTTTGGATCCTATTTTTACCCATGACGAGAAAATTCCAGAACAGAAGTCGTTTTGCAAGTTCTCGACGCGGAGCCACCGCCACCCTCGGTTATTCTTCGGGAGAGCTAATCTGGAGGCTGTTTTGGCCTCCGGAGAGGGGAAATCGTCACCATCGTCATCATCATCACTACTCCATCATCCTTCCATGGCTTCTCCCATCATGTGTGAGTAATTCCCTGTTGTAGGTGAAGGGGGTGGGAGAGATTGGATGAGTTAGATCATGTAATAGTTCGTCGGATTGTTGGGGGCATCTTGCATATCATCTACTATGGTGTTTATCATCTTTGCTACTACTTGTTACTCTTAATGCTTCTCACATTGGGCCCGAGTGCCATGATTCCAGATCTGAATTCATTATGTTTTCATGAATATATTTGTGTTCTAGATCCTATCTATGATTTGTATGCACCTATTATAGTCCGGAACCGACGATCCCAATGGTGACAGCTTGGGACACCAAAGGGGATAGGCTATAGTTTGAGGATTCCATGTATACATTGATTGTTAATGCTTTGTTCCGGTGCTCTTTGACAGGAGCACCTTAATCTTCATAAGTTCCTTTTGGCCCCGTTGATAGCGTTATGGTAGGACAAAAGATGTTGTGCAAGTTCTTGTTGCAAGCACGCACGACTACCTCGGGATACATACCTAATGTTTGATATATGCCTAGATGATCATTACTTTTCTATGTGCCTTGCCCCAAGTTAAATGCATGATATCTCTCATCCATGACCAACCATCCATCTCCTTAGCCTACAGTGTTTTAATCCTGCTAGTCACAAGTTACTTTACTTTCGCCGTTTTACTTTGGTTGCTTTGTCACTATTATTTTCGTTGCCACCATCACTCCATATCACAGTTGCTACTAATATTTTGTTGCCAAGCAAGTATCTTTCAGGTGCGATTGAATTGACAACTCAACTGTTAAAGCTTATAAATATTCTTTGGCTCCCCTTGTGTCGAATCAATAAATTGGGTTAACTTACCCGCGAAGACTGTTGCCCTACACTTGTGGGTTATCACATGCCCGTTCTATCTTTTCTCTTATTTTTTATCTTTTTTTCTTTCTATTTTTTCCTTTTTCTTTCCCTCTTTTTTTTTATTTTTTTTGTGGTGGGCTCATTTGGCCTCCCCCATTTTTTATTTTTCGTCCGGAGTCTCATCCCGACTTGTTGGGGAATCATAGTCTCCATCATCCTTTCCTCACTCGAACAATGCTCTAATAATGATGATCATCACACTTCTATTTACTTACAACTCAATACTACAAATCGATACCCAGAACAAAGTATGACTCTATATGAATGCCTCTTTCAGTGTACCAGGATGTGCAATGATCTAGCGTAGCAGGGACATCAAAAAACAGACAAGCCATGGAAATATCATGCTAGCTATCTTACGATCATGCAAAGCAATATGACAATGAATGCTCAAGTAATCAAAACGGAAGTGGTGGAAGTTGCATGGCAATATATCTTGGAATGGCTATGGAAATGCCATAATAGGTAGGCATGTGGATGTATTGAGGAAGATATAATAAGGTTCATGTGTGATAGAGCGTATCATATCACGGGGTTTGTATGCACGTGCAAAGTTTGCACCAACTCTCGAGGTGAGAAAAGGCAATCCAGAGTACCGTAGAGGCTAGCAAATTGCGAAAAGGTAAGAGTGCGTATATCTATGGATTCACATTAGTCACAAATAACTCACATACTTATTGCAAGATTTTATTAGCTCTCTCGAAGTAAAGCACTACTTTCATGACCCTAGGGAGAAGGTTGGGAGGAGTTAACCATCGCGCGACTCTGATTATAACATCAGAAAGGATTTCAATGAAGGATAAATTATGCTCCAACTTCATCGCATAACTAGAGACTATACTTGCATGCTTATGGAATCACAAACCTTAACATCAATATTCTTAATAATCCACAATCATCAACTAGAGCACCCACATACTAGTATCTAAATGTCGCAAAACTATTGCAAGGAATCAAACATATCACACTCTTGCAAGGATTGTATGACTAACCATGTAAATGACCAATTCCTTTTGACTCGCTAAATAGATATAAGTGAAGCATGAGAGTTTAAATATTTGTAAAAAAGACTAAACTCTAATAAATATAAGTGAAGTAGTAGAGCATTCTACAAATAACGGGTTTCTATATTTGGAGAAACAGGAAATCCAAACTTCAAATGATATAAGTGAAGCACATGAAGCATTCAATAAAGCCATACTCAAAAGATATAAGTGAAGTGCAATGATCATTAAACCGTGGACTATCTCATACCACCATGGTGCATAAAATAAAATTGAAAAATAAACACAATAGACGCTCCAAGATTTATGCATATCACGTGAACGCGATGAAGACAAAAACATATCGATACTTGTTGAAGAAATATTGGATGCCTTCCGAGGCATCCCCAAGCTTAGATGCTTGAGTCCCCTTGGATATTTACTCGGGTGTCTTGTGCATCCCCAATCTTGAACTCTTGCCTCTCCTCCATCTCCTCATATTGGGACCTCCTCGAACTTCAAACACTTCATCTACATAAAACTTAACAGAAAACTCGTGAGATTCGTTGGTATAATAATCAAATTACTACCTTAAGTACGGTTGAAAAACTTTTCATATTTTGTTTTTTCATTATATCTACTGTAATATAACTTCTCCATGGCTTATACCATCGATACAATTGATAGTTTCATCAACACGAGCAAAATAATGCATCAAAAACAAATTGTGTCACAATTAGGACAGTCTGTAGTAATATGAACATTGAACATACTTCTGTAACTTAAAAACTTATGAAAAGTTAGGACGAAATAAAATAATTTGCATAGCATTACTGTGTAAAAATTAAGAAACTTTTGATCTTCCAGGAAAAAATGTAAATTCACGCACGACATCCAAAGTTTCTGTTTTTGCACCGAACATACCAACAAGCAATCTAATCATCCTAAAGGCAAATCTTGGCACATTATTTTTATAATACAATGGATTTGTACAAGGGGATAATTATTTTTGTGAGAAACTCATGAAAAATTCTACATTGTTTCCATGAGCATGAACACAAGTGTTCAAGGTCGACCCTCACTTCTCCAATGCATAACCTTCCAATCGCTTCTCTTTGTGAAAAAGTTTTAGGGTCCCCTCTATTTTTTGTTTTTTGTTTTTAAACCTTTTAAAAGCACTCAACAGAAATAAATGACTATTTTGAAATTCTGGGTTGTCTCCCTTTAAGCGCTTTCTTCAAAGCCATTAAGCTAGGCACAAAGTGCTCAAGTAATGGATCCACCCGGATCCCAAGGTATATCAAAGCCAGTTTTAATTAACAATGATTTGTAATTTAGTAGTGAGCACAAAGCAACATATATCATGCAATTACAAAGTCTAAATCTCTTCCTATGCATCGGCATGTCATAAAAGAACAATTCATGCAGATCAAGTAAAGGCCAGTACATAGCATAAGCAGCTTCTTGCAAATTTATCGTGTTGGAAACATAAAGAGCTGGAGATGTAGTTCCTCTCTCATAATAATTGCAAGTAGGAGAAGAAAGCACATGGGTATTATATCCATCAAAATTGTCATGTGTAATGGTAAAACGCAACCCATCAATATAACCCTTAATAAGAGCAAACTGCTCCGAAATAATGAAGTTGGGAGAATTCAAAAAGATAATGGGACTATCATGTGTGGGTGCAATAGCGACAACTTCATTCTTAACATAAGGAAACAGAGCAAGTTCATCTTCCCAATCATAATTCATATTGGCATATTGGCCACAAGCATAACAAGCATCAATTTCATCAAAAAAGGATATTTCAAAAGAATCAACGGGATCATAGCATTCATCCTTCGGTATGTGCAAAGGGAAATTAAACAATGTATGAGTTGAAGAGTATCCCTCATTAGAAGGTGGGCACGGGTAGCTAATCCTCTCTTCATCTTTTTCATCTAATGAGCTCACAGTATCAGCAATTTCTTCTTCCATAGATTCCTGCAAAATATTAGTTTCTTCCAAGATAGCAGACACTCTCTCGATAAATTCATTAATATGGTCATTGTATTCAAAATTATCATAGCAATATTTAAGGATGGCAAAAAATGTAGATTCATATGGAATACCATCATAATTTACAATCAAAGAAGCAACTTCATATGCACCATTGAAAGCAACAAGTTCTTCTATTTTTTCCGCATCATAGTAACCATATATACCTTTAGCATAAGAGGCCAAGGTTTCATTATCGTTAAATTCACATTGAAAGGGAAGTTGTGAAGTCTCCATCTAGAGCAACAAGTATCAATAGTAGAAAATAAAGCTATAATCCTGGTTGGGAAGGGCCTTTAGTGCCAATTCACCAACCATGACTAATAAATAGAGAATAAAGCCCCACTTTAATACCGGTTGGCCAGGAACCGGGACTAAAAGTCCCACCATGTGGCAGCTAGCATGCGCCGATGGATAGGGCTTTAGGGTTTTAGGGGTTTAGGATTTTGGGGTTTGTGGTTTATTTTTTCTTTTCATTTTGTGTTTTCCATTTAATTATTTTCCATTTCAGACATATTTTATGCTACTAAATATACTATACATTATGCATATATAAAAGAATTTCTCGTACGACCAATCATATATCATTGATTTTCTCATACGACCATGCACACACATTTTATACAATTTTGGTATATACAATTTCTCCTACAATTTTCAAATCATTATAGGAAGGTGTTAGATGTAATGATATTCTTTGCCGGGAGATATGACCCGCTAAAGCAGAAATCCCGTAATTTCCTCTTGAAGTTCCCGTACGCGGTCCTTTGGTAGGAGCCTTTCCTTCATCTCCGTCATCTTTAAAGAAGGAGACCAATATGAATATATATTAGATCATGATAAAAAATTGTGAATAGTGTTTACATACCCAACGATGTCTTTCATCTCTGCGCCGTTCGGTCATAAAGTGAACGTTCTCGCAAACGTAATATGCACATAAATTAGTCCCTTGTTCCTACTTCTTCACTTTACGAGAATATAATTCAACCAGATAATAATCAAACATGAGAATGGTATTGAAACTAGAATTAAAGAGATGCGTGAACGTAGCTAATACTACTTAATTACCAGCTTGGACCGTCTCCATTTCAACTTTGGTTGCCATGCACCGACTTCCTTTTTGATGAACTTTGTCCAAACCCTGACCGACAAAGAAAATGTATTAATGAGTTATTAATTAGTTGATATCAGTAAATGAACTAAAGAGTGATCATTATTGAAATTACCTATCGAGCATCAAAACCAGTCTCTTATATTCATTAGGGTCTTTACGTAGTGAGTCTAGTGTTTCAACACTTCCCCCGTCAACTCTAATGATTACCAGGATCTAGTGGAAATTGTGCACATGTTTATATAAGCGGGCATGCATAACTCATCAATTAAACTTAACATCGAGTAAGCAAAAATAGAATTTGTAGTACAAGATAGTAACGCTCACTTGAAGTTATACGAAAATAGTTTTTATATTCACGTATTTAGTTCCTTCAAAAACCTTAGCAAGTTATGCTTTGAGTCTTTGTCGTGGTTTTTGAACGTAATTTCATAAACATTATTTGGGTCAATGAACCCAATGTCATAGACTCCATCTCTTTTGCATTCAAAAATCTTCATTCTGCATAATAGCACCCAAAAGAATATAGTGAGGATAATTATAGGCAATGAAATAGCTGAACTAGAGACTTAAATTACAAAAAAAGAAATCACTAACAAACAATAGCAGCTGACGATAGTACAGTCGAGTGCGTCTTGATTGAATAACTGAAAAAGTTCTCAAAACTCAATCTATAGATCCTTTGCATGGAAGTAATGCTCTTGCGGGACTTTCACCATGAGCCACTGTCACCCCAGCTTTACTTCTCTCACGTACTACTCATGCAATTCGTGCATTTGTGTTGATAGAACCAAGACCTCCTCCAGCCTGACTAGAGGTTTCCCGTGGACATATTTCCATGCAAATTTTGTAGCAATGGGGATTTGCTCGATGCCTAGGAGTTGATCAACACGGAGACCTGATTGTTTAGCGAGAGTATTGGTTGTCGCCTTATCGGTACTCACCTTGAGCGAGGGGATCGATTGCACTGCATGTTCTTTGAGCCGAGGAACAGTTTTCCCGCTTTTATTACTACATGTAAGGCTCCACTGTTGATGTTCCTTTGCATGAAATGACTTGCTAATAGAGCGTTCATAGTTGTGAGATAGCCTTTGCGCCAGGGGTCGCTCTATGGGTTCCTCACGTATTTTCTCCTTTGGTGGTTTCGGTGCGAAATGGGCCTTCAATTCCGCATCCACTATTAACCTGTTTTCCTCCTCGGTCATGTCGTAAGCCAACTTCTTTTTGGCAGGAGGCTCGGTTTTCTTCTTTGGTGCTCTCTTCCGATTTGGAGTCCGTGACGTGGTCGAGATCGATATCACGGACTCGCGCTGGGCCCCATCTCGGGGAGGGGTACTGGAGTTGGTTCACCCGGCAGAGATCGACGTGGACTCGCGCTGGGCTTCATGATATCTATGTGGGATACTGGAGTGAGCTCACGTGGCAGAGATCAATGTGGACTCGTGCTGGGCTCCATGACATTGATGTGGGGTATTGGAGTCGGCTCACGCGGTGGAGATCAAGGTGCATTACTCCTTGCGGGAGTGGGTCGCCTTGGTGCCGAGTTTGGAAACACAATGCATTCCTTTCTCCATAAAATGATAGAATGTGCAACTTCTCCTAGTCTCTCCTCCCCTTGACCTCCAGGAATGTCAAGCTCTAGTGACTCATATCCAGGAAGAATGTCATCCACCCCGACTTTAGCATAACCAGCTGGAATCGGATTGCCATGGATGGTTGCTCCAGGTCCACTTGGTAAAGCAAAGCTGTCCGCGGCCTGCATGGATATGTTCTTCATTTTCTGGTGTAGCTCATAACTTGTCCTCTCTTTGATATTATCCATGGGGTAGTGAGTCAGGAGTGCATCATCGGCGAGGACCCCCGCGGAACCCATGCTGCTTTTCCGTATAGATGGGACGGCAGTGTCATCCAATGATGGATCTTGTTGCTCCAGCTGTTGAGATGCCCTTTGCTGGCTAAATGTGTCTAGTTTCTCCTGTTGCCGCTTTACTATGTGGAATAACTCCTGGTTACTTATTTCTACCCTTTGAATTCGGTCTGCATCCTGCTTATTCTTTCTTGCATGACTTCTTTAAGTTTCCTTCCACTCCACAAACCCCTCAAACCACGGAACAAGACCTTTGCCTTGTGTTCGTCCCGGGTGTTCAGGATTCCCAAGGGCGCGTGTAAGCTCGTCGTTCTCTCTATTGGGCTGGAATGCCCCCGTTGCAGCATCTTCTATCGCTTGAATTAAAGCGTCCGAGGCATCTTTAAGATTTACGTTTTCGAACATTTGCCTTGTGTTTGGGTCCAACTTCCCCCCATGCGCATAAAACCAACCCCCGCACCTGTCGGTCCAAGCCACTGTTTTTGGAGTGACACCTGCATCAATCATCTTGGCTACATATTCTTCCCACTTAGACATGGCATTATTATAACCACCTCGCCCCCGAACATTGTGAAACTTTTTTTGTCACCATTTATCTTATTTTTTCTCAATCGTTCGCCCGTTCTGTTCCTTTGTTGCTTCCAGTTCCTCGAACTGCACAAATAAATCCCAGTGATATTTACCTCCTATAGTGCTCTAGTGAATTCGGTAGTCTTCTTTCCTCCACTGACGTACTCGGCGCATAATATTTTCTTGCACGTCTGGAATTGTGTGGTCATCATCTTAAGAGCAAATTGCTTGACTCCCCACAGTTCGCGGTCTGTGAAACCCTCTGGTAGGTCGAATTGTGACATGAGAATATCCCCAAGAAATTTTTTGATCTTTCATCGACAAAACTAACTCCTCAATCTTCCCTTGGCTTATTCCATTCTTGACTGGTGATCGGAATGTTGTCCCAACAATAACTCCACACTGAGCTATAAATTTGTAGGCATTGTTTTCAGGAGCAATCGGTTGGCCATCTGCTTTGACTTGATCGATATTGTACTTTATGCCATGGGGCAACCTTTTGGCCTCTCCTCGTACTACCCGTGTAGAAAATTTGCTCGATCTGGAGGGCTAAAAGAAGAAAGATTTGTTGACACACACACACACAAATTAATTAATACATGTAATGAGATGACGAGAGGCCTTATATATATATGTATATATATATATAAATAAATAATTCGTCGGACTTTATTAATTGAAGAGCATTTCCTTCGCCATCATCTTTTGTATGCCCTTCATCTCTTTGTTCTTCCTCAAATATTCCCTCACTGGAATCGTTCAGATATTGTGTGTCGTCATCTACTACTTCATTCTCTGGGTTTTGGGAGCATATCATTTCGAAGAGGAGATCCTCTTGATCATTGTCGTATCTTCCGCTATCGTCCATAGCTTAACAAATCCAGAAAAAAGATAAATCAATTTAGTATTCAAATTAGAATGCTTTCAAGAAGCAAATTAGAATGCATCCAATAAGCAAATGGTCCATAGCTTAACTAATACATCTCGAATAATCCAGTTAATGCATCATCGAATATTATCACTAATACATCTCAAATATTATGATATAATATCACTAATACATCGCGAATATGTGCCGCTATCAAACTAGTCACCCAAAGAGTTGCCGCTGTACTGAGCCGCAGGCGGTGGACACCCAAAAAGAAGGAAGCATCACATGATCATAGCTCGGGTGAGATCCCTAAAGAAGTTGTAGGTATTTGAGAACCTAGCGTCCAAATCAGCCATGTAGCGACGGACGTGCTCGTTCACCTCCGTGACACGGCGACGTACATCCTCCTCGGGGGTCGACTGCCTCCGCCACGATAGTGGTCCACGGGACCGCTACCAAAGAAGTTCCGCGTCAACGACGAGCCATGATTCCTCTCCAACCTGCGCGCCCTGGATGGTAGCACCTCCTAGTGCCAGCCCGTCCAAACCCAGTCCCGGACATGGCACCTCTCAAACAGGTTGTTGTCGTCGATTCAACGACGAGGATGCGGGCCGGGCATTGTCAACTATATAGTAGATACTCATATTTAATAAACTTTATCACTGTCCAAATAAGATATTAACATGTTTTGAATACATCAAAAAGTTTTTTTGAGAATTTTCATGCATTTGATGATTTTTTGAGGTAAATGATAATTAAAACAACTTAAAACAATTAAAACAAAAATAAACTAGAACTAAACCTATAAAGGACTGAAATAGTACTGTTTTGTTTAAAATCTAAAGAATACTAAAACTAATCTAATTATTATATCGCCTCCATGAAAAAGACTTATATTTAGTTTCATACTAAAATTTTGGATGATAAAATTTTTTGGAACAAAGAATTCATTCAAAAAAAATATGTATTTGAATTCCTAGCAAGAAGATCTTCATAACAAGATAAATCACCAATATATTTGAACTAGTTTTAATAGCTTAACTTGATCATTGTACTACATACCAAGAAGATCATCATAACAAGATCAATCACCAAGAAAATCTATGTAGCTTAAGTTGATCATTGTATAAGAAAAATGCATACATACAAATATACATACTACAAAATGCATTCACACATACATACACATACATAAATACATACATATACTACAAAATGCATCTAAAATTAAGAAAAGATGAACACAGATCGGAGGGGAGGCTCACTATCGGGATCGTCGGGGCATAGGGAGGGGGGAGGATGTCGGAGACAGAGGAGCGACGCCGGAGATGGAGGACGACGCCGGAGACAAAGATGAGCGGTGCTGGTGCGGGCTCGGCTCGGGCCGCGGGCGTGTGGAGGAGCGGTCGTCGAGGCGGGCATGCGTGGAGGAGCGGCGGCGCCGGCGTGGGCTCGGGCGGCTTGGGAGCACAACGGCCAGACGATGATGTCGAGGGCGCGCGCGGGGCAGCCTGACGTTGTCTTCGAGCGACGGGAATACGAAGGTGATTTGGGAAGGAAGGACGAGCCTTTAAATAGGACGGGACATTTTGTTCCAGTTGCAGCCCCGAACAGGGACTAAAGGTCCTTTAGTCCCGATGCGTGGCTGCAACAGAGATTAAAGTGTGGTTGCAACCTGGAAGGAGGACCTTTAGTCCCGCTTGGTTGCGGCAAACGGGACTAAAGATATTTTCATGATATCTGTTTTTGTTTTATTTTTTTACTTTTATTTCTCATTACGACCAAATATTTAAGGTTTTTTGGTGAATCTTTTTTGCTTTATGTCAAAAAATTTATAAACTTTCTTTTAATGCGAGTAGTTTACAAATTTGAATAGTTTAAATTTGATTTCTTTGAAATTTGGGTGAATCACTAGTTTGTGAATAACTTTAGTTTAAAAATAGATTTTTGAGTATTTCTTACTCCTGTTGTTTAATATTAGTGTGTTTTATCACTATGCTCAATTTGTGAATTTTTAGGATATCTTAAATAGGTGTTTTAATCAAAAACAAATTATTTTCAGCTCTTTTAGTTTTATACCTTTTCCTTTGTTTTAATTATTTGAAAAATCCAATTTTACAGATCGAAGTTAATTCTTGTAAAATGCGTAACAATTTGAAACTAAACCAAATGAGTTGATTCAAATTTTTGTAGATTCATCTTGAAGATTTCTATCAACTATATAGTATCATTTTGAGACGAAATTGCATAATTAATTTTGCACTTATTAATCCGAAAATCAATACAAATGAACTCTAAAAACATTGAAATTTGGCATGGTATCATCATTTCACCCACATAGCATGTGCTAAAATGTTGAGACGGTTACGACAAAAACTGGATGCACTTCGTGTACAAACTAGTCAATCTCTTTCAAAGTATTAGGGTTCCGAACGAATACTCATCTGTTACAAAGGCATTTCATTTTTAACCTTATTTCAACTCCAGAATTTTTGTGCATTCAATATGCACCATTCAAAGTCACCTCATCAATTTTCAACCCTTTCCGACTTCATTTGCTATTTTCATGCATTTAATGATTTTTTTGAGGTAAATGACCCTAAAACTGAAAATCACTACAAATGAACTCTGAAAAGGTTGAAATTTGGGATTGTATCATCATTTCACCCGCATAGCATGTTCTAAAAAGTTGATAGGGTTACAGCAAAAACTGGATGCACTTTGTGTACGAACTGCACAATCTCTTTCAAAGTATCACGGTTTCGGACGAATACTCATGTGTTACAAAGGTATTTCATTTTTATGCTTATTCCAACTCTAGACTTTTTGTGCATTCAATATGCAGCATTCAAAGCCACCTTATAAATTTTCAACCCTTTCTCACTTCATTTTCTATTTTTCATGTATTTAATGATTTTTTGCAGCTAAATGACCCTGAAATTGAAAATCACTACAAATGAACTCTGAAAAGGTTGAAATTTGGCATGGAATCATCATTTCACCCACAAAGCATGTGTTAAAAAGATGAGAGGGTTATAGAAAAACTGGAGGCACTTCGTGTACAAACTGGATAATCCCTTTCGAAGTATCACCGTTTCTGACGAATACTCATGTGTTACAAAGGCATTTCATTTTTTAATCATATTTCAACTCCATAATTTTTGTGTGTTCAATATGCACCATTCAAAGCCACCTCATCAATTTTCAACCCTTTCTGGCTTCATTTGCTATTTTCATGCATTTAATGATTTTTAAGCTAAATGACCGTGAAATTAAAATCACTACAAATGAACTCTCAAAAGGTTGAAATTTGGCATGGTATCATCATTTCACCAACATAGCATGTCCTAAAAAGTTGAGAGGGTTACGGCAAATGCCAAAATGCCAAAACACATATATACCCTAACTCTTACAAAGATACCCTCCGATTTGTCCGAACTGGGACTTTCCATCTATAAGTCCAGAAACTCACATCCCAGAGTGGGATCTTGGGGTATAAAACTTTTTCTTCATGTGTGTTCCTTTGCACCATAACCATGGACAATCTTCATCATTTAACAGGATGCTTGGGTCAGTCTTCACTTTGAAGGGAGGAATTTCATGAAACTTTTCATAATCTTGTGACATGTCTGTCTTGTCCTCCACTCCCATGACGTTTCTTTTCCTTGAAAGAACTATGTGGATCTTTGGCTCATCGTATGATGTATTCACTTCCTTACCTTTTATTTTTCTCAGTTTCGTAGACATGTCCTTCACATAGAAAACCTGTGCCACATCATTGGCTAGGACGAATGGTTTGTGTGTGTACCCGAGATTGTTGAGATCCACTGTTGTCATTCCATACTGCGGGTCTTCCATTACCCCGCCTCATGTCAGATTGACCCATTTGCACCGAAACAAAGGGACCTTAAAATCACGTCCATAGTCAAGTTCCCATATCTCCTCCATGTAACCATAATATGTGTCCTTTTCCCTATTGGTGTTTGCTGCAACAAAGCGGACATCACTGTTTTGGTTGGTGCTCTTTTTATCTTGGGCGATTGTGTAAAATGTATTCCCATTTGTTTCCTACCCTTGTAAAGTCAATACAGTCGAAGATGGTGTCCTCGACAACAAGTACAGGTCATCTCCAACAGTGTTGTTACCCATGAGATGTGTTTGCAACCAACCCCCAAAAGTCCCCATGTTTTCATGTGTAATCCAGTCGTCAGACTGCTACTGGTGTTTGGAGCGTAGAATATTCTTGTGTTCATTGATATACGAGGCCACCAAGGTGGAATTTTGTAGAACTTTGTAGAGTGCTTGCGCCCAAGAATGCCCGTCCCTACAAATTACCGAATCCTTTCCTAGCATGCCTTTTCCACTAAGTCTCCCCTCATGCCGCGATTCAGGAACACTAATCGGCTTAAGGTCAGGAATAAAGTCAACACAAAATTGAATAACCACCCCTGTTTCATGGCCCTTAGGGATGCTTCCTTCTGGACTAGCACGGTTATGAACATATTTCTTTAAGACTCCCATGAACCTCTCAAAGGGGAACATATTGTGTAGAAATAGAAGACCGAGAATGAAAATCTCTTAGACTAGGTGAAATAGGACGTGCATCATGACATTGAAGAAGGGTGGCGGGAACACCAACTCGAAACTGACAAGACATTGCACCAAATAATTCTATAACCTTGGTAGGATTTCTGGATCGATTACCTTCTGACAAATTGCATTGAGGAATGCACATAGCTTCACAATGGCTACTCGAACATTTTCTGGTAGATGCCCCCTCAATGCAACCAGAAGCAATTCCGTCATAATCACGTGGCAGTCATGAGACTTTAGGTTTTGGAATTTTTTCTCTACCATATTTTTTATTCCCTTTATATTCGATGAGAAGCCAGACAGGACCATAATACCGAGCACGCATTCCAAGAACATTCCCTTTTCTTCTTTGGTAAGAGCGTAGATGGCACGACCTTGATACTGCTTTGGATGCATGTCGTCTTTTCCGTGCATACGTTGCTGGTCCTCCCGTGCCTACGATATATCTTTTGTCTTCCCATACACACCCAAGAAGCCTAGCAGGGTCACACAAAGATTCTTCATCACGTGCATCAAGTCGATTGCAGAGCGGAGTGTCGGCATCAAAACCGGCAGATCTCGGGTAGGGGTCCCGAACAGTAGAACTGGGATCGATGGGTTGCAGGATAGTGGTGGAGACGGTGTTTACCCACGTTCGGGCCCTCTTGAGGAGGTAAAACCCTACGTCCTCCTTGATTATATTGATGGAGAATGATGATTATAGAGTAGATCTACCTCGAGATCGTATGAGCTAAAACCCTAGATGAGATAACCTACCTCTATACATGTTATCGACCCTAGTCGAGGATAGACGGGCAAAACTGGTCCTCCGGACTTGGATTGCACACCTAGTCTTCGGAGCTTTCCATCTTGATTACGAAGTTGTCACATAATACGTTCTTCAATGATGCAGCCCACATCGTCGACACATAAGGGATAACCTGACCGCCCGAGGACCCCTTAATCTAGAACTCCCTTAGTAGCCCCCGAATTGGCCTTCAACGCTGATGTGTACGGTCTTCGGTAGCCGGACAATGGTATCGGCTTGCATGGCGAGTTCCTCTTATGTTCGGCTGGTATCAGTTTAGTCGCTCTAGTGACATGGCATTAATAAAACGAGTGTCATTAAATCTACAGGCTTAAAGGCCCATAGGTGAACAGTCCCTTATGTGACAATTCTTCTAAAGAAAAGTCATGATAATAAATAATGAGAAAAACTCGAATCGCGGCTCGAGGCCACTTTCCCCGGGGCACATTCTATCAACAAAAGAGACAGTGTCCCACATTTAAGGGGATTCGAATTGATGAGCCGGGCCAAACAACGCACGTTCAACGACGTGGTCGTTTCGGGAAGTGGCCGAGCTGGTGGCATATAAGTGGAAACCCTTAGTTTTATGACCTCCCTTTAAAAAGGTAAAGAGATCCAAACCCACCACAAGCATTCGAAACTCAACTCCCTATCCTTCCAAGCTCGAGTGCCGAAATCCATTCCATCTATCACCCTTTCCAGCCATCCTTCTTCCGAGACTTAGCAATGGTTGACTCGGGCTCTCAGGGCAAGTGGGAGATCTCCCGCGTCTCCGATGAGTTCATCCAGGAACTAAAGTGATGTGGCTATCTTCCGGTCGGCATCAACCACCAAACACTGGAGAAGGGCCAGGTGGTGCCTACACCAAGGCCCGATGAGCGGGTGGTGTTCGTCCCCCACTTCCTCCCGGGGCTAGGCTTCCCGCTTCACCCCTTTGTCGGAATTCTGATGTTTTATTATGGGTTAGATTTCCACGATCTTCCGCCGAATTCTATTATGCACGTCTCCACCTTCATCATTGTTTGCGAGGTCTTCCTACGGGTTCATCTGCACTTTGGCCTTTGGCTCAAAGTCTTCAATGTCAAGCCGAAGTTGGTCAGCAACCAGCACGCCGACTATGGCGGGGCTGTGATAAGAAAGATTTGTCGCATGCCGTGGCCGTAGGGCACCCTGATTGACACCATCAAGGGCTGGTAGAGGGAGTGGTTCTACATCACGGAGCCATGGGAAGCAAACTGGGTAATGCTTGACGATTTTCCATCCGGACCCCCAGTGAGTCTAACCTCATGGGTTAAGAAGGGCCTGGACTCGGGCTCGGCTTTCGATGTGAAGCTACTGCAAAAACGCATCAAGAAGATGGTGCCGATAAACATCGTGCTGACCTACGTAGTCTAGGTCATGCTCCATCGCCACATCCTTCCCTACCAGCGCCAGCATAACCAGATGTGGTCTTAGAAGCCCAGCGACCCCTAGGCGGTGCATGAGTTCTACTGCACCGCCCATGAGAATTTGTAGCGGATACTGCTCAAACACCAGCAGGAGTGGCCAGCCGAGGACGAAGACACTGACTTGGATGCCGAGACTCCCCCTTTGGAGGTACGTCCGAGCTCCTATACTTACTCGGAGTTCTCATTTTATCGAAGAACTTAATATCCCTCCTTCTTTGTAGGATTGTCTCGCCATAGCCAAGAGAATAGACGGCCCAGCTCCCCTGCCCGAGGAACCCAGTCTCCTCTGTTGACTATGATGCTGGTGGAGGCGTCGTACATGTTGCCAGACGATAAGAAGAAGAAGAACCGCGGGGGTCTCTGTTCGAGGAGTCCACCGGGTACCAAGTTCGGGGACACCCATGCCTCCTCCACCCATTATGGGGAGGATGCACAAGATGAAGAAGAGAAGGATTCTCTTCAGGCGGGGAAGAGGGAGGCGCCCGAGGGGCGCGAGGAGGGGATACCTCCTCGGGCTCCGACGAGACCTTGCAAGAGCAAGGTCGCCCTTCTTGGTGCTAGCTATGACTCCGATGACGAGATCGAAGCAATCGACGCGATTCCTCACCGAACCCCTAGGGTCAAGCCCCCAGCCCAAAGGTGGAGAATACTATTCTTAAATTAACAGAATTACACCGTTTTTTTTTCAATAATGGGAAACGATCTATTTCATATCACATCCCTATCCGAGATCTTCCGATGGACCAGGTGGCAGAGGAGGGCTCGTTTCTCGCCAAGCTAGCAACGAGTGGGAACACGTTCCACAATACTCCTCATGGGGCCTCAGATAAGCCGACTGAGGTGATGTTCCATTAGGCCCCGCCGACCACTACCGAGGTGGTGATGGCCGAGGTGGGTACATCAAACACCAAGGATCAGAGGTCCTGGCCAAAGTTGATACACCAGGCTCCAAAAATCGGGAGGTCCCAGCTGGTGTTGATACACCGACCACCGAAGAACAATAGATTTTGGCCGAGGACCATACCTCGGTCATTGGGACCCAGGGGGTTCGTTCCTTCTCCGCAAGTGGAGAAGGGAACCAAATTCCCTCCAAGCTTTGCCTGGAGAAAGCTTCCAGTAGCCCTGACGCTCTGGTGTCTTTAGTGCCGCCTCCCGTGCCACCCCTAGCAAAACGGACGAAGGTTTGGTCTCCGGCCATGATGGAGGGTGCCTTGACCGGCTCCTCCATTACCGAAGAACATCGCACAATTATGGTGTGGTTTTACAAAGTATTCGGTCCATTAACAGTGGACTCAGCGAAGCCTTCAATGGCTTGCTGGCGGGTTTTAAGGTAAGCTGTGTAATGTTTTAAGTCTTTTTATAAGATTTTGTATGCCCTTATGGGTATAGCAGCCCCTGAGCCACGGGTAAGTATGACAAGCTTATCAGTGGCTCAAAATTGACACTTAGGCATAGAAAATAATCCTGAGATTTTTCAATTCAAATGACTTGCTGGAGTAATTCCGACCAAACCGTCTTGCATACCAATGTCTCGGAGTCATTAAAATTCATAATTATGTTGGGAAGGCTTCATCATTCACTGCTGATGCCAACGCTCTAGAGATAGCCGAGCTGAACCGGAAGCTGAAGGTTTCCGACGATGACCTCAGCCGTGTGAAGATCTCGCTTGATGAAAAACAGGGTAAGTTTCAAGCAGTGTTGTAAAAATTAATATTGCCCTTTTAGTAAAGAAGGACCATTCTGGTTTTTAATATGTGACCCCGTGAAATCAAATTGGTTAGCAGCCCATGACAGAGAGTTCAAAAAACTCAAGGCCGAACTGGAGCAGGCCAAGAAGGAGGCCGATGCTCACAAGGTGGCGGCCAAACAAGTAGCTGCCGAGCTGAGCTCCCTCAAGGTTGAAAGTAGCAAGCATAAGGCCAGGGCGACAGAGGTTCAACAGGAGCTGCACAAAGCGAGATCTAAGTGTGAAGCCTTGGAGCAGAAATCTTGGTAGCACATGACCGGACTCACCAAGCTATCCGCCGAGCTCAAATCAGAGCGGGTGGACCGGAGGTTCTTTGAAGAAGAGGTGCGCGAGGTCAAGAAGATTGAAAATGGTAATCCATACTTATTGCAATGTGCCTTTGGTGGAAACATGTATGCATTTCTTACTTGGATGTGGTATTCCTCAAGCGCCTTCACGGACCTGCCCCGAAGTGTGGTGGAAGCAGCCAAGCACTACTTGGCCCATGACGGGGATGTTGAGCTGAGGCTTTTCTGGGCTCAATTTTAGACTCTCGAGCCCAACCCCAGTCTGAGCTATCAAATGAAACAACTCATGGAGCTGCATAGGATGGTGGAGCCGATCATGAAGGATCTCTATATCCAACTGTGGCCTACCGAGCCTCTGTCAAGTAGCTACTTCAGCCTAGTGCAGAAGTTGGTTGATCTTGTGCCTCAGATCGAGGTCCTGAAGCATTCCATCTTCATAGAAGGAGCTCGGATGGACTTTGCGAGGACCATGGTGCATTTTTCGAGGATGAAGCCCCTAACGATGGCGACTGCACCACCTCCTGCTAGGAAAGAGCACAAATGTGCCGAGCTGTATTTTCCCTCCGCGGTAGAGGGTGCTCGGGTTATAGAGACCCATTGCTCAAAAGATGTACTCTTTGAGTTATTGTACTGTCACGTGCCTCCAAATAATTTATGTTTATGGTGCTAATCTTATGTATTATTTTGACTCCTCTCATTTGGCCGTTTTAAGCTAAAAGTTACAAGTCGTTGGCTTCAGCCCCAGGTAGAGACTACTTGGGGTGTTTCATCATCTATACTATTACCCTTTAGCCAATGATTCGGTGCCCGAAGGTGGTGATGTGCGACGGAAACGAGGCAATCAGACATGCATTTTTATTGCTTTCACTTAGCCATAGGAGTTTAAATTCGGGGGCTGATCGGAAGCCCGAAGGTTTTTGGTGGTAGTCGGATAAGCTGAATTTCAAAATAGCTACCATATTATCCGCAAAGGCATGGACGCTCCGTGTAACACAGAATAACCTCCAACATATTTTATTTTTGAGCTCGGGTTGTAGACCAGTTCTCTCTTATTATGATCGTCAGTTTTTGGCTTTCTACATCGAGGTATTTTTAGCCAGACTAGCTGGCAATAGAATCGTAGTGGTTTCCCCTTTACCCCTTAGCCGAACTAGCGGAATGTAAGGATGCAAGCACAGTAGCAGGGCAACCCAACTATGGACCCAAGACATAATTCAGAACCGATGCATATAATGTAAAACTCGAGAAACCGTACACTTAAGAAATAGTGACGGTGTAGTGCTTGGGGTGGTGTTACCATCCAAGCCCCGAGTCTATTTGCCGGTAGCACTTTTAGCATGTGTAAAAAGTAATTTTGACCTGTCAGCACCAATGAATATGAAATATGTGAATCCAAAAAATACTTGAAATGATGTGTGCGAGGAATTTTTATAACTCGTGGCACCAAGGCAGCTGTTACAAGTGACTATCGATACGAGTATTTAAAGCAACTTTTTCCTAGCGGCCTTCCATGGGCGGCTTGACATCCGCCCTATTTTCAGATGTACTATATCTATTACCCTTGTTAGGGGTGGGAGTACTATCCTTTGTAGGAAGTTGCTGTCAGCATGCGGACCTTGAGTAGAGGGTCTTGAGAAGCTGCTGATAAAACGAAGAAGCTTGATGCTTGGGTTTCTTCATGATACCCTTCCTTTGTCCATAGTGGTGTTTTGGACCATGGCTTGGTTGAACCGAATTTAACCGATCACATGATTCCTAACGGGTGGCTCCTATGGCTGCCCATGGAATTTAAGGATGAAATTGTGTCTACGAGGGATGTACCTTGAAGGTGTTCGGGCCATCCCGTGGGAGACGTATCCCTATTTACTCTGAGCCGAAGATGTCTCCCACATATCTGATTGATCTCGGGCCCGCTTGCCTTCCTTTCGCGCCTTGATTCCTCGCCTGTGGCTTGATGTTTCGCTGTCATGTTGGCATTCAGCTGCTAGTGCAGCCTTGTGTTCCTTGGTCCAGAGAGATTGCTCTGTATTGCCGTTGACAGTTATGACTCCCTTGGGTCCACACATTTTGAGCTTCATGTAGGCGTAGTGCGACACAATGTTGAAGAGGGCGAAAGTTGTATGGTCGAGCAGCGCGTGGTATCCACGTAAGGGGATGGTGTCGAAGATAAAGTCTTTGCTGTAGAAGTTTTCGGTTCATCCAAACACAACCTCCAGTGTTATCATACCAGAACAACCGGCTTCCACGCCTGGAATCACTCCCTTAAAGGTAACACGACTTGGTTTGATTCTTGATGGGTCTATGCCCATCTTTTTCACGATATCTGAATAGATCGTATTGAGGCTACTTCCTCCGTCCGTGAGGACTCTAGTGAGGTGGTACCCATCTATAATGGGATCTAGGACCAGGGCAGCCAACCCTTCATGACAGATACTGGTCGGATGATCCGTGTGGTCGAAAGTGATCGGGCAGGCCGACCATGGATTGTATTTCGATGCTACGGGCTCTATAGAGTATACCTCTTGAAGAGCCCGTTTACTCTCTTTTTGGGTATATGGGTGACATAGATCATGTTCATGATTTTGGCCTCAAGAGGGAACTGTTTTTGGCCCCCATTGTTCTGGCGGCGGGGCTCCTCATCATCTTCACTTCGTAGTCCCCTTCTTTGTTTGTCGGTGGCCAGCTTGCGAGCCTGTTTGAACACCCAACAATTACGATTGGTGTGGGTGACGGGCTTGTCTTGGGTGTCGTGGATCTGGCATGGCCGTTCCATGATTTTATCCCATGGAGTTGGTCCGTCCGTGTTCCCCTTGAAGGGTTTCTTCCGGTGTCCAGTTTTTGAACTGCAGAATCCAGATTTTACTGTTGTGTCATCGTCATCACCATTACGGTGGTGATGTTTGTTATTATTTTTCTTGGATTGTCGTTTCCGCCCCGAACTACACAGGTTCCAGGGTCGTCCGCATTGTGGCTCCGCTGAGCTAGCCAATTATCTTCGCCCCCGCAAAAGCGGGTCGTGAGGGAAGTAAGGGCGGACATTGTCCTCGGCCTATCCTGTCCGAGCTGTCTAGCCAATCATTCATCCCAGATGTTGTGCCTAAAAGAAGCTAGTGCTTCGGCATCTGGACAGTCCATGATTTGATTCTTCTTGGTGAGGATCCGGTTCCAGAATTATCTGGCCGATTCTCTCACCTTTCGAACGAAGTTTCTTAGGTCAGATGAATCCGGTGGCACAACATATGTTCCCTAAAAGTTAGATAGGAAAGCCTCCTCGATGTCTTCCCAGCTTCCAATGGAGTCTTCAGGTAGGTTGTTTAGCCAGTGTCGTGCCGGTTTCTACCTCTTGAGCTTGCGTTGGTTTTTTCCCTTGAAGAGGAAAGGATGATGCAGCACAGTAGCAGTAAGTATTTCCCTCAGTTTGAGAACCAAGGTATCAATCCAGTAGGAGTATCAAGATGAAGAACCGATGTACCTGCGCAAAAACAGCAAATTTGCACCCAACGCTACAAAGGGGTTGTCAATCCCTTCACGATTGATTGCAAGGTGAGATCTGAAGGCGGAAAGTGCAACAAAGTAAAAGTGTAAGGCTGAATATATGATGTGAAGTAGACTCGGGGGCCATAGTGTTCACTAGAGGCTTCTCTCATGATAGAAAATATTACGGTGGGTGAATGAATTACTGTCGAGCAATTGATAGAACTGCACAAAGCCATGACGATATCTAAGGCAATGATCATACATATAGGCATCACGTCCGAGACAAGTAGACCGATACTTTCTTCATCTACTACTATTACTCCACATATCGACCGCTATCCAGCATGCATCTAGTGTATTGAGTTCATGATGAACAAAGTAATGCCTTAAGAAAGATGACATGATCTAGAGGGATAAATTCATGCAATAGATATAAACCCCATATTTTTACCCTTGATGGCAACAACACGATGCGTGACTCGCTACCCTTCTGTCACTGGGTGAGGTCACCGCACGGTATGAACCCAAAACCAAGCACTTCTCCCATTGCCAGAATCATAGATCAAGTTGGCCAAACAAAACCTACAACTTGAAGAGAATTACAAGGATATGAAATGATGCATATCAGAGATCAGAAGAAACTCAAATAAGATTCATAGGTAATCTGATCATAAATCCACAATTCATCGGATCTCGACAAACACAGCGCAAAAGAAGATTACATCGGATAGATCTCCATGAAGATCATGGAGAACTTTGTATTGAAGATCCAAGAGAGAGAAGAAGCCATCTAGCTACTAGCTATGGACCCGAAGGTCTATGGTGAACTACTCACGCATCATCGGAGAGGCAATGGTGTTGATGAAGAAGCCCTCCGTATCCGAATCCCCCCTCCGGAAGGGCACCAGAACGTGCCCCAGATGGGATCTTGCGGAGATAGAAGCTTGCGGCGGCGGAAAATTATTTTCGTTGATATCTCTCGTGGTTTTGGATTTTTCGGGGATTTATAGGCGGAAGAAGTAGGGCAGAGGAGCCACAGGGGGCCCACAAGCCTGCTAGGCGCGGGCCCCCTGGTGGCCTCTGCCTTGGTTCTCACGCTCCGTGCGTATCTTCTGTTCCGAAAATAATATTTTCGGATGTTTTATTCTGTTTGGAATCTGTTTAAGATTCTCCTCTGAAAAGGGTCAAAAACACGGAAAAAACAGGAACTCGCACTTGGCACTGAGTTAATAAATTAGTCCCAAAAAAGATATAAAAGGCATACAAAACGTCCAAAGTTTGACAAGATAATAGCATGGAACCAACAAAAATTATAGATACGTTGGAGACGTATCAAGCATCCCCAAGCTTAACTCGTGCTCGTCCTCGAGTAGGGAAGTGATAAAGACTGATTTTTTGATGTGGAATGCTACCTAGCTTATTTGTCCTTTGTAACTTCTTTCATGTGACATGAATGTCCAGATCCGTAAGATTCAAAAAAATAGTTTGCTATTGACATGATAACAATAACACTTCAAGCAAACTAGCAAGGTAATCATGAACTTCCGAAATAACAAGGCCAAGGAAAATTATCCCTACAAAATCATATAGTCTGGCTATGCTCCATCATCCCCACACAACTAATTTAAATCATGCACAACTCCGGTATTGGCCAAGTAATTGTTTTCGCACTCTTGCTTTCTCAAACCTTTTTCAACTATCACGCAATACATGAGCGTGAGCCACGGATATAGCACTATAGGTGGAATAGAGTGTGGTGGAGGTTGTGAGACAACAAGGAGGAGATGGTCACATCGACTCGGCGTATCAAAGGGCTATGGAGATTCCCATCAATAAATATCAATGTGAAAGAGTAGGGATTACCATGCAATGGATGCACTTGGAGCTATAAGTATGTGAAAGCTCAAAAGGAGAACTAGTGGGTGTGCATCCAACTTGCTTGCTCACAAAGACCTAGGGCAATTTTGAGGAAGCCCATCATTGAAATATACAAGCCAAGTTATATAATGAAGATTGCCACTAGCATATGGTGGTGACAAAACAAGAGACTCTCAATCATGAAGATCATGGTGCTATTATGAAGCACAAGTGTGGAAAAGGATAGTAGCATTGTCCCTTCTCTCTTTTTCTCTCTCTTTTTGTTTGGGCTCTTTGGCCTCTTTCCATATCTCTCTCTCTCTCTATCTATCTCTCTCTCTTTTGTGTGGGAAACTTTGGTCTCTTTTTTTATTTCCTCACATGGGACAATGCTCTAATAATGATGATCATCAAACTTTAATTTACTCAAAGTTCAATGCTTAGAATGATGATGAATCTATAGGAAATGCCTCCGGCAGTGTACCGAGATGTGCAACAATCTAGCTAAGCGTATGACTTTGAAACATCTCGCTAGCTATCTTACGATCATGCAATGGCAATATGTAAGTGACGGCACAAGTCATGACACGGAACGGTGGGAGTTGCATGGCAATATATCTCAGAATGGCTATGAAAATTCCATAGTAGGTAGGTATGGTGGCTATTTTGAGGAAGATCTATGGTGGTTTTGTGTACCGATGAAAGTTGCGCGACACTAGAGAGGCTAGCAATGGTCGAAAGTGAAAGTGCATCTATACCATGGACTCACATTAGTCATGAAGAACTCACATACTTATTGTGAAAGTTTTTATTAGTAATCGAAACAAAGTGCTAAACGCATACTCCTAGGGGAAGGGTTGGTAGGTGTTAACCATCGCGCGATCCCGACCGCAACACAAAGGATGACAATCAATAAATCAATTATGCTCCGACTTCCTAACATAGCAGTTCACCATACGTTAATGTTACGGGAATCACTAACTTCAACACAAGTATTTCTAGATTCACAACACCCTACTAACATAACTCTTAATAGTACCAAATCCATGTCTCAAAACTAATTGAGAGGAATCAAACTTCTCTTTCTAATAAATGCACAAGAATACGGAAGTTCTATTGTATCCTCTTTGGGCGCCTATCATCTTTGGGACTACTTTCATAGCACAAGACAACTACCAAGTTACTCAGAGAGAGCACTCTCAAAAAGATATAAGTGAAGATTGAGAGTTTCTTATTTCTCCAAAATATGATACCGCCGTGCTCTAAAATATCTAAGTGAAGCACATAGAGCAAAGTTATCTAGCTCAAAAGATATAAGTGAAGCACATGTGAGCTAAATTTCCTAACTCAAAAGATATAAGCGAAGCTCAACGAGTATTCTAGAAAATTCGCAATGAGTGCATGTCTTTCTCAAAAGGTGTGCAGCAAGGATTATTGTGACACAAAAAAAACAAATGACACCTATAATACACGATGCTCCAAGCAAAACACATATCATGTGGTGAATAAAGATATAGCTCCAAGTAATGTTACCGATGGATTGAAGACGAAAGACGGGATGCCTTCCCGGGGCATCCCCAAGCTTAGGCTTTTTGGTGTCCTTGAATTTGGCTTGGGGTGCCTTGGGCATCCCCAAGCTTGATCTCTTTCCACTCTTTATCCCTTTGTCCATGAGAACATCACCCAAAACTTGAAAACTTCACAACACAAAACTTAAACAGAAACTCGTGATCTCATTAGCACAAGAAAACAGACTAGCACCTCTTGAGGTACTGTAGAAAACTTGATTTCTATTTATATTGGTGTTATATTACTGTATTCTAACTTTTCCATAACTAGTACCCCCCGATACTATCCATGGTTTCATCAAAATAAGCAATCAACACAACAAAAACAGGATCTGTCAAAAACAGACCAGTCTCTAGCAATCTGTATACTTCATATACTTCTGGTGTCTCAAAAATTCTGAAAAAGTACGACAGTTTGGGCAATTGGCATATCAACCATCAGCAAAAAGAATCAACTCAAAAGCTCTTTCTGGATAAAAATGAAAAATAATTTCGTGAGGGAAAAGTTTATGTCTTTTTCCACCAGGATCAAACAACCATCACCAAACTAGTCATAAAGGTTTTACTTGGCTCAAACACAAAAATAAACACAAAAGACACAATCATAACAGAATTATGATGGTGTGGACGCAACAAAACAGAAAGCAAAAAGCAAAGATAAATTCATTGGGTTGCCTCCCAACAAGCGCTATTGTTTAACGCCCTTAGCTAGGCATAAGGTGATAGAATCACGTATCGTCGTCTTTGGTACTCAAACCATAAGTAGCCCTCATCATGGATTCATAAGGCAATCTTATTTTATTTCTAGGAAAATGTTCCATGCCCTTCTTTAAAGGAAATTGAAACCTAATATTCCCTACCTTCATATCAATGACAACACCAATAGTCCTTAGGAAAGGTCTACCAAGAATGATAGGACATGTAGGATTGCAATCAATATCAAGCACAATGAAATCCACGGGGTACATAGTTCCTATTTGCAATAATAAGAAAATCATTGATCCCTCCCATGGGTACCTTAAGAGTAGAATCCGCAAGATGCAAATTAAGAGAGCACTCATCAATCTCATTGAAGCCTAGAACATCACATAAAGACTTTGGAATCGCGGAAACACTAGCACCCAAATCATACAAAGCAATGCATTAATAGTTTTTGATCTTTATTTGATAGTAGGTCCCCACTCATCATGAAGTTTTCTAGGAATAGAAACTTCCAATTCAAGTTTCTCTTCAAGAGATTTCATCATAGCATCGACGATATGATCGGTAAAGGCCTTGTTTTGGCTATAAGCGTGTGGAGAGTTTAGCATGGATTGCATCAAGGAAATACATTCAATCAAAGAGCAACTATCATAATTGAATTCCTTGAAATCCAAAGTAGTAGTTTCATTACTACTCAAAGTTTTGATATCCTCTACTCCACTTTCAATGCTTTTAGCATCAAGATAGATAGACTCCGAATCATTAGGGCGTTTTTCAACCAAGGTGGATTCGTATCCAGACCCATCATCATTAGGTTTGACACTAGAAACAAGGATTCAATGGGAGTCACACCAAGCACTTTAAGATCTGCGTGATTCTCATAAGGAGAACACGCCTTTTTAAGACATTCATGTCTAGCACGAATTTGGGCGGTTCTTTCTTTACTCTCATTCATGGAAACACGCATAGCTTTCAAAGGTCCATCCATATTTATCTTGGGAGGAGCACATCTAACTTACAAAGCATCAATATCAAGAGACATTCTATCAATGCTCCTAGCCAAATCATCAATTTTGAGTAGTTTTTCTTCTATGGATGCATTGAAAATCTTTTGCGAGTTGATAAACTCTTTAATATTACTCTCTAGATCAGAGGGTAATTTATTGTAATTTCCATGGACATTCTTGTAGGAGTTGCCAAAGTTATTAGAGGGATTACTAGGAAAAGGCCTAGGAATATAGTTTCCTCTAAAAGCATTGTTGTTGCCAAAATTATTCCTACCAACAAAATTAACATCCAAGTTTTCATTGCTACTCTCAATCAAGGAAGACAAGGGCATATCATTTGGATCTAAAGGAGCACCTTTACTAGCAAACAATTTCATTAACTCATCCATCTTAGCACTCAACGAGTTAATTTCTTCTATAGCGTGTACTTTTTTACTAGTAGGTGACCTTTCAGTGTGCCATTGATAATAGTTTGTCATGATATTTTCTAGGAGTTTTGTGGCTTCTCCTAATGTGATTTCCATGAATGTTCAACCGGAGGCGGAGTCCAAGATATTTCTAGAAGCAAAATTCAAACCTGCGTAGAAGATTTGTATAATCATCGAAAGACTCAAGCCATGAGCGGACAATTTCTAATCATCAATTTCATTCTTTCCCAAGATTGTGCAACATGTTGACGATCAAGTTCCTTAAAATTCATGATATCATTACGGAGAGAGATAATCTTAGCCGGCAGAAAATACTTGGATATATAAGCATCTTTGCACTTGTTCCAAGCATCAATACTATTTTTGGGCAAAGGTGAAAACCAAGTTTTTGCTCGATCTCGCAATGAGAATGGAAATAGATTCAATTTAATCACATCATTATCCACATCTTTCTTCTTTTGCATATCGCATAACTCAATGAAGGTATTAAGATGGGATGCGACATCTTCACTAGGAAGGCCAGAGAATTTCTCTTTCATAACAACATTCAACAAAGCAGCATTGATTTCATATGATTCCACTCTAGTGGCGGGAGCAATCGGAGTACTAATAAAATCATTATTATGAGTATTCGAGAAGTCACAAAGTTTGGTGTTTTCAGTCATGGTGACTTCAGCAAGCAGACAAGCACACAAGCGAACAGAAAGCAAGCGAAAGAAAAGGGCCAACGAAAAAGGCAAATATTTTTTTAAATTTTTGTTTTTCAGAAGTGGGGGAGAGGAAAACGAGAGGCAAAAAAGTAAATGCAAGAGATGAGTTTGCGACACTTTCTTGGATAAGCTTCACTTGATGCTCCCCGGCAACGGCGCTAGAAATTGGCACGTTGACGGGAGACTATTCTTGGCTTGATCCTCCTCCCCGGCAACGGCGCCAGAAATTCTTCTTGTTACCTCTTGAGCTTTCATTGGTTTTTTCCCTTGAAGAGGAAAGGGTGATGCAACATAGTAGCAGTAAGTATTTCCTTCAGTTTGAGAACCAAGGTATCAATCTAGTAGGAGTATCAAGATGAATCACCGATGTACCTGCGCAAAAACAGCAAACTCGCACCCAACGCTACAAAGGGGTTTTCAATCCCTTCACGATTGATTCCAAGGTGAGATCTGAAGGCAGAAAGTGCAACAAAGTGAAAGTGTAAGGCTGAAAATATGATGTGAAGTACATCCGGGGGCCATAGTGTTCACTAGAGGCTTCTCTCATGATAGCAAATATTACGGTGGGTGAACGAATTACTGTCGAGTAATTGATAGAACCGCGCAAAGTCATGACGATATCTAAGGCAATGATCATACATATAGGCATCACGTCCGAGACAAGTAGACCGATATTTTCTGCATCTACTACTATTACTCCACACATCGACCGATATCCAGCATCCATCTAGTGTATTGAGTTCATGATGAACAGAGTAACGCCTTAAGCAAGATGACATGATGTAGATGGATAAATTCATGCAATAGATTTAAACCCCATGTTTTTACCCTTGATGGAAACAACATGATGCGTGCATCGCTACCCCTTCTGTCACTGGGTGAGGTCACCGCACGGTATGAACCCAAAACCAAGCACTTCTCCCATTGCCAGAATCATAGATCAAGTTGGCCAAACAAAACCCACAACTCGAAGATAATTACAAGGATATGAAATCATGCATATAAGAGATCAGAAGAAACTCAAATAAGATTCATAGATAATCTAATCATAAATCCACAATTCATCGGATCTCGACAAACACACTGCAAACGAAGATTACATCGGATAGATCTCCATGAAGATCATGGAGAACTTTGTATTGAAGATCCAAGAGAGATAAGAAGCCATCTAGCTACTAGCTATGGACCCGAAGGTCTATGGTGAACTACTCACACATCATCGGAGATGCAATGGTGTTGATGAAGAAGCCCTCCGTATCCGAATCCCACCTCCGGCAGGGCACCAGAACGTGCCCCAGATGGGATCTTGCGGAGACAGAAGCTTGCGGTGTCGGAAAATTATTTTCATTGATCTCTCTCGTGGTTTTGGATTTTTCGGGGATTTATAGGCGGAAAATGTAGGGCAGAGGAGCCACACGGATGCTTCCTGCGTATCTTCTGTTCCGAAGAAAGTCTTTTCAGAGGTTTTATTCCGTTTGGACTCTGTTCAATATTCTCCTCTGAAAAGGGTCAAACACACGGAAAAAACAGGAACTGGCACTTGGCATTGAGTTAATAAGTTAGTCCCAAAAAAGATATAAAAGGCATACAAAACGTCCAAAGTTTGACAAGATAATAGCATGGAACCAACAAAAATTATAGATACGTTGGAGACGTATCACCGGTCCTTTGAGTCTTAGGGGCATATATTTTATGTCTTGGAGATCGTCTCCTCTAGCCATATGGATGTGGAGAAGGAAATCTTCTATCCACAAGGCGTGGTCTGTCGTCCCGTCGTATTTTTCAATGTTTATGGGTTTAAACCCTTCGGGGAACTAGTGCTGCATGACCTCATGTGTGAAACACAATGGGTGAGCGGCGCCTCTGATCCGGGCTATGTTGTGCCGGAGATCGGCTCCGGGTTGAGCCCTCTACGATTCCCGGCCTCTGCTTTTGTAAGCGACCCGAGGTGGTTCGTCGTCCCATCGTGTGGGAGAGTACCTCCTGGATCCATAGATGGATCTGTTGTGACCTGATCTGACGTATTGTGGGTTAGATTTGTCCCTAGGGTGCATATGCTCTTTGCCTTTTCTGCATGGAGGCTCGGGTCTATACTCGTTTTCTCTAGCCGCTCTGTCGTGCCCTCGAGGTGTGCGGTCAGGCTGGTCATGTTCCGTGTATCGGGAGGACACGTGTTCTGGGGCCTCGTCGTTGAACTGCACGAGCAGGCATCAGCGCGGGAAGGTTCTCTTTTGGTTTGGCCATTCTCTACCGTATCCCTATTCGGATGCTAGGATTTTGGTCCACCTACTATTAACTGTGTCATGTTCGTCCTGGAGCTGTTGTTGCTTTGCTTTTAATCTCTGAGTGGTAGCTATAAGCAGCCGTCAGAATAGATCCTGGCCTTCGGGGTCTTCGGGAATTACGAAGTCTTCGGCTTCAAGGTTGTCTTCGTTGTCGACTAGAGGGAGGTAGTCGTCATCCAAATTGTTGAGGTCGCCGGTTCCTCTGGTTGATGTTCGGGAGCTTCAAGGTTGTCGTGGTCTTCCGTAGTCATCTTTTGTCCTTTAACTTGTGCAGAGCCCCTTCCGTTATTTGCCTTGGCACGCTTACGCTGATTTCGGCGCTTTGAGGGCTCCTTCACAGGCTTGTGGCCGTTTTGTTGGGTGTGACGTTGCTTGTCTCACGAGGTGTGTCTACCATGTAAACATCATAGGTAGACGTTGCGGTCTACCACCCAGTGTTTACGGGGCTGGGGTAGTAGGCCTCATCGTCCATGTCCTCGAGATCTTCGGAGGCATAGTCCAATGCGTCGTTTAATTCTTCGACGGTGGCCATCAAGTGGGTGCTGGGTGGGCCGTAAAAGTCCTCATAATCCACCTCGGAGCCGATCTTCGAACATGTCGGGCTTTGGTTACGTGTGATTTGAAGCGACTGGATTTGGTCGAGCGTCTCGTTTAACATCGAGAGGCTATCCTGATCGATATTTTTGGAGTTGACCTCCGCGACTTCCGTGTGGGATGCCAGTTCGGCAATGGTCGTTTCCTGTTGTCCGGACACAATAGTCGGTTCCAAGCTCAAGGATAACTCTCCGATGAGAAGGGAACCGAGGTCATGGCCAGACGAGGGATCCAGAGTCAAGGCTTCGGGATTTTGAGTTTTATCGGTCGAGGCCGTGACTTCGGCGTGGAACCGATTGCCCCGTGAGTCAGTGGAGAATTCGAAGTGTGCAAACATTATTTGCTGTCTGGGGACGAAGCCTTCAATCTGGCAAGGACGGCGAGTTGGGCCCGTGCGCAGCGTGATGCTGTCGAGCGTGGGGACCTGCCCGAGGCAAAGATTCTGCCATCGTAGATTTGATCGCTCATAAACAAGCGATCCATCGATCCTTTTAGTGATCCAACGACAGAACTCTGAATGGAAGCACCAATGTCGGCATCAAAACCGGCACATTTCGGGTAGGGGGTCCCGAACAGTACACCTGGGATCGATGGGTTGCAGGATAGTGGTGGAGGCAGTATTTCCCAGGTTCAGGCCCTCTTGAGGAGGTAAAGCCCTACGACCAGCTCGATTATATTGATGGGGAACGATGATTACATAGTTGATCTACCTCGAGATCGTATGAGCTAAAACCCTAGATGAGATAACTTGCCTCTATGCATAAGAATCTCTGGTTTATATAGACACCAAGGCTCCTAGGGTTACATGTTACCAAATTTAGTCGGGGATAGACGGGCCAAACTGGTCCTTCTGACTTGTAGTGCACTCCTACTCTTCGGAGTTTTCCATCTTGATTACGAAGTCGTTAGATAATCCGGTCTTCAATGATGCAACCCAAATGGTCGGACGATAAGGGATAACCGGACCGCCCGAGGATCCCTTAATATGGAACTCCCTCACGCACCTCTACGACTTTCCAATAGGGTAGGTCCCAAAATATAGATTTCTTCTTCCACATGGGTGCGTGTCCATCAACGTCATTCGGAAAAGATTGTTCGTTAGGACCCTTTCCAAAGATTACTTTTAAATCCTTGACCATATCAAGTATATGATCACGAGTACGGTGGTCAGGCTTCTTTCGGAGATGTGCCACACCATTGAAATGCTTGCCTGTCTTTCTTAGGAGATGCTTGAACGACTGAAATCGACGATGTCTCGGGTACACATTCTTCTTACATTTATCCAAATATATACTCTCGGTCTAACCTAAATAGTGCGGGCATGCATTGTATCCCTTGTTTTCTATCCTAAAAGGTTACTAAGAGCAGGCCAATCATTGATGGCTACAAAGAGCAATGTTCATAGGCAAGTTCCTCCTGTTTGTGCTTATCCCACACGTACAACTTTTATATTCCAGAACTATAAATGTTCTTCAACTAATGGCCTTAGGTGCACATAAATGTCGTTGCCGGGTTGCTTAGAGCCTTGGATGTGGACTGACATCATAATGAACTTCTGCTTCATGCACAACCAAGGACGGAGGTTATAGATACATAGAGTCATAGACGGGGTGTTATGATTGCTCCTCTCCTCCCAAAAGGATCAATAGCATATGCACCGAGACCAAACCTACAGTTCCTTGCGTCATGTGCAAAATCTATCCACTTTCTGTCAATTTTTGTCCACTGTGACCTATCGGCGAGTACTCTCAACTTCGCATATTTCTTATGGTCTTCTTCGTGCCAACACAACAACTTGGCATGCTCTTTGTTTTGGAACAAATGTTTCAACCATGGTATTATATGAGCATACCACATCACCTTAGCAGGAATCCTCTTCCTCGGGCACTCGCCCTCAACATCACGAGGGTCATTGATACGTCTCCAATGTATCGATGATTTATGAAGTATTCATGCCATATTCACCTATGTTTACAATACTTTTATATGGTTTTGATGCACTTTGCATGATTTATTTAGAACTAACCCGCACTGACGCTATTTTCAGCAGAACTACCGTGGTGTTGTTTTTTGTGCAGAAATCAAAGTCCTCCAAATGCAATGAAACTTTTTAATGATTTTGTTTGGAATAAAAGAGGCACTAGAAGCTTCGTCGGAGGCCCGGAAGAGCTATGAGGTGGGCATAACCCACCAGGGTGCGCCAGAGTCCCCAGGCACGCCCTGGTGTCTTGTGATCTCCTCGTGGCCCATCTTCGCATGAAACCGACGCCCAAAAATCCTATAAATATAGAAACCTCCAGAAATAACCCTAGACGATAAGTTCTGCTGCCGCAGGCTTGTGTATCCACGTAAAACCAATCTAGAGACGTTCGAGTACCCTGCTGATGCGTCTCAAACGTATCGACTTTTCCAAACACTTTTGTTATTGTTTTGGCCTCATTCTTGCATGATTTGAATGAAACTAACTCGGACTGACGCTGTTTTCAGCAGAGCTGCCTATATGGTTTTCTTGTGTGCAGGAAAATGGATTTTTAGGCGTCCCAGAAAATTCCAATCAAAAATACAGAAAATACATGCGCCGGAAGGAACCATAGGCCAGAAGATGGGCCACAGGGGGGCCACCAGGCCTCTAGGCGACCTGGTGGCACGACCTTCCCGCTCGCCGCGCAGGGAGGCCGCTTGGGTGGGCCCCACCTCCTCTAGTGCCCTACCTTGGCTTCTATTTTTACCCGTGACAGGAAAATTCCGCAAAAGAAGTTTTTTTGCAAGTTCTCGATGCGGAGCCGCCGCCACCCTCGGTTCTTCTCCGGGAGAGCTAATATGGAGGCTGACTTGGCCTCCGGAGAGGGGAAATCGTCGCCATCGTCATCACCATCACCACTCCATCACCCTTCATAATCATGTCTGAGTAATTCCCTGCTGTAGGTGAAGGGGACGGTAGGGATTGGATGAGTTAGATCATGTAATTGTTCGTCATATTGTTGGGGGCATGTTGCCTATCATCTACTATGGTGTTTATCATCTTTGCTACTAGTTGTTACTCTTAATGCTTGTCACTTTCGGCCCGAGTGCAATGATTTTAGATCTGAATACCTCATGTTTTCATGAATATATTTGTGTTCTTGATCCTATCTATGAGTAGTATGAACCTATTATAGTGCGGAACAGGCGATCCCAATTGTGACAGCTTGGGACACCAAAGGGGATAGACTGTACTTTGAGGATTCCATGTATCCATTGATTGTTAATGCTTTGTTCTGGTGCTCTTTTACAGGAGCATCTTAATCTCCATAAGTTCCTTTTGGCCCCGTTGGTAGCGGGATGGTAGGGCAAAAGATGTTGTGCAAGTTCTTATTGCAAGCACACACGACTACCTTTGGATACATGCCTAATGTTTGATATTTTCCTAGATGATAATTACTTTTCTATGTGCCTTGCCCCAAGTTAAATACATGATATCTCTCATCCATAATCGACCATTCATCTCCCTAGCCTACAGTATTTCAATCCTGCTGGACACAAGTTGCTTTACTTTTGCTGTTTTACGTTCGTTACTTGGTCACTATTATTTCCATTGCCACCATCACTTCCATATCACCGTTGCTACTAATATTTCATTGCCAAGCAAGTATCTTTCAGGTGCGGTTGAATTGACAATTCAACTGTTAAATCTTATAAATATTCTTTGGCTCCCCTTTCTCGAATCAATAAATTGGGTTATCTTACCCGCGAAGACTGTTGCGATCCCCTAGACTTGTAGGTTATCAAGACTATTTTCTGGCGACGTTGCCGGGGAGCATAGCTTTATTTACAAGTCTACTTGGAGTTATTTTGCTTGCTGCGATTTATCCGCTATGGGAAAGAAAGGAGACCCCAAGGTTCCGATTTTACCATCCACTACACAAAAAGGTACTGTTCTTAGCACTAGCGCTACGCTTGATTCACCTTCCGTTATGAGTAAGTTTGCTTCACCACCACCACATGCTGCTTTCACCGAGTCTGTCACTATGTCTGATACTTTTGATGACGCTTCTACTACTATTGATGAGACTGGTTTACTTGGTTATTTTATTGAGTCTCAGATTGCTAAGGCTGCGACGCAGTCTGGAATTGAAATTCCTGTTACACGCTACCCCATTGCTAGATCCTTTGGTTACCCAGACTTGAGTAGTGTCAAGAAATGAATTCTTGATGATGATTATATTGAGCTTGATGATGATTTATGCAGGGAGCTTATAGAGTGTGCTGACTCTGACCCTTCTTTTGTTAAGAAGCTGCTTGAAAAGCATTCTATGAAGAACAAATTTACTCCCGATCCTAAATTTGCTTCATCTTCTATTTGCATTGAGGATGCTGATTTTGTCGATCTTTCACTTATATCCATAGTTGAAGCTGACCCCTTTTATGGCAGAGAAAATGATGACATTATTGCACACTTAGCAAGCTCACTCAGTTGAGTGGCTTATTCACTACAGAGGACAAGAAGAGAAATTATTACGTTACTAAGCTACTTCCTTTCTCTTTGAAGGAAGATGCTAAAGCATGGTATGATGCACTACCATATGGTTCCATTAAGAGTCCTCAAGATTTAGCTCAATCTTTTGTTGCTAAATATTTTCCTGCTCATAAGAAACATGCTGCTTTACAAAGAGTATATAATTTTAAACAGTTGAAGGATGAGCATCTCCCTAAAGCTTGGGGGAGGTTTTGCACGTTACTCAAGGCTAGACTGGGACATGGAGTCCCTGAGAATGAATTGCTTGATATATTTTTTGCTGGTCTAATTGATGAATCTAGAACCTATCTTGATAGTTGTGCTAGTTATGTTTTCACAAAAAGAACATCAGACGATGTTGAAGAACTAATGGGCAAGATAGCTAAAACTCATGATGATTGGTCCGTTCCTGAACCACCTACACCACCAAAGAAGAGGGGTATGCTTTTCCTGAGCCCCAAAGTTATGCAAGAAGCTAAGAAGTCTATTAAAGAGAAATGTATTAAAGCTTAAGATGTGAATAATCTACCTCCCGTTGAGAAATTATGTGAGCCTACCACTCATCCACCTATGGTAGAGGTACACTCTCTTTTATAATTCAATGCAAGTGACATCCCTCATGGTAAGCCTCCTGATCAGTGTTTAGATGAGCTTGATAATTTCATTCTCAAGAAAAGTCACTTTAATGAGAGGATTGAAAGCCAATTGCATGATAATTCCCTCGCTATCAAAAGTTTTCTTGATGTTTTAAGTAGAACTCTTAATGATGTTAAGGGTCTTGTTAAGCATTTTCATATGGTTCAAACTCAGCTTGAACAAAGTTCTAATGTGCAAAAAGATTTGCTTGCTAACAACGCCAAACAAGTTGATACACATGTGTATGGTATAAAGACCCGAGGTGATACACACACCCAGGACCCGCTCTATCCGGAGGGGCATCCCAAGAGGATCGAGCAAGATTCTCAATTGCAGGAAGAATACGTTGTCAGCTCCCCGAAGAAGAAGAAGAAACACAAGGAAGCTGACAACTCTAATGGTCCCATAATTGATGAAGAACCTATTGTTGATCCTAATAGTATATCTATTTCCTATGCTGAAACTGGAGATGGTGTTGAACCTGATAAAGATAATGAGAAGAATGATCCTCCTGTAGTACAAGAAGAAGAAGCACCCGACAAGCACAAGAGATATACTAGAGAAGATTTTGTTGCAAGAAGACATGGGAAGGAAAGAGAACCATGGGTACATAAATCAATGCCCTTCCCAGGTAAGTCTTTCAAAACCAAAGAAGAAGAGCATTACAATAAATTTTGTGAATGGATGAAACCTCTTTTCTTCAAATTCCTTTGACTAATGCTATTAAGTTGCCTTCGTACTCGAGGTATATGAAAGATATTGTTACTAATAAAAGAAAAGTTCCTAATGAGGAAATATCTACTATGCTTGCTAATTACTCTTTCAGTGGTAATATTCCTGAGAAGCTTGGTGATCCAGGTATACCCACCAGTCCTTGCTCCATAAAAAATAATTATGTCAGAACTGCTTTATGTGATCTTGGTGCAGGAGTGAGTGTTATGCCTTTATCTATTTACAAAAGGATCTGTCTAGATAAACTAATCCCTACAGATATCTCTCTTCAAATGGCTAATAAGTCAACAACTATTCCTGTTGATATTTGTGAGGATGTTCCAGTTGAAGTTGCTAATTGCTTGATCCTTACTGACTTTGTTGTGTTTGACATGCCCGAGGATAGGAGCATGTCTATTATTCTTGGTATACCTTTTCTTAAGACCACATGTGCTATTATTGATTGCAATAAAGGAAAGGTAACTTTCAATGTTAATGAGAATGAGCACACGGTATATTTTTCGAAGAAGATTGATAAAAGGCATGTCCTTAATTCAATTGAGAATATTGAGACCGTAAAGGTTGGAGAGTGGGATTGTCCTCTACATGTGAACCAAAAATACAAAACCATTATGGTGGGGACAATGTCCATTAAAATAAAGGTACCATGATTGCATTATAAGAAGTGAAACGTTTTGCTCGATATATCACATGTTTGGTAGTAAGACTTGATCAACCTTGCTAACAAACATGTTTTATATGAGTAAAAAGAGAAGCTTGTCATGTTTTCATTTCCTTTATCTTTCATCTTCCTTGTTGTACCAAAGTTTTATGTTTTTGAAGCTTCATATGTTTAACCATTGCTTCGAGCTTTCCGGAAGTTCTGCAGCTTTCGATACTTTGAATTTTTTTCAAAAATGAATTTGTGAGAAAAATTCCAGAAAAATTATAATAAAAATTTCCATCAAATTTGTGAGTATTTAGGAGTTCTTGGTGCTGTTCATATGAGCTTGCAGGCATGTTTGGAAATTTATTTATGAAGTTTTGACGCAAGTTTATGCAAGTGAGTAGAATAGTTTGCTCCAACTCATTTTGCTTAAACCTTCATTTTTGTGATATACCAAAAATTTCAGAAATGAGTTTGTTTGTAAAACCAAAAGGATGGCTTGGGAAGAAGAGACCAGAGCCTACCGATAGACTAACTAGAGTTGCAGCTTCACCTTCTACTGTGAGGACAAGTTACAATGATGATATCGTGCCACTGGAGTTGCTCCACGAGACGGACACGACACGTGCCATGGCATACCCGTGTTCACATGTCCTTGCGGCGGTAGGTATTAAGGATGAGTTTGATAACCTCTGTGCAGCTGCAGGTTTGACACGTCTCGTAACACGACGTGTGCCACAATATCCAAAACTCACCTATTATTTTGTCAACTGGTTTAGATATAATGAAAAAACTTCCATGATCTGATTAACATTATATGAGGATGTCTTTACCATGTCTTTGGTACAATTTTGTGACGTTATAGGTGTGCGGAATGTTGGGAAGAAGACCAAAATGAAAGTTCAGCCCTACGAGTTGAAATCCCTATTCGCATCCCTTTGTAGCAACGATCCGCGAGACATTCACCGGGGGGAAGATCTCCAGCATCTTGTTTCCCCACATTAGGTATTTCACATAGTATATTACTCGAGGGGTGATAGCTTGTGACAACACGAGCAACATTTCGGCTTCGGATCTTGCTATCTTGGCAGCCGCCCTCTTAGGAGATAACACGTATAATATTGGTGCTTTGGTTGCTCGTCGCGTTGTCGCTAACAGCGGCAAAGGGCCTCACTTTGTTGGCATTTATGCCACACTTATCCTCGAGCACCTCGAGCGCACTGTACGCGCAGATGATATGCCTTTTTCATTCATAAGCTTTGATCTTACCGCTACGAAGAGGCATGAGTTTGTTACTAGGACTTCTGAGTTTGGTAACCTTGTTTATATTATGAGGTTTGGCGAGTTAACTACTGATAACCCACAAGTGTAGGGGATCGCAACAGTCTTTGCGGGTAAGTTAACCCAATTTATTGATTCGACACAAGGGGAGCCAAAGAATATTTATAAGCTTTAACAGTTCAGTTGTCAATTCAACCGCACCTGAAAGATACTTGCTTGGCAAAGAAATATTAGTAACAACGGTGATATGGAAGTGATGGTGGCAACGTAAATAATAGTGGCAAAGCAACGAAAGTAAAACGGCGGAAGTAAAGTAACTTGTGACTAGCAGGATTAAAACACCGTAGGCTAAGGAGATGGATGGTTGGTCATGGATGAGAGATATCATGTATTTAACTTGGGGCAAGGCACATAAAAAATCTATGATCATCTAGGCATATATCAAACATTAGGCATGTATCCCGAGGTAGTCGTGCGTGCTTGCAATAAGAACTTGCACAACATCTGTTCTCCTACGATACCGCTATCAACGAGGCCAAAAGGAACTTACGGTGATTAAGGTGCTCCTGTCAAAGAGCACCGGAACAAAGCATTAACAATCAATGGATACATGGAATTCTCAAACTATAGCCTATCACCTTTGGTGTCCCAAGCTGTCACCATTGGGATCGCCGGTTCCGGACTATAATAGGTGCATACAAATCAAAGATAGGATCTCGAACACAAATATATTCATGAAAACATAATGAATTCAGATGTGAAATCATGGCGGTCGGGCCCAAAGTGACAAGGATTAAGAGTAACAAGTAGTAGCAAAGACGATAAACACCATAGTAGATGATAACCCACAAGTATAGGGGATCGCAACAGTTTTCGAGGGTAGGGTATTCAACCCAAATTTGTTGATTGACACAAGGGGAAGCCAAGGAATATTCTCGAGTATTGGTAGTTGAGTTGTCAATTCAACCACACCTGAAAGACTTAGCATCTGAAGCAAAGTTTCAGTAGGAAAGTAGTATGATAGTAAATGTAGCATCGGTAACAGTAACAGTAGTGACAGCAGTAGCTGTAATATTAGCAGCAGTGACCGCAGTAGCGGCAAAGCAATGTAGCAAGGACCAGTAGGAAATGACTCGTAGGTATTGGATCGGTGATGGATAATTATGCCGGATGACATTCATCATGTAAGAGTTATAACATGGGGAGATATATAACTAGCTCCAGTTCATCAATGTAATGGAGGCATGCATTCCGTATATAGTCATACATGCTTATGGAAAAGAACTTGCATGACATCTATTGTCCATCCCTCCCGTGGCAGCAGGGTCCTAATGGAAACTAAGGGATATTAATGGTCTCCTTTTAATAGAGAACCGGAACAAAGCATTAGCACTTAGTGAATACATGAACTCCTCATACTATGGTCATCTCCGGGAGTGGTTCCGGTTATTGTCACTCCGGGGTTGCCAGGTAATAACACATAGTAGGTGACTACAACTTGCAAGATAGGATCAAGAACACACATATATTGATGAAAACATAATAGGTTCAAATCTGAAATCATGGCACTCGGGCCCTAGTGACAGGCATTAAGCAAAGCAAAGTAGTAGCAACATCAATCTCAGAACATAGTGGATACTAGGGATCAATCCCCATCAAAACTAACTCGATTACATGATAGATCTCATCCAACCCATCACCGTCCAGCAAGCCTACGATGAGATTACTCACGAACGGTGAAGAGCATCATGGAATTGGCGATGAAGGATGGTTGGTGATGACGAAGGCGTCGATTCCCCCTCTCCGGAGCCCAGAACGGAATCCAGATCTGCCCTCCAGAGGAAGAACAGGTGGTGGCGGCGGCTCCGTATTGTAAAACGCGATGAACTCTTCTCCTTGATTTTTTTTTCCGGTCGAAGGAGAATATATAGAGCTGGAATTGGAGGCTGCGGAGCCACGAGAGGCTCACAAGCCTGCCAGGCCCGGCCAGGGGGGGCGGCCCTGGTGGGCTTGTGAGCTCCTGGCTCCATCCCTCGAGTTGATTCTTGCGCCAATATTTTTTATATATTCCACAAAAAAATCCTCGTAAATTTCTAGGTCATTCCGAGAACTTTTATTTCTACGTAAAAACAACACCATGACAATTCTGCTGAAAACATCGCCAGTCCGGGTTAGTTCCATTCAAATCATGCAAATTAGAGACCAAAACAAGGGTAAAAGAGTATGGAAAAGTAGATACGATGGAGACGTATCAACTCCCCCAAGCTTAAAGCCTTGCTTGTCCTCAAGCAATTCAGTTGACAAACTGAAAGAGACAAAAGAAAAACTTTTACGAACTCTCTTTGATCTTGTTGTTGTGATTATGTGTAACTCATATTCATTTTTCAGCAAGATCATAAGCTAACCACATAAACAATGACATTTAGGTCTCAAGATGTACTCATATCAATGGCATAATCAACTAGAGAGCAATAATAATAAGTTTCAAACGTCAACACTTCAATCAAAACAATCATGAAGCAATATGAACATGTGGTATCTCGCTAGCTCTTTCTGAGACCGCAAAACATAAATGTAGAGCACCTTCAAAGACCAAGGGCTGACTGAACATTGTAATTCATGGCAAAGAAGATCCAGTCATAGTCATACTCAATATCAATTAATAGCAAAGCATGAAAATGACAAATTTGCTCTCTAATTGGTACCTTTCATAAGAAGAGGATGACTCAACAGAAACGTAAATCGATAGACCCTTTGCAGAGGGAAGCATTGATTTGCAAAGGTGCCAGAGCTCAAGCTTTTAAAACAGAGAAAAATAATTTTGGTGGTATGTTTTCATTGTCAACGCAATGACCAAGAGTTTTCACGATCTTCCATGCTACACATACTATAGGCAGTTCCCAAACAGAAAAGTAAAGTTTTGACTCCCCCACCACCGAGAAATCACACTCCACGACTAGCCGAATCCTCGGGTGCCGTCCATACCAACAACAATACAGGGGGAGTTTTGTTTGCAATTATCTTTTCGATTTGAGCATGGAACTGGGCATTCCAATTACCGACCCCTTTCTCGTGAGTGATAGTGAATAAACACGTATTGAGGATAACACGCCTAGCATGGAAGATACTCATCGCCCCTTGTCCCCACTTGAGAGGTTCGGGCATACAAACAAATTATTACTTGAAGATTTAGAGAGTGGCACATGCAAATTTACTCGGAACGGTAGGTAGATACCGCATATAGGTAGGTATGGTGGACACATATGGAACAACTTTGGGTTTATGGAATAGGATGCATAAGCAGTATTCCCTCTTAGTACAGGTGAAGGCTAGCAGAAGACTGGGAAGCGACCAACTAGAGAGTGACAACAATTATCAATATGCATTGAAATTAACCATCATTGAGTGCAAGCATGAGTAGGATATAAATCACCATGAACATGAATATCATAGACGCTATGTTGATTTTGTTTCAACTACATGCGTGAACATGTGCCAAGTCAAGCCACTTGAATCATACAAAGGAGGATACCATCCTATCATACTACATCATAATCATCCTGAAATTCATGTTGGCATCCAAGACAAACTATTATAAGCTCCTAGCTAATGTTTACGCATGGCATCAGAAACTATGATCTCTAAGTTGTCATTGCAAACATGTTTCTCTCATAACAAAGATGAATTAGGAATGATGAGCTAGTCATATTTACAAGAACAAAATAGGTCAAGTTCATACCAGCTTTTCCAGGCTCAGTCACTTCATCATATATCGTCATTATTGCCTTTCACTTGCACGACCGAATGATGTGAATCATAATGAGAGTGTTCGTGCATTGGACTAAGCTGGAATCTGCAAGCAAACACAGAGGAGAAGACAAAGTATTATGGCTCTTTGATGGATAAACATATATGCATGTGAGAGCCACTAAACATTTTAACCATGGTCTTCTACCTTGACCCAAAGAAAAAGAAAACTATTTACACGGGAAAGCTCCAAACAAGAAAAAGAAGAAAGGGAAATATTTTTGGGTTTTCTTTTTTAAACAACACTAAGCAAGTTGGAAAGCAAACTTACAACTAATTTTTGTTTGTTTTTCTCAATCTAAACAAACACACGAGAAGAAAGCGAGAAAAACAAATAAACTAGCATGGATGATAAAGTGGCAAGGTGTGAACACCGACTAACAAAGAGAAAGTGTGAGCATGAATATAAAGTCGGTGAGAAACGCGTACTCCCCCAAGCTTAGGATTTTGGCCTAAGTTGGTCTACTCCCACGGAGGGAAATAACTGTCTGCGGGGTACTCCGGAGTGTACTGAGGGTGCCACTGCTCGGTGAGCTCCTTTGGCTCCCACTGATAAACTGGCATCTGGTACTCGACTGGTAGCTCGAGCACGAGCGCCTGTGGTGGCGCTATGCCTCAATATGCTTAGATGTCTGAGGGCATAATAATGTACCTGCCTAGATGAAGATTGAACAAAGAAGGAGTAGGCAAGGTAATAGTCTCACGGGTACCTTGGCTAAACACCAAGTTATAAATCATCCTATTATTATTATCTCTATCAAGAAAGTCATGGCAAACCATGCTATCATAATCTAGATATCTCTCAGGAAGAAGCATCTCTTCTTCCTCGTGCAGTCTAATAGGTATCTCAAAATGTCTAGCAAGACGGGTAGCATAGATACCTCCATAAACAACGCCTTTAGTACGGTTCGTGTTAAACCGTTGAGCCACTATAGCGCCCAAGCTATAAGTTTGATCATTATGAAGAGCTTCGCAAAAAACCGCAAGATCTGGGGAGCTAAGAGCCCCAGCTTTCCCACTACCAATCAAACATTTCCCACAAATAATGAGAGATAGCGAAGCACGGGAAAATGTATGGTAGCAACCCTAGCGCAAGACACTCCTCTCTCCTCTCCTACAACAATAGTATCAATGAAAGACTCCAAGTCCCGTGGACGAGGTTCATGAATATCCCCAACATAAGGTAATTTGCAAACATTGCAAAAATCCTGAAGTGACATGTGCTGGGGGATATCATATAGCTTGAACTCAACCATAGGAGGATCCTTCCTAGGATAGAAATTAAAGCTTTGCACAAAAATATTAGTGAGGAGGAGGTATTGTGGACACTTATCTTCAACAAATGCGGTAAGGCCTGCGTTCTCCACCAAGTAATAAAAATCCTCATAAAGACTGGCGACACGTAAGAACATGTCGCTTGGCCACTCGCACGCTCGAACTTCTGCAACTCGGGGGATCGGATACTTGGGTTTCTTCTTCTCATTTTCATATTCCTTGGGGTTAGGGCTTGAAGAGCCTCTTAGGAACCTCCTCATCTTTTCCTTTTTCTTTCTCAGAAAAATTCTGAAATTTTTAGTGACTCAAAAGAAAAGTGAACGAGGCTCAACAAAACTCATAGCAACTACTCCTACAAGTGCCTAGAGGCAATATCATGCATCAAAACTACTTGGGACGAACTAAAATGAACATGCAAAGCTCAAGAACAGGGTCACCAAGGCAGCAAAAAACGCAACGAATAAAGCACCGGAGCAAAAACTAATTGGACCAATGGAGGAGTCACATACCAAGGAACAACTTCCCCAAAACAATTTGGTGAATGGGGCTTTGCACAAGGAGATCGAAAAATGCAGCAAGAGGAGCAAGAATACGGGTTTGAGCTGTGGAATGATTTTTTCTGGAGGTAGGAGAAGGAGATGGGAGCTAGAATAAGTGGAGGGGGCCACGTGGGGCCCACAAGCCTGCTAGGCCCGGCCAGGGGCGGTGGTCGGGCCTCCTGGGCTTGTGGCCCACTAGCACATCCCCCTGACTAGCTCTCTATCTTAGAATTTTTAAAAAATCCCGGAAAAAATCATACTTGAATTTCAGAGCATTTGAAGAACTTTTATTTTCGGGACACTTTTCTAAGGGACGGAGAAAGCAGAAAACAGGAAAATAAAACTAAATTTATCATTTTTGTTCTAAGCAACATAAAGTACAAGTTGGGAACACAGGGTTGTGACTCCTAGATTCATCCATCTCATGTTCATCAAAAGAAATCCGTCAATGAGGTTGATCAAGTCTCCTTGACAAACTTTTTTCGAATCACATAAAACCGGAGAATTTTCGAATAATCACTAGGTTACCTCAACGGGGATGTGCATATCCCCAACAAGTAAATCATACTTCATCTTGACAGTAGGTATAGGGCATTCAAAACTCCCAATAAGAATTTATGAAGTTTTTTCAATAACATTGATGCAATGTACTCGATATTGTTTCTTCGGAAAGTGCACCGTATGCTCATTATCGTTAACATGGAAAGTGACATTGCCTTTGTTGCAATAAATAACAGCCCCTGCAGTGTTTAAAAAGGGTCTTCCAAGGATGACCGCCATGGCATCATCCTTGGGAATATCCAGAATAACAAAGTCCGTTAAGATAGTAACGTTAGCAACCACAACACGCACATCCTCGCAAATGCCAATAGGAAAAGCAGTTGATTTGTCGGCCATTTGCAAGGAGATTTCAGTGGGTGTCAACTTATCAAATTCAAATCTACGATAAAGAGAGAGTGGCATAACACTAACACCAGCTCCAAGATCGCATAAAGCAGTTCTAACATGATTTCCTTTAATGGAGCAAGGTATAGTGGGCACTCCGGGATCACCTAGTTTCTTAGGAGCTCCACCCTTGAAGGTGTAGTTGGCAAGCATGGTGGAAATCTCAACCTCAGGTACCTTCCTTTTATTGGTCACAATATCTTTCATGTACTTAGCATAAGGAGACATTTTGAGCAAATCTGTCAAACGCATTTGCACAAAGACATGTCTAATCATTTCAACAAAGCGCTCAAAATCCTCATCATCCTTTTTCTTGGATGGTTTGGGAGGAAAGGGCATGGGTTTCTGAACCCATGGTTCTCTTTCTTTACCATGTTTCCTAGCAATGAAGTCGTTCTTATCATATCTCTTGTTCTTAGGTTGTCGGTTATCAAGATCAACACTAGGTTCAATCTCCACATCCTTATCATTACTAGGTTGAGTATCATCATGAACACCACTATCAAGATTATCACCAGGCTCATGTTCATCACCAGATTGTGTTTCAGCATCAGAAACAGAGATATCGTTTGGATTCTCAGGTGTAACAGCAGCAGGTTTGCTAGCATGCAAGTTCCTATCATCTTTCTTTTTCTTTCGATGATGACTAGGTGCATCAGTGCTAACTCCTTGAGAATCTTGTTCAGTTCTCTTAGGATGGCCCTCAGGATACAAAGGTTTCTGAGTCATTCTACCACCTCTAGTGACGACTCTAACGGAATTGTCATTCAACTCGTTGAGCAAGTCATTTTGAGCCTTAAGTACTTGTTATACTTGAGTGGTGACCATAGAGGCATGTTTACTCAAAAGCTTAAGATCATTGACATTTCTATCCACACAAGCACTTAAATGACTAAGCATACGAGCATTCCGTTCCAATTGTCTGGTAACATAATCATTGAAACTTTGTTGTTTGGCAACGAAGTTATCAAATTCATCTAAGCATAAGCTAGCAGGTTTATCAAAAGGAATATCACTCTCATTGAATCTACGAAGAGAATTTACCTCTACTACCTGTGTTGGGTTATCAAGACCATGTATTTCTTCGATAGGTGGTAGATTCTTAACATCTTCAGATTTAATACCTTTCTCTTGCATAGATTTCTTGGCTTCTTGCATATCTTTAGGACTAAGGAATAGAATACCTCTTTTCTTCGGAGTTGGCTTCGGAGGTGGTTCGGGAATAGCCCAAGCATTATCATTGCTCAAGATATTATTCAATAGAATTTCAGCTTGTTCCACAGTTCTTTCCCTGAAAACACAACCAGCACAACTATCTAGGTGGTCCCTAGAAGCACCGGTTAGTCCATTATAAAAGATATCAAGTATTTCATTCTTCTCAAGAGGGTGATCAGGCAACACATTCAGTAACTGGACAAGCCTCCCCCAAACTTGTGTGGGAGACTCTCTTCAACTTGCACAAAGTTATATATATCCTGCAAGGCAGCTTGTTTCTTATGGGCAGGAAAATATTTCTCAGAGAAGTAGTAGATCATATCATGGGGACTATGCACACAACCAGGAGCAAGAGAAGTGATCCAAGTCTTAGCGTCATCCTTTAGCGAGAAAGGAATCAACTTAAGGATATAGTAATGGCGAATCTTTTCCTCGCTCGTGAATAGGGTGGCTATATCATTTAGCTTGGTAAGATGTGCTACAACCGTTTCAGACTCATAACCATGAAAAGGATCAGATTCGACCAAAGTGATTAACTCAGGATCGACAGAGAACTCATAATCCTAATCGGTTACAAAGATGGGTGAAGTAGCAAACTTAGGATCGTATTTCATTCTAGCATTCAGAGATTTTTTTCTTCCACTTGCGCAGTAAATTCTCAAGATCATAGCTATCCTTACAAGCAAGAAATTCCTCTGCTACCTCTCCCTCCATAACATAACCCCCAGGTATATCAGGAAATTCATATCTAGGAGAGCTAGTTCTAACAGGTGAAACAACACGTTCTACTTCAATAATTTCAGTAGTTTGAGAAGTATCATCACATTCAGCAGCAACTCTAGCAATTTGTGCATCAAGAAATGCACCAAAAGGCAAAGCAGTATCAAGCAAAGCATCATCATAAGCATCATGGATAGCAGAAGTAGCATCATCAAGCACATGCGACATATCAGAGTTTCTTGTAGGTGGTGTTGTCGCAAACTTACTCATAAATGAAGGTGAATCAAGTGCAGAGCTAGATGGCAGTTCCTTACCTGTCCTCGTAGTTGAGGGTAAGACTTTAGTTTTTGGATCTCTCGGATTCCTCATAGTGACCAACAGACGTAAATCCCAAGTGACTCAGAGAATAGAGCTATGGCTCCCCGACAACGGCGCCAGAAAATAGTCTTGATAACCCACAAGTATAGGGGATCGTAACAGTTTCTGAGGGTAGAGTATTCATCCCAAATTTGTTGATTCGACACAAGGGGAAGCTAAAGAATATTCTCGAGTATTAGCAGTTGAGTTGTCAATTCATCCACACCTGAAAGACTTAGTATCTGCAGCAAAGTTTCAGTAGAAAAGTAGTATGATAGTAACGGTAGCAGTGGTAACAGTAACAGTAGTGACAGCAGTAGCGGTAACAGTAGAAGAAGTGACAGCAGTAGCGGCAAAGTAACGTAGCAAGGACCAGTAGGAAAAGACTCGTAGGCATTGGATCGGTGATGGATAATTATTCTGGATGACATTCATCATGTAATAGTTATAACATGGGGAGATATGTAACTAGCTCTAGTTCGTCAATGTAATGTAGGCATGCATTCTGTATATAGTCATACGTGCTTATGGAAAAGAACTTGTATGACATCTTTTGTCCATCCCTCCCGTGGCAGCGGGGTCCTAATGGAAACTAAGGGATATTAAGGGTCTCCTTTTAATAGAGAACCGGAACAAAGCATTAGCACTTAGTGAATACATGAACTCCTCATACTATGGTCATCTCCGGGAGTGGTTCCGGTTATTTTCACTCTGGGGTTGTCGGGTCATAACACATACTAGGTGACTACAACTTGCAAGATAGGATCAAGAACACACATATATTGATGAAAACATAAGAGGTTCAGATCTGAAATCATGGCACTCGGGCCCTAATGACAAGCATTAAGCAAAGCAAAGTAGTAGCAACATCTATCTCAGAACATAGTGGATACTAGGTATCAATCCCCATCAAAACTAACTCGATTACATGATAGATCTCATCCAACCCATCACCGTCCAGCAAGCCTACGATGAGATTACTCAAGAACTGTGAAGAGCATCATGGAATTGGCGATGAAGGATGGCTGGTGATGACGAAGGCGCCGATTCCCCCTCTCCGGAGCCCAGAACGGACTCTAGATCTGCACGCCAGAGGAAGAACAGGTGGTGGCGGCGGCTCCGTATCGTAAAACGCAATGAACTCTTCTCCTTGATTTTTTTCCGGTCGAAGGAGAATATATAAAGCTGCAATTTGAGGCTACGGAGACACGAGGGGCTCACAAGCCTGCCAGGCCCGGCCAGGGGGGGGGGGGCGGGCGGGGCGGGCCTGGTGGCCTTGTCAGCTCTTGGCTCCGTCCCTCCAGTTGATTCTTGCGCCAGTATTTTTTATATATTCCACAAAAAATCCTCGTAAATTTTCAGGTCATTCCGAGAACTTTTATTTCTGCGCAAAAACAACACCATGGCAATTCTGCTGAAAACATCGTCAGTCCGGGTTAGTTCCATTCAAATCATGAAAATTAGAGACCAAAACAAGGGCAAAAGTGTTTGGAAAAGTAGTTACGATGGAGACGTATCAGTAGATGATAGGCAACATGCCCCCAACAATCCAACGAACTATTACATGATCTACCTCATCCAATCTCTCCCATCCCCTTCACCTACAACAGGGAATTACTCACACATGATGGGAGAAGCAATGGAAGGATGATGTAGTGGTGATGGTGATGACGATGGCGACGATGTCCCCTCTCCGGAGGCCAAAACAGCTTCCAGATTAGCTCTCCCGAAGAAGAACCGAGGGTGACGGCGTCTCCGCGTCGAGAACTTGCAAAATGACTTATGTTCTGGAATTTCCACGTCATGGGTAAAAATAAGAGCCAAAGTAGTGCACCAGAGGGGGTGGGCCCGCCCAGGCAACCGCCCAGAGGTGGCAGGCCGCGCCAGCAGGTCACCTGGGGGCCGTGTGGCTCCCCTCTGGCCCATCTTCTGGCCCAAGGTCCCTCCCGGTTCGTGGATTTTCTCTATTTTTATGGGATTTTTACAGGCGTCTAAATATTCATTTTCCTGCACACAAGAAAACCATACATGCAGCTCTGCTGAAAATAGCGTCAGTTCGGGTTTGTTTTATTCAAATCATGCAAGATTGAGGCCAAAACAATAGCAAAAGTGTTTGGAAAAGTCGATATGTTTGAGACGTATCAACTCCCCCAAGCTTAGCTTATTCCTTGCCCTCAAGCAATTCAGTTTAACGAACTGAACGCGACAAAGAAAACTTTGACAAACTCTTTTGCTTCATCAGATGTATATAAGCATGCACTACAAACAAGCCTAAGAAGTATTGCAGTAATGCTACAAAGACAATGCACGGAGCAATCCTTCGATCATGTGAAGAGTTTCAAACAACTAAGAATGAATAATATGTAACTGAAATTCATAACGATATCACAATGCACATGACTTGGATATACTTGAGTGGTATCTCATTATCTCCCATGAGTGAAGCAAAACATAAATGCAGACGCTCCTTCGGAGTATTAATGGAGACTACAAATATTACAGAATAAGCAATATCACAATCATGCAGAAGACAATGTGGTGCTCCGGGACAATGCAAATTACACTTAGAATGAAAATTATGCTCTTTATAGTTGGTGCTTTTTTATAATAAGAGGACGACTCAAGAGAAAATTAAAATAGATAGGCCCTTCACACAGGGAAGCATTGATTTGCAGAGGTGCCAGAGCTTGAGCTTTAAAACAGAGATAAATAAACATTTTGAATGGCATGCTTTCATTGTCAACGTAACAACTAAAAGATCTCAATATCTTCCATGCTAAATACATTATAAGCGGTTCCCAAAGAGAAAAGTAAAGTTTTAACTCCCCCTCCACCAATCGATCAAACTCCACGGCGGGCTGAATCCACGTGTACCGTCCATTCAAACAACAATCCTGGGGGAGTTTTGTTTCATTAAATTTGATTTGATTCTGAGCATGGATCTGGGCATCCCGATTACCAGCCACTTTCTCGTGAATGATAGTGAATCAACACATATCTTGAGAATAACCTACTTAGCATGGAAGATATTGATAGCCCCTAGTCACTACATGAGCTATTCGGGCATACAAAACAAAATACTCATTTGAAAATTTAGAATACGGCACATGCAAATTTACTTAGGACGACACATAAATACCGCATATAGGTAGGTATGGTGGACTCCTATGGCGCAAATGGTTTCAAGGATTTTGGATACACAAGTAGTTAGTCCGCTTAGTACAGGTGAAGTCTATCAAAAAGACAGGAAAGCGACCAACTAGAGAGCGATAACGGTCATAATAATGCACAGCGACAAAGCAACATTGAATCGGGCATGAATGCGATATAACTATTCTGAAATAAAAGATCCTCAAGGCGTGATAGACCTCTAGTCATAAACATGTGTAAGCATGTGCCAAGTCAATCCAAAACCATGAATTACCGGGAAAGCATTGTAATCATAGCACTATGTCGCTACAAGCTGGTCTCTAGATCATAAGTACATGCATATGTACAAAAGTAGAAACAAGTAGAGTTCATACCGGCTTTCCTTGTTACATTCCTTCCGTCGATCTTCGTCATTATTGCATCGTCACTTGCACGATGGAACGTAGAAAGATATAATCAAGTGCAATTGCAACCATGGACGTGTGATGAACTCTTTAAACAAAGCAAACTAAAGAGAGAAAATAAATCTTTTTGGGTTTTCCAAAGGTTAAACTAAAGCAAAAGAAAAGAGAAATCTTTTTCTTGTTTTTGCAAATAAAGAACAAAGAGGAACATGAAAAAACTCTGAAAAGACTTACAAAGGATACTACAGATGATACAATGAAAGGGGAGAAGGATACGTACTCCCCCAAGCTTAGGCTTTTGGCCTAAGTTGAGCTCAGCTACTACGGGCTCCAGGACCTTCCTCCGTCTTCGGAGTGGTACTGGTGGCTCCAAGAATCATACGAGTCCTCGGGCACGTACACTGATGCCCAACTGGCCTCCCAAGGAGAAGGTTCTTCTTCTTCGGGAACAATCTCCTCCATGGGGTTGTGGAACAGCTGCTGGATCACGAACTCGTAAAGCTGAGTCGAGGTGAAAGACCACCCGTTCCTGCTAGTGTAATCAATCAAAAGTGGTGCAGGTAGACAAATCTCGTGTGTAGTAAGCTCGCCAAATCTCATAATATAAACAAGGTTACCAAACTCGGAAGTCCTAGTAACAAACTCATGCCTCTTCATAGCGGTAAGATCAAAGCTTATGAATGAAAAAGGCGTATCATCCATGCGCACTGTGCGCCCGAGGTGTAAGCGTGGCATAAATGTCACCAAAGTGCTCGAGGGGGCTGTTAGCGACGAGGCGACGAGCAATCAAAGCTCCAATATTATATGTGTTTTCTCCCAAGAGGGCGGCTGCCAACATAGCGAGATCAGGAGCCGAAATGTTGCTCGTGTTGTCACGAGCTAACACCCCTCGAGCAATATAATATGCAAAATATCTGATGTGGGGAAACAATATGCTGGAGATCTTCCCTCGTTGAATTTCTCGCGGGTCCTTACTACAAAGGGAAGCAAATAGGGATTTCAGCTCGTATGGCTGAATGTTCATTTTGGTCGTCTTCCCGACATTCCGCACACCTATAATATCACAAAATTCTGCCAAAGACATGGTCAAGACATCCTCATATAATCTTAATTCAATCATGGAAGTTTTATCATTGTATCTAAACCAGTTGACAAAATAATAAGTGAGTTTTGGATATTGTTGCACACGTCGTGTTATGAGGTGTGTCAAACCTGCAGATGCACAGAGGTTATCAAAGTCATTCTTATTACCTGCCGCCATAAGAAAATCTGAACACGGGTATGCCATGGCATGTGTCGTGTCCGTCTCGTGGAACAACTCCGATGGCACGATATCATCATTGTAACTTGTCCTCACAGTAGAGGATGAAGCTGTAGCTCTTGTTAATCTATCGGTAGGCTCGTGTCTCTTCTTCCCAAGCCATCCCTTTGCCTTTCCAACCAAGCTCATTTCTGAAATTTTTGGTTCACCACAAAAATGGAGGTTTAAGCAAAAATGAGTTGGAGCAAACTATTCTACTCACTTCCCTTATGCACAAGCTTGCATCAAAACTTCAGAAATAAATTTCTAGGCATGCAAGCAAGCTCATATGAATAGCACCAAGAGCTCCTAAATACTCACAAATAAGACCACCAATAAAAATTTTAATTGGAGGAGTGGAGGAGTCACATGCCAGGGAGAAAATGCTCAAATTCTCAATGCAAATGATGGGTTGTAGAGAGAGATCGAAATTTTCCACCAAGAACAGCAAGAACTCGAGCTCCAGCAGAAAAATCGGGATTTTTGAAGTGAGAGAGAGAGAAGGGAGGAAGAAGTACTTGGAAAGGGGCCCAGATGGGCCCATGCGACTTGGTGGCGCGGCCAGGGGGCAAGCGATGCCAGCTGGCCGCCTGGACAGAGGGCGGCCCTCCCTGGCTGGCTCCAGGTGCCCCTGCGTCACTTTTTTGATGGAAATTTTTATTTTCAATTGTCGGGAATTTTTCGGACAACTTCACTTCTGATTTTTTTTCGAAATACTAAAAGCTGCAAAACTTCCGGTAAGCTCGAAACAATAATTAAACATATGAAGTTTCAAAAACATTAAACTTTGGTACAACAAGGAGGAAGAAAGATAAAAGAAATGAAAACATAACAAGCTTCTCTTTTTACTCATATAAAATATATTTGTTAGCAAGGTTGATCAAGTCTTACTACCAAATAGGTGTTATATCGAGCAAAACATTTCACTTCTTATAAACCAATCATGGTACCTTTATTTCAATGGATATTGTCCCCACCATAATGGTTTTGTATTTGTGGTGCACATGTATAGGACAATCCCACTCTTGAACCTTCACGGTCTCAATATTCTCAATAGAATTAAGGCCATGCTTTTATCAATCTTCTTCAGTAAATATACCGTGTGCTCCTTCTCATTAACATTGAAGGTCACCTTTCCTTTGTTGCAATCAATAATAGCACCTGCGGTGTTAAGAAAAGGTCTACCAAGAATAATAGACATGCTCCCATCCTCGGGCATGTCAAGCACTACAAAGTCAGTAAGGATCAAGCAATTAGCAACTTCAACGGGAACATCCTCACAAATACCAACAGGAACGGCTGTTGACTTATCAGCCATTTGAAGAGAGATATCTGTAGGGATTAGTTTATCAAGACATAGACTTTTGTAATGAGAAAAAGGCATAACACTCACTCCTGCACCAACATCACATAAAGCAGTTCTGACATAATTATTTTTTATGGAGCAAGGAATGGTGGGTATACCTGGATCACCAAGCTTCTCAGGAATCTTTCCACTGAATGAGTAATTAGCAAGCATAGTAGATATTGCTTTATTAGGAACTTATCTTTTGTTAGTAACAATATCTTTCATATACCTTGAGTACGGAGTCAGCTTAATTGCATCAGTCAAGGGAATTTGAAGAAAAAGAGGTTTCATCCATTCACAAAATTTATTGTAATGCTCTTCTTCTTTAGTTTTGAAAGACTTACCTGTAAAGGGCATTGATTTTTGTACACATGGTTCTCTTTCCTTCCCATGTTTTCTTGCAACAAAATCTTCTCTCGTATAACTTTTCCGCTTGTCTGGTGCTTCTTCTTCTCGTATCTCAGGAGGATCAATATTCTCATTATCTTTATCAGGTTCAGCGCCATCTTCAGTTTCAACATCAGAAATAGATATACTATTAGGATCAACGATAGGTTCTTCATCAATTATGTGATCACTGGAGTTCTCAGCCTCCTTGTGTTTCTTCTTCTTCTTTAGGGAGCTGACAATGTCTTCTTCCTGCAATTGAGAATCTTGCTCGATCTTCTATGGATGCCCCTCCGGATAAAGGGGGTCCTGGGTATGTGTACCTCCTCGGGTCTTTATACCACATGCGTGCGTATCACCTTGTTTGGCATTGTTAGCAAGCAAATCTTTTTGCACATTAGATATTTGTTCAAACTGAGTTTGAACCATATGAAAATGCTTAACAAGACCTTTAACATCATTAACAGTTCTACTTAAAACATCAAGCAAACTTTTGATAGCAAGGGAATTATCATGCAATTGGCTTTGAATCCTCTCATTAAAGTGATTTGCTTGACAATGAAATTACCAAGCTCATCTAAACATTGGTCAGGAGGCTTTCCATGAGGGACGTCACTTGCATGGAATTCTAAAAGGGAGTGTACCTCTACCATAGGTGGGTGAGTGGTAGGCTCACATAATTGCTCAATAGGAGGTATATTCTTCACATCTTCAGCTTTAATACATCTCTCTTTCATAGACTTCTTGGCTTCTTGCATAAGTTCTGGACTTAAGAAAAGCATACCTCTCTTCTTGGGTGATGGAGGTGGTTCAGGAACGGACCAATCATCATGATTCTTAGCAATCTTGCCCATTAATTTTTCGGCATCGTCCGACGTTCTTTCCCTGAAAACACAACCAGCACAACTATCCAGATAGGTTCTAGATTCTCGGTTAGACCAGCATAAAATATATCAAGAAATTCATTCTTACGAATTCCATGTGCCGGTCTCGCCTTAAGAAAAGTGCAATACCTCCCCCAAGCTTTAGGGAGGTGCTCATCCTGCAACTGTTTAAAGTTATAAATTCTTTGTAAAGCAGCATGTTGCTTATGAGCAGGAAAATATTTAGCAACAAAAGATTGAGCTAAATCTTGAGGACTCTTAATGGAACCACATGGTAGTGCATCATACCATGCTTTAGCATCTTCCTTCAAAGAGAAAGGAAGTAGCTTAGTAACATAATAAGTTCTCTTCTTGTCCTCTGTAGTGAATAAGCCACCCAACTTAGTGAGTTTTATAAGGTGTGCAATAGCATCGTCATATTCTCTGTCATAAATGGGTTCAGCTTCAACTGTGGATATAAGTGAAAGATCAACAGAGAAATCAAAATCAGCATCCTCAATGCTATTAGGAGATGAAGCAATCTTTGGATCAGGAGTAAACTTGTTCTTCATAGAATGCTTTTCAAGCAGCTTCTTAACAGAAGTAGGGCCAGAGTCAGCACACTCTGTAAGTTCCCTGCATAAATCATCATAAAGTTCAATATAATTATCATCAAGAATTCTTTCCTTGAGACCACTCAAGTCTGAGTAACCAAAAGATCTACCAATGGGGTAGCGTGTAACAGGAAGTTCAATTCCCGACAGCTTAGCAGCCTTAGCAATCCGAGTCCCAATAAAATAACCGAGCAAACCAAGCTCACCAATAGTAGTGGTAGCATCATCAAATGTATCAGACATAGTAACAAAGTCGGTAGAAGCAGCATGTGATGGTGGTGAAGCGAACTTACTCATAACGGAAGGTGAATCAAGCGTAGCACTAGTGCTAAGAACCGTACCTTTTCTAGTAGTGGATGGTGAACCTTGGGGTCTCCTTTCTTACCCATAGAGAATAAAGCGCAGTAAGAAAAATAACTCCAAGTAGACTTGTAAATAAAGCTATGCTCCCCGGCAACGGCGCCAGAAAAAGGTCTTGCTAACCCACAACTGTAGGGGATCACAACAGTCTTCGTGGGTAAGTGAACCCAATTTATTGATACGACACAAGGGGAGCCAAAGAATATTTATAAGCTTTAACAGTTGAGTTGTCAAGAAAACCGCACCTGAAAGATACTTGCTTGGCAATGAAATATTAGTAGCAACGGTGATATGGAAGTGATGGTGGCAATGGAAATAATAGTGTCAAAGTAACGAAAGTAAAATGGCGAAAGTAAAGTAACTTGTGACTAGCAGGATTAAAACACTTTAGGCTAAGGAGATGGATGGTTGGTCATGGATGAGAGATATCATGTATTTAACTTGGGGAAAGGCACATACAAAATTAATGATCATCTAGGAATATATCAAACATTAGGCATGTATCCCGAGGTAGTCATGCGTGCTTGCAATAAGAACTTACACAACATCTTTTGTCCTACCATCCCGCTATCAACGGGTCCAAAAGGAACTTATGGAGATTAAGGTGCTCCTATCAAAGAGCACCAGAACAAAGCATTAACAATCAGTGGATACATGGAATCCTCAAACTATAGCCTATCCCCTTTGGTGTTCCATGCTCTCACCTTTGGGATCGCCGGTTCCGGGCTATAATAGGTGCATACTACTCATAGATAGTGTTGGGGAACGTCGCATGGGAAACAAAATTTTTCCAACGCGCACGAAGACCTATCATGGTGATGTCCATCTACGAGAGGGGATTTCCGATCTACGTACCCTTGTAGATCGCACAGGAGAAGCGTTAAGAAACGCGGTTGATGTAGTGGAACGTCCTCACGTCCCTCAATCCGCCCCGCGAACCGTCCCACGAACCGTCCCGCGATCCGTCCCACGATCTAGTGCCGAACGGACGGCACCTCCACGTTCAGCACACGTACAGCTCGACGATGATCTCGGCCTTCTTGATCCAGCAAGAAAGACTGAGAGGTAGATAAGTTCTCTGGCAGCGTGACGACGCTCAGGAGGTTGGTGGTGATCTAATCTCAGCAGGGCTCCGCCCGAGCTCCGCGGAAACGCGATCTAGAGGTAAAACCGTGGAGGTATGTGGTCGGGCTGCCGTGGCAAAAGTTATCTCAAATCAGCCCTAATAGCTCCATATATATAGGAGGAGGGGAGGGGAGACTTGCCTTGAGGCTCAAGGAGCCCCAAGGGCTGCGCCACCAAGGGAGGAGGAGTCCTCCTCCAATCCTAGTCCAACTAGGATTGGAAGGTGGAGTCCTTCTCTTCTTTCCCACCTCCTTTTTTTTCTCTTTGATTTTCTATCTATGGAGCATAGGGCCTTCTTGGGCTGTCCCACCAGCCCACCAAGGGCTGGTGCGCCACCCCCAAGGCCTATGGGCTTCCCCGAGGTGGGCTGCCCCCCCGGTGAACACCCGGAACCCATTCGTCATTCCCGGTAAATTCCCGCTAAATCCGAAAACCTTTCGGTAATCAAATGAGGTCCTCCTATATTTCAATCTTTGTTTCTGTACCATTCCGGAAACCCTCGTGACGTCCATGATCTCATCCGGGACTCCGAACAACATTCGGTAACCAACCATATAACTCAAATATGCATAAAACAACGTCAAACCTTAAGTGTGCAGACCCTGCGGGTTCGAGAACTATGTAGACATGACCCGAGTGACTCCTCGGTCAATATCCAATAGCGGGACTTGGATGCCCATATTGGATCCCACATATTCTACGAAGATCTTATCGTTTGAACCTGAGTGCCAGGGATTCATATAATCCCGTATGTCATTCCCTTTGTCCTTCGGTATGTTACTTGCCCGAGATTAGATCATCAGTATCCGCATACCTATTTCAATCTCGTTTACCGGCAAGTCTCTTTACTCGTTCCGTAATACAAGATCCCGCAACTTACACTAAGTTACATTGCTTGCAAGAATTGTGTGTGATGTTGTATTACCGAGTGGGCCCCAAGATACCTCTCCCTCATACGGAGTGAGAAATCCCAGTCTCGATCCATACTAACTCAACGAACACCTTCAGAGATACCTGTAGAGCATCTTTATAGTCACCCAGTTACGTTGCAACGTTTGATACACACAAAGCATTCCTCCGGTGTCAGTGAGTTATATGATCTCATGGTCATAGGAACAAATACTTGACACGCAGAAAACAGTAGCAACAAAATGACACGATCTACATTGTTGGAATTATGCCCTAGAGGCAATAATAAATGTATAGTTATTATTATAATTCCTGTATCAAGATAATAGTTTATTATCCATGCTATAATTTATTGAATGAAGACTCATTTACATGTGTGGATAAATAGACAAAACACCGTCCCTAGCATGCCTCTAGTTGGCTAGCCAGTTGATCGATGATAGTCAGTGTCTTCTGATTATGAACAAGGTGTTGTTACTTGATTACTGGATCACGTCATTGGGAGAATCACGTGATGGACTAGACCCAAACTAATAGACGTAGCATGTTGATCGTGTCATTTTGTTGCTACTGTTTTCTGCGTGTCAAGTATTTATTCCTATGACCATGAGATCATATAACTCACTGACACCGGAGGAATGCTTTGTGTGTATCAAACGTCGCAACGTAACTGGGTGACTATAAAGATGCTCTACAGGTATCACCGAAGGTGTTAGTTGAGTTAGTATGGATCAAGACTGGGATTTGTCACTCCGTATGACGGAGAGGTATCTCAGGGCCCACTCGGTAATACAACATCACACACAAGCCTTGCAAGCAATGTAACTTAGTGTAAGTTGCGGGATCTTGTATTACGGAACGTGTAAAGAGACTTGCCGGTAAACGAGATTGAAATAGGTATGCGGATACTGACGATCGAATCTCGGGCAAGTAACATACCGAAGGACAAAGGGAATGACATACGGGACTATACGAATCCTTGGCACTGAGATTCAAACGATAAGATCTTCGTAGAATATGTAGGATCCAATATGGGCATCCAGGTCCCACTATTGGATATTGACCGAGGAGTCTCTCGGGTCATGTCTACATAGTTCTCGAACCCGCAGGGTCTGCACACTTAAGGTTCGACGTTGTTTTATGCGTATTTGAGTTATATGGTTGGTTACCGAATGTTGTTTGGAGTCCCGGATGAGATCACGGACATCACGAGGGTTTCCGGAATGGTCCGGAAACAAAGATTGATATATAGGATGACCTCATTTGATTACCGGAAGGTTTTCGGAGTTACCGGGAATGTACCGGGAATGACGAATGGGTTCCGGGAGTTCACCGGGGGGGGGGGGCAACCCACCCCGGGGAAGCCCATAGGCTTTGGGGAGACACACCAGCCCTTAGTGGGCTGGTGGGACAGACCCAAGGGGGCCTATGCGCCAAGAATAAGAAATCAAAGGAAAAGAAGGAAAAAAGAGGGAGGAAGTGGGAAGGGAGGGGGACTCCTCCCACCAAACCAAGTCCAACTCGGTTTGGGGGGGAGTCCTCCCCCCCTTGGCTCGGCCGACTCCTTGGGGGTCCTTGGACCCCAAGGCAAGGCCCCCCTCCCTCCTCCTATATATATGGAGCAATTAGGGCTGATTTGAGACGACTTTCTCACGGCTGCCCGACCACATACCTCCATAGTTTTTCCTCTAGATCGCGTTTCTGCGGAGCTCGGGCGGAGCCCTGCTGAGACAAGATCATCACCAACCTCCGGAGCGCCGTCACGCCGCCGGAGAACTCTTCTACTTCTCTGTCTCTCTTGCTGGATCAAGAAGGCCGAGATCATCGTCGAGCTGTACGTGTGCTGAACGCGGAGGTGCCGTCCGTTCGGTACTAGATCGTGGGACTGATCGCGGGATTGTTCGCGGGGCGGATCGAGGGACGTGAGGACGTTCCACTACATCAACCGCGTTCTCTAACGCTTCTGCTGTACGATCTACAAGGGTACCTAGATCACTCATCCCCTCTCGTAGATGGACATCACCATGATAGGTCTTCGTGCGCGTAGGAAAATTTGTGTTTCCCATGCGACGTTCCCCAACAGTGGCATCATGAGCCAGGTTCATGCGTAGATGTCTTCTTGAGTAGAACACAAAAGTTTTTGTGGGCGGTGATGTGCGTTTTGCTGCCCTCCTTAGTCTTTTCTTGATTCCGCGGTATTGTTGGATTGAAGCGGCTTGGACCGACATTACTCGTACGCTTACGAGAGACTGGTTTCATCGTTACGAGTAACCCCCTTTGCTCAAAGATGACTGGCAAGTGACGGTTTCTCCCACTTTAGTTGAATCGGATTTGACCAAGGAGGTCCTTGGATGAGGTTAAATAGCAACTCATATATCTCCATTGTGGTGTTTGCGTAAGTAAGATGCGATCCTACTAGATACCCTTGGTCACCACGTAAAACATGAAACAACAAAATTAGAGGACGTCTAACTTGTTTTTGCAGGGTATGATTGTGATGTGATATGGCCAACGATGTGATGTGATATATTGGATGTATGTGATGATCATGTTGTAATAGAAATATCGACTTGCACGTCGATGATACGGCAACCGGTAGGAGCCATAGGGTTGTCTTTATACTAACATATGTGCTTGCAGATGCGTTTACTATTTTGCTAGGATGTAGCTTTAGTAGTAATAGCATAAGTAGCACGACAACCCCGATGGCAACACGTTGATGGATGATCATGGTGTGGCGCCGGTGACAAGAAGATCGTGCCGGTGCTTTGGTGATGGAGTTCAAGAAGCACGTGATGATGGCCATATCATGTCACTTATGAATTGCATGTGATGTTAATCCTTTTATGCACCTTATTTTGCTTAGAACGACGGTAGCATTATGAGGTGATCTCTCACTAAAATTTCAAGACGAAATTGTGTTCTCCCCGACTGTGCACCTTTGCTACAGTTCGTCGTTTCGAGACACCACGTGATGATCGGGTGTGATAGACTCAGTTCACATACAACGGGTGCAAAACAGTTGCGCACGCGGAACACTCGGGTTAAGCTTGACGAGCCTAGCATGTGCAGACATGGCCTCGGAACACATGAGACCGAAAGGTCGATCATGAATCATATAGTTGATATGATTAGCATAGGGATGCTTACCACTGAAACTATACTCAACTCCCGTGATGATCGGACTTGGGATAGTGTAAGTGGATCATGAACCACTCAAATGACTAGAGAGATGTACTTTTTGAGTGGGAGTTTAGCGTATAATTTGATTAAGTTGAACTCTAATTATCTTGAACATAGTCTAAGTCGACTTTGAATATATTTGTGTTGTAGATCATGGCTCACGCAAGTGTCATCCTGAATTTTAATACGTTCCTAGAGAAAGCTAAGTTGAAAGATGATGGAAGCAACTTTGTAGACTGGGCTCGTAATCTTAAGCTAATCTTACAAGCTGGGAAGAAGGATTATGTCCTTAATGCTGCGCTAGGAGATGAACCACCTGCTACGGCTGATCAGGATGTTAAGAACGCTTGGTTAGCGCGTAAGGAGGACTACTCAATAGTTCAATGTGCAGTCTTGTATGGCTTAGAACCGGGACTTCAACGTCGCTTTGAGCGTCATGGAGCATTTGAGATGTTCCAGGAGTTGAAGTTTATCTTTCAGAAGAACGCCCGGATCGAGAGGTATGAGACCTCCGATAAATTCTATGCTTGCAAGATGGAGGAAAACTCGTCTGTCAGTGAACATGTGCTCAAAATGTCTGGGTACTCAAACCATCTAGCTGAACTGGGGATTGAACTCCCGCAAGAAGCTATCACTGACAGAATCCTTCAATCACTGCCGCCAAGCTATAAAGGCTTTGTGTTGAACTACAACATGCAAGGGATGAACAAGTCTCCCGGCGAGTTGTTTGCGATGCTGAAAGTCGCAGAGTCTGAACTCCGTAAAGAGCATCAAGTGTTGATGGTGAGCAAGAACACTAGTTTCAAGAGAAACGGCAAAGGCAAGAAGGGCAATTCGAAGAAGAGCGGCAAGCCTGTTGCCAATCCGCCGAAGAAACCCAAGGCTGGACCTAAGCCTGAAACAGAGTGCTTCTATTGCAAGGGTATGGGTCACTCGAAGCACAATTGCCCCAAGTATCTGGCAGATAAGAAGGCGGGCAAAGAAAAATCAGGTATATTTGATATACATGTTATTGATGTGTACTTAAATGGCTCTCGTAGTAGTGCCTGGGTATTCGATACCGATTCTATTGCTCACATTTGCAACTCGAAACAGGAACTGCGGAATAGACGAAGGCTGGCGAAAGACGAAGTGACGATGCGCGTAGGAAATGGTTCCAAGGTTGATGCAATCGTCGTCGGCATAGTGTCACTTCAGCTACCATCGGGATTAGTGATGAACTTAAATCATTGTTATTTAGTGCCTGCGTTGAGCATGAACATTATATCTGGATCTTGTTTATTGCGAGACGGTTACTCTTTTAAGTCTGAGAATAATGGTTGTTCTATTTCTATGAGTAACATCTTTTATGGTCATGCACCGAATGTGAGAGGATTGTTCATATTGAATCTTGATAGCGATACGCATATACATAACATTGAGACCAAAAGAGTTAGAGTAAACAATGATAGCGCCATATTTTTGTGGCACTGCCGCTTGGGTCATATTGGTGTAAAGCGCATGAAGAAACTCCATGCTGATGGACTTTTGGAGTCACTTGACTTTGATTCACTTGACACGTGCGAACCATGCCTCATGGGCAAGATGACTAAGACTCCATTCTTCGGAACAATGGAGCGTGCAAGTGACTTGTTGGAAATCATACATACCGATGTGTGTGGTCCAATGAGCGTAGAGGCACGCGGCGGATATCGTTATTTCCTCACCTTCAAGAAACATTTGAAAAGTTCAAGCAATTTCAGAGTGAAGTGGAAAATCATCGTAACAAGAAGATCTAGTTCCTACGGTCTGATCGTGGGGGTGAATATCTGAGTTTCGAGTTTCGTGCTCACTTAAGACAATGTGGAATTGTTTCACAGTTAACACCGCCTGGAACACCACAGCGTAATGGTGTGTCCAAACGTCGTAATCGTACTTTGTTAGAGATGGTGCGATCTATGATGTCTCTTACTGATTTGCCGTTATCATTTTGGGGTTATGCATTAGAAACAGCTGCATTCACTTTAAATAGGGCACCATCAAAATCCGTTGAGACGACACCATACGAACTGTGGTATGGCAATAGGCCAAAGTTGTCGTTTCTTAAAGTTTGGGGATGTGATGCTTATGTCAAAAAGCTTCAGCCTGAAAAGATGGAACCCAAAGCGGAAAAATGCGTCTTCATAGGTTACCCAAAAGAGACAGTTGGGTACACCTTCTATCTCAAATCCGAGGGCAAAGTGTTTGTTGCTAAGAACGGAACTTTTCTCGAGAAGGAGTTTCTCTCGAGAGAATTGAGTGGGAGGAAGATAGAACTTGACGAGGTTGTCGAACCTCTCATCCCTCTGGATGGTGGCGCAGGGCAAGGGGAAACCTCTGTCATTGCGACGCCGGTTGAGGAGGAAGTTAATGATGATGATCATGAAACTCCAGTTCAAGTTTCTGTTGAACCACGCAGGTCGACGAGATCACGCGCTGCTCCAGAGTGGTACGGTAATCCCGTCTTATCAATCATGTTGTTAGACAACAATGAACCTGCGAATTATGAAGAAGCAATGGTGGGCCCAGATTCCAACAAATGGCTAGAAGCCATGAAATCTGAGATAGGATCCATGTATGAGAACAAAGTGTGGACTTTGGAGATACTACCTGAGGGCCGCAAGGCTATTCAGAACAAATGGATCTTTAAGAAGAAGACGGACGCTGACGGTAATGTGACCGTTTATAAAGCTCGACTTGTGGCAAAGGGTTTTTCACAAGTTCCAGGAATTGACTACGATGAGGCTTTCTCTCCCGTGGCAATGCTTAAGTCCGTCAGAATCATGTTAGCAATAGCTGCATTTTTCGATTATGAAATCTGGCAGATGGATGTCAAAACAGCATTCCTTAACGGTTTCCTTAAGGAAGAGTTGTATATGATGCAACCCGAAGGTTTTGTCGATCCTAAAAATGCTGACAAGGTGTGCAAGCTCCAGTGATCCATTTATGGACTGGTGCAAGCATCTCGGAGTTGGAACAAACGCTTTGATGAGGTGATCAAAGCATTTGGGTTTATACAAGTGGTTGGAGAATCTTGTATTTACAAGAAAGTGAGTGGGAGCTCTGTGGCATTTCTAATATTATATGTGGATGACATATTACTGATTGGAAACAACGTAGAGCTTTTGGAGAGCATAAAAGGTTACTTGAATAAAAGTTTCTCTATGAAGGACCTAGGAGAAGCTGCTTACATTCTAGGCATTAAGATCTATAGGGATAGATCAAAACGCTTGATAGGACTTTCACAAAGCACATACCTTGATAAAGTTTTGAAGAGGTTCAAAATGGAACAGTCCAAGAAAGGGTTCTTGCCAGTGTTACAAGGTACGAGATTGAGTAAGACTCAGTGCCCAGCAATTGATGAAGATAGAGAGCATATGCGCTCCGCCCTATGCTTCAGCCATATGTTCTATCATGTATGCGATGCTGTGCACTAGACCGGATGTTAGCCTGGCCATAAGTATGGCAGGTAGGTTCCAGAGTAATCCATGAGTGGATCACTGGACAGCGGTCAAGAATATCCTGAAGTACCTGAAAAGGACTAAGGAGATGTTTCTCGTGTATGGAGGTGACGAAGAGCTCGCCGTAAAAGGTTACGTCGATGCAAGCTTTGACACAGATCCGGACGACTCTAAGTCGCAAACTGGATACGTATTTATTCTTAATGGGGGTGCAGTAAGCTGGTGCAGTTCCAAGCAAAGCGTCGTAGCAGATTCTACATGTGAAGCGGAGTACATGGCTGCCTCGGAGGCGGCTAAGGAGGTGTCTGGATGAAGCAGTTCATGACGGATCTTGGAGTGGTGCCAAGTGCACTGGATCCAATAACCTTGTTCTGTGACAACACTAGTGCCATTGCCTTAGCAAAGGAACCAAGGTTTCACAAGAAGACCAGACACATCAAACGATGCTTCAACCTCATCCGCGACTACGTCGAGGAGGAGGACGTAAATATATGCAAAGTGCACACGGATCTGAATGTAGCAGACCCGCTGACTAAACCTCTTCCACGGCCAAAACATGATCGACACCAGAACTGTATGGGTGTTAGATTTATTACAATGTAATTCACATCGTGATGTGAGGGCTAGATTATTGACTCTAGTGCAAGTGGGAGACTGTTGGAATTATGCCCTAGAGGCAATAATAAATGTATAGTTATTATTATAATTCCTGTATCAAGATAATAGTTTATTATCCATGCTATAATTGTATTGAATGAAGACTCATTTACATGTGTGGATACATAGACAAAACACCGTCCTAGCATGCCTCTAGTTGGCTAGCCAGTTGATCGATGATAGTCAGTGTCTTCTGATTATGAACAAGGTGTTGTTACTTGATAACTGGATCACGTCATTGGGAGAATCACGTGATGGACTAGACCCAAACTAATAGATGTAGCATGTTGATCGTGTCATTTTGTTGCTACTGTTTTCTGCGTGTCAAGTATTTATTCCTATGACCATGAGATCATATAACTCATTGACACCGGAGGAATGCTTTGTGTGTATCAAACGTCGCAACGTAACTGGGTGACTATAAAGATGCTCTACAGGTATCACCGAAGGTGTTAGTTGAGTTAGTATGGATCAAGACTGGGATTTGTCACTCCGTATGACGGAGAGGTATCTCAGGGCCCACTCGGTAATACAACATCACACACAAGCCTTGCAAGCAATGTAACTTAGTGTAAGTTGCGGGATCTTGTATTACGGAACGAGTAAAGGGACTTGCCGGTAAACGAGATTGAAATAGGTATGCGGATACTGACGATCGAATCTCGGGCAAGTAACATACCGAAGGACAAAGGGAATGAGATACGGGACTATACGAATCCTTGGCACTGAGGTTCAAACGATAAGATCTTCGTAGAATATTTAGGATCCAATATGGGCATCCAGGTCCCGCTATTGGATATTGACCGAGGAGTCTCTCGGGTCATGTCTACATAGTTCTCGAACCCGCAGGGTCTGCACACTTAAGGTTCGACGTTGTTTTATGCGTATTTGAGTTATATGGTTGGTTACCGAATGTTGTTCGGAGTCCTGGATGAGATCACGGACGTCACGAGGGTTTCCGGAATGGTCCGGAAACGAAGATTGATATATAGGATGACCTCATTTGATTACCGGAAGGTTTTCGGAGTTACCGGGAATGTACCGGGAATGACGAATGGGTTCCGGGAGTTCACCGGGGGGGGGGGGGGGGCAACCCACCCCGGGGAAGCCCATAGGCTTTGGGGAGACACACCAGCCCTTAGTGGGCTGGTGGGGCAGCCCCAAGGGGGCCTATGCGCCAAAAATAAGAAATCAAAGGAAAAGAAGAAAAAAAGAGGGAGGAAGTGGGAAGGGAGGGGGACTCCTCCCACCAAACCAAGTCCAACTCGATTTGGGGGGGGAGTCCTCCCCCCCTTGGCTCGGCCGACTCCTTGGGGGTCCTTGGACCCCAAGGCAAGGCCCCCCTCCCTCCTCCTATATATATGGAGCAATTAGGGCTGATTTGAGACGACTTTCTCACGGCTGCCCGACCACATACCTCCATAGTTTTTCCTCTAGATCGCGTTTCTGCGGAGCTCGGGCGGAGCCCTGCTGAGACAAGATCATCACCAACATCCGGAGCGCCGTCACGCCGCTGGAGAACTCTTCTACCTCTCCGTCTCTCTTGCTGGATCAAGAAGGCCGAGATCATCGTCGAGCTGTACGTGTGCTGAACGCGGAGGTGCCGTCCGTTCGGTACTAGATCGTGGGACTGATCGCGGGATTGTTCGCGGGGCGGATCGAGGGACGTGAGGATGTTCCACTACATCAACCGCGTTCTCTAACGCTTCTGCTGTACGATCTACAAGGGTACGTAGATCACTCATCCCCTCTCGTAGATGGACATCACCATGATAGGTCTTCGTGCGCGTAGGAAATTTTTTGTTTCCCATGCGACGTTCCCCAACAACATGCTACGTCTATTAGTTTGGGTCGAGTCCATAACGTGATTCTCCTAATGACGCGATTCAGTTATCAAGCAACAACACCTTGTACATAGTCAGAAGACCCTGACTATCTTTGATCAACTTGCTAGCCAACTAGAGGCTTGCTAGGGACAGTGTTTTGTCTATGTATCCACACATGTATATAAGTCTTCATTCAATACAATTATAGCATGGATAATAAACGATTATCTTGATACAGGAATTATAATAATAACTATATTTATTATTGCCTCTAGGGCATAATTCCAACAGATAGGATCTAGAACACAAATATATTCATGAAAACATAATGAATTCAGATCTGAGATCATGGCACGCGGGCCCAAAGTGACAAGCATTAAGAGTAACAAGTATTAGCAAAGATGATAAACACCATAGTAGATGATATGCAACATGCCCCCAACAATCCGACGAACTATTACATGATCTAACTCATCCAATCTCTTACATCCCCTTCACCTACAGCAGGGAATTACTCACACATGATGGGAGAAGCCATGGAAGGATGATTTAGTGGTGATAGTGATGACGATGGCGACGATTTCCCCTCTCCGACGGCCAAAACAGCCTCGAGATTAGCTCTCCCAAAGAAGAACCGAGGGTGGCTGCGGCTCCGCGTCGACAACTTGCAAAACAACCTCTGTTCTGGAATTTACTCGTCACGGGTAAAAATAGGAGCCAAAGTAGGGCACCAGAGGGGGTGGGCCCCGCCCAGGCAGCCTCCCTGCGCGTCCAGGGGGCAGGCCGCGCCAGCAGGTCACCTGGGGGCCCTGTAGCTCCCCTCTGGCCCATCTTCTGGCCCAAGGTCCCTCCCGATGCGTGGATTTTCTCTATTTTTATGGGATTTTTCCGGGGTGTCTAAATATTCATTTTCCCGCACAGAAGAAAACCATACAGGCAGCTCTTCTGAAAACAGCGTCAGTCCGGGTAAGTTTCATTCAAATCATGCAAGAATGAGGCCAAAACCAAAGCAAATGTGTTTCGAAAATTCAATAATTTCGATACCTATCAACTACTCGTGAAATCCCTCTTCCTGCACCACTTTTGTTTGATTATACTAGAAGGTACGGATGGTCCTTCACCGCGATTGAGCTGGACGAGTTCGTGATCCAGCAGCAGTTGCACAACCCCATTGCGGGGATTATTCCCTAGGAAGAGGAGCCTTCTTCTTGGGAGGATAGTCGGGCATCAGTCTATGCACACAAGGCCCTGTACAATTCTTGGAGCTACTAGTACCACTCCGGAGCTGGAGGGAGGTCGTGGAGCCCGAAGTAAACAGGCCCAACTTAGGCTAAAAGCCTAAGCTTGGGGGAGTACGTACCCTTCTCCCCTTTCAATGTATCATCCGTGGTTTCCTTTTAAATGTTTTTGGAGTTTTTTCCTGTTCTTACTTGTTCTTTCTTTGCGAAAACAACAAAAAGATTTCTCTTTTCTTTCGCTTTCATTTAACCTTTGGAACACCCAAAACAATTTCCTTTCTCTCTTTAGTTTGCTTTGTTTGCAGAGTTCAGCTCACATCCATGGTTGCAATTGCACTTGATTATATATTTCTACGTTCGATCGTGCAAGTGATGATGCAATGATGACGATGATCGATGGAAGGGATGCAACAAGTAAAGCCGGTATGAACTCTATTTGTTTCTACTTTTGTACATATGCATGTACTTATGATCTAGAGACCAGCTTATAGCGACATAGTGCTATTTTTACAATGCTTTCCCAGTAGGTCATGGTTTCTTTGTGACTTGTCTCAAATAGCTGGAGTGCATAATGTGTTATTGAAATGATTTGCATGCATTGCACTTTCCATGGTTTCGCATATTGGAGTGGTATTTCCCTTCGGAGAGTTTTTGGATTGACCTGGCACATGCTTACACATGTTTATGACTAGAAGTCTATCAAGCCTAGGTGATCTTTTTATTTCAGAATAGTTATATCACTTTCATGCCCGATTCAATGTTGCTTTGTCGCTCTGAATGATTATGACCGTTATTGCTCTCTAGTTGTTCGCTTCCCCGCCTTTTGCTAGCCTTCGCGTGTACTAAGCGGACTGATAGCTTGTGCATCCAAAATCCTTGAAACCAGTTGCGCCATATGAGTCCACCATACCTACCTATATGCGGTATTTATGTGTAATCCTAAGTAAATTTGCATGTGCCATACTCTAAGTCTTGAAATAAATATTTTCTTTTGTATGCCCGAATCGCTCATGTAGCGACAAGGGACTATCAGTATCTTCCATGCTAAGTGGGTTATTCTCAAGATATGTGTTGGTTCACTATCCTTCACGAGAAAGTGGCTCGTAACCGGGATGCCTAGTTCCATGCTCAAAAGTCAAATCAAAATTAATGAAACAAAACTCCCCCAGGATTGTTGTTTGTATGGACGGTACCCGTGGATTCGGCTCGCCATGGAGTGTGATCGATTGGTGAGCGGGAGTAAAAACTTTACTATTCTGTTTGGGAACCGCTTATAATGTATTTAGCATGGAAGAAGAGATCTCTTAGTTGTTATGTTGACAATGAAAGCATCCCACCCAAATTTTGATTCATCTTTGTTTTAAAAGCTCAAGTTCTGGCACATCGGCAAATCAAAGCTTCCCTCTGCGAAGGGCCTATCTATTTTACTTTAGTATTGAGTCATGCTCTTCTTATAAAAAAAGCACCAACTATAGAGAGCATAATTGTCATTCTGAGTGCAATGTGCATTGCCCTAAAGTACCACATTGTCTTCTGCATGATCGTGATATTACTTATTCTGAAATATATATTTCTAGTCTCCTTTAAGACTCCGAAGGAGCGTGTGCATTTATGTTTTGCTTCACTCATGGGGGCTAGCGAGATACCACTCTAGTATGTCCAAGTCATGTGCATTCTGATCTGGCCATGATTTTCAATTGCATATTATTCATTTTTAGTTCTTAGAAACTCTTCACATGATCGAAGGATTGCTTCGTGCATTGTCTTTGTAGCATTGCTTCAATACTTGTTGGACTTGCTCGTAGTGCATGCTTATATACATTTAAATAAGCAAAAGAGTTTGTCAAAGTTTTCCTTGTCGCGTCGAGTTCGTTGAACTGAATTGCTTGAGAACAAGCAATATGCTAAGCTTGGGGGAGTTGATACGTCTCATACGTATCGAATTTTCCAAACACTTATGCAATTGTTTTGGCCTCATTCTTGGATGATTTGAATGAAACTAACCCGGACTGACACTATTTTCAGCAGAGCTTCTTGTATGGTTTTCTTGTGTGCAGGAAAATGGAGTTTAAGGCGTCCTCGAAAATTCCAATAAAAAATAGAGAAAATACACACTCCGGGAGGAACCATAGGCCAGAAGATTGGCCAGAGGGGCCCACCAGGCCAGGCAACCTGGTGGCGCGGCCAGCCCCTTGACCGCGCAGGGAGGCCCCCTGGGTGGGACCCACCTCCTCTGGTGCCCTTGATCACCACTCCATCACCCTCCCAAGGCTTCCCCTTTCATGTGTGAGTAATTCCCTACTGTAGGTGAAGGGGATGGTAGGGATTGGATGAATTATATCATGTAATAGTTCGTCAGATTGTTGGGGGCATGTTGCCTATCATCTACTATGGTCTTTATAATCTTTGCTACTACTTGTTACTCTTAATGCTTGTCACTTTGGGCCCGAGTGACATGATTTAAGATCTGAATACCTTATGTTTTCATGAATATATTTGTGTCCTTGATCCTATCTATGAGTAGTATGCACCTATTATAGTCTGGAACCGGCGATCCCAATGGTGACAACTTGGGACACCAAAGGGGATAGACTATAGTTTGAGGATTCCATGTATCCATTGGTTGTTAATGCTTTGTTCCGGTGCTCTTTGATAGGAGAACCTTAATCTCCATAAATTCCTTTCGGCTCTGTTGGTAGCGGGATGGTGGGACAAAATATGTTGTGTAAGTTCTTATTGCAAGCACGCACGAATACCTTGGGATACATGCCTAATGTTTGATATTTTCCTAGATGATCATTACTTTTCTGTGTGCCTTGACCCAAATTAAATACATGATATCTCTCATCCATGACCGACCATCCATCTCGCTGGTTTTAATCCTGCTAGTCACAAGTTTCTTTACTTTTGCTGTTTCACTTTCGTTGCTTTGCGACTATTATTTTTGTTGCCACCATCACTTCCATATAACCGTTGCTACTAATATTTCGTTGCCAAGCAAGTATATTTCAGATGCGGTTGAATTGACAACTCAACTGTTAAAGCTTATAAATATTCTTTGGCTCCCCTTGTGTTGAATCAGTAAATAGGGTTATCTTACCCGCGAAGACTGTTGCGATCCCCTACACTTGTGGGTTATCACCTGCCGGAGAGGGGAAATCATCTCCGATGGCCATCTTCATCATCCTGACATCCACCATGATGAGGAGGGAGTAGTCCACCCTCGGGGTTGTGCGCTGTACCAGTAGCTATGTGTTTAATCTCTCTCTCACGTGTTCTTGAGATGTCATGATCTTGATATATCATGGGCCTTATTAATATAGTTGGATCATATGGTGTTTGTCACATGCTATTATTGTGATGAATTGAATATTTCACGTTAAATTCTCGTTATGTTGGATTAAACATTCAGGTTTGAGAGCCCATAGTATATTACTTGCATGTGGATACCCGTAGTGACATTGGGGTATTCAAGTGATTCACTTGATATATGTTTTGGCATCAACTCGCGGATTCCCAAGGTGACGATGGGGTAATTTAGGCATAGGGATTGAGTGCACATTTTTATACTATGTTCTCCGGTAGAAATCTTGGTGTGCTCCTTGAAGTTCTTTGTGTTGGATTCAGTATTATGAATCTGAATTTGATATGGTGTTATTTTATTACGAGCCCTTGATAGATCGATCGGAAAGGATAACTTGTCATCTTAGTTTGAACTCTTGGAAAGATTGATCGGAAAGAATAACTTTGAGGTGGTTTCATATGCTACAAACAGTTTCTTCTTATGTCTCCGCTAGATAGGAACTTTTGAGTGATTCTTCATTGCACATTGAGGGATTGTTATATGATCTAACTATTTTAGCATTGTTGAGAGATTGCACTAGTGAAAGTACGGACCCTAGGCCTCATTTTCAAGCATTGGAATACCGTTTATGCTCACTTTTGTTACTTGCTACCTTGCTATTTTTATATTGTCAGATTACAAAAATCAATATATAATATCATTACTACACTTGTATCACCATCTCTTCGTCGAACTAGTGCACCTATACAAATTACATTGTATTTGGTTTGTTGGGGACACAAGAGACTTTTTATTATTTGGTTGTGGGGTTGTTTGAGAGAGACCGTCTTCATCCTACGCCTCCCTCGGATTGATAAACCTTAGGTCATCCACTTGGGGAAAATTTGGTACTATCCTACAAAACTATGTTCTTGGAGGCCCAACATAGTCTACAAGAATAAAGTTGTGTAGTAGACATCAACCTCTTTTGTGGCCACGTTGCCGGGGAGGTGAGTGCTTAAAGGTATATCTTTAGTCCTTGCAATTAAATATTTTAGTTTCTTGTTTTTCACTAGTTTGGTTTTATAAAAAGAAAATTACAAAAATTGGAATTGAGGTGGTCTCATATTGTTCATATCTATCATGTCTTTCTTGAAAATGATGAAAAGGAAAACTTTGCTCAAATGCTAGAGGAAGAATGTATGAAATGCTTAATGTGAATTCCTTGAATGATGAGCATGATAGTAATATTGTTAGTATTAATTCTCTGAATATCCATGATGCTAATGATGTGCGAAGCCACAAGCTTGGGGATGCTATGTTTGATGACGATGCTATTTTGAGTCCCCCAAGTTTTGATGAGCAAATTTATTATGATGAAAGCACGCCTCCTATTTATGACGATTACATATACGAAAGTGGGTTTGGAAGAGTATCAGTTCTAGGTACTAATGGTCCCACTATTTTGGAGGGTGTTGAATCTTTTCATAGTGATAAAATTGAACTTGGAGAGGTCATGACTTTATTAAGTGATGATTCCACTATTTCAGAAGAGGTTCTAATTGATTATGACAACAAAATTGCTATCTATGATGATTATGGTGATGACATGTATGTTATAAAGAGTAATAAAAATCATGAAACTTGTCATCATGATTTTAATTTTCATGCGTATTATATTAATCAAGTACCTCATGAGAGTTTTTTTGTTGAGTTTCCTCCCACTACTATAAATGATAAGAATTTTGCTTGTGTGGGCAGTAATAAAATTCTACACTTGTGCATCATGAAAAGAATGTTGTATGTGATAGTCATATATTTTTATTCATCCATGATGCTACTGAAAATTATTATGAGGGAGGAACATACGCTTGTAGGAATTGCAATAGTATCAAGTTTCATCCCTATGTGTTCAATGTTTTGAAGTCATGCTTTCGTGCCTTCCTATGCAAGTTGATTATTGATCCCATAAATTGTTTTCTTACAAAATCCCTATGCATAGGAAGTTGGTTAGTCTTAAATGTTTTTACATGTGATTCATGATGCTCCCTTGCATGTTTCAACTATTATTCCTATATGAGAATCATTGGAATCATCATGCCTAGCTAAAAGGCATTAAAGAAAACCGCTTGTTGGGAGACAACCCAATAATTATCCTTAATATTTTTAGTTTTCACATGATTAAGCTACTGTATTAATCATGTTTTATAGCTTTTATTTCAGTAAAATACCAAGTAAAGCCTTTGGGATAGTGTGGATACTTGCTTGTTTGATTCTGTACAAAAATAGAAACTTTTACATCTAGTGCATAATTTAGATGATTTTACTGGAGCGTCAAAAAATTATGAAAATTTTACATAGTTTTTATGCAAATTCTCTACATTTTCCAAATTGTTCAGAATTTTAGAGTCGGGGAATTATGATTTTGATACAGATCTTGATAGACTGTTGTGTTTTTGACAGATTCCATTTTTCATGCATAGTTTGCTTGTTTTAGTTTTCCATAGCTTATATTTAGTGATATTAATTATGGGAATGATAAAATACAGTAGGAATCAGGTTAGAACAACTATGAATCTTGTATTCACAGTACCTAAGTGAATGATCTATATTTCTCATACTAACCCATCTCATGAAGTTCTGTTAAGTTTCGTGTTATTGAAGTTTTCAAGTTTTGGGTGAGATACCAATATGAGGAGAATAAAGACCAGCAAGAACCTAAACTTGGGGATTCCTTAGGCACCCCCAAGGTAATATCCTGTGACATCCTCAACTTTTGCTACAGTAATGCATGTGATTAAGCTACAGTAAACCATGACGTGAAGTTGATACTTTTGCTAAACAAGGTTTGATCACCATTGGATTCATATCTTGTTCCAAATTCCTATTGAAATTCAGAACTCAAATAATAAGCGGTTTAAATAGTTTTGCAAACATGAAAACTAAAATCATAGATGGCTTACAAATATTCACCTAGTATTTATAAAATTTAAACCAACATTTGTAAAGTACTTTAGTACCTCAAAACAATTATAACACAGGCCAAAACAATTAATTAAATGCCTTTTGAATTATGAAAATTCTTAAACTTTTGAAATGGTCCCCAAACGTTTTTGTGCCATTGCCTAATATTAATGTATGATTATGGGCGAGGTCACTTATTTTTCATAAGTCAAATAGTGCTGAAATATTATAAACATAAATTAACTAAATTCTAACAAAGGAGATTCAAACAAAAAAAAGAAAAACCTCCCCTGGGCGTTAGCCCACTAGGCCTCTGGGCAGACCCAGCCTACACTCCCACTTATCCCCTTCCTCTCGTTAAAGTACAGGGGGCAGGGGCGTGGCGGCCATCCACGACGCCATGGCCGTGGTGGCAGCCATCCACACACCCTGGCACCCTAGAAGAGGCCCCCGACCCCCCCTCCTCGGAACCCTAGTACCGCGGCTTCGACCCCCTGTTCCACATGACTCTGCCTCACAGTGGAAAGGTGCCTGACGCGGGCGTCGCCACGCCGCCGACGTCCACGCGCTCCGGCACCTTGCCGAGCTGCGCCCGGTCGTCCAGAAGCTCCGCGGGATTCCCTTCTTCCTCTACTGCGCAAGATCGATGCCAGGGAGCGCCCACGACCCCTCCAGTACTGCCCCCCTCGCCAGGATCTGCCTTGGCCGCCGCCTCGTCGCGCTCGACTCCGGCAAGCCCCGGCCGCCCTGAGATCGCCATCCACCTCCTCGTGGTGAGCCTCCTTCGAGCCCCCACGTTTTTCCCACTGCCTCCCCTCACCGTGTACGTCGTGTGTGGCCGCCGCCCGAGCCTGCTGCTGCTATCTGCTGCTGTCTTGCCCATATCCGGCTGAGCCGTCCGCGCGCTCGCCTTCGCCCGGCCACGCCCCTGCTCTTGCTAGCTAGTGCTGCTGCTCCCTGTTATTTTGCTGCTTGCTTGCTTCCGCTAGCTACTGCTCTGCTTACTGCTACTTCTGTCGCCGGCGCTGCTTGCTGCTGCTGCTGCGGTTGCTGCATTGCTGCTTGCCAATGCTGCTCCCTGTAGGAACCGCTCGCTGCTGCTGCTCTATGCTCTGCTCCGTCGTTGTTTGCTGTTGCTGCTGCTTTGCTCGCGTGTTGCTGCTGCAAGCCACAGCTACTGCCGCCGCTCCATACTACTACTACTGGCCATGGCCATAGCCATGCTCGGTTGTGCATCTGCGTGTGGTGTGCGTGCGGCTATAGGTGTGTGTGTGAGAGTGCGTGGTTGGTAGTATAGGTTACTGGGTTAGTTAGTAATAATTAATAGTTAGTTTAACTAGTAGCCTATGTCAAGTGGATCCTTGACTAAATTAATTTAATTAACTAGCTAGTTTAATTGCTGCCTAGGACATGTAGGCCACATCCTCCCCATTTGACTAGTCAAGTTGACTGGGTCAACTCGAATTAAAATAAATCCAATTTTTTTAGAAAATCATTAAAACTTTGAAAATTAATAGAAAATAATCCGTAACTCGGATGATAATATTTTATACATGAAAATTGTTTAGAAAAATCTCACGAATCCGAATACGTTGTTCGTTTATCCGTAACATACCTCTAGCATGATGAATATGGACATTTTGCGTTAGGATCATCTGCTCGGTAATAGTCAAAGGCCCGAGAAATATCGTGAGATATTTTTCCGCTTCGTCTGTAACGTTTAATACTGCGTTAGGTCACCCCTAGCACGACGTATTACCTTGTCATGCCTTGTGGTGTGTTTGATTTCTCTCTTATTTATTGTGTTTCCCGTTCGTTATTTCCTTTCCGGTAGACCCCGAGACCGATGATGATCCGGTGACCGATTACTTCTCGGTCGATGATCCGTTTTGTGTGCAGAGCAACCAGGCAAGCAAACCCCCCTTGATCATTCCTATATCGCCTATGTCTTTCTTCCTACTGCTTGCATTAGTATTTTTGCTACTGTTGTAGTTAGCTCCTATATCTGATGCATAGCCTATTTTTGATGAACTGCTACTTTCAATCATGCACCTTTAATCTGCTTAGTATAGGTGGAGCAGTCACCCCCTCTGACCCCATAGTCCAGTTGCCCCGCTTGTTTTCAAATCTCGATCCCTGATCGACGAGCCAGACCAGACACATCACATACACCCCCCTTAGTTGTACGACGATACAGAGATACTATCGAGTACCGAGGGTGACACCTCGCTAAGTACTCCTGATATCTCTGTAGTATAGCTAGTTGGTCGTGGTGATCGAGGGTGATTCCTCTTTCACCATTCCCGATGACGCCTCTGTCGTGCGACCCCTCAAGTGTGGGACCCCCGAGGGTGATTCCTCTAAGCCCACCTTGATGGATACATCGTTCGGAATCCAACGAGGGTGATACCTCGGATTCCCCCCCCCCCCCCGATGTTACGACCACACAGTTACTCGACCATGTTACTGGGATCTTTGGTGATTAGTTGTAAGACGGGTGATTTCCCGTGAGACTGTGTTGTTGGCCTAATTAAAATGTTACTGGATTTGAGTATTTGATCTGGGTTGGTCGGAGACCTTTTCGCACTAACCGGCTACGCGGGAAGAATTATGGGTACTCGGCGTCGCGGTGTCAGCCGAAGCTTTTCAGATGTCAGCAATCGTAGTGGCGCGCGCGCCCGAGTGGTCCCGAGATGCATTGCGCTTGTGATTAAGGGATGCTAGGACTGACGTCAGCCTCCCTCGCATCATGTAGGAGCGCGGAGTGGAACTGGGCCCATGAACCCTTTGCGCTTAGGATTTAGACCGGCGGGCTGACCTCTCTGATTGGTCTTAGGTGGGGCTGCGACGTGTCGATATTCCGAGGTCGGGCAGGACCCAGCAAAGTATGTCCGGCCAGAGTGTTATCGAGCGTGACGGGACATGTGGTGCACCCCTGCAGGGATGAAAATTAACTATTCGAATTGTCGTGTCCACGGTTACAGGACGACTTGGAGTTGTGCCCTGATCTTATACAACTACAATTGTTACTTAACTGAAATTAGTTTGCCTCGGGATTGCTTCCTCGCAGGGAGTCGAGGGAGGATCTTTCGGCGTGACCTCACTTTAATAATGCTGCAACAATATGACTATTAATGTTTTACCCCTGTTCTATTCTCGTCTATTGCTGCAAGACCCTAAAGATGCTAGTCTTCGATAGGACTAGGCCTTCTCTCTATTCTTGCATTGCTGCAGTCAGTCCACCTATAAAACCCCTTCTTTGACACTGGTGCATATTTATCATATTTCTGATGTAAGTCTTGCGAGTACTTTGGATGAGTACTCACGCTGCTTTGCTCCCCCCATTGCCCCCTTGATCCGTTGCTGCGACCAGATGATGGAGCCCAAGAGTGGAGTTTCCTGCCAATGTCTTCCATCCCTTTGGTGTCTTCTTCATGGAGGCTGCTGGAGATAGGAGTAGTTTAGGAGGTTCCCAGGCAGGAGGCCTCGCCTCGTTCGATCGTGTTTCTTTCGTGCTAGCCTTCTCTAAGGCACCCCATGTTTTATGTCTGTGCTCAGATATTGTTGCTTCCGCTGACTCGTGTGTTGATCGAGCTTCTGTATTCTAGCCCTCGAGGCCCCTGGTTTGTAATACGAAGCTTGTATTATTTTTGTTTGTGTCTAGAGTTGTGTTGTGATATCTTCCCGTGAGTCCTTGGGTTTGATCGTACACATTTGCGTGTATGATTAGCGTACGATTAAGCCGACGGCGTCACAAGTTGGTATCAGAGCCGACTGCCTGTAGGTAACCCCCTTTCCAACTCCTTGGCCGAAGTTGAGTCTAGTGTTTGAAAAACTTGACTAACACTGATGTTGTGGCTTACGGGCCCACATCTCAATTGGGTGGTATTAGTATCTTTTACTCCTTTCCTATACTCTCGGCTCTACTCTCTCTTCTATTTCGGGTTAAAGATTTTACTAACTCTAACATTAGGTTCGCGTAAATATTTCCTCCCGGGGAGTCTCGTATTTCAGACGATGGCTTGATCCATCAGAAGACTCCGAAGTTACTCTCTGATGTTATCTCGAGAACTAGTGCCCATCGCGCTTGCGATTTCCCTTCCTCCGTCAACCCCTATGGACGACAACGTACAAATGTCGTCCATACTTTCTTTTCCAATTGCTCTTGTTTTACAAGATGCAACGAATTATCTTATCGGGGATCCGTCCGTCATCAATTGTCATGGGTTTCGATAGCTCTCCGAATTACTATTCGGTCTTCCAAAATCCTCCGTAGCCAAATGTTCATGACCTTTCTCACATGCTTACATTATGGTTAAATCCATATGTCTAGCAGCATTCATTAAAATCCTTTGTGATTTTCCTGTAATCTTATTGATTATACCTTTGTGTGAATGCACACAATCATCTGTTGTGACTCATAAATTATCTGCCGGCTCATACGTCCTTCCAGACCGAGCTGGTTCTCGACAAATCAATTTTTGGTTGGTTGTCCATCTAAGTCCATTCAACCTACTTGTATTTGATCGGAGCATCTGAATATGATACGCCAACCTGAAAATCATAATTCCTTTGGTAATTAAGTATCGATAATTTTCAGATGTTTTATTAACACGATGCATTGCATCCTATATCCCTCGGATTGAGTACCGATACTCACATCAGATCTTTGTGGACTGCCAGACTCATTGTGGGTTATTATCCGACGACATATTTTGCTTTCGAAAATTCTTGTGAATGCTTCCCGTGACACATGATGCCATTGGTAAATTGTGTCTTCTCCCTCTGATAAATTCTAGCCTATACTTTCGTTGGCCATGCGCTGTTGTCAAGCATGTGTTAATTACTCTTGGAGTGTATGGTATATGTTCCTAAGATGCCCCTATGGGTTGAACCTATGCCTTACTAAATCAATATGATCCGAAGAGTTTTCATGAGTCTTGCTCTTCTGGTGTTTTGCCGAATGTTCTTTCAAAGCTACAACCTGATCAAAGGCGTGGAATAAATGGCAGGTGATGCATTGATGAAGTGGGAGTCGACCTTGAACTTTGTGTTCATGCCCATGGAAACGACGTTGATCCTATCATAGAAACTTCTCGTATCAATAATCAATTCATTCTATAGTTTAAATCTGGGATCTGTGATCTTATCCTTTCAAATCGTGGTTCCGACCATGTTGTCCTACCTTGATTTCATTCTCGGACGAGTTAAAGTACTTGTCTTCTTCAGATCAACACGCCGGTCCAAACCTTAAAGTTGATCTACCTCCGAGTATTATTCCTTGTAGCTCGAGGATATCGCGGAGCTATGGAACTTCTTGTGAGCTCCACATCAACTATGATATTTTCCTTAATTCCAGTTGCCTCGTGTTTGAGTTGTTGGACACGCGAGTACATCGATAACTGAATCGAGTACGCATTGCGATTCAACAATTTTAAGTAATCTTCCTTGTTTACGAGTTTGTACTCGATCCTGTCATTCCAAGCTGTTAAGCTACATCATCATCGTCATGTTGGAGATCAACCATGCTATCTATACCCTTCATCCCTGGAACACAATTCCAACTGTGCGTTAAGCTTGCATCGAGCTTTCCACATCATGTTGGTTGTCTTGAAAGGCAATCTCAATTCTAAGCGAGCAGTCTTATCTGTGTTTCCGACAACCTCTTGCTTCATCATTCCCTTGCTTGATGTCGTCGCTAAAAGATTACATCTTCATGAAATTTCTCGACAATGTGTCGTGATCATCATCAGCATTCTGAGCTCTTGCACGGTATCAATCGAATGCATGTTGACAAATACCATCGTTGCCCCTCGATGATTGTATTATCATCGGCATCATTGTTTACCTTCCCTCCAACACAAACGTGTTCATGTTTTGTGTTGTCCCTTAAGTCCCTTGCTATTCATCTTACGTTATCTTCTACCTTGGAGTATTACCATCTTTATGTCAAGGATGTCGTGAGAATTGCACACGTCTTAAGAATCCTTGATATAGTAATACTTCTCGCCACCACCATTCATTTCTTGGTCCTGTATTGTTTCAAACCGGAATACCAATAAGTGAACTATGATGTGTGATTCCAATACTTCTGGCAACCCCATTGCCTTGAGGTTAACAATTGATCGTTTCATTCTTAATGAGTGGGGTGTTGGCTCATCATTTTGGACATTGGTTGCGCTAGTCCGTCCGTATTTCCGAGTGCACCCTTCGACCAATGTTTAATTGTTGTTGTCCCCTCGAGCATACGACATTATACCATATGATTTGACAAATGCTATCTCCTTGATATTATAATTTTGGAAATTCATCCCTGTCAAAACCTCGAGGGATTGTTGTTGAGCCCATCAGCCACATCGTCAACTTTCTCCTTGTTTGATAATGAAACTCTTGAAAACATTATCTTCGTGCCTAGTTCACAAAGAATATGTTTGATAGCAGAAATGTTTTCCCAAAATTCACGTGCACTCTTGCCGCCGTGAATATGTGAAAGTTTTGTTTTTCTTCCACTAGGATCACCCCAAGACATTCACGCATGTGCGGAGTGTTATATGTTTTGATGATTTGCTATCTTCACTCCACATAATTTCTATTAGCACCACAAGCCACTGACTGATTTGATCAAGGGAAAATAAGTTACTTCATAAGAGCTAATCGAGATTTGCACATGGAACCTTGTTATCCTCGATGATGGTTTCCAAATGAGAACTCAGTTGCATTTTGACGTAAGAATTCTATGTGGGCACGAATGTCTTGACATTGTGTTCGTATGTCTTACAATCGAACTCATGATTCAAGAATTGCTTGTGTAGCTCATATCATGAGAATCTTGCATCTTCATCTTTTCTTCTCAGACATCTAGAGTTCGAGGTGTCTCGACACCAATCAGATCCGAATCTCGAGCAGATATGGTGGTTGGAACATTTTCCAATAATTATAACTTTGGTCCTATATAACCCGGTACTGTGATGTCTTGTTTGGCACACCGGGCCACGGGATCTATTGTTATATTATCCTCTTTGGTAAGATTAACCGTTCTTCCATGGGGAAATTGTATGATTTATTTTATAAGTTATTCCTAATGGATCCTTTATGTAACCAAATCCAACCTTTATCTGATGACCATGTCGATGCTACCTCGAAGCACGGATGTGGTACTTCAAATTTCAACAGGAACATTGGAAGCGCAATGCTAAATTGTTCGTGATCAATTATCCAAACCGTATGGTATGGGTAAACATCATGATTCTTCTTGTCTCTTTATCAAAATGGTTATGTACTGGATGACCTATCATGCATACCATACCCTATGTTTTCCTTAGAAATGGTATACTTTAATACTTGTGTGAGTGAACACATTCTCGTTCCCATCGGCCTTTTTGACCTTTCTGGTGGCATAACTTATCTAAGCAGTGTTAATTCCCTGTTTAGGTATAAACCTTGGTGTACAACTCTGTCGGTAAGACCGTGTTACTATTGTGGATAACATTCCGATAGCCGCCGGTGGACGAGAACCTTGCCTATTGGCCCGCCTCGTTTCAACGAGCAGGAAAATGGTTCTATTCGTTCCCCGCCCTTGGTATCGACGTTGTTGCCAATATAACTAACAGGTTAACCCCTGACATGTCTTGCTACCAAGACCGTATAATATGTCACCCCTCTGCCTACTCCCGTCCCACATGGTGGACCCATAACCCAAAGTTCCACATGATTGAAACCTGACTCTCCTGTACATCTTTACTTCCAAGGTACCATTTACACTTGGCTTCGTATGAAATTCCAGAGCCACCGTTCAATGGACCAATCACTCTTCGGTCCGAATATTATCCAACCTACTAAAGATCAAGTCCGCATTTTCATGCGAATCTGAAGGCTGCTCAGTCTCGTCAGCAGAGTCAGTATGACCGTCATCATCGGGATATGGTCTATCAACCTGGTGAAAATGCTTATCTTCACATCACACCAATGAGAGGTGCACATCGTTTCGGAATCAAGGGCAAGTTAGCTCCTCGCTATATTGGTCCTTTCAGTGTTCTCGAAAGGCGTGGAAAAGTGGCTTATCAAGTGGAACTGTCGGCGAACCTTTCTCAGGTTCACGATCTCTTCCATGTGTTTCAGCTCCGCTGTTGCTTCAAGGATCCTACCCGAGGAGTGGACCATGATAGTGAGCTGCAACAAGACCTCTCTTATAAAGAGCATCTGATCCGTATTCTTGACCAGGCTGAACATAAGACTCATCGCAAAGTCACCAAGTTCTTTAAAGTGCAGTACTCAAATCGTTCTGAAGATGAAGCCACTTGGAAACGCGAGGATCATCTTCGGGATGAATACCCCGATCTCTTTCCTTCTACCTCTTAATTCTTGGGACGAGAATTCTTATTAGTAGGGGAGAGTTGTGACATCCTCAACTTTTTCTACAGTAATGCATGTGATTAAGCTACAGTAAACCATGACGTGAAGTTGATACTTTTGATAAACAAGGTTTGATCACCATTGGATTCATATGTTGTTCCAAATTCCTATTGAAATTCAGAACTCAAATAATAAGCGGTTTAAATAGTTTTGCAAACACGAAAACTAAAATCATAGATGGCTTACAACTATTCACCTAGTATTTATAAAATTTAAACCAACATTTATAAAGTACTTCAGTACCTCAAAACAATTATAACAGAGGCCAAAACAATTAATTAAATGCCTTTTGAATTATGAAAATTCTTAAACTTTTGAAATGGTCCCCAAACTTTTTTGTGCCATTCCCTAATATTGCTGTATGATTATGGGCGAGGTCACTTATTTTTCATAAGTCAAATAGTGCTGAAATATTATAAACATAAATTAACTAAATTCTAACAACGGAGATTCAAACAAAAAAAAGAAAAACCTCCCCTGGGCGTTAGCCCACTAGGCCTCTGGGCAGGCCCAGCCTATACTCCCATTTATCCCCTTCCTCTCGTTACAGTACAGGGGGCAGGGGCGTGGCGGCCATCCACGACGCCATGGCCGTGGTGGCAGCCATCCACACACCCCGGCAGCCTAGAAGAGGCCCCCGACCCCCCTCCTCGGAACCCTAGTACCGCGGCTTCGACCCCCCTGTTGCACTTGACTCTGCCTCGCAGTGGAAAGGTGCCTGATGCGGGCGTCGCCGCGCCGCCGACGTCCGCGTGCTCCGGCACCTCGCCGAGCTGCGTCCGGTCGTCCAGAAGCTCCGCGGGATCCCCTTCTTCATCTACTGCGCAAGATCGATGCCAGGGAGCGCCCACGACGCCTCCTGTACTGCCCCCCTCGCCAGGATCTGCCTTGGCCGCCGCCTCGTCGCGCTCGACTCCGGCAAGCCCCGGCTGCCCTGAGATTGCCATCCACCTCCTCGTGGTGAGCCTCCTTCGATCCCCCACGTTTTTCCCTCTGCCTCCCCTCACCGTGTACGTCGTGCGTGGCCGCCGCCCGAGCCTGCTGCTGCTGTCCGCTGCTGTCGCGCCCATATCCGGCCGAGCCGTCCGCGCGCTCGCCTTCGCCCGACCACGCCCTGCTCTTGCTAGCTAGTGCTGCTGCTCGCTGTTATTTTGCTGCTTGCTTGCTTCCGCTAGCTACTGCTCTGCTTACTGCTACTTCTGTCGCCGGCGCTGCTTGCTGCTGCTGCTGCGGTTGCTGCATTGCTGCTTGCCACTGCTGCTCCCTGTAGGAACCGCTCGCTGCTGCTGCTCTATGCTCTGCTCCGTCGTTGTTTGCTGTTGCTGCTGCTTTGCTCGCGTGTTGCTGCTACAAGCCACAGCTACTGCCCGCCGCTCCATACTACTACTACTGGCCATGGCCATAGCCATGCACGGTTGTGCATCGTCGTGTGGTGTGCGTGCGGCTATAGGTGTGTGTGTGTGTGAGAGTGCGTGGTTGGTAGTATAGGTTAGTGGGTTAGTTAGTAATAATTAATAGTTAGTTTAACTAGTAGCCTATGTCAAGTGGATCCTTGACTAAATTAATTTAATTAACTAGCTAGTTTAATTGCTGCCTAGGACATGTAGGCCACATCCTCCCCATTTGACTAGTCAAGTTGACTGGGTCAACTCGAATTAAAATAAATCCAATTTTTTTAGAAAATCATTAAAACTTTGAAAACTAATAGAAAATAATCCGTAACTCGGATGATAATATTTTATACATGAAAGTTGTTTAGAAAAATCCCACGAATCCGAATACGTTGTTCGTTTATCTGTAACATACTTCTAGCATGATGAATATGGACATTTTGCGTTAGGATCATCTGCTCGGTAATAGTCAAAGGCCCGAGAAATATCGTGAGATATTTTTCCGCTTCGTCTGTAACGTTTAATACTGCGTTAGGTCACCCCTAGCACGACGTATTACCTTGTCATGCCTTGTGGTGTGTTTGATTTCTCTCTTATTTATTGTGTTTCCCCTTCGTTATTTCCTTTCCGCTAGACCCCGAGACCGATGATGATCCGGTGATCGATTACTTCCCGGTCGATGATCCGTTTTGTCTGCAGAGCAACCAGGCAAGCAAACCCCCCTTGATCATTCCTATATCGCCTATGTCTTTCTTCCTACTGCTTGCATTAGTATTTTTGCTACTGTTGTAGTTAGCTCCTATATCTGATGCATAGCCTATTTTTGATGAACTGCTACTTTCAGTCATGTACCTTTAATCTGCTTAGTATAGGTGGAGCAGTCACCCCCTCTGACCCCGTAGTCCAGTTGCCCCGCTTGTTTTCAAATCTCGATCCCTGATCGACGAGCCAGACCAGACACATCACATACACCCCCCTTAGTTGTACGATGCTACAGAGATACTATCGAGTACCGAGGGTGACACCTCGCTAAGTACTCCTGATATCTCTGTAGTATAGCTAGTCGGTCGTGGTGATCGAGGGTGATTCCTCTTTCACCATTCCCGATGACGCCTCTGTCGTGCAACCCCTCAAGTGTGGGACCCCCGAGGGTGATTCCTCTAAGCCCACCTTGACGGATACATCGTTCGGAATCCAACGAGGGTGATACCTCGGATCCCCCCCAATGTTACAACCACACAGTTACTCGACCATTTTACTGGGATCTTTGGTGATTAGTAGTAAGACGGGTGATTTCCCGTGAGACTATGTTGTTGGCTTAATTAAAATGTTACTGGATTTGAGTATTTGATCTGGGTTGGTCGGAGACCTTTTCGCACTAACCGGCTACGCGGGAAGAATTATGGGTACTCGGCGTCGCGGTATCAGTCGAAGTATTATCGAGCGTGACGGGACATGTCCGGCTAGAGTGTTATCGAGCGTGACGGGACATGTGGTGCACCCCTGCAGGGATGAAAATTAACTATTTGAATTGTCGTGTCCACGGTTACAGGACGACTTGGAGTTGTGCCCTGATCTTATACAACTACAATTGTTACTTAACTGAAATTAGTTTGCCTCGGGATTGCTTCCTCGCAGGGAGTCGAGGGAGGATCTTTCGCCGTGACCTCACTTTAATAATGCTGCAACAATATGACTATTAATGTTTTACCCCTGTTCTATTCTCGTCTATTGCTGCAAGACCCTAAAGATGCTAGTCTTCGATAGGACTAGGCCTTCTCTCTATTCTTGCATTGCTGCAGTCAGTCCACCTATAAAACCCCTTCTTTGATACTGGTGCATATTTAGCATATTTCTGATGTAAGTCTTGCGAGTACTTTGGATGAGTACTCATGCTGCGTTGCTCCCCCCATTGCCCGCTTGATCCGTTGCTGCGACCAGATGATGGAGCCCAAGAGTGGAGTTTCCTGCCAATGTCTTACATCCCGTTGGTGTCTTCTTCATGGAGGCCGCTGGAGATAGGAGTCGTTTAGGAGGTTCCCAGGCAGGAGGCCTTGCCTCGTTCGATCGTGTTTGTTTCGTGCTAGCCTTCTCTAAGGCACCCCATGTTTTATGTCTGTTCTCAGATATTGTTGCTTCCGCTAACTCGTGTGTTTATCGAGCTTCTGTATTCTAGCCCTCGAGGCCCCTGGTTTGTAATACGAAGCTTGTATTATTTTTATTTGTGTCTAGAGGTGTGTTGTGATATCTTCCCGTGAGTCCTTGGGTTTGATCGTACGCATTTGCGTGTATTATTAGCGTATGATTAAACCGAGGGCGTCACATATCCAAGGAAAACTCAAGCATCTAAGCTTGGCGATGCCACGGAAGGCATCCCCTCTTTCGTCTCCAAGATTATCGGTATATCTTAGCTGGAGCTATATTTTTATTCATCACATCATATGTGTTTTGCTTGGACCATCATTTTATTTTGTTTTACTCTGTTATATGTTATTTATAATCTTGTTTTTCAATAAAAAGTTCCAAGAATTGCCTTTAGAATGCTTGAATTGCATGTGTGATGTGTGTTGTATAAAAACAAAAACTTATGTTGTTGTATTTGAATTATCATATTTTACTCGAACATGAAACTTTATGAATTTTTGACACGGTACTTTAATACAAATTATTTATCATGTACTAAAGTTTCAGAATTTTTAGAGATACATAAGTACATTATTTACAAAAATGGCTACAAACTGTTCTGTTTGAACAAATTATAATCATAGTTTCATCATCTACTTATCCTATAGTTTCCATGGATTATTGGTATATATAAATTGTGGAAGTCATAATATACATTAATAATGTTTGAAAATTATTAGGCAACTTGTATTGGCAGTACATGAAGTGTTGATTTACTTTTATGTGTACTAACCTATCTCACGAATTCTTTTCAAGTTTTGTGTGGATGGAGTTTTTGAGACTTAGGTGAAACCATGATATGAGCAGAATTAAGGAGACACAAAATCTCAAGCTTGGGGATGCCCAAGGCACCCCAAGTAAATATTTCAAGAAGTATCAAGCATCTAAGCTTGGGGATGCTATGGATCCGACCTTTCTTCATCAACAACTATCAGTTAGCCTATGTTTAGCCTAAATTTTTATTTGTCCACATGACATGTGCTATTCTTGGAGTGTCCTTTGTTGTATTTGCTGTTTGAAATAAAATATCAGATCAGAAAATCTTTATTGAGAGAGAGTCCTCACATAGCTACTTAATTGTTTGACTACTCATTGATCTTCACTTATATCTTTTGAGAGTAGTTTGATTGAATTGCTCTAGTATTTCACTTATATATTTTTGAGCATGGTGGTGCTATTATTTTGACGAAATAAGTTTTCATGCTTCACTTAGATTAGTTTTATAGTTAGTAGAAACTTTGGAGAAATCCTCTCTTGCTTCACTTATATTATATTGAGAGTTGAAAATTTTAAAGAAACTTGTGCTCTCGTTCTTCACTTATATCTGTTTGAGAGCTTGTTAGTAGCAATGGAAATTTTCTTTAAATGAAATTGGTCCCAAAGTGATGGATATCCAGGGGAGATATAATAAAAACTTTCATGAAGATCATTGGATGTTAAACTTGATTCTTTGCAATAGTTTTGCGATATGAAAATAGTGCTATGTGCGTTATGCTGATGAGTAAATATGCTTTAGTAAGAATATTGGTGTTTAGGTTTGTGATTCCCTATGCATGCATATGAATTGAATAATTTTGCTATGAAGTTACATCCTACTTGTTTTGCATTATTCGGTGTTAGTTATGTTTAATGTTCACCTATGATGGTTTTTGTTCCTTCGATGGGCGCTTCTCAACCTATTTGCTACCCTTCAATTATACTAAGCTAGAATGCTGCTTCTGCATCCAAATCCTAAAGCCAAAGTGGTGCTAAATTAGTCCACCATACCTACCTATATGCGGTATTTCAACTCCCTTCTAAGTAAATTTGTATGTGCCAACTCTAATGTTCAAAATAAACTTCTGTTTTGTGTTCCCGTACCGCTCATGAAGCAGAGAGAGGTAGCTGGTATCGAAATAGGTTATTCTCAAGATGAGTGATTATTCACTTGTCATTTCATGAGATTATGGTGTTAATAGAGATGTCTGGTCCCAAAAGGCAAAGAAAACTTATTTTATGTTGTCAAATAATAAATTCCTTGGAAAGTGTTGGTATGGATGGTACCCGCGGATGTGGCTAGCCATGGAATGTGAAACAATGTGGATAAGGAATAAACTTTATTTTCGGTTTGGGAACGTCCTATAATTTGTTTAGCATGGAGGATATTGGAAACTCTTAGTCATTTTCATTGCCACGAAAAGCATGCCACCCAAAATAATTTTATGTCTCAATTTAAGCTTTGAGCTCTCGCACCTCTACAAATCCGTGCTTCCCTCTTCAAAGGTCCTATCTAATTTTGTTTTGAACTTGAGTCTCCATCTTCTCTTATAAAGCACCAACTACAGAACACTATTATCATACTTGACCATTGGATCTAACTAATATTTGGGTGTGTGGCTTGAATGGATCAATGATTGAGCATGATGGGCTAGGGATAGCGTTCTTTAGCGTTGATATTTTTAAAGACTTGGTTGCTTGTTGATATGCTTGAGTATTGAAGCTTTCATGTAAAATTATAGACTATTGCTTTGAATCATCTACAAGTCCATATGTCCATGCTATAAAGAAAAGAGTATATGATGAATATGATAGGTAGCATTTCAAATCAAAAATTTTGTTTCCATTTACTACTTTATAATGATGATTTTTATAAGAAAGAGTTGTTGTTATGATGCTAGGAAAAGTGGTTGAAATTATGATTAATCAAACTTATGCACTATGCGAGCATTCACACTTTATAAATTATTCCTTTTATCATTTACATACTCCACGACGAGTAGGAATTAATCTTGATGCTGGCACATCTCCAACGTATCGATAATTTATGAAGTATTCATGCCATATTCACCTATGTTTACAATACTTTTATATGGTTTTGATGCACTTTGCATGATTTATTTAGAACTCACCCGGACTGACGTTGTTTTCAGCAGAACTACCATGGTGTTGTTCTTTGTGCAGAAATCAAAGTTCTCCAAATGCAACAAAACTTTTGATGATTTTTTGGAATAGAAGAGGCACTAGAAGCTTCAATCGAGGCCGAGAAGAGCCACGATGTGGGTACAACCCTCTAGTGCGCACCAGAGGCCCCACGCGTGCCTATTGTCTTGGGCTCTCCCCGTGGCCCATCTTCGCGTGAAACCGACGCCTGAAAATCCTATAATTACATAAACATCCAGAAATAACCCTAGATAATAAGTTACGCCGTCGCAGGCCTCTGTTTCCATGAAAAACCAATCTGGAGACGTTCCAATACCCTCCAAGAGAGGGGAGATCATCTCCGGTGGCCATCTCCATCATCCCTGCGGCCACCATGATGAGGAGGGAGTAGTCCACCCTTGTGGCTGAGGGTTTTTACCAGTAGCTATGTGTTCAATATCTCTCTCACGTGTTCTTGAGATGTCATGATCTTGATATATCGCGGTCCTTGTTAATATAGTTGGATCATATGGTGTTTGTCACATGTTATTATTGTGATTAATTAAATCTTTCACTTTAAGATCTCGTTATGTTGGATTGAACATTCAGGTTTGAGAGCACATAATATATGTCTTGCATGCGGATAGCCGTAGTGACATTGGGGTATTCAAGTGATTCACTTGATATATGTTGTGGCATCAACTCGCGGATTCTCAAGGTGACAATGGGGTAATCTAGGCTTAGGGGTTGACTGCAGGTTTTCATACTATGTTCTCCGATAGAAATCTTGGTGTGCCCCTTGAAGTTCTTTGTGTTGGATTGAGTATTATGAATCTGAATTTGTTATCGTTTTATTTTAATACAAACTCTTGATAGATTGATTGGAAAGGATAACTTCTCATCTTACTAGGATCTCTTGGAAAGATTGATCGGAAATAATAACTTTGAGGTGGTTTCCTACCCTACAAACAATTTCTTCTTATGTTCTCCGCTAGATAGGAACTTTGGAGTGATTCTTCATCGCACATTGAGGGATTGTTATATGATCTAACTATGTTAGCATTGTTGAGAGATTGCACTAGCAAAAGTACGGACCCTAGGCCTCATTTTCAAGCATTGCAATACCATGTATGCTCACTTTTGTTACTTGCTACCTTTCTGCTTTTATATTTTAAGATTATAAAAATCAATATCTACTCCCATTACTACACTTGTATCACCATCTCTTTGCCAAACTAGTGCACCTATACAAATTACCATTGTATTTGGTGTGTTGGGGACACAAGAGACTTCTTATTATTTGGTTGTAGGGTTATTTTCGAGAGACCATCTTCAGAGGTCATCCACTTGAGGGAAATTTGCTACTATCCTACAAAACTGTGCGCTTGGAGCCCAACATAGTCTACAAGAATAAAGTTGTGTAGTAGACATCAGTCGTCGCTCCCGATCTTATAGCGCAATGCACCACATACCGAGCATGCATTCAAATTCTCGTACTTCTCACTGCGATAGAGGATGTAGTCATTAGGGCGTATCTTCCGCACCAATAATCCTGGAGGACATACGACCTTTTCTGGTTCGTACGTACTGTCGGGCAATTCATAGACTTTTGTAAGCATCTTCTTTAACATTTTCAGCAACTTTTCAAATCCCTTGTCGGATACACCATTCTGTGCCTTCCATTGCAGCAATTCCAGTGTGGTACCCAACCTTTCCTTGTCATCTTCGCAATTTGGGTACAACAATTTTTGTGATCCTCTAACATGCGCTTCAACTTCAACTTCTCATTTTCACTTTGTTAGAGCATATTTCTCCTTTAGTGGCTTTGGTGATTGATGAAAATTCTTGCGCAGACTAATCGTGTCCTTAGGGCATCTCAAATAACGTATGTCTATGCACAAGACGACTCGGTGCCCCTCGAAGTCTATCAAAGACGGTTGCTTTCTACGTTTCTTTTTGGTGGATTTGAGACGTAGGAAAGCCATACTATTGAGAGGAGGTCCGCTTCGGAAAGGTTAGGTGGAATCAACACATACACGTCTATTCTTTTGCACCACCTTTCCTTTGCATCAATGGAGCTCCAGTCCGTGCCCCTTGTGTGTGCAAAGTGAAAGCAGCAAGGTGCTTGTTTTCATTGGCCAGCGGTACTGCCGCTCAAGGGAGCGGCAGTACCACTGTTGCCAGCGGTAGTACCGCTGTCACCAGTTTCTACTATGAGCGTCTATGGTAGTAAGAGCGGACATTGTTTTTTACTACCGCCCTTAGGCGGTAGTACCACAAAACCTTGTCTGGTACTACGTGCCGGATTTTTGCACAGCCGTAGCCTCACGGAGTTTGACACAGAAGATTTTTTTTACTTACGTGGCAGTTGGATACTACCCTTCGTTAGCACCGTAACGGCGTGCGGTAGTACCGCTGCGGCGGTTATCGACGCGGAGCCGCCGCCACCCTCGGTTCTTCTCCGGGAGAGCTAATCTGGAGGCTGCCTTGGCCTCCGGAGAGGGGAAATCGTCATCACCATCACCACTCCATCACCCTCCCAAGGCTTCCCCTTTCATGTGTGAGTAATTCCCTACTGTAGGTGAAGGGGATGGTAGGGATTGGATGAATTATATCATGTAATAGTTCGTCAGATTGTTGGGGGCATGTTGCCTATCATCTACTATGGTGTTTATCATCTTTGCTACTACTTGTTACTATTAATGCTTGTCACTTTGGTCCCGAGTGCCATGATTTCAGATCTGAATACCTTAAGTTTTCATGAATCTATTTGTGTTCTTGATCCTATCTATGAGTAGTATGCACCTATTATAGTCTGGAACCGGCGATCCCAATGGTGACAGCTTGGGACACCAAAGGGGATAGACTATAGTTTGAGGATTCCATGTATCCATTGATTGTTAATGCTTTGTTCCGGTGCTCTTTGACAGGAGAACCTTAATTTCCATAAATTCCTTTCGGCCCTGTTGGTATCGGGATGGTGGGACAAAAGATGTTGTGCAAGTTCTTATTGCAAGCACGCACGACTACCTTGGGATACATGCCTAATGTTTGATATTTTCCTACATGATCATTACTTTTTTGTGTGCCTTGCCCCAAGTTAAATACATGATATCTCTCATCCATGACCGACCATCCATCTCCCTAGCCTACAGTGTTTTAATCCTGCTGGTCACAAGTTTCTTTACTTTTGCTGTTTCACTTTCGTTGCTTTGCGACTATTATTTTTGTTGCCACCATCACTTCCATATAACCGTTGCTACTAATATTTCGTTGCCAAGCAAGTACATTTCAGATGCGGTTGAATTGACAACTCAACTGTTAAAGCTTATAAATATTCTTTGGCTCCCCTTGTGTTGAATCAATAAATTGGGTTATATTACCCGCGAAGACTGTTGCGATCCCCTACACTTGTGGGTGATCACCTACCGGAGAGTGGAAATCATCTCCGATGGCCATCTTCATCATCCTGACATCCACCATGATGAGGAGGGAGTAGTCCACCCTCGGGGTTGTGCGTTGTACGAGTAGCTATGTGTTTAATCTCTCTCACGTGTTCTTGAGATGTCATGATCTTGATATATCATGGGCCTTATTAATATAGTTGGATCATATGGTGTTTGTCACATGCTATTATTGTGATACATTGAATATTTCACATTAAATTCTCGTTATGTTGGATTAAACATTCAGGTTTGAGAGCCCATAGTATATTATTTGCATGTGGATACCCGTAGTGACATTGGGGTATTCAAGTGATTCACTTGATATATTTTTTGGCATCAACTCGCGGATTCCCAAGGTGACGATGGGGTAATTTAGGCATAGGGATTGAGTGCTCAGTTTTATACTATGTTCTCCGATAGAAATCTTGGTGTGCTCCTTGAAGTTCTTTGTGTTGGATTCAGTATTATGAATCAGAATTTGTTATGGTGTTATTTTATTACGAGCTCTTGATAGATCGATCAGAAAGGATAACTTGTCATCTTAGTTTGAACTCTTGGAAAGATTGATCAGAAAGAATAACTTTGAGGTGGTTTCATACGCTACAAACAGTTTCTTATTATGTTCTCTGCTAGATATGAACTTTTGAGTGATTCTTCATTGCACATTGAGGTATTGTTATATGATCTAACTATTTTAGCATTGTTGAGAGATTGCACTAGTGAAAGTACGGACCCTAGGCCTCATTTTCAAGCATTGCAATACCGTTTATGCTCACTTTTGTTACTTGCTACCTTGCTATTTTATATTGTCAGATTACAAAAATCAATATATACTATCATTACTACACTTGTATCACCATCTCTTCGTCGAACTAGTGCACCTATACAAATTACCATTGTATTTGGTTTGTTGGGGACACAAGAGACTTTTTATTATTTGGTTGCGGGGTTGTTTGAGAGAGACCGTCTTCATCCTACGCCTCCCTCGGATTGATGAACCTTAGGTCATCCACTTGGGGCAAATTTGCTACTATCCTACAAAACTATGTTCTTGGAGGCCCAACATAGTCTACAAGAATAAAGTTGTGTGGTAGACATCAACCTCTTTTGTGGCATCGTTGCCGGCGAGGTGAGTGCTTAAAGGTATATCTTTAGTCCTTGCAATTACATATTTTAGTTTATTGTTTTTCACTAGTTTGTTTTTATAAAAAGAAAATTACAAAAATGGAATTGAGGTGGTCTCATATTGTTCATATCTATCATGTCTTTCTTGAAAATGATGAAAAGGAAAATTTTGCTCAAATGCTAGAGGAAGAATGTATGAAAATGCTTAATGTGAATTCCTTGAATGATGAGCATGGTAGTAATATTGTTAGTATTAATTCTCTGAATATCCATGATGCTAATGATGTGCGAAGCCACAAGCTTGGGGATGCTATGTTTGATGACGATGCTATTTTGAATCCCCCAAGTTTTGATGAGCAAATTTATTATGATGAAAGCACGCCTCCTATTTATGACAATTATATATATGAAAGTGAGTTTGGAAGAGTATCAATCCAGGTACTAATGATCCCACTATTTTGGAGGGTGTTGAATCTTTTCATAGTGATAAAAGTGGAATTGGAGAGGTCATGACTTTATTAAGTGATGATTCCACTATTTCAGAAGAGGTTCTAATTGATTATGACAAAAAAATTGCTATCTATGATGATTATGGTGATGAAATGTATTTTTATAAAGAGTAATAAAAACCATGAAACTTGTCATCATGATTTTAATTTTCATGCGTATTATATTAATCAACTACCTCATGAGAGTTATTTTGTTGAGTTTCCTCCCATTACTATAAATGATAAGAATTTTGCTTGTGTGGGCAGTAATAAAAACTCTACACTTGTGCATCATGAAAATAATGTTGTATGTGATAGTCATATATTTTTATTCGTCCATGATGCTACTCAAAATTATTATGAGGGAGGAACATACGCTTGTAGGAATTGCAATAGTATCAAGTTTCATCCTATGTGTTCAATGTTTTGAAGTCATGCTTTCTTGCCTTCCTATGCAAGTTGATTATTGATCCCATAAATTGTTTGCTTACAAAATCCCTATGCATAAGAAGTTGGTTAGTCTTAAATGTTCTTTACATGTGATTCATGATGCTCTCTTGCATGTTTCAACTATTATTCCTATATGAGCATCATTGGAATCATCATGCCTAGCTAAAAGGCATTAAAGAAAACCGCTTGTTGGGAGACAACCCAATAATTATCCTTACTATTTTTAGTTTTCACATGAGTAAGCTACTGTATTAATCATGTTTTATAGCTTTTATTTCAATAAAATACCAAGTAAAGCTTTGGGATAGTGTGGATACTTGCTTGTTTGATTCTGTACAAAAAATAGAAACTTTTACATCTAGTGCAGAATTTATATGATTTGACTGGAGCGTCAAAAAATTATGAAATTTTTACACAGTTTTTTATGCAAATTCTCTACATTTTCCTAATTTTTCAGAATTTTAGAGCCGGGGAATTATGATTTTGATACAGATCTTGATACACTGTTCTGTTTTTGACAGATTCCATTTTTCATGCATAGTTTGCTTGGTTTAGTTTTCCATAGCTTACATTTAGTGATATTAATTATGGGAATGATACAATACAGTAGAAATCATGTTAGAACAACTATGAATCTTGTATTCACAGTACCTAAGTGAATGATCTATATTTCTCATACTAACCCATCTCATGAAGTTCTGTTAAGTTTCGTGTTATTGAAGTTTTCAAGTTTTGGGTGAGATACCAATATGAGGAGAATAAAGAGTAGCAAGAACCTAAGCTTGGGGATTCCTTAGGCACCCCAATGTAATATCCAAGGAAATCTCAAACATCTAAGCTTGGAGATGCCACGGATGGCATCCCCTCTTTCATCTCCAAGATTATCGGTATATCTTACCTGGAGCTATATTTTTATTCATCACATAATATGTGTTTTGCTTGGACCGTCATTTTATTTTGTTTTACTCTGTTATATGTTATTTATAATCTTGTTTTTCAATAAAAAGTTCCAACAATTGCCTTTAGAATGCTTGAATTGCAAGTGTGATGTGTGTTGTATAAAAACAAAAACTTATGTTGTAGTATTTGAATTATCATATTTTACCGGAACATGAAACTTTATGAATTTTTGACACGGTACTTTAATACAAATTATTTATCATGTACTAAAGTTTCAGAATATTTAGAGATACATAAGTACATTATTTACATAAATGGCTACAAACTGTTCTGTTTGGACACATTATAGCCATAGTTTTGTCATCTACTTACCCTATAGTTTCCATGGATTTTTGGTAGATTTAAATTGTGGAACTCATAATATAAAGTAATAATGTTTGAAAATTATTAGGCAACTTGTATTGGCAGTACATGAAGTGTTGATTTACTTTTATGTGTACTAACCTATCTCACGAGTTCTATTCAAGTTTTGTGTGGATGAAGTTTTTGAGACTTAGGTGAAACCATGATATGAGCGGAATTAAGGAGACACAAAATCTCAAGCTTGGGGATGCCCAAGGCACCCCAAGTAAATATTTCAAGAAGTATCAAGCATCTAAGCTTGGGGATGCTACCCATCCCACCTTTCTTCATCAACAACTATCAGTTAGCCTATGTTCAACCTAAATTTTTATTTGTCCACATGACATGTGCTATTCTTGGAGTGTCCTTTGTTGTATTTGTTGTTTGAAATAAAATATAAGAGCTGAAAATCTTTATTGAGAGAGAGTCCTCACATAGCTACTTAATTGTTTGACTACTCATTGATCTTCACTTATATCTTTTGAGACTAGTTTGATTGAATTGCTCTAGTATTTCACTTATATATTTTTGAGCATGGTGGTGCTATTATTTTGACGAAATAAGTTTTCATGCTTCACTTAGATTAGTTTTCTAGTTTGTAGAAACTTTGGAGAAATCCTCTCTTGCTTCACTTATATTATATTGAGAGTTGAAAATTTTAAAGAAACTTGTGCTCTCGTTCTTCACTTATATCTGTTTGAGAGCTTGTTAGTAGCAATGTCAATTTACTTTAAATGAAATTGGTCCCAAAGTGATGGATATCCAGGGGAGATATAATAAAAACTTTCATGAAGATCATTGGATGTTAAACTTGATTCTTTGCAATAGTTTTGCGATATGAAAATAGTGCTATGTGCGTTATGCTGATGAGTAAATATGCTTTAGTAAGAATATTGGTGTTAAGGTTTGTGATTCCCTATGCATGCACATGAATTCACTAATTATGCTATGAAGTTACATCCTACTTGTTTTGCATTATTCGGTGTTAGTTATGTTTAATGTTCACCTATGATGGTTTTTTTCCTTTGTTGGGCGCTTCTCAATCTATTTGCTACCCTTCAATTATTCTAAGCTGGAATGCTGCTTCTGCATCCAAATCCTAAAGCCAAAGTGGTGCTAAATTAGTCCACCATACCTACCTATATGCGGTATTTCAACTCCCTTCTGAGTAAATTTGTATGAGCCAACTCTAATGTTCAAAATAAACTTCTGTTTTGTGTTCCCGTACTGCTCATGAAGCAGAGAGAGGTAGCCGGTATTTAAATAGGTTATTCTCAAGATGAGTGATTATTCACTTGTCATTTCATGAGAGTATGGCGTTAATAGAGATGTCTGGTCCCAAAAGGCAAAGAAAACTTATTTTATGTTGTCAAATAATAAATTCCTTGGAAAGTGTTGGTATGGATGGTACCCGTGGATGTGACTAGCCGTGGAATGTGAAAGAATGTGGATATGGAATAGACTTTAGTTTCGGTTTGGGAACCTCCTATAATTTGTTTAGCATGGAGGATATTGGAAACTCTTAGTCATTTTCATTGACACGAAAAGCATGCCACCCAAAATAATTTTATGTCTCAATTTAAGCTTTGAGCTCTCGCACCTCTACAAATCCCTGCTTCCCTCTTCAAAGGGCCTATCTAATTTTTTTGTGAACTTGAGTATCCATCTTCTCTTATAAAGCACCAACTACAGAACACTATTATCATACTTGACCATTGGATGTAGCTAATATTTGGGTGTGTGGCTTGAATGGATCAATGATTGAGCATGATGGGCTAGGGATAGCATTCTTGAGCGTTGATATTTTAAAGACTTGGTTGCTTGTTTATATGCTTGAGTATTGAAGCTTTCATGTAAAATTATAGACTATTGCTTTGAATCATCTACAAGTCCATATGTCCATGCTATAAATAAAAGAGTATATGATGACTATGGTAGGTAGCATTCCAAATCAAAAATTTTGTTTCCATTTACTACTTTATAATGATGAGTTTTGTAAGAAAGAGTTGTTGTTATGATGCTAGGAAAAGTGGTTGAAATTATCATTAATCAAACTTATGGACTATGCGAGAATTCACACTTTATAAATTATTCCTTTTATCATTTACCTACACCACGGCGAGTAGGAATTAATCTTGATGCTGGCACATCTCCAACGTATCAATAATTTATTAAGTATTCATGCCATATTGACCTATGTTTACAATACTTTTATATGGTTTTGATGCACTTTGCATGATTTATTTAGAACTCACCCGGACTGACGTTGTTTTCAGCAGAACTACCATGGTGTTGTTCTTTGTGCAGAAATCAAAGTTCTCCAAATGCAACAAAACTTTTGATGATTTTTTGGAATAGAAGAGGCACTAGAAGCTTCAATCGAGGCCGAGAAGAGCCACGATGTGGGTACAACCCTCTAGTGCGCACCAGAGGCCCCACGCGTGCCTGTTGTCTTGGGTTCTCCCCATGGCCCATCTTCGCGTGAAACCGACGCCTAAAAATCCTATAAATACAGAAACATCCAAAAATAACCCCGAATAATAAGTTACGCCGTTGCAGGCCTCTATATCCATGAAAAACCAATCTGGAGACGTTCCAATACCCTGCAAGAGAGGGGAGATCATCTCCGGTGGCCATCTTCATCATCCCGGCGGCCACCATGATGAGGAGGGAGTAGTCCACCCTCGAGGCTGAGGGTTTGTACCAGTAGCTATGTGTTCAATATCTCTCTCACGCGTTCTTGAGATGTCATGATCTTGATGTATCATGGGACTTGTTAATATAGTTGGATCATATGGTGTTTATCACATGTTATTATTGTGATTAATTGAATCTTTCACTTTAAGATCTCGTTATGTTGGATTGAACATTCAGGTTTGAGAGAACATAATATATGTCTTGCATGTGGATACCCGTAGTGACATTGGGGTATTCAAGTGATTCACTTGATATATGTTGTGGCATCAACTCGCGGATTCTCGAGGTGACAATGGGGTAATCTAGGCATAGGGGTTGACTACAGGTTTTCATACTATGTTCTCCGATAGAAATCTTGGTGTGCCCCTTGAAGTTCTTTGTGTTGGATTGAGTATTACGAATCTGAATTTGTTATCGTTTTATTTTAATACAAACTCTTGATAGATTGATTGGAAAGGATAACTTCTCATCTTATTAGGAACTTTTGGAAAGATTGATCGGAAAGAATAACTTTGAGGTGGTTTCGTACCCTACAAAAAATTTCTTCTTATGTTATCCGCTAGATCGGAACTTTGGAGTGATTCTTCATCACACATTGAGGGATTGTTGTATGATCTAACTGTGTTAGCATTGTTGAGAGATTGCACTAGCAAAAGTACGGACCCTAGGCCTCATTTTCAAGCATTGCAATACCATTTATGCTCACTTTTGTTACTTGCTACCTTGCTGCTTTTATATTTTAAAATTGTAAAAATCAATATCTACTCCCATTACTACACTTGTATCACCATCTCTTTGCCAAACTAGTGCACCTATACAAATTACCATTGTATTTGGTGTGTTGGGGACACAAGAGACTTCTTATTATTTGGTTGTAGGGTTATTTGCGAGAGACCATTTTCCGGCGAAGAGTCCCACGGATTGCTAAATCTTAGGTCATCCACTTGAGGGAAATTTGCTACTATCCTACAAAAGTGTGCGCTTGGAGCCCAACATAGTCTACAAGAATAAAGTTGTGTAGTAGACATCAGTCGTCGCTCCTGATCTTAATTCGCAATGCACAACATACCGAGCATGCATTCAAATTCTCGTACTTCTCACCGCGATAGAGGATGTAGTCATTAGGGAGTATCTTCCACACCAATAATCCTAGAGGACAGATGGCCTTTTCTGCTTCGTACGTACTGTCGGGCAATTCATAGACTTTTGTAAGCATCTTCTTTAACATTTTCAGCAACTTTTCAAATCCCTTGTCGGATACACCATTCTGTGCCTTCCATTGCAGCAATTCCAGTGTGGTACCCAACTTTTCCTTGTCATCTTTGCAATTTGGGTACAACAATTTTTGTGATCCTCTAACATGCGCTTCAACTTCAACTTCTCATTTTCACTTTGTTAGGGCATATTTCTCCTTAAGTGGTTTTGGTGATTAATGACAATTCTTGCGCGGACTAATCGTGTGCTTAGAGCATTTCAAATAACGTATGTCTAGGCACAAGACGACTCGGTGCCCCTTGGAGTGTATCAAAGACGGTTGCTTTCTACGTTTATTTTTGGTGGATTTGAGACATAGGAAAGCCATACTATTGAGAGGAGGTCCGCTTCGGAAAGGTTAGTGTCGGGACCCCGATCCTAAGACATACAACTCCAGCATGTACACATCATATCACTTTGCGGCCTCACGCACGGTAATCACCCCGGTTGCCACCTTACCTTGGCCGGGACCGTTTGCGTCTTTTGGCTCACGTATATGACTATGTTTCCAGCAATCATATGTGAGAGAACCTCGGTCGACATGGCTAGTTATGAACCCAAGTGGCACATCCGTACAGGGACAGACATACATAACCCAGCAAGGCAGGTGTCGGTCATCAGCGAGTGTAGACGAGTCGTAGCAAGCTACAGGGACTCCATTACACCGCGTGACATTTCCCCAAGGGGACAGACACATCAACCAAGAAGGATACATGCCGGTCAATCAATGTGTCCGGAGCAGTAGCAAGCTGCCAAGGCTTGGTGGAAGCACAAAGAGGCATTTCCCGGTACGGAGTACTACTCAAGGCACACAACTAGGTGTCGAATCCCACACATACCAATGCATTGCAAGCATACACACAATATGCACGATATGTGTAGATACAACATGGCATCACAACATAACTCTACAACACATCATTTATTTAATAGACTCCGAAGAGCCAACATAGTTTAATGTTACAAACAGAAGGGGTCACATGACCCAACGTTCAGAGCATACAAGCATCAAGCGGAAGTTACATGTCTGGGTACAGACATCTACTAAAAGCGGCTGGAAGAGCCTAAATGCTACAACAACCCTACCATAGGAGCCAGATCACTGTCTGGGTTCCCAAGCTAATCCATCGATGTTAACGTCAAGAGATAACGTAGAGAGAGCGGCAACTATTCTGAAAAAATGTAAATAAGCAACAGTGAGTACGAAGGTACTCAGCAAGTCTTACATCAGTGCTAACTACATATGCATCAAGTATCAATGAACGGAATTGTGGGGTTTATTGCAGAGAAGCCAGCTTTGACCTTTGGCTAACCTATTCTACAACAAAACTTTAATATGTCCCTCGTCTCCTTACGAGAAAGCGCACACGAGTCCACATAACCACCACATCAATACACCACCATGGATCCTCTCTTGTCATCCTACGAGAAGGCCATCCATAGCACTCGCACTTATCTCGACCATTTTAGAGTAACCATTAAAGTTATCTATGAACCATGTAAGTATCCAAGCAGTCCATATCCGAGGACGCGGCTATTCGAATAGATAGTTACCCTGCAGGGGTGTACTTCGTCACACATGCTTCCGCCACTTATCGCCAAGTGCACATAAAACCAGCACCTCGGCAACCTTCAAGCGGAAGCCCAGCGAGGGAGTTGGCCACGGATATTAACCTACTAAGACTCACGCCCAAGATAGTCGCCTATCTGAGTTGGAACCCATAATGGAAGTCCAGCCGAGGTTTCCAACATGGCCTCCCAAGCCGGCCCCGACTGGGCCGTTCATCCACTTAGCAGGCCGTGCCACAACCTATGAACTTTTCGAACTACTGCAACTTCTGGACTGAGAACAGAGTAGTTAATAGACCGAGAGGGGTCGAGTTACCGGAACCCAATGTGCGGTAGTAGCTAGTCTTGGAACACCAACACAAGATCTCAGGTCCTAAATGCGGTGACAATGAGACAACCCACCATGTACTCCTACATGGCCTCTCATCGCTACCTTTACCAAAACAGTTTCACATCTTTAACTCTCATCAATAGGACATGATCATTCCAATACATCATTCCGATGCTCGGACCAAACTCAACCTAAGCATAGCAAGCATAACAGGGTAAAGCACATATGACTCAAGCAACTACCAGGTATACTAGGTTGCATTGGTTTAGCTATTTACTGTGATCAAAATCAACTCATGCAAAGGAATAGGTGCAGCTATCGTAATACAACTATCAATTGAATTAGTTTGTCCTAATGCATAGAAATGAGAGCAGGAGCGAGAGAATAGGATTTTGTCGGAATGTTCAAAGGTGTTTTGCTTGCCTGTTGATCGGAAGAACTCAACTATTCTTCCATGCCGGTGATAACTACATCTCGCAAGGTCTATTGACAGATCAAACAAAAGAAATTAATCACGGCAAATGCTTCACAATGATGCATGAGCATGGCAAGTTATCATGATGCTGATTTCATCTAATGCAAGTGATCACAAGTTGAAAGAAGTTTATTTGATCTATATAATTCCTTTTCAAAATCCAATTATATCCTTTATAAGCCTATTGTGAATTTGTCATATTCAGCAAGGTAAAAAGGTCCAAACATGTGTATAAATGCCACCATTCGATTCCTTTCATTTTTCAGATAATTTTTCATATATTATTTATTTTCATCAGAGTTATATTTTAATTTCTATGATTTTTACAAGTTTTAGCAATTTTCCGGAATTAAATTAAATCAGAAAAACTATTACTGCGTCAGGTTGATGTCATCCCTGCGTTAGTAGGTCAACCAGCTGGGTCGAGGTCAACCTGACCAGTGGGGTCCACTGGTCAGTGACCCATAGACTAAACCCACGCTGACCCGCACTAAGTGAGGTTTGAATCACTAGTGGGGCCCTCTGTCAGCGTCTATGGGGGGGTTAATTAGCGTGTTAATGGTCGGCCACGTCGATGCCCACCGGAGGGTGGTCGCCGACGACTAGACCCGCGGCGGAGGCTCGCCGGAGATGGCCTAACCGAGGCTACAGGGCCCTATTTGGCATGCGGTTTGCGGCTGTGGGACGCTGGTGAAACGGCCGATCGAGTAGGGGTAGAAGGAGGGGCTGGAATCGCCGGAGAAAGTGTCGGCGATGAGTTCTAGCAGCGGACGGAAGTGGAGCTCGACGGGGAGGTAGCTTTGGAGGTTCATTCGCACGCGAGAGAGAGGGGAAAGACTCGAGGGCTCACGGTGATTCTGTTTCTGGCATCGGCGACGAAGAAGGGGCGAGGGTCCGACCAATTCGACGGCGGCGGCTTCCGGTTGCCGGAGGAGGAGGAAGACGTCGATGCGAGGCTTCGGGGCTCTGGTGCTCGGGCTTGTTGACGGTGAGGAGCTTCTTGCCAAGGCGGAGCTAACGAGACAGTCGGGGTGGCGAGAGGTGGCCGGAGACGGCTAGAGACGAGCTTGAGCAGATCGGCAATGGCGGCGCGAGAGAAAGACAGAGAGCAAGAGGAGAGAAAGAGAGCAGGGGGAGGAGAAGATAAGGGGGAGAGACGGCCTCGTGCTGGCGCGGTGGAGGCAGGAGGGGGCTCCACGCGAGCAGGAGGTGGCGAGGTGAGCTGGCTTGCTCACCTTCTCCCCTGCCTTCTGGCAGGAGGAGGAAGACGACAGGGAGAGGCCCTCCTGGTGGGCTGGGCCAGGAGGTGGCGACATGTAAGCTTCTCTCTGTTTTTTTCATTTCTCTTTTATTTCTTTCTGGTATTTACTTTTAGCATTTAAATTAAATTGTTTGACCAAATATAACACCCAAAAATGTTATTATGTGACAGAGACAATAATATCCAATGCCACATAAAAGTTTCAACATTTTTGAAACTTTAAAATAGAAGGAATCAAAATAATTCCATTCCAAATAGCTATTTAGTCAACTCAAAAATCCTTTTCAAAAAGTTCATGTGACCTAGAATTTTGGTTAGACAAATTTACTTTATGTCACTAGTTTGCCAAGTATTTGGAACATTTTCCTGGTTCCTTTTAAGGTATTAATTTTTATTGCCTTCTTGACAATTTTTCAAAACATTGGGGTTTTGATCACTTCCTATTTAAACATCAAAGTTTTTATAATGCATGCATGAATTCTTGGCGAACAAATGAAAGCTAGGGCTATGACAGTTAGGTGGAATCAACACATACACATCTGTTCTTTTGCACCACCTTTCCTTTGCATCAATGGAGCTCCAGTCCGTGTCCCCTTGTGTGTGCAAAGTGAAAGCAGCAAGGCGCTTGTTTTCACTGGCCAGCGGTAGTACCGCTCAAGGGAGCGGCAGTACCACTGTTGCCAGCGGTAGTACCGCTGTCACCAGCTTCCACTATGAGCGTCTATGGTAGTAAGAGCAGACATTGTTTTTTTTACTACCGCCCTTAGGCGGTAGTACCACAAAACCGTGTCTGGTACAACGTGCGAGGTTTTTGCACAGCCGTAGCCTCAGCGGAGGTAGACACAGAAGTAATTTTTTACTTACGTGGCAGTTGGATACTACCCTTCCGTAGTACCGTAAGGGCGTGCGGTAGTACCGCTCCGGCGGTTCTACATCTCTTTGCCCCGTGCAATTGTTCCTCCCTCTACCACTACCGTGCATGCGGTAGTACCGCACCGGGTAGCGGTAGTACTGCTATGCTCGAGCTGAAGTGGGGGTAACGGGTGGATTCTTTCCCCCACTATATAAAGCAGGTCTACTTCGCTAAGAAGAAGACCTCTTCCCTTCCAAAACTCCATTATTGCTCCAATGCTCATTTTCGTCCGATCTCTCTCCCTAGGGAGTCAAACTTGTTGATTTTCTAGGGATTGCTTGAGAAGTCCCTGATCTACACTTCCACCAAGACATATTTTATTCCCCCCACTAATCCCTTGCAGATCTTGTTACTCTTGGGTGTTTGAGCACCCTAGACGGTTGAGGTCACCCTGGAGCCACATTCCATTATGCTGAAGCTTTGTGGTCTTGTTGGGAGCCTCCAAGCTTTGTATGGAGATTGCCCCAACCTTGTTTGTAAAGGTCCGGTCGCCGCCTTCAAGGGCACCGCTAGTGGAATCACGATATCTCGCATTATGTGAGGGTGTGAGGAGAATACTGCGGCCTTAGTGGCTTCTTGGGGAGCATTATGCCTCCACACCGCTCCAACAAAGACGTACTTCTCTTCAAAGGTAAGGAACTTCGGTAAAACATCCTCGTCTCCACCGGTTCCACTTGTGGTTATCTCTTACCCTTAGTTTGTGCTTGCTATTGTTGTGGTGTAATCCTTGCTTGCTCTAGTTGTTGTTCTTGTTAGCATCATATAGGTTGCTAACCTAGTTGTTCATCTAGAGAAACTTTTGTTGCTAACCCTAATTTGTTAAGAAAAGCCAAAAAAAATTAGTTGCCTATTCACCCCACCCCCTCTAGTCAACCATATCGGTCCTTTCAATTGGTATGAGAGCCTCGTCTCTTTATTAAGGGTTTCACCACCCAAAGAGTATGGTTGACGATGGTGGTGGTGGGATTGAAGTGCCCGAGGTCATGGAGTTGACTTCGATCATACGTGACGACTTGAATGAGGCTATGGCCTCACTCAAGACATCCATGACGATCGATGTCAAGTCCATGCTTAAAGAAATGCTTGAGGGGTTGAAGGATTCTCCCGAACTGTTGCTTGTGGATAAATCCACCACATCGGAGTCGGAGGCCAACTCCACCAAGGAAGCGGCTACTGGTACTCAAACTTCTTCCGCTCTTTCCAGAATGGGACGGGAACCTTTGCCTCGGTTCCTCCTCCCCCGGTCTATGGAGGACCGGTCCCTACACCGCATTTTAATAACCTTGGTCCTCCTCTTAAGCTTGTTAAAGGTGATTTTTCTAATTGGGTTTTCCGCATCAACTCTCATTTGAATCACAGCTCAACAAATCTTTGGAGAATAATCGAACAAGGCTTCTATCCATATGATCCAAACAACTTCACTCAAAGATAAGAGGCGGACTATCAATACAATCATTCCCCGTTGTTCATCCTTCAATCCGCGGTTCCTCCTGAAGATCTATCTCACTTGTGCCCCTTCACTCATGCAAAGGATTATTGCGAGTACATCTTGTTGTTGTACAAGGGGAGCTCAAGCATTCAACGGTCCAACTTTGAAGTGGTACTTGATGAGGTCGATGAGATTGTGATGCTAGAAGATGAGGATCCTCGTGATTTCTACCGAAGGGTGACTACTCTTGTTGTTGCTCTCCAAGACCATGGGAGCAAGGATACAGATGACAATTGGATCAAGTGCAAGTTTCTCAAGGCCATCATGCCATTCAACAAAGCTATGTCCTCCGTAATTCGTCAAAGGCCGAATTTCCAAACTGTAACATCCCAAATTTTCAATTTGGAATGTTATACATTAGATCATCATTGCATATCATATTTTTATTGCATTCTTGGTTGATCCTAGAAATTCTACGCAACTCAAGGACCCACGGAGAGAGTTGGGGATTTCGTTATTTTCAAATTTGAGTTTTCTCAAAATTTGAAAACAGGATCATTTGGTTTTAATTATTTTTTCTTCAAATATTTCTATTTATAAAATAAAAGAGAAGGGATAAAATGACTTCCCCAAAATAAAGAAATATTGGAGGAAAGCTATTAAAATGAAATAAGAATTTTATTCGGAGTTTTATTGCTAATTTATTTGAATTTAGAAAAAAATACGTTTTTCAAAATTGCATTAGAGGCCCAAATAAATGTTCACCTTGTTCGACATATTTTTAGAGGACAGGGAAAATTTATTTCATGATTTTTTGAGTCTGTTTGATATTTATTTTTATTTATTTTCTATTGCATTGGATTTAAGAAAAAGTCATCCGACCTCGGGGGCCGTGTTCGACCTGGACACCGGCCACGAGGCCCCCCACCTGCGCCCCGCCCGCGCCTCAATTTTCACGCTGCCGCCGCCTCGATTTCCGCGCCGCCGCCGCTTGATACTTCCATTTTGCATCATGCTTTCATGTTGATATTAATCGCATTATGGGCTGTTCTTACACTTCATGGTATAATACTTATGCCTTTTCTCTCTTATATTGCAAGGTTTACATGACGAGGGAGAATGCCGGCAGCTGGAATTCTGGCCTGAAAAAGGAGCAAGTTTGAGATACCTATTCTGCGCAACTCCAAAAGCCGTGAAAATTCACGATAAATTATTTTGGAATTTATAAAAAATACTGGGTCGAAGAAGTACCAGAGGGGAGCCACCAGGAGGCCACAAGCCTGCTAGGCGCGGCCTACCCCCCTGGCCGCGCCTAGGGGGCTTGTGCGCTCCCTGTTGGCCCTCTGGCCCCCCTCTTTTGATATAAGGAGGGCTTCGTTCCAGAAAAAATCAAAAGGAGGCTTTCGGGAGGAATCGCCGCCGCTACGAGGAGGAACTTGAGCAGAACCAATCTAGAGCTCCGGCAGGGTCGTCGTGCTGGGGAAACTTCCCTCCCGGAGGGGGAAATCGTCGCCATCGTCATCACCAACACTCCTCTCATCAGAGGGGACTCATCACCATCAACATCTTCATCGGCACCATCTCATCTCCAAACCCTAGTTCATCTCTTGTAACCAATCTCCGTCTCACGACTCTGATTGGTACTTGTAAGGTTGCTAGTGTTGTTAATTACTCTTTGTAGTTGATGCAAGTTGGATTACTCGGTGGAAGATTATATGTTCAGATCCTTGATGCTATTCAATACCTCTCTGGTCATGAATATTATTATGCTTTGTGAGTAGTCACTTTTGTTCCTGAGGACATGGGATAAGTCTTGCTATAAGTAGTCATGTGAATTTGGTATTCGTTCGATATTTTGATGTGTTGTATGTTGTCTTTCCTCTAGTGGTGTTATGTGAACGTCGACTACATAACACTTCACCATTATTTGGGCCTAGAGGAAGGCATTGGGAAGTACTAAGTAGATGATGGGTCGCTAGAGTGACAGAAGCTTAAACCCTAGTTTATGCGTTGCTTCGTAAGGGGCTGATTTGGATCCACTAGTTTAATGCTATGGATAGACTTTGTCTTAATTCTTCTTTCGTAGTTGCGGATGCTTGCGAGAGGGGTTAATCATAAGTGGGAGGTTTATCCAAGTAAGGTCAGCACCCAAACACCGGTCCACCCACATATCAAACTATCAAAGTAGCGAACGCGAATCATATGAGCTTGATGAAAACTAGCTTGACAGAAATTCCCATGTGACCTCGGGAGCGCTTTACCTCATATAAGAGTTTGTCCAGGCTTGTCCCTTGCTACAAAACGGATTGAGCCACTTTGCTGCACCTTTTTTTACCGTTGTTACTTGCTACTTGCTACGAATCATCTTTTCACACCACTATCTGTTACCGATAATTTCAGTGCTTGCAGAGATTACCTTGCTGAAAACCACTTGTCAGATCCTTCTGCTCCTCGTTGGGTTCGACAATCTTACTTATCGAAAGGACTACGATAGATCCCCTACACTTGTGGGTCATCAAGACTATTTTCTGGCGCCGTTGCCGGGGAGTGAAGCGCCTTTGGTAAGTGGAATTTGGTAAGGAAATATTTATATAGTGTGCTGAAATTTATTGTCACTTGTTACTATGGAAACTAATCCTTTGAGGAGCTTGTTTCGGGTATCTTCACCTCGAATGGAAGCACAAGGAGTTGCTCCTGAACGTGCTGCACCTACTGAAAATACTTGTTATGAATTTCCTTCGGGTATGCATGAGAAACTGCTGGCTAATCCTTTTACAGGAGATTGAACATCACATCCCGACTTGCATCTAATCTATGTAGGTGAAGTTTGTGGTTTATTTAAGCTTGTAGGTTTGCCCGAGCATGAGGTCAAGAAAAAGGTCTTTCCCTTATCTTTGAGGGATAAAGCGTTGACATGGTATAGGCTATGTGATGATACTGGATCATGGAACTACAACCGGTTGAAATTGGAATTTCATCAAAAGTTTTATCCTATGCATCTAGTACATCGTGATCGGAATTATATTTATAATTTTTGGCCTCGTGACAGATAAAGCATCGCTCAAGCTTGGGGGAGGATTAAATAAATGTTATATTCATGCCCCAACCATGAGCGCTCGAGATAAATTATCATTCAGAACTTCTATGCTCGGCTTTCTCATAATGATTGCACCATGCTTGACACTTCTTGTACCGGTTATTTTATGAAGAGAGATATTGACTTCAGATGGAATTTATTGGAAAGAATTAAACACAACTCTGAAGATTGGGAGTTTGATGAAGGTAAGGAGTCAGGTATGAATTTCAAGTTTGATTGCGTTAAATCCTTTGTCGAAACAAATACTTTTTGTGATTTTAGCGCTAAATATGGACTTGACTCTGAGATAGTAGCTTCATTGTATGAATCATTTGCTGCTCATATTGATCTACCTAAAGAGAAGTGATTTAAATATCATCCTCCCTTAGAAGTCAATGTAGTTAGACCCAATCCAGTTGAAGAGAAAGTCATTGCCTATAATGATCCTTTTGTTCCTAGTGCTTACATTGAGAAAGCACCTTTCCATGTTAGGATAAAGGATCATTCTAAAGCTTCAACTGTGATATGTAGGGGCTACATTAGAACACCTACAGCCTTTGAGAAAATTAGAGTTGAACCTAGCATTGCTATTATCAAAGATCTCCTGTCCGACAATGTTGATGGCCATGATATTCACTTCTGTGAAGATGCTGCTAGAATTGCTAAACCACATGTTAGAGACAAACATAGGCCTGTTGTTGGCACGCCTGTTGTTTGTGTTAAGATAGGAGATCAATGTTATCATGGGTTATGTGACGTGGGTGCTAGTGTTAGTGCAATACCTCAATCCTTATATGATGAAATTAAAGATGAGATTGCACCTATTGAGATGGAACCTATTGATGTCACTATTCAGCTTGCCAATAGAGATATTATCTGCCCTTTGGGAATTGTTAGGGATGTTGAAGTCTTGTGTGGTAAAACGAAGTATCCTGCTGATTTTCTCGTTCTTTCTACCACACAAGATAGCTTTTGTCCCATCATATTTGGCAGACCTTTCCTCAATACTGTCAATGCTCATATTGACTGTGACAAGCAAACTGTCACTGTTGGCTTTGAAGGTGTGCCACATGAGTTCAATTTCTCCAAGTTTGGTAAACAAGCTCATGAAAAAGAGTTGCCTAGTAAGGATGAAATTATTGCTCTAGCTTCTATCGATGTGCCTCCTACTGATCCTTTAGAGAAATACTTGCTTGAGCATGAAAATGATATGCATATGGATGAAAGGAATGAGATAGATAGAGTTATCTTTGAACAATATCCTATCCTTAAGAATAATTTGCCTGTTGAATTGCTTGGAGAACCACCCCCACCAAAGGGTGATCCTGTGTTCGAGCTTAAACAGTTGCCTGATACTCTAAAGTATGCTTATCTTTATGAAAAAGAGATATATCATGTTATTATTAGTGCTAGCCTCTCAGAGCATGAAGAAAAGCAATTACTAAAAACTCTGAGGAAGAATTGTGCTGCTATTGGGTATACTCTTGATGATCTTAAGGGCATTAGTCACACTCTATGCCAGCACAAGATTAAAACCGATCCTCATTCCAAACTGGTTGCCGATCATCAACGGAGATTAAATCCTAAGATGAAAGAGGTAGTTAGAAAATAAATACTAAAGCTCCTGGAAGCAGGTATTATCTATCATGTTGCTCATAGTGATTGGGTGAGTCTGGTGCATTGCGTCCCTAAGAAGGGAGGTATTACCGTTGTCCCTAATGATAAGGATGAATTGATCCCACAGAGGATTATTACTGGCTATAGGATGGTGATCGATTTTAGGAAATTTAATAAAGCCACTAGGAAAGATCATTACCCTTTGCCTTTTATCGACCAAATGCTAGAAAGACTGTCGAAACACACACACTTCTGCTTTCTAGATGGTTATTCTGGTTTCTCCCATATACCGGTTGCACAATCTGATCAGGAGAAAACCACTTTCACCTGCCCTTTTGGTACCTTTGCTTACAGACGTATGCCTTTTGGCTTATGTAATGCACCTGCTACCTTTCAAATATGTATGATGGCTATATTCTCTGACTTTTGTGGAAAGATTGTTGAAGTTTTCATGGATGACTTCTCCGTTTACGGGTCTTCTTTCGATGATTGCCTCAGCAACCTTGATCGAATCTTGTAGAGATGTAAAGATACCAACCTTGTCTTGAATTGGGAGAAGTGCCACTTTATGGTTAATGAAGGCATTGTCTTAGGACATAAAATTTCTGAAAGAGGTATTGAAGTCGATAAGGCTAAGGTTGATGCGATCGAGAAAATGCCATGCCCTACAGATATCAAAGGTATAAGAAGTTTCCTTGGTCATGCTGGTTTCTATAGAAGGTTTATTAAAGACTTCTCTAAGATTTTTAGGCCTCTTACGAATCTCTTGCAAAAGGATATTCCTTTTGTTTTGACAATGATTGTGAGGAAGCCTTCAAAATACTTAAGAAGGCCTTGATAACTGCGCCTATTGTTCAACCACCTGATTGGAACTTACCTTTTTGAAATCATGTGTGATGCTAGTGATTATGCTGTTGGTGCTGTCCTAGGACAAAGAGTTGATAAGAAGTTGAATGTTATTCACTATGCCAGTAAAACTCTAGACAGTGCCCAAAGAAACTATGCTACTACTGAAAATGAATTTTTAGCAGTCGTGTTTGCATGTGAAAAGTTCAGATCTTACATAGTTGGTTACAAAGTCACTATTCACACTGATCACGCTGCTATTAAGTACCTCATGGAAAAGAAAGACGCTAAACCTAGACTTATCAGATGGGTTCTCTTGTTACAAGAATTTGATTTGCATGTTGTCGATAGGAAGGGTGCTGAGAACCCAGTAGGAGATAACTTGTCAAGGTTGGAGAATGTTCTTGATGACCCACAACATATTGATGATAGCTTTCCTGATGAGCAATTGAATGTCATCAATACTTCATGTAGTACACCGTGTTATGCTGATTATCCAAATTATATCGTTGCCAAATATATACCACCTAGTTTCACATACCAGCAAAAGAAGAAATTCTTCTTTGATTTGAGACATAACTTTTGGGATGATCCTCACCTTTATAAGGAAGGATTAGATGGAGTTATTAGACGTTGTGTACCTGAATATGAACAGGGATAGATCCTACAGAAGTGTCACTCTGAGGCTTACAGAGGACACCATGCGGGAGATAGAACTGCACACAAGGTATTGCAATCAGGTTTCTATTGGCCCACTCTCTTTAAGGATGCCCGTAAGTTTGTCCTATCTTGTGACGAATGTCAAAGAATAGGTAATATTAGTAAACGTCAGGAAATGCCTATGAATTATTCACTTGTCATTGAACCATTTGATGTTTGGGGCTTTGATTATATGGGACCTTTTGCAAAATCCAAGGGGTATACTCATATACTAGTTGTTTTTGATTACGTTACTAAGTGGGTAGAAGCTATCCCAACTAGTAGTGTTGATCACAACACCTCTATGAGGATGCTTAAAGAAGTTATTTTCCCTAGTTTTGGAGTCCCTAGATATCTAATGACTGATGGTGGTTCACATTTTATTCATGGTGATTTCCGTAAAACGCTTGCTAAGTATGATGTCAACCATAGAGTTGCATCTCCCTATCATCCTCAGTCCAGTGGTCAAGTAGAGCTAAGTAATAGAGAGGTTAAACTAATTCTACAAAAGAATGTCAATAGGTCTAGAAAGAATTGGTCTAAGAAGCTCGATGATGCACTGTGGGCTTATAGAACTGGTTATAAGAATCCCATGGGCATATCTCCGTACAAAATGATTTACTGTCAAGCATGTCATTTACCTCTTGAGTTAGAGCATAAGGCTTATTGGGCAATCAAAGAGATCAACTTTTCTTTCAAACTTGCTGGTGAGAAGAGGTTATTTGATATTATCTCACCTGATGAATCGAGAGCTCAGGCATATGATAATGCCAAGTTGTTCAAAGAAAAGGTTAAGAGGTGGCATGATAAAAGGATACAAAAACGTGAGTTCAATGTAGGTGATTATGTCTTGCTATATAATTCTCGTTTAAGATTTTTTGCAGGCAAGCTTCTCTCTAAATGGGAAGGTCCATACATTGTTGAGGAAGTATATCGTTCCAGTGCCATCAAGATCAACAATGCGGAAGGTAATTTTCCAAGAGTGGTAAATGGTAAAACGATCAAGCATTATATCTCAGGTACTCCCATAAATGTTGAAAGCAATATTATCAATACCATAACTCCGGAGGAGTACATAAGGGATATTTATTAGCCTGTTTCAGACTCCGAAAACGAAGAGGTATGTGATTCGGTAAGTAAACTGACTCCAATACTTTTCAAGTAGGAATTTTTCTCCGTTTTGGATTTTTTAGAAAATTAGAAAAATTTAAAGTAGTCCGGAAAGTGCACGAGGAGGCGACAAGCCTGCCAGGTGCGAGCCACCCCCCTGGCCACGCCTGGGGGGCTTGTGACCACCTCGTGTGCCTCCCGGACTCCGTTTTCTTGCGGAGTACTCCTTCTGGTCGGAAAAAAATCATTATATATTCTCCCGAAAGGTCTGACCCTCGTATCACGCAAATTTCCTCTGTTTTCGTTTCGAGCTGTTGTGTAGACAGATCTAGATCGCTATGGCGTCCCCAAAAGCTCCGAAGGACAAGATCTTCAAGAGGTAATCAATCCCTACCTCGCGGGAGTGCTGCAACACCCTCAATCTATCGAGATGCGTGAGGGGGTGCTGCACATCCGTGATGTTGAGGGGCCTAAGAAGACCGGAAGCATGGAGGCGAGGCTCTAAGCAATGGAGCAACAAGTCTTCAAGTGCCAAGGGATGGTGGAACGCGGACTCAACGCCAACCACATGATGATCACGGAGTTCACCAACAAGCACAAGATTGATGCCAATGACATCGGGAAACACCTCCCCAGGCTCTATAACAGAATTGATCACCTCCAAGCCCAGATCTATGACCTGCATAACCAAAACGGTGAGTATCAATATAGATTTAAATCAATAAGGTTGGCTGCAGATTTGAGGATTCCGGAGACTCGATCATCTTTCCATGATGGAGCACCTATGCCTTGGAAGACAGAGGATAAAACCCAAGTTGCAACAGCTTCACCACCATCACCTCCGAAGGAAGACAACTAAGCATGGGTATGGGCAAGCCCCTTGGCTTGTGCCAAGCTCGGGGGAGTTGCCCCGGTATCGTATCACCATCAAATCTTTTGCCTTTACCTTTCCTTAGTTCGATCCTTTTTGGTTTTATCTTTCTCTAGTAGAATAAAGTCCTTAGTGTTTTATGCTTGAGATTTTCTTTGTGTCACCCCCGATGTATTCAAGTTCGTGAGTCATATAATAAAGAGTGTTTTAGTTAAGGGCATTTCTTCATGCCATGATCTAAAGAAAAGAATGATAAAAGAACAAAAGCAAGAAAGATCATGTAATGATCTTATGGGAAGTGATGGATTCACATATAAAAATAATGTTGATTGAAACTTGTTGTGGGTGGATAAACGTAGACTTTAGTCATTGCTGCAATTAATAGGAAGTAATAAAGAAAGAGAGGTTCACATATAAATATATCATCTTTGACACCTTTTATGATTGTGAACACTCACTAAACTATTGCATGCTTAGAAGTAGATGATGAACAAGGAAGACAACATAATGAATTATGTTTGCTTGGTTCCGAACAATGATTATATGACTAGAGATCCCTTAGCATGTGACGATTGCTTCCACCCCATATCAGCCAAAACTTCCGCACTAAGTAGAGATACTACTTGTGCATCCATAAACCTTCAACCCAGTTTTGCCATGAGAGTACACCATACCTACCTATGGATTGAATAAGATCCCTCAAGTAAGTTGTCATCGGTTCAAGCAATAAAAATTTCTCCCTAAATATGTATGATCTATTAGTGTGTGGAAAATAAGCTTTGTACGATCCTTTGATGAGGAAGACATAAAAGCGACAGACTGCAAAATAAAGTTCTTTATCACAGGAGGCAATATAAAGTGATGTTCCTTCACACTAAGAGGTCACACATCCAAACCTCAAAAGCGCATGACAACCTATGTTTCCCTCTGCGAAGGGCCTATCTTGTACCTTTACTTTTTGCCCTTGAAAGAGTCATGGTGATCTATACCAATTCCTTATTTCGCCTTTATCTTGGCTAACGTCATATGCTAGGGAAAGATCTATATTCATATGTCAACTTGGAAGTAAGTATTCATGAATTATTATTGTTCACATTACCCTTGAGGTAAATAGTTGGGAGGTGAAACTATCAGCCCATATCTTTCTTTGTGTCTGACTGAAACTTTGATCTCATGAGTACCACGTGAGTTGTAGCAATTGTAGAAGACGAAAAGATGATTGAATATGTGGATTTGCTTTACAAGCTCTTATTTGACTCTTTCCGATGTTATGATAAATTGCAATTTCTTCAATGACTAAAGGCTACTCGTTGTTAATTCTCAATTAGGTTCTTGCTCCTTACTTTACTTTGTGAAGGAATTATCACTTTATCGTAAGAGGTTATATGATGATATTGTTGTTCTAATTATGATCATGATGCCTCCATGTCCATATCTTGTTTTGTCGATGCCTCTCTCTCTAAGCACGTGGGCATATGTATTGATCTCGGTTTTTGCTTGAGGACAAGCGAAGTCTAAGCTTGGGGGAGTTGATACGTCCATTTTGCATCATGCTTTTATGTTGATATTTATCGCTTTATGGGCTGTTATTACACTTCACGGTACAATACTTATGCCTTTTCTCTCTTATTTTGCAAGGTTTACATGAAGAGGGAGAATGCCGGCAGCTGGAATTCTGGCCTGAAAAAGGAGCAAGTTTGAGATACCTATTCTGCGCAACACCAAAAGCTGTGAAAATCAACGAGGAATTATTTTGGAATTTATAAAAAATACTGGGCCGAAGAAGTACCAGAGGGGAGCCACCAGGAGGCCACAAGCCTGCTAGGCGCGGCCGCGCCTAGGGGGCTTATGGGATCCCTGTTGGCCCTCTGGCCCCCTCTTTTGCTATAAGGAGGGTTACGTTCCAGAAAAAATCAAGAGGAGGCTTTCGGGAGGAATCGCCGCTGCCACGAGGCGGAACTTGAGCAGAACCAATCTAGAGCTCCGGCAGGGTCGTCCTGTCGGGGAAACTTCGCTCTCGGAGGGGGAAATCGTCGCCATCGTCATCACCAACACTCCTCTCATCGGAGGGGACTCATCACGATCAACATCTTCATCAGCACAATCTCATCTCCAAACCCTAGTTCATCTCTTGTAACCAATCTCCATTTGAGGACTCCGATTGGTACTTGTAAGGTTGCTAGTAGTGCTAATTACTCTTTGTAGTTGATGCTAGTTGGATTACTCGGTGGAAGATTACATCTTCAGATCCTTGATGCTATTAAATACTCCCTCCGTCCCAAAATAAATGTCTCAAGCTTAGTACAACTTTGTACTAGAGATAATACAAAGTTGAGACACTTATTTTGGGACGGAGGGAGTACCTCTCTGGTCATGAATATTATTATGCTTTGTGAGTGGTCACTTTTGTTCCTGAGGACATGGGATAAGTCTTGCTATAAGTAGTCATGTGAATTTGGTATTCGTTCGATATTTTGATGCATTGTATGTTGTTTTTCCTCTAGTGGTGTTATGTGAACATAGACTACATAACACTTCACCATTATTTGGGCCTAGAGGAAGGCTTTGGGAAGTAGTAAGTAGATGATGGGTTGCTAGAGTGATAGAAGCTTAAACCCAAGTTTATGTGTTGCTCTGTAAGGGGCTGATTTGGATCCACTAGTTTAATGCTATGGTTAGACTTTGTCTTAATTCTTCTTTCGTAGTTGTGGATGCTTGTGAGAGGGGTTAATAATAAGTGGGAGGTTTGTCCAAGTAAGGGCAGCACCCAAGCACCGGTCCACCCACATATCAAACTATCAACGTAGCGAACGTGAATCATATGAGCTTGATGAAAACTAGCTTGACAGAAATTCCCATGTGTCCTCGGGAGCGCTTTACCTCCTATAAGAGTTTATCCAGGCTTGTCCCTTGCTACAAAAGGGATTGGGCCACTTTGCTGCACCTTTGTTACCGTTGTTACTTGCTACTTGCTACGAATCATCTTTTCACACCACTATGTGTTACCGATAATTTCAGTGCTTGCAGAGATTACCTTGCTGAAAACAACTTGTCAAATCCTTCTGCTCCTCGTTGGGTTCGACACTCTTACTTATCGAAAGGACTACGATAGATCCCCTACATTTGTGGGTCATCACCGCCTAGATTTCCGCGCCACCGCCACCCCAATTTCCGCTCCGACGCCGCCCCGGTTTCTGCGTCGCCGCCGCTGACTGCACGCTGCCCGAGGTACCGGCCAGATCTGTTTTAAAAAATTATTATTATTTTCTATTCGTCAAATTTTTCTTTTTCTAAGGATTTTCCGCAATTTATTTACGATCGCGATTCCTGTCCTGATTTTCATTTTAGTTTATCTTTTCGCTTGTTTATCGGAATCAGGTGATTCAAACGCCGAGATCTTCGTCACGAAGCCCTCTTTCTGTTTAACCAACTTGAACAAAAAAATTGTATAGTAAAATTTGACTCTAGTCCAGATTAGTAAAGGAATCTCGTTTCTTTCGCAGTTTGAGTTTCGTTGCTTCTTTTGTTTTGATTCTTTGTGCAAACCGGAGTTCTTCACTTGAACTTTCTAGTTAGATCTCTTATTTGAGTTTTACCCGTGCATCTAGTTTGATTGCTTATGTATGTTATTGTTTGTTTACGATAGAGTACCCGGAGTGCGAAGCGTGCCACTACGAGTCTCTAGGTTTTGCGGATCATCACCAAGGAAAGTAACACTTTGATCATACCCCTTTACTACCCAGTTTTATTGCATTAGATCAACCCTCAAACATTGCATGGTTAGGATCTGATTAACATGTGTGTATTGGGAAGTAGATGATGAGGTAGAACCTATTGTCCTGTTTATTATCAAACCTTTGGGAGTTACTTCTACGTTATGCTATTATTGCTATGCTATGCTCGTAGACGTGGATTGGGTGAGTGTATCCATGACAGATGTGAGTATTGTTAATTAATGGTTCACTTAAGGTGGCAACCTAAATACACATTTGAGTGGATTGCTTGTCAGCGTGCCTGGAGAAATCTAGTGTTGTCCTAGGATATCCCGGAGGAACCGTGTGATCATCCTACGGTCCGCCACCGAGGCTCAAAGGGATCATAAGATTATTCACGCTGGAAACTTTTGTGTGCAGCCACATGCCATTATAGGCTCTGTTATAGTTGGGTAAGTTGCGTGAAGCTCTTGAAGCGGTAGACTAGCAGATGTAGAGGGTTAGGTGGTACGGTCTACCCAAAGAAGAGAGTTAATGCTTCAGAAAGATTGTGTCTCGAATCTCCGACCATGGATGTATTTCGAGTCTTGTGGGAAAAGTGCGCAAACCTCTGCAGAGTGTACAAACTAATCATGGTTAGCCGTGTCCCCGGTTATGGACATCTTGAGTATCTGGTTCTATGATTATCATGTTGATCTCATCACTCTAAATTAATTTGTTGGGTTTAATGATGAAACTTAATTGGGATTGAGTTGGAGGAACCTTCTCAATTTTTAACAACAACCATGATAGTTAAATAAAACTTATTCCGTTGTTGTAGGATAAAGATTGGCTTTATGCAAAACTGTTAACCATAGAGCTTTCCACCAGCCATATACGCATGTAGAGATAGAATTTATTCTGTTCATTACTCTATGTGTTACATTGCCAACATATTTCCTGCAGACTTTTCAAACATCGAGTAAGGTGCCATAGGTCGTTGTCTTTCACTCAGCTATGCGTTGGAGTTGATGGACTCACTTTATCTTCCAAGCCTTCCGCTGTTATTGTTTTTAGATGGCCTTAAGCCATATTATTGTAATAAGTTCTCTTTTGAGACATTCGATGTAATAAGTGTGTGATTGAAACTCTGTTATAAATCCTCAAGTACTGTGCGTGTCAGCATTACCGATCCAGGGATGACACAGATGCATAGAGACTAGACTGTTTGAGGTCTGTTCGCTACAAGATGGTATCAGAGCACACGTTAACTATAGGACACGACCACTAAGCTAAAAGCATAGTTCACTCCTTTCTTCCCATTTCTGACTTCTCTCCCCATTCTACTCTATAGGATGGTGGATAGAAGGAACAAGTTCACACAACTGGATGAAGATACACCTTTTGGAAGACACTTGAAGGAAGTTACTAGGTACCTGAACAACGGAATACCAAGCTTCACCGGGACCTACATCGCCACTTTACCAGAAGAGGAGCGTTTGAAGATTCGAGTTCAAGTTCTAGGAAGGACGTTCATGCCAGTCACCGAGCCCATAGAGTTTTCCTTTGATGCACCGACCTGGAGTCTAGGGAAGAGCATGGCAGCCCACGTCACCATGGGACGCATTGGAGAAGTTTACCACAATGATCTCAAGGATACTATCTACCAGATTTGTGGGTGCCGAGACGAGCAATGGGAGATGATCAGCACCAGGAGGGACATATCCATTGCAGCATTCATCCAGGAGTTAACCCAGCACATTCAACGCCAGGAGAACCAGATGTGCGCACGCATGAATGATCTGAAGAAGGCAATGACCAGGATCACGGAGCTAGAGGAAGAACTCAAGTCTACACGCGATGGATACGAGGAGGAGGTGAAGATACTCGTGGAGAAGAATGATGATTTGACAAAGAAGCTAGAAGTATTCATGGTAGACCCCGCGCCAGGAGGAGATGACGACGATTCCACTTGTCCGAAGAACTACATCATCATCGACGACACCGACTCAGACCCTCACGATAGCGATGATGACTATGTTGATGAAGCTGGAGCAGATATCATGGAGTCTTCCACCGATCAAAACTTCTAGTCGACCACCATATCAGTAGTAGTATTCCCCCATGTATATAGTGTATATAGTATAGTCCGAGCACTTTTGTAACGATAGTTAGACCGTTTGTATGCCCTTGTTTGAATTGATTGAGTGATATGTTTGTGTTTGTCTCATGAGCATATGGGTAGTGTTTTTCTCTTTAGACCTCATTCTATTCTGTTTTCTCACCTTTTCTAAACCCATCAGATGCCTCCGAGACGTGACCTCGGATTGGCTTTCCCGCCGAAGCTCACTGATACGTCTCCAACGTATCTATAATTTTTGATGGTTTCATGCTATTATCTTGTCAAGCTTTGGATGTTTTGCATGCCTTTTATATATTTTCTGGGACTAACTTATTAACTCAGTGCCAAGTGCCAGTTCCTGTTTTTTTTCCATGTTTTTGACCCCTTTCAGAGGAGATTTTGAAACAGAGTCCAAACGGAAGAAAATCCACGAAAAGATTTTTTCTGGAATGGAAGAAGATCGGGAAGCTTGGGAGCCAAGGCAGGGGAGCCTCAGGGGCCCCACAAGCCCCCAACCCGCGGCCAGGGGGAGGCCGCGCCATCCAGACTTGTGGGCCCCCTGGACACCCTTTGCCCTAGGTCTTTCGCCTATATATCCCAATAAATTCCAGAAAAAATGAAGAGATCATCGAAAGTACTTTTCCGCCGCCGCAAGCTTCTGTCTCCGCAAGATCCCATGTGGGGCACATTCTGGTGCCCTACCGGAGGGGGGATTCGGACACAGAGGGCTTCTTCATCAACACCATGACCTCTCCGATGATGCGTGAGTAGTTCACCATAGACCTACGGGTCGATAGCTAGTAACTAGATGGCTTCTTCTATCTCTTGGATCTTCAATACAAAGTTCTCCATGATCTTCATGGAGATCTATCCAATGTAATCTTCTTTTGCGGTGTGTTTGTCGAGATCCGACGAATTGTGGATTTATGATCAGATTATCTATGAATCTTATTTGAGTTTCTTCTGATATGTCTTATGCATGATTTCATATCCTTGTAATTCTCTTTGAGTTGTGGGTTTTGTCTGGCCAACTAGATCTATGATTCTTGCAATGGGAGAAGTGCTTGGTTTTGGGTTCATACCGTGTGGTGACCTCGCCCAGTGACTTAATGGGTAGCGAGGCACGCATCGTGTTGTTGCCATAAAGGGTAAAAAGATTGGGTTTTCATCATTGGTTTGAGATTATCCCTCTACATCATGTCATCTTTCTTAAAGCGTTACTTTGTTCGTCATGAACTCAATACACTAGATGCATGTTGGATAGCGGTTGATGTGTGGAGTAATAGTAGTAGATGCTGAAAGTATCGGTCTACTTGTCTCGGACGTGATGCCTATATGTATGATCATTGCCTTAGATACCGTCATGACTTTGCGCGGTTCTATCAATTGCTCGACAGTAATTTGTTCACCCACCATAACACTTGCTATTTTTAGAGAAGCCTCTAGTGAACACTATGGCCCCCAGGGTCTACTCCACACCATATTTTCCGCCTTCCACTACTGAAATTCAGAAATTTGCCGTCTGCCATGGAGGACGGCAAAGGGGGGAACCACTGACGGCAAAGGCTTTGCCGTCGGTCAGCAGACGGCAAAAAAATATCCGGTGAAGAGGTTCTTTGCCATCTTCTTTTGTAAAGCGGACGGCAAAGAATCTTTGTCATGAGGGGGCAGACGGCAAATAAAATGGGACGACAAATACTCCAACGGCCCCGTTAAGTGTTAACGGCAGGCCTCCTCTCTTTTCCGTCTGCCATCCCCCCTTTGCCATGTGGGGGCAGACGGCAAAGGGTGGAACCAACCCCCTCTCTCTCCCCTCTTTGTCGTCTGCCATCCCACCTTTGCCATGTGGGGGCTAACGGCAAAGAGGGGAGAGAGTGGGGGTTGGTTCCCCCCTTTGCCATGTGGGGGCAGATGGCAAAGGGGGGAACCAGCCCCCTCTCTCTCCCTCTTTGTTGTCGGCCATCCCACCTTTGCCATGCGGGGGCAGACGGCAAAGGGTGGAACCAGCCCCCCTCTCTTCCCCCTTTGTCGTCTGCCATCACCCCTTTGCCATGTGGGGGCAGACGGCAAAGGGGGAACCAACCCCTTTTTAATTTATTTCTTTTTATATCCAGCATTTTTAACAATAATCAGGATATATATATATATATATATATATATATATATATATATATACATATATTTGACATAAATAAATTTCTTTCCATACTCATAACCATATTAAAATAACTTTCATCCATAGTGCATACATATTATGCAAGTTGCATCCGTACCAAACCATATATTACACCAGTTTCATCCACATGCATACAAAGTTTCATATATATCCATATACTACAATAGTTTCAATACAAGCTTCCATGAAGCCATGGTACAAGAAATCATCTTGAAGCATTCCATCAATATAATCCAAGCTTCCCGTGAAGTGAATGTAATCTGCAAAATGACAAATAAGAAAGTTAGAAGAATAATACTAGATGAAGAAGTATATATAGGTTATTTAGGAGAGAAATTAGCTAAGTATAGGCCATTTAATAACTAAATTAGGTGGAATTGGTCATCTTGGAGCTACATAGCCTTATTATGTCATTTAGGAGAGAACTTAGCTAAGTAAAGGTCATTCTAGAGCTAACTTGAATAAAAATATGTCATTTTGTAGCCAACTATGATTATTAATCCATTTGACCTTATTCAGTCATTTTGGAGCTCAATTAGTCATTTTAATGAGCTAACCAAGGTTCTTATGATGTATTTACCTAACTATGCTAATTATGTCATTTTGGAGGATAATTAGCTAAGTATGTCTTTGTTGGGGAAAATAACCTACGTAGAAGAAGAAAGAGAAGAAGCAAGAATAGAAGAAGCAAGAAGAGAAGAAGAAGGAGAAGAAAAAGAAGAAGAAGAAGAAGGAGGAGGAGAAGGAGGAGGAGAAGGAGAAGAAGAAGAAAAGAAGAAGGACAAGAAGAAGAAGAAGAAGAAGAAGGAGTAGAAGAACGAGAAGGAGCTTCTCTTCGCCTTATGTCATTTAGGTGGAACCCTAGCTAACTATAGGTCATTTCAAAGAAAACTTGGGTAAAATAGGTTATTCCGGAGCAAACTATGCTTATTAAGCCATTTTGGATCTAGCTAGGCTAATTATAGGCCATTTAATACCTAAGTTAGGGGGAATAGGTCATCTTGCAGCTACCTAAGCCTTATTATGTCATTTAGGAGAGAACTTAGCTAACTATAGGTCATTTTTTTATTAAATAGGTCATTTTGGAGCTAACTAAGCTAATTATGTCCTTTTGTATGATAATTAGCCAATTTAGTCTTTCTTGGATGAGTCTAAGCTACGTAGAAGAAGAGAAAGAGAAGAAGAAGTAAAAGAAGAAGAAGGAGTAGGATAGGAGGAGGAGAAGAAGGAAGAGGAGAAGAAGAAGAAAAGAAGAAGGAGAAGGATAAGGAGGAAGAAGGAGGAAGAAGAAGGAGAAGGAGAAGCTCCTTCTCCTTCTTCTCCTCCTTCTTCTCCTTCTTCTTATCCTCCTCCTTCTCTTCTTCTTCTTCTCTTCTTCTTGTTCTTCCTTCTTTTCATTTTTCCTCTTTCTTCTCCTCTTGTCCCCTTCTTCGGGCTAAATTAGCTAAGAATTCCTTTTTGGAGCTAATTATGTCATTTCGAGGATAATTAGCTAAGTATAGGTCATGTTTTATTAAATAAACCATTTTGGAGTGAACTAAGCTAATTATGTCATTTATGGGGAACACTAGCTAACTATAAGTCGTTTCGGAGCTAACTTGGGTAAAATAGGTCATTCCGGAGCAAACTATGCTTATTAAGCCATTTTGGATCTAGTTAGGCTAATTATAGGCCATTTAATACCTAAGTTAGGGGGAATAAGTCTTCTTGCAGCTATGTAAGCCTTATTATGTCATTTAGGAGAGAACTTAGCAAACTATAGGTCATTTTTTATTAAATAGGTCATTTTGGAGCTAACTAAGCTAATTATGTCCTTTTGTAGGATAATTAGCCAATTTAGTCTTTCTTGGATGAGTCTAAGCTACGTAGAAGAAGAGAAAGAGAAGAAGAAGTAAAAGAAGAAGGAGGAGGAGGAGGAGGAGAAGGAGAAGGAAGAGGAGAATAAGAAGAAAAGAAGAAGGAGAAGGAGAAGGAGGAAGGAGGAAGAAGAAGGAGAAGGAGGAGCTCCTTCTCCTTCTTCTCCTCCTCCTTCTCCTTCTTGTTATCCTCCTCCTTCTCTTCTTCTTATTCTCTTCTTCTTCTTCTTCCTTCCTTTCATTTTTCTCTTTCTTCTCCTCTTGGCCCCTTCTTCGGGCTAAATTAGCTAAGAATGCCTTTTTGGAGCTAATTATGTCATTTCGAGGATAATTAGCTAAGTATAGGTCATGTTTTATTAAATAGACCATTTTGGAGCTAACTAAGCTAATTATGTCATTTAGGTGGAACCCTAGCTAACTATAGGTCGTTTCGGAGCTAACTTGGGTAAAATAGGTCATTCCGGAGCAAACTATGCTTATTAAGCCATTTTGGATCTAGCTAGGCTAATTATAGGCCATTTAATACCTAAGTTAGGGGGAATAGGTCATCTTGCAGCTACGTAAGCCTTATTACATCATTTAGGAGAGAACTTAGCTAACTATAGGTCATTTTTTATTAAATAGGTCATTTTTGAGCTAACTAAGCTAATTATGTCCTTTTGTAGGATAATTAGCCAATTTAGTCTTTCTTGGATGAGTCTAAGCTACGTAGAAGAAGAGAAAGAGAAGTAGAAGTAAAAGAAGAAGAAGGAGGAGGAGGAGGAGGAGGAGGAGGAGAAGGAGAAGGAAGAGGAGAAGAAGAAGAAAAGAAGAAGGATAAGGATAAGGAGGAAAAAGAGGAAGAAGAAGGAGAAGGAGGAGCTCCTCACTACTGGAATTCCTTTTTTGCCGTCTCCCAAATCTTTGCCATCAGCCAGCAGACGGCAAAGAACATATTTGCCATCAGCCTCAGGTAAATAGACGGCAAAGAGGTGGCTGATGGCAAAATACCTATTTCCTATCAGCCACCTCTTTGTCGTCTGCCCACAGACGGCAAAGGAAGAGAAGGCAGATGGCAAAGCTGACGCCATCACCCACCTCTTTGCCCCACCCCACCCGCGCCCACCCCATCCCTTTGCCGTCTGCGACAGACGACAAAGTGGATGGACACCTAATGATAACGTTCGCCGCGCCCTCCTCTCTCCCACTCTCTACACTCTCTCCACTCTCGCTTAGTGCAGCCTCGCCCGACCCCCAGCGCCGCGGCCGCCCCTACCCCAGCGCCGCCGCCACACCCCACCACTTCCGCCCCACCGCCGCCGCCGCCGCCGCCACCCCCACCCCAGCTCCCCACCCCACCGCCGTCGCCCTCCTCGCGCCCCTCACCGTGCCCCTCCTCCCCCTGTGGCCCTCCTCCCCCTGCTGCCCTCCTCCCCCTATGGCCCTCCTCCCCCTGCGGCCCTCCTCCCCCTTGCGGTTAGTTTTTTTCTTCTTTTTTTAATAGTTTTTGTCTAATTAGTTATATGTTTTAGTGAGGTTTTGGCTTAGTTTTTGTTTAGTTTAGGTTCAGTTTTAGTTTAGGTTTAGTTAGGTTAGTTTCCTGTTTAGTAAAGGAGAAAAGGAGAAGAAGAAGGAGGAGAAAGGAGAAGATGAAGAAGGAGAAAGGAGAAGAAGAAGAAGGAGAAATGAGAAGAAGAAGAAGGAGAAAGGAGAAGAAAAAAATAAGAAGAAGAAGGAAAAGAAGAAGAAGGAAAAGGAATGGAAGGAGAAGAAAGAAGAAGAAGAAGAAGAAGAAGAAGAAGAAGAAGAAAAATAGGAGAGGAAGAGAAGAATAAGAGGAAAAAAGAAAATAAGAAGAAGAAGAAGAAGAAGAAGAAGAAGAAGAAGAGAAGAAGAAAACAAGAAGAAGGAGAAGAAGAATAAGAGGAAAAAAGAAAAAAGAAAATAAGAATAAGAAGAAGAAGAAGAAGAAGAAGAAGAAGAAGAAGAAGAGAAGAAGCAAAGAAGAAGAAGGAGAAGAAGAATAAGAGGAAAAGAAAAAGAAAATAAGAATAAGAATAAGAAGAAGAAGAAGAAGAAGAAGAAGAAGAAGAAGAATAAGAAGAAGAAGAGAAGAAAAGAATAAGAAGGAGAAGAAGAATAAGAGGAAAAAAGAAAATAATAATACGAAGAAGAATAATAGGAAAAAAGAAAAAAGAAAATAAGAGTTAGGTCACATATTTTTTGATTATCTTATAAAAACATCATATTTGTGTTGATCGGGTGAATTTCAATGTGCAGTTGTTCGACGACTTTCACGTGCGTTGGACGAGCTCCGCCCCTACATTTGTTGGTGAGCACAAATGACTTCTCCTCCTACCCCCTTAATTTGCTCTATCCCGGTCTTCGTGCCGATGAAACTTGCTAGCTTTACCGTTCGAAAGGGCGACATCTATAAATATGCATGTCTTTGCATATTTATAACCGCCATCCTTTCGAATTGTCCAACATTATCCATGGACAGCCTGAGTATGTGTAGATTGGGTTCGTATTCCCGTATGCTGTGCTCTGGATCCGATGCGGAATTTTGTCAGTGCCTCCCTGTTGTTCTCCGGATGCACATCCTCTCTGTTTATTGCGGAGACGTGTATCAGGCGAACTGCTGGGAGGTGCTGCCGAAATTTTGCGTTGGATCCAGAGCAGAGCATGGGAAAACGAACCCAATCTACACATACTTGGGTGGGATTAGGACCTATCTTTACCTATTAGCGTGTAGGTTGCCTGGACGTAATAAAAATGGCGAACCTGATTAATCAATGAATATAAATGTTAAATTATATATAAATATATTTCTTCTGTCTTTAGTAGCTACGCAAGATTAATGGTCGTGCATGGATGTATACCGCTCACCCTAGTCAGAAAGAGATGACGAAAGAATGGTTTGTAAAAACAAAGGAATTTTTTAAAGCCGCATTCGCAAATGGCGAGGAAAGAAACTATTGCCTTTGTCCTGGATGTGACAACTATAAAAAGACGACAAAGGCTGTAATGATTAAACACCTACAGAGGAGGGGTTTTAAGCCTAATTAGACGGTGTGGACATTTCATGGTGAGTCTATACAACGCACAAGAGCTGAGGTGGTCCGTCGTCGCACGGACGAGCATGGTACCGGGATCGAAGACATGGTGCAAGACTTTGATGATGCTCGGGATTCGGAAGATGAGATGGAGGAATATGCAAAGGCCTTTTATGAAATGTTGGAGTCTTCAAAACGTCCTCTCCATGAGCACACTGAGCTCTGTCAGCTGGATGCAATTGCACAAGTAATGGCTCTAAAGGCTTAGTTCAACTTGGGAAGAGAATGCTACGACGCGATGATGACACTATTTGGACGTTTCCTACCCAAAGGCCATGTCATGCCTGCAAACCTGTACCAGTCGGACAAAATACTTCGTGTACTTAAGATGCCCTATGAGAAGATAGATGCATGTGAGAAAGGATGTGTCTTATTTAGGAAGGAGTATGCACACTTGGACTATTGTCCCAATTGTGAGTCTTGCAGGTATCTTGTGGTAGACAACGGTATGGGTGAGAAGAGGCAGACCAAAATCACAGTTAGTGTTCTTCGGTATATGCCAATCGTACCAAGACTTCAACGTATTTTCATGGTCGAAGAGACAACCAGACAGATGACATGGCACAAATTGGGCAAAAGAACCGAACTAGATGCGGATGGGAATAAGATGATGGTACACACATCGGATGGGGAAGCGTGGAAACATTTCGATGGATTGCATCAGGATAAAGCGGCAGATCCAAGGAATCCTCAAGTGTGCGCTGCCACGGATGGTTTTAATCCCTTCGGCATGACGGCAACCCAATACAGTTGTTGGCCTGTATTTGTCATTCCACTCAATCTCCCCCGGGCAGATTATGCAAACAAAGAACATATTTCTGACGTTGATAATTCCAGGGCCTAATTATCTGGGGAAGAATATGAATGTGTACCTGCAACCACTTAAGGATGAATTGGAAGAAGCTTGGGATAATGGGGTCAAGACATACGATGCCGCTAGAAAAGAAAACTTCAAAATGCATGTGTGGTACATGTACTCTATGCATGACTTGCCAGCGTATGCGCTATTCTCTGGATGGTGTATGCATGGAAGGTTCCCGTGCCCCCAATGCAAGGCAGCTCTTCAGTTTCATTGGTTGCAGGAGGGTCGGAAGTATTCTTGCTTTGACTTGCATAGACAGTTCCTGGATCCTGACCATCAGCTCAGAAAAGACAAGAAGAACTTTACCAAAGGTAAAGTTGTCAAAAACTTGGCACCACCTGCGTTCACAGGCCAACAAATCCTGGATCACTTAAATTCCCTCGAGACTGATCTAGAGCGTCCAGGGTATTTCAAGGGGTATAATTCAAAACACGCCTGGACTCACAAGCCATGCTTCTGGGATCTGCCTTACTTCAAAGACCTCCTTCTTCCACACAATATCGACATGATGCACACTGAAAAGAATATCGGAGAGGCTATTTGTGGTACATTGTTCGACATAGATGGGAAGACAAAGGATAATATTAAGACTAGAGTCGATCAAGAGACACTATGTTATAGACCGTTACAAAACATGCGAGAAGGCAAAGGAAAGCAGAAGTGGTCGAAGCCAAAGGCCTGGTTCAATCTTCGAAGGCCAGCTATGAGGGAAATTATCTTGTGGGTAAAAATACACTTGATGTTCCCCAATGGGTATGTAGCGAATCTAAAGAGGGGAGCGAGTCTTGAAAATTAAAAATCTTTGGTCTCATGAGTCATGATTGGCACATATGGCTAGAGCGGGTAATGTCGGTGATGTTACGTGGCTTTATTCCTGAGGATGAATGGCTAGTACTGGCGGAGCTGAGCTATTTCTTCCGTGTTCTTTGTGCGAAAGAATTGTCGCCTGGCGTGGTAGAAGACATGGAGGATCTTGCACCGGAGTTGTTGTGCAAGTTAGAGAAGATCTTTCCAACGGGCTTCTTTAATCCAATGCAGCATTTGATTTTACATCTACCGACCGAGGCAAGATTGGGTGGGCCCGTGCAAGATCGTTGGTGCTATGCAACTGAGAGGATGCAGAAGACCCTTCGAGCTAAATGTAAAAATAAGCGTAGAATTGAAGCATCAATGGCTGAGGCATTCATTACTGAGGAGGTGGCAAACTTTGTGACAGCACACTACGAAGCCAAAAATCATCATTTGCATATTCCGAAGCCTCGGCACAATGATGCAGACCCTAAAAAAGGTGGGTCCAACCTCAGCCTATTCAAAGGGAAGCTCGCACCAGCCGGTGCTTCGAAACCAATAACGTTGGATGTCGAAGAATGGCGGAACATTTCGTTGTATATCTTCAACAACCTAACAGAAGTGCGGCCATACATCGAGTGAGTTCTCGGCACATTTTCCCGTAACTTCTAATTCATTTGAACTGCTCTTATTCTCGGATATTTCAAACAGCCGTTACGTCGCCAAATTCTCGGATGGAGCGGTGATCGAAAATGATTCCGTCGAAGAGTATGAGCTTCTGTCAAAGACAGGAGGCGGCTATCCCGGTTTCATCTCTTGGTTCAAACAAACAGTAATTATCAATAATGGACCATTTCATTCTTGGTCTAACTTGCGGCTAATGCAACAACCGTTTCGTATTAAACTTGTAGGCTAATTCAGAGTCTATGGACGCCGAATTGAGACAAGTCGCTAATGGTTTTTGACTATAAGGTCCGTTCATTTGAGAAATACAACATCAACGGGTATCTCTTTCGCACCTTTGGCAAAGAGCTATCTATGCCCGACCGGAAATCTACAAATAGTGGTGTCTCTGCTATCGGCGAAGGTGTTATCGAGTATTATGGAAGAGTTGAAGCAATTTATGAACTTCAATTCTATGGTGAAAACCCACCGAACGTCGTGGTCTTCAAATGTTATTGGTTCCAGCCGAAAAAGACTAGAAGGACTCATGAACATATAGGACTAGTCGAAATCAATCCAAACACCCATTTAGATGTTCCCGATGTCTATATTACGGCTCAACAGGCGACCCAAGTTTTCTATCTACCATGGGCATGCCAAACGTGATAAGAATCTGGAAGGTTGGTATGTTGTTTATGAAGTGCCGCCACATATCAGACCACCTCTTCCAAATGAACATGATTATGAACCTCACATTAACCCAGACACATATGATGGAGAATTCTTCCAAGACACACGTCTTTCCAAGAAACGTTTCAAGAACCGCCGTGCTTCACCCAAGAACATGGAAGTAGACAGCGACAATGAATTCGACTCCAGCCCTGAGCCGGAACCAGAAGACCTGGAACTCATAGAGGTCACTGATGCGGATGACCTGTCAATGCTTCAACGATTAAAGGAAGGCCTTTCACAACTTCACGCCGTTGAACCCGACGAGCACGCCATTCATGAAGACATGCGTGATAGTGATGATGATGATGCATTTATTGATGATGATTATTAGTTTGTAAGATTCACAACTTAAATTATATATATTTTAATCTTTATTATTCATGTACATATTAATATTCATGTCAGTTATTCAATTTTTTTATGTTGTACTAATTTATTTTAATCTTTATCTTGGCAGGTCATCAGGTGTGGAAAAATGGTGGGCGCTGGTCCAGATCGCTCGACAGGTTCTTCCCAGGCGCCCCGCACGAGGGGTGGTACTTTCCTTCCACCCCTATCTCTCCGTAGAGCCTTGGCAGACAGTCTGTCGACACCACCCGTGGGTTCTTCTTCGTCGGCGGCATTGCCCACTGGGAGAGGTGCTGGTCGGGTACGGAAGAAGGGGAAGGGTACAGGGAGAGGTGGTGGCCGCGGAAGATCCATGAGGACTGTTGAGCCGTCCTCGCCACCACCACCAGCTCATTCACCCGAGCATAGGACTACTATGGTCGACCCATTTGTGGAGGAGGCTACGGGGACTCCGTTCCAGGAGCCTGTTGTTGACGGGCATTCGTCCCATGAGACTCCGGTCCAGGAGCAGCCTCAGGTCGAGGTGCATTCGGCCCAGGAGCAGCCGGAGGAGACTACGGTTCCGGAGGCTTCACCCGACGTGGAGAGGCCCGGATGGGAGACCTGGCCGGATCGTACCGAGTTGCCGGATTGGACCGAGGGTCCGGGTGGCTCAGGGGGCGTGGATGGCGGGGATGAGCTTACAGATAGTGAGGGCGATGTGCAGGTGGACGGGGCCACCGTGTACAAGCGTGGTAGTACAGGTCTCCCGGTCGCGTCGGCTACCCGCGAGCAGAGGCCGATGATTAAACCTGAAGGAGATAGGTAACTACATTTACTCTCTTTTTTAGATTTTGCTTTCAAATATCTAATGCGTTGACCTTATCATACTGCAGGGGATGGGTACACCCTCTTGGAGTCCGCAGGCCGAACTTCGTCCTTGGTGTGCTTTGCCGGACAAATTTCCCGGGGTTTGTCACGTTGCCTGGTGAGGGTCAGGTTCCTACACTAGGATTTTACTGGGAGCACTACCAGGCTGCGCAGGCCCCGCCGGAGGAGATTATAGATGGTGTCTTGTGCCACACGAGGGCCGAGATGGTGATCCAGAGCTTTTGGGTAAATTATCCTTTTACAGAATCTAAAATTAACAATATAGCTAATTATTGTACTAATCAGTGTTTTCACATTTGATTGCAGACCTTTTATATGTGTGAGGATGGATATGAGGAGGAGGCGGCCAGGGTTCTCGAGGTCGAGTGTAGGCGGTTACTACAGAACTTGCGCCACGAGGCTCGGCCACAGGCTATTCCAGATTACTACGCCACGCGTGGTATTAAGAAGCAGAAGAAGGATTGCCACGGAAAGTTTCTAAAGAAGGAGCAATACATGAAGGTAATTACTTATTCTTATGTCCTTCTACGTAGTTTTCTTGATTTCATTCATAGGCATAGCGCTCAAAATTCTTTCTAATAACTTACAGGTGCCCCCGAGATGGTGTGCGGATAAGATGGATTGTTGGGAGGTGTTGGTTGATGAGTGGTGCACAGGCAGCTGGCGAGCCGTCCACGAGAATGCGAAGGATAGGCGTAGCCAAATGGTTGGTGTGCCACACCATCAAGGCAGCGCCAACTTACTTCAGTTTGGACGAAACTGGGTATGTGATTTGCTTCATGATTCATGCAATTCATTCTTGATGCTAATATTTTGTTCCTCTCTTTTAGGCGCCTCACAATAAGATGGAGATGCCACACTTGTACGACCTTTATGGCATGGCCCATACTGCCTCGTACAAGAAGGCGAAGGCATTCTCTGAGTCTGACCTGGATGATCCCAATAACTTCACCAACATATCATCCCACCAGAAGCTCGTGGCATACAAGGACACGGGGAAGGCTATGAAAGGGGATGACTTTAACCCTAGCCAGGAACCTTTGGATCCAGAGCTGGTGATGATATCTGGTGGCGGGAGGCCCCACGGCTCGAGAGCCATTGGAGATGGGATAATACGTTGTCCACTCACTCTTCCGGAGATCAAGGCGCGCCAGTCGAGCAGCTGTCCTGAGATAATGCGTCGTCCATGGCTAGTCGAACTTGCCATCGAGGTTAGTTGTACGGACTAAGAACACTTGCATCCATTTCATTATGTGTGTCACCATAGATCATTACTGTGGTAAAGAGGAATGGTGTTTCAGGCTGCTCTTCAGAAAGAGAGATTGGCAAACTAGGCTGCTCTTGAGAAAGAGAGATTGGCAAGCCAGGCTGCTCTTGAGGCTGCTCTTGAGAAAGAGAGATTGGCAAGTCAGACTGCTCTTGATGAGAGGGACCAGACCACCGCACAATTGATTGAGGAGGAGAGGTCCCGGAATGAGGCGGGTTAACGGGCCCTGTACGAGCTTTTTGTGGTAAGTTTTTTTTCACATTAGCCAAATCATGTGTGTAATGTCTGTTTCTTGACTAACTAATACGACCCACTCTTCAGGGTCAGTGCGAGAAGAGCGGTCAAGTCCCTCCGCCGATGCCCGTCTTCTCTTCGATTGGCACGGTGAGTTTCATTATAAACTAGTATTAATAATTGAGAGTTATCATGCTAACTGAGACATTGCAAAATATCTATTCTGCAGAATAACTCCCGAGCGGCATCGCACGACCCTTCTCCAGGTGTTTCTCCTCCTTGATGACCACTACGGTAAGTTTCTCTTCTCCTCTTTCATATTCTCCTTGCCTTAATTTCCCCAACAATGACATAGTTAGCCCATTTAGCTCCAAAAATACATAATTAGCCCTATTAGCTCCAAAATGCCATAATAACCTCAAACTGGCATAAGAACCTTGGTTAGCTCATTAATATTATATACTTAGCTTGTTTTCCTCTAAAATGAGATAATTAGCCCATTTAGCTCCAAAAAGACATAGTTAGCTAATTTAGCTCCAAGAAGAGGAGAAGAGGAGAACAGGAGAAGAAATAGGAAAAATGAAAAGAAAGAAGAAGAAGAAGAAGAAGAAGAGAAGAAGGAGAAGGAGGAGGAGGAGGAGGAGGAGAAGGAGGAGAAGGCCAAGGACCTCCTCCTCCTTCTCCTCCTCCTCCTTCTCCTCCTTCTTCTTGATTTCTTCTTCTTCTCCTCCTCCTCCTCTTTCTTATCCTCTTTCATATTATCCTTGCTTTAATTTCCCCAAAAGACATAATTAGCCCATTTAGCTCCAAAATGCCATAATAACCTCAAAATGGCATAAGCACCTTGGTTAGCTCATGAATATTATATACTTAGCTTGTTTTCCTCTAAAATGAGATAATTAGCCCATTTAGCTCCAAAAAGACATAGTTAGCTAATTTAGCTCCAAGAAGAGGAGAAGAAATAGGAAAAATGAAAAGAAAGAAGAAGAAGAAGAAGAAGAAGAAGAGAAGAAGGAGAAGGAGGAGGAGGAGGAGGAGGAGGAGGAGAAGGAGGAGAAGGCCAAGGACCTTCTAGTCCTTCTCCTCCTCCTCCTTCTCGTCCTTCTCCTCCTTCTTCTTGATTTCTTCTTCTTATCGTCCTCCTCCTCTTTCTTCTCCTCTTTCATATTATCCTTGCTTTAATTTCCCCAAAAAGACATAATTAGCCCATTTAGCTCCAAAATGCCATAATAAATTCAAAATGGGATAAGAACCTTGGTTAGCTCATAAATATTATATACTTAGCTTGTTTTCCTCTAAAATGAGATAATTAGCCCATTTAGCTGCAAAAAGACATAATTAGGTAATTTAGCTCCAAGAAGAGGAGAAGAAATAGGAAAAATGAAAAGAAAGAAGAAGAAGAAGAAGAGAAGAAGGAGAAGGAGGAGGAGGAGGAGAACGAGGAGAATGCTAAGGACCTTCTAGTCCTTCTCCTCCTCCTCCTTCTCCTCCTTCTCCTCCTTCTTCTTGATTTCTTCTTCTTCTCCTCCTCTTCCTCTTTATTATCCTATTTCATATTATCCTTGCTTTAATTTCCCCAACAATGCCATAATTAGCCCATTTAGCTCCAAAATCCATAATAAGCTCAAAATGGCATAAGAACCTTGGTTAGCTCATGAATATTATATACTTAGCTTGTTTTCCTCTAAGATGAGATAATTAGCCCATTTAGCTCCAAAAAGACATAATTAGGTAATTTACCTACAAGAAGAGGAGAAGAAATAGGAAAAATGAAAATAAAGAAGAAGAAGAAGAAGAAGAAGAGAAGAAGGAGAAGGAGGAGGAGAACGAGGAGAATGCCAAGGACCTTCTAGTCCTTCTCCTCCTCCTCCTTCTCCTCCTTCTCCTCCTTCTTCTTGATTTCTTCTTCTTCTTCTCCCCCTCCTATTTCTTCTCCTCTTTAATATTATCATTGCTTTAATTTCCCCAACAATGACATAATTAGCCCATATAGCTCCAAAATACCATAATAAGCTTAAAATGGCATGAGAACCTTGGTTAGCTCATGAATATTATATACTTAGCTTGTTTTCTTCTAAAATGGGATAATTAGCCCATTTAGCTCCAAAAAGACATAATTAGGTAATTTAGCTACAACAAGAGGAGAAGAAATAGGAAAAATGAAAAGAAAGAAGAAGAAGAAGAAGAAGAAGAGAAAAAGGAGAAGCAGGAGGAGGAGGAGGAGGAGAAGGAGAAGGCCAAGGACCTTCTAGTCCTTCTCCTCCACCTCCTTCTCCTCCTTCTCCTCGTTCTTGATTTCTTCTTCTTCTCCTCCTCCTCCTCTTTCTTCTCCTCTTTCATATTATCCTTGCTTTAATTTCCCCAACAATGACATAACTAGCCCATTTAGCTCCAAAATTCCATAATAAGCTCAAAATGGCATAAGAACCTTGGTTAGCTCATGAATATCATATACTTAGCTTGTTTTCCTCTAAAATGGGATAATTAACCCATTTAGCTCCAAAAAGACATAATTAGGTAATTTAGCTCCAACAAGAGGAGAAGAGGAGAAGAAATAGGCAAAATGAAAAGAAAGAAGATGTGACGCCCTCGGCTTAATCGTACGCTAATCATACACGCAAATGCGTACGATCAAACCCAAGGACTCACGGGAAGATATCACAACACAACTCTAGACACAAATAAAATAACATCAGCTTCATATTACAAGCCAGGGGCCTCGAGGGCTAGAATACGAAAGCTCGATAAACACACGAGTCAGCGGAAGCAACAAATATCTGAGTACAGACATAAAACAACATGGGGTGCCTTAGAGAAGGCTAGCACAAAAGAAACAACGATCGAACGAGGCGAGGCCTCCTGCCTGGGAACCTCCTAACTACTCCTGATCATCAGCGGCCTCCACGTAGTAGTAGGCACCGTCGGGGTAGCAGTCGTCGGTGGCGGGGACCTCCAGCTCCTGGCCTTCATCATCTGGTTGCAGCAAACGGATCAAGGGAACCAGGGGGGAGCAAAGCAGCGGTGAGTACTCATCCAAAGTACTCGCAAGTCTTACATCAGAACTAATCTAATAATGCATCAGTATCAAAGAAGGGGGGGTGTATATGTGGATTGACTGCATCAATGCGACAATAGAGAGAGAAGGCCTAGTCCTATCGAAGACTAGCATCTTCAGGGTCTTGCAGCAATAGACGAGAGTAGAATAGGGGTAACACATTAATAGTCATATTGTTGCAGCAATATTAAAGTGAGGTCACGCCTAAAGATCCTCCCTCGACTCCCTACGAGGAAGCAATCCCGAGGCAAACTAATGATCCAGTTAAGTAACAATTGTAGTTGTATAAGATCGGGGCACAACTCCAAGTCGTCCTGTAACCGTGGACACGCTTATCCGAATAGTTAATTTTCATCCCTGTAGGGGTCCACCACATGTCCCGTCACGCTCGATAACACTCTGGCCGGACATACTTTTCTGGGTCCTGCCCGGCCTCGGAATATCGACACGTCGCAGCCCCACCTAAGACTAATCAGAGAGGCCAGCCCGCCGGTCTAAATCCTAAGCACAAAGGGTTCATGGGCCCAGTTCCCCTTCACGCTCCTGCACGTGGCGTGGGCGGCCGACGTCAGTCCTAGCATCCCTTAATCACAAGCGCGATGCATCTCGGGACCACTCGGGCGCGTGCCGCTACACTGCTGGCATCTGAAAAGCTTCGGCTGATACCGCGACGCCGAGTACCCATAATTCTTCCCGCGTAGCCGGTTAGTGCGAAAAGGTCTCCGACCAACCCAGATCAAATACCCAAATCCATTAACATTTTAATTAGGCCAACAACACAGTTTCGCGGGAATCCACCCGTCTTACAACTAATCACCGAAGATCCCAGTAACATGGTCGAGTAACTGTGTGGTTGTAACATCAGGGGAATCCGAGGAATCACCCTCGTTGGATTCCGAACGATGTACCTGTCAAGGTGGGCTTAGAGGAATCACCCTCGGGGGTCCCACACTCGCGGGGTTGCACGACAGAGGCGTCATCGGGAATGGTGAAAGAGGAATCACCCTCGATAACCATGACCGACTAGCTATACTACAGAGATATCATCAGGAGTACTTAGCGAGGTGTCACCCTCGGTACCCGATAGTATCCCTGTAGCGTCGTACAACGAAGGGGGGGTGAACGTGCTGTGTCGGGTCTGGCTCATCGATCAGAGATCGAGATTCGAAAACAAGCGGGGCAACTGAACTACGGGGTCAGAGGGGATGATTGCTCCACCTATACTAATCAGATTAAAAGTACAGGACTGAAAGTAGCAGTTCATCAAAAATAGGCTATGCATCAGATATAGGAGCTAACTACAACAGTAGCAAAATACTAATGCAAGCAGTAGGAAGAAAGACATAGGCGATATAGAAATGATCAAGGGGAATTTGCTTGCCTTGCTGCTCTGCGGCAAAGGACTGATCGGCAGGGTCGTAGATGTACCCGGCAGCAGCGTCAGTCTCGGGGTCTACCGGTAAGAAGAGGGGAAGAAACAATAAATAATAGCACCGATGCAACACAAGGCATGACATGGAAAGATGCAGGCTAGATATGAGCTAACGCAGGAACATCCGTCATAGACGGGTCGGAAGAATATCTGACGATATTTTCCGGGTCTCGGGCTACTACCGGTTATACTGGAAACGATGGAAAGTTCCATGTTTGCTATGCTAGGGACGCGTGACAGACGAACGGGCCGTGCATCCGGGTTCGTCTCGCTTTGCTGATATTTTCATGTTGAAAATATTTTGATCTGACTTACGGATTATTTTATATTAATTTTCAAAGTTTTATTAATTATTTAGGAATTAAAAACAGATTTAAAAGATTTAATACAATCCTATTATGACATCATCGCGATGTCATGCTGACATCAACATTTGACCGGTCAACTGACCAGCGGGTCCCGAACGTCATAGGCACAAGTTTTTATTAAGACTCATTATTAATTAATCAGATTAATTTAGTGGGGGACCCGCGTGTCATACTCTAATTATGTTAATTAATTAATTTAACTAATATATCTATTTATTTATTTAATAAAACATTATTTTTATTATTTTTATTAACTCTCGCGTGGGGCCTCCCTATCATAGACAGCGGGTGCATTGGCCCCACCGGTAAGTGACCCTAGGCTATTTTCTCATTTATTTTTATTAGATACCTAACCGTGCAAATACCGTATTCCTCTAAATATCCATATACGCAAATACATACATCACATCTCATACATACATACATACATACACATCCAATACATCATTTGTTTTTATTATTATTTTTTTCTCAACACTCTCAACACTCATCTCTCTGTTAACAAAGAACAACTGTGTGCTAACACAACCTAGAGGAACCAAATACTCAAATCCTCCTACCGGAGTCCACCGTCAACGGATCGAGGCCCCGTTTGCCGGAACGGAACTGGGACGTCGAGGAGAACGACAAGGTGGGAGGAACCCGAGGAGGGGCTCACCGACGGTGACGTGACGGCCCGGTGAAGTCGGAGTTCGCACGAAGGTGATGGTGGAGACGGCGACGCGGCTCCGGTGATGAAGGGGACGGTGATGATGGTGACGCGCCGGCGAGGGGGAACCGGCCGGATCCGGCGAGGAAGAGGCGTAGGGGAGGCCCGGTGGGAGAGGGGCTCGCCGGCGTGGTGAAGGGGCCGAGGGAGGCCGGTGTCCCTGCCCGGTCCCTCCTGGACCGAGCGGGAGGAGGGGGGCGCGACGGGGAGGGGGGGCCCCCTCGGTGAGGAGAGGCAGGGGGGTTCGCCGGCCGGGGAGGGGGCTCGTCGTGAGGTGGGGGGCCGCCGGGGGAGGGATAGGCCGTGGGGAGGGGGGCCGCGAGGTGGGGTGGCTCGGTGGAGGAGGTGGCCGCCGGGGGGGGGGGGCTGCCGGCGGGAGGAGTGGCCGCCGGCCGGGGAGGGGCGGATCTGAGGGGGAGGGGCGACGGGAGATGGGAGTGGAGGGCGTGGCTCGGCAGGGGAGGGAGAGAGATCGTGGGGATGGGGGGGCTCTCGTGGGGGGATGGGGCTGGGACCGAGAGAGGGGGAGGAGATGGCGCTGTCGGCGCGTGGGGTGGGGCCCCCCACGAGGGGGGGTGGCTGGCGGCGGCGCCCAGGGGGGGAGGGAGTTGGCGTGGGGGTGGCTTGACCGCCAGGGGGGGCTAGGGTTGCGGGATGGGGGTGGGGGCCGGCTGGGCCTTGAGCCCAGTTGGGCCGGTTGGGGTTGCTTTTTTTTTTTGATTTGCTTTGTTTTGTTTTACCTTTTTCCTTTTTATTATTTCTTTCTTTCAGTTTTCTTTTATTTCTTTTATCATTATTATTTCTTTAATACTTTCCTTTTTTTACATATATATTCTTTTAATATTTGCAATGAACTCATAACGTACTCTTCGTTTGTCTTCAAATTTTGAATCCGGACAAAACTCGAATTGACGCGGGTCTGAGATGGGAATCCGATGACGTGGCATCATTAGCTGTTGATCACTGTAGCTTAATTACAATAATCACTGTAGCAAAAGTCGAGGATGTCACAATTCTCCCCTACTAACAAGAATTCTCGTCCCGAGAATTAAGAGGTAGAGGGAAAGAGCCCGGGGTATTCATCACGAAGATGATCCTTGCGTTCCCAAGTGGCTTCATCTTCAGAGTGATTTGACCACTGCACCTTAAGGAACTTGGTGATTTTGCGACGAGTCTTACGTTCAGCTTGGTCGAGAATGCGGACCGGATGCTCTTTATAAGAGAGGTCTTGTTGTAGTTCAAGCATATCGTGATCCACTACTCGAATAGGGTCCTTGAAGCAGCGACGGAGCTGAGAAACATGGAAGACATCGTGAACCTGAGAAAGGTTCGCCGGCAGTTCCAATTGATAAGCCACTCTTCCACGCCTTTCGAGAACAGTGAAAGGACCAATATAACGAGGAGCTAACTTGCCCTTGATTCCGAAACGGTGTGCACCTCTCATTGGTGTGACACGGAGATAAGCCCTTTCGCCAGGTTGATAGACCATATCCTGATGATGATGGTCATACTGACTCTTTTGACGAGACTGAGCAGCCTTCAGATTCTCATGAATAATGCGGACTTGATCTTCGGCATGTTGAATAATATCCGGACCGAAGAGTGATCGTTCCCCAGTTTCTGACCAATTCAGAGGAGTTCGACACCTTCGCCCATACAATACTTCGAAAGGGGCCATCTTCAGACTAGCTTGATAGCTATTGTTGTAAGAGAACTCGGCATACGGGAGAGATTCCTCCCATTTCTTACCGAAAGAAATGACACAAGCTCGAAGCATGTCCTCGAGAATTTGGTTGACTCGTTCAACTTGTCCCTGGGATTGAGGATGAAATGCAGTGCTGAACGACAGATGAGTCCCCATAGCCTTCTGAAAACTTTCCCAGAATTTTGAAGTGAACAAGCTGCCACGGTCCGAACTGATTACCAACAGAATACCGTGAAGTGAAACAACTCTTGACATATAAAGATCTGCCAGTTGACTAGCATTAATCGTTTCCTTGACGGCCAGGAAATGTGCAACTTTGGACAGTCGATCAATGACGACAAGAATAGCATCATTACCTTTCTGAGACCTGGGAAAACCAGTGACAAAGTCCATTTCAACGTGGTCCCATTTCCACTTGGGAATAGAGATAGGTTGCAGAGTTCCAGCAGGCTTTTGGTGTTCTGCTTTGATACGCCGGCATATATCACATTCTGCCACATAGCGTGCAATGTCCTGTTTCATATTGGGCCACCAGAATCTTTGCCGGATGTCTTGGTACATCTTGGTACTACCCGGGTGGATAGACAATGGTGTGTCATGAGCTTCTTCCATCACCTTCCCAGTCATCCTGAGATTTTCCTTCTTATTTGGGACGAATAGGCGACCCTTGAAATACAAGGCGCCACCTTCATCAACAGTGAAAAAGGAGGGTTTACCCTTAGCAATATAGCTCTTAATCCTGTCGACATCATCTTCAAAGTTTTGTATATTCTTTATGGAGCTCACAAGATCTGGTTCAACCACTAGGTTACTGAGGGAACCCTGATTAACAACACGAAGGTTCATCTTTTGATACTCGTCAGGAGGGGGAACAAGGTAACCCTGAGGAACAATGTGGAGGTTCAGCTTACGGAATTCCTCTTGCAGACGATCGTGAACCTGATGAACCTGGAGGTGGTTGCAGTATGACTTGCGACTTAAGGCATCAGCCATTACGTTAGCCTTGCCAGGGGTATATGATATACTACAGTCAAAATCTGCTATACGCTCCATCCATCTTTGTTGACGCAGGTTCAGCTCCGGTTGAGTGAACAAGTACTTCAAACTTTGATGGTCGGTGTAGATTTCACAGCGATTACCGACAAGGTATTGTCGCCATTCCTTCAATGCATGAATGACTGCGACAAGCTCGAGATCATGAACTGGGTAGTTCTCTTCATGAGCACGCAGTTGACGTAAAGCATAAGCGATCACCTTGCGATCCTGCATTAGGACACAACCTATTCCTTGACGAGAAGCATCACAGTATATGACGAAATCCCTTTTCGTATCTGGAGGAGCAAGTACTGGAGCGGACGTCAGTTTGTCCTTGAGTGCCTGGAAACTTTCCTGACATTTATCAGTCCATTCATACTTAACACCTTTGTGAAGCAGGTTGGTTAAGGGCTTCGCAATCTTGGAGAAGTTCTCGACAAATCGACGGCAATAGCTGGCGAGTCCGAGAAAACTTCTGACTTGCTTGACATTCTTCGGGGAGTCCAGTCAAGAATAGCTTGAATTCGTTCGGGGTTGACCGCAATACCATCCTTGGAAATCACATGACCAAGGTAAGTCACTTCGTCTAGCCAAAACTCACATTTGGAATACTTCGCATAGAGTTTATGCTCCCGAAGCTTATCCAGTACAAGACGAAGATGTTCAGCATGCTCTTCTTTGTTCTTCGAAAACACCAGAATATCATCCAGATATACCACGAAAAATTTGTCGAGGTAATCCATGAATACATAATTCATCAGTCGAGAGAAGGTTGCCGGTGCATTGGTTAAGCCGAAGGACATGACGGTGTACTCGTATGATCCATATCGAGTAAGAAAGGCGGTCTTTGGAATATCCTCCTTGCGAACATGGATCTGGTGGTATCCCAATCTCAAGTCGAGCTTAGAGAAAACGGTGGAACCAGCAAGTTGATCATACAAATCATTTATCCGAGGGAGAGGATATTTGTTTTGAATAGTGGCCTGGTTGATAGGACGATAGTCTTGAACCAATCGATTTGTCCCATCCTTCTTCTTAACAAAGAGAGAAGGTGCTCCCCAAGCAGAGGAACTCGGACGGATGAAACCCATACGGAGCGAGTTGTCAATTTCTTGCTTAAGTTCAAGGAGTTCATGTGGAGGCATTTTATAAGGACGCTTGGCAATAGGAGTGGTACCGGGTACCAAGTCAATGACAAACTCGACAGCTCGAGCAGGGGGAATCCCCGGAAGTTCTTCTGGAAACACATCTTGGAACTCTCGGACCACTGGAATGTTTTCAATCCCTTCAAGAGGCGACGCATTTAATGCATTCAAAGCATACAGCCGTGCCTCAGCATTACGGACGAGATGCGCATGGTAGCTTACTAGTTCATCTGAAGGGTATAGGAGGTGGACGGTCTTGGTGGCACAAACGATCGATGCCGTATGAGCTTTCAACCAGTCCATCCCCAATATGAGGTCAATGTTGGATGACTTTAGTAGGATGGGGTTGGCAAGGAATTCTAATCCTTCAATTTCAACTGGAACATGGGGGCAAACCACAGAGGTTCGGCATTCGCCCCCAGGGGTGTTTACCACTATCGGGATGTTCATCTCTTCGCTCCTAATGTCATGCATGTATGCAAAATTTTCCGACATAAAGGAATGCGATGCTCCTGTATCAAACAATACAGAAGCAGGTACTGAGTTAACGAGAAGTGTACCCATCACGGTAGCAGGCTGGTCTTGAGCTTGACCAATATCAATGTTGTTGGCCTAACCACGAACATAAGCAGGCTTAGTGTTGAAGTTGCGGTTCTGGTTGTTGCCACGGCCAGTTGCGGGAAGTGCCAGCTGATTCTGATTCTGCCTGCAGTCTCTAGCACGGTGACCTGGACGGCCACACTTGAAGCACAGCCCGTCCTCAGGACGGGAAGGAGGAACTCGAGGCGGTGGAGCTGGAAGCCTCGGCTGCCTAGGTGGTGGAGGAGGCATGCGAGGTGCAGCATAGGACGGCCTCGGGGTAGGAGCAGGTGCATGGTACATGTTGTTGGGAATCCAGATCTTCCGCTTCTGTGCAGATGAGCCCGAAGATGAGCCCATGTCACGGTTGCGCTTGCTGCTATCTTTGTATTCCTGCAGACCAGTCTCAACCTGAATAGCCTTGTTCACGAGGGTGGTGAAATCAGCATAGTCCTGAACGAGGAGTGTCAGCTTGATATCAGGGTGGAGGCCTTCACGGAACTTTTCCTGCCTGCGTGCATCAGTCGCAATGTCTTCTTCAGCATAGCGAGATAATTCCAGAAATTCCCGTTGATAAGCATCCACATTCTTATTGCCCTGGACTAAGTTGCGGAACTCACGCTTCTTCCGGTCCATGATTCCCTGGGGAATGTATCGAGCACGGAAAGCAGCCTTGAACTCTGCCCAAGTGATGATAGTTCCATCGGGCTGAGAGCGCCTGTGGCTGTCCCACCATTGAGCAGCGGGACCCTTCAGAAAATAGGCGGCAAAGTTGACATAGCTCGCCAGGGGCACATTGGCAGACTCCAGCTCATAGGAAATGTCACGGAGCCAGTCATCAGCATCTAGAGGCTGAGTTGAGCTGCGGTAGATCGCAGGGTTGAGACGGCAGAAGTCTTGCAGGGTCACGCCTTGCGGTTGGTTCAGGTTCGGCCTTTGGAACTGATCCATGAGCCCTTGCATAAATTGGCGGTTCAGCTCAAACTGTTGGATCATCCCCGCCATATACTCAGGAGGCGGGGGTGGTGCATCGTTGGCAGGGCCACGCGGGCGGCCAACTGGTCTAACCATCCTGTTAAATATTTAGCAGGGGTGGTTTAGCTTAAAGTAATTGAAAGGCATCGCACGCATTCATGACGTAATCAAGCATAATGAAAGGGAAATGCGATAGATACTCCATAGTAGTTGAGTTCGACATACAGATCCATACATAGTTCGATTACAAACTAACGATTAAAAACTCGAAATTTGGCGATAGCCTGGACGCATTTGACGATACCCTGGACTCACTAGGCGGCGCGCAGGCACGCGGTGGAAGAGTACCACAACGAGATGTAGCGATAAGGCTACATCAACATCGGATAGGACGATCGAATCCTGGTAGCTGGCGGTGATAGAAGGTAGGGACAGGACCCTGTGTCCCGTTGTGACTCTGGTGAGGGTACCGCATCCAGTCGAGCAGCTGAGGTCCAAGTGCAGGGGTTCTACCCCCAACATCAGTCCACTCGAGAGCTGATGGTAGCTCTGTCCTGCTCGGCTCGCGGATACGCATAGGTGGAACCCTCGGACAGTGTGATGGCTGCAGCTCTGTCAACGCATCGTAAAGACGAGCGCACGTAGCATACAACTCCACAGTCAGAGCTCGGAAAGCACGATCCATTGCCTCAGTGTACGGCACCAGAATCCGCGCGTCGTACCGACGCGTCACGTAGGGGGCGCAGACAGCGACGTAGGAACGGTCGTTGCGCTCCCGAACGTCAGAAGCATAGGCAGTGAGATCAGATCCAGTCTCATTCCCGGCAGGAGCATGCGGGATGTATCTGAAAGGGCTCTCCTCCAGGTGAGGGTACGCTCCACGGAGACGGGTGATGGCGATGTAGGCCGCATCATGGACGGCCATCTCGACCGACACTCCAATACCACAGAACACGTGGCGCTCGAACTTCAGCCTGGTACTGGCACTGGTTGTACTCGCGGAAATCCTCGAACACGGTGTACTCGGGGTACCAGCGATATCCCAGCCTGGTCAGGAGATCGACCAAAATGGCCGGGAACCCAGTCGTCTTAGTGGCCTGTGTCAGGGGCACGTGCTGTCTTGCGGGACGCATCTGAAAATAAGATTGAGGGATGTCAATGACAGTGTGTGTAATACATATTCAGGAGAAAAAGAGTAGATAGTCCAGCGCTCCGGATTGATGTGATTCGAGAACCTAATGTTAGAGTTAGTCGAATCTTTGACCCGAAAGAGAAGAGAAAGTAGAGCCCAGATTATAGGAAAGGAGTAAAAGATACTAATACCACTCAATTGAGATGTGGGCCCGTAAGCCACAACATCAGTGTTAGTAAAGTTTTTCAAACACTAGACTCAACTTCGGCCAAGGAGTTGGAAAGGGGGCTACCTATAGGCAGTTGGCTCTGATACCAACTTGTGACGCCCTCGGCTTAATCGTACGCTAATCATACACGCAAATGCGTACGATCAAACCCAAGGACTCACGGGAAGATATCACAACACAACTCTAGACACAAATAAAATAACATCAGCTTCATATTACAAGCCAGGGGCCTCGAGGGCTAGAATACGAAAGCTTGATAAACACACGAGTCAGCGGAAGCAAAAAACATCTGAGTACAGACATAAAACAACATGGGGTGCCTTAGAGAAGGCTAGCACAAAAGAAACAACGATCGAACGAGGCGAGGCCTCCTGCCTGGGAACCTCCTAACTACTCCTGATCATCAGCGGCCTCCACGTAGTAGTAGGCACCGTCGGGGTAGCAGTCGTCGGTGGCGGGGACCTCCAGCTCCTGGGCTTCATCATCTGGTTGCAGCAAACGGATCAAGGGAACCAGGGGGGAGCAAAGCAGCGGTGAGTACTCATCCAAAGTACTCGCGAGTCTTACATCAGAACTAATCTAATAATGCATCAGTATCAAAGAAGGGGGGTGTATATATGGACTGACTGCAGCAATGCGAGAATAGAGAGAGAAGGCCTAGTCCTATCGAAGACTAGCATCTTCAGGGTCTTGCAGCAATAGACGAGAGTAGAACAGGGGTAACACATTAATAGTCATATTGTTGCAGCAATATTAAAGTGAGGTCACGCCTAAAGATCCTCCCTCGACTCCCTGCGAGGAAGCAATCCCGAGGCAAACTAATGATCCAGTTAAGTAACAATTGTAGTTGTATAAGATCGGGGCACAACTCCAAGTCGTCCTGTAACCGTGGACACGGCTATCCGAATAGTTAATTTTCATCCCTGCAGGGGTGCACCACATGTCCCGTCACGCTCGATAACACTCTGGCCGGACATACTTTTCTGGGTCCTGCCCGGCCTCGGAATATCGACACGTCGCAGCCCCACCTAAGACTAATCAGAGAGGCCAGCCCGCCGGTCTAAATCCTAAGCACAAAGGGTTCATGGGCCCAGTTCCCCTTCACGCTCCTGCACGTGGCGTGGGCGGCCGACGTCAGTCCTAGCATCCCTTAATCACAAGCGCGATGCATCTCGGGACCACTCGGGCGCGTGCCGCTACACTGCTGGCATCTGAAAAGCTTCGGCTGATACTGCGACGCCGAGTACCCATAATTCTTCCCGCGTAGCCGGTTAGTGAGAAAAGGTCTCCGACCAACCCAGATCAAATACCCAAATCCATTAACATTTTAATTAGGCCAACAACACAGTTTTGCGGGAATCCACCCGTCTTACAACTAATCACCGAAGATCCCAGTAACATGGTCGAGTAACTGTGTGGTTGTAACATCAGGGGAATCCGAGGAATCACCCTCGTTGGATTCCAAACGATGTACCTGTCAAGGTGGGCTTAGAGGAATCACCCTCGGGGGTCCCACACTCGCGGGGTTGCACGACAGAGGCGTCATCGGGAATGGTGAAAGAGGAATCACCCTCGATAACCATGACCGACTAGCTATACTACAGAGATATCATCAGGAGTACTTAGCGAGGTGTCACCCTCGGTACCCGATAGTATCCCTGTAGCGTCGTACAACGAAGGGGGGGTGAACGTGCTGTGTCGGGTCTGGCTCGTCAATCAGAGATCGAGATTCGAAAACAAGCGGGGCAACTGAACTACGGGGTCAGAGGGGATGATTGCTCCACCTATACTAAGCAGATTAAAAGTATAGGACTGAAAGTAGCAGTTCATCAAAAACAGGCTATGCATCAGATATAGGAGCTAACTACAACAGTAGCAAAATACTAATGCAAGCAGTAGGAAGAAAGACATAGGCGATATAGAAATGATCAAGGGGAATTTGCTTGCCTTGCTGCTCTGCGGCAAAGGACTGATCGGCAGGGTCGTAGATGTACCCGGCAGCAGCGTCAGTCTCGGGGTCTACCGGTAAGAAGAGGGGAAGAAACAATAAATAATAGCACCGATGCAACACAAGGCATGACATGGAAAGATGCAGGCTAGATATGAGCTAACGCAGGAACATCCGTCATAGACGGGTCGGAAGAATATCTGACGATATTTTCCGGGTCTCGGGCTACTACCGGTTATACTGGAAACGATGGAAAGTTCCATGTTTGCTATGCTAGGGACGCGTGACAGACGAACGGGCCGTGCATCCGGGTTCGTCTCGCTTTGCTGATCAACTTTCATGTTGAAAATATTTTGATCTGACTTACGGATTATTTTATATTAATTTTCAAAGTTTTTTTAATTATTTAGGAATTAAAAACAGATTTAAAAGATTTAATACAATCCTATTATGACATCATCGCGATGTCATGCTGACATCAACATTTGACCGGTCAACTGACCAGCGGGTCCCGAACGTCATAGGCACAAGTTTTTATTAAGACTCATTATTAATTAATCAGATTAATTTAGTGGGGGACCCGCGTGTCATACTCTAATTATGTTAATTAATTAATTTAACTAATATATCTATTTATTTATTTAATAAAACATTATTTTTATTATTTTTATTAACTCTCGCGTGGGGCCTCCCTGTCATAGACAGCGGGTGCCTTGGCCCCACCGGTAAGTGACCCTAGGCTATTTTCTCATTTATTTTTATTAGATACCTAACCGTGCAAATACCGTATTCCTCTAAATATCCATATACGCAAATACATACATCACATCTCATACATACATACATACATACGCATCTAATACATCATTTGTTTTTATTATTATTTTTTCTCAACACTCTCAACACTCATCTCTGTGTTAACAAAGAACAACTCTCTGCTAACACAACCTAGAGGAACCAAATACTCAAATCCTCCTACCGGAGTCCACCGTCGACGGATCGAGGCCCCGTTTGCCGGAACGGAACCGGGACGTCGAGGAGAACGACAAGGTGGGAGGAGCCCGAGGAGGGGCTCACCGACGGTGACGTGACGGCCCGGTGAAGCCGGAGTTCGCACGAAGGTGATGGTGGAGACGGCGACGCGGCTCCGGTGATGAAGGGGACGGTGATGATGGTGACGCGCCGGCGAGGGGGAACCGGCCGGATCCGGCGAGGAAGAGGCGTAGGGGAGGCCCGGTGGGAGAGGGGCTCGCCGGCGTGGTGAAGGGGCCGAGGGAGGCCGGTCTCCCTGCCCGGTCCCTCCTGGACCGAGCGGGAGGAGGGGGCGCGACGGGGAGGGGGGGCCCCCTCGGTGAGGAGAGGCAGGGGGGTTCGCCGGTGTGGTGAGGTGGCGCGTCGGCCGGGGAGGGGGCTCGCCGTGAGGTGAGGGGCCGCCGGGGGAGGGATAGGCCGTGGGGAGGGGGGCCGCGAGGTGGGGTGGCTCGGTGGAGGAGGTGGCCGCCGGGGGGGGGCTGCCGGCGGGAGGAGTGGCCGCCGGCCAGGGAGGGGCGGATCTGAGGGGGAGGGGCGACGGGAGATGGGAGTGGAGGGCGTGGCTCGGCAGGGGAGGGAGAGAGATCGTGGGGATGGGGGGGCTCTCGTGGGGGGATGGGGCTGGGACCGAGAGAGGGGGAGGAGATGGCGCTGTCGGCGCGTGGGGTGGGGCCCCCCATGAGGGGGTGGCTGGCGGCGGCGCCCAGGGGGGGGAGGGAGTTGGCGTGGGGGTGGCTTGACCGCCAGGGGGGGCTAGGGTTGCGGGATGGGAGTGGGGGCCGGCTGGGCCTTGAGCCGAGTTGGGGCGGTTGGGGTTGCTTCTTTTTTTTGATTTGCTTTGTTTTGTTTTACCTTTTACCTTTTTATTATTTCTTTCTTTCAGTTTTCTTTTATTTATTTTATCATTATTATTTCTTTAATACTTTCCTTTTTTTACATATATATTCTTTTAATATTTGCAATGAACTCATAACGTACTCTTCGTTTGTCTTCAAATTTTGAATCTGGACAAAACTCGAATCAACGCGGGTCTGAGATGGGAATCCGATGACGTGGCATCATTAGCTGTTGATCACTGTAGCTTAATTACAATAATCACTGTAGCAAAAGTCGAGGATGTCACAGAAGAAGAAGAAAAAGAAGAAGAGAAGAAGGAGAAGGAGGAGGAGGAGGAGGAGAAGGCCAAGGACCTTCTAGTCCTTCTCCTCCTCCTTCTCCTCCTTCTTCTTGATTTCTTCTTCTTCTCTTCCTCCTCCTCTTTCTTCTCCTCTTTCATATTATCCTTGCTTTAATTTCCCCAACAATGACATAATTAGCCCATTTAGCTCCAAAATGCCATAATAATCTCAAAATGGAATAAGAACCTTGGTTAGCTCATGAATATTATATTCTTAGCTTGTTTTCCTCTAAAATGGGATAATTAGCCCATATAGCTCCAAAAAGACATAATTAGGTAATTTAGCTCCAATAAGAGTAGAAGAGGAGAATAAATAGGAAAAATGAAAAGAAAGAAAGAAGAAGAAGAAGAGAAGAAGGAGGAGGAGGAGGAGGAGGGGGTGAAGGCCAAGGACCTTCTAGTCCTTCTCCTCTTCCTCCTCCTCCTTCTCCTCCTTCTTCTTTATTTATTCTTCTTCTTCTCCTCCTCCTCTTTCTTCTCCTCTTTCGTATTATCCTTGCTTTAATTTCCCCAACAATGACATAATTAACCCATTTAGCTCCAAAATGCCATAATAAGCTAAAAATGGCATAAGAACCTTGGTTAGCTCATGAATATTATATTCTTAGCTTGTTAGCTGCTAAAAATGACATAATTAGATGAAAACATCATATTTTGTTCTTCTTCTGACTTTCTTATTCACATTATTGCAAATTGGATATACTACATGCATGGAAGCTGGCATTCATGGAGTTGAACAATGTCGATGGATGAAGTTTATATGTATATCATCTAGTTTTCATTTGAGTTGATGAACAACGTCGAACTATATGTAAATGTATATATGGATAAACAGTGCAATACTTTGTATGTTGGTTCTTTTGATATATGGGGATGTACATTGATTTATATGTATATCATATATGTGTGGTGAATTATATATATGTGTTGGCAAGTATATGTGTGGTGAACTATATATCATATATGTGTGGTGAATTATATAAATGTGCTGTCAAATATATATATATATATATATATATATATATATATATATATATATATATATATATATATATATATGTGCTGTGAAATAATATAAAACAAAAAAACAGGTACTATATGGGCTCTTTGCCGTCTGCCAGCTGATGGCAAAGACCTGTGCCATCAGCAGCTCTTTGTCGTCTGCCTCCAGGGTGGGCAGACGACAAAGAAGAGGGCACAGAGGAGGGGGGGAGGAGGAGGCAGATGAAAAAGAGTGGAGGGGGGAGGAGGAGGAGGCACACGACAAAGAATAAGGGGGAGGCAGACGGCAAAGAATAAGGGGGAGGGAGACGACAAAGAATAAGGGGGAGGCAGACGGCAAAGCCTCCGTTAACCCCTAACGGAGGCAACGCCTATCGGCTGTCGTCTCGAACACTTTGTCGACTACTCCTATGGAAAGCTGACGCAAAGAGCTTTATCGTCCGCTTTCTGGAGACAGACGACAAAGAAGGTACGATGCCGTCGTAGGCTGACGCAAAAATTTTGCCGGCGGTGAGATTCTTTGCCGTCTGTGGTATTCTCTTTGCCGTCCGGGATTTAGTCTTTGCCGTCTGTGATGGCAGACGGCAAAGAAGCTGATTCATGTAGTCCTCCTCCTCCTTCTTCTTCTTCTCCTCCTTCTTCTCCTTCTTCTTATCCTCCTCCTTCTCTTCTTCTTCTTCTTCTTCCTCCTTCCTTTCATTTTTCCTCCTTCTTCTCCTCTTGTCCCCTTCTTTGGGCTAAATTAGCTAAGAATGCCTTTTTGGAGCTAATTATGTCATTTTGAGGATAATTAGCTAAGTATAGGTCATGTTTTATTAAATAGACCATTTTGGCGCTAACTAAGCTAATTATATCATTCAGTTGGAACCCTAGCTAATTATAGGTCGTTTCAGAGCTAACTTGGGTAAAATAGATCATTCTGGAGAAAACTATGCTTATTAAGCCATCTTGGATCTAGCTAAGTTATTATAGGCCATTTAATACCTAAGTTAGGGGGAATAGGTCATCTTGCAGCTACGTAAGCCTTATTATGTCATTTAGGAGAGAACTTAGCTAACTATAGGTCATTTTTTCATTAAATAGGTCATTTTGGATCTAACTAAGCTAAATATGTCATTTTGTAGGATAATTAGCCAATTTAGTCTTTCTTGGATGAGTCTAAGCTACGTAGAAGAAGAGAAAGAGAACAAGAAGTAAAAGAAGAAGAAGGACGAGGAGGAGGAGGAGCAAAAGGAGAAGGAAGAGGAGAAGAAGAAGAAAAGAACAAGGAGAAGGAGAAGGAGGAAGAAGAAGGAGAAGGAGGAGCTCCTTCTCCTTCTTCTCCTCCTTCTTCTCCTTCTTCTTATCCTCCTCCTTCTCTTCTTCTTCTTCTCTTCTTCTTCTTCTTCCTTCCTTTCATTTTTCCTCTTTCTTCTCCTCTTGTCCCCTTCTTCGGGCTAAATTAGCTAAGAATGCCTTTTTGGAGCTAATTATGTCATTTCGAGGATAATTAGCTAAGTATAGGTCATGTTTTATTAAGTAGACCATATTGGAGCTAACTAAGCTAATTATGTCATTTACGTGGAACCCTAGCTAACTATAGGTCGTTTCGGAGCTAACTTGGTTCAAATAGGTCATTCCGGAGCAAACTATGCTTATTAAGCCATTTTGGATCTAGCTAGGCTAATTATAGGCCATTTAATACCTAAGTTAGGGGGAATAGGTCATATTGCAGCTACATAAGCCTTATTATGTCATTTAGGAGAGAACTTAGCTAACTATAGGTCATTTTTTTATTAAATAGGTCATTTTGGAGCTAAGTAAGTTAATTATGTCCTTTTGTAGGATAATTAGCCAATTTAGTCTTTCTTGGATGAGTCTAAGCTACGTAGAAGAAGAGAAAGAGAAGAAGAAGTAAAATAAGAAGGAGGAGGAGGAGGAGTAGGAGGAGAAGGAGAAAGAAGAGGAGAAGAAGAAGAAAAGAAGGAGAAGGAGAAGGAGGAAGAAGGAGGAAGAAGAAGGAGCTCCTTCTCCTTCTTCTCGTCATTCTTCTCCTTCTTCTTATCCTCCTCCTTCTCTTCTTCTTCTCTTCTTATTCTCCTTCATTCCTTTCTTTTTTCCTCTTTCTTCTCCTCTTGTCCCCTTCTTCGGGCTAAATTAGCTAAGAATGCCTTTTTGGAGCTAATTATGTCATTTCGAGGATAATTAGCTAAGTATAGGTCATGTTTTATTAAATAGACCATTTTGGAGCTAACTAGGTGGAACCCTAGCTAACTATAGGTCGTTTCGGAGATAACTTGGGTAAAATAGGTCATTCCGGAGCAAACTATGCTTATTAAGCCATTTTGGATCTACCTAGGCTAATTATAGGCCATTTAATACCTAAGTTAGGGGGAATAGGTCATCTTGCAGCTACGTAAGCCTTATTATGTCATTTAGGAGAGAACTTAGCTAACTATAGGTCATTTTTTATTAAATAGGTTATTTTGGAGCTAACTAAGCAAATTATGTCATTTTGTAGGATAATTAGCCAATTTAGTCTTTCTTGGATGAGTCTTAGCTACGTAGAAGAAGAGAAAGAGAAGAAGAAGTAAAAGAAGAAGGAGGAGGAGGAGGAGAAGGCGAATGCAGAGGAGAAGAAGAAGAAAAGAAGAAGGAGAAGGAGAAGGAGGAAGAAGGAGGAAGAATAAGGAGAAGGAGGAGCTCCTTCTCCTTCTTCTCCTCCTTCTTCTCCTTCTTCTTATCCTCCTCCTTCTCTTCTTCTTCTTCTCTTCTAATTCTTCTTCCTTCCTTTCATTTTTCCTCTTTCTTCTCCTCTCATCCCCTTCTTCGGGCTAATTCAGCTAAGAATGCCTTTTTGGAGCTAATTATGTCATTTCGAGGATAATTAGCTAAGTATAGGTCATGTTTTATTAAATAGACCATTTTGGAGCTAACTAAGCTAAGTATGTCATTTAGGTGGAACCCTAACTAACTATAGGTCATTTCGGAGCTAACTTGGGTAAAATAGGTCATTCCGGAGAAAACTATGCTTATTAAGCCATTTTGGATCTAGCTAGGCTAATTATAGGCCATTTAATACCTAAGTTAGGGGGAATAGGTCATCTTGCAGCTACGTAAGCCTTATTATGTCATTTAGGAGAGAAGTAAGCTAACTATAGGTCATTTTTTATTAAATAGGTCATTTTGGAGCGAACGAAGCTAATTATGTCATTTTGTAGGATAATTAGCCAATTTAGCCATTTTGGAGCTAACTAAGCTAATTATGTCATTTAGATGGAAGTCTAGCTATTGAACCATGCCTTTGGCTTCGCTATGCTTTGCTTTCCTTTCCGTTGTCGCATGTTTTGCAACGGTTTATCACATAGAGCCTCCAGGTCGACTCTAGCCTTAGGATTATCTTTTGACTTCCCCTATATGCCGAACAATGTACCAAAAGTGGCCTCCGCAATATTCTTTTCAGTGTGCATCACCTCGATGTTGTGTGGGCAAAGGAGGTCTTTGAAGTAAGGCAGATCCCATAAGCATGACTTGTGAGTCCAGGCGTGTTCCGTATTATACCCTTTCAAGTATCCTGGATGCAAAGGATCAGGCTCGAGAGCATTTAACTGATCAAGGGCCTGTTGGCCTGTCAACGCAGCTGGTGCAGTGTTTGTGACAACTCTACTTTTGATGAAATTCTTCTTGTCTTTTCTGAACTTATGGTCAGGATCCAGGAATTGTGTATGCATGTCGAAGCAAGAATACTTGCGACCAGCCTGCAGCCAACGGAACTGAAGAGCTGCCTTGCATGTGGTGCACGGGAACCTTCCATGCACACACCAGCCAGCAAATAGCGCAAACGCCGGATAATCATGCGTCGAGTACATGTACCACACATGCATTTTGAAATTTGTTTTGGTAGCCGCGTCGTACGTCTTGATCCCATTATTCCAGGCTTCTTGCAACTCATCCTTAAGCGGCTGCATGTACACATTCATATTCTTCCCCGGATAGTTGGGCCCTGGAATTATCAACGTCACGAAAATGTTCTTTCTTTTCATAATCTCTCCGGTGGCAAATTTAGTGGAATGACAAATACAGGCCAACAACTGTATTGTGCTGCCGTCATACCATACACATTGAACCCATCCGTGCTGATGGCAACTCTAGGTTGCCTTGGATCTTCCGATTTATCCTTATGTAATGCATTGAAGTTCCTCCACGCAAAACCATTTGAAGTGTGTACCAGCATCTTGTTCCCATCCGCATCTAGTTCGGTTCTTTTGCCCAATTTGTGCCATGTCATCTGTCTGGCCGTCTCTTCGACCATGAAAAGACGTTGAAGTCTTGGTACGATTGGTAGATACCGAAGAACACTAATGGGGATTTTGGTCTCATTCTTCTCACCCATACCGTTGTCTACCACAATATACCTGGAAGAATTGCAAATGGGGCAATAGTTCAAGGCCGCATACTCAAGCCTAAATAAGGCACATCCATTCTCACAGGCATGTATCTTCTCATAGGGCATCTTAAGTACACAGAGAATTTTCTCTGACTAGTACAGGTTTGCAGGCAGTACATGGCCTTTGGGTAGAAAGCATCCAAATATCGTCATCATCGCATCATAGCATTCTTTGCCTAGGTTGAATTGAGCCTTCAGAGCCATTACTTATGCGATGGCATCCAGCCGACAATGCTCAGTCTGCTCATGGTGAGGACGTTTTGAAGACTCTAACATTTCATAGAAGGCCTTTGCAGATTCCTCCATCTCATCGTCCGAATCCCGAGCATCATCAAAGTCTTGCACCATGTCTTCAATCCCTATACCATGCTCGTCGGTGCGACGACGAATCACCTCAGCAATGGCACGTTGGTCAGACTGACCATGAAAAGTCCACACCGTATAATTAGGCGTAAAACCCCACTCACTACTAGAAAACAGTTATTTGCCATCTGCCTAGTCTTTGCCGTCTGCTAGCTAATGACAAAGAGTGTCTTTGCCGTCAGCTTCAGCAAAACAGACGGCAAAGCACAGGCTGATGGCATAAAGTGTTTTTGTCATATGTCACATCTTTGTCGTCTGCTCACGGATGGCAAAGAGTCCGGAGGCAGAAGACAAAGATATAGATGGGCCCACCTGACCGTGGGGTGGCTAGGTCAAACTGGAGTCAGACCTTTGCCGTCTGCTAGCGGACGGCAAAGAGTCCGGAGGCAGACAGCAACGCGCTAACTCCATTAACGGCTCCTTCCCCCCACCCCGCCCCTCTCTCTCTATAACGGTCACCCCGTCCGCCCCTCTCTCTCCCCACCCCGCGCGCCCCTCTCTCTGTAATGGCCGCCGCCACCACCGTCGCGCCGCCGCCCCCGTCGCGCCGCCACCCCTGTCACCCCCGCCACCGCCCCTGTCGCCCGTGTCACCCCCGCCGCCGCCCCTCTCTCTCTCCCCACCTCGCCCCCGCTGCCACTGCCCCACCACCGTCGCGCCGCCGCCCCTGGCGCCCCCGGCGCCGTCCCGCCACCCCCAACACCCCGGCCCCTCCACAACCGCCCCTCCCAATGAGCCCCCACACCGCCACCCCCCACCCACATTATTTTTTAGTAGTTTTATTATTTTTTAGTAGTTTTAGTAGTTGTTATTGTTAGTAGTTTTAGTGGTAGATTTAGTTAGGTTAGTAGTTTTAGTTAGGTTAGTTAGTTAGCTTGGTTAGTTAGGTGGAGGAGGAGAAGAGGAGAAGAGGAGGAGGAGGAGGACGAGAAGAGGAGAAGAAGAAGAGGAGTAGGAGGAGGAGGAGGAGGAGGAGGAGAAAAAGAAGAAAAGAAGAAGAGGAGAAGAAAAAAAATAAGAAGGAGAAGAAGAAGAAGAATAAGAAGAAGAAGAGAAGAAAAAAATAAGAAGGAGAAGAAGTAAAGAAGAAGAGAAGAAGAGAATAAGAAAAAAAATAAGAAGGAGAAGAAGAGAAAAAAGAAGAAGAAGTTGATTTTTTATTGTTTGGTATTTAGTGGTAGCTAGATTCTTTTTTAGTTACTTAGTGGTACATTCTGTTTTTGTTATAGTGGTAGATTCAGTTTTTGTTATTTTTTTGCTCTTTAGTGCTATCTAGGTTTACCGATAGGTTTAGTTAGCTTGGTTAGTTAGTTAGCCTAATAGAAAGAATAGGAAGAAGAAGAGGAGGAGGAGGAGGAGCAGAGGAGAAGAGGAGGAGGAGGAGGAGAAGAAGAAGAAGAAGAAGAAGAAGAAGAAGAAGAAGAGGAGGAGGAGGAGGAGACAAAAAAAAGAAGGAGAAGAAGAAAAGAAGAAGAAAAGAAGAAGAGAAGAAGAAGAGAAGAAGAGAAGAAGAATACCTTCTCCTCCTCCTTCTTCTCCTCCTCCTCCTTCTCCTTCTTCTTGATTTCTTCTTCTTCTTCTTCTCCTCCTCCTCCTCTTTCTTCTCCTCTATCTTATTCTCCTGACCTTATTTTCCCCAACAATGAGATAATTAGCCCATTTAGCTACAAAATGGTATAAAACCTTGGTTAGCTCATGAATATTATTTTCTTAACTTGATTTCCTCTAAAATGACATAATTAGAATATTTGTGTTGATCGGGTGGATTTACATGTGATAGTTGTCTCGTCGCTGTGAGGTCTGCTCTGCGAAGACCTGCCCGTGCGTTGTACGAGCTCCGCCCCTACATTCGTGGGTCAGTACAATTTTCATCTCCTCCCCGCCCCTTCATTTACTGTGGCTCGGTTTCCGGATGAAACTTTCTAGATTTAGGTAATTAAATTAATTTATCAGTATGCGTGACTAGTATGCGTCTCCCGTTCGAAAGGGTGACATCTATAAATATGCATGTCTTTGCATATTTATAACCGCCATCATTTCAAATTGTCCAACATTATCCATGGACAGCCCGAGTATGTGTAGATTGGGTTTGTTTTCCCGTATGCTGTGCTCTGGATCTGATGCGGAATTTCGTCAGTGCCTCCCTGTTGTTATCCAGATGCACATCCTCTCTGTTTATTGCGGAGACATATATCAGGAGAACAGCGGGGGGGTGCTGCCAAAATTTTGCGTTGGATCCGGAGCAAAGCATGGGAAAACGAACCCAATCTACACATACTCGGGTGGGATTAGGACCTATCTTTACCTATTAGCGTGTAGGTTGCTTGGACGTAATAAAAATGGCGAACCTGATTAACCGATGAATATAAATGCTAACTTACATATAAATATATTTCTTCTGTCTTTAGTAGCTAGGCAAGATGAGTGATCGTGCGTGGATGTATACCGGTCACCCTAGTCAGAAAGAGATGACGAAAGAATGGTTTGTAAAAACAAAGTAATTTGTGAAAGCCGCATATTTCTTCTTCTTGTCCTCCTCCTCCTCTTTCTCCTCCTTCTTCTTTATCTCTTCTTCGTCTCCTCCTCCTCCTCTTTCTTCTCCTCTTTCATATTCTCCTGGCCTTAATTTCCCCAACAATGACATAATTAGCCCATTTAGCTCCAAAATGCCATAATAACCTCAAAATGGCATAAGAACCTTGGTTAGCTCATTAATATTATATACTTAGCTTGTTTTCCTCTAAAATGGGATAATTAGCCCATTTAGCTCCAAAAAGACAAAGTTAGCTAATTTAGCTCCAAGAAGAGGAGAAGAGGAGAAGAAATAGGAAAAATGAAAAGAAAGAAGAAGAAGAGAAGGAGGAGGAGGAGGAGGAGGAGAAGGAGGAGAAGGCCAAGGACCTTCTAGTCCTTCTCCTCCTCATCCTCCTTCTCCTCCTTCTTCTTTATTTCTTCTTCTTCTCCTACTCCTCCTCTTTCTTCTCCTCTTTCATATTCTCCTTGCCTTAATTTCCCCAACAATGACATAATTAGCCCATTTAGCTCCAAAATGCCATAATAACCTCAAAATGGCATAAGAACCATGGTTAGCACATTAATATTATATACTTAGCTTGTTTTCCTCTAAAATGGGATAATTAGCCCATTTAGCTCCAAAAGGACATAGTTAGCTAATTTAGCTCCAAGAAGAGGAGAAGAGGAGAAGAAATAGGAAAAATGAAAAGAAAGAAAGAAGAAGAAGAAGAGAAAAAGAAGAAGGAGGAGGAGGAGGAGGAGGAGAAGGAGGAGAAGGCCAAGGACCTTCTAGTCCTTCTCCTCCTCCTCCTCCTTCTCCTCCTTCTTCTTTATTTCTTTTTCTTCTCCTCCTCCTCCTCTTTCTTCTCCTCTTTCATATTCTCCTTGCCTTAATTTCCCCAACAGTGACATAATTAGCCCATTTAGCTCCAAAATGCCATAATAACCTCAAAATGGCATAAGAACCTTGGTTAGCTCATTAATATTATATACTTAGCTTGTTTTCATCTAAAATGGGATAATTAGCCCATTTACCTCTAAAAAGACATAGTTAGCTAATTTAGCTCCAAGAAGAGGAGAAGAGGAGAAGAAATAGGAAAAATGAAAAGAAAGAAGAAAAAGAAGAAGAGAAGGAGGAGGAGGAGGAGGAGGAGAAAGAGGAGAAGGCCAAGGACCGTCTAGTCCTTCTCCTCCTCCTCCTCCTTCTCGTCCTTCTTCTTTATTTCTTCTTCTTCTTCTCCTCCTCCTCCTCTTTCTTCTCCTCTTTCATATTCTCCTTGCCTTAATTTCCTCAACAATGACATAGTTAGCCAATTTAGCTCCTAAAAGACATTATAATCTCAAAATGACGTAAGAACCTTGGTTAGCTCATTAATATTATATACTTAGCTTGGTTTCCTCTATAATTACATAATTAGCCCATTTAGCTCCAAAAATCCATAGTTAGCTAATTTAGCTCCAAGAAGAGGAGAAGAGGAAAAATGAAAAGAATGAAGAAGAAGAAGAAGAAGATAAGAAGAAGAGAAGGAGAAGGAGAAGGAGAAGAGGGAGGAGGAGGAGGAGAAGAAGAGAAGAAGAAGGAGAAGGAGGAGAAGAAGGAGAAGGAGCCCTCCTTCTTCTCCTTCTTCTTATCTCCTCCTTCTTCTCCTCCTTCTTCTCCTTCTTCTTCTCTTCTTTTTTCTTCTTCTCCTCCTCCTTGTTCTCCTTCCCCTTCCCCTCCTCCTCCTCCTCCTTCTTGTTTTTCTTCTCCTTGTCCTATTCTTCCTTCTTCTCTTTCTTCTTGAATTTAGCTTATTTGTCATATATATGTTGTTGTTCTTCTTCTTCTGACTTCCTTATTCCTATTTTGCAGATTGGATGTACTACAAGCATGGAAGATGGCATTGGAGTGCTTTAGTTTCCGTTTTTATTTGAGTTGATGAACAATGTGGAGCTATATGTATATGTATATATGGATGAACAATATATGTGCAACTATATGTATGTATATATGGATGAAACTTTGTATGTGTTGGTTCTTTTGATATATGGGACGTACATTGATGAACAAATGGCATTGATGAGCTTTATATGTATATCATATATGTTTTGTGACCTATTTATCATATATGTGCTATGAATTATATGTATATGTGCTGTGAAATAGAAAAAATAAACAAAAATGTGACAATATAGGCTCTTTGCCGTCTGCCAGCTGATGGCAAAGGCCTTTGCCGTCAGCTGGCCGACGGCAAAGGTGCCACGTGGCGCCCAGCTGTGCAACCTGGGCAGTAGCAGCTGGCCATATAGTATCTTTCCGTCTGCTTCCAGGGGGGCTGACGGCAAAGAAGAGGGCACAGAGGAGGGGTGGAGGAGGTGGAGGCTGACGGCAAAGAAGAGGAGAGGGGGGCAGACGACACAGAAGAGGGGGGAGGCAGACGGCAAAACCTCGGTTAGCCCCTAACGGAGGCAACGCCTGTCGGCTGTTGTCTCGACCACTTTGCCGACTGCTCCTATGAAAAAGCTAACGACAAAGCTCTTTGTCGTCCGCTTTGGGGAGACAGACGGCAAAGAAGCTACAATGCCGTCGTAGGCTGACGCAGAAATTTTGCCGGCCGTGAGATTCTTTGCCGTCTGTTATATTCTCTTTGCCGTCCGGGAATTACTCTTTGCCGGCTGTGATGGCAGACGACAAAGAAGCTAATTCCTGTAGTGACTTCTGTAGGTGTTTTCCCATTTCAAACTCTGTCTGCTTTTTCCAATTGTCGCAGTTGGGACAGGGGCACCATGTTTTTTGCTGGCCATTTGCAAATGCGGCTCTCACAAACCCCCTGGTTTTTGTTAACCATTCATGGGTCATGTATTTCTGACTAGGGTGACCAGTGTACATCCAAGCACGATCACTCATGTTGCCTAGCTACCTATGGGGGCACAAGAAATAAATATATAATTCATCATCTATATTCATCTGCTAATCAAGTTTGTCAATTTTATTACGTCCATGCAACCTACACGCTAATACGTAAAGATAGGTCCTAATCCCACCCGAGTATGTGTAGATTGGGTTCGTTTTCCCATGCTCTGCTCCAGACGCGACGCAGAATTTCGGCAGCACCTCCCCGCAGTTCTCCTGATACACGTCTCGGCAATAAGCAGAGAGGATGTGTACCCGGAGAACAACAGGGAGGCACTGATGAAATTCCACGTCGGATCCAGAGCACGGCATACGGGAAAATGAACCCAATCTACACATACTCAGGCTGTCCATGGATAACGTTGGACAATTCGAAAGGATGGCGGTTATAAATATGCAAAGACATGCATATTTATAGATGCCGCCTTTTCGAACGGGAGACGCATACTGGTCACGCATACTCATGATTGAAGAAACCTAGATCTAGCAAGTTTCATCGACACGAAGACCGGAACAGAGCAAATTAAGGGGGGTAGGAGGAGAAGTCATTTGTGCTCACCAACAAACGCAGGGGCATACCTCGTCCAACGCACGTGGAGGTCGTCGAACAACTGCACATTGAAATTCACACGATCAACACAAATATGATTTTTTCAACATAATCGGAAAATATGTGACCTAACTTATAATTTACAAAACCATGACCCCGTCGGTTTGTGGAAGGCCGAAAAGCACCTTCTCGTGCAACCGGAGGCAGAAGAGTTGTCGGGGGTCGGGGGTTAGTGGCGTCGGGACTTAGTGCCGTCGAGGGTCGGTGCTGTCGGGTGTCGGTGGCGTCGGGGTTGAGGGGTTAGTGGCATCAGTGGTCGGGGGTCAGTGTCGTCGGGGGTCCAGGGTGAGTGGCGTCACGGGTCAGTGGTCGGGGGACTTTTTGGTCAACAAGAGGCCCAAGAGGTGTCGGAGGTCGGGGGTTGGGGGTCAGTGGCGTCGGGGGTGCCGTATTCTGCCAGGGTGTCGTCTGGATGTCGTGTCGGGGTTTTGGGCATCGTGTCGGGGTGTCGAGGTGTGAGGGTCTCATTTTCTTCTTCTTCATCTTCTTTTTTTCCTCCTCTTCCTTTTCTTCTTCTTCTTCTTCTTCTTCTTCCTTCCTTCCTTTTCTTCTTCTTCTTCTTCTTCCTTTTCTTCTTCTTCTTCCTTCTTTTCCATTTCCCTCTTCTTCTTCTTCTTCTTCTTCTTCTTCTTCTTCTTCTTCTTCTTCTTATTCCTTCTTTTCCTTTTTCATCTCCTTTATTCTCTCCTCTCTTCTTCTTCTTCTTCTTCTTCTTCTTTTTATCCTCCTCCTCCTCCTCCTCTTCTTCTTATTCTTCTTCCCTTATCTACTTATTCTTCTTTTATTCTTCATCTTTTTTCTACTTATTTCAATTATGACTATGTAGAATCTAAACCTATCACTAAACATATCACTAAACCTATATAGCACTAAACAGCAAAAAAAAAAGTAGAATCTACTAATCATTAACTAAAAAAGAATCTACCACTAATTAACAAAATAGAATCTACCTCTAAATTAACAAATAACAAATAACCTAGCACTAATTAACTAAACCTAGGACTAAATTTACTATTTAACTGAAACAACTTACTAAACTACCACTAAATCAAATAACTAATTCTAATTAAATAAAAAAATTCACCTATGGGCGGTGGGCAGCTGGAGAGGAGGGGGCGGGGAGGAGGGGCGGGAGGGGAGGCGGCCGGCTGCCGGGAGGGGAGGCGGCGGGAGGGCGGGAGGGGAGGCGGCCGACAGGCAGGATGGGAGGCAGCCGGCGGGCGGGGAGGAGGGTGTGGGGAGGAGGTAGCGGGGAGGAGTGCACGGGAAGGAGGGGCGAGAGGGGAGGCGGCCGGCGGGCGGGAGGGGAGGCGGCCGGTGGGGGGAGGGGAGGCGGCTGGTAGGCTGGAGCAGAGGCGGCCGGCGGGCGGGGGAGGAGGGGTGTGGGGAGGAGGACGCCGGGAGGAGGCCGCGGGGAGGAGGGAGCGGGAGGGGAGGCAGCCGACGAGCGGGGAGGAGGGGTGCCGCGGGAGGGGAGGAGGGGGCGGGGGAGGAGGCGGCCAGCGGGAGGGGAGGCGGCCGACGGGTGGGGGACGAGCGGGTGAGAGAAACAGTGAGTACTGTCGGAGTGGAGGAGACTGGGGTGGGGAGACGACCGTTAGGGGGGCTCTCTTTGTCGTCCGCCCACCGACGGCAAAAAGCAGGAGATAGGGGGACGGGGTGGGGAGACAGCCGTTAGGGGGGGCTCGCTTTGCCATCCACCCCCGACGACAAAGATAAGGAGGGCAGACGGCAAAGGGAGCGCCTGTTATGGGGTGGGAGGGGGTGTGCGGTGGGCTCTTTGCCGTCTGCCCTACTGCTCTTTGTCGTCTGCCAGCAGACGACAAAGACAAGACTTATGGCAAAGAGTATCTTTGCCATCCGTCTGCACTTTGCCGTTAGTTTTCTGGTGACTGACGGCAAATGGGGTCTTTGCCATCAGCCAATGGACGGCAAAGAAGGGGCTAACGGCAAATAACTGAATTCCAGTAGTGTTTGCAAACAATCTTGAAGGGATTGACAACCCCTTTGAAGCATTGGGTGCAAGCTTGTTTGTGTGTTTGTGCAGGTAATCTGGACTTGACGAGACCCTCCTTCTGGATCAATACCTTGGTTCTCAAACTGAGGGAAATACTTACTGCTCCTGTGCTGCATCACCCTTTCCTCTTCAAGGGAAAAACCAACGCAAGCCCAACCTGTCTCAACGTGTCAATTTCTGGCGCTGTTGTGTGTGGGATAGCAGAAGAATTTCTGGCTCCGTTGCCGGGGAGGAAGATCAAGTCAAGAACTCATCCAAGTAGGTGTCGCAAACTCATTTCTTGCATTTACTTTGTTTGCCAGTTGCCTCTCGTGTTCCTCTCCCCCACTTCTGCCTTTTTCGTTCGCCTTTTCGTTCGCCCTTTTTCTCGCCTGCTCTTTGTTTTCTTCTGTGCTTGCTTGCTTGCTGAAGTCACCATGAATGAAAACACCAAACTTTGTGACTTCTCGAATACTAATAATATTGATTTTATTAGTACTCCGAGTGCTCCCGCCACTAGTGCGGAGTCATACGAAATTAATGCCGCTTTGCTGAATCTTGTTATGAAAGAGCAATTCTCTGGCTTTCCTAGTGAAGATGCCGCATCCCATCTCAATACCTTCATTGAGGTTTGCGATATGCAAAATAAAAAAGATGTGGATAATGACGTGATTAAATTGAAGCTTTTTCCTTTCTCGTTGCGAGATCGCGCAAAAACCTGGTTTTCTTCTTTTCCCAAAAATAGTATCGATTCTTGGGATAAGTGCAAAGATGCTTATATATCCAAGTATTTTCCGCCGGCTAAGATCATCTCTCTCCGTAATGATATCATGAATTTCAAGCAACTTGATCATGAACATGTTGCACAAGCTTGGGAGAGAATGAAATTAATGATTAGAAATTGTCCCGCTCATGGCTTGAGTCTTTGGATGATTATTCAAATCTTTTACGCTGGCTTGAATTTCACTTCTAGAAATATCTTCGACTCCGCGTGAGGTGGAACGTTCATCGAAATCACGTTAGGGGAAGCCACAAAGCTCTTAGACAACATCATGACAAACTACTCTCAATGGCACACTGAAAGGCCACCTACTAGTAACAAGGTACACGCTATAGAAGAAATTAACTCGTTGAGTGCTAAGATGGATGAGTTAATTAATTTGGTTGCTAGTAGAAGTGCTCCTTTGTATACTAATGATATGCCTTTGTCTTCTTTGATTGAGAGTAGCAACGCTAGCTTGGACGCTAATGTTGTTGGTAGGAATAACTTTGGCAACAACAATGTCTTTAGAGGAAACTATGTTCCTAGGCCTTTTCCTAGTAACTCCTCTAATAACTTTGGCAACTCCTACAACAATACTCATGTAAATTACAATAGATTACCCTCTGATCTAGAGAGTAATATCAAAGAGTTCATCAACTCTCAAAATATTTTCAATGCGTCCATAGAGGAAAAACTACTCAAAATTGATGATTTGGCTAAGAGCGTGGATAGAATTTCTTGTGATGTTGATGCTTTGAAAGTTAAATGTGCTCCTCCTAAAATCAACATGGATGAAACTTTGAAAGCTATGTGTGTTTCCATGATTGAGAGCCAACAAAGAACCGCCCAAATTCATGCTAGACATGAATGGCTTAAAAAGGCGTGTTCTCATGATGAGAATCACGAAGATCTTAAAGTGCTTGGTGTGACTCCCATTGAATCTTTGTTTTCTTGCGTCAAACCTAATGATTATGGGGCTTGATATGAATCCACTTTGGTTGAAAAGTGCCCCAATGGTTCGGAGTCCATCTATCTTGATGCTAAAAGCAAAAGTGGAGTAGAAGACGTTAAAACTTTGAGTAGTATCGAAATTATTACCGTGGATTTCAAGGAATTCAATTATGATAATTCCTCCTTGATTGAATGCATTTCTTTGATGCAATCCATGTTGAACTCTCCACGCGCTTATAGCCAAAACAAAGCCTTTACCGATCATATCGTCAAAGCTACAATTAAATCTCTTGAAGAGAACCTTGAATTGGAAGTTTCTATCCCTAGAAAGCTTCATGATGAGTGGGAACCTACCATCAAAATCAAAATCAAAAACTATGAGTGCAATGCTTTGTGTGATTTGGGTGCTAGTGTTTCTGCGATTCCAAAGTCTTTATGTGATGTTCTGGGTTTTAATGAGATTTAAGAGTGTTCTCTTAATTTGCATCTTGCTGATTCTACGGTCAAGAAACCCATGGAAAGGATCAATGATGTTCTTATTATTGCAAATAGGAACTATGTACCCGTGGATTTCATTGTGCTTGACATTGATTGCAATCCTACATGCCCCATTATTCTTGGTAGACCTTTCCTAAGGACTATTGGTGCTATCATCGATATGAAGGAAGGGAATATTAGATTTCAATTTCCTTTAAGGAAGGGCATGGAACACTTTCCTAGAAAGAAAATAAGATTGCCTTATGAATCCATGATGAGGGTCACTTATGGTTTGAGTACCAAATACGACGATACGTGATTCTATCGCTTCTATGCCTAGCTAAGGGCGTTAAACAATAGCGCTTGTTGGGAGGCAACCCAATGAATTTATATTTTTCTTTCTGTTTTGTTGCGTCCACACTTTCATAATTCTGTTGTGATTGTGTTTTTTGTGTTTATTTTTTTGTTTGAGCCAAGCAAAGCCTTTATGACTAGTCTTGGTAATGGTTGTTTGATCCTGCTGGAAAAAGACAGAAACTTTTTGCTCACGAGATGATTTTTCATTTTTATTCAGAAAGAGCTTTTGAGCTTATTCTTTTTTCTGTTGATTTATATGCTTTTTTCACAGGACGTCGTAATTTGTCAGATTTTTTGAGGTACCAGAAGTATACGAAGTATACAGATTGCTACACACTGGTCTGTTTTTGACAAATTTTGTTTTCGTTGAGTTGGTTGCTTGTTTTGATGAAACTATGGTTTGTATCGGGGGGTACTAGCCATGGAAAAGTGAGAATACAGTAGCCCATCATCAATATAGATGGAATTCAAGTTTGCTACAGTACCAAAAGAAGTGGTAGTTTGTTTTCTTGTACTAATGTTATCACAAGTTTTTTGTTTAAGTTTAGTGTTGTGAAGTTTTCAAGTTTTGGGTGATGTTCTCATGGACAAAGAGATATGGAGTGGAAAGAGCTCAAGATTGGGGATTCCCAAGGCATACTGAGCCAAATTTAAGGACACCAAAAAGCCTAAGCTTGGGGATGCCCCGGGAAGGCATCCCCTCTTTCGTCTTCAATCCATCGGTAACATTACTTGGAGCTATATTTTTATTCACCACATGATATGTGTTTTGCTTGGAGCGTCTTGTATCTTAGGAGTCTTTTCTTTTTGTTGTGTCACAATCATCCTTGCTGCACTCCTTTTTGAGAGAGAGAGACATGCACTCATCGTGATTTTGCTAGAATGCTCATAATGCTTCACTTATATCTTTTGAGCTAGATACGTTTGCTCGTGTGCTTCACTTATATTTTTAGAGCACGGCGGTGCGTGATTTTGTAGTTGGCTTATGCTATGAAAGTAGTCCCAAATGTGCTAGGTACCCAAAGAGGATGCAAAAACCTCCATCTTCATGTCCATTGAGTAGAAAGAGAAGTTTCGATTCCTCTCAATTAGTTTTGAGACGTGGATTCGGTAATATTGAGAGTTATGTTAGTAGGGTGTTGTGAATCTAAAGATACTTGTGTTGGAGTTAGTAATTCCCGTAGCATGCACGTATGGTGAACCGCTATGTTAGGAAGTCGGAGCATAATTGGTCTATTGATTGTCATCCTTTGTGTTGAGCTCGGGATCGCGCGATGTTTAACACCTACCAACCCTTCCCCTCAGTGTATGCGTCTAGCACTTTGTTTCGATTACTAATAAAAATTTCACAATAAGTATGTGAGTTCTTCATGACTAATGTGAGCCCATGTTATAGATGCACTTTCACCTTCCACCATTTCTAGCCTCTCTAGTGCCGCGCAATTCTCGCCGGTGCACAAACCCACAAAATTCATTCCTCAAAACAGCCACCATACCTACCTACTATGGCATTTTCATAGCCATTCCGAGATATATTGACATGCAACTCCCACCGTTCCGTCTCATGACTTGTGCCGTCACTCTCATATTGCCACTGCATGATCGTAAGATAGCTAGCGAGATGTTTCAACGTCATACGCCATGCTAGATCGTTGCACATCCCGGTACACCGTCGAAGGCATTTCCTATGGAGTCATCATCATTGTGATCTTTGAGCTCTGAGTAAATAAAAGTGTGATGATCATCATTATTAGAGCATTGTCCCATGTGAGGAAATAAAAAAAAGAGGCCAAAGATCCCAAAAACAAAAAAAAAGAGAAAAGAAAAGAAAAGAAAAAAAGAGAGGCCTAAGAGCCCAAATGAAAAAAAGAGAGAAAAAGAGAGAAGGGACAATGCTACTATCTTTTTCCACACTTGTGCTTCATGATAGCACCATGTTCTTCATGATTGAGAGTTTCTTGCTTTGTCACTACCATATGCTAGTGCGAATCTTCATTTTATAACTTGGCTTGTATATTCGAATGATGGGCTTCCTCAAAATTGCCCTAGGTCTTCGTGAGCAAGCAAGTTGGATGCACACCCACTAGTTTTCATTTTGAGCTTTCACATACTTATAGCTCTAGTGCATCCTTTGTATGGAAATCCCTACTCATTCACATTGATATCTATTAATGGGCATCTCCATAGCCTATTGATATGCCGAGTCCGTGTTACCATCTCCTCCTTTTTGTCTCACAACCACGACCACACTCTATTCCACCTATAGTGCTATATCCATGGCTCGCGCTCATGTATTGCGTGATAGTTATAAAAAGTTTGAGAAAGTAAGAGTGCGAAAACAATTACTTGGCCAATTCCGGGGTTGTGCATGATTTACATTAGTTGTGTGAGGATGATGGAGCATAGCCAGACTATATGATTTTGTAGGGATAACTTTCTTTGGCCTTGTTATTTTCAAAGTTCATGATTACTTTGCTAGTTTGCTTGAAGTATTACTGATTTCATGTCAATAGCAAACTATTGTTTTGAATCTTCCGGATCTGAACATTCATGTCACGTGAAAGAAGTTGCAAAGGACAACTATCCTAGGTAGCATTCCACATCAAAAATTCATTCTTTATCACTTCCCTACTCGAGGACGAGAAGGAGTTAAGCTTGGGGATGCTTGATACGTCTCCAACGTATCTATAATTTTTGATGGTTTCATGCTATTATCTTGTCAAACTTTGGATGTTTTCATGCCTTTTATATATTGTTTGGGACTAACTTATTAACTCAGTGCCAAGTGCCACTTCTTGTTTTTTTTCATGTTTTTGACCCCTTTCAAAGGAGATTTTGAAGCAGAGTCCAAACGGAAGAAAATCCCCGAAAAGTTTTTTTCTGGAACGAAAGAAGATCGGGAAGCTTGGGAGCCAAGGCAGGGGAGCCTCAGGGGCCCCACAAGCCCCCACCCCGCGGCAAGGGGGGAGGCCGCGCCATCCAGGCTTGTGGGCCCCCTGAACGCCCTTTGCCCTAGGTCTTTCACCTATATATTCCCATAAATTCTAGAAAAAATCAAGAGATCATCGAAAGTACTTTTCCGCCGCCGCATGCTTCTGTCTCCGCAAGATCCCATCTGGGGCACGTTCTGGTGCCCTGCCGGAGGGGGATTCAGACACGAAGGGCTTCTTCATCAACACCATGACCTCTCCGATGATGTGTGACTAGTTCACCATAGACCTACGGGTCCATAGCTAGTAACTAGATGGTTTCTTCTCTCTCTTGGATCTTCAATACAAAGTTCTCCATGATCTTCATGGAGATCTATCCGATGTAATCTTCTTTTGCGGTGTGTTTGTCGAGATCCGATGAATGTGGATTTATGATCAGATTATCTATGTATCTTATTTGAGTTTCTTCCGATCTCTCTTATGCATGATTTCATATCCTTGTAATTCTCTTCGAGTTGTGGGTTTTGTGTGGCCAACTAGATCTATGATTCTTGCAATGGGAGAAGTGCTTGGTTTTGGGTTCATACCGTGCGGTGACCTCACCCAGTGACAGAAGGGGTAGCGAGGCACGCATCGTGTTGTTGCCATCAAGGGTAAAAAGATTGGGTTTTCATCATTGGTTTGAGATTATCCGTCAACATCATGTCATCTTGCTTAAAGCGCTACTCTGTTCGTCATGATCTCAATACACTAGACGCATGCTGGATAGTGGTCGATGTGTGGAGTAATAGTAGTAGATGCAGAAAGTATCGGTCTACTTGTCTCGGACGTGATGCCTATATGTATGATCATTGCCTTAGATATCATCATGACTTTGCGCAGTTCTATCAATTGCTCGGCAGTAATTTGTTCACCCACCGTAACACTTGCTATTTTGAGAGAAGCTTCTAGTGAACACTATGGCCCCCGGGGTCTACTCCACACCATATTTTCAGCCTTAGACTTTTTACTTTGTTGCACTTTCCACCTTCAGATCTCACTTTGCAAACAATCTTGAAGGGATTGACAACCCCTTTGAAGCGTTGGGTGCAAGCTTGTTTGTGTTTGCGCAGGTACTGTGGACTTGATGAGACCCTCCATCTCGATCGATACCTTGGTTCTCAAACTCAGGGAAATACTTACTGCTCTTGTGCTGCATCACCCTTTCCTCTTCAAGGGAAAAACCAACGCAAGCCCAGCCTCTGTCAACGTGTCAATTTCTGGTGTTGTTGTTTGTGGGATAGCACTCACTCAGTTGATCCAACAGCAGAATACCCTGATGCACCTACTAGTACAGAATCAGAACCAGGGAAACAACAACAACAACCCACCACCACCTGTTGATCACTTAGCCTGTTTCTTAAGGCTAAATCCGCCGGTGTTCTCCAGTAGCACCGAGCCGATTGTTGCAGATGATTGGCTCCGCAATATTGGAAGGGAGTTGACCACTTCAGGATGCATAGATGCGGAGAGAGTGCGTTTTGCCGCACATCAGCTAGATGGACCTGCAACATCATGGTGGGAGAATTTCACAATCACTTACCCCATCGACACTGTCACATGGGACCAGTTTCAGCAGGCTTTTTGCACCGCCCATGTTTCAGCAGGAGCTATGGCCATGAAGAAGCACGAGTTTCGCAACTTGCGCCAAGGAGGACTCACAGTGGGCTAGTATGTGGAGGATTTTAGTAAGTTAGAACGTTACGCCCCAGATGACGTCGCTACAGATGCTGCTAAGCAGGAGAAGTTCCTGGAAGGACTGAATGATGAGCTGAGCATGCAGTTGATGGTGGCAACCTTGAACAACTACCAGGAGTTGGTAGATACAGCCCTCGTGATTGAAGGAAAGCAGTAGCAGCTTGACAACCGCAAGAGGAAGTATGGACAAGGGAAGTACAACTCAGGAGCTCAGCAGAGGCCCCGTTTTACCCCAAACTCGGGAGGACACATTCACCATAACCATGGAGGCCATAATTCCAATGGAGGGATTTATCATAATCATAATGGCACCAAGAATGGGAATGGGAATGGAGGAAGCAACGGATAGAACCGTTCCAACCCAGCAACGCTCGCCAAGAAGGATCTAAGTCACATTACTTGTTTCAAGTGTGGGAAGAAGGGACACTACGCCAAGGAGTGTTCTGAAGCAAAGGATGGAAATGGCAATGGAAGCTCTGGGAACAAGCCCAACCCTGTCAACAGGGGACAAGTGAACCACGTTAGCATGGAGGAGGTTGAAGCGCAACCCGATGCAGTAATAGGTAAGTTTTTGGTTAAGTCATTTACTGCAATCGTTATTTTCAATACTGGTGCATCGCATTCATACATATCAAGTGGATTTGTAGATAAGTATAACCTGCCAACCCAAGCCCTTAGGTCACCCATGTTAGTAACCTCGCCAGGAGCAGAGTACATGGCTAGCCTATGGTGTGATCGGTTACCATTAAGGATTGGTAACTACGTGTTCCCCTCAGACCTAATAGTACTGGAGTCACAAGGACTGGATGTAATATTAGGCATGGACTGCTTATCGAAGTATGGAGGGAACATTCACTGTGCCAGTAAGTCAATTTTGCTCACCACCCGAGAAGGAAGAAGGATTAAGTATGTATCCCGACATGTGCCGAAGAGGACTCAAGTAAATTCCTTATCAGGAGTTGTACAGGAGGAAGTACCAGTGGTGAAGGATTTGTTCGAAATATGCCCTAGAGGCAATAATAAAGTGGTTATTATCATATTTCCTTGTTCATGATAATCGTCTATTGTTCATGCTATAATTGTATTACAGGAAACAGTAATACATGTGTGAATAAATAGATCACAATGCGTCCCTAGCAAGCCTCTAGTTGGCTAGCTCGTTAGTCAATAGATGATCATAGTTTCTTGGTCATGGGCATTAGATGCCATTGATAACGGGATCACATCATTGACAATGATGTGATGGACAAGACCCAATCCTAAGCGTATCACTAGATCGTATTGTTCGTATGCTAAAGCTTTTCTAATGTCAAGTGTATTTTCCTTCGACCGTGAGATTGAGCAACTCCCGAATACCGTAGGAGTGCTTTGGGTGTATGAAACGTCAGAACATAACTGGGTGACTAAAAAGGTGCACTACGGGTACCTCTGAAAGTGTGTGTTGGGTTGGTACGAATCGAGATCGGGATTTGTTACTCCGTGTGACGGAGAGGTATATCTGGGCCCACTCGGTAGAACATCATCATGAGCTCAATGTGACTAAAGGAGTTAGTCACACGATGACGTGCTACGGAACGAGTAAAGAGACTTACCGGTAACGAGATCGAACAAGGTATAGGTATACCGACGATCGAATCTCGGGCAAGTTCTATACCGACAGACAAAGGGAATTGTATACGGGATTGATTGAATCCTTGACATCGTGGTTCATCAGATGAGATCATCGTGGAGAAAGTGGGAGCCACCATGGGAATCCAGACCCCGCTGATGGTTATTGGCTAGAGAGGTGTCTCGGTCATGTCTGCCTGTCTCCCGAACCCGTATGGTCTACACACTTAAGGTTCGATGACGCTAGGGTTATAGGGAATTGTTATACGAGATTATCGAAAGTTGTTCGAAGTCCCGGATGAGATCCAAGACATCACGAGGAGCTCCGGAATGGTCCGGAGGTAACGATTGATATATAGGACGGATGGTTTCGGACAACGGAAGTGTTTCGGGCGTCACCGGTAACGTACCGGGACCACCGGGACCATCGGAGGTGGCCCCGGGGGTCCACCGAAAGGGGGCAACAACCCCAGGAGGCTAGATGGGCCAAGTGCGGGAGGGAACCAGCCCCTAGGTGGTCTGGTGCGCCCCTCACACTCAGCCCAACACGCAGGAGGTGGAGAGGGGGGGAACCCTAAGCGCTGGTGGGCCTAAGGCCCACCTAGGGGTGCGCCACCCCTCCCCCTTGCCCTGGCCGCCACACCTCCCATCTGGGGGGGCTGCCGCACCACCTAGGGTGGGAACCCTAGGGTTGGCACCCCCTCCCCTCCTCCTATATATAGTGGGCACTTTTGGGCTTTTGGGGACACCGTTTTCCCTCTCCCTCGGCGCAACCCTGCTCTTCTTTCTCCTCATCTCTGCCGGTGCTTGGCAAAGCCCTGCCGGGAGACCTCGTATCTCCATGGACACCACGCCGTCGTGCTGCCGGAGATCTTCCCCAACCTCTCCCTCCTCCTTGCTGGATCAAGGTGCTGGAGACGTCACCGAACTGCACGTGTGTTGAACGCGGAGGTGCCGTGGTTCGGCACTAGATCGGAATCACACCGCGATCTGAATCGCCGCGAGTACGACTCCATCAACCGCGTTCTAGCAACGCTTCCGCTTAGCAATCTTCAAAGGTATGAAGATGCACTCACCCCTCTCTCGTTGTTGGTCTATCCGTAGGAAGATCTAATATGCGTAGGAATTTTTTTGAATTTATGCTACGTTACCCAACAGGATTTACCTGATGTATTCCAAGAGGAGTTGCCAGACATGCCACCAGATAGAGATAGTGAGTTTTTTATAGAGCTTTTGCGAGGCGCAGGGCCAATATCTAAGAGACCGTATCAGATGCCCGCAAAGGATTTGGAAGAAATTAACCAGCAGATTAAGGAGTTACTCGATAAAGGCTACATTCGCCCAAGTTCGTCACCTTGGGGATCACCAGTGCTTCTAGTAGAGAAGAAGGATGGATCGTTACGAATGGTTGTTGATTATCGAGGACTGAATGAAGTGACAATCAAGAACAAGTATCCACTGTCGATGATCAATAATTTGTTTGACCAGTTACAAGGAGCTAAAGTATTTTCCAAGATTGACCTACGATCAGGATACCATCAGCTGAAGATTCGAGAGCAAGATATACCGAAGACAACTTTTTACCACTAGGTATGGGCTATATGAGTATACCGTTATGTCATTTGGTCTGACTAACGCACCTGCCTATTTCATGAACATGATGAACATGGTGTTTATGGAGTTCTCCGATAAGTTCGTCGTGGTGTTCATTGATGATATTTTGGTCTACTCAAAGAATGAAGAGGAGCATAAGGAGCATTTGCGTTTGGTACTTGCGAAGTTCAGAGAACATCAGTTATATGCCAAGTTCAGCAAGTGTGAGTTTTGGTTGAAGGAAGTTGGATTCCTTGGACATGTTATATCCAGAGAAGGAATAGCAGTAGACCCCGCCAAAGTTGTCACAGTGACTAATTGGGAATCACCCACGTCAGTTGCAGAGATCCGAAGTTATCTTGGACTCGGAGGATACTACCGGAGGTTCATTGAGAATTTCTATAAGATTGCAAAGCCCATGATAGAGTTGTTGAAGAAGGACACCAAGTTCAAATGGACAGAGGAATGTGAAGCCAGTTTTCAGGTGTTGAAGAAACGCTTGGTTACAGCCCCACTGTTGATTCTCCCAGATCAACGCAAGAATTATCAAGTGTATTGCAAGACTTCTCGTCGAGGACTTGGAGCAGTGCTGATGGAGGAGGGAAGAGTTGTTTCGTATGCCTCAGGACAGCTTAAACCCCATGAGTTGAACTATGCTACCCACGATTTGGAGTTAGCAGCCGTAGTGCATGTGTTGAAGACATGGAGACATTTTCTCATGGGAAACCACTGTGTGGTGTACACGGATCACAATAGTTTGAAGTACATTCTCACACAGGAGGAGTTAAATCTCGGGCAGAGGAGATGGTTGGAGCTCATCAAGGATTATGATATGAGGCTACACTATCATCCTGGAAAGGCTAATGTAGTAGCCGATGCGTTGAGTCTCAAGAGTCGTATCAATACCCTCATGACCAGAGGATTACTCGAGGAGTTAACAGAAGATCTTCGCGAGCTATGTTTGGAAATAGTTTCGAGAGGTTATGTAGCAGCATTGGAGATTCAGTCTACCCTGATGGATAAGATCAAAGAAGCTCAGAAGACTAACAAAGAGATTGCCAAGATAAAAGGAAAGGGTGAACAAAGGAAAGGCTAAAGGATTTCGTGAGGATGAGCATGATACCTTATGGTTTGAAGATTGCGTAAATGTGCCTAATGACCCCGAGATCAGGAAGTTGATTCTACAGGAGGCCCATGATTCGCCGTATTCGATTCACCCAGGAAATACCAAGATGTACTTGGATTTGAAGGACAATTTCTGGTGGACCGGAATGAAGAAGGATATTGCGGAGTATGTGGCAGTTTGTGATGTATGTCAGAGAGTGGAGGCAGAGCATCAGAAGCCAACATGATTGCTACAACCATTGCCGATACCCTAATGGAAGTGGGACATGCTAGGCATGGATTTTATCACGGGATTACCCAGGACTCGTTCAAGCTATGACTCGATTTGGGTTGTAGTCGATCATTTGACGAAGGTAGCTCATTTCATCCCAGTAAAGACCACTTACAACAGTGCTAAGTTGGCAAAGATATACATGACCAGGATCGTATGTCTGCATGGAGTTCCGAGGACCATTGTATCAAATAGAGGAACCCAGTTTACCTCAAAGTGCTGGAATCAGTTACATGAAACTTTGGGTACCAGGCTAGAGTTCAGTACAACCTTTCATCCACAGACAGATGGACACACCGAGAGAGTCAATCAGATTCTAGAAGACATGTTGAGAGCTTGTGCGCTGGATTATGGATCTAGTTGGGACGACAATTTTCTGTATGCAGAGTTCTCTTACAACAACAGCCATCAAGCCAGTTTGAAGATGGCCCCTTTCAAAGACTTGTACGGAAGGAGGTGCAGGACACCGTTGTTATGGGATGAAGTTGGAGACCGTCAGTTGTTTGGACCGGATGTGATTAAAGAGTTTGAAGAGAAGGTTAAGTTGATTCGTGATAGACTCAAGGTAGCCCAGTCCAGGCGGAAGAGCTATGCGGATTCAAAACACAAGGAGACAGTTTATGAAGTCAGAGACAGAGTGTATCTTCGTGTGTCCCCACTTCGAGGAGTTAAGCGTTTTGGAGTTAAGGGAAAGTTATCACCATGCTTTGTGGGACCATACAAAGTTTTGGAACGCATGGGAGAAGTTTCTTACAAGTTGGAATTGCCATAAAGATTGGCAGGAGTTCATGATGTGTTCCACGTTTCCCAGTTGAAGAAGTGCCATCCAGAGAGGGCCGATATTCCTCTAAGAGATACAGTGCCATTGGAAGCGATTCAGCTGGATAGCGATTTGACTTGCGAGGAGAAACCAGTAAAGATTCTCGAGTTTGCCAGCCGAGTTACACGCAACAAGGTTATCAAGTTCTGCAAAGTTTAGTGGAGCCACCATACCGAGGATGAAGCCATCTGGAAACGAGAAGAAGACTTATGAAAGGATCACCCGCGCCTATTTCCTAGCCAGCCCGAATCTCCAGGGCGAGATTCATCTTAAGGGGGTAGGTTTGTAACATCCCAAATTTTCAATTTGGAATGTTATACATTAGATCACCATTGCATATCATATTTTATTGCATTCTTGGTTGATCCTAGAAATTCTACGCAACTCAAGGACCCACGGAGAGAGTTGGGGATTTCGTTATTTTCATATTTTAGTTTTCTCAAAATTTGAAAAGAGGATCATTTGGTTTTAATTATTTTCTCTTCAAATATTTCTATTTATAAAATAAAAGAGAGGGGATAAAATGACTTCCCCAAAATAAAGAAATATTGGAGGAAAGCTATTAAAATCAAATAAGAATTTTATTCGGAGTTTTATTGCTAATTTATTTGAATTTAGAAAACAAATGCGTTTAAAATTGCATTAGAGGCCCAAATAAATGATCACCTTGTCCTGCATATTTTTAGAGGACGGGGAAAATTTATTTCACGATTTTTCGAGTCCGTTTGATATTTCTTTTTATATATTTTCTATCTCGCCGGATTTAAAAAAAGTCAACCGACCTCGGGGGCCATGTCTCACCTGGACACCGGCCACCAAGACTTTAAATAACGAGTCGGGGCCCCCCGCCTGCGCCCCACCCATGCCTCGATTTCGGCGCCGCCGCTGCCTCGATTTTCTGCACCACCGTCGCCTCGATTTCCGCGCTGCCGTCGCCCTGATTTTCGCACCGTCGCCGCCGACTGCACGCTGCCCGAGGCACTGGCCAGATCTGTTTTACAATTTATTTTATTATTATTATTTTCTGTTCGTCATAATTTGTTTTTCTAAGGATTTTCCGCGATTTATTTCCGATCGCGATTCGTATTGTGATCTTCGTTTTAGTTTATCTTTTCGCTCGTTTATAGGAATCAGGTGATTCAAACGCCCAGATCTTCGTCACGAAGCCCTCTTTCTGTTTAACTAACTTGAACAAGATTTTTGTATAGTAAAATTTGACTCTAGTCCAGATTAGTAAACGAATCTCGTTTCTTTCCCAGTTTGAGTTTCGTTGCTTCTTTTGTTGATTCTTTTTGCAAACCGGAGTTCTTCACTTGAACTGTCTGCTTAGATCTCTTATTTGAATTTTACCCGTGCATCTAGTTTGATTGCTTATGTATGTTATTGTTTGTTTACGATAGAGTACCCGGAGTGCGAAGCGTACTACTACGAGTCTCCAGGTTTTGCGGATCATCAGCAAGGCAAGTAACACTTTGATGATACCCCTTTACTACCCAGTTTTATTGCATTAGATCAACCCTCAAACATTGCATGGTTAGGATCTGATTAACATGTGGGTATTGGGAAGTAGATGATGAGGTAGAACCTATTGTCCTGTTTATTATCAAACTTTTGGGAGTTACTTCTACGTTATGCTATTATTGCTATGTTATGCTCGTAGACGTGGATTGGGTGAGTGTATCCATGACAGATGTGAGTATTGTTAATTAATGGTTCACTTAAGGTGGCAACTTAAATACACATCTAGGTGGATTGCTTGTCAGGGCGCCTGGAGAAATCCAGTGTTGTCCTAGGATATCCCGAAGGAACCGTGTGATCATCCTACGGTCCGCCACCCAGTCTCAAAGGGATCATAAGATTATTCATGCTAGAAACTTTTGTGTGCAGCCACATGCCATTATGGGCTCTGGCATAGTTGAGTAACTTGCGTGAAGCTCTTGAAGCGGTAGACTAGCAGATGTAGAGGGTTAGGTGCTACGGTCTACCCATAGTAGAGAGTTAATGCTTCAGAAAGACTTTGTATCGAATCTCCGACCATGGATGTATTTCGAGTCTTGTGGGAAAAGTGCGCAAACCTCTGCAGAGTGTACAAACTAATCATGGTTAGCCGTGTCCCCAGTTATGGACATCTTGAGTATCTGGTTCTATGATAATCATGTTGATCTCATCACTCTAAATTAATTTGTTGGGTTTAATGATGAAACTTAATTGTGATTGAGTTGGAGGAACCTCCTCAATGTTTAACAACAACCATGATAGTTAAATAAAACTTAATCCGTTGTTGTAGGATAAAGATTGGCTTTATGCAAAACTTTTAACCATAGAGCTTTCCACCAGCCATATACGCATGTAGAGATAGCATTTATTCTGTTCATTACTCTATGTGTTACATTGCCAACATATTCCATGTGCTGACCCGTTTCGGGCTGCAACATTTCATGTTGTAGACTTTTCCGACGTCGAGTAAGGTGCCGTAGGTCGTTGTCTTTCACTCAGCTATGCTGTTGGAGTTGATGGAGTCACTTTATATTCCAAGCCTTCCGCTGTTATCGTTTTTAGATGGCCTTAAGCCATATTATTGTAATAAGTTCTCTTTTGAGACGTTCGATGTAATAAGTGTGTGATTGAAACTCTGTTATAAATTCTCAAGTACTTTGTGTGTCAGCATTACCGATCCAGGGATGACACAGATGCATAGAGACTAGACTGTTTGAGGTCTGGTTGCTACACACACCTTGACCTCAAGTGAAGTGTTGGATGAGTTCATTGCCATGAATATCATGAACAAGACCGCCGACAATGCTCTAGCTCGTGTCTGGTCAAATAAAGCCTCACCCAACCTTGCCCTGAGAGCCAAGGCCATTTCGGATGAAGAAGAGGAAGAGGACGAAGAGGGTTGTCCCGAAGACACAAAGTATGCTTATCTCGAGCACATGGATCTTGCATCAAGGCAATTTTGGGACAACAAGAGAAACTCAAGGCCAACTTCTCCAAGAACAACTCTAGTGGGTCCAAGAACAAGCAACGAGTGTGGACATTCTACAATTGCGGCAATGTGAGTCACTTTGTAGTGGATTGTCCTTATGAGAAGAGGGAAGACAATGGGGGCAAGCTCATTCGCAAATACAAATCCAAGTCATTCCCAATCAAGAACAACTTCACCAAGATGACTCCTCCAAAGGGTTTGGTGGCCCTCTAAGAGTACTCCTCCGATGATGATGAGGATGATACAAGCCGTGAGTGGATGGTAACAGCTACCGTGGCCATTGCCACCTCCTCCCCTGATGACGAGGTGATGTACATACTTCTCGCCCCTCATTGTATACCCCAAGTGGAAGGTGGAGATGTAGTCAGCAACAAATTTCCATCACACAGAGACTGTAAGGTTTATCGAACCAGAAGGACTCCTAGGCTCAACAAGTAGGTATCTGTTGTCCTGGTCAGCAGAAGACGTGGACCTGCACACACAACAAATAACTTTGCTCCCAATGAGTACAGATAGGTTGTCAATCTCTCCGGCCTTGTAGTTTGCAAAGGATCAAAACACAAGCGGGGAGGTAATAGTGATTGAAACGAAAAAGTAAATAAAAACGGTACATGATGGGGTTTAAACAATGATGGTGATATGGACTGGAATCACATGATGTTAACTAGTGATGTCTCTCTCCCAAAAGACGATAAACAACTATTCTTGGGTAAACAAATCGAAGTTGGGCAATTGACAGAATTATGATCGCATCGCAATGCTAATTATGCTCCTTGATAGTTAGAGGTTCAATAGTAATGGGCAGTACGCCAAGACAAGTAGATCATTTATTCATCAGCATCTACTTACTAATCATCCACCTTGAGATATCTATCCAGAACATCTCTCCTATATTAAGTTGCGAGCCCCACCCAAAGTGTAAACTCAGCGCAACGGTCAACTGCATTAACGAAATATGCGTAAGGTAAACAATCCTTGCAACCGTGGTCACAAGCACCGTTGTTTTCTCCCTGGTGGCAACAAGCACATCCCCTAGTCTCATGTTTCTGTCACTCAAGCTAGACATCGAGGGGCCTCAACCCACAATCATGCATAACGCTCCCTCTTGGAGTTACAATCTACTATTTTGCCAAAGCAATAAAAAGCAACGGAGAACATGCATGAATCACTAAGGAACATAATATAAAAGGATAATCAAATATATATCTCATAATCCATCGGATCCCAACAAACCAAGTATAGCAATAGCAAGAGAATTACATAGATGCCTTGATCATGTAGGGCAGCTCACAAGGACTAACCATTGAAGCACAAGATTGGGGAGAATACATCACATAGCTACTGGTCATGGACTCATGGTCCAAGGTAAACTACTCACGACACATCCGGGAGGCATCCACGGTGGTGGAGAAGCTCCCGGAGGTCAATCCTCCCTCCGACAGGGTGCCAGGAAGAGGTCTTATAACACTCCTGATCTCGGAAACGCTGCAGCGGCGGAACGATGGAGAAATTCACGATTCCAAAAAGTCTCTGAGGGTTTCCTCATGGAACACTAAATATAGGCCAAAGGAGGGCATCAGAGGAGGTGGAGCCCACCCAGGCGAATTCCTGGCACGGCCTCGGGCCAGGCCGCGCCAGCAGGCCTCCTGGGAGGCCCCTCGGCCCCCTCCGGCCCTCTTTGAGTGATCCCGAAGCTTGTGTTTCGCTGATTTCTTTATATATTTTTCTGGATTTTTTCGGGCTTCGGAAAATTGGGTAAAAGTGTAGAGACCCGACTCAACGAGTCAAGCCTCTGGTGTTTCTGTACCATCCCAAGATCATGCTGGTACACACACAATACATAATGTATATATTCAAGAGTGCAATCACACAGCTTTATTAATCGAAATCTCATAAAGAGTACTTTATTACAATAAAGGAGTACAATAAAGTGGTTGAAGGCCAACTCATGAGATTATCTAACGAAGACTAAGCGGAAGCATCAGGTAGACGAGTCCATCCGACTCAAAGGGCATGTCGCTGAGCGTAGAACGTAGCCTCACTCCTGGTCGGAAAAGTACTCTGCAACATGATACGTTGCAGCCGTGTAGGTCAGCATATTGAATATGCCGGCAAATCATCAAAGAGAGGGAGTAAAATAATAATCAACTATCTCTACATGCATATTTGGCCGGTGGAGCTAAGTTTTGCATAAAGCCAGTTTTATCCTACAACAAAAGGGGTTGAAAGCAAAATTTACTACAATGTTTGTTGTTAACGAGATGGCTCCGCCAACCAGTTCTCGTACCCGAATAGTTGTTAACACCCACATCATTATTAAGTTGTGTCGAGAGTTCAGGGGAAATTCAATGCCTTCGGCTCAAGTTGTCCATGACCGTGGACACGGCTAATCGATTAGGTTGGGTACTCTGCAGAGTTTTGCACACGTTCCCCACAAGATTTGATCGCCTCCGTGTATGTCCTCGCACTTCAGGGTGTTTGAAGACCGGATGATCAAAACATGGTCTTTCAACGGGTCCCTCTGAATCCCTGTCGGTGCCCATCCATTCCTACCGTTCGTCTACATCTGCTAGCACCGCTTGTCCAGAGTCGCCGCGTTGTCCAACCAAGCCAGAGCCCATAATGACTTGTGGCTGTGCCGGTAAGCCTTGGGTCTTGGAAATATCCGTCCGTCTCTTTGAGCCTGGGTGAAGCTTTCGGCAGGATGACATGGCCTCTCCAGCATCCTGGGCATCCACTGGGTTTTGCAGGGAGCCGATCAACCGTCCTTCACCCAGTGTTGCATTGCGTCCGAGGTCTTGAAAATCTTGTCTTAGTCCGGTCTTGATTATTATATCAACCTCGCATCACTCGTGGTATACACTCAACCGGTAACCCGTCTACTTAAGCATAGCAAATATAACAGTGTCATCCCGGGGCCAAGTGCCGGGGTTGTTGTGTTCCTACCACATGATACTACAACTTACACTAAAGTTTCCAAGTACCTAGGCAGCATGCAATTGGGCATAGGATGGTAGAACTACGATGCATAAAAACATAGGTGATAGTATGATCAAAGTGACTTGCCTTGATGATAGTTCTCCTTCTCGAGCGTCTCTAAGTAACACGCTTCGCACTCCGGATGATCTACCTATACAAACACAAAACACACCATAAGCAATTCAATCATGCCACAAGTAAAAATAACATCACATGCAAGGATTTGCAAAAGACTATGCAAAAGAATTCAACGCGCGCCGGTATGGCAGAAACTTGTTTCTGTTGAAAACACCAGTAAAAATACTTAAAAAAATCTGAAACTTCTACCACAGTAAGATTTTATCACTAGAAAACATTAGCAAAAGGGATCAACTCAAAATCATTTTTCAAACTCCTGGAATAGGCAAAACAGTGTTTAAACTAAATCTGCTCTAACTTATATTTAAGAATTTCAAACATAGCCAAATTATATGTTTTTAAAAACTACAGGAAATTTGTGAGCTATTGGAAAACGAATCAATGTCATTGGACTTAGGTATAAAAAGTTGTGGCCAAAACAAAACTGAAAGTTTCTGTTTTTGTAATCAGGCAGAAAAATACAATACTACTAGTGCTAGAAGAGATGTACACGTGGCAAGTTTCTAATGGCTGCGTAGGGTGTTTGTTGAATGGTTTCGGGAAAACGGCCGAAGACAAGCAAGTCTGCTGGTTAATTCATAAGTGACAAATAAACCTACTGGTTTTTTCGGAATAGACCGAAGAGGTACTAGTGTTCTAATCCTAGCCATTGCATGGGATTGCATGGGATCTAAGGGCTAGGAGGGGATGCATGCAAACTAGAGAGAGAGAGGGAGGTAGCTACCTGCTGGGCAGAGGTGTTGCACCGGCGAGGGGGAGTTGGCCGTCGAGGGAGAGTTGGCTCCGGCGGTGGGGACGTCGGGCGGCGGTGGTGAGGTTCCTCCTCCGCGGGAGGAGGCGGCGGTGGAGAGGGAGAGCTCAGGGAGGGCTCCTCCTGGCGAGGCCGAAGGTGGCAGCCTCGGCGGCTGCTGCTGCTGCTCGGGGTGGCGGCGGCTCGTGGCGGCGGCGGCGGCTCGTGGAGGCGCGGCGCTAGGGTTGGGAACGGGGGCTCGGGGAGGTTGGGGTTTATATAGGCCTAGGAGGGGTGGGCATAAGGAAGGAGGAGAGAGCTTTGGGGAGGGAATCGCGAGGGAGAGGAGCTGCTCGGTTTCGGTCTCCGTAGAGAAGGAAAGAGAGGAGAGGAGGAAGCTTCGGTCGCGGGGCTTGGGCAGGAGAAGGGGAGGGAAGGCAGGAGAGGGAGTAGGAGAGATAAGGGAGGAGAGAGAGTACTGGGGAGGTGATCGCGGGAAGAGGGGTCGGTCTCGGTTTCTGCTGGAGAAAATAGGAAAGGGAGGGAGGAAGGAGAAGAAGGGGACGTGGGGGAGAGAGAGTTCGGGTGGGGGCCGCAGGTCATAGAGGAGGGGGTAGAGGAGCGGGTGGTTTCGGTTTGGGATTTTAGATCCCACGGAGTGGGGAGCTAGGCTCGGCCTGGTAGAGCTAGACGAGATGGGGGCTTCGGCCCAGGTGGCAAAGCACGCCCAGGGCGGCAGTGGTTAGGAAAATTAAAATCCTTTTCCAAACAGAAAAAAATATAAAAGCCAAAAAGAAAAATAAATCCATATGTTTATATATGGTGTTATATATCAAAAAACAGAAAAAGAATCTCTACCCGAATAACATTTTATTAAAGCCAAAATAAAAACTAAAAAAATGTTTTTTTTCAGAAATTCCCAATTTGCTATTTCTTTTTTGCAATTATTTTTGCAAAAGAATTTTGGGTTTTCTTTGCTCCAACATTTCAAAAATTCCCGTACCTTGGAGTGTCATTTTCCTCCGCTCTCTCTCTTGCGTGCAAGGGAGTTTTTCTCCGGGCATTTCTCGCGCGAGGAAAAAAATGAAAATGCAATTCGAAAAGACGGAAGAAAATTCACGAGCTAAATTTATTTCACCCAATATGCATAGATGCTTAGCTACAATGTAAACATTCCCAATTAGGAAAATTGGGATGTTACAAAAAGCCCCTGCAAAAAAGACATCAACATACACAAACTAGCACTGGGTGCACTGAGTTAGTAGGTTAGTCCAAATATGTGTAAAATGATATAAAATTGTAGCAAAACATATAACAATGTCACCCAAAAGATCATGGAACAAGCAGAAATTATAGATACGCTGGGGACGTATCAACATCCCCAAGCTTAATTTCTTCTCGTCCTCGAGTAGATAAATGATAACACAATAATTTCTGTGGTGACACACTAACACACATATAAGAACTTCAGAGTAAAGCAAGTGAGATATGCAATTCAAGTCAAGACAATAACAAGCAAAAGTCTATACCTATATTGAATTTAGCAAAGTAAGTACATAAAGGTGCAATAGCTCTCGCTGTCCATGACTCGAATGTCTCCAAATGGTGTTTCCGTGCAAGAAGTGGGAGATGGGTTAAGAGATAAAATATTTTTTTTAATTGAGAACTCAATCTACTAGACCTCACACTTAGTCTCATTTGGAATCTTATTTTGACTCATCCCAGAACCACTTGTCAAGCACAAGTCAAAATGATCCTCTCCTTTTCGACTTTGAGCACTCATGCAATGGATGAGCGTAAGCAAGATATGTTGGCACTTAGGATGGCAAATAGAATAATGATGGGGAAGTAAGACAAAAAGGTGTGAAAGGCTCACATCAATGAGGACAACGATAGGCGAGAGAAAGCCAAATGATAGATATGATGTGAGGAGTAGGGATTGTCATGTAACGGATGTACATATCAGCTAAGGTAAGCTCTCCAATGGAACTAGTGGGGGTGCATCCAACTTGTTTGCTCATGAAGACCTAGAGCTCATTTGAGGAGGCTCATCACTGGAATATGCAAACCAAGTTCTATAGTGTAAGGATCCCCACATAGTTATGCATGAACGATAATCTCTATGTAGTACCAATGTAGTAATGGAGTACGAGTGTGGATCTTTCAAAAGGAATAGTAGTGTTGCCCCCTTCTCTCTTTTTTTATTTTTTTTATTTTTCTTTTTTTTTCATTTTTTGTGGCCTCCTTGGCTCTTTCATTTGTCTCTCATTTGTCCTCTTTGGGATCTTTTGTTTGTCCCCTTTGGGATCTTTACCTCTCTTAAGGGCAACACTCTATATTTTACATGAATACAAAGAAAAATCATCACACTTTATAAGAAGCACTCAACATAAAGACAAGTGAAAACTATCATGATGTATGCAAATGTATGTCTCTCCTAGTGTAGCAGGATATGCAATGATACTAGCGCGTCATGTAGCAGTAATGAGAGCAAGGCCAAACTAGAATGCGGCTCTATGATCAAGAAAAAGCATGTATGACATGAAGATCAAGTCATGAGATGATGGATGCTACATGGCAATGTATCTCGTAACGGAAATGCCTTATTAGGTAGGTATGGTGGCTGTTTGGAGGAAAGATATAATGAGGCTTATGTATGACAGAGCGTATCATGTCATGGGTTTGGATGCACCGGCGGAGTTTGCACCAACTCTCTATGTGAGAACGGGCAATGCACGGTACCGAAGAGGCCAGCAAAATATGGATGGTGGAAGTGCCAACAATCAAATACTCACATTAGTCCGAAGAACTCATACACTTATTGTCGGTAACTCTCTATCTAGTTAGGAAATTCACAAAAAGACAAGTACCCCGAGGAGGAATTTTGTTGGTTTTGTTATCCTTGCGCATCCTCGACTCATGGTAACGTGAGGGTACTCTATATATTCCAACCCCTCCAGAGGTTAGCGATCAATTTAGTAGCTAGAGTTGTCAACTAATTTTTAGTTTTTGAAAAACACACGGATTTCCCAAAATACGACACCTATCACTAATAGGCTCAAGCTCTTGGCACCAATAGTCCAAACATTACTCAAATCAATACCTCAAAACTATTGTAAGTTACTACTATACTTAAATAGCAACCTCAATTACCTACTTATGCAAGACACGCATCTCAATGCAACAAGCCAACTCTCTAAACAAGATAAGCATGATAACTCAAGGGAGTTCCAAAATCAACCTAAATAAAAGCTTTTAAGAAGATAAGCATGAAAAATAAGAGGTAATCATGACAGTATCTACGAAAAGATGAAGAACACACAAAAAGAATAAGCATGAAAACCAATGTTGTGTTCTAGAGTGGAATGGAGCGTGTGTCTCTCCCAAACAAGGTAGGCTAGGTTCTGACTTGTTATGAACAACAAGCAGAACTAAAACAAACTAAAAAGTAAATAGCAGGACGCTCCAAGCATAGCACATATCATATGAAGTGATAAAAATATAGCATGGAGATGGACAACCTGATGATTGTTGATAGAGAAGGGGATGCATGGGGGCATCCCCAAGCTTAGATGCTTGAGTCTCCTTGAATATTTCTTGGGATGCATGAGGGGACCCCCAAGCTTGAGCGTTTGACACTCCTTTATCTTGTTTCATCATCTCTCCCATCACAATACTTGAAAACTCCCTTCATACAAAACTCATCATAAGCTGATTAGAGTAGTTAGTTCCTTTAATAAAATAATTCAATACCTGCTGGAAATAAAGATTCTCATGAAAAGCTACTGCTTCTCATGAATGCCAAAAGATTTTTTCAAATAAAAAGCAAGCTTAGGATTCGCAAAACAATGAAAACACAAAACATGGCAGAATCTGTGAAAAACAGAACAACAGGTAGTAAATAATTTATTCGGGGCACTTCTGCAACTCAAATCAAAAAACTCAGACCATATACCAGAAATAAAATTATATAGAGCATGCTGCAAAAAACATTCAGATCAAAAATTCAGATCTGGTGATTTTCGGCGATTTTTTCCGTCAAGCAGACAGAATCTGTTTCTCGACAGCATGTCACAATGCTTGATCTTTCTTACAATCGGAGGGTATAACTTGGCACAAAGCTCAAAATAAAGATACAATGATGTTGCTATAGTAGTAACACACATCAAGGCCACTAAAACAGAAAGTAAAAACCTATTGGCTTGCCTCCCAACAAGCGCTTTCTTTTATGTCTTTGAGCTAGGCATAATGCAAGAAGGAGGATCAAGGTTCTCCAAAGTTATCGGAATTATAAAGACCTTCAAACGGATCCTCAACAAGTTCATCCTCATTTTTCCTAGGGAATGGGTACATACCTTTCACTTTCCCTCGTAAGCGTATGTGTCCTTTACCTAAATCAATGAAGCCTCTCATGGCTCAGAGGAAGTCCCTTCCAAGCACTATATTCCCTTTGTTGGGCTCCATGATGAAGAAATCAATTGTTGCACTCCTTTTAGAGAATGTAACCTGGATATCTTTTACCTTTCCCTGGATCTCAGAAATATCACCATTAGCATGTTCATGATAAGATGAAAAAGTTTCCATGTCTAACCAGAGAGAATCATAAACAACTTCTGGCATACTAGAAAGCATGGATCGAATAACACAATAAGCAAGGAAGTCTTGGTAAGAGATGCTAATTCTAACAAAAGGCTCCGAGTCATCGTCTATTTTCAAAATCTGCTCCTTGTCAACCATGGGTTTCTCTATTTTCCCTTCAATTGTAGCAAGTATATCTATAATAGTGTCATAACCATGATTATAAACGAGATTATTAGATAGACCATGTAGAATATCAAGTGCTCTTGCCTCATCACACTCTAAGAAATATACTTTAGCTATAATATCAAGAGAGTTTTTGCACCATATAAAGAGACCACGATAAAAATTTATAAGCACAATTTTGATGGGAATGCAAGGCATAATTCTTTTGTGTGCTTCAGAAATTCTATCCGATGCTTCCTTCATATTTTATCCATTCTTTTGATGGTAGTCTAGGACCTCAGATTCCTTCCAGGAATCAAACCTTAACATGCTTGACAACTAAAATCAAAGTAACTAATTTTATTGTGGTTTTTTGGATATGAGACTCTAAGGCAAAAAAACTAAAAAGCAAACTAACAAGACTAAAAAGCAAAGGTAAAAGATAGTGTGTAACTCCCCTATCTTGAAGAGTGGAGTTCCCCGGCAACGGCGCCAGAAATTCACTTGATGACGAGGTGATGTATATACTTCTTGCCCCTCATTGGATACCCTAATTGGAAGGTGGAGATGTTGTCAGCAGCAAATTTCCCTCACACGGAGACTGTAAGGTTTATTGAACCAGAAGGACTCCTAGGCTCAACAAGTAGGTGTCTCATGTCCTGGTTAGCAGAAGACGTCGACCTGCACACACAACAAATAACTTTGCTCCCAACGAGTACAAAGAGGTTGTCAATCTCCCTGGCCTTGTAGTTTGTAAAGGATCGAAACACAAGCAGGAAGGTAATAGTGATTGCAACGGAAAAGTAAATGAAAGTGGTAAATGATGGGGTTGTAAACAATGATGGTGATATGGACCGGAGTCACATGATGTTCACTAGTGATGTGTCTCTCCCAAAAGACGATAAACAACTATGCTTCGGTAAACAAATCACAGTTGGGCAATTGACAGAATTATGATCGCACAACAATGCTAATTATGTTGCTTGATAGTTAGAGGTTCAATAGTAATGGGCAGTACAACAAGACAAGTAGATCGTTTATTCATCAGAATCTACTTACTAATCATCCACCTTGAGATATCTATCCAGAACATCTCCCCAGTATTAAGTTGCGAGCCCCACCCAAAGTGTAAACTTAAAGCAACGGACAACTGAATTAACAAACTATGTGTAAGGTAAACAATCCTTGCAACTATGGTCACAAGCACCGTTGTTCTCCCTGGTGGCAACAAGCACATCCCCTAGTCTCATGTTTCTGTCACTCAAGCTAGACATCGAGGGGCCTGAACCCACAATCATGCATAACACTCCGTCTTGGAGTTACAATCTACAACTTGGCCAAAGCAATAAAAAGCAACGGAGAACATGCATGAATCACTAAGGAACATAATATAAAAGGATAATCACATATATAACTCATAACAATCTGAACATAATCTCGTAATCCATCGGATCCCTAAAAACCGAGCATAGCAATAGCAAGAGAATTACATAGATGGCTTGATCATGTTGGGAAGCTCACAAGGACTAACCATTGAAGCACAAGATTGGAGAGAAGACATCACATAGCTACAGGTCATGGACTCATGGTCCAAGGGAAACTACTCACGGCACATACCGGAGGCGTACATGGTGGTGGAGAAGCTCCGAGAGGTAAATGCTCCCTCCGACAGGGTGCCAGGAAGAGTTCTCCTGAAGCTCCCAATCTCGAAAGCGCTATGGCGGGGGAACGATGGAGAAATCCGCCATTCCAGAAAGTCTGCGAGGGTTTCCTCACGGAACACTAAATATAGGCCAAAGGAGGGCATCAGAGGAGGTGTGGCCCACCCAGGCGACCTCCTGGCGCGGCCTAGGGCCAGGCCGCGCCTGAAGGCGGCTGGGAGGCCCCTGGCCCCCTCTGGCCCTCTTTCGGTGATCCCGAAGCTTCTGTTTCGCTGATTTTTTGATATACTTTTCTAGATTTTTTCGGGCATCAGAAAATTAGGTAAAAGCCCTGCAAAAAAGACATCAACAGACAGAAACTGGCACTGGGTGCACTGAGTTAGTAGGTTAGTCCAAATATGCGTAAAATTATATAGAAGTGTAGCAAAACATATAACAATGTCACCCAAAAGATCATGGAACAAGAAGAAATTACAGATACGTTTGAGACATACCATTCCCCGAGCTGTCTCTCTTCGGCACCCCCAACGAGAACCACATTGCCAAGTGCCTTATGGCCAAAGGTATCAATAAGGAGTTTGCTTCCGGTGGGGTGTCATGGTTGATCGACAGTGGAGCCACAAATCATATGACAGAGAGCAAGGACTTGGTGGTGGATGTGCATTCGATTCCATCTATGCCCACCCATGTCCAATTTGGTGATGCCTCAACATCTAAGGTATTGGGGCTTGGCAAGGTGGTCATCCCTAAAGATTTATCTATAAATAAGGTCATGCTTGTTGAGTCCCTTGCATACAATTTCCTTTCTGTTTGTCAACTTGCAATTATGGGCTTTGCCACACTCTTTGATCTTGATACTGTGGCCCTTTTGTGGAGCAAGACTCTTAAAGCAGCCTTTGTTGGACATGTCGAGAACGGTCTCTATGTGGTGAATGTTTCGAAGTGATCCACTAAGACCTCGACTTGTCTAATGGCTAAAGTTGATGTGGGTTGGCTTTGGCATCGCCGGCTAGTTCATGTCAATATGAGATCTTTGCAAAGTCTCCTTAAAGGGAACCATGTTTGTGGACTAACAAATGTGAGTTTTTCCAAAGACCGTGCTTGCAGTGATTGTTTTGAAGGAAAGCTTCATGAAACATCTCAATTTCCCATGACTATCATCTACTCTAAGAGGCCCTTGGAGCTCCTTCACATGGATCTCTTTGGTCCTCCATCCTTTGATAGTCTTGGGGAAGAAAGTATTGTGTGGTGATTGTGGATGATTACTCAAGATACACTTGGGTGTACTTCTTCAAGAGGAAGCAACAAACCATCATCGACTTTGCTAATAAATCTCAACGTCGACATGAAGCAAACATATTGATGATTAGAAGTCACAACGGCATCGAGTTCAAGAAGTATACGTTGGATGAGTTCCTTAGTGACGAGGGGGTCAAGCACCAATATTTGGCATCCTATACCCCACAAGAAAATGGTGTGACGGAGAGGAAGAACCGGACGTTGATGGACGCGGCAAGAACCATGATGGAAGAGTTAAAATCTCCATACAACTTTTGGGCCAAAGCCATCAACACCGCATGTCATGCATCCAATTGGCTCTACCTCCACAAAGGCTTGAACAAGACTCCATATGAAATCCTTACCAGGAACAAGCCCAACCTCAAGTAGTTCCGGTTGTTCGGTTGTAAGTGTTTCATTCCCAAGAAAGGTGTTCGTTTGTCTAAATTCTAAACTAGAGCTCAATAGGGCATATTCGTTGGTTATGCTACAAACTCTCATGCTTAATGTGTCCTCAACAAGTCCACTTGACTCATTGAGGAGACGTGTAACATAGAATTTGATGAAAATATTGGCTCCCAAGTGGAGCAAAGTGGTCTTTGTGATGAAGGTGATGAAATTCCTCCTCAAGCCATAAGAAGAATGGGGATTGTCCAAATACTCCACATTGAGGAACCCCTTATGCCCGAAGGAGAAGGACAACACTCTACTCAAGTGGAGCCATCACCCTCGCTAGACCCACACGCTTCCGAAGAACAAAGTGATGTCTGATACGTCTCCAACGTATCTACAATTTTTGATGGTTTCATGCTATTATCTTGTCAAACTTTGGATGTTTTGCATGCCTTTTATATATTTTTTGGGACTAACTTATTAACTCAGTGCCAAGTGTCGGTTCCTATTTTTTCTATGTTTTTGACCCCTTTCAGAGGAGATTTTGAAACAAAGTCCAAACGGAAGAAAATCCCCGAAAATATTTTTTCCGTAATGGAACAAGATCGGGAAGCTTGAGAGCCAAGGCAGGGGGGCCTCAGGGGCCCCACAAGCCCCCACCCCGCGGCCAGGGGGAGGCCGTGGCCCACAGGCTTGTGGGCGCCCTCTGCCCTAGGGGTTGCGCCTATATATTCCCTAAAATCCCAAAAAATCAGGAGATCATCGACAGTACTTTTCCGCCACCGCAAGCTTCTGTCTCTGCAAGATCCCATCTGGGGCACGTTCTGGTGCCCTGCCGGAGGGGGGATTCGGACACGGAGGGCTTCTTCATCAACACCATGACCTCTTCGATGATGCGTGAGTAGTTCACCATAGCCCTACGGGTCCTTAGCTAGTAACTAGATGGCTTCTTCTCTCTCTTGGATCTTCAATACAAAGTTCTCCATGATCTTCATGGAGATCTATCCGATGTAATCTTCTTTTGCGGTGTGTTTGTCGAGATCTGATGAATTGTGGATTTATGATCAGATTATCTATAAATCTTATTTGAGTTTCTTCTGATCTCTCTTATGCATGATTTCATATCCTTGTAATTCTCTTCGAGTTGTGGGTTTTGTGTGGCCAACTAGATCTATGATTCTTGCAATGGGAGAAGTGCTTGGTTTTGCCTTCATACCGTGCGGTGACCTCACCCAGTGACAGAAGGGGTAGCGAGGCACGCATCGTGTTGTTTCCATCAAGGGTAAAAAGATGGGGTTTACATCATTGGTTTGAGATTATCCCTCTACATCATGTCATCTTGCTTAAGGCATTACTCTGTTCGTCATTAACTCAATACACTAGGTGCATGTTGGATAGCGGTCGATGTGTGGCGTAATAGTAGTAGATGCAGAAAGTATCGGTCTACTTGTCTCGGACGTGATGCCTATATGTATGATCATTGCCTTAGATATCGTCATGACTTTGCGCGGTTCTATCAATTGCTCGACGGTAATTTGTTCACCCACCATGATATTTGCTATTTTGAGAGAAGCCTCTAGTGAACACTATGGCCCCCGGGTCTACTCCACACCATATTTTCAGCCTTAGACTTTTTACTTCGTTGCACTTTCCGTGTTCAGATCTCACTTTGCAAACAATCACTACTAGGAAAAGGCCTGCTAATGGCGCACCTATTTTTGGTTACTAATGGCGCACTATAGGTGCGCCACTAGCATCACGCCATTAGATTTTTTTACTAATGGCGCACCACAAGTGCGCCATTAGTATCTGGTATACTAATGGCGCACCAGGTAGTGCGCCTTTAGTATTGCTCACGGTGCGCCATTAGTATCTGGTATACTAATGGCGCACCAAGTAGTGCGCCATTAGTATAGATCCTGGTGCATCATTAGTATAGATCCTGGTGCGCCATTAGTATAGATCCTGGTGCGCCATTAGTATAGCTTATGTTGCGCCATTAGTATGCCTCCCGGGGCCATATTTACCCATATGCTCTGGCTTACTAATGGCGCACTAGTTGACGATGCGCCACTAGTGTGCTTTTGAAGTGCGCCACTAGTGTGCTGAGTGATGCGCCACTAGTATGAATACTAGGTATTTATTTTATTTTTTCTGATATTTGCACAGATTACAAAATATATTATTGCACAGAATATAGAGAGCACAACATATGAACAACAGATTTATCGAATACAACAGAAGATTAGTCTCCGAATACAATTCATCATATTAGTCTCCGAATTTAAAATACCGAACAAAGTTAGAACACTACAAGTCTCGAGACCGCGAGTAGCGAGTTTTTCTTCACATTACAACTCGATGTCGACCATCTAAACTACCATCACATAGAAGAGAGATGCGGTCTTCACAATGAGCATAATCGCAATGAAACTGGTCTTCATCCGGTTCCTCCAACGCTCCCTCCTCTCTCTCGCTACATAGCGCGCGTATCTAACTTCCGCCTCCGCCCTTGTGGTGTACCCTTTGTAACTGTTACCGCTGAATCGGTGAACCTGTCTCCGACACTCCTCCCAGTCGTCGTAGACTCCGGGAACCTTACCCTTGTACACGACATACGACGGCATCTCTATGCACTAGCCAAACAAAACGTTAGTAGCAATTCACAGAGACATACAGGTTCATTAAAGTTTAATATTACAACTATAACAGCACGATTCATGGTCCTACTAATAAATAGCATCGATTACATATAAGTTGAACGACTGTCCAAACCAAAGAGACATGCAAGTTCATTAAAGTTTAATATTGCAACATGAATTAGTAGCGATTCGTCTTTCGTGATGGTCATGAAATTGCGGTCGTCGTCAGCCTGCATTTGTAGCATTATATCTATCTCACTATTGGACAGCGGAGATCTGAGGTAGAACTGCCCCGAGGTACGAAGGACATCTTGATGGATGATTTCCGCAAACTCCGACTGGATGCGAAAGAATTCTTGTCTGATGTCCGCATCCTGGATTGCCGACAAGCATGCGGCCCAATCTTTGAGATTATTTGGTAGCCGAAGGTGATTACTGTCCCGTATGATCGCCCGCATGTGATGGCGGGCGTAGTAGGCATCCTTCTGACTGCCAGGCGGCTGCTTGACGCAGGCGAACGTCGTATTGTGGGTGAACACGTGCTTGCCGTGCCTGAGACTTGTCCTGCTGAAGGTGCCTCCAGATATGGCGTAGCCGGGAAGAGCTTCATCAAGAACTTTCTTGATATTTGTGTAGTCTTTTTTTGACTAACGGTCCGAGTCGAAATACGTGGCCGTGGAATATTTCAGGCTTAAGAGGATGAGTGTGCAACGTGTGTCACTGCACAAAACACCGAATGTTAGAAAAAAAAGGACGATCAAAATCTAAGAAATCATATGTTACGGGGCGATGAAGGGATAACTTACCAGGGAAAGTAAGGCACGAGGAAGTTATCCTTTTCTGAGTTTGCTAGAATGACGCCTTCGAGGTATGAACTCGCGACTTGCCGTTCCCCAGCGCTGCCCAAGATCTTGGCACGCATATAGAAGGGGTCGACTATCACTAGGTCTGGGGTCTTGTCTCTAATGATCCGCATCTCCATACTCAACGAAAATAGCCGAATGAAGGTGTAGTGCAGCGGATGAAGGTTAAACATAGCGAAGATGTCAGCAAACCGCAGGACGATCATACCCCCGATGGCGCTATCGACAAAGCCCTTGCCCTCTGGCACCTTGGCCACGAAAACCGGGTATGCCACATTATTCTCGGAGAGACGCCGCTTCTCCAAACAAAGAACACTGTCATGCAGACTCCGCATAGCACCGGTTGCAGCATTGAGCAGATTAGTCGGTAGCATCGGCCTACCCTCCACATGCACCCTCCTCGAGATATCCTTAGGTGAAGGTGGCACGTCCAGAGCACGCATCGTACTCAGTGCCGGCAGGCTCGCACCCTTGTTAGTCTTTCTTTTATGTCCCTTCTTCTGCTGATGTAATGGGATCGAGTTCATCTGCTCAGAGACCACCTTCTTGAGTGTGTTGGGGCTGATAATATTTCGCACCTCGGCTATCTGAGGCTCGGTGAAGGCGGCAGCTGGAGGCGTCTCCTCAAAACTAAAAGCCAAATAACGCCTGTTGCAATTGGGTTTCTCCGCAGTACCAACTAGATCGCGGTAGTCTTTTGCAGGGTTGGGTTCTTGAGAAGTAGGCCCCAAGAATTCCTCACCGTACCCATGTTCGGCAAAGTACTTATCGACCTTGGTAAATGTACCATCGGCGTCATCGTCGTCGTCCGGATCATGTGCCATATGCATGTCCGGATCCTGTGCCATATGCATGTCCGGTAGCGTTGGGGCGGTCTTGCCATGGCTTGGCGCCGGCATGACTGGCGGTGTTGTCTGTGGGGTGGTGTCCCCCGCCCCCAAACGAATCTGGCTCTTCGGCCAAAGCAAGGGCCAGCTTAAGCAGGCGCTGAGGGTTATCACATCATCTTGGTCGGCCCCAGCAGGGTGGAACGGAGGTAACAAGTCGTCGCAGCCTGGCAGCACCCGAACCAGTTGAACCCTATACGTGGTGGGTGGCATCGGTTTACCGTGGAACATGGGGTTGCCCGGTTGAACGATTCTGCCCTTGGCGACATCGATCAAATCGCCGCCCATGAAGTGCAGGAGAGTGCATGGAACGTCGGCGCCGGCGCCCTGCGAAAACATGTAGGGCGTCAGGGGATGCCCAGTCAAAGGCAAGGAGATGAAGTCATCGGCCAAGAGAGGCTTAGTTACCGTGATGGCGTCGAGCTCGGCTAATGTCGAGGCACCGCCAACGGCGGGCGTGCAAGTGACAGAGGGGCCGCTTGCTGCCGAGGTGCCGGCCGGCGCCGGAGACACCAATGGCGTCGCATGCGCATTGTGCGAGTTGCTGGCCGTGAAGCTGGGAATCGGGGGCGGCCCCTGTTGGCCGCCCGCAATCCACGCCAGCCGCCCCTCAATCAAGGTAGGCACAATGGCGGTGATCACCCCTCCCACTTGGTGTTGCACTAGCTCTTGGACCATCTCCGGAATCCGCGCCACTTTTGCCTTGAGTTCTTCAACCTCGCCCGACTGGCTTTCCAAGTTGGTATTTCTCTCCTTTCGTCCACCAGCATTATAGTATGACGACCATTTCGTGGACAAGCCTTTGCCGGCCACATGACCAGCTGACGACAGCTTACTGGACTTGTCCTTGTTTTTCATTATGTTAAACTCCCTATTTAAATTGGTGTCCCAATGGGAGCTTTGAGACGACCCCGCGCTACTCCTTTGAGTGTCCTGCGGAAGGAATGCACCATTTAGAAATTTGGCTTCATTAATTAGAATGCAACCATATGGAGCTAATTACGTGGGATGTATTCCTTACCAGAACACGCTCAAGCGCCCTGGTCCTCGCATCCGTGGTAAGCTCCTTTGTTACCGGGTCCACCTTGTACCGGGCCCTGACATAGTTCTTGGTCTGCTTGTCACCGTATTTCTCGAAGCGGGGTGGTAGGCCTTGCTCGGCACGCTCCGCGTCCTCCTTGTGCCATATAGGTTCCGCCACTCTGTAACCGCCGGGACCGAGTTGGTGGACCCCTAAGTTCAACTCCCGCATTTCTTTCCCCCACTGACTTGATTCCGCGGTTACCTTGCTCTCGCACTTGATCTTGAACTCCTTGTAGTCATCTTCGCTGATCGAAGGATTTTTCGCCTTGATCTTCTCATAACTATCACCTTTGTCAATCGTTCTCTTCACCACGCTTCTCCAACTAGACAGGGCCTTGCTCATCTTCGTGAGGGCGGCACTGTTCACTTTATTCCTTGAGAGGCGTGTGTTTGCGACGTCACCGGGGAACTTGTATCGTTCGTGCAGCTTCGTGAAGAGGAGGTTGCGCAAATTCCCTCGGTCCTTATGCCTTAGGTTCTCGGTGTTGATCGAGACAGTGCTCCGGAGAATGCACCCGAGCTGAACCGCGTACCCCTTAACTATTTCTTTGGGCGCCGTTGGATACCCGTCGGAGTTCACTTCAGTAAATTTCTCCTTTACGGTGCTGAGCACGTTCGGGCGCCGGTCCTTCCGTTGCCTCTTCGATTGGCTGCCATCTGTGCGTGCGCTGCCATCATCAGTGGTGGCATCCTCGGCGGCACCATCAGTGGTGTCACCCTCGAAGTCGACATGCATTTCACGGCGACCCTCACGGTGACCCCATCCTGCGAGCCTACCGAGGTGCCTGTTGACGAGCAGACCAACGGGGTTCTCGATGCCTAGATAATTCGTGCAGTAGGAGATGCACTCTTCGGTCAGAAAGCCCCTGGCTATGCTTCCCTCTGGACGTGACATGTTGCGAACGTATCCTTTGATGACACCATTCATCCTTTCGAATGGCATCATGCTGTGCAGGAACGTCAGCCCGAGTTGGATGATATCCTCCACGATATGGACCAGCAGAGGCACCATAACGTCGAAGAATGCGGGCGGGAAGTACATCTCAAGCTCGCATAGTATCACCACGATCTCTTCTTGTAGCCTTCTGAGTTGCCTCACGCCAACCGACTTCTGAGAGATGACGTCGAAAAAGTTGCATAGGCCAAATAGCGTTTCACGGACGTGCGCGTCCATGATCCCACGTATTGCAACTGGAAGTATCTGCGTCATCAGCACGTGACAGTCGTGAGACTTCATCCCGCTAAACTTCTGCTTCACTGAGTCTAGGTATCTGCTTATCTTCCCCGCGTAACCGTAGGGAAGTTTTACTCCTACGAGGCAGGTGAAAAACTGATCGATCTCCTCCTGACTTAGAGTGAAGCACGCGGGAGGGAAGTCATTTCCGGTCTTCTTGGACTTTTTGCCTTTGCGACGACTTTCCGTGTCCTGCTTCGCCTCATCATCATCATCATTATTAGCGTGAAGCTCCTCCCTAATGCCCATTGATTTCAAGTCTGCCCTTGCTTTCGGTCCATCTTTGGTCCTCTCTGGCATGTTAAGCAGGGTACCAAGCAGACTCTCACACACGTTCTTCGTGATATGCATGACATCAAGGCTGTGAGGCACACGGAGGATCTTCCAATACGGCAAGTCCCAGAAAACAGACCTCGTTTTCCATACCTTCAGCAGCGGCTCTGGCGCCTTTCGCTTCTTTCCCGGCTCTGGCGCCTTTCCCGGCGGTGGGCACTCTTTCCAATTTTTCAACAGCTCGTATATTTCCTCGCCGCTCCTCATAAGGGGGCGTCTTCGGGGTTCGGTTTCACCATCGAACAGATCCTTGCGTTTTCTCCATGAGTCATCGTCGCGAAGCCACCTTCGATGTCCCATGAACACGGTTTTTGAAGACCCGGGATCTCTATCTAGCTGGCGATACATTGTGTCATCCATGCACCTGACGCATCCAGAAAATCCGTGGACCACCTGCCGCGCGACATATCCATAACCGAGATAGTCGTGCACCGTCATGAGCAGTGCGGCTCTCATAGGGAAATATTCTGTCTCTGCGGCGTCCCATGTATTGGCTGGCGTTTTCCACAGCGTGTCTAGCTCCTCTTTCAGTAGCCCTAGATATAGATTGATGTCGTTACCTGGTTGTTTTGGCCCTTCAATTAGCATACTCATGTGAATGTACTTCCTCTTCATGCACAACCAGGGGGGAAGGTTGTACATCCACACAAACACAGGCCAGGTGCTATGTGTGCTTCTCTGGCTGCCAAACGGATTGACTCCATCGGTGCTCGCGCCCAGCACGATGTTCCTTGGATCGTCCCCAAATTCTGGGTATTCATAGTTCAACGCTTGCCACTGGCTCGCATCCATAGGGTGACTCAGCATCTTGTCTTTTTTATTTATCTCCGGATCAATTCCGTCATCTTCTCGCTTTTTCTCCTCCCTATCCGCGTGCCAACGCAGGAGCTTTGCTACCTTAGGGTCCGCGAAATACCGTTGCAAACGAGGAGTGATTGGAAAGTACCACACCACCTTTCGAGGAGCTTTCTTCCTCTTCTTGTATCGACTGACGCTGCACACCGGACATATGGTAGACTCCGCGTGCTCGTCCCGATAAATGATGCAATTGTTCATGCACACATGATATTTCACGTGGGGTAAATCCAGAGGACACACGATTTTCTTCGCCTCCTCGAAACTGGTCGGGCACTTGTTCCCCTTGGGAAGACGTTCGTGCCAGAATGACATGTTCTCGTCGAAGCATGCGTCGGTCATTTTGTGTTTTACCTTCATCTCTAGAGCCATGAGCGTTACTTTCAGGCGGGTATCCTCGGGCCTGCATCCTTCATACAATGGAGTAACCATGTCTATCTCGAGTTGATCCAGCTTGGCTTTCTCTCGGGCGGCAGCTCTTGCGTTATCCGTCTGCTTGAGAAGCAGCTCTTGAATATGAGGGTCCTGCACCCAGGCCATCGATGGTCCATCGTCGTCTGCTCCGGCATCTTCATCTTCATGATCATGCCCTTCGTCTGCTCCGACATCTTCCTCATCATCATGTCCGGCATCTTCTACATGATGAATGTGTCCTGGAGATTCTTCGTCTTCTCGCCCGCCCTCGCCGCGGTTGTCTTGCTCATGCCCTTCCTCATTTCTTTCCCGGCCCCCATGGACGACTTCATAATCATCTTCATCACCTTGCCACCGATAGCCATCCATGAAACCACGCAAGAGCAGGTGGTCCCGCACCTTGACGGAATCCGGGTCCATAAGGCTCTTCAGCTTGCATCTTCGACACGGACATCTTATCTCCGTCTCGTTCTTTTGAAGTATCTCGGCCTTCGCGGAGCCCAAAAACCTATTCACGATGCCTTCGGTCATCGTGCGGACCATGGTCGCGTGCGGGGTAGAGCAAAACGATATTTTAGAACCCAAAATTTTTTTGGCATGACTTTGCCTAAAAATAGGACAAAAAAGAATGCATAGTGCCAAATTCTCGCCGAAACGGAAATGAATCAACATTCCGGGAAAATATTGGCAACTATCGCATTTCAAATACCGGTACCTGCAAACACAAACATATATGCAACACCACAAACATATGCAACACCACAAACATACGTAGATCTAGCTAGGCCATAAAAAGTGCATGTGCACGTTGTTGGAGGGGAAAAAAGTAGATCTACAACATAAAAGCTTTCCCCTTACTTACCTATCAAAAAAGGTAATTTAACCACTTAATTTGGGTGAATCTATGATGCAAATGAGGTGAGGAGGAGGAGGCACCTGAGACAAGCTTGGAGGAGGAGGTGGAGAGAATGAAAGTGGGGAAAGTGAGTGTGGTAGGTGGCTGTCCAAAATATCTAGCTGGTCCCAGGTTACTAATGGCGCACCACCTACATATGCGCCATTATTAACCCTGGTTACTAATGGCGCATCTCCTGTGGTGCGCCATTAGTAGTTCTGCAAAAAAAAAGTAGTGGCACACCACCAACAGATGCGCCATTAGTAACACTGGTTACTAATGGCGTACTAGCTGTGGTGCGACATTAGTAGTTTGCAAAAAAACCAAAAAAACAATTATAGTAGTGGCGCACTACCAACAGATGGCCATTAGTAACCGTGGTTACTAATGGCGCACCAGCTGCTGGTGCGCCATTAGTAGTTTTGCAAAAAAAATAAAAATAAAAAATATATAGTAGTGGCGCCCCGAGTGTGTGGTGCGCCATTAGTGTCCATCACACTAATGGCACACCTGCACATGGTGCGTCACTACTATATAGTAGTGGCGCACTGCTTGTGTGGTGCGCCATTAGTATCTATATCATCTATAGCCCTTTTCCTAGTAGTGAATCTTGAAGGGATTGACAACCCCTTTGAAGCGTTGGGTGCAAGCTTGTTTGTGTTTGCGCAGGTACTCTGGACTTGTCGAGAACCTCCTTCTGGATCGATACCTTGGTTCTCAAACTGAGGGAAATACTTACTGCTCCTGTGCTGCATCACCCTTTCCTCTTCAAGGGAAAAACCAATGCAAGCCCAGTCTCCGTCAACGTGTCAATTTCTGGCATTGTTGTTTGAGAAGTAGCAATGTCCCTCAGCCCGTTGAACAAGATCAAGGACAAGATCAACCTCATAAACATGTTGATGCACCTAATGATATCCAAGATCATGCTCAATATTCGGAGCTTGCTCAAGATCAAGTGCAACCACAAGATCAAGGGCAAGCTTGTGGGCAAGCTCAAGACGGTGCTCAAGATGATGATCCTCAATTACCTAGTGAGGAACTCTTGGAGCGTCATGCCGACAAGGTGGCTTCCAAGCTCGAGCATCGACAACATGTCTTAGAAAATGTGCTTGGAAGCTTGAGAAAAGGGGTAACTACTCGTAAACAATTATCAAACTTTTGTGAGCATCACGCGTTTGTTTCGTGTGTTGAACCTCAAAAGGTACATTAAGCGCTCGATGATGAGGATTGCCTTGAAGCCATACATGATGAACTCAACAACTTCGAGCGTAATCATGTTTGGGAATTTGTGCCAAGGCCAATGAAGGAACATAATGTCATTGGGACCAAATGGATCTTCAAGAACAAGCAAGATGTGAATGGCGTTGTTGTTCGAAACAAGACAAGATTGTTGGCTCAAGGCTACTCCCAAGTCGAGGGTATCGAGTGATACGTCTCAAAGGTATCGAATTTTCCAAACACTTTTGCTATTGTTTTGGCCTCATTCTTGCATGATTTGAATGAAACTAACCCGGACTGACGTTGTTTTCAGCAAAGCTGCTTGTATGGTTTTCTTGTGAGCCGGAAAATGAATATTCACACGCCTTGGAAAAATCCCATAAAAAAGAGAAAATCCATGCACCGGGAGGGCCATGGGCCACAAGATGGGCCAGAGGGGAGCCATAGGGCCCCCAGGCGACCTGCTCGCGCGGCCTGCCCCCTGGCCGCGCCGGGAGGGTGCCTGGGCGGGGGCCACCCCCTCTGGTGACTAACTTTGGCTCCTATTTTTATCCATGATGAGAAAATTCCAGAACAGAAGTCGCTTTGCAAGTTCATGATGCGGAGCCGCCGCCATCCTTGGTTCTTCTTCGGGAGAGCTAATCTGGAGGCTGTTCTGGCCTCCGGAGAGGGGAAATCGTCGCCATCGTCATCACCATCACCACTCCATCATCCTTCCATGGATTCTCCCATCATGTGTGAGTAATTCCCTGTTGTAGGTGAAGGGGATGGGAGAGATTGGATGAGTTACATCATGTAATAGTTCGTCGAATCGTTGGGGGCATGTTGCCTATCATCTACTATGGTGTTTATCATCTTTGCTACTACTTGTTACTCTTAATGCTTGTCACTCTGGGCCCGAGTGCCATGATTTCAGATCTGAATTCATTATGGTTTCATGAATATATTTGTGTTCTAGATCATATCTATGAGTAGTATGCACCTATTATAGTCTGGAACCGGCGATCCCAATGGTGACAGCTCGGGACACCAAAGGGGATAGGCTATAGTTTGAGGATTCCATGTATCCATTGATTGTTAATGCTTTGTTCCGGTGCTCTTTGATAGGAGTGCCTTAATCTCCATAAGTTCCTTTTGGCCCCGTTGATAGCGGTATGGTAGGACAAAAGATGCCCTGCAAGTTCTTATTGCAAGGACGTATGACTACCTCGGGATACATGCCTAATGTTTGATATATGCGTAGATGATCATTACTTTTCTATGTGCCTTGCCCCAAGTTAAATACATGATATCTCTCATCCATGACCAACCATCCATCTCCTTAGCCTACAGTGTTTTAATCCTGCTAGTCACAAGTTACTTTACTTTCGCCGTTTTACTTTCATTGCTTTGCCACTATTATTTATGTTGCCACCTTCACTTCTATATCACCGTTGCTACTAATATTTTGTTGCCAAGCAAGTATCTTTCAGGTGCGGTTGAATTGACAAATCAACTGTTAAAGCTTATAAATATTATTTGGCTCCCCTTGTGTCGAATCAATAAATTGGGTTAATTTACCCGCGAAGAATGTTGCGATCCCCTATACTTGTGGGTTATCAAGACCTTTTTCTGGCGCCGTTGCCGGGGAGCATAGCTTTGTTTACAAGTCTATTTGGAGTTTTTTTTGCTTGTTGTAATTTATTCACCATGGGTAAGATAGGAGACCCCAAGGTTCCAATTTTACGATACACTACTAGAAAAGGTACGGTTCTTAGCACTAGTGCTACGCTTGATTCACCTTCCCTTATGAGTAAATTGGCTTCACCACCATCACATGTTGTTTCTACCGACTCTGTTACTATGCCTCATACTTTTTTTGATGCTTCCACTACTATTGATGAGCCTGGTTTGCTTGGTTATTTTATTGGGACTCAGATTGCTAAGGCTGCTAAGCAGTCTGGAATTGAACTTCCTGTTACACGCTACCCTATTGGTAGATCTCCTGGTTACCCAGACTTGAGTGGTCTCAAGGAAACAATTCTTGATGATGATTATATTAAACTTGATGATGATTTATGCAGGGAACTTACAGAGTGTGCTGACTCTTACCATGCTTCTGTTAAGAAGCTGCTTGAAAAGCATTCTATGAAGAACAAGTTTACTCCTTATCCTAAGTTTGCTTCATCTCCTATTTGCATTGATGATGCTCATTTTGATTTCTCTGTTGGTCTTTCACTTATATCCATAGTTGAAGCTGGCCCCTTTTATGGCAGAGAAGATGACGATGCTATTGCACACCTTACCAAACTCACTCAGTTGGATGGCTTATTCACTACACAGGACAAGAAGAGAACTTATGACGTTACTAAGCTACTTCCTTTATCTTTGAAGGAAGATGCTAAAGCATGGTATGATGCACTACCATGTGGTTCCATTAAGAGTCCTCAAGATTTAGCTCAATCTTTTATTGCTAAAAAATTTCCTGCTCATAAGCAACATGCTGCTTTACAAAGAATTTATAACTTTAAATAGTTGCAGGATGAGCACCTCCCTAAAGCTTGGGGGAGGTATTGCACTTTTCTTAAGGCTAGACCGGTACATGAAATTGCTAAGAATGAATTGCTTGATATATTTTATGTTGGTCTAACCGATGAATCTAGAACCTATATGGATAGTTGTTCTGGTTGTGTTTTCGGGGAAAGAACACCGGACGATGCCAAAGAATTAAGTCCGGAAGTTATGCAAGAAGCCAAGAACTCTATGAAAGAGAGAGGTATTAAAGTTGAAGATGTGAAGAATCTACCTCCTATTGAGCAATTATGTGAGCCTACCACTCACCCACCTATGGTAAAGGTACACTCCCTTTTAGAATTCAATCCAAGTGACGTCCCTCATGGTATGCCTCCCAACCAATGTTTAGATGAGCTTGATAATTTCATTGTCAAGAAAAATCACTTTAATGAGCGGATTCAAAGCCAATTGCATGATAATTCCCTTGCTATCAAAAGTTTGCTTGATTTTTTAAGTAGAACTGTTAATGATGTTAAAGGTCTTGTTAAGCATTTTCATATGGTTCAAACTCAGCTTGAACAAATTTCTAATGTGCAAAGAGATTTGCTAGCTAACAATGCCAAACAAGTTGATACTCACGCATGTGGTATAAAGACCCGAGGAGGTACACATACCCAGGACCTCCTTTATCCGGAGGGGCATCCAAAGAGGATCGAGAAAGATTCTCAATTGCAGGAAGAAGACATTGTCAACTCCCCAAAGAAGAAGAAGAAACACAAGGAGGCTGACAACTCCAATGATCCCATAATTGATGAAGAACCCACTGCTGATCCTAATAGTATATCTATTTCCAATGCTGAAACTAAAGATGGTGCTGAACCTGATAAAGATAATGAGAAGATTGATCCTCCTGAGATACGAGAAGAAGAAGCACCAGACAAAGCAAAAGATATACTAGAGAAGATTTTGTTGCAAGAAAACATGGAAAGGAAAGAGAACCATGGGTACAAAAATCAATGCCCTTCCTAGGTAAGTCTATCAAAACTAAAGAAGAAGAGCATTACAATAAATTTTTTGAATGGATGAAACCTCTTTTTCTTCAAATTCCTTTGACTGATGCTATTAAGCTGCCTCCGTACTCAAGGTATATGAAAGATATTGTTACTAACAAAATAAAAGTTCCTAATGAGGTAATATCTACTATGCTTGCTAATTACTCTTTCAGTGGAAAGATTCCTGAGAAGCTTAGTTATCCAGGTATACCCACCATTCCTTGCTCCAAAAAAATAATTATGTCAGAACTGCTTTATGTCATCTTGGTGCAGGAGTGAGTGTTATGCCTTTTTCTCTTTACAAAAGGCTATGTCTTGATAAACTAATCCCTACAGATATCTCTCTTCAAATGGTTGATAAGTCAATAGCCGTTCCTGTTGGTACTTGTGAGGATGTTCCCGTTGAAGTTGCTAATTGCTTGATCCTTACTGATTTTGTTGTGCTTGACATGCCCGAGGATGGGAGCATGTCTATTATTTTTGGTAGACCTTTACTTAAAACCGCAGGTGCTATTATTGATTGCAATAAAGGAAAGGTGACTTTCAATGTTAATGAGAAGGAGCAAACGGTATATTTTCCGAAGAAGATTGACAAAAGGCATGGCCTTAATTCTATTGAGAACATTGAGACCGCGAAGGTTGGAGAGTGGGATTGTCCTCTAAATGTGCACCACAAATACAAAACCATTATGATGGGGACAATATCCATTGAGATAAAGGTACCATGATTGCTTTATGAGAAGTGAAACTTTTTGCTCAATATAAGACATGTTTGGTAGTGAGACTTGATCAACCTTGCTGACAAATATGTTTATATGAGTAAAAAGAGAAGCTTGTTATGTTTTCATTTCCTTTATCTTTCTTCCGCCTTGCTGTACGAAAGTTTTATGTTTTTGAAACTTCATATGTTTAACTATTGTTTCGAGCTTACCAAAAGTTTTGCACCTTTTAGTATTTCAAAAAAAAAATCAAAAGTGAAGTTATCAGAAAAATTCCAGAAAATTCAAAATAAAAATTCCCTTCGCAAAAGTGACGCACGGGCACCTGGGCCAGCCAGGGGGGAACAACCTTTGTTCAGGCGGCCAGCTGGCACGGCATGCCCCTGGCCGCGCCACCAAGTTGCCTCGACCCACCTGGGCCCCTTTCCAGGTACTTCTTCCTCCCTTCTCTCTCTCACTCCAAAAATCAAATTTTTCTGCTAGAGCTCGAGTTCATGTTGTTCTTGGTGGAAAATTTCACTCTGTCTCTACAGCCCATCATTTGCATTGAGAATTTGAGCATTTGCTCCCTGGTATGTGACTCCTCCACTCCTCCAACTAAAATTTTGATTGGTGGTCTTATTTGTGAGTATTTAGGAGCTCTTGGTACTGTTCATATGAGCTTGCTTGCATGCCTAGAAATTTATTTGTGAAGTTTTGATGCAAGCTTATGCATAAGAGGAGTGAGTAGAATAGTTTTCTCCAACTCATTTTTGCTTAAACCTCCATTTTGTTGGTGAACCAAAAATTTTCAGAAATGAGCTTGTTTGGAAAGGCAAAGGGATGGCTTGGAAATAAGAGACCCGAGCCTACTGATAGATAAACTAGAGTTGCGGCTTCGTCCTCTACTGTGAGGACAAGTTACAATGATGATATCGTTCCACCAGAGTTGTTCCACGAGACGGACACGGCACGTGCTATGGCATAGTCGTGTTCAAATTTTCTTATGGCGACAGGTATTAAGAATGAGTTTGATAACCTCTGTGCAGCTGCAGGTTTGACACTACTCGTGACACGACGTGTGCAACAATATCCAAATCTCACTTATTATTTCGTCAGCTAGTTTAAATATAATGATAAAACTTCCATGATTTAATTCAGATTATATGAGGATGTCTTTACCATGTCTTTGGCAGAATTTCATGATATTATTGGTGTGCGGAATGTCGGGAAGACGATCAAAATGAACGTTCAACCATATGAGCTGAGATCCCTATTCACTTCCCTTTGCAGTAAAGACCTGCGAGAAATTCACCGCGGGAAGATCTCCAGCATCTTGTTTCCCCACATCAGGTATTTTGCATATTATATTGCTCGAGGGGTGTTAGCTCGTGACAACACGAGCAACATTTCGGCTCTGTATCTCGCTATCTTTGCAGCCGCCCTCTTAGGAGATAGCACATATAATATTGGTGCTTTGATTGCTCGTCACCTCGCCGCTAACAGCGTCAAAGGGCCTCACTTTGGTGGCATTTATGCCACGCATATGCTCGAGCACCTTGGGCGCACTGTACGTGCGGATGATGTGCCTTTTTCATTCATAAGCTTTGATCTTACCGCTATGAACAGGCATGAGTTTGTTACTAGGACTTCTGAGTTTGGTAACCTTGTTTATATTATGAGATTTGGCGAGCTTACTACTCGCAAGATCTGTCTACCTGCACCACTTTTGTTTGATTACTCTAGTAGGAACAGATGGTCTTTCACCTCGACGGAGCTGGACGACTTCGTGGTCCAGCAGCAGTTCCACAACCCCATGGAGGAGGTTATTCCCGAGGAAGAAGAACCTTCTCCTTGGGAGGCTAGTCGGGCATCAGTGTACGCGCCCGAGGCTTCGTATGATTCTTGGAGCCACCAGTACCACTCCGGAGCCGGACGAAGCTCCTGGAGTCCATAGTAGCCGAGCTCAACTTAGGCCAAAAGCCTAAGCTTGGGGGAGTACGTATCCTTCTCCCATTTCATTGTATCATCCATAGTTTCCTTTTTAAGTCTTTTCAGAGTTTTTGCCTCTTATTCTTCGTTCTTTCTTTGCAAAAACAACAAAAATATTTCTCGTTTCTTTTGTTTTCGTTTAACCTTTGGAAAACCCAAAAAGATTTATTTTCTCTATTTAGTTTGCTTTGTTTGCAGAGTTCCGCTCACGTCCATGGTTGCAATTGCACTTGATTATATCTTTCTACGTTTGATCGTGCAAGTGGCGATGCAATAATGACAAAGATGGACGGAAGGAATGCAACAAGGGAAGCCAGTATGAACTCCGTTTGTTTCCACTTTTGTACATATGTGTGTCCTTATGATCTAGAGACCATCTTGTAGCGACATAATGCTATGATTACACTGCTTTCCCAATAGTTCATGCTTTCCTTGTGACTAGTCTCAAATAGCTGGAGTGCATAATGTGTTATTGAAATGATTTGCATGCATTGCATTGTTCATGGTTTGGCATATGAGATTGGTATTCCCCTTCGGAGAGTTTTTGCATTGACTTGGCACATGCTTACACATGTTTATGACTAAAAGTCTATCAAGCCTTGACGATCCTTTATTTTAGAATAGTTATATCGCTTTCATGCCCAATTCAATGTTGCTTTGTCGCTCTGCATGATTATGACAGTTATTGCTCTCTAGTTGGTCGCTTCCCCGTCTTTTGCTAGCCTTCGCCTGTACCAAGCGGACTGACTGCTTGTGCATCCAAAATCCTTAAAACCAGTTACGCCATATGAGTCCACCATATCTACCTACATGCGGTATTTATGTACCGTCCTAAGTAAATTTACATGTGTCGTATTCTAAATTTTCAAGTGGATATTTTGTTTTGTATGCCCGAATCGCTCATGTAGTGACTAGGGGTTGTCAGTATCTTCCATGCTAAGTAGGTTATTCTCAAGATATGTGTTGATTCACTATCATTCACGAGAAAGTGGCTGGTAATCGGGATGCCTAATTCCATGCTCAGAGTCAAATCAACTTTAATGAAACAAAACTCCCCCATGATTGTTGTTTGAATGGACGGTACCCGTGGATTCGGCCCGCCATGGAGTGTGATTGATTGGTGGAGGGGGAGTTAAAACTTTACTTTTCTATTTGGAACCGCCTATAATGAATTTAGCATGGAAGATATTGAGATCTGTTAGTTGTTACGTTGACAATGAAAGCATACCATTCAAAATGTTTATTTATCTCTGTTATAAAGCTCAAGCTCTGGCACCTCTGCAAATCAATACTTCCCTCTGTGAAGGGCCTATCTATTTTACTTTTCTGTTGAGTTGTCCTTTTCTTATAAAAAGCACCAACTATAGAGACCATAATTGCCATTCTAAGTGTAATGTGCATTGTCCCAAAGCATTACATTGTCTTCTGCATGATTGTGATATTGCTTATTCTGAAATATTTATTTCTAGTCTCCTTTAATACTCTGAAGGAGCGTGTGCATTTATGTTTTGCTTCAGTTATGGAGGCTAATGAGATACCACTCTAGTATATCCAAGTCATGTGCATTGCGATCTCGTTATGATTTTCAGTTACATATTATTCATTCTTAGTTGTTTGAAACTCATCACATGATCGAAGGATTGCTGTGTGCATTGTCTTTATAGCATTACTTCATTACTTGTTGGACTTGTTCGTAGTGCATGCTTATATACATCTGATGAAGCAAAAGAGTTTGTCAAAGTTTTCTTTGTCGCGTTCAGTTTGTTAAACTGAATTGCTTGAGGACAAGCAATATGCTAGGCTTGGGGGAGTTGATACGTATCAAACGCGTCGACTTTCCCAAACACTTTTGCTATTGTTTTGGCATCATTCTTGCATGATTTTAAAGAGACTGACCCGGACTGACGCTGTTTTCAACAGAGCTGCCTGTATGGTTTTCTTTTGTGCGGGAAAATGATTATTTAGACGCCCGGTAAAATTCCCATAAAAAATAGAGAAAATCCACGGACCGGGAGGGACCATGGGCCAGAGGGGAGCCAGAGGGCCTAGGCGACCTGCTGGCGCGACCTACCCCCTGGCCGCGCCGGGAGGCTGCCTGGGCGGGGGCCACCCCCTCTCGTGCCCTACTTTGGCTCCTATTTTTAACCATGATGAGAAAATTCCAGAACATAAGTCGTTTTTCAAGTTCTCGATGCGGAGCCGCCGCCACCCTCGGTTCTTCTTTGGGAGAGCTAATCTGGAGGCTGTTTTTGCCTCCGGACAGGCGAAATCGTCACCATCATCATCTCCATCACCACTCGATCATCCTTCCATGGCTTCTCCCATCATGTGTGAGTAATTCCCTGCTGTAGGTGAAGGGGATGGGAGAGATTGGATGAGTTAGATCATGTAATAGTTCATCGGATTGTTGGGGCCATGTTGCCTATCATCTAATATGGTGTTTATCATCTTTGCTACTACTTGTTACTCTTAATGCTTGTCACTTTGGGCCCAGGTACCATGATTTCAAATCTGAATTCATTATGTTTTCATGAATATATTTGTGTTCTAGATCCTATCTATGAGTAGTATGCACCTATGATAGTCCGGAACCGGCGATCCCAATGGTGACAGCTTGGGACACCAAATGGGATGGGCTATAGTTTGAGAATTCCATGTATCCGTTGATTGTTAATGCTTTGTTTCGGTGCTCTTTGACAGGAGCACCTTAATATCCCTAAGTTCCATTTGGCCCCATTGATAGCGGGATGGTAGGACAAAAGATGTCGCGCAAGTTCTTCTTGCAAGCACGTACGACTACCTCAGGATACATGCCTAATGTTTGATATATGCCTAGATGATCATTACTTTTCTATGTGCCTTGCCCCAAGTTAAATACATGATATCTCTCATCCATGACCAACCATCCATCTTCTTAGCCTACAGTGTTTTAATCCTGCTAGTCACAAGTTACTTTACTTTTGCCGTTTTACTTTCGTTGCTTGGCCACTATTATTTCTATTGCCACCTTCACTTCCATATCACCGTTGCTACTAATATTTTCGACTACGGTGAAACCTTTGTCCCCTTTGGTCATCTTGAATCTATTCGCATGTTGCTTGCATATGCATCTCATCATGAATTCAAATTGCAACAAATGGATGTGAAGAGTGCATTTCTTAATGGTCCCTTGAATGAGTTGGTATATGTCAAACAACCCTCGGGATTGAAGGATCACAACTTCCCCATTCATGTATACAAACTCAAGAAGGCGCTCTATGGCCTTAAACAAGCCCCACGTGTGTGGTATGAGCACCTTACCGAGTTGTTGCAAGATCATGGGTTTGAAATTGGGAAAATTGGCCCACCATTTTTACCAAAAGGGTCAAAGGGGGTTTGTTCATATGCCAACTATATGTTGATGATATTATATTCGGTTCTCCTAACAAATCTTTCAATGAAGAGTTAGCTGCATTAATGACCAAGAAGTTTGAGATGTCTATGATGGGAGAGTTGAAGTTCTTTCTTGGGTTCGAAGTCAAGCAAAGAAGAGATGGAACGTTCATCAACCAAGCCAAGTATATCCAAGACATGCTCAAGTGATTCAAGCTGGAGGACGTCAAGCCGGTCAAGTTTCCCATGCCAACCAAATGCAAGCTTGAGAGTGATCCCAATGGTAAAGTAGTGGATCAAAAGGAATATTGCTCCATGATTAGATCCTTGCTCTACCTTTGTACATCTAGATGGAATATCATGTTGAGTGTGGGAATTTGTGCACGGCTTCAATCCGCACCAAAGGAAAGCCACTATGCGTCAGTCAAGCGAATCTTTTGATATTTGGCTCATACCCCAAACTTTGTCTTATGGTACCCCAAAGGAGCAAGCTTTAATCATGTGGGTTACTCTAACTCAGATTGTGCTGGAGACTATGTGGAGAGGATGTCAACTTCTGGAGGATGCCAATTCCTTGGTCTCTCTTTGGTAAGTTGGTCTTCGAAGAAGCAAAATTGTGTGTCACTTTCTTCCACCGAGGCCAAGTATGTTCTTGCCGCAAGTTGTTGTGCTCAATTACTATGTATGAGGCAAACTTTAAAGGATTATGATGTCATTTGTGACAAAGTGCCTCTTCTGTGTGACAATGAGAGTGCTATCAAGATTTCTCTCAATCCATTCCAAGACAGCAAGACGAAGCATATTGAGATTCGTCATCATTTCATTCGAAATCACATCAAGCATGGAGATATTGAGGTCCTCTACATCAACACTCAAGAGAAACTTGCTGATATTTTCACAAAGCCTATAGATAAAGCAAGGTTTCACGAGTTAAGGCATGAGCTAAATATCATTGATTCGAGCAATGTGGCTTGAAACTAGGCACACCACACCACTCTCATCATTATATCTTGCTCTAGGTGTAGGCATGGACATAGGGGGAGTGTTGTTCTCTCAATGCACTTTCCCTCCCGCCCATTATGCATAGATTGATCATGACTCTCACATTAGCCATTGTTTATGGCGCTTGAGCTTCAAAGTCGAGCTTTGGTCATGAACCCAAGGATAATTCTTCGCGGTATCATACCAATTGTCTCAAACATAGGTGGCTCCAGCCACCACCCTGTCTTCATGAGAGGATTCTTTTCGGTGTTTGTTGTTCGTGTTTTATTTGCTTTGTTTGTGCTCTCTAGTGTGTGTTCCTTTCACTTGGAGCTTGTTGTGTTTCTTTGTTTTTCCTTGCAAAGGCCTGAACCTGCCTTTCCTTAGCTGAGTGGTACTACCATGGATCGCCATGGTACTACCGCTGGAGAGGTGTTACTGCCGCACTCATGCAGTAGCAGCACCAACATGGTACTACCGCATCCAGCACATTAGTATTTTTTACAGTCGCTGGACGAGCGGTACTACCGCCCAGGGAGCGGAAGTAAACTTTTACTATTGCTGGCCAGGCGGTACTACCGTGATGCCGTGCGGTACTACCGCACCATCGGGACCGCGAGGGGTTATGGATGGGCAGGGGGTTCCTACTCCCCCATACCCATTCATCCCCTCCTCGCGTGTCTCTCTCTCCTCTCAAGGAACAGCATCGGACGACCTCGCCGGATCTCCTTCTCCGGCCACTCTCCTCCCATTCCGTTTGGTGGGATTGTTTCCCTTCTCTTCCTCGTGCCATGGAACCCGGTATTGCCCCTAGTTCTTCTCTCTTTGCTTCTATTTTGCTGGATCTTGGTTTGGGGGCATATTAGTTGGTTTCATCAATTTGTGGCTAAAATCTTTGCATGAGTGGATGGTTGGAAAGTTCTTGTGTGATAGAAATTCTAGTTGGTAGGATACAACATGATAGTTTTGATCTATGTTAGTACCGATGTGAGTTTTGGTTGTCAGATCTTGTAGTTTTTGCCCGTGCGATACTACCGCTCCTCCTCGAGCGGTACTACTGCAGTTGGCGCGGTAGTAGAATTTTACTACCGCTTGACCTGAGGTACTACCGCTCGACCCTAAATTACCCTATTTTGTCATACTAACTCTCATTTCTATGTGGTTCCCTGGTTTGCTTTGGTCTTTGCATTGACTTCTTTCAATTTTCTCTTGTGTTTGCGTTGTTTGTCATAGGAGGTGGATCCGGATCCACGCGCTCGAATCCTTCTCGGGATACTAGTTCCAAGCGCCTTCGCAACCAAGAGGCACCTGAGGGATCCAATGCTCCGTAGCACAAATTCAAGAGGACCGCAAACAAGAACAAGGAGCACACTGTCTATTTGGAGGGTTTGTCGCAAGCAGAGTTTCAGATTCGCCGGAAGCTCAACCCCTATGACAACGATAGGGTTCATCTCAAGGGATGTCAACTATTCTGGACCAAGCAACAAGCTCTCATCTTTCTAGATGTGATCAAGTTAAAGAAGAATATCTATGTACCGGTTCAGTGGATTGACACGGATCATCTCAAGAAGGACCTGGTATACTTTGGTGAACCTCTGGACATGGTGGAGCGGCTTTGCATCAAGAATATCATCTCTTTTCAGCTTGTCTTTGATCCTGAGATTGTGGCTCAGTTCTATGCTTCTGTCCACTTTCACACTAATGACAAGCGAACAATGACTTGGATGATCAATGGTGAGAGGCTATCGGCTACCTCAAAGATTTCATGGATCTTTTGCACGTTCGCGATGAGGGCCTTGAGAAGCCAGTTGGTTTGCGCCCGCATGAGAACGCAAATGTTGCCCCCAAGGAAAAGTTGCTTCCATACTTTATTGAGAAGGTGTCTCCAACTGGCGAACAATCTCATGTGTTGAACCCGTTTCTTGATGTGATGCACAGAATCTTTCACAACACTCTCTTTCCTCGTATAGGCAACAAGAACCAGGTGCATTCCTATCTAGTGGATATGCTTCTCATGTGTGACAAAGGGTGGGTTCGCGCTCCTGGACCACTTGATGTGTCCCATGTTATGTGGAGTGAGCTTCAGTCGGTTGTGTTTCACCGTAAGGTCCCTGATACGTCTCCAACGTATCTATAATTTTTGATGGTTCCATGCTATTATCTTGTCACCTTTGGATGTTTTATATGCATGAATATGCTATTTTATATCTTTTTTGGGACTAACCTATTAACTCAGTGACAAGTGCCAGTTTATGTTTTTTCCGTGTTTTTGGCCCATTTTCAGACGGAGTCCAAATGGAATGAAACTTTATGATGATTTTTTGGGACCAAAAGAGACCCCCGAAGCTTTGGAAGAAGGCCAGATGGGCCACGAGGGAGTCACAAGCCCTGACGCCACCACCGCCCCCTAGGTGGCGCAGGGCAGGCTTGTGACCTCCTCGTGGGCCCAACCGACGTAATTCCACCGCCATAAATTCCTATAAATTCAGAAACCTCCAAAAAGAAACCTAGATCGGGAGTTCCGCCACCGCAAGCCTCTGTATCCACCAAAAACCAATCTGGAGCCCATTTCGGCACCCTGCCGGAGGGGGAATCCATCTCCGGTGGCCATCTTCATCATCCCGGCGATCTCCATGACGTCTCCCTCGGGGCTGAGGGTATGTACCAATAGCTATGTGTTTGATCTCTCTATCTCGTGTTCTTGAGATGTCTTGATCTCGATGTACCGTGGGCTTTGCTACTATAGTTGGATCTTATGATGTTCTTCCCCCGCTCCGTTCTTGTAATGAATTGAGTTTCCCCTTTGGAGTTATCTTATCAGATTGAGTCTTTGAGAACACTTGATGTATGTCTTGCACGTGTCTATCTGTTGTGATCAACTTGCGGGTTTGTGACAATTGGGAACCTATGCATATGGGTTGGCACACGTGGATTGATGTGAGTACTTGATGTATGTTTTGGTGATCAACTTACGGGTTCATGACATTGGGAACCTATGCACAGGGGTTGGCACACGCTTTGACTCTCTGGTAGAAACTTTGGGGCACTCTTCGAAGTTCTATGTGTTGGTTGAATAGATGATTCTGAGATTGTGTGATGCATATCGTATAATCATACCCACGGATACTTGAGGTGACAATGGAGTATCTAGGTGACATTAGGGTCTTGGTTGATATGTATCTTAAGGTGTTATTCTTGTACGAACTTTATGATGGATCGAACGGAAAGAATAGCTTCGTGTTATTTTACTACGGACTCTTGAATAGATCGATCAGAAAGAATAACTCTGTGGTGGTTTCGTACCCGACAATAATCTCTTTGTTTGTTCCCCGCTATTAGTGACTTTGGAGTGACTCTTTGTTGCATGTTGAGGGCTAGTTATATGATCCAATTATGTTATCATTGTTGAGAGAACTTCGCTAGTGAAAGTATGAACCCTAGGCCTTGTTTCCACGCACTGCAATACCGTTCGTGCTCACTTTTGTTACTAGTTACCTTGCTGTTTTTGTAATTTCAGATTACAAAAAGCTATAGCTACCATCCATATTGCACTTGTTTCACCTTCTCTTTGCCGAACTAGTGCACCTATACAACTTACCATTGTAATGGGTGTGTTTGGAACACAAGAGACTCTTTGTTATTTGGTTGCAGGGTTGCTTGAGAGAGACCATCTTCATCCTACGCCTCCTGCGGATTGATAAACCTTAGGTCACCCACTTGAGGGAAAATTTCTACTGCCCTACAAACATGTGCACTTGGAGGCCCAACAACGTCTACAAGGAGAAGGTTGCGTAGTAGACATCAAGGTCTTTTCTGGCGCCGTTGCCGGGGAGGTTAGCGCTTGATGGTATATCTTTAGATCTTGCAATCGACTCTTTTTGTTTCTTGTTCTTTCGCTAGAAAACTACAAAAAATGGAATTGAGGATGCCTCATATGATCCTTATTTTCAATGTCTTTCGTGAGCATGATGGGAAGGAAAATTGTGCTCAAGTGTTGAAAGAAGAATTACATAGCATGCTTAGCATAGAATATGTGAATGATGAGCATGATTGCAATGTTCTTAGCATGAATTCTTTGGATACCCATGATGCTAATGATATGCAAAGCCACAAGCTTGGGGATGCTATATTTGATAAAGATGATCTTTTTAGTTCTTCCACTTTGAATGATCAAAATCATTTTGATGAAAGCATGCCCCTATCTATGATGATTATTCTGAGGATACTTATGCTTTAAAGAAGAGGGGTGATAAAACTTGTCATACTCTCGAGGACCCCTTTGCTAAACCTTGCTTTTTCATTGTGGACACAATTTGTAGTGCTCAAGTCTTTTACGATACTCCCACTAATATTCTTGAGAATAGAATGATGCTACTGAAAATTACTATGAGAGAGGATCATATGCTTCTACTTATTGCAATAGTATCAAGCTTCCTCTCCATATGTTGAAATGTTTGAAGCTATGCTTGTTTTGCCTTCCTATGCTAGTTGATTCTTGCTTCTATAAATTGTTTGATCACAAAATCCCTATGCATAGGAAGTGGGTTAGACTTAAATATGCTACCATTTGCTCCATGATTCTCTCGTTGTATTTCAATCCTTACCTTTTATGTGAGCATCATTGAAATCAATGCCTAGCTAAGGGCGTTAAACGATAGCGCTTGTTGGGAGGCAACCCAATGAATAAATTTTTCTTTGCTATTTGCTTCCTGTTTTGTTTTCTCCACACCATCATAATTATGTTATGATTGTATCTTTTGTGTTTCTTTTTGTGTTTGTGCCAAGCAAGACCGTTATGATTAGTCTTGGTGATGATTGTTTGATCATGCTGGAGAAAGACAGAAACTTTCTTCTCACGAAAAGAATTTTCATTTTTATTCTGTAAGAGCTTTTGAGTTGATTCTTTTTGCTTCTTATTTCTACGCAATTTCTTTAGACTGTCGTAATTGTTCAGATCTTTTGAAGTAACAGAAGTATGCGAAGTATACAGATTGCTACAGACTAGTCTGCTGTTAACAAATTCTGTTTTTGTTGAGTTGGTTGCTTATTTTGATGAAACTATGGATAGTATCGGAGGGTACTAGCCATGGAAAAGTGAAAATACAGCAACCCAACACCAACATAAGTAGAATTTAAGTTTGCTGCAGTACCTAAGGAAGTGGTGGTTTGCTTTCTCATACTAATGTTATCACAAGTTTTTGTTTAAGTTTCGTGTTGTGAAGTTTTCAAGTTTTGGGTGAAGTTCTTATGGACAAATAGATAAAGAGTGGCAAGAGCTCAAGCTTGGGGATGACCAAGGCACCCTAAGATATTCAAGGATGTCGTAAAACCTAAGCTTGGGGATGCCCCGGGAAGGCATCCCCTCTTTCGTGTTCAAATCCATCGGTAACGTTACTTGGGGCTATATTTTTATTCACCACATGTTATGTGTTTTTGCTTGGAGTGTCTTGTATCGTAGGAGTTTTCTATTTTTGTTGTGTCACAATCATCCATGCTGCTGTCACATCCCTAACCCTTAACCAAGATAGCATTGTGCTCATGTCTTCTTTGCATTTGCATCCAAGAAGTTTCAACAAAAACAACAAAGTGGCAAAGGAAAAACTCAAAACCCTAGCCACCATTTCAATTAAAGGAAATTTCAACTAGTTCAAAATCAATGAACCCAAAATGGCCTCAAGAAATGTTCAAACTTTCTGATAAATCATGAAAGTAAATGAGCATTGGAGAAAACTATTTCTTGACACTTTAAGCATTTTTAAATAAATGCAAAAGCCACTCGTTTCAAATTTAAAATTTGAAATCAGAAACTATAATTTTCCAAAAATGTTGAAAGTCTTGGAAATGAGTGGGGATATTATAACAAATATTACAGGAGGTCTAAAATAGTTTTTACTTTTTGTTTTGGAGCTGAAATAATTAGCAAAGCAATAAATAGCAAAAACAGAAAAACAAAAACAGAGGAAATGGAAAAAGACTTACCTGTCGCCCAAGCCAGGCCCGGCCCATCTCCCCGCTCGTCCCCTCCCTCGCGCCAGTAGGCAGCAGGAGGTGGCCGCCGCCTCCTCCGGCGCGGCCATGCACCTGCGTGCCTGCCTGGCCGCCGGTTCGCGCTGGCGACGACGGGGATAAGCTCCCCAGAGCTTCCCCTATCCATTCCCCGCCTCGGTTCTTCCCCTCCTCCCGGATCCCCTCCTTCTCCCTGCTGCCGCCATTAGAGCCGAGCTCGAGCTCGAGCTGGCCGTGCCCCTGGCCATAGGATCCCCTCCCAGAGCATGCCATTAGCTCCGTCTCGTCGCCCTGGTCATCTCTGCAGAAGCCGAAGCTTCCTCGAGCCCTGCAACGCCCGCATCGCCGTCGTCTTCCTCCTCCGGCCGTCGGACCTCTTCCGTCGATTCGTCGCCCCCAGGCCTTCCCCGAGCCATCTGAGCTCTGCTCTGCACTCCCTGTGAGCATCCGGTCGTTTCCCCTAAGTTTTCCCCGTCGATCCCCTCCTTTAGCCCTAGTTTCACCGGAGCCCGACGAGGACCGCCGCTTCCGCTCGTCGCCGGTAGCCCTCCGATGTCCAGCTCGTCCTTCCGAGGGCACCAACTGCTCCAGGACAACGCGTAGATGCCGTAGCAGCTAAGAACCGAGCGTAGATCCCTCTGATTCAAAGACCCCGATGACGCCCGAGCCTTGGCCGCCGCCAAGCTCGTCGCCGGCGTCATCTCCGGCCAGATCAGCCCCGGCTAGGCGCAGAAATGAAGCTGCGGGAGACGTGTCGTTCCTCTGGTACTCTCCGCGCAGCATTTGGCCCCCTGTGCGCCGTTTCCGAGCCCCTCCGCCGTGCTGGTGGTCGCCGGAGGCTCCCCGCCGGTGAGGACGACCTCGCCGCCGGTGGAGGTCGACGTGGCAAGCTAACCCAGCCGATTAGTGACTTAATCACTCGCTGACAAGTGGGCCCAAGGCCAAGTCAAACCTCAGTTAGGGCTGGTCAGCGCGGGATTAGTCTCAGAGAGGCTGACCAGTGGGGCCCCCTGTCAGGTTTGACCTGAACAGGTCGGCTGACCTACTGACGTCAGCCTGATGCAATAAATGTAATTTCCAGTATAAAACTAATTCAGGAAATTGCTAAAAATTGCAAAAATCATAGAAATTAATCTGTAACTCCAATGAAAATAAATTATATATGAAAAAGTATCAGAAAAATTCAAGGATTCTGATTATGCTATTTTCAACTATGTTTGAAAAAGTTACAGGACCCTAAATTGTGAAATAAGGAATAATTCAATTCTTTAATCACTTTATAAATGGAATTTGCAAAAATATCCAAATTTCATTATAAATACAATGATCACACACTGCCCTAGATATAAATCAGTACCATAACATGACATTTCATGCATGTTAACATTAGGTTGATCTGAGCATCAGGTCGAATCAATTAAACCGGTATCCGAGAATACCCGTTTGAATTGCTATTGGAATGTGATTCAAATCAACTCTAAACCTAAAACATCTTGATTATAATAACTTACCACTTTGCATTCTCATGCCATGCTCATGCATCATTTTGATTGCATATGATTGTTATTGAATGTTGCCATTCATTTCGGTAGGCTCCGCACCCCCGGATTCCACCGAATATCCGTCTGACGGATATCGTTCCTCCTTTGAGCAACAAGGCAAGCAACCCTTTTGATCATCCCGATAAATCCCATGTTCTTGCTCCTGCACCTAATTATTGCATTAGGACCAAATGCTTCAACTGCTTTTGCCACGATAGTTGAACCCATTTCCTTTGCATGACTTAACATTGTCACAGTAAATAGCCAAACCTTGCAACCTAGCATACCTGGTAGTTGCCTGAGCTGTGATGTGCCTTATCCTGCTATGCATGCTATGCTTAGAGTTGTGTATGGTCTGTCATCTGGGAGATGAACAGAATTGTGAAATGTGTTTGGTGAGCAAAGGTTGTGTGTTGAACTTGATTTGGTAAAGGTACCGGTGAAAGGCTGTGTAGGAGTACATGGCGGGTTGTTTCATTGGAACCGTCCTTAGGAACTGAGTTTCGTGTATGTAATCCAAGACTAGATACTACCACATGCTGGGCCCTGAAATATGACCCCGCTCGGCCTATTAATCGCGTAGTACTCGGTCCAGGAGTTGCAAGTAGTTTCTGGTGTTTATAGTAATGCTGGAGGCCGTGCATGGTGCTGACCTGAGAGGTGGACCGTGATGCGGTAGGCAGTGGCACGGTGTACCAAGTGGCACCCGGATGGTGGGCTTGGGAACCCTGCGCACATCGTTTGAGGCCGTGGCGGAAACCTCGGCCAGACTTCCGTACGGGTTACTCTCAGATAGGCGATAAACCTGGACTAGGTACTAGTGTGGTTAACGGTCGTGGTCGACTCCCTCACTGGGCTTCCGCTTGAAGGTTGCCGAGGTGCATGACGTGCACATGGCGATAAGTGGCGGGAGCGTGTGTGACGAAGTACACGCCTGCAGGGTTATGATCTATTCGAATAGCCGCGTCCGCGGATATGGACTACTTGGAGACATATGTTGTTCATAGATAACTTCAATGGCTACTCATAAAATTGTCAAGATAAGCGTGAGTGTCCTGGACGGCATTTCCGTATGGAGACGGAATGATTCCACGATAGTGTATTGTTGTGGTGTTAGTGGACTCGTGTGCGGGAAATCAAGTTGTCAAAACTAATTTCAAAATGCAAGTTGTCTAGCCACGAGTCAAATGCTGGCTTTCCGCATGAAACCCCACAATACCTTTTGATACCTTGCATGAGTAGTTAGTTCTCCTAAAGTCTTGCTGAGTACCTTCGTACTCATGTTTGCTTAATAAATGTTGCAGAGGTTGCTAATGACCCTAATGGAGGGTTCTTCGTAGACATCGACGACGACGAGTAGCTGGTGTCCCAGCTACGATCTGGCCCTACGTCGGCTCTGTAGTATAGTCAGGCCACATGCCTACTAGTTTCCCTGTCTGTACCCAGACAGTTTATAACTCTTCCGCTGGCTTGTATTGTATGACTGCTATTATGGGTCGTGAGACCCTTAATGTGTAATATTCTGTGTGTGTCTCTTCCGAGCCTCTTAAATAAAGCTTGTATGGTTATGGTTATGTTGTGATGCCATCGATGTATCTATACATATCGGTATGCCATGCGTACGTGTGTCTTACTTGATATGTATGGGGTTCGAATACCTAGTCGTGAACTTTAGTAGCACTCCTTACAAGGAAATGCCCCTTTGTGATCCAACGAGCCTTGGTAGTTCGCTACTGCTCCGGACACATTGGTTGACCGGCATGTGTCCTTCTTAGCTGTTGTGTCTGTCCCCTTTGGGGAAATGTCACGCGACGTAATGGAGTCCCTGTAGCTTTCTACGACTCGTCTACGTTCGTTGATGACCGACACCTGCTTTGTTGGGTCATGTATGCCTGTCCTTGTGCGGAACTGCCACTTTGGTTTATGACTAGACATGTCGATCCGGGTTCTTTGACATTGGTTTGCTAGCGACACTATCGCATACGTGAGTCAAAAGACGCAAACGGTCCCGGCTAAGGTAAGGCTGCAGCCGTGGAGATAACCGTGCGTGAGACCACAAAGGGATGCGATGTGTTACAGGCTGGATTCCTATGGCTTAGGATCGGGGTCCCGACAGCGTTGGTATCAGAGCCTGACTGACTGTAGGATTACTCAGCCAAACTGGTCGAAGTTGAGTCTAGAATTGCTTTAGTTATATATAAGGGAATTGTTTGTGGAAGGGAACGTAAGATTCTTGTTCTCTTCTCAAGTTATTCTATTCTGGTCATCCTCGTCTTTTCTGCGGGAATTAAGGACTAGGTTACTCATCTTCTCCTAGGCTCGTATTTCTGATCGGTAGATTATAGGACCACGGGTCGAGAGATATTGGGTTTCTTTTATTCCTAGGAAGCAGGAAGTAAGTTTGGTGACTAGAGAGTTGAATTTGATAGTTGAGTGGTTACGTTATTCCACTTTGGGTTGTCTCAAATTTGTTTTGAGCAAATTCCAGCCGTTATGCTGCCCAATTTTTGCATTCAGAGCTCTAATGCTTTTGCATTACTCTCTATTTACAGATGCCTGGCCGTCCTTCTCGTCAGGTGGTACGTCTGACCAGGTGCATTGATGTGCCGGGTCATACGGCCATGCTGGTCAGGGTGATGTCGGTGTGCGGTTACCGCTGGTACCCCGAGTACACAGTGGAGGAACAGTACCGAGACTTCAACCAGAGCCAGTACATTTGCACTGTTAGGGTATTTCCAGACTACCCTGGAGCGGAGAAACCAATCCATTGGTCCTATGGGTTGGGAGTCACTGTTGACATGGCAGTACAAGATGCTGCCTATTCAATGCTGACTATTATGAGAGCGAGACATGCACTGCTGCAGAATTCAGAGTTCTGCTATGTTCCGGCCTCTCAGTCTGGTGAAGAGGGATACCTCAGTGGAGTCTATTTTGATTCTTCTATGGAGGATCCACTTCTGCAGTCCACTGTTGAGATGCTAGAGAACAGAGACAAGGATGCTCGTGCCCTCCGCATGGAGCTTTATGCTACTCGTGCCCGTCTGTGGACAGCTTTGACGCAGCTAGCACCGGTAGTCCAGACAGGGTATGGAGAGATGGAGATGCTGAACCCTGTTAGGAACCATCTTCTGGCCCACGTTGACTGGCCAGCTATAGGAGGAGTCACACCTCTTCGGGGACCCCTCTTACCACCAGTCAGGGGACCAAGGCCACATCCGTGTCCTTATGGATCACAGGGATCTCAGGCTAGAGTGTTTCCTGATCCGCAGGTTGAGCTTCCAGGTCATGGAGGTAATCTCTATGAGATGTTCTATGCGGATGCCTGAGCTGTGAGCGGAAGGATAGTATGGTAGTAGCCGTATGTTCACAGTCCTGCGTGACTTGTGGAGTATGGTAGTAATGTGAAACGAATTCCGGAGGCCTAGATAAATAATGTATAGGAAGCTTGTAAGCCTCTGATGAGTAGTTCCACCATTTCAGTAGTTTGCTCTTCGAGTAAGTTTGTGCTGAACTATGTAAGGGTGTGTATGAACCATGGTGTATATATAGCAGTTGCTTGTTACCATGTTGTTCGGATATTCATTTCCGCATTCCGTGTGTTCAGTACATTCTTAACCCATAGTTAGTATTGATATGATGTTGGTCTAAGCTATGAGTTTGTTTGTCAGGATGGTGTTCACCAGGTTGAACCGTGCCCCTGCTCATGAGCAAGGTGAGGGTAGTCAAGCGTCGCAGGAAGACCTGCCTCACCCACCTTCTCTGGTAGAAGTGATGCTTGAGGCAGAAAGAAACAAAAGGGAGACCAACCGATTGCTAGAGCGTATTGAGCAGAATACGGCTCGACAGCCTAGGAATGCTGCAGTGTCCCTCAATGACTTTGTGAAGCTAAATCCTCCAAAGTTTCATCATTCTGTCGATCCCCTCGACGCTGATGACTGGCTGTGCAGCATTTCACGCAAGATTCGCTCTGCGAATGTGTCTGAGGCCGACAAGGTGACCTTTGCGGCGTATTTCCTGGAGGGACCCGCCAATCTGTGGTGGGAGAATTTTGAAGCTATGCGTTCCGCTGAACCAGTGGCCACATGGGCAGACTTCGGTGCAGCTTTTCGTCTGCACCATATTCCAGAGGGCGTGATGGACAGAAAGAGAGAGGAGTTATGTGCCTTCAGTCAGGGCAAGTTGTCTGTGGATGCCTATAGCCGCGAGTTCGGTAACCTCGCCCGCTATGCAACAGAAGAGGTGTCTACTGACGCCAAGAAGCAAGCAAGATTCCATGAGGGTCTGAGCCCTGAGCTCCGTCATGATCTGCGCCTCCATGAGTGTGCAAGCTTTCAAGCCCTGGTCAACAAAGCGATCAGTGCGGAAACTGGTCATACTGACTTCGAAGCCACAAGGAAGCACTCCCGTGACCTTGGCTCGTCTTCTGGTTCCGCGTTTCCAAAACGCAGGTTGTGGGTTCCAAACAGTTCTCTGCCGCCAAGCTACACTCCGAGGCCATCCTACGTGGCGCCTCAGACGAATCAGGCCAACCCTCCATCAAAAGCTTATGGTGGTCCAGCTAGCAATGCTGCACCACGTGCCAACCAGGTGATATGCTACAAGTGTGGAGAACCAGGGCATTATTCCCGTGAGTGTCCTCAGAATGTGGGTGCCAAGCAACCCGGAAAGTCCGTCGGGCAGGCCAAGTCGGGCAAAGCGTTTATGTGAAGCCAACTCCTGCACGTGGCCGTGTGAACTATGTGTCAGCAGAAGAAGCTGCAGAGGATCCCGACGTCATGCTGGGTACGCTTCTTGTTAATCATCACCCAGCGTCCGTTCTCTTTGACACTGGGTCTTCTCATTCCTTCATTTCAGAAAGTTATGCACAGTTGCATAACATGTCATTTTGTGATATGCCAATCACATTGGTTGTCCAAACCCCTGGTAGTAAATGGCAAACCTCTAGGATAACCTATGACAATGAGATTCTAGTAGACAGGCTAGTTTTTCTAGCCTCATTGATAGCATTGAAATCTTCGGATATTAATATCATCTTGGGCATGGACTGGATGTCAGCTCACTATGCCAAGATTGATACTCACTCTAGAAATGTCCAGCTTACCCATCCCTCGGGTGAGATAGTAAATGTCTCTACTCGAGTTGCCAAATGCCAGCTCTATTCCCTAAATGCCAACCCTCTTCCGGAACTTGAAGACATTCCGATAGTCCGTGACTTCCCGGATGTTTTTCCAGAGGAACTGCTAGGAATTCCACCTGACAGAGATGTAGAGTTTGTGATAGATCTTGTTCCGGGAACTGTCCCAATAGCCAGAAGACCTTATAAGATGGCTCCCCTAGAGCTAGCCGAATTTAAGAAGCAATTAGATGAGGCCTTGAACAAGGGTTTCATTCGTCCTAGCTCTTCTCCTTGGGCTTGTCCCGTCCTCTTCGTCAAGAAGAAAGACGGAACGGATCGGATGGTTGTAGATTACCGACCAGTTAACCTGGTCACCATTAAGAACAAGTATCCGCTCCCCAGGATCAACGACCTGTACGATCAGCTCGCTGGATCCTCAGTCTTCTCCAAAATGGATTTGAGGTTGGGATACCATCAAATCAAGATTAAGAATGGGGACATTCCAAAAACGGCCTTTGTTACTCGTTATGGCCAATATGAGTACACCGTTATGTCCTTCGGTTTAACCAATGCCCCAGCCACCTTCTCCCGGCTGATGAACTCAATCTTTATGGAGTATTTGGATAAATTCGTCATAGTGTACCTCGATGATATTCTCATCTACTCAAAGAATGAACAAGAACATGCCGAGCATCTGAGGCTGGTATTGATGAAACTTCGAGAGCATCGCCTTTATGCCAAATTTTCAAAATGTGAATTCTGGTTACCAGAAGTGACCTATCTAGGCCACGTAATCTCTGGTAAGGGTATTGCTGTCAATCCCGAGAGAGTTCAAGTTGTCCTTGATTGGACTCAACCTGAATCGGTTAAGCAAGTTAGGAGTTTTCTTGGTCTAGCGAGCTATTGTCGCCGCTTCGTCGACAATTTCTCCAAGGTTGCAAAGCCTCTGACTGAACTCCTCAAGAAGGATAAAAAGTTCGAGTGGACATCATAGTGTGAGCATAGTTTTCAAGAACTGAAAAGACGCCTGACTTCCGCACCTATGTTGCTACCACCAGATTTTTCTAAGGACTTTGTTATCTATTGCGACGCCTCGCGACAAGGATTAGGTTGCATTCTCATGCAAGATCGTCATGTGATCGCATACGCATCTCGACAGTTGCGTCCACATGAGGATAATTATCCCATACATGACCTTGAGCTTGCAGCTGTGGTCCATGCACTAAAAACCTGGCGACATTACCTTCTGGGTAATCGTTGCGAAATATTCACTGATCACCAAAGTCTGAAATATATCTTCACCCAGCCGGATTTGAATCTCAGGCAAAGACGGTGGGTTGAGTTGATCTCGGATTACGACTTAGGGATAACTTACACCCCGGGGAAGGCCAATGTTATGGCCGATGCACTAAGTCGTAAATCTTATTGTAACAATTTGATGCTACAACAAGGTCAACCACTTCTCCATGAGGACTTTCGGAAGTTAAATCTTCATATTGTTCCTCAAGGATTCCTTTCTACCCTGGTGGCGAAGCCTACTCTTAAGGATCAAATTATAGCTGGCCAAAAGCGTGACAAGGGTATATCACGGATCAAGGAGAATATTTTTAGCGGAAACGCTAAAGAATTTTCCATGAATGATCAAGGTGTGGTGTTCTTCCAGAATCGTTTAGTGGTTCCTAAGAACCCACATCTAAGGCAGTTAATCCTTAAGGAGGCTCATGATTCCCCTCTCACCATTCATCCCGGTAGTACTAAGATGTATCAGGACCTACGCCAGAGGTTCTGGTGGACTAGGATGAAGAGAGAAATTGCTGAGTTCGTTGCTAACTTCGATGTTTGTCATCGAGTTAAGGCAGAACATCAAAGGCCTGCTGGCACCCTTCAACCTTTAGCTATTCCTGAATGGAAATGGGATAAAGTTAGCATGGATTTCATTACCGGATTTCCCAAGACCAAGAAAGGAAATAATGCTATCTTTGTGGTCATTGACCATCTTTCCAAAGTGGCTCATTTTCTTCCTGTTCGTGAGAGTATAACAGCTAGCCAGCTAGTAGAGTTATATATCTCTCGAATAGTGTCTCTTCATGGTGTTCCCCTGGAAATTAACTCGGACCGTGGAAGTATCTTTACTTCTCGCTTCTGGGAAAGTTTTCAGAATGCCATGGGGACTCACTTATCTTTTAGCACTGCTTTCCATCCCCAATCAAGTGGTCAAGTAGAAAGAGTGAATCAAATTCTAGAAGATATGCTCCGAGCTTGTGTTATATCGTTCAGTATGAATTGGGAGAAGTGTCTTCCATTCGCCGAATTCGCTTATAACAACAGTTATCAATCAAGCTTGGGCAAAGCCCCTTTTGAAGTTCTCTATGGACGAAGATGTCGAACACCTCTTAATTGGTCAGAAACCGGAGAGAGGCAACTCTTTGGCCCGGACATGATCCAGGATGCAGAAGAGCAGGTTCGCATTATGCGTGAAAAGTTGAAAATAGCCTAGTCTCGTCAAAAGAGCCAATATGATCGTCATCATAAGGCTGTGACCTTTGAAGTTGACGAGAAGGCTTACCTTCGGGTTACACCTTTGAAGGGTGCCCACCGTTTCGGTATCAAGGGCAAGTTGGCTCCCCGTTACATTGGACCTTTTCGCATTCTTGCCAAACGAGGAGAAGTTGCCTCCCAGTTGGAACTTCCTCCGCATCTTTCCAAGGTTCATGATGTTTTCCACGTCTCGCAACTCAGGCGTTGCTTTCCGGATCCTATCCGTGAAGTGGACCACGAAACGCTTGATCTACAAGATAACCTTTCTTACCGAGAATACCCCGTGCGTATTCTTGATCAAGCTGAGCGTACCACTCGACGTCGAAACCTCAAGTTTCTAAAAGTTCAATGGTCAAATCATTCTGAAAAGGAGGCAACCTGGGAAAGAGAGGATCGTCTCCGACTCGAATATCCTGCATTATTCCCGACGACTTCTAAATCTCGGGACGAGATTCTTTTGAGTGGGGGTGAGTTGTCACATCCCTAACCCTTAACCAAGATAGCATTGTGCTCATGTCTTCTTTGCATTTGCATCCAAGAAGTTTCAACAAAAACAACAAAGTGGCAAAGGAAAAACTCAAAACCCTAGCCACCATTTCAATTAAAGGAAATTTCAACTAGTTCAAAATCAATGAACTCAAAATGGAATGTTCAAACTTTCTCATAAATCATGAAAGTAAATGAGCATTGGAGAAAACTATTTTCTTGACACTTTAAGCATTTTTAAATAAATGCAAAAGCCACTGGTTTCAAATTTAAAATTTGAAATCAGAAACTATAATTTTCCAAAAATGTTGAAAGTCTTGGAAATGAGTGGGGATATTATAACAAATATTACAGGAGGTCTAAAATAGTTTTTACTTTTTGTTTTGGAGCTGAAATAATTAGCAAAGCAATAAATAGCAAAAACAGAAAAACAAAAACAGAGGAAATGGAAAAAGACTTACCTGTCGCCCAAGCCAGGCCCGGCCCATCTCCCCGCTCGTCCCCTCCCTCGCGCCAGTAGGCAGCAGGAGGTGGCCGCCGCCTCCTCCGGCGCGGCCACGCACCTGCGTGCCTGCCTGGCCGCTGGTTCGCGCTGGCAACGACGGGGATAAGCTCCCCAGAGCTTCCCCTATCCATTCCCCGCCTCGGTTCTTCCCCTCCTCCCGGATCCCCTCCTTCTCCCTGCTGCCTCCATTAGAGCCGAGCTCGAGCTCGAGCTGGCCGTGCCCCTGGCCATAGGATCCCCTCCCAGAGCATGCCATTAGCTCCGTATCGTCGCCCTGGTCATCTCTGCAGAAGCCGAAGCTTCCTCGAGCCCTGCAACGCCCGCATCGCCGTCGTCTTCCTCCTCCGGCCGCCGGACCTCTTCCGTCGATTCGTCGCCCCCAGGCCTTCCCCGAGCCGTCTGAGCTCTGCTCTGCACTCCCTGTGAGCATGCGGTCGTTTCCCCTAAGTTTTCCCCGTCGATCTCCTCCTCTAGCCCTAGTTTCACCGGAGCCCGACGAGGACCTCCGCTGCCGCTCGTCGCCGGTAGCCCTCCGATGTCCAGCTCGTCCTTCCGAGGGCACCAACAGCTCCAGGACGACGCGTAGATGCCGTAGCAGCTAAGAACCGAGCGTAGATCCCTCTGATTCAAAGACCCCGATGACGCCCGAGCCTTGGCCGCCGCCAAGCTCGTCGCCGGCGTCATCTCCGGCCAGATCAGCCCCGGCTAGGCGCAGAAATGAAGCTACGGGAGACGTGTCGTTCCTCTGGTGCTCTCCGCGCAGCCATTGGCCCCCTGTGCGCCGTTTCCGAGCCCCTCCGCCGTGCTGGTGGTCGCCGGAGGCTCCCCACCGGCGAGGACGACCTCGCCGCCGGTGGAGGTCGACGTGGCAAGCTAACCCAGCCGATTAGTGACTTAATCACTCGCTGACAAGTGGGCCCAAGGCCAAGTCAAACCTCAGTTAAGGCTGGTCAGCGCGGGATTAGTCTCAGAGAGGCTGACCAGTGGGGGCCCCCTGTCAGGTTTGACCAGAACAGGTCGGCTGACTTGCTGACGTCAGCCTGATGCAATAAATGGAATTTCCAGTATAAAACTAATTCAGGAAATTGCTAAAAATTGCAAAAATCATAGAAATTAATCTGTAACTCCAATGAAAATAAATTATATATGAAAAAGTATCAAAAAAATTCAAGGATTATGATTATGATATTTTCAACTATGTTTGAAAAAGTTACAGGACCCTAAATTGTGAAATAAGGAATAATTCAATTCTTTAATCATTTTATAAATGGAATTTGCAAAAATATCCAAATTTCATTATAAATACAATGATCACACACTGCCCTAGATATAAATCAGTACCATAACATGACATTTCATGCATGTTAACATTAGGTTGATCTGAGCATCAGGTCGAATCAATTAAACCGGTATCCGAGAATACCCATTTGAATTGCTATTGGAATGTGATTCAAATCAACTCTAAACCTAAAACATCTTGATTATAATAACTTACCACTTTGCATTCTCATGCCATGCTCATGCATCATTTTGATTGCATATGATTGTTATTGAATGTTGCCATTCATTTCGGTAGGCTCCGCACCCCCGGATTCCACCGAATATCCGTCTGACGGATATCGTTCCTCCTCTGAGCAACAAGGCAAGCAACCCTTTTGATCATCCCGATAAATCCCATGTTCTTGCTCCTGCACCTAATTATTGCATTAGGACCAAATGCTTCAACTGCTTTTGCCATGATAGTTGAACCCATTTCCTTTGCATGACTTAACATTGTCACAGTAAATAGCCAAACCTTGCAACCTAGCATACCTGGTAGTTGCCTGAGCTGTGATGTGCCTTATCCTGCTATGCATGCTATGCTTAGAGTTGTGTATGGTCTGTCATCTGGGAGATGAACAGAATTGTGAAATGTGTTTGGTGAGCAAAGGTTGTGTGTTGAACTTGATTTGGTAAAGGTACCGGTGAAAGGCTGTGTAGGAGTACATGGCGGGTTGTTTCATTGGAACCATCCTTAGGAACTGAGTTCCGTGTATGTAATCCAAGACTAGATACTACCACATGCTGGGCCCTGAAATATGACCCCGCTCGGCCTATTAATCGCGTAGTACTCGGTCCAGGAGTTGCAAGTAGTTTCTGGTGTTTATAGTAATGCTGGAGGCCGTGCATGGTGCTGACCTGAGAGGTGGACCGTGATGCGGTAGGCAGTGGCACGGTGTACCAAGTGTCACCCGGATGGTGGGCTTGGGAACCCTGCGCACATCGTTTGAGGCCGTGGCGGAAACCTCGGCCGGACTTCCGTACGGGTTACTCTCAGATAGGCGATAAACCTGGACTAAGTACTAGTGTGGTTAACGGTCGTGGCCGACTCCCTCGCTGGGCTTCCGCTTGAAGGTTGCCGAGGTGCATGACGTGCACATGGCGATAAGTGGCGGGAGCGTGTGTGACGAAGTACACCACTGCAGGGTTATGATCTATTCGAATAGCCGCGTCCGCGGATATGGACTACTTGGAGACATATGTTGTTCATAGATAACTTCAATGGCTACTCATAAAATTGTCAAGATAAGCGTGAGTGTCGTGGACGGCATTTCCGTATGGAGACGGAATGATTCCACGATAGTGTATTGTTGTGGTGTTAGTGGACTCGTGTGCGGGAAATCAAGTTGTCAAAACTAATTTCAAAATGCAAGTTGTCTAGCCACGAGTCAAATGCTGGCTTTCCGCATGAAACCCCACAATACCTTTTGATACCTTGCATGAGTAGTTAGTTCTCCTAAAGTCTTGCTGAGTACCTTCGTACTCATGTTTGCTTAATAAATGTTGCAGAGGTTGCTAATGACCCTAATGGAGGGTTCTTCGTAGACATCGACGACGACGAGTAGCTGGTGTCCCAGCTACGATCTGGCCCTACGTCGGCTCTGTAGTATAGTCAGGCCACATGCCTACTAGTTTCCCTGTTTGTACCCAGACAGTTTATAACTCTTCCGCTGGCTTGTATTGTATGACTGCTATTATGGGTCGTGAGACCCTTAATGTGTAATATTCTGTGTGTGTCTCTTCCGAGCCTCTTAAATAAAGCTTGTATGGTTATGGTTATGTTGTGATGCCATCGATGTATCTATACATATCGGTATGCCATGCGTACGTGTGTCTTACTTGATATGTATGGGGTTCGAATACCTAGTCGTGAACTTTAGTAGCACTCCTTACAAGGAAATGCCCCTTTGTGATCCAACGAGCCTTGGTAGTTCGCTACTGCTCCGGAACATTGGTTGACCGGCATGTGTCCTTCTTAGCTGCTGTGTCTGTCCCCTTTGGGGAAATGTCACGTGACGTAATGGAGTCCTTGTAGCTTGCTACGACTCGTCTACGTTCGTTGATGACCGACACCTGCTTTGTTGGGTCATGTATGCCTGTCCTTGTGCGGAACTGCCACTTTGGTTTCTGACTAGACATGTCGATCCGGGTTCTTTGACATTGGTTTGCTAGCGACACTATCGCATACGTGAGTCAAAAGACGCAAACGGTCCCGGCTAAGGTAAGGCTGCAGCCGTGGAGATAACCGTGCGTGAGACCACAAAGGGATGCGATGTGTTACAGGCTGGATTCCTATGGCTTAGGATCGGGGTCCCGACAGCTGCACACCTAGAGAGAGAGAGACATGCACTCACCGAGATTTTGTCGAGCTTCACTTATATCTTTTGGTAGACAATTCAGCTCACGTGTGCTTCACTTATATATTTTGAGCTAGATACTTTTGCTCTATGTGCTTCACTTATATATTTTAGAGCACAGCGGTGCGTGGCTTGTTAGTTGATCTATGCTTTGGAAGTAATCTCAAAAGGGGTAGTTATCCAAAGGGATACGAAAACTTCCACCTTCATGTGCATTGAATAGTTAGAGAAGTTTGATTCATCTCAATTAGTTTTGAGTTGTGGTTTTGGTAATATTGAGGTCATGCTAGTAAGGTGTTGTGGATCTAGAAATACTTGTGTTGAAGTTAGTGATTCCCGTAGCATGCACGTATGGTGAACCGCTATGTGATGAAATCTGAGCATGATTAGTCTATTGATTGTCATCCTTTGCATGGCGGTCGGGATCGCGCGATGGTTTATACCTACCAACCCTTCCCCTAGGAGTATGCGTTGAATGCTTTGTTTCGATTACTAATAAAACTTTTGCAACAAGTATATGAGTTCTTCATGACTAATGTTGAGTCCATGGTTTAGATGCACTTTCACCTTCCACCATCACTATCTTCTTAGTGCCGTGCAACTTTCGCCGGTGCACAAAACCCACCATTAGCCTCCCTCAAAACAGCCACCATACCTACCTACTATGGCTTTTTCAAAGTCATTCCGAGGTATATTGCCATGCAACTACCACCATGACATGTGCCACCACGTCTACATTGCCATTGCATGATCATAAGATAGCTAGCATGATGTTTCCATTAATGTCTATGCCTTGCTAGATCATTGTCACGGTACACTACCGAAGGCATTTCAGATAGAGTCATCATTGCTCTCAGTTTTGAGTTGTAAGTGTGATGATAATCATTGATGGAGCATTGTCCCATGTGAGGAAATAAAAGAGGCCAGCGAAGCCCATTTACAAAAAGAGGCCAAAGATGCCCACCAAAAAAAAGAGGGCAAAGAGCCCACAAAAAAATGAGAGAACAAGAGAGAAGGGACAATGCTACTATCCTTCCACACTTGTGCTTATTAAGCACCATGATCTTCATGATTGAGAGTCTCTCGTTTTGTCACCATCATATAGCTAGTGGGAAGTTTTCATTGTATAACTTGGCTTGTATATTCCAATGATAGGCCTCCTCAAAATTGCCTTAGGTCTTCGTGGGCAAGCAAGTTGGATGCACACCCATTAGTTTTCTTTAAGAGCTTTCACACACTCTTAGCTCTAGTGCATCATTCGTATGGCAATCCCTACTCATTCACATTGATATCTATTGATGAGCATCTCCATAGCTCATTGATATGCCTAGTTAATGTGATCACCTTCTCCTTGTTTGTCTTGCAACCTCCACCACACTCCATTCCACCTATAGTGCTATAACCATGGCTCATGCTCATGTATTGCGTGAGAGTTGAAAAAGTTTGAGAAAGTAAAGGTGTGAAAACAATTACTTGGCCAATACTGAGGTTGTGCATGATTTAAATTCGTTGTGCAAGGATAATAGAGCATAGTCAGACTATATGCTTTTGTAGGGATAACTTTCTTTTGGCCTTTTTATTTTGAAAGTTCATGATTACCTTGCTAGTTTGCTTGAAGTATTATTGTTTCCACGTCAACAGCAAACTATTGTTTTGAATCTAACGGATCTGAACATTCATGTCACATAAGAGGAGTTACAAAGGACATCTATGCTAGGTAGCATGAAAGCATCAAAAAATCATTCTTTATCACTTCCCTACTCGAGGACGAGCAGGAGTTAAGCTTGGGGATGCTTGATACGTCTCCAACGTATCTATAATTTTTGATGGTTCCATGTTATTATCTTGTCAACTTTGGATGTTTTATATGCATGAATATGCTATTTTAAATCTTTATTGGGACTAACCTATTAACTCAGTGCCAAGTGCCAGTTTCTGTTTTTTCCGTGTTTTTGGCCCATTTTCAGACGGATTCCAAATGGAATGAAACTTTACGATGAGTTTTTTGGACCAAAAGAGACCCCTGAAGCTTTGGAAGAAGGCCAGATGGGCCACGAGGGAGTCACAAGCCCTGACGCCGCCACCACCCCCCTAGGTAGCGCAGGGCAGGCTTGTGACCTCCTCGTGGGCCCAACCGACGTAATTCCACCGCCATAAATTCCTATAAATTCATAAACCTCCAAAAAGAAACCTAGATCGGGAGTTCCGCCACCGCAAGCCTCTGTAGCCACCAAAAACCAATCTCGAGCCCGTTCTGGCACCCTGCCGGAGGGGGAATCCATCTCCGGTGGCCATCTTCATCATCCCGGCGATCTCCATGACGAGGAGGGAGTAGTTCTCCCTCGGGGCTGAGGGTATGTACCAGTAGCTATGTGTTTGATCTCTCTCTCTCTCGTGTTCTTGAGATGTCTTGATCTTGATGTACCGTGGGCTTTGCTACTATATTTGCATCTTATGATGTTCTTCCCCCTCTCCCTTCTTGTAATTAACTTAGTTTCCCCTTTGGAGTTATCTTATCGGGTTGAGTCTTTGAGAACACTTGATGTATGTCTTGCACGTGTCTATCTGTTTTGATCAACTTGCGGGTTTGTCACAATTGGGAACCTATGCCTATGGGTTGGCACACGTGGATTCATGTGAGTACTTGATGTATGTTTTGGTGATCAACTTGCGGGTTCGTGACATTGGGAACCTATGCACAGGGGTTGGCACACGTTTTGACTCTCTGGTAGAAACTTTGGGGCACTCTTTGAAGTTCTATGTGTTGGTTGAATAGATGATTCTGAGATTGTGTGATGCATATCGTATAATCATACCCACGGATACTTGAGGTGACAATGGAGTATCTAGGTGACATTAGGGTCTTGGTTGATATGTATCTTAAGGTGTTATTCTAGTACGAACTCTATGATGGATCGAACGGAAAGAATAGCTTCGTGTTATTTTACTACAGACTCTTGAATAGATCAATCAGAAAGAATAACTTTGTGGTGGTTTCGTACCCGACAATAATCTCTTCGTTTGTTCCCCGCTATTAGTGACTTTGGAGTGACTCTTTGTTGCATGTTGAGGGCTAGTTATATGATCCAATTATGTTATAATTGTTGAGAGAACTTCGCTAGTGAAAGTATGAACCCTAGGCCTTGTTTCCACGCATTCCAATACCGTTCGTGCTCACTTTTGTTACGAGTTACCTTGCTGTTTTTGTAATTTCAGATTGCAAAAACCTATATCTACCATCCATATTGCACGTGTTTCACCTTCTCTTCACCGAACTAGTGCACCTATACAACTTACCATTGTATTGGGTGTGTTGGGGACACAAGAGACTCTTTGTTATTTGGTTGCAGGGTTGCTTGAGAGAGACCATCTTCATCCTACGCCTCCCGCGGATTGATAAACCTTAGGTCACCCACTTGAGGGAAAATTGCTACTGTCCTACAAACCTCTGCACTTGGGGGCCCAACAACGTCTACAAGGAGAAGGTTGCATAGTAGACATCAGTCCCCATCCATGGGCCTTACTTGTTCTACTTGATCCGGGAGAGGTGGTCGGCAACCTTTCCAAACGTGGTTTTTTAGGCTCCCGACTGGATTTGCCATGATGCTGCCAACATGGAAAACTACTTGAGAGGGACAAGTGGGCTAAAACTACAACTACGCCTGCTGCTGCCAACATGGATCTTGATTAGGAAGAGGCTGAGGCTGAGGATAAGGGCAGCCACGAGACATCTGAGCCTTCCTCTGCTGAGCCATCTTGGGTGAAGAAGCTCAAGGAGAGGATGAAGACTCCGTTTTGCATGCAGGCTAAGGGGCAATATCTAACCCATGTTTCTCGGAAGGAGAGTCGTCAGCGCGACAAGCTGATTCTGAGGAAGCTTGACATGAACATCTCAAATGGGTCTGAGAAAAACATCACTCGTGAAGCTTCTTGGATGGAGAGGAAGAACATTCAGTGGGATGAGTGTGATGAGGAGTTCGATGGTTGTATCTATACAGTAGGAGCTACCACCTGTGTCCCAAGTGTCCTCTCTGCCTTTTTGGTGTCTCGTTGCCAAAGGGGGAGAGAGAGTAGGATTTGCGAGTTTTTCTTTCGTTTTCCTTGTCTCCTTGTTCGTTGAACCTTCTTGATTGCTTTGGTTGTTTTTTATTTGTGCGTGAGACCAGGAAACTTATTCTATCATATGGTGTGAGACATATCCTATCAGTCTTCTCTCAGTTTTGTCTCATCATTGTCAAGTATGTTAGTAGCTTGTGACTCTATTTATTATGTGCCCATATCTTCATGCTCACATGCTATGCCTTGCTTCCATGCTTAGTGTTAATCGGTTTGTTGCAAGGAATGCCTCGTCTATAGAATTTAGGGGAGTGTTGTTCCTAGGTTGTGTCCTTTGCAATCCTTAGCATTTCTCTAGTATGCACACATCTAGGGGGAGTGTGTCTATATTTTATAGATTTTGAGTTTGCTTATGTTATTTTTATATCCTTTTGTGTAAATCATGTATTTTCATCAATCAACCAAAAAGGGGGAGATTGTTAGGGCATATTTCTCCTTAAGTGGTTTTGGTGATTGATGACAATGCTTGTGCGGACTAATCATGTGCATTGAGCATTTCACATAATTCATGTCTAGGAACAAGACGACTCGGTGCCCCTCGGAATCTATCGAAGATGGTTGCTTTCTACGTTTCTTTTCGGTGGATTTCAGTCATAGGAAAGTCGTAGTATTAAGAGGGGTCCTCTTTAGAAAGGTTAGGGTGGAATCAGCATGTACACATCTGTTCTTTTGCACCACCTTCCCTTCGCATCAATGGAGCTCCAGTCTGTTTCCCCTTGTTCGTGAAAAGTGAAAGCACCAAGGCGCTTGTTTTTAGTGGCCAGCGGTAGTACCACTCCTAGCAGTGGTAGTACCGTTGTCACTAGCTTCTACTACGAGCGTCTACGGTAGTAAGAGCGGATATAGTTTTTTACTACCGCCCTCAGGCGGTAGTACCGCAAAACCATATTTGGTACTACCGTGCCAGATCTTTGCACAGCCGTAGCCTTAGTGGAGGTAGACACAGAAGTAATTTTTTACTTCTGTGGCAGTTGGATACTACACTGCGGTAGTACCGTAAGAGCGTGTGGTAGTACCGCTCCGGCGGTTCTACATCTCGTTGCGCCGTGTAGTAGTTCCTCCCTCTGCCACTATCGTGCGTTCGATATTACCGCACCGGGAAGCAGTAGTACCACTATGCTTGAGCTGAAGTGGGGGTAACGGGTGGTTCTTTCCCGCACTATATAAAGGGGGTCTTTTTCCCCAAAAAGTCCACCTCTTCCCTTCCAAAACTCCAGTGTTGCTCCAACGCTCATTGTTTGCCGATATGTCTCCCTAGCCAATCAAACTGATTGATTTTCTAGGGATTGGTTGAGAAGGCCCCGATCTACACTTCCACCAAGAGAAATTTTATTCCCCCCACTAATCAATTGCAGATCTTGTTACTCTTGGGTGTTTGAGCACCCTAGACGGTTGAGGCCACCCTCGAGCCACATTCCATTATGGTGAAGCTCCGTGGTCTTGTTGGGAGCCTCCAAGCTTTTTGTGTAGATTGCCCCAACATTGTTTGTAAAGGTCCAGTCGTCGCCTTCAAGGGCACCGCTAGTGGAATCACGACATCTCTCATTGTGTGAGTGCGTGAGGAGAATACGGTGGCCATAGTGTCTTCTTGGGGAGCATTGTGCCTCCACGCCGCTCCAACAGAGGTGTACTTCCCATCAAAGTGAAGGAACTTCGGTAACACATCCTCGTCTCCACCGGTTCCACTTGTGGTTATCTCTTACCTATACTTTGTGCTTGCTATCGTTGTGTTTTATTCCTTGCTTGCTCTATTGTTGTTATTGTTAGCATCATATAGGTTGCTCACCTAGTTCTTCATCTAGAGAACCTTTTGTTGCTAACCCTAATTTGTTAAGAAAGGCTAACCATATCGATCCTTTCACACTTTCGTAGTTTCTCTTTGCATGAGCAATGGCTCGACCAAGATCATCAGCGCACTCATCCGATGCCTCTTCTTCAGCTTCTTCTTCTACATTCTCTTACCCCATTGTAGTACCATCATATTCAGGTAACCCAGGTGTTAGAGCATATTTCTCCGTATGTGGTTTTGGTAATTGATGACAATCCCTATGGACTAATGGCTGCATTGAGTTATATTCGAAGGATTTGTCCATGGGCACTTCTTGAAGTCCATCTGTTGGTTTCAAGGAGTTTATATGATGACCAAGGTGGTATTCAAGGTATAATCCAAAGAACGGTCATAAAGACACAAGGTTTATCAATACTAAGACAAAGAGTAAATCAAGTTGATTAGCACACAAAGCGTACAAGATGTACCGAGAGGGATCAAGTGATCCCATGGTATGGTAAGCATTGTCCATTACGCTTTTGTGTACTAATCCATGGTCTTCGCGAGAGTTCTATGTGGGGTTAGGTGTGTTTCCATGGGCTTGCATCAAGAGGAAGATCGCATACATTCCATGGATGATGATGTCAAGTGGTGATCGTCATCAAGATTGCGGTGTGCAAGTTCAAGTGGAGCATCATGAATATATCATGCTTGAATCTTGCCTTCCATTGTGGTGTAAATGGACTTGTGAAGATGTGCTAAAGAGTGGCTCACCCATAGTGAGTATGGGGGAGCAATCAACTAGTCTTCATCTAGCTCAAGTGGACTATGTGCAAGGTATAGGTTTGCCCTTGATAGGTTTCTCTATTTCTAGGATAGATTGTCGTACTGTCAAGGGGGGGGGGTTCTCAAGTGAGTAACTTGATCGTACCGTTCGTTGAGAGATCAAACCATTTTCATCATTTTGTCATATTTCTTGGTTCTTGTTTGGTGTTTCTCTTTGGGAGTTGTAGAGCTTATGTTCATCTTCATGACAAGCTTGAGTTCATCAAAAATGGAGTCCATATGCATCTTTTATGATGTTTTCGATGTTAGGAGTATTTGGCGGTTCCTCATTCATAGAGGTTTCACATCTCCATATCAGTGGCATTTTCATAAGTGCATGTTCATGGTCATAGAGATGTTTGGATAGCTCTTGTCGTCCTGAATCCAACAAGCTTAAGTTTGCTCAATTCGGAGCTCATTTGCACAAGTTATGGCAGTTCTGATATTTCATGTTTTCTTCCAGCAGTTGTACCGTTGCCTAGGGCGGTTGTACTGGCCCAGCACCGGTCCACAACCGGACACGACTCTGATTAGCTATGGTAGTTGGGTGGTAGTGGCCCGGTTGTACCGCTATATTAAGTATAGCCGGTATTACTGGTGTTCCAAGCGGTTGTACCGCTTGGGACTTAGCCACACCCACCGGCCGTGGCAGGTGGAACCTCGGGCCAAGTCTATGTTTTGGACCGGTTGTTGGGAGGTAGTTTGCCGGTTGTTCTGCTAATTTTGGCTGACCAGTTGTACCGCCCTCGCAACCAGCTGTACCGATGCCGTGTAAAAACGGCTATAACAGTCAGATTTGTGGGGACCTATTTAAGGGGGTCTTCTTCCCCAATAGTTCCCCATGCTTCCATCTCGTGTTTTCCCCCCATTGTTAACCTTCTTAGAGCTTGCTAACTCTCAATTCCTCCAATGATTCTTGCTAGTTCTTGAGGGAAAAGAGAGAGGAGATTTAGATCCACATCTCCACCGATAACTTTCTCCTCTATGTGAGGGGAACCCCTTGGATCTTGATCTTGGAGTTCTTTCTGAGCTCCTTGTTCTTCCTCTCATATTCCTCCATAGCTTTTGTTGTTGTAGAGGGATTTGAGTGTGAAGGACTTGACAACTTCATGTGTTCTTGTCATTGCATTAGTTGCATCGGTTTGAGTTCTCCACGGTGATATGTGGAAGTGAAGTTTGAGAAGCTTATTACCCTTTGGTACTTGGTACCCAAGAAATTGTTCTTCGTGGATGCTTTGGCGTCCTAGAAGCTTGGTGGTGCCTCTGAGCTCAATCATTGTGGTGTAAAGCTCCGAGCAAGCGTCGGGGTGCCCAATTAAGTTGTGGAGATTGCCCGAAGCATTTGAGGTCACTCGAAGCCATATGCCATTGTGGTGAAGCTTCGTGGTGTCGTTGGGAGCCTCCAATTAAGTTGCAGAGATTGCCCCAACCTTGTTTGTACGGGTTCGGTGACCGCCCTCAAGGGTCCCTTAGTGGAATCACGACATCTTGCATTGTGTGAGGGCGTGAGGAGATTACGGTGACCTTAGTTGCATCTTGGGGAGCATTGTGCCTCCACACCAATCAAAACGGAGATTAGCATCCGCAAGGGTGTGAACTTCGGGATACATCGCCGTCTCCACGTGCCTCGACTATCTATTACTCGAACCCTTAAGTTATGCAATTTACTTTGTGACAGCCATATTGTTTCTTGTTATATATCTTTCTATCACTTAGTTGTTTATCTTGCTTAGCATAAGATGTTTATCTCGGGGCCCACTCGGTAATACAACATCACAATAAGCCTTGTAAGCAATGTGAATAAGGAGTTGGTCAAGGGATCTTGTATTACGGAACGATTACACAGACTTGCCGGTAACGAGATTGAACTAGGTGTGGAGATACCGACGATCGAATCTCGGGCAAGTAACATATCGAAGGACAAAGGGAACATCATATGGGATTAATTGAATCCTTGACATAGAGGTTCAACCGATAAAGATATTCATAGAATATGTAGGAGCCAATATGAGCATCTAGGTCCCTCTATTTGTTATTGACCGGAGAATGTATCACGTCATGTCTACATAGTTCTCGAACCCACAGAGTCTGCACACTTATGGTTCGGTGACGTTTTGGTATTATTAAGTTATGTGTGTTGGTAACCTAAAGTTGTTCGGAGTCCTGGATGAGATCCTGGACATCACGAGGAGCTGTGGAATGGTCCGGAGTTAAAGATTGATATATAGGAAGTCCTGTTTTGGTCACCGGAAAAATTTCGGGTACTTCAGTAGTGTACCGGGAGTACCTGGAGGGTACCGGGGACCATCGGAGGGATGCCACGCCCCGAGGGGCCTCATGGGATGTGGGAGTAGACAAACCAGCCCCTAGTGGCCTCGCGTAAGCCCCCACTAAGGCCCATGAGATCTGGGAAGGAAAAAACCCAAAGGTGGAAGAGGAGGAAAGGGTTTCCAAGTGGAGAGGAGGAATCCTACTCCTGGTAGGATTGGGGTAGGACTCCTCCACCTCCAATTTCGGCCACACCTTGAGAGTTTGAGTCTTCCTCCTCCCCTCCCTCGCTCCTATATATACTAAAGGAATTAGAGGCAGCCCTAACCCTAATTTCCACGTGCTACCTTTACTTCATCTAGATCGGTTTCTCCTCTAGTCTAATTCGGCGGTGCTTAGGTGAAACCGTGCTAGATTAGTTCACCACCACAACCACCACGCTGTCGTGCAGGAGAACTCATCTACCTCTCCACCCCTCTTGCTGGATCAACAAGGCGGGGATCGTCATCGAGCTGTACGTGTGCTGAATGCGGAGGTGACGTCCGTTGAGCAGTAGATCGGGATGGATCGCGATGGGATCACGGGACGGATCATGATGAGATTGCGGGACGGGATGCGATTTGGATCGCGATTATGTTCCACTATATCAACCGCATTATATACACTTCCTCTTAGCGATCTACAAGGGTATGTAGATTCACTATCCCCTCTCGTAGATGAACATCGTCATGGATAGGTATTGCATGTGCTTAGGAAATTTTATGTTTCTCATGCAACGTTCCCCAACAGTGGCATCATGAGCTAGTTTCATGCGTAGATGATATCTCGAGTAGAACATAAAAGAGTTTGTGGGCGTTGATGTTTATTTTTCTGCCCTCCTTAGACTTTTATTGATTCAGCAGTATTGTTGGGTTGAAGCGGCCCGGACCAAGATTACTCGTACGCTTACGAGAGACCGGTTTCAGCGACTCACATGCAACTTCTTGCATAAATATGATTGGCGGTGTCTGTTTCTTTAACTTTAGTTGAATCATATTTGACCGAGGCGGTCCTTGGAGAATGTTAAATAGAAATTTGCATATCACCATTGTGGCTTTGGGTAAGTAAGATCCGATCATACTAGATACCCGTAGCAGCCACGTAAAATATGCAACAACAAATTAGAGGATGTCTAACTTGTTTTTGCAGGGTATGCATGTGATATGATATGGCCAATGACATGATATGATATATTGGATGTATGAGATGATCAAGTTGTAATAGTTAAATATCGACTTACACGTCGATGCTACGACAACCGGCAGGAGCCATAGGGTTGTCCTTAAATTTATTTTGCGCTTGCAGATGCTCTTGCTATATCGCTAGGCAGTAGCTTTAGTAGTAACAACATAGATAGCGCGACAACCTCGATGGGAGCACGATGATGGAGATCATGGTGTGGCGCCGGTGATGATGGAGATCATGTCGGTGCTTTGGCGATGGAGATCAAGAAGCACAAGTTCATGGCCATATCATGTCACTTATGATTTGCATGTGATGTTAATCTTTTTATGCACCTTGTTTTTCTTAGGACGACGGTAGCATTATAAGGTGATCCCTCACTAAAATTTCAAGATAAAAGTGTGTTATCCCCGACTGTGCACTGTTCCGACAGTTCATCGTTTCGGGACACCACGTGATGATCGGGTGTGATAGACTCAACGTTCACATACAATGGGTGCAAAAACAGTTGCACGCGCGGAACACTCGAGTTAAACTTGATGAGCCTAGCATGTACGGACATGGCATGGGAACACAAGAGACCGAAAGGTCGAGCATGAATCATATAGTTGATATGATCAGCATGGAGATGTTCACCATTGAAGCTAAACTCAACTCACATGATGATCGGACTTGAGTTAGTGAATTTGGATCATGCGACACTCGAATGACTAGAGGGATGTCAATTTGAGTGGGAGTTCTTAGGTAATATGATTAATTTAGCTCATTAACATGAACATATTCAAAAGGTCTTTGCAAATTATGTTGTAGCTTGCGTTGTAGCTCTACTGTATTTAATATTTTCCTAGAGAAAAATTTAGTTGAAAGATGATAGTAGCAATTATGCGGACTAGGTCCGTAAACTAAGGATTGTCCTCATTGCTGTAAAGAAGGCTTTTGTCTTTAATACACTGCTCGGTGTGCTGAACCCCGAACGTTGTGTGTGGATGTTGCGAACATCTGACATACATGTTTTTGATGACTACGTGATAGTTCAGTGTGTAATACTTAACGGCTTAGAATTGAGGCGCCGAAGACGTTTTGAATGTCACAGGACATATGAGATGTTCCAAGGGATGAAATTGGGATTTCAGGCCGGTGCCCTTGTTGAGAGGTATGAGACCTCCGACAAGATTATTTGTCTACAAAGTGAGGGAGAAAAGCTCAATCGTTGAGCATGTGCTCAAATTGTCTAAGTGCTACAATCGCTTGAATCGAGTGGGAGTTAATCTTCCAGATGAGATAATGATGGTTCTCCAAAGTGAGTGCCACCAAGCTAGTAGAGCTTCGTGATGAACTATAACATACCAGGGATATATATGATGATCCTTGAACTATTCGCGATGTTTGACACCGCGGAAGTAGAAATCAAAAAGGCGCATCAATTGTTGATGGTTAGTAAAACCACTTGTTTCAAGAAGGGCAAGGGAAAAAAGGGATACTTCATGAGACGGCAAACCAGTTGCTGCTCTAGTGAAGAGACCCAAGGTTGAACCCAAACCCGAGACTAAGTGCTTCTCTAATGAGGGGAACAGTCAGTGAAGAGGAACTACCCTAGATACTTGGTAGATGAGAAGGTTGGCAAAGTCGACAAAAGTATATTGGATATACATGAGATTGATGTGTACTTTACTAGTACTCCTAGTAGCACAAGGGTATTAGATACTGGTCCAGTTGCTAAGTGTTAGTAACCTGAAATTATAGCTATGAATACTAGCAAGGGTGAGGTGTCAATGTGTGTTGGAAGTAATTCCAAGGTTGATATGAACAAACATCGCACGCTCCCTCTACCATCGGGATTAGTGTTGAACCTAAACAATTTTTATTTGGTGTTTTCATTGAGCATATACATAATTAGATTGTGTTTATTGTAATATGGTTATTCATTTAAAGAGAATAATGGTTACTCTATTTACTTGAATAATGCCACCAATGGTCATGCATCTAAAATCAATAGTTTATTGAGTATCGATCATGGTGATACACATGTTCATAATATTGATTCCAAAAGATACAAAGTAGTAATGATAATACCACTTACTTGTGGCACTACCACTTGAGTCATATTGGTATAAAATGCGTGAAGAAGCTCCATGCTGATGAACCTTTGGACTCACTCATTTTTGAAAGGTTTGAGACATGTGAACCATGTCTATTGGTATAAACGCGTGAAGAAACTCCATGGAGATGGATCATTTGGACTCACTTGATTTTGAATCACTTGAGACATGCAAATCATACCACATGGGGAAGATGACTAAATGCCTCGTTTTCCAGTGAGATGGAACAAGAAAGTAACTTGTTGGAAGTAATACTTTTTAATGTGTGCAGTCTAATGAGTGCTGAGGAACGCAGTGGATATCATTATGTTCTTACTTCATAGATGATTTGAGTAGATACTAGTATGTTTACTTGATGAAACACAAGTCTGAATTATTGAAAGGTTCAAGTAATTTTAGAGTGAAGTTGAAGATCGTCGTGACAAGAGGATAAAATGTATACGATATGATCATAGAGATGAATATCTGAGTTGCGAGTTTCGTACACAACTAAGACATTGTGGAAATTGTTTCACAACTAATGTCAGCTGGAACGCCATAGTGTGATGGTGTGTCCGAATGTCATAGCCGCGCCCTATTGGATGTGGTGCATACTATGATGTCTCTTATCGAATTACCACTATCGTTTTTGGGTTAGGCATTAGAGACAACCGCATTCACTTTAATTAGGGCACCACATAATTCCATTGATATGACAACATATGAACTACGGTTTGGAGAAACCTAAGTTGTCGTTTCTTAAAAGTTTAGGGCTACGACGCTTATGTGAAAAAAATTCAGCATGATAAGCTCGAACCCAAAGCGGATAAATGCATCTTCACAGGACACCCAAAACAGTTGGGTGTACCTCCTATCTCAGATTCGGAAGCAAAGTGTTTGTTTCTAGAAACGAGTCCTTTCTCGAGGAAAAGTCTCTCTCGAAAGAATTGAGTGGGAGGATGGTGGAAACATGATGAGGTTATTGAACCGTCACTTCAAACAGTGTGTAGCAGGGCGCAGGAAGTTGTTCCCGTGGGTCCTACACCAATTGAAGTGGCAGCTGATGATGGTGATCATGAAGCTTCAGATCAAGTTACTACAAACCTAGTAGGTCGACAAAGTCACGTACTGCTTCAGAGTGGTACAATAACCCTGTCTTGGAGGTCATGTTGTTGGACAACAATGAACCTACGAACTATGTAGAAGCGATGGTGGGCTCGGATTAAGACAAATGGTTGGAGGCCATGAAATCCGAGAGAAGATCCATGTATGAAAACAAAGTGTAGACTTTGGAAGAACTACTTGATGGTCGTAAGACTGTTAAGTACAAATGGATCTTTAAAAGGAAGACAAAGAATGATGGTGAATGTCACTGATGTCTACTACACAACCTTCTCCTTGTAGACGTTGTTGGGCCTCCAAGTGCAGAGGTTTGTAGGACAGTAGCAATTTTCCCTCAACTGGGTGAACTAAGGTTTATCAATCCGCAGGAGGCGTAGGATGAAGATGGTCTCTCTCAAGCAACCCTGCAACCAAATAACAAAGAGTCTCTTGTGTCCCCAACACACCCAATACAATGGTAAGTTGTATAGGTTCACTAGTTCGGAAAAGAGATGGTGATACAAGTGCAATATGGATGGTAGATATAGGTTTTTGTAATCTGAAATTACAAAAACAGCAAGGTAACTAATAATAAAAGTGAGCACGAACGGTATTGCAATGCGTCGAAACAAGGCCTAGGGTTCATACTTTCACTAGAGAAGTTCTCTCAACAATGATAACATAATTGGATCAAATAACTAGCCCTCAACATGCAACAAAGAGTCACTCCAAAGTCACTAATAGCGGAGAACAAACGAAGAGATTATTATCGAGTATGAAACCACAACAAAGTTATTCTTTCTGATCGATCAATTCAAGAGTCCGTAGTAAAATAAGACGAAGCTATTCTTTCCGTTCAATCTATCCTAGAGTTCGTACTAGAATAACACCTTAAGACACATATCAACCAACACCCTAATGTCACATAGATACTCCATTGTCACCTCAATTATCCGTGGGCATGATTATACGATATGCATCACACAATCTCAGAATCATGTATTCAACCAACACATAGAACTTCAAAGAGTGCCCCAAAGTTTCTACCGGAGAGTCAAAACGTGTGCCAACCCATATGCATAGGTTCCCGATGTCACGAAACCCGCAAGTTGATCACCAAAACATACATCAAGTACTCACATGAATATCCTATTGTCACCACAGATAGACAAGTGCAAGACATACATCAAGTGTTCTTAAAGACTCAATCCGATAAGATAACTTCAAAGGGGAAACTCAATTCATTACAAGAATGGAGAGGGGGAAGAACATCATAAGATCCAACTATAGTAGCGAACCCCGCGGTACATCGAGATCAAGACATCTCAAGAACACGAGAGAGAGATTTCAAACACATAGCTACTGGTACATACCCTCAGCCCCGAGGGTGAACTACTCCCTCCTCGTCATGGAGATCGCTGGGATGATGAAGATGGCCACCGGAGATGGATTCCCCCTCCGGCAAGGTGCCGGAACGTGCTCCAGGTTGGTTTTTGGTGGCTACAGAGGCTTGCGGCGGCGGAACTCCCGATCTAGGTTTCTTTTTGGGGGTTTATGTATTTATAGGAATTTATGGCGGTGGAATTACGTCGGTTGGGCCCACGAGAAGGTCACAAGCCTGGTAGGTGCGGCCTAGGGGGGTCGCGCCTCATGGGCTTGTGACTCCCTCGTGGATCTTCTCGCCTTCTTCCAAAGCTTCGGGGGTCTCTTTTGGTCCAAAAAATCATCGCGAAAGTTTTATTCCATTTGGACTCCGTTCTGAAAAAGGTCAAAAACTCAGAAAAAACAGAAACTGGCACTAGGCACTGAGTTAATAGGTTAGTCCCAAAAATGATATAAAATGGCATATTCATGCATATAAAACATCCAAAGTTGACAAGATAATAGCATGGAACCATCAAAAATTATAGATACGTTGGAGACCTATCAGTCACCATTAAGAAAACTCGACTTGTCGCAAAGATGTTTTTGACAAATTCAAAGAGTTGACTATGATGAGACTTCCTCACTAGTAGCAATGCTAATAGTCTATTGGAATTATGTTAGCAGTTGCTGCATTATTTATGAAAGCTTGCAGATAGGATATCAAAACAATGTTTCCTCGACGGTTTCCTTCAGGAAAGGTTGTATGTGATATAACCAGAAGATTTTGTCGATCCTATGGATACTAACAAGTATGCAAACTTCATCGATCCTTCTATGGACTAGAGCAAGCATCTCGGAGTTGGAATATACGCTTGGTGAGATGATCAAAGCTTTTGGGTTTATACAAAGTTTATGAGAAGCTTGTATTTCCAAAGAAGTGAGTGGGAGCACTATAGAATTTCTGCTAAATATATGTGTTTGACATATTTTAATTGGAAATAATGTAGAATTTCTGGAAAGCATAAAGGGGTGTTTGAAAGGAGTGGGTGTTTGAAAGGAGTTTTTCAAAGGAAAACCTGGGTTAAGCTACTAGAACATTGAGCATTAAGATCTATGGAGATAGATCAAAACGCTTAATAGAACTTTCAACGAAATGCATGCCTTGACAAGTTTTTAATAGATCGGCAAAGAAGGAGTTCTTGGCTGTATTATAAGGTGTGAATTTGAGTAAGACTCAAATCCCGACCACGGTGGAAGAAAGAGAAAGGACGAAGGTCGTCCCCTATGCTTTAGGCATAGGCCCTAAAGTATGACATGTTGTGTACCGCATCTGATGTGTGCCTTGCCATGAGTCTGTCAAGGGGTACAAAGAGTGATCCAAGATGAATCGCTGAATAGCGATCAAAGTTATCCTTGGTAACTAGTGGACTAAGGAAATTTTCTCGATCATGGAGGTGATTAAATAGTTCGTCGTAAAGAGTTGCGTCGATGCAAGCTTTGACACTAATCCGAATAACTCTGAGTAGTAAACCGGATTTGTATAGTGGAGTAGTCATTTGGAATAGTTCCAGAAGGCGCGTGGTAGTAGCATCTATAGGATAACATAGAGATTTGTAAAGCACACATGGATCTGAAAGGTTTAGACCCGTTGACTAAAACCTATCTCACAAGCAAGACATGATCAAGCCTAGAACCGTATGGGTGTTAGATTCTACTGCAAGTGGGAGACTGTTGGAAATATGCCCTAGAGGCAATAATAAATTGGTTATTATTATATTTCCTTGTTCATGATTATCGTTTATTATCCATGCTAGAGTTGTATTGATTGGAAACTCAAATACATGTGTGGATACATAGAGAACACAATGTCCCTAGTGAGCCTCTAGTTGACTAGCTCGTTGCTCAAAGATGGTCAAGGTTTCCTCGCCATGGACAAGTGTTGTCCCTTGATAATGGGATCACATCATTAGGAGAATGATGTGATCGACAAGACCCAAACTATGAATGTAGCATATGATCGTGTCAGTTATTGCTACTGTTTTCTGCATGTCAATGTATCTGTTCCTATGACCATGAGATCATGCAAATCCCGGACACCGGAGGAATGCCTTGTGTGTATCAAATGTCGCAACATAACTCGGTGCCTATAAAGGTGCTCTACAGGTATCTCCGAAGGTGTCTGTTGGGTTGGCATGGATCAAAACTCGGATTTGTCACTCCGTATGACGGAGAGGTATCTCGAGGCCCACTCGGTAATACAACATCACAATAGGCCTAGCAAGCAATGCGACTAAGGAGTTGGTCATGGGATCTTTTATTACAGAACGAGTAAGGAGACTTGCCGGTAACGAGATTGAACTAGGTATGGAGATACCGACGATCGAATCTTGGGAAAGTAACATACCGAAGGACAAAGGGAACATCATATGGGATTAACTGAATGCTTAACATAGAGGTTCAACCGATAAAGATCTTTGTAGAATATGTAGGAGACAGTATGGGCACCAGGTCCATCTATTGGTTATTGACCGGAGAATGTCTCACGTCATGTCTACATAGTTCTCGAACCCGGAGGGTCTGCAGACTTAAGGTTCGGTGACGTCTCGGTATTATTGGGTTATGTGTGTTGGTAACCGAAAGTTGTTCGGAGTCCCGGATGAGATCCCAGACGTCATGAGGAGCTCCGGAATGTTCCAAAGGTAAATATTGATATATAGGAAGTCCTGTTTGGGTCATCGGAAAAGTTTCGGGTACTTCGGTAGTGTATCGGGAGTGCCGGGAGGGTACCGGAGACCATCGGGAGGGTTTTCATGCCCTGAGGGGCCTCATGGGCTGTGGGAGGAGATAAACCAGCCCCTAGTGGTCTGGCCTAAGCCCCCACTAAGGCCCATGAGGTTTGAGAAGGAAAAACCCCAAAGATGGAAGAGGAGGAAAGGGTTTCCAAATGGAAAGGAGGAATCCTAGTCCTGGTAGGTTTGGAGTAGGACTCCTCCACCTCCAATTTCGGCCAAACCTTGAGGGTTTCAGGCTGCCTCCTCCCCTCCCTCCCTCCTATATATACTAGACGAATTAGAGGCATCCCTAACCCTTATTGCCACGTGCTCCCTCTACTTCATCTATATAGGTTCCTCCTCTAGTCTAATTCGGCGATGCTTAGGTGAAGCCCTACTGCATTAGTTCACCACCACCACCATGTTGTCGTGCAGGAGAACTCATCTACCTCTCCACCCCTCTTGCTGGATCAAGAAGGCGGGGATCGTCATCGAGCTATACGTGTGCTGAACGCGGAGGTGACGTCCGTTCGGCACTAGATCGGGATGGATCGTGATGGGATCGCGGGACGGATCGTGATGAGATTACCGAACGGGTTGCGATTTGGATCGCGAAGATCTTCCACTACATCAACCGCATTATATACACTTGTTCTTAGCGATCTACAAGGGTGTTTATATTCACTCTCCCCTCTCGTAGATGATCATCACCATGGATAGGTATTGCGTGTGCGTAGGAAATTTTTTGTTTCCCATGCAACGTTCCCAACAGATAGATACTTACCATCTGCAACGAGGGAGAGGCATACGCGAACACACTTTCCATACTTGGTCATATGCACTTATGACTGGACCTCTAGCAAGCATCCGCAACTACTAGAAATCATTAAGGTAAACCCAACCGTAGCATTAAACATCAACTCCAATTTACTACCATACGCACACACCTCCCTTACTCGGTTGTATGTTTCTGTCACTCTCGCCACCCACTATAAGCGAATCCTGAACATATTGCAAACCCTCTAGCGTGTATCCTTCACGTCTGCGCCTCACGGAAGGCACCATAGGACAACACCATATCAACAAACAACTCATATCAATAACATCATATAACAATTAACCCGTAGGACAAAATGGATCTACTCAAACATCATAGGATAGCCACATATCATTGTGAAATAGTATGTAGTGTTGAGAACCATTTTAAGTAGAGAGCCATAGCGTCAAATAGGTGTTAGACCGCTGCATAGAGGGGGACAGAGTTGGTGTTGACGGAGAAAAGATTGTTGATGTACATCGTCGTCACACTCTTTGCCCTGGAGGTACTCCGGCGCCACCGGGAGAGAGGGGGAGAGAGCCCCCTCCTTCTTCTTCTTCCTTGCCCCCTATATGGGAGGAGAGTTCCCCCTCTGGTCCATGGCCTCCATGGCGGAGGAGGGGCAGGAGCCCCTCCGACATTGGATCTCCCTCTCTGGTCTCTTGTGTTTCGCGTTCGTGTTTTCTAGCCCATCACTATTTCTTAAATTCCCGGATATGCATAACTCTGATCGGGCTGAAATTTTTACACAATTGTTCTCCATAAATTATCTTTCTTGCACCCGAATAAGAGCCCCAACTGACTCACGGTGTGGTCACTAGAGGGCATGGCACGCCAGGGGGTAAGGGTCGCGCCCTAGTGGGTAGTGGAGGCGTGGGCCTCCGTTTACTTGATTTCATCTCCCAAAAATCACATATATTCAAAAATAATTCTCCGCAAATTTTTATATCGTTTGGACTTTGTTTGCTATGGATATTCTACGAAACAAAAAACATACAACAAACAGGACTAGCACTTGAGAGTAGATCAATACGTTAGTCCAATAAATCATATAAAATGTTGTCAAAAATATGTGAAAGTTATATAATATTGACATGGAACAATAAAAAAATATAGATACGACGGAGACGTATCACCCTGCTACCACGAGAGGGTAGGACAAAATATGTCATGCAAATTCTTATCGTAAGCATGTATGACTATATACGGAATACATGCCTATATTATATTGTTGAATTGATGTTGCTGCTACTGTCACACCTGCTACTGCTACTACTGTTACCAAAATTGATGTTATTATCGTTACTGCCACTCACCGGTCCACGAAAGTGCACACAGAAAAATTGTATTGTTGCGTGAAAAAGTGGCTCTATGTGAATCGTGCTCACGACCTCGCACTTGTCTTATAGTTTGGCCAACCGGTACACCCACTGCGTGCTAGTGATTCAGTTCATCGTGAATTGGTATAAGAATGAGGGTACCACCACTATGTATTGTACAGTCCCTAACTCAGATTTTTGAATTATTTGAAAACATTAATGAAAAACGTGAATGTATGGGAAAAACGTGAACAAATTTGGAAAGTTGTCGAACATGCATAAAAAAGTTGTACAGTGTAAAGAAAGGTTCATGTATTCAAATAAGTTCACTAATTCAAAAACAAAACTTCATGAAATGGGAAAAAAGTGCACTTTTTTTTAAAAAGTTCACAACAATAAAAACGTTCATGAGTTTGAAAATTTTCATGGATTTGAACTTTTTTTTATCAAATTTGAAATAAAATTCACTGAATTTGAAAAACTTCATCGAAATTCTAAAAACTTCATCAAATTTTCAGAAAAACTTCATCGGATTCGAAAAAGAGCTCATCGAATTTTAAAATTCTTCATCAAATTTGAAAAACGCCCATCAAACTTGAAAAAAAGTTCATTGATTATGAGAAAACTCATCAATTTGAAAAAGGTCTTCAAATTTTGAAAATTTCATAGAATTTGAAAAGAGTCATTGAATTTAAAAAATCATGAAATTTGAAAAAGTAGATTATTATTTTTTTCAAAAAAGAAAACATTAAAGAAAATAAAAGTAAGAAACAGAAAATGATAAGAAAAAATAAAAGAAAAAAAGCATAAAACAAACCGAACTAAAACACAAAAGACAAAAAGAATAATCCGTGAGCGTAGCCTGGTGGCTCGAATGAAGCCTTCTCGACGAAGTTGTTGTGGATTCGAAACCATGTTCTCGCACTGCAGCGGCTCCCGCGGGGCGGCATGCGCTCCGCAATGTACCTCCTCTATTTCTTTTTAGTCTGTATATGTAAATTTTGTTTGAAGCTAAAATCTTTATCTTTATCTGTACCTAATAATAAAGAGGCTATCGCTTCCGTCGGAAAACCCACCGAGATGATTTTACAAAAAAGCCCTTACTGTTTATGACATTAAACTCGTACTATATATTAAATATTTTTTAAAATACTCATATCTTTTAAACTGTAACTCCAAATTTAACATATTATACATAGAATTTGATTAGAAAAATATGTAGAATTTAAATATGATATTATTTTATCTGTTAAACGTTTAATAAAAATACTATCTAGGGTGCAATCTTAATAAATAAGTCATTATTCGTCTTTCTTTCATACCGGTACTCATTCGGGTTGGGAATGAACACGTCAACAAAATCAGGATTAGAGATGAAACTGAAGGTTACTGGACTGATTCTTTGTACGTATTAAATCTACATGCAAGCCGTGTTAAAATAGAAGACCTTTGAAATTTTGAACTGCATTTTTGTAGAATAAGACCATTTTTATTTGTATCGTAACTATAAATTCTCAAATTATAGACATTTTTTATAAATTAAGAGCGTGTGCCGTGTGGTATTTCTTTCTCCTGTTGCAACGCATGGGCCCTTTTGCTAGTATCTTTAACTTGACTTAAACTTTAGAAATAAGTATCCACATCCATAACTATACGTCCTTCAAATTGTCTTAGAATGTAGTTTCATATTATATATATTTGATATTACAGATGTTGATATTTATTTAATATATAATAATTTAAATTTTATAAAATTCAAATTGACACAAATCTTATACGCCGAGTAAAAACAGAACGGAGGGAATGTGTCGTAGTGCGTACTGTTTTCATTTTTTATGCTTTACCGACATGCTTAAAAATGAAAAACGTTCATGAAAAGACGCAGAGGAAAAGGAAGGACCGGCCCATGGCCTATTTGTTTTGTTTTGCCTGCATTATTACGCTTTTTTGGGTGCTCCTGCGGTGATAGCGGTAACAGATACATATGTCATGTTACATTCTTTTCCAGTCAGGTCGTTCAGAGCAAAGATCACATGAAAGAGATGTTAGACTAAGTATATAGTAGATATACGTGTTGTAATAAAAGTTGTATCTGTACGTTCCCTCATATAAATACATGACAGCCGTATCCGTTTAGGGTATCGAGCATTGCCCAAACCCTAGTTTGTCTAGCATGGTATCAGACGACGCGTTCGATCCGCGCCGCGCTTCCGCCTCCTCAGCCGCCGCCGCATCGGCCTTCCCCGTCACGCCGCCTCCTTTTACCACGACGGAGTCGCCCTTCATGGCGTCTGTCCCGCTTGCCTGGGCTCGTCCGGTCGCCTCGGGATCGCATCCGCCTGCGCCTCCCCAGTCGCCCGTGGCGCCTCCGCCGATCTCCGCTTCGGCCGCCCTGCCCCGGTCCCATCCCATGACGCATCACGGGCGCCGGGTTCCTATGGCACCCCCGCGCCAGTGCCCTACGGCAGGCCCTATCCCACTCCCTACATCACCCCATCGCTGGCGGCATACATGTCGTCCTTTGTGGTGCCTTTTGAGGCGCCGTGTGGTGCGCCCTACGCCGCCCCGGCATCGTACCTCGGGTCCCCGCTCACGCCCTATGGTCATCATCAACAATACCGCCTGCCTCCTTCGGACGATGCCCTGGTCTCGTACGGTGCTCCTCCGACGTATGATTCTCAACTCTGTGCACCGATGGCTGACCCCGGACCGTTCCACTTTGCTCATCTGGTGACGGTGAAGCTCTCTGCTGACAACTACCTTCTGTGGAGCGCTCAGGTGTTGCCACTGATGCGCAGTCATTATCTCGAGGGGTATGTTGACGGTACGCTGCCATGTCCTCCGTCCATGGTTCAGCTGCCCTCGGTACATGGTGACTCTGTTATGGTGCCAAACCCTACTTACCGTCGGTGGATTGCTCGAGATCAAGCCATCCTTGGTGCTATTCAATCTTCGCTCACTCCCTCCGTGGCTAGCATGGTGGTCTTTGCCGCAACATCGAGGGATGCATGGGCCATGCTTGACTCCAGCTTCTCCTCGCAATCGCTGGCACGTTCATCCGATATTCGCAATCAGCTGGGTGAGATCAAGAAGGTCAAAAACTTAGCTGATACACTGTCCTCCATTGGGAAGCCTCTCAGTGATAAGGAGTTCACCTCATTCATCCTCAATGGCCTTGATGAGGACTATGACTCCCTGGTGGAAAGTATTAATGGACTAGACAAGCCTCTGCCACCTTGTGATCTCTATGCGCGCCTCCTGAACACAGAACAACGGCTCTCTGCTCGTCGCTCCGTTGGGGCCTATACTGATGGCTCGACAGCTAATGCTACTCATCATGGGGGGCCTCATGGTGCCAAACAGCCTCCGCCACCATCACCGAGGGATTAGTCATGCCCGTCCGCTCATGCTCCTCCAACGGCTGGGCGCAAGCGACTCCACTGCCAGATGTGTGGTGGTGGGGTTGAGTGTCAGCTCTGCGGCATCGAGGGGCACTTGGTGTCTCGCTGTCATCATTGCTTCAAACATGACTTCCTTGTCATTGGGAACAATGGAAAAGGGAATGAGAAACAAGTTGCGGTAGCAACACAGGAGCTTGGGTTCACTCCTTCTTATTCTGTAGATCCTGCCTGGTACATGGACACAAGCGGCACAGACCATATGACGAGCCAGCTTGACAAGTTGGCCACTCGTTAGCCCTACACGAGTCATAATCAGGTCCGCACCGCCAATGGATCAGGTATGCACATCTCACACGTTGGTCAGGCATCTCTTCTTTCACGTACCACTAAAAACGTGTGTCTCCTTGATATTCTTCGTGTTCCGTCAGTTACACGTAGTTTGCTCTCAGTTCTTAAATTAACTCGTGACAACAATGTGTTGGTTGAGTTTCATCCTTTTTGTTCTTTTGTTAAGGACGTGGACACGAGGGACGTTCTTTTTAGTGGTCGAATTCTCAATGGCCTATATGCTCTTGATGTGCCATCTGTTTCTCAAGTTTTCAGTGGTGTCCGGGTGTCGTCGTCGCAGTGGCATTCTCGCCTCGGTCATCCTTCTACTCCCATCGTGTGTCATGTGCTCCATCGCCATAATCTTCCCGTTGAGTCGAGAAATAAGGATTTTCTAGTGTGTGATGCATGTCAACAAGGCAAGAGTCATCAATTGCCTTTCTCTATATCAAGTCGTGTTGTCAAGGCTCCTCTTGAACTTGTGTTTTCGGATGTGTGGGGCTATGCCCAAACTTCTGTTAGTGTTCACAAATACTATGTGAGTTTCATCGATGCTTTTAGTCGCTTTACTAGGATTTATCTCATTAAGCGCAAATCTGATTTGTTCCATGTCTTCATGCAATTTCAAGCACATGTTGAGCGATTGCTTAAGCACAAAATTGTTCATGTTCAATGTGATTGGGGGTGAATATCACAATCTCAACACCTTCTTTCAGAAGCTTGGTATTTCGCATCATGTGTCATGTCCTCATACACATCAACAGAACGGTGCAGCTGAGCATAAGCATCGTCACATAGTTGAAACTGGCCTGACACTACTTGCACATGCATTTGTGCCATTTCGGTTCTGGAGTGATGCATTTGTTACTCCTTGTTTTTTGATAAACAGGCTTCCCACACGACTTCTTCACATGAAATCTCCTATAGAAGTATTACTTCATGAAACTCCAGATTACTCCTTACTCAAAGTGTTCGGTTGTGCGTGTTGGCCACATCTTCGTCCGTACAATAAACATAAACTCGCATATTGATCTACAAAATGTGTGTTTCTCGGGTACAATCCTCTTCACAAAGGTTACAAGTGCCTTCACATTCCGACAAATTGTGTTTACATATCCCGTGACGTTGTGTTTGACGAGACTGTTTTCCCGTTTTCCACGCTTACACCACGCACCGATACCACCACTACCTTGTTGCACTCCTTTCCAGTTTTGCCCGATCAATTTGTAGATGCTGAATACTCTCCTATGTTGTTACCTAACCATGGTGCACGAACTGGATGGGGTGCCCGACTGGACCTTCTTGATGATGATGTGGTCTCGGCTGCGCCAGCTGCCGCTGCTATGCCGGATGACCCCGACGTCGATCATACATGCATGCCCCATGCACGTGGATCTGACGAGTCGCTGGTCTCGCCTAGCCCAGCTGCATGTGCGGTGTTGTCGCCCGGGCCGGCGGCCTCGCCGATCTCCGCTTCGCCTGGGTTGACCTCGACTGTTCTGCCTTCGTCGGTCACCCTGGGCCCAGCACCGGTTTTGTCTTCACCACAGGTGGAGCTACCTGTGGATTCACTCGCAGGTGTATCTCCCTCGTCGTGTGTGCTGCCTAACGTTGGCTCCCCTGTAGTGACGACTTCTCCGCCACCTGCGCCCGCCATGCAGCGTCCTCATACGCATAGTAAGAGTGGCATTGTAAAGCCTCTTGAGCGTATTGATGGCATCGTCGCATGGCTTGCGGCCTGTGTTGCTCATGCTGAGGTTGATACTACGGCTGAACCATGCCACTTTCAGTCAGCGCTTGGCATTCCAGACTCGCGCTCTGCTATGGAGCAGGAGATTCATGCTCTTCAGAAGAATAATACCTCACGCCTGGTTTCACCTCCATCTGATGTCAACATCATTGACTCTAAATGGGTGTTCAAGGTGAAGAGACATGTTGACGGCTCCATTGAAAGGTACAAGGCACGATTAGTTGCTAAAGGCTTCAAACAAAGGTATGGCCTTGATTACAAAGACACGTTCAGTCCTGTTATTAAGACCACGATGATTCATGGTCTTCCTTCATTGGCTATTACTCGAGGATGGTTCCTTCGTCAGCTTGATGTTCAAAATGCCTTTCTACATGGATTTTTAGAAGAAGAGGTATATACGCGTCAGCCACCAGGTTTTGTTAATTCTGCTCGGCCACATCATGTGTGTCGTCTTGTCAAGGCTATCTATGGTCTGAAGCAAGCTCCTCGTGCATGGCATGCACGACTTGGTGCTGCTCTTCGTGCGCATGGGTTTGTGCCATCTACCGCCGACATGTCTCTCTTCATTCCCCAGCGACCTGAGGTGACTATGTACATTCTGGTCTATGTTTATGACATCATACTTGTCAGTTCGTCGGTAACTGTTGTAGATCGGCTCGTGTCTTCTCTAGGTGCTGATTTTGCTGTTAAAGATCTTGGGAGACTACACTATTTTTTGGGTCTTGAGGTTGTTCATACTGACAATGGTTTGACTCTCATTGAGCAGAAGTACTCTCAGGATCTATTACAATGTGTGGGTATGTTGTAGTGCAAGACTGCTACCAGTCCTATGACTGCCAGAGACAAACTGTCAGCTCTTGATGGAGATTTGCTCTCCCCTGATGATGCCACTGAGTACAGCAGCATTGTTGGTGGTCTGCACTACTTGCTCATTACTCGACTAGACATAACATTTGCAGTTAATCGTCTATATCAGTACCTTCATGCACCACGTAATCCTCATTGGTCGGCTCTTAAGTGCATTCTGCGCTATGTTCGTCACACTGGCTCGTATGGTCTCCATCTGCAACCTGTGTCCTTTTGTGTGATCTTAGCTTTTCTGATGCTGATTGGGCTGGCAGTCTTGATGATCGGCGATCCACAGGGGGACATGTCGTGTTCTTTGGTCCTAACTTGATCGCCTTGCAAGCTCGCAAGCAAGCTATAGTGTCTCTGAGTAGTACTGAAGCTGAGTACAAAGCAGTTGCTAATGCCACAACTGAGATCATATGGGTACAGTCATTGCTTAGAAAGTTGAAGGTCTCTCAAGCTCAGTCGCCTGTTCTTTTGTGTAATAACATCGGTGCTACATATCTTTCATCGAATTCGGTATTTCATGGCTAAACGAAACACATCGAAGTTGACTACCATTTTGTGAGGGAACGTATTGCACAGAAGCCACTTCAGATCAAGCTTGTTTCTTCTAAGGATCAGCTTGCTGATATTTTCACTAAACCCTTGCCCTTACCTTCTTTTGAAGGACGTCGTCGCAATCTTAACCTTCTGAGTGTTTCAGGACATAGTTAAGATTGAGGGAGGGTGTTAGACTAAGTATATAGTAGATATACATGTTGTAATACAAGCTATACTTATACGTTCCCTCAAATAAATACATGACAGTCGTACCCGTTCAGGGTATCGAGCATTGCCGAAACCCTAGTTTGTCTAAAAAGAGGAAGCCATCCTACTTTTGGTTGTTGAATAGAGATAAACTCAAAGATCTTTCACGTGGTCTAAACTCTAAAGATCAATCCAGCCATCCATCCATAGATCTACATAATATACACTACTCGGTTACGCGATGTATGTATGCACGCAAGCAACATGCTACTCTAACTCCAACTAAACGTACACAACAGGTCGACCATTGTCCATGTTGCCCAGAAAGGTTCCCTCCAAACCCTTCTTGCCCATTGGCTTCGTTCCCTCGGTGTGAAATCTGCTTCCTACAATGACTTTTTATCTTGCGTATATGTACTCCATCGTTACCAGCAGGTTTCACCCATAGTTTTAAGGGAAAGTGTTTAAATCAACCGACTAATCTATCGCGAACGTAAGCCGCGTCTATCCTCTCACACATGTCCTGGTGGGCACCGTGCATCACATCTACCATCACTTGTCCTTATCCTATCCTAATCCTCGACCTCTCAACTCGAAGCACTCACCACACGTCTCTTTTTCCCAGTACACCATGCGTTGATCACAAATCCCTCACATGCTATGTATTGTATCTCGCCGGCACTATATGCTACGGATGCGTTGCTCGCGGCAGCGCTCACCGATGCAACACCAACGGCCGCAGCCACCATGGAGCTGCTGCAATACTGTGTCGAATCGACAGCAGGTGTCACCCAAATTGCAAGCGGAGAGCTCGTCAGCGTCGCAGTCTGGTCGGTGCTGCAACGTAGGGAGCGACCGCATCATCGGGATCTTCGGGGTGCGGTTAGTGTTGTCGAGCACGTTGATGGAGTGCCACCTGTGTTGCGGAGACAAACGCTGCAACCCGAAGATGGGGCTTTGTTGATTACTCTGGTCGTGCTAAAAAAGAGCCCGCATTACTAGTGGTGGGAGTGATATGGTCACTCTCGTGACGGGGTCATGCCAGGTAGGGAGACTATGCCATTTTTACGTGTTCCGGGCACACCGTTGGTCCCTGCATGGATGATACGGTCTAGAGTTTCTGCTCGTAAGACGTACGTCGTGTGGAATGGGTACCAATCGAGTGGATTCTTTGTCTAGTGTCGTCAGGGGAAAGGCATTGTTCGTGTACTTACCTCGGGTATGTTATATACCGTGTGTCGTGGATGACACAGAAGTTTCCCGGATCTCGTGGGTACAGTGTGCAACCTCTGCAGAGTGTAAAACTATTCGAATAGTCGTGTCCACGGTCAAGGACTGTTGGGTGGTGCTGCTTAAACTACGTCTAGTGGTTCCCGCATAAACCAAGTGTGCGTGTGTATAAAGGTGTTACATGAGAAAGTGAATACCTGGGTCAAGTCTGGTGACTTGACATGGAGGGTGAACATGAGGTGTTCAGCCCTCGGAATATTTATGTTGATATGTGTAATCCATTCTTATGGTTACTACTTACCTAGTGGTGCATGACCATATAAACACTTGACCATGTTTATGCATTAACAAAAATCTGGTTTCCGCAAAGGTTGCATTATACTTCATATTGCACTCAATTACATACTACGCATCATGGGATGTTTGCGAGTACATTCAAAGTACTCCTTGGCTTTCCACTGTTTATTTTATTGACCAAAAATGGAAGAACTTGAATATGGAGAAGAATTCGTCATCGGAGATGAACACACGAACTAGGACGCTTCCTAGTCAGAATGCATGTTGGTTAAGGCTGATGGCACGGGTTCACGTTTACTACCAAGATTCCACTAGTAGTTGAGTTGGTGTGCTTGGCCTTCATGGCCCTATCTATGTAAGACTTGACCATAATGGTCATTATTTGTATCAGACGTTATTCATGGGTGTAAGACTCTTGTTATTCAGTGTATGTGTGTTCAGTGAGCATTGATCTCTGGGATCACTATACACGTTCATTCGGTGGTCTCGACTTGTAAGTCGGGGTCCCCACACGATATTACAAATTCTCTGACATTCATCACAAGATAAAACAAACTAATGGGCATCCTTGAAGAGAGTAGGCCAATAAAAACCAGATTGCAATACCTTATGAGCAGTTCTATCTTTCGCATTATGTCCTCCATAAGCTTCGGAATGACATTTCCGTATGATTTATTCCTGTTCATGCTCAGGTACACAACGTCTAATAATACCATCTACTACTTCTTTATAAAGATGTGGGGCATCCCAAAAGTAATGTCTTAAATCATAGAAGATTTTTTTTATTTTGTTGGTATGTGAAACTAGGTGGTATGTATTTGGCAGCAATAAAATTAGCATAGTTAGCATACTGATGACGAGGTGATGTATATACTTCTCGCCCCTCGTTGGATACCCCAAGTGGAAGGTGGAGATGTAGTCAACAACAAATTTCCCTCACACACAGACTGTAAGGTTTATCGAACCAGAAGGAATCGTAGGCTCAACAGGTAGGTGTCTCCTGTCCTAGTCAGCACAAGACGTGGACCTGCACACATAACAAATAACTTTTCTCCCAACGAGTATAGAGAGGTTGCCAATCTCTCCGGCCTTGTAGTTTGCAAAGGATCTAAACACAAGCGGGAAGGTAATAGTTATTGCAACAGAAAAGTAAAGAAAACGGTAAATGATGGAGGTGTAAACAATGATGGTGATATGGACCGGAGTCACATGACGTTCACTAGTGATGTCTCTCTCCCAAAAGACGATCGACAACTATGCTAAGGTAAACAAATCACAGTTGGGCAATTGACAGAATTATGATCGCGCCGCAATGCTAATTATGCTCCTTGATAGTTAGAGCTTCAATAGTAATGGGCAATACGCCAAGACAAGTAGACCGTTTATTCATGAGCATCTACTTACTAATCATCCACCTTGAGATATTTATCCAGAACACCTCTCCGGTATTAAGTTGTGAGCGCCACCCAAAGTGTAAACTCAAAGCAACGGACAACTGCATTAACGAACTATGCGTAAGGTAAACAATCCTTGCAACCTTGGTAACAAGCACCGTTGTTTTCTCCCTCGTGGCAACAAGCACATCCCCTAGTCTCATGTTTCTATCACTCAAGCTAGACATCGAGGCGCCCGAACCCACAATCATGCATAACGCTCCCTCTTGGAGTTATGATCTACTACTTGGCCAAAGCAATAAAAAGCAACGGAGAACATGCATGAATCACTAAGGAACATAATATAAAAGGATAATCAAATATATAACTCATAACAATCTGAACATAATCTCATAATCCATCGGATCCCAACAAACCGAGCATAGCAATAGCAAGAGAGTTATATAGATGCCTTGATCATGTAGGGCACCTCACAAGGACTAACCATTGAAGCACAAGATTGGAGAGAAGACATCACATAGCTACTGGTCATGGACTCATGGTCCAAGGGAAACTAGTCATGACACATCCGGGAGGCGTCCATGGTGGTGGAGAAGCTCCCGGAGGTCAATCCTCCCTCCGGCAGGGTGCCGGGAAGAGGTCTCGTGACGCTCCCGATCTCGAAAGCGTTGCGGCGGCGAAACGATGGAGACATTCACGATTCCAGATAATGTGCGAGGGTTTCCTCACAGAACACTAAATATAGGCCAAAGGAGGTCACCAGAGGAGGTGGGGCCCACCCAGGTGACCTCCTGGCACGGCCTAGGGCCTGGCCGCGCCAGCATGCCACCTGGGAGGCCCGTGGCACCCCTGTGGCCCTCCTTCGGTGATCCCGAAGCTTTTGTTTCGCTGATTTTTTATATATATTTTTCTGGATTTTTTCGGGCTTTGGAAAATTGGGTAAAAACCCCTGCAAAAAAGACATCAGCAGACAGAAACTGACACTCGGTGCACTGAGTTAGTAGGTTAGTCCAAATATGTGTAAAATGATATAAAAGTGTAGCAAAACATGTAACAATGTCACCCAAAAGATCATGGAACAAGCAGAAATTATAAATACGTTTGGGACGTGTCACATACCAAGGTGTGTTATGAGAAACATTTATTGCAGCTAATTGTTCATCAGGAAAACTATCATCAATAGGTAGTGGGTCATTAAGAACATGTTCTAACCTAAACAAGTTATCAGCAATAGGGTTCTCAACTCCTTTCCTATCACTGATATGTAAATCAAATCCTTGTAGCAAGAGAACCCACCTAATGGGTCTAGGTTTAGCATCTTTCTTTACCATAAGATATTTTATAGTTGCATGACCGGTGTGAACAATTACCTGGGAATCAATAATGTAAGATCTGAATTTATCACAAGCAAACACAACTGCTAAAAATTCCTTTCCACTAGTAGTATAATTTCTTTGAGCACTGTCTAGAGTTTTACTAGCGTAATGGATGACATTTATTTTTTTATCAACTCTTTCTCCAAGAACAGCACCAAGACCATAATCACTAGCATCGCACATAATTTCAAAAGACAAGTTCCAATAAGGTGGTCAAACAATAGGTGCAGTAGTTAAGGGTTTATTAAGCGTTTCAAAGGCTTCCACACAATCATCATCAAAAATAAATGGAACATCCTTGTGTAAAAAAAATTAAGAGGCCTAGAAATTTTAGAGAAGTCTTTAGTAAACCTCCTATAGAAACCAGCACGACCAAGTAAACTACGGATACCTTTAATATCTTTAGGACATGGCATATTCTCAATTGCATCAACTTTAGCTTTATCCACCTCAATTCCTCGTTCAGAAATTTTATGACCCAAGACAATACCTTCATTAACCATAAAGTGTCACTTCTCCCAATTCAAGACAAGATTAGTTTGCTCACATCTCTACAAAACTCGATCAAGGTTTCTCAAGCAGTCATCAAAAGAAGATCCATAAACAGAAATCTTCCATGAAAACCTCAACAATCTTTTCACAAAAATGAGAGAGTATAACAGTCATACATCTTTGAAAGGTAGCAAGTGCACTGCATAAACCAAAAGGCATACGCCTATAAGCATAAGTTCTAAAAGGACAAGTAAAAGTGGTTTTCTCTTGATCAGATTGTGAAGCAGGTATTTGAGAGAAACCAGAATATCCATCTAGAAAACAAAAGTGTGTGTGCTTAGAGAGTCTTTCTATCATTTGATCGATAAAATGTAGAGGGTAGTGATTTTTCTAGTTGCTTTGTTTAATTTTCTGAAATCAATTACCATTCTATAGCCAGTGACAATTCTTTGTGGCATAAGATCATTCTTATCATTAGGAACAACAGTGATACCTCCCTTCTTTGGGACACAATGAACGGGGCTTACCCATCTACTATCACCTATGGGATAGATTATACCTGTTTTGAGAAGCTTTAATATTTCAGTTCTTACCACTTCTTTCATTTTGGGACAACCGACGTTGGTGATCAACAACGGGTTTAGCATCAGGTTCCATATTAATATTGTGCTGACATAGATTGGGACTAATTCCCTTAAGATCATCAAGAGTATATCCAATAGTAGCTCGGTACTTCTTTTGGATTTTCAATAATCTTTCTTCTTCATGCTCTGAAAGGTTAGAAGTAATAATAACAGGATATATCTTCTTTTCATCAACATAAGCATATTTCAAAGTATGAGGCAATTGTTTTATTTCAAACACAGGATCACCTTTAGGCGGAGGAGAACCTCTAGAGTTTCAATAGGCAAATTGTGCTTAAGCAGAGGTTGTTGTTCAAAGAAGAATGTCTCTATTGCATTTGTTTCATGCATATGCATATCATTTTCATGGTCTAGAGAATATTGTTCTAAACGATCAGTAGGAGGCACAGCAATAGAAGCAAGACCAATTATTTCATCTTTATTAGGTAATTCTTTTTTATGATGTTTTCTATTAAACTTGGAAAAATTAAACTCATGAGACTCACCACCAAAACTAACACCTATAGTTTCTTTTTGACAATCTATAGTGGCATTAACGGTGTTCAAGAAAGGTCTACCAAAGATAATGGGACAAAAGTCATATTGTGGGGAACCAAGAACAAGAAAATTAGTAGGATATTTTGTTTCCCACACAAGACTTCAACATCTCTAACAATCCCAAGTGGTGTGATGGTGTCTCTATTAGCAAGTTTAATAGTAACATCTATGTCTTCTATTTCAGTGGGTACTATTTCATCCATAATTTATTGATATAACATAAAAGGAATAGCACTTACGCTAGCACCTATATCACATAAACCATGATAACAATGATCTCCTATTTTAGCTGAGGTGACATGCATGCCAACAACTCGTCTATGTTTATCTTTTCCATCAGGTTTAGCAATTCTAGTAGCTTCATCACACAAGTAAATAACATGCCCATCAATATTTTCTTTCGTGAGATCTTTAACCATAGAAACACTAGGTTCTACTTTAAGTTGATCAGATGGTTTAGGTGCTTTAATATTATTTTTGCAAACCACGGTTGAAACCTTATCATGTTCCTTTATCCTAACACGGAAAGGAGTTTTTTTCAATATAAGTGGTAGGAACAACTGGGTCAATATTGTAAATGATATTTTCTTACTTCGATATTGTTGGTTCTTTAATTTCTTATTTAATAGGGGGATGATATTTAAACCACTTCTCCTTAGGGAGATCAACATGAGTAGCAAATGATTCGCAAAAAGAGGCTACTATGTGACAGTTAAGTCCATATTTAGTGCTAAACTTTTGAAAAGCATCGGTATTCATAAAAGATATACCACAGTCATACTCAAGCTTAATACCTAACTCTTTACCTTTGTCAAGTCACCAATCTTCAGAGTTGTGTTTAATTCTTTCTAAGAGATCCCACCTGAATTCAATAGTATTCTTCATAAAAGAACGAGTACAAGAAGTATCGAGTGTGGTTTGATCATTACGAGAAAGCCAAGCATAAAAGTTCTGAATAATACTTTCTCCTTCACAAGGCCAAAAATTATATATATAATTTCACGATGAACTAGATGCATAGGATACAATTTTTGGTGAAATTCCAATTTCTCGATTCGAGTTCCAAAATCCAATATCATCCCATAGCCTATACCATGCCAATGCCTTTCCCTCCAAATATAAAGGGAATACCTTATTTTTAACTTCATCTTCGGATAAACCTGCAAGCTTAAATAATCCACAAACTTCATCCACATATATCAAGTGCATATCCGGATGTGCAGTTCCATCTCCTGCATAAGGCTTAGCTAGCAGTTGTTCTATCATACTCGAAGGAATTTCATAGCCAATATTTTCAGTACGTGCAGTAGGTTGAGGGGTAATTAATTATGGTTCTGGTCGAGGTGAATATACGCCGAACAAACCCCTCAAAGGATTGTTTTCCATAGTAGCAAGTGACAATAAATTTCATCATGTAGCAATAGATTTTCCTTACCAATTTCCACTTACCAAGAGCGCTTCACTCACCGAAAACGGCACCAGAAAAGAGTCTTGATGACCCACGAGTACAGGGGATGAATCTTAGTTCTTTTGATAAGTAAGAGTGTCTAACCCAACGAAGAGTAGAAGGAAATGACAAGTGGTTTTCAATAAGGTAATTTCTACAAGCACTGAAATAGCGGTAACAAGTTGTTTGATAGCAAGATAACTGTAGCAAGTAACGAGTAGCAAGAGTAACAATAAGTGCAGCAAGATAGCAAAATCCATTTGTGGCAAAGGACGGGCCAAAGTGGTTTCTTATATTAGGCAAAGCATTCTCGAGGGCACACGGGAATTTCATCTAGTCACTTTCACCATGTTGGTTTGATTCGTGTTTGATACTTTGATAATTTGATATGTGGGTGGACCGGTGCTTAGGTGTTGTCCTTACTTGAACAAACCTCCTACTTATCATTAACCCCCTCGCAAGCATCCGCAACTACGAGAAAAGTATTAAGATAAAATCTAACCATAGCATTAAACTTTTGGATCCAAATCGGTCCCTTACGAAGTAGCGCATAAACTAGTGTTCAAGCTTCTATCACTCTAGCAACCCGTCATCTAATAACTACTCCACAATGCATTCCCTTAGGCCCAAATATGGTGAAATGTTATGTAGTCGACGTTCACATGACACCACTAAGGGAATCACAACATACATATCATCGAAATATCAAACACATATCCAGTTCACATGATTACTTGTAACATGATTTCTCACGTGGCCTCAAGAATAAAAGTAACTACTCACAAATGATGAACATGCTCAAGATTAGAGGGTTATTAAATAGCATAATAAATTTGATAATTTTGTCTTCCACCAAATAAACCATATAGTAATCAACTACAAGATGTAATCAACACTACTAGCCATTCACAAGTACCAACCTAAGGTTCCGTTAAGGTTCCGGTGCAAAGATTGAACACACGAGATGAACTGGGGTTTGAGAGGAGATGGTGTTGTTGAAGACATTGTTGAAGATTGACCTCCCCAAGATGAGAGGGTTGTTGGTGATGATGATGACGATGATTTCCCCCTCCGGGAGGGAAGTTCCCCCGACGGAATCGCTCCGTCGGAGGGCAAAAGTGCTCCTGCCCAAGTCCCTCCTCGAGACGGAGGCTCTTCATCCCGAAAGTCCTCTCCCTATTTTTTAGGGTAAAATGACTTATATACCAGAAGAGGGGCACCGGAGGTGGGTTGGGCTGAGCATAACCCACTAGGGCGCGCGTGGGGGCCCTGGCGCGCCCTCATGTATTATGCTCACCAGGTGCCCCCTCCGGTAGTTATTTGTTCCAGTATTTTTCATATATTCCATAAAAATTCTCCGTGAAGTTTCAGCTCATTTGGAGTTGTGCAGAAAATGTGACTTGACGTAGCTTTTTCAGGTCCAGAATTCCAGCTGCAGGTATTCTCCCCCTTTGTGCAAACCTTGCATATTATGAGAGAAAAAGCATTAGAATTGCTCCCAAAAGCATTATTATGCATAAAAGACATTATAAATAACAGTAGGAAAACATGATGTAAAATAGACGTATCACACCGCTTTCGAAGATCATGTTCTTGAGGAAACGGTTGGTCGTGTAATCCTTGACGGCCGCAAGCATTTCGTCAAACAGATTGCGGGCGCCTGTGACCATGTCGGCTGGCATCTCGCGCTGGCATTTCCTCTTGTCTCCGGACGATGATCCGCGTGCCACCGGTGTGGCGTTGAGGTCGATGGTCACCGGCACGGGTGTGCAAGGGGCCACAATGCTCACCTTTGGCGAGCACTCCCCGGAGAAGCGACTGCCTTGCCCCTTGCATCATGTGCGTGTCTCCGGCCCTTCCTCTTGGCCGACTCCACGGCCCGTTCCTGGGGCGTCAACTCCTTCTTCTTCTTCTTCTTGGGCGGCGCGGCGGCCTTGCGGGGGACGCGGGGCTTGCCTCTGGCTGCGACGGCGGCGCCGGACGAGGCGAGGGGGACGAGGTCGGTGGCAGACTCGAGGTCGTCGTCCATGGCTGTGGGAGCGGGCGCGGGAGCGAGCGGGAGGGTTTGTGGAAAATGGAGGGAAAAAGTGGCCGCTTTGCGCTAACTTGCGGGCCATGGAGGGGAGTAGGCGCGCGTCGCGTGCGTCCGCTTCGTGTCCGCGCCGACGCAAAATCAGGCTCAAAATTGCGCCGGGAATGGGTCAGCACAAGGACAAAAAGCGGACGCGCGTCCATTTAGGTTGACGCGTTGGGTCAACTTTTTGTCCGTACAAATTCTAACGATTGACGGCAGACGAAATGGATAGTCTCGTTTGAGTTGCTCTCAATAGACAGTCATAATCCAGTATAGTCCTTGATTTAAAGATGTGTCACTATTTCGCATAACCCGTTATTTGAAACATTTCACACCGTTAGCAATACATAAATTGAGAAGAGCAGGGCGCCGGTGAACTTCACGAGAAACTGGAAATTCCTCCGTGCCAGACCGACCGTGGGCCATAGTCTACCTCGCCACCACACCCTGCAAAGGTTTTATGGCCGCCATTTACGTCCGCTTCATGGTGGTGGTCATGCTCATGCGCGCAGGGGCGCAGAAATAATACTCTACTCACCTTCTGATCAATTTTCAGAAGCCATAAATTCAGACATATGCAACTAGTATACCACCAATGGTACTATGTTTTTCAGTAGGAAAAACCCGCCATTTTACTCCGGGAAACAAACAAACAAGCAAGCAGCAAAGGACGCATGCCGACCGATGTCGCTCTCCTCTGTGCATCACTCACCGCACTCGATGGGCCGAGAGAAACGCAGATGCTGCTGCCGGTGGTACAACTACACGACCTGCCTACAGTACAAGGTTCCAAGCGAACAATGGCCATGTGTCTGCGGGTGGCGAGGCGACGCCAAGAAGCCATTCCCATCGTTTGTTGCTGCCTCCTCACCTCTGGCTGAGTTCGCCCTTCGACCAGCTTAGAGAAGTCCAACATAACGATCCATTTTGTCAGTGTATATCCTTTTGAATCGTCGTGTACACAAAAATCAGTTCAACACATCGACCCGAACGCGCGTTCGTTTTTTGTCCATCCGTGACCCATTCCGGGTTTATATTTGCGTCGCATTTGCGTCCACGCGGACACGTAACGGACATGCTCCTCGTCCGCGTGCTCCTTCCCCGAGCCTACTAGTCGGTGGCACAGTCCCGTCTTTTTATCCCCTTTCCCACCCGTCGCCGGCGGCACAAACTCCAGGTCGATACCTATTTTTCCCGGCCACCTTGCTCTCCATCGCCCTCCCTCTTCCATCCAGCAGCATATCCACCGGCGGGGGTGCCTCCTTCATATCGGCGCGGAAGGCCGAGTGGTAGATCTGCGACGGCAGCGACGAGGTTTGGTGTGTCATGTCGACGGGATTTGGGGCCTCCTGCCGGCGGCGGACTGTGTTTGCCATGGATTGGCTGGGTACCGGTCCATCTAGTGTGGACAATGCCTCGGTGCTGCATGCACACGCTCAATCCGTCTCTAGCCGCTCACATCTGTACCGTCGCCGGTCCGCCAGTAAAGCCACGCCCGACCGTCGCCCTGGCTCGATGCTGGCCCAGAGGCTTGCCGGCTCGCCATTGTCGTTCATAAAGTGCGATGGCTGCCGGCTGCATGTCGTCTGATGCATTTCTTGGATGCGAGAACATCCCGATTGGGTGCTCGTCAAATGCAAAAACGACGGGGTATGCTTTTTGTGCTGCCTTTTGCTCTTTCATTCGATGGAATTTCAGTAGCTTAATTTTCTTGATTTTGTATGTAGGTCGGATGCAATTTTTAGTTTTGGCAAAAAGAATACATCGATATATTGATTTTATAAAATTTGCTAAATATTCATGCACTTCTAGCTAGAATTAAAGCTATTTATGAAAGTAAAGAAGAGACCAACGGGGAAACAACGTCTAATTCTTTAGAATCAAAGAAGAAAGACGTTGTTACGCTCAACAATCCGCAGATCAACAACGAAGAAATAGAGAAGATCTTAGTCCAACTAGTAGGAGCAGTTAGGGAAGTTGGACATCTTTTAAAATATCTAATTATGGTTCTTGTTTTCTTTGGTCTTGCATTCGTAGCGAAGAATTGATGAAATATGTATGTATTCAAATGCATTTAATGAAATAAAATTAATGTGTGATAAAAAATAGATGTCGGCCGGCCGCGCGAACAATAATTGGGTCCGCCTATTGGCCGCAAGGCCGACCCGTTTATAAAAGGGGATGGACATGCCGACCTAAAGGGACAAAACACGGACAAAGTGTGCATCCATTTGGGTCACGCGGTTGGAGTTGCTCTTAGATCATCTACAGCCAGACCTCTCAAACTCGTCTCACACGTTCGGACAGGCCGCCCGATCACTGACCGATCATAAAGAATCAACCCAGACGGACCCATCAAACGGGCCTCAAACGCCTGAATTGACCGGCACTCCTTATATCCAGCCAAAATATGAAACGGATATGAGGTAGTCCGAACGCGCATGGGTACGCCCACACTAGTGGAAAACGGGCCTTTGGCCTGGACCCTTTAGTCCCGGCCTCCCTCTGGGCCGGGACTAAAGGCCCGGCCACGTCGCCCCAAATCGCAATGCCGTCCACGAGGCTTTGGTCCCGGCCCGTAAGGAGCCTTTAGTCCCGGTTTGTGTCTCAAACCGGGACTAAAGGGCTACGCGGTGTGCAGCCCGCATGTGCGCCACCTTTAGTCCCGGTTTCTGTCTCAAACCGGGACTAAAGTCCTCTGCCTATATATATTGGCCGCAGCCCCCCTCTCCCCTCTTCCTTGCATTTTTCTTGGATGGAAGAGTGTGGGTGTGTGCTAGCTCTCCATTTTTCTTGGATGCACTAGAGGTGTTTGTTGAAATGTGCGTTAGAGCGATGCCGCTTCAGTTCACCGAACACAACTACGATATGAGATGCCCGAGCCACGCTTAAACCTCTTCCTCTTTATTTCTACTTATTCTAAAAGGTTAGCAACTATATTTCCTCGTTTAGACCGTGCGGTACTAATTTTTAGGATCGTGATTGTATTTGATATACTGTCGTATAACGCAGATGAGCCATCCATGGATGTACGGTGATCGACGCACAGCCGCTTATAGAGAAGGCGTGCATTCTTTTCGAGATGCAGCCGATGCGAACAAGCATGGTGGTGGCTATATGTTTTGTCCATGTGTTGAATGTCGGAATGAGAAGGATTACACTTCCTCAAGAGTCATTCAGAGCCACCTGCTTCAGTCCGGTTTTATGTCGGGCTATAATGTTTGGACCAAGCACGGAGAAAGAGGGGTTATGATGGAAGACGACGATGAAGAAGAAGAGAACGATGATGACAACTACCGATCTATGTTCCCTGAGTATGCTGATACCGTAATGGAAGACAATGAAGAAGAAGATCAGGATGAAGAACGGGAACCAGATGAGCCCGATGATGATCTTGGCCGGGTCATTTCTGATGCACGGCGAGGTTGCGACACAGAAAAGGAGAGGTTGCAGTTCGAGCAGATGTTACAGGACCACAACAAATTGTTGTACCCAACTTGTGAAGATGGCCAAAAGAAGCTGGGTAGCACACTGGAATTGCTGAAGTGGAAGGCAGAGACCTGTGTGACTGACTCGTCATTCGAAAAGTTGCTGGTACTGATGAAGAAGATGCTTCCAAGAAAGAACGAATTGCCCGCCAGCACGTACGAAGCAAAGAAGCTTGTCTGCCCTCTAGGATTAGACGTGCAGAAGATACATGCATGCCCTAATGACCGCATCCTCTACCGCGGTGAGAAGTACGAGAATATGGATAAATGCCCGGTATGCACTGCATTGCGGTATAAGATCAGAAAAGATGACCCTCGTGATATTGAGGGCGAGCCACCCAGGAAGAGGGTTCCTGCCAAGGTGATGTGGTATGCTCCTATAATACCACGATTGAAACGTCTGTTCAGAAATAAAGATCATGCGAAGTTGTTGCGATGGCACATGGAATATCGTATGAAAGACGATAAGTTGAGGCACACCGCTGATGGTCGGCAGTGGAGAAAAATCGAGAGAGAGTTCCCGAGATTTGCAGGTGACGCAAGGAACTTATAGTTTGGTGTGAGTACAGATGGCATGAATCCTTTTGGGGAGCAGAGTTGCAGTCACAGCACCTGGCCCGTTACTCTATGTATCTACAGCCTTCCTCCTTGGTTGTGCATGAAGCGGAAGTTCATTATGATGCCAGTGCTTATCCAAGGTCCAAAGCAACCCGGAAACGATATTGATGTGTACCTAAGGCCATTAGTTGATGAACTTTTACAGCTGTGGGCCGAACCAGGTGTACGTGTGTGGGACGAGCACAAACAAGAGGAATTTGACCTTCGAGCGTTGTTTTTCGTAACCATCAATGATTGGCATGCTCTTAGTAACATTTCAGGACAGTCAAACAAGGGATACAATGCATGCACGCACTGCTTGGATCAGACAGAAAGTATATATATGGACAAATGTAGGAAGAATGTGTACCCGTACAATCGTCGTTTTCTTCCGCCCAAGCACCCCTTAAAGAAAAAAGGCGAGCATTTCAATGGCAAGGCAGAACCCCGGGGGAAGCCTGTCATCCGTACTGGTGCTGAAGTATTTGATATGGTCAAAGATTTAAAAGTAATCTTTGGAAAGGGTCCTGGCAGCCAACCTATTCCTAACGGCCCTGATAAGCGCGTACCCATGTGGAAGAAGAAATCTATATTTTGGGAGCTACCCTGCTAGGAAGTCCATGAGGTCCGCTTGGCAATCGACATGATGCACCTGACGAAGAATCTCTGCGTGAATATTCTAGGCTTCCTGGGCTTGTATGGGAAGTCAAAAGATACACCGGAAGCACGGGAGGACCAGGAACGTCATAAAGGAAGAGATGGCATGCATCCAGGGCAGTTTCAAGGGTGTGCCAGCTACGCTCTTACTAAGGAAGAGAAGGAAATCTTCTTTGAAGTCCTTTTCAGTATCAAGGTCCCGACTGGCTTCTCGTCGAATATAAAGGGAATCGTAAATATGAAAGACAAAAAATTCCAAAACCTAAAGTCTCATGACTGCCACGTGCTTATGACACAATTGCTTCCGGTTGCATTGAGGGGAATTCTACCGGAAAATGTTTGCCTGTCAATTGTGAAGATATGTGCATTCCTCAATGCAATTTATCAGAAGGTAATCGATCGAGAAAGTCTATCAGGGTTACAGATTGATGTGGTCCAATGTCTGGTCAGCTTTGAGTTGTTGTTCCCGCCATCCTTCTTCAATATAATGACACACCTCCTAGTTCACTTAGTCGAAGAGATTAGAATTCCCGGTCCCGTGTTTCTACACAATATGTTCCCCTTCGAGAGGTTCATGGGAGTCTTAAAGAAATATGTTCGTAACCGTGCTAGGCCAGAAGGAAGCATCTCCAAGGGCTATGGAACAGAGGAGGTCATTGAGTTTTGTGTGGACTTTCTTCCTGACCTTAAGCCGATTGGTGTTCCTGAATCTCGGTATGAGGGTAGGCTGACAGGAAAAGGCACACTAGAAAGGAAAGCAAAAGTATGTATGGACGGGCATTCTTTCTCTCAAGCACACTACACAGTTCTACACAATTCCACCGTGGTGGCTCCGTATATCGTGAGACACAAGAATATTCTACGCTCCAAAAACCCGGGGAAGGCTGACTCTTGGATTAAAGGGGAACACGAGAAGAATTTCGGCAGTTGGTTGCAGACACATCTCATGAATGACGACACCGTTGGAGATCAGATGTACTGTTTGGCCAGGCCACCATCTTCGACTATATGTACTTTCCAAGGGTATGAGATAAATGGGAATACATTTTACACGGTTGCCCAAGATAAAAAGAGCACCAACCAAAATAGTGGTGTCCGCTTTGATGCAACAGACGAGAATGGGCACTGTTTGGAAACATATTACGGGTACATAGAGGAGATATGGGAACTTGACTATGGACCTACTTTTAAGATCCCTTTGTTTCGGTGCAAATGGGTGAAGCTGACAGGAGGCGGGGTAGTTGTAGACCAAAAGTACGGCATGACAACAGTGGATCTCAACAATCTTGCGTACATGGACGAACCATTTGTCCTAGCCAATGATGTCGCTCAGGTTTTCTATGTGAAGGACATGTCTACAAAAACGAGAAAAATAAATCAGCAAAAGAAGATATCGTCCGATGAGCCAAAACGCCACATAGTTCTTTCAGGGAAAAGAAACATCGTGGGAGTAGATGACAAGACAGACATGTCAGTAGATTATAATAAGTTTCATGAAATTCCGCCCTTCAAAGTGAAAACTGACCCAAGCATCCTACTGAATGATGAAGATTCTCCATGGCTACGACCCAGAAGAAAACAGAAATAATAGATAGGAATATTGGTGCAATAATGTAATAATGTATTAAACCTTTTATGTAATGCATGTATGGAATGTACTAAACCTTTTAGTTTTGAATTATTTATTCAATTTCAAACACTTTTCATTTTCATAGTTTTGTCAAATTCTCAAATATGCAAAAATAATTTTAATAAACCTTTGTAAGAGATGAGTTCTCATTCAAAACCCTGATACTTCGAGAGAGATTGGCCGTTTTGTACACGAAGTGCATCCAGTTTTTGTCGTAGCCCTCTCAACTTTGTAACACATGCTATGTGGGTGAAATGATGATAGCATGCCAACTTTCAACATTTTCAGAGTTCATTTGTAGTGTTTTTCAATTTTAGGGTCAACTAGCCCAAAAAAACAAAAGTAAATGCACGAGAAATACCAAATTAAGTCAGAAATTGTTGAAAATTTGTGATGTGCCTTTGAATGGTGCATTTTAAACACACAAAAAGTATGGAGTTCAAATATGTTCAAAAAATGAAATCCCTTTGTAACAAATGAGTTCTCGTTCGAAACCCTGATACTTCGAGAGAGATTCTCTATTTTGTACACGAAGTGCATCCAGTTTTTGTTGTAACCCTCTCCACTTTTTAGCACATGCTGTGCGGGTGAAATGATGATACCATGCCAACTTTCAACATTTCCAGAGTTCATTTGTAGTGCTTTTCAATTTTAGGGTCAACTAGCTCAAAAAAAAACTAAATGCACGAAAAATACCAAATGAAGTCAGAAATTGTTGAAATTTTGTGATGTGCCTTTGAATGGTGCATTTCGAACACACAAAAAGTATGGAGTTCAAATAAGTTCAAAAAAATGAAATCCCTTTGTAAGAGATGAGTTCTCGTTCGAAACGCTGATACTTCGAGAGAGATTGTCCGTTTTGTACACGAAGTGCATTCAGTTTTTGTTGTAGATCTCTCAACTTTTTAACACATGCTATGTGGTGAAATGATGATAGCATGCCAACTTTCAACATTTTCAAAGTTCATTTGTAGTGCTTTTCAATTTTAGGGTCAACTAGCTCAAAAAAAAGTAAATGCACGAAAAATACCAAATAATAGTTTGGATAGTCAAAATAATTAATTTTGAAAAAAGAAAATAGTTTTTAATTATTTATTCAATTTCAAACACTTTTCATTATCATTGTTTTGTCAAATTCTCAAATATGCAAAAAGAATTTTAATAAACATAGTTTTTAATTGAAAATAACAAAATAGTTAATAGTTTGGATAGTCAAAATAATTAATTTTGAAAATAGAAAACAGTTTTGAATTATTTATCCAATTTCAGACACTTTTCATTATCATAGTTTTGTCAAATTCTCCAATATGCAAAAAGAATTTTAATAAACATAGTTTTTAATTGAAAATAACAAAATAGTTAATAGTTTGGATAGTCAAAATAGTTAATTTTGAAAATAGAAAATAGTTTTGAATTATTTATTCAATTTCAAACACTTTTCATTATCATAGTTTTGTCAAATTCTCAAATATGCAAAAAGAATTTTAATAAACATAGTTTTTAATTGAAAGTAACAAAATAGTTAATAGTTTGAATAGTCAAAATATTTAATTTTGAAAATAGAAAATAGTTTTGAATTATTTATTTAATTTCAAACACTTTTCATTATCATAGTTTTGTCAAATTCTCAAATATGCAAAAAAAATTAATAAACATAGTTTTTAATTGAAAATAACAAAATAGTTAATAGTTTGGATAGTCAAAATAATTAATTTTAAAAATAGAAAATAGTTTTGAATTATTTATTCAATTTCAAACACTTTTCATTTTCATAGTTTTGTCAAATTCTCAAATATGCAAAAAGAATTTTAATAAACATAGTTTTTAATTGAAAATATCAAAATAGTTAATAGTTTGGATAGTCAAAATAATTAATTTTGAAAATAGAAAAAAATTGAAACTATATGAGAATTTATAGAGAAAATTTAACCTAAATTCAAAGTGACCTCACTTTGAATTCAGGTTGAATTTTCTCCATAATTTCAAATATAGTTTCAATTTTTAAATTTACAATCTGTTTAGGCCCGTAAGCCTGCTTTAGAGAGGAGCGCGATGGAGATGCTGCGACAGGGCTTATAAACTAGTGTGAGTGCCCCTCGCTGGGCGAGGTGGGACTAAACTTATCATGCAGCCAGCGAAGGGGCTTTAGTCCCGGGTGGAGCCACGACCCGGGACTAAAGCCCCTCGCCTGCCGCCTGCCGAAAAGGGGTCTTTAGCCCCGGGTCGTGGCTAGACCCGGGACTAAAGGGTGTCTTTAGTCCCGGCTCGAGCCCCGACCCGGGACTAAAGGCCCGTGCTTCCCGCTTTTTGGTCTGCCGAAAAATGGTCTTTAGTCTCGGGTCGTGGCTCCACCCGGGACCAAAGGGTGTCTTTAGTCCCGGTTCGAGCCCCGAACCAGGACTAAAGAACCTACTATATATACGGCGCGAACGAAAATCCAAATCCAAACGCCATTTCGTTCTCTTCTTCCTCTCACTCGCCTCTCCTGCCGGGCGCGGCAACGGACGAACTCCTCGACGCCGCCAGGCTGCCCGTCGTCGCCGTCGCCCTGCCGTCCTCCTCGCCGTCGCCCTGTCGTCGTCCTCGCCGGCGCCGGACCTCCTCGCGCGCCCTTGTCCCCGTCGTCGACGCCCTGCCGTCCTACTCGCCGGCGCCCTCCCCTCCGGTAAGCCCCCCGCCCCCTCCTCCCCATGCCGAACACGTACGAAGGACGAGCCGCCGGCGCCCGCTGGCGGGGACGCCACCGCCGTCGTCGTGCCGGTGAGGAGGAGAAGAAAAGAAGAAAAAGGAGAAGAAAAAAAGAAAAAGGAGAAGAAAATAAGAAAATATTTTTTTTATCATTTAATTCCTATTGTTATTAGGTTTGTGCTAGATTATTAGGGTTAGTAATATTTAGAATTGGGTTATGGTTACAAGAAGAAGAAAGATGAACAAAAATAAGAAAATAAGATTAGGAAAAAGGAAAATAAGAAGAGGAGGAGAAGAGAAGAAGAAAAAGGAGAATAAGAAGAGGAGGAGAGGAGAAGAAGAGGAAAAATAGAAGAAGAGGAGAAGTTGAAGAAGAGAAGTTGAAGAAAAATAGGAGAAGAAGAAGCGGAGAAGAAAATAAGAAAGAAGAAGAAGAAGAAGAAGACATTTCTACGTATATAGATGCTTAATTAGTGTTTTTTAGATTATTGCTTAATTTTTCTATTGTATATGCTCGAGTGTTATTTGTAGAATATTTGGTGAATTTAGGGTTAGGTAGGTTAGTGTTAAATAGGTTATTTGTGTTATTTAAATTTGTGTTATTAAGGTTAGGTAGTTAGTGTTAATTAATATATAGTTGAACTAGTTGATTTAATAAAACTACTTTATTTTACTATATATACAATTAGTTTATTTTTAGCAAGAAAATTAATAGAACTAGTTTATTTTTTTTAGTTTATTTTACGATGCCTATCCCGCATCCTCGTCGTCGACTCGGCGGAGGACACCTGCTTGATCAGAGGGGCCATGCCCGAGACTGGGCTCCGCCCGGCTGGTATTGGGAGGTGCTACCTTCCCGGGGGCGTAGGTTGGTGAGGAGCCAGCCCGTTGTTGACCCGATCCTTGTTTGGTGGCGGTTGCGTGGGCCAGTGACAGTGCCGAGGCTTCCGGACACTGTGGAGGTGGTACGTCACCGTGTCAGCGAGGAGGATGAGCATGTCCGTCGCTACATGGTTGCGTTGGAGGGCAGGTTCGACCATACCTGGCAGGTTCTTCACGGATCTCACTGGAGCTATGATCCTCTGATGGTTCCTTCTCTTTAGTGTCCATCGCCCGCGACGATACCCGTCGGGCGCTACGGTTCTAGCTGTATTAGTGATGCTATATGTATGATAGTATTCGAGGAGTATTAGTGATAATATTCGACGATGTACGGACACAAGAGATGATGTAGTTTTGCTTATAATTGAATGCATGCTAATTTGAATACTACTTTATTTTACGATTTGGTTTTGCTTATTGAATGCTCAAATTGGAAAAGTACTCCTACTTTGAATACTATGTAGAAATCTAGGAGTCTTGGGTGGAGCCACGACCCGAGACTAAAGTTGTTTTGGAACGGAGTTCCTGATAGAATAATTCTTTTTTGGTACAAAGTTCAACAAAGTCCTTTGACACTAGACAATGTGACATATAGAAGGGTAGATGATATCAGGAAAAATAGGATCATTTTCTACACATCTAGAATGTCGCCATTTTGTTAAATCCTTAAAGGTTAAGAGAATCCGTTAGACATATTTTAGAGTTTAGGTTCTAGCCAAGACCCGGGACTAAAGGTCCTCCTATATAAAACGACACTTCGAAGTTTCCAACCCCTCTTATATAGTTTGTTAGTTTATTAATTAATCAAATGTACGTTTTTTGCAGAACTATGGATCCACATATCAGGAACCTCGAAGAGGAAGAACTTCTCGAAGATATAATCAAAGACGGCCCCGACGTTGAACCAGCTGAATCTCCGTCGTCATATCTAAACCCCTCCGGATATGGAATGGAGGTCGGCCGACACGAAGATGAAGCCGATGGGGCAGGAGATAGGTCCAATGACGGAGAAGGTGATAGCTCCACTGATGGAGAAGCCGGTGGAGAAATAATAAAGTCCGGCGAGGTATACATATGAAGTTCGACAATCACTTGTAATATGTGAAAAAATTTGGAGATAGCTCTATATTGTATACATATACACTCATTTGACGAATGTTTCTCCCTCTTAGGCCTCCTCATCGAGCAAAGCTATGAAACAAGGCCCGACTAAAAAGTTGGATGCACGGACGCATTACACCTTTGAGGTGATATTGCCTACGGGCGAATCCAAGCTTCCTAAGAATGCTGCTGACACATTCAAGAAGCAATGCGGAGTTCTCGTTAGGGATCACGTCCCGATCAGCGTTCGGGAGTGGAACAAGCGCAAAGGGGCAGCCGATAGTGACTATGTCGCCGAAAGGTATAAAGATAATCTTTGGAATGATCTCATGTCACATTTCAACCTGCCAGAATGTGAGAATGAAGACGCCGCAAAAAAACTGAGGGCCAAAGTCAAGCAGTGGACTCTAAAGAAGATGGTCGAACTGTTCCGTAGCTGGAAGAAGAAGATATGGAAAAACTATCGGAAGACAAAGAAAGTGCCAGTATTCGAGGGGTATCTAGCCAAGCAGGAGAATCACTGGAAGGCATTTGAAGAGTACAAGGAGTCAGAAGATGCCAAGGCATTATCAGAAAAGAACAAGAAAAATGCCGACAAGAAGAAATATCACCGCAAGCTGGGGCCAGGGGGCTATGAGACTGCCATCCCAAAGTGAGATAAGAAAGAGCAAGATCTGCTAGCTAAAGGCATCATACCTGAACCACTCCATGATGAGTGGGAATTGAGAGCAAGAAATTGGTTCCTTGTGCATGGTGGTTCGTACGACGAAGAAACAGGGGACCTCATCCGTAGTGACGGTCTTAGTATACCCAGGGAGAATTGGAAAAAGATAGTGAAAGAAATTAAGGAGGGAAAAAGACAGTTCACTGCAGATAGAGAGAAAGATTTGCTCACACTGGTCCTCGGCAATGAAGAACATGGAGGACGAACGCGAGGCTTCGGTCCTTCTTACCCGTGGTGGCTTAGGTTTGCCAGAGACCAAGACACTTACAGAAGCCGAGCGAGAGCAAAGAAGCGACAGCAGGATGAGGAGAATGACAAGTTCAACCAGTTGCTTGCCAGGATTAACGAGCAACATAAGCAGATTGATGAGCTTAGAGGAGTAGCGCGCCAGGAAGATCCTGCACTCGATATTACCGGCGCCCCATCTAAGCGGAAAAGCAGCGTGGCTGAATCTGAGGCCCCGCCCGACGATGCACGAAGAATGATAGAGGGCGATCCCGGCTACCCCGTGGATGGAATCAAGGAGTCAACATCATGTGAACTCCATCAGAAATTCAAGAACATATCCATGAAGGTGGTCGTCGGACAAGCTTTACCTTCTGGCCTTGATGCACGCTGGCATGGCTGTGAGATTCCAGCTGGCTTTGCTAAAGTCGGGGTGGATGAAATCATGGCGGGGTTTCATGATATGGAGCTCGACATAGCTGGACCCGAAGATGAGAGGACACTCGGAGAAGTACTGGGTGGAGTCATCCTACGGGACAAGAACTACATCAAGCTTCTAGGCTCGGCCCCAAGGACAACACCGCCTCCGAGTCGTCGCAGGTCACCTACACCTCCATCACCTCCAAGCCCTCCACATGACGACGGCCAGCACAACACGAGTCCATCTCGATCACGGCCGCCGGACTTGGGTCGTCCGTCTCCGCCGCCGCCCACTCCGGATACTAAACGGAAGCGTGCGAGCAAGAACGCTCCGTCGATGATTTCTAAGCGACGGAGCTCCCCAAAGCGCAAACTGTCGCCCCTCCCAAAGGTACCTCATGCTAATCTTCCTATCAGACCTTATGATCGTACCGCCGAGGAAAACGCCAGGATAGCAAAGGAACATTATGATGCGCAGATGAAAAAGAAGGAACCCGAGCCCCGCGCGGAATACACCGAGAAGCAAATAGCATTTGCAAAATACTTCACGACCCTTCCATCACAGTATGACTTACACCATAAGCCTGATGACTATACACGCACATTGCAGAAGGAAGGGTAAAAGAGCAGATCACGTGCAAGTGCAAGTGGGAGCAAATCAAGTTCAACTACAAGCAAAAAAAGATCAGACGTTCCTCAGCTTGGACAACAGGCCAAACATTCGATCCCACCCCTCAGGGTGTTACCCGAGAATGTTCCCCCTCCGGTGCAGGGCCAACATTTGGAATTAGCAAAGAAGTAGGCGGATGAATGGGGTATCCCGGTTGAAGACGTTCTGGCTTCCCAAGACGACAGGTTACCCAAGGTTGTGGTAGCCCCTAAGCCACAGTTTGTCATGGGAGCGCCTTTGGTCAGCAAAGATGATCTCCCAACAAATATGCGTTACTTGCATACATGGTACTTAAGTGAATCAAAGAATGGGAGGACGATGATTGTGGCGCGTGTCCCACGGGAGTACTACGGCCGCCCCAAGAAATCCATATCGACTTTGATGAACTCTTCCAGATGTACAATGCCGACGCCCTCGACAAATCGCTTATGAGTTGCTATTGTCTGTAAGTTTTTCAATTCATTGTCTACATATAACTTGTTTAGTTATTTCAATTCATTGTCTACATATAACTTGTACTCTATTATGCAGAATGAAGATTCTGGAATGTAAAAGTAGGAACATCCTAAATATTGGGTTTATTGACCCAGATAAAATACATATAGCGAAGCTAACTGATAAACCCAAGGAGACGGAGGAAAACCTTCTAAGGTTTCTAACAGATCAAAATTTCCGTGACCACATACTGTTTCCATACAACTTCAGGTGAGGGTCTTTACTCTGTTGTGTCCATTCACTTATAAGTGTAATTGATAAGTTACTGACACATATATATATACATGTGCAGCTTCCATTGGATTCTGTTGGACATTCAAATTGATAAGGGAAGAGTTGATGCCTTCGACCCATTATCGAGACCCTTGGAACAGTTCGAAAGCCTGCAGGACATGCTCGAAGGGTAATTTCAATCATTCTTGCGCTCTATCGGTCTCTTATGATGATTTTCTGATATATCAATTAATGAAAAACTTAGCAAATCATTTTCCTTGTCAGGCAGGGTTTGGAAGCGGTTCAAGTGCGTGACTCCCGGTATCGAGCATGAGAGGCTGACCTTTAGAGCGGCTCAGGTAAGTAGTAGTATGATATACTTCTATTTTCAATACATTTATGATGCTAGATTATTATTTTGATTATATATATTCTATTCTCGTAAAGTGCGACCAGCAGCCACGGGGGACGCATCTATGCGGATACTATGTTTGCGAGACCATTCGCACGTTTATCTCTGAGCACAAGGATCATAGATACGACATAAGCAATGAACATTCACACCTCTATTTTTACCCGTCATTCTTTGTTATCATGATTGATATTCATATTCATCTCCTCTTCTTATATAGTACACGGCCATGAGGGAGAAGGTCCTACCAGAGCAACGCGCGATTGCTGTTGCAGAGGAGCTTGCGACCTTTCTTAGGACGGAAGCTATAGATGACAAAGGACGATTTAGTGTAGCTAGGGGCCATTACTGATGTTGGTCCATGTAATCGAATAGACGGGCTCTAGTCCCGATAATTCAGATCTTCATATAATTGTATATATATGCTCACTTGTAAGATAAGTTAATCTTATATATATATGCATAAACATGTATATTTAGAATTATATGAAAACTAATTCCCGAACATCAAACGAGGCATCACGTTAATCTCCCGAACACCTAAACCCTAAAACCCTAAAATCCTAAAATAAACAAAATCTGCAGAAACTCTTTAGTCCCGGTCCGTGTTAAGACCCGGGACTAAAGGGCCTGCCCCTGAGGGTGCTCCGAGGCGCCCACGTGGAGCACCTTTGGTCCCGGCTTGAAACAGGACCGGGACTAAATGTTAGGCCTTTAATCCCGCCCCTTTGGTCCCGGTTGGTGAACCGGGACTAAAACCCCTTACGTGCCGGGACTATAGGCCCTGTCCCCACTAGTGCCAAATATGGAGCGGATATGGGAGTCCCATATCCGTACCATATTTGAGCTGGATATAAGGGGTGCCGGTGCCAAGGCGCGTCCGGGCTTTCCTATATCTGCCTCATATTTGAACTGGGTATGAAGAGTGCCGGTTAACCCGGTGTATGACGCCCATTTGGGGGGTTTGTGACCGGTCAACGACGGTCAACGACGAACGGTCTGGCCAGACGTTTAAGATGGTTTACGAGATCTGAGTGCAGATGCTTTTATGCCTAGTTTGTGGCATCCAACAACCGTAGCTCGTAGGTTTTGATTCGGTCGCATTAGGAAGTCGTGTGGGTTTAATTAGTAGCTTAGGGATATATACAACAACTCTAACAGATTCATAATACTAATAATAGCTATGAGGCCTTTGCAATGTTAGATGTTTAAGAAGGTATTTCAAAAAATAAATCATGATTTTTAAAGTAATAGTGCTTGTTTCTACATAAGAGATGACTAATTAAATATCTATCTTGTATAAATAAGTGCCGATGTTTAAGAAATCCTGATTTATTTCTTTAAGCATTTCTTCTAAACACATTGTATTGTACATGGCCTAACACACATCGAGTGCACTTCATAATTTTTTTGCAGGCCTGGGCCGTGCATGAACATGAAATCGCCGGATTCATATTGTCCCTGCAAGGACCCCCTTGTTATCCATTCTATAATGTAGCGCTAGATTTTTAGAAAAAAAATCAAACTTTAAAAACTTTGACCAAACTTTTTGAGATAACTATTTATATCTATAATACCAAATATATAAGGTATAAAAGTTCATCTTATAGTGAATCTAACAATATAAGTTTAGCATTCTAGATATAAATGTTTTTCTCCACAAATTTGATCAAAATTTTATGATGCTTAACTTTTCAGAAAAACTATATGCACTATATTATGAAACAGATGGAGTATGATTTAGACCAAACAATGAGCTGATCGCACCTTCGATTTTGTTTCGGCCATGTCGCTTGTGACTAACATGTGCTCCCGAACGCTTCCTCTTCGTTTCAATTGGTACTATCAGTTTAACAATCATTAATATTGTCTCGTCTTCTTTGGCAATCATGATTTCATTCTCGGACTGGTAGATTGAATCTGACAAGGAATGAAAAGAAATAGTTTCATCATAGGATTCATCTACATATGATGCGAATCCTATGCCATCTACACGAATCTAGGAGCAACTAAACAAAATCTACAAGAAAAGGTTGAGAAAATTACCTCCGATCAAGTCATCGAATACCTTGAGATCGGTTGAATGGTTGATGGAGTTGAACGATGGGAAGAAGGGGCGGTCTGCCAGGAAGCGCGGGAGGTCCAAAAACGCGGATCAGCGAAGGCGTCTGAGGCCAAATTCCGGTGGTCCGGGCGGCACCGGTGACACCAAAGGAAGGTGTGGTTGGCTTGCAGGCTGCGGCAAAAGGAAACGTGCATTCTAAAACATTACTCATGCCAAAATTTTGGTCAATGAAAGACATGCTATATTTCCTCGCCCAACATTCAAATACTTGAGGGCTTTGTTGGGAGCAAACTTCAAAATTACGATGATTGGTCTTTTCGGTCAAAATAGTCTTGATGATGGCTATTATAGCAACAAGGAATTCTTTAAATATCCCATTCAAAAAATAAAAACAATGAAACTTTTCCGAGATAGGATGCAATTAGTAATTCATGATTATGGCGTGTAGAGAATGAAACTTCATCTCGATTCTATGTTACTTTTTTATGAAAGCATTTCATTTGCTTCTCTTCAATGGAAGTTTCAACTTTCCAGAATGTATTCTAATTGTTAACTTAATTCTTCTTCTATGATGATCAATTCAACCTCTAAGGCCCTGTACAATGCAAGGTGTTTAAAAAAATAAACCAATCTTTTTTTAAGCATCGCTGCTTATTTATACAGGGTAGACGTTTATTTAACGTCTCTTCTGTAAGAAAGTATGCACTGGTGCTTTAAAAAATTCAGTTTATTTTTCTAAACACCTTTCTAAACACCTAGCATCGTACAAGGCCTAATGGGCCAATACGACGACCTTGCTAGGATTACTCTTATATAATAATACATCTTCTTCACACTGCACGTGTATTCTATGCTTCATCAGTGCTTTACCTTTTTTGCTGTCCGTTTGGAAGATTTCGCCAGTGGGTATATTCTCTCTCGAGAGTGTTAGTTCCAGATATTCCTTCTTACATGAAAAGAAGAGCTTTTTGAAAGAGAATCAAGAAGTAAAATAAACAAACTAGCGAGGTTATTGCTTCTGCGTGCAACAACAACAACAACAATAAAAAAACTCCTATCTTAATCAATTAAGTACCATTTTCATGTTGATGGAAGAGTTGTTACCGGCTACAGTAGGTTTTAGTTTGATCTTCATAAAAGTGGCACTAGTGAACCTACTTTGACCTTTGTTTGAGACCGAGCATGGGAGATGGTCCATGATTTGTGTCTTGTTTAACCGTGAAGACACAGTGTAGTTTTTTTTAGGCAAAAGACATAGTGTAGGTAGGCAAAGCTGTGTTCGATTTGTTTGTTTGTACTCGGGCGCTAAAGCCGTGTGGCCCATGCCCGCACTCATAGCGTGGCCCAGGGTTAGGATCCGAATAATTGCTAGGCCTGGTACCTAATAACAAAATTTCAAACAAAAATGGTGGGTGAAGACAATGTAGTTGCTTCTCCTCTTCTTCAATGTATATTTTTCTTTGTTGCATAACTTTTAAGTATGAGTCCTAGATCTCAAAAGCTCTTGGAAAGAAATCAGTATCCAGCTTATCCCTAGTCTAGCACTCTGTTGTGAAGTCAGGACCCCATTATATCTCGAAAGAGGCTTTTGTCCGGCTATATTAATATAGCAAACATCTGATACAGTCAACAATAGATGTTGGAGCGAAAGCAGCACAGACATGCCTAAAAATGAAGGAAAAAATACGAAAGATATAAATGCCGACAGCGATGGATCAACAAAAACGAAGAAGCCTCGCGATCGTTGTGCCCACCGGGGATCTCTCACCAAGCTCCTAAACTTCTAAACGTCGGTACCCATCAGCACCTCAAAGAAGGGGCGCGACAATGACGACGCTCTTGTCAAGGATTTCTCCCAGTACGCGGCAAGGAGAAAGGAACGGTAGCACCAGACGCCCCCTAGGAAGGTCCAGCGGCACATAGGCGCCACCGCATCGGTGTCGGACATGCCAACGGGGATTTCTCCCGATCCCAACCATCATGTCGGACACTCATGAGCATGCCACCATACCATCCACCACCCTATGCCATCATGGTCTTGAGGCCTCCCATGTTGTCTCACCACGGCACCGTGAAGTGGGACCTATGCAACAAAGAGGAGGAGCTGGGACTAAGAGCAACAACACCGACGGCACGGGAGAGGGCCCAACCTCCACCGTCAATGACAGTAATCGACCGGACGCCGCAGAGGAGCATACCAGTCCCGTGGGCCCACAGGTCCGATCGGGCGCTCAGATGCACGTAAAGCACCCGTCGTCGCGCTGTAGAAGGCATGTCATCGACGCACCGCTCCCGGTCCAAACCGCTCCCCCACCTCACCATGCAGGAGGCATCGTGGCCGCACCGCAGCAGGCTCGCTAGGACCCAGAGGGGCCCCTAAGGACCCACATCTGGACTGGATGCACGTCGTCGACCACCCCATGTCACCAGTCCTCCCTGCCGCCAAGGTAACACCACCACCATGCCGACCGCTAGCTCCCACAACCAGGTTGTCGGGTCGCAGCCAACTGAGTCGCACAGCCGCCCACTGCCCTGGGAAGGAGAGCCGTGCGTAGGAAAAGGAGATCCCGCCACGCGAGCACAACCCAATCCAGAGACGGGGCCGCCGGCAGGAAGAGAGGGAGGAGGAGGGGACAGAGAGAGGGGGTTGCGTGGCGCCCCTGTCGCCTCCTGGGAGATGGCGCGAGGGCGCGGGAGTGGGGGTGGGGCTCAATTCTTAGCTTCCCCCCGTTATCTCGGGAACTCATTAACAAGCAATGATGTAGTGAATCTCTTCCTTAAGAGGTAGTCTAGGCATTTGGGTACCCGAACTCGCTACCCGAACTCGAACCGAACCGAATTAACCAAATTGTTAGGTAATTCGAGTATCGGGTTAGGGTTCTGTTCTCATTTTCAGGCTATTCGGTTTTGGGGTTAGAGTTCGGGTACCAATCTGAAAAACCCGAAATACCCATACTATCCTAATTATTCATACTAGCCAATCATGCATGATATTATTACACTCACATGTTACCCATACTACCTTAAATACCCATACTATCCAAAATACACACACTATCCAAATTATTCATATCAAAATTTAATGTGTGCTCCCAATATTTTGGGTTTTGGGGGTACCCGAATTACCCGAACCAAAATTCTCGGTAATTTGGGTTCGGGTACTTTTTTGACAGAAAAATTTCGGTTTCCATTTTAAAGTACCTGAATCACCCATAATCCGAACTATCCGAACCGAAATAACCATAATACCCGAACGACGAGGGTGACTTAATAGATTGTGGAACGATAGGAAGGGCGTAACAATAGTGATTTAGTGCGTGTGAGGTACTTAATTCTGCAACAACATTTGTTCATGTGTTCCCCACAAAAAACATTTCTTCATGTGATTTAAAATTTCATATTCCCACCCAAAAGAATTAAACTTTCAGATAGCTGGTACAGAAGTTTTTAAATATATTGAATAAACATTTTTGACAACTAACTTGACAAAAATGCGGGAGAAATGCCATTTTTGGTGTAAAAAAAGAGAGAAAATTAATTCATAGCAAGTTTTAGTTGCTACAACCAACCAGTAAATACCCCCGCAAAAAAACCAACCAGTAAATACAAAATGTTTACTATTTTTAATACTCCATAGCACAAGTAAACGGAAGTGATTTTGTTGGCCAGTCTGCATGCATGTGGGCTCGCCTGGTCAAAATGCATATGCATGCTCAATTAGTAGCTAGCCTTTAGTGGCCGTGTGTTTGCCTTTAGTTTGTGGGATCAGGTTCGCTCCGGTTACTCTAATTATTCATCTCTGACCCTATCATACGATGCTACATTATGCATGGCTCCACTGCATGATTGCTTGCACAAAAATATATTTTTAAGAACTGGTTGCACAGCATAATGGATTGGAGGAAACCAGAAAGTGAAAAAGGTCTGAACTGCTGGAGCTTTGGGCCTACATAGATTGCTATGGAGTGGATGCCTTGCTAAGAATAATCTCAAAACGAGACTAAACCCCCCAGCCCCCGCGTCGTCCCCGCGAGCGACCGGAGGCAAACCCTACCGCCCCTCCCCCTCGTGTCTTCCTTCGCATCAACTCCACCCCCTTCCCTCCCCCCTCCCCCCCCCCCCCCCCCCCGCCGCCGCCGCCCCGAGGCGCTGCCGGGCAAAGCCCGACCGGCGTGGGTGGTGGCGGGGCCGTGCTCCCTCTCGCGTGGGCTCGGGGTGGGTGCGGGACTGCTCCCTGACTGGAGCGCCTACCTGTCGTGGGGCCTGGCGGCACATCGATGGGTCTTCAGGCGACATCAGCCTCCTACGATGGTGCGACGGCGTGGTGTAGCCCGGTCGAGGTGCGGCATCTACGAGGGTCCAGGTCCTATGGCGGCAACACGAGACTCGAACTATGGCTAGATCTGGTCGAATCTGTGACCAAGGGGGCGGCCGACGGCGCGGGGGCGGATGAAGGCCCGACTGGGTCTCTGTTGGGCGGCGACCACCGGCAGGCTTCGGTGCTGCCCGCGACGGCTGGCGTGCGGGGCGAATATGGGTTGCAACGACCAGATGTGTGTTGGAATTATGCCCTAGAGGCAATAATAAATATATAGTTATTATTATAATTCCTGTATCAAGATAATAGTTTATTATCCATGCTATAATTGTATTGAATGAAGACTCTTTTACATGTGTGGATACATAGACAAAACACCGTCCCTAGCATGCCTCTAGTTGGCTAGCCAGTTGATCAATGATAGTCAGTGTCTTCTGATTATGAACAAGGTGTTGTTGCTTGATAACTGGATCACGTCATTGGGAGAATCACGTGATGGACTAAGACCCAAACTAATAGACGTAGCATGTTGATCGTGTCATTTTGTTGCTACTGTTTTCTACGTGTCAAGTATTTATTCCTATGACCATGAGCTCATATAACTCACTGACATCGGAGGAATGCTTTGTGTGTATCAAACGTCGCAACGTAACTGGGTGACTATAAAGATGCTCTACAGGTATCTCCGAAGGTGTTAGTTGAGTTAGTATGGATCAAGACTGGGATTTGTCACTCCGTGTGACGGAGAGGTATCTCGGGGCCCACTCGGTAATACAACATCACACACAAGCCTTGCAAGCAATGTAACTTAGTGTAAGTTGCGGGATCTTGTATTACGGAACGAGTAAAGAGACTTGCCGGTAAACGAGATTGAAATAGGTATGCGGATACTGACGATCGAATCTCGGGCAAGTAACATACCGAAGGACAAAGGGAATGACATACGGGATTATACGAATCCTTGGCACTGAGGTTCAAACGATAAGATCTTCGTAGAATATGTAGGATCCAATATGGGCATCCAGGTCCCGCTGTTGGATATTGACCGAGGAGTCTCTCGGGTCATGTCTACATAGTTCTCGAACCCGCAGGGTCTGCACACTTAAGGTTCGACGTTGTTTTATGCGTGTTTGAGTTATATGGTTGGTTACCGAATGTTGTTCGGAGTCCCGGATGAGATCACGGATGTCACGAGGGTTTCCGGAATGGTCCGGAAACGAAGATTGATATATAGGATGACCTCATTTGATTACCGGAAGGTTTTCGGAGTTACCGGGAATGTACCGGGAATGACGAATGGGTTCCGGGAGTTCACCGGAGGGGGGCAACCCACTCCGGGGAAGCCCATAGGTATTTGGGGGGGTCACACCAGCCCTTAGTGGGCTGGTGGGACAGCCCACCAATCCCCTATGCGCCAAGAGATAAAATATCAAAGGAAAGAAAAAAAAAGGGGAGAGGTGGGAAGGGGGAAGGACTCCCTCCCACCAAACCAAGTAGGACTCGGTTTGGGGGGGGAGAGTCCTCCCCCCTGGCTCGGCCGACCCCTTGGGGATCCCTTGGACCCCAAGGTAAGGTCCCCCTCCCTCCTCCTATATATATGGGGCTTTTAGGGCAGATTTTAGACAACTTTCTCACGGCTGCCCGACCACATACCTCCATAGTTTTTCCTCTAGATCGTGTTTCTACGGAGCTCGGGCGGAGCCCTGCTGAGACAAGATCATCACCAACCTCCGGAGCACCGTCACGCTGCCGGAGAACTCTTCTACCTCTCCGTCTCTCTTGCTGGATCAAGAAGGCCGAGATCATCGTCGAGCTGTACGTGTGCTGAACGCGGAGGTGCCGTCCGTTCGGTACTAGATCGTGGGACTGATCGCGGGATTGTTCGCGGGGCGGATCGAGGGACGTGAGGACGTTCCACTACATCAACCGCGATCTCTAATCGCTTCTGCTGTACGATCTACAAGGGTACGTGGATCACTCATCCCCTCTCGTAGATGGACATCACCATGATAGGTCTTCGTGCGCGTAGGAAAATTTTTGTTTCCCATGCGACGTTCCCCAACAGTGGCATCATGAGCTAGGTTCATGCGTAGATGTCTTCTCGAGTAGAACACAAAAGGTTTTGTGGGCGGTGATGTGCGTTTTTCTGCCCTCCTTAGTCTTTTCTTGATTCCGCGGTATTGTTGGATTTTAGCGGCTTGGACCGACATTACTCGTACGCTTACGAGAGACTGGTTTCATCGTTACGAGTAACCCCCTTTGCTCAAAGATGACTGGCAAGTGACGGTTTCTCCAACTTTAGTTGAATCGGATTTGACCGAGGAGGTCCTTGGATGAGGTTAAATAGCAACTCATATATCTCCGTTGTGGTGTTTGCGTAAGTAAGATGCGATCCTACTAGATACCCTTGGTCACCACGTAAAAACTTGCAACAACAAAATTAGAGGACGTCTAACTTGTTTTTGCAGGGTATGATTGTGATGTGATATGGCCAACAATGTGATGTGATATATTGGATGTATGAGATGATCATGTTGTAATAGAAATATCGACTTGCATGTCGATGGTACGACAACCGGCAGGAGCCATAGGGTTGTCTTTATACTAACGTTTTGTGCTTGCAGATGCGTTTACTATTTTGCTAGGATGTAGCTTTAGTAGTAATAGCATAAGTAGCACGACAACCCCGATGGCAACACGTTGATGGATGATCATGGTGTGGCGCCGGTGACAAGAAGATCGTGCCGGTGCTTTGGTGATGGAGATCAAGAAGCACGTGATGATGGCCATATCATGTCACTTATGAATTGCATGTGATGTTAATCCTTTTATGCACCTTATTTTGCTTAGAACGACGGTAGCATTATGAGGTGATCTCTCACTAAAATTTCAAGACGAAATTGTGTTCTCCCCGACTGTGCACCGTTGCTACAGTTCGTCGTTTCGAGACACCACGTGATGATCGGGTGTGATAGACTCAACGTTCACATACAACGGGTGCAAAACAGTTGCGCACGCGGAACACTCGGGTTAAGCTTGACGAGCCTAGCATGTGCAGACATGGCCTCGGAACACATGAGACCGAAAGGTCGATCATGAATCATATAGTTGATATGATTAGCATAGGGATGCTTACCACTGAAACTACTCTCGACTCACGTGATGATCGGACTTGGGATAGTGTAAGTGGATCATGAACCACTCAAATGACTAGAGAGATGTACTTTTTGAGTGGGAGTTTAGCATATAATTTGATTAAGTTGAACTCTAATTATCTTGAACATAGTCTAAGTCCACTTTGAATATATTTGTGTTGTAGATCATGGCTCACGCAAGTGTCATCCTGAATTTTAATACGTTCCTAGAGAAAGCTAAGTTGAAAGATGATGGAAGCAACTTTGTAGACTGGGCTCGTAATCTTAAGCTAATCTTACAAGCTGGAAAGAAGGATTATGTCCTTAATGCTGCGCTAGGAGATGAACCACCCGCTACGGCTGATCAGGATGTTAAGAACGCTTGGTTAGCACGTAAGGAGGACTACTCAATAGTTCAATGTGCAGTCTTGTATGGCTTAGAACCGGGACTTCAACGTCGCTTTGAGCGTCATGGAGCATTTGAGATGTTCCAGGAGTTGAAGTTTATCTTTCAGAAGAACGCCCGGATCGAGAGGTATGAGACCTCCGATAAATTCTATGCTTGCAAGATGGAGGAAAACTCGTCTGTCAGTGAACATGTGCTCAAAATGTCTGGGTACTCAAACCGTCTAGCTGAACTGGGGATTGAACTCCCGCAAGAAGCTATCACTGACAGAATCCTTCAATCACTGCCGCCAAGCTATAAAGGCTTTGTGTTGAACTACAACATGCAAGGGATGAACAAGTCTCCCGGCGAGTTGTTTGCGATGCTGAAAGTCGCAGAGTCTGAACTCCGTAAAGAGCATCAAGTGTTGATGGTGAGCAAGACCACTAGTTTCAAGAGAAATGGCAAAGGCAAGAAGGGCAATTCGAAGAAGAGCGGCAAGCCTGTTGCCAATCCGCCGAAGAAACCCAAGGCTGGACCTAAGCCTGAAACAGAGTGCTTCTATTGCAAGGGTATGGGTCACTGGAAGCGCAATTGCCCCAAGTATCTGGCAGATAAGAAGGCGGGCAAAGAAAAATCAGGTATATTTGATATACATGTTATTGATGTGTACTTAACCGGCTCTCGTAGTAGTGCCTGGGTATTCGATACCGGTTCTGTTGCTCACATTTGCAACTCGAAGCAGGAACTGCGGAATAGACGAAGGCTGGCGAAAGACGAAGTGACGATGCGCGTAGGAAACGGTTCCAAGGTTGATGCAATCGCCGTCGGCACAGTGTCACTTCAACTACCATCGGGATTAGTGATGAACTTAAATCATTGTTATTTAGTGCCTGCGTTGAGCATGAACATTATATCTGGATCTTGTTTATTGCGAGACGGTTACTCTTTTAAGTCTGAGAATAATGGGTGTTCTATTTCTATGAGTAACATCTTTTATGGTCATGCACCGAATGTGAGAGGATTGTTCATATTGAATCTTGATAGAGATACGCATATACATAACATTGAGACCAAAAGAGTTAGAGTAAACAATGATAGCGCCATATTTTTGTGGCACTGCCGCTTGGGTCATATTGGTGTAAAGCGCATGAAAAAACTCCATGCTGATGGACTTTTGGAGTCACTTGACTTTGATTCACTTGACACGTGCGAACCATGCCTCATGGGCAAGATGACTAAGACTCCGTTCTCCGGAACAATGGAGCGTGCAAGTGACTTGTTGGAAATCATACATACCGATGTGTGTGGTCCAATGAGCGTGGAGGCACGCGGCGAATATCGTTATTTTCTCACCTTCACTGACGATTTAAGTAGATATGGTTATGTCTACTTGATGAAGCACAAGTCTGAAACATTTGAAAAGTTCAAGCAATTTCAGAGTGAAGTGGAAAATCATCATAACAAGAAGATCAAGTTCCTACGGTCTGATCGTGGGGGTGAATATCTGAGTTTCGAGTTTGGTACTCACTTAAGACAATGTGGAATTGTTTCGCAGTTAACACCGCCTGGAACACCACAGCGTAATGGTGTGTCCGAACGTCGTAATCGTACTTTGTTAGAAATGGTGCGATCTATGATGTCTCTTACTGATTTGCCGTTATCGTTTTGGGGTTATGCATTAGAAACAGCTACGTTCACTTTAAATAGGGCACCATCGAAATCCGTTGAGACGACACCATACGAACTGTGGTATGGCAAAAGGCCAAAGTTGTCGTTTCTTAAAGTTTGGGGATGTGATGCTTATGTCAAAAAGCTTCAGCCTGAAAAGCTGGAACCCAAAGCGGAAAAGTGCGTCTTCATAGGTTACCCAAAAGAGACAGTTGGGTACACCTTCTATCTAAAATCCGAGGGCAAAGTGTTTGTTGCTAAGAACGGAACTTTTCTCGAGAAGGAGTTTCTCTCGAGAGAATTGAGTGGGAGGAAGATAGAACTTGACGAGGTTGTCGAACCTCTCATCCCTCTGGATGGTGGCGCAGGGCAAGGGGAAACCTCTGTCATTGCGACGCCGGTTGAGGAGGAAGTTAATGATGATGATCATGAAACTCCAGTTCAAGTTTCTGTTGAACCACGCAGGTCGACGAGATCACGCGCTGCTCCAGAGTGGTACGGTAATCCCGTCTTATCAATCATGTTGTTAGACAACAATGAACCTGCAAATTATGAAGAAGCAATGGTGGGCCCAGATTCCAACAAATGGCTAGAAGCCATGAAATCCGAGATAGGATCCATGTATGAGAACAAAGTGTGGACTTTGGAGATACTGCCTGAGGGCCGCAAGGCTATTCAGAACAAATGGATCTTTAAGAAGAAGACAGACGCTGACGGTAATGTGACCATTTATAAAGCTCGACTTGTGGCAAAGGGTTTTTTACAAGTTCCAGGAATTGACTACGATGAGACTTTCTCTCCCGTAGCGATGCTTAAGTCCGTCAGAATCATGTTAGCAATAGCTGCATTTTTCGATTATGAAATCTGGCAGATGGATGTCAAAACGGCGTTCCTTAACGGTTTCCTTAAGGAAGAGTTGTATATGATGCAACCCGAAGGTTTTGTCGATCCTAAAAATGCTGACAAGGTGTGCAAGCTCCAGCGATCCATTTATGGACTGGTGCAAGCATCTCGGAGTTGGAACAAACGCTTTGATGAGGTGATCAAAGCATTTGGGTTTATACAAGTGGTTGGAGAATCTTGTATTTACAAGAAAGTGAGTGGGAGCTCTGTGGCGTTTCTAATATTATATGTGGATGACATATTACTGATTGGGAACAACGTAGAGCTTTTGGAGAGCATAAAAGGTTACTTGAATAAAAGTTTCTCTATGAAGGACCTAGGAGAAGCTGCTTACATTCTAGGCATTAAGATCTATAGGGATAGGTCAAAACGCCTGATAGGACTTTCACAAAGCACATACCTTGATAAAGTTTTGAAGAGGTTCAAAATGGAACAGTCCAAGAAAGGATTCTTACCAGTGTTACAAGGTACGAGATTGAGTAAGACTCAGTGCCCAGCAACTGATGAAGATAGAGAGCATATGCGCTCCGTCCCCTATGCTTCAGCCATAGGCTCTATCGTGTATGCAATGCTGTGCACTAGACCGGATGTTAGCCTGGCCATAAGTATGGCAGGTAGGTTCCAGAGTAATCCAGGAGTGGATCACTGGACGGCGGTCAAGAATATCCTGAAGTACCTGAAAAGGACTAAGGAGATGTTTCTCGTGTATGGAGGTGACGAAGAGCTCGCCGTAAAAGGTTACGTCGATGCAAGCTTTGACACAGATCCGGACGACTCTAAGTCGCAAACCGGATACGTATTTATTCTTAATGGGGGTGCAGTAAGCTGGTGCAGTTCCAAGCAAAGCGTCGTAGCAGATTCTACATGTGAAGCGGAGTACATGGCTGCCTCGGAGGCAGCTAAGGAGGGTGTCTGGATGAAGCAGTTCATGACGGATCTTGGAGTGGTGCCAAGTGCACTGGATCCAATAACCTTGTTCTGTGACAACACTGGTGCCATTGCCTTAGCAAAGGAACCAAGGTTTCACAAGAAGACCAGACACATCAAACGACGCTTCAACCTCATCCGCGACTACGTCGAGGAGGAGGACGTAAATATATGCAAAGTGCACACGGATCTGAATGTAGCAGACCCGCTGACTAAACCTCTTCCACGGCCAAAACATGATCGACACCAGAACTGTATGGGTGTTAGATTTATTACAATGTAATTCACATGGTGATGTGAGGGCTAGATTATTGACTCTAGTGCAAGTGGGAGACTGTTGGAATTATGCCCTAGAGGCAATAATAAATGTATAGTTATTATTATAATTCCTGTATCAAGATAATAGTTTATTATCCATGCTATAATTGTATTGAATGAAGACTCTTTTACATGTGTGGATACATAGACAAAACACCGTCCCTAGCATGCCTCTAGTTGGCTAGCCAGTTGATCAATGATAGTCAGTGTCTTCTGATTATGAACAAGGTGTTGTTGCTTGATAACTGGATCACGTCATTGGGAGAATCACGTGATGGACTAAGACCCAAACTAATAGACGTAGCATGTTGATCGTGTCATTTTGTTGCTACTGTTTTCTGCGTGTCAAGTATTTATTCCTATGACCATGAGCTCATATAACTCACTGACATCGGAGGAATGCTTTGTGTGTATCAAACGTCGCAACGTAACTGGGTGACTATAAAGATGCTCTACAGGTATCTCCGAAGGTGTTAGTTGAGTTAGTATGGATCAAGACTGGGATTTGTCACTCCGTGTGACGGAGAGGTATCTCGGGGCCCACTCGGTAATACAACATCACACACAAGCCTTGCAAGCAATGTAACTTAGTGTAAGTTGCGGGATCTTGTATTACGGAACGAGTAAAGAGACTTGCCGGTAAACGAGATTGAAATAGGTATGCGGATACTGACGATCGAATCTCGGGCAAGTAACATATCGAAGGACAAAGGGAATGACATACGGGATTATACGAATCCTTGGCACTGAGGTTCAAACGATAAGATCTTCGTAGAATATGTAGGATCCAATATGGGCATCCAGGTCCCGCTGTTGGATATTGACCGAGGAGTCTCTCGGGTCATGTCTACATAGTTCTCGAACCCGCAGGGTGTGCACACTTAAGGTTCGACGTTGTTTTATGCGTGTTTGAGTTATATGGTTGGTTACGGAATGTTGTTCGGAGTCCCGGATGAGATCACGGACGTCACGAGGGTTTCCGGAATGGTCCGGAAACAAAGATTGATATATAGGATGACCTCATTTGATTACCGGAAGGTTTTCGGAGTTACCGGGAATGTACCGGGAATGACGAATGGGTTCCGGGAGTTCACCGGAGGGGGGCAACCCACTCCGGGGAAGCCCATAGGTATTTGGGGGGGTCACACCAGCCCTTAGTGGGCTGGTGGGACAGCCCACCAATCCCCTATGCGCCAAGAGATAAAATATCAAAGGAAAGAAAAAAAAAGGGGAGAGGTGGGAAGGGGGAAGGACTCCCTCCCACCAAACCAAGTAGGACTCGGTTTGGGGGGGGAGAGTCCTCCCCCCTGGCTCGGCCGACCCCTTGGGGATCCCTTGGACCCCAAGGTAAGGTCCCCCTCCCTCCTCCTATATATATGGGGCTTTTAGGGCAGATTTTAGACAACTTTCTCACGGCTGCCCGACCACATACCTCCATAGTTTTTCCTCTAGATCGTGTTTCTACGGAGCTCGGGCGGAGCCCTGCTGAGACAAGATCATCACCAACCTCCGGAGCACCGTCACGCTGCCGGAGAACTCTTCTACCTCTCCGTCTCTCTTGCTGGATCAAGAAGGCCGAGATCATCGTCGAGCTGTACGTGTGCTGAACGCGGAGGTGCCGTCCGTTCGGTACTAGATCGTGGGACTGATCGCGGGATTGTTCGCGGGGCGGATCGAGGGACGTGAGGACGTTCCACTACATCAACCGCGATCTCTAATCGCTTCTGCTGTACGATCTACAAGGGTACGTGGATCACTCATCCCCTCTCGTAGATGGACATCACCATGATAGGTCTTCGTGCGCATAGGAAAATTTTTGTTTCCCATGCGACGTTCCCCAACAATGTGGCCGTCAGGCATCACAAACTGTGGTGGCGTGGGCTGGAGGCCGACGTCTTGCTGCAGGCGGCGACTGAAGGCAGTGCCAGCGATTCCTGCTTGTGTGTGGTCTTCGTGGTTGCGCTAGGTGGGGATGGAGGTGCGGGCTGGTGCGGCCTCGGCGGCATGGCGGTCGTGGTCGGGCTGGTGGCGCAGGGCGCCGGCGTGGTGGCATTCCTTCTCCTGGGTTGGAGCCAGTGGAGTGCGGGGCTGTGCTATCCCACAGACAACAGCGCCAGAAATTGACATGTTGACAGAGGCTGGGCTTGCGTTGGTTTTTCCCTTGAAGAGGAAAGGGTGATGCAGCACAGGAGCAGTAAGTATTTCCCTCAGTTTGAGAACCAAGGTATCGATCCAGAAGGAGGGTCTCGTCAAGTCCAGAGTACCTGCGCAAACACAAACAAGCTTGCACCCAACGCTTCAAAGGGGTTGTCAATCCCTTCAAGATTGTTTGCAAAGTGAGATGTGAAGGCGGAAAGTGCAACGAAGTATAAAGTGTAAGGCTGAAAATATGGCGTGGAGTAGACCCTGGGGGGCATAGTGTTCACTAGAGGCTTCTCTCAAAATAGCAAGTATCACGGTGGGTGAACAAATTGCTGTCGGGCAATTGATAGAACCGCGCAAAGTCAGGACGATATCTAAGGCAATGATCATACATATAAGCAACACGTTCGAGACAAGTAGACTGGTAGTTTCTGCATCTACTACTATTACTCCACACATCGACCACTATGCAGCATGCATCTAGTGTATTGAGTTCATGACGAACAGAGTAACGCATTAAGCAAGATGACATGATGTAGAGGGATAATCTCAAACCAATGATGAAAACCCCATCTTTTTACCCTTGATGGCAACAACACGATACGTGCCTCGCTACCCCTTCTGTTACTGGGTGAGGTCACCGCACGGTATGAACCCAAAACCAAGCACTTCTCCCATTGCAAGAATAATAGATCTAGTTGGCCAGACAAAACCCACAACTCGAAGAGAATTACAAGGATATGAAATCATGCACAAGAGAGATCAGAAGAACTCAAATAAGATTCATAGATAATCTGATCATAAATCCACAATTCATCGGATCTCGACGAACACACCGCAAAAGAAGATTACATCGGATAGATGTCCATGAAAATCATGGAGAACTTTGTATTGAATATCCAAGAGAGAGAGAAGAAGTCATTTAGTTACTAGCTATGGACCCGTAGGTCTATGGTGAACTAATCACGCATCATCGGAGAGGTCATGGTGTTGATGAAGAAGCCCTCTGTGTCCGAATCCCCCCTCCGGAAGGGCACCAGGACGTGCCCCAGATGGGATCTTGCGGAGACAGAAGCTTGCGGCGGCGGAAAAGTGATTGCGATGATCTCCTGATTTTTTCTGAAATTTATGGGAATATATAGGCGAAAGTCCTAGGGCAAAGGGCGTCCAGGGGGCCCACAAGCCTGGATGGCGCCCCCCTCCCGTGGCCGCGGGGTGGGGGCTTGTGGGGCCCCTGGGGCTCTTCTTCCTTGGCTCCCAAGTTCCCCGATCTTCTTCCGTTCCAAAAAAAAATCTTTTCGGGGATTTTCTTCCGTTTGGACTCCGTTTCAAGATCTCCTCTGAAAGGGGTCAAAAACATGGAAAAAACAGGAACTGGCACTTGGCACTGAGTTAATATGTTAGTCCCAAAAAATATATAAAAGGCATGCAAAACATCCAAAGTTTGACAAGATAATAGCATGAAACGCAAAAATTATAGATATGTTGGAGACGTATCAGGCTGCGTGCTTGACGACGGCTCCCCTGGCCTAGGGTTCGCATTCGGGCGGGTAGGTTCTGGGCCGAACGCAGATTGGGGTGTTGTCCGGGTAGGTGAGGTTCGGGCTTAGCGCGGGATGTGCCCGTGAGCGTTGTCCTCGCGGGTGCGGTGGATATTGGTGGTGGTCCTGACTGCTCCTAGTCATCAGGTTGTGCGGTGCTGGTAACCTCAGAGTTGACATCGTGCGAGCTCGACTTCACGGTGGCCGTCGGCACTCCTAGGATCATGTCCCTAGGTCCATTGGGACTGGTTGGGAATGCAGGCATTAGCGCCTCCTACAGTGGTGGTACTGACTGAGATATGGGGATTGATGTCGGGCTAGGTGTGGAAGGACGCCCTTTTACCCTACCTGTCGGGGTTGGTGTGTCGTGTGGCGAATGGGTGGCGAAGTCTTGGGATAGGGATGCCAGGGCGGTGACCCCGGGGGCGTCTGCCATGATTGGCTCTCCGGCGGGCCTCATGGCGGCGGTGGTGGCTTCTCCTCTTGGTCGTATGGGCGGGGAGAGGTCTAGCGGAAGGTGGCTCGGGCACGCCCTTGTCGGTGGTGCCCGGATTCGGGTATAGGAGTTGGAGTTCGTCGCTCGTGTCCTAGGGCTACCGTGTGACACGAGTGAGCTACCGAGAGAAAGCTTCGTGCTTTCACGCCGATGACGGCGACGCTCGCGGGCGCCGCTATCTTCTTGAAGACATCAGTGTGGTTATATTCTCTGTGTTTGAGCTCCCGATGAAAACCTATGTCCTTTGAGGACTTGGTAGTGGTGATGTTTTACGACGTTCTCCCTCGCGAGGGCATTTTCATGGAGTCTAGGCATGCTAGGGTGTGGCATGGTGTTGTACTGTGATCTCCCCTTATTCTCCTTCGGTAGCATAGTTATGCATGATACCGAGATTCCAGGATCCATTTTGTAAGAGGACTACCTCTCCACTATGTATCGTTCGGTTGTGAACTTTGGTCGGTGCTTTATCTATGAAGAGGAGCGCGAGACTATTTCAAGAGAGATCGCCATGGAGTGCTCACTGGGCCGAGTGAGCAATAAAGGGGACTATATAGTTGCTTCTATTCTCATATGAGATTAGAAAGGAGATTCGAAGAATGAAGCATGATTTTGAAATCTTAAGAGGGACTCCGGCCAAATGGGACCATCTACCCAGGAAATAAAAATCACAGATCAGCTCATGGAACTATACCATTGTGAGGAGATCTTGTGGAAATAGAGGTCGCATGTAGACTGGCTTGTGGGAGGAGATAAGAACACGAGGTTCTTTCACTTAAGGGCCACTATGAAAAGAAGGAAAAATCTGATAAAATCTTTGACAAGAGGAGGTGGGGACGTAGTAATCTAGATTAATGATCTATAGGACATGACAACTCAATTTTATTCAGAGTTATACACTTCGGAGGGAGTCAATAATAATTAGGAGGTTTTAGACTCAGTCTCGACTAGAGTTACTCCAGCTATGAATGCTTCCCTCACATCTGCACACACGGGTGATGAAGTCAAAAAATATTTGTTCCAAATGTTTCCATCCAAAGCTTCAGGGCCTCACGGCTTCCCGTCCATTTTTTAGAAGCAGTGGAATGTGTGTGATGAGGATGTTACTAATTCAGCCATACGCAATGTTAAAGGAATTGAGAGTCCTAAAAGCATCAATAACACATATTTGGTATTGGTTCCGAAGATGAAGAACCCTACTACTCTAACTCAATTCCGACCAATAAGCTTATGCAACGTTCTTTATAAGATTGCCTCAAAAGTTACTACTAATCGTATTAAGGATATATTGCGAGAGATTGTTTCATCAGAGCACTCAAATATTGTCCCAGGAAGGCTAATTACAGATAACATCATAATGGTGTATGAATGTGTGCATTTCATATAGAGGAATACGTCTCTTAAGTATCGCCACTCTGCGTTAAAGTTGGATATGATGAAGGCAAATGACAGAGTCGAAAGAGAATACCTAGAGTCTATAATGGTATAGTTGGACTTCTTAGCCAGCTAGGTAGATAGAGTAATGAGCATGGTAAGATCATTATCTTTCTCAGACCTTTTTAATGGGAATAAATTGAAGGATTTTAAACCTCAAGAGGTATTCAGCATGGAGACCCAATATCACCTTACCTTTTCTTGTTAGCAGCAGAGGGCCTTTCAGGTCTCCTCAAATCCATAGATTAGTCATCGCATGTTGATGGAATTCGGGTGGCCCCCTCAGAGCCTCCAGTTAACTATCTTGTTTTTGTTGATGATAGCCTGTTGTTTTTCAAGGCTAACGGTGTAGAGGCAAAAGAGGTGTCAAACTTATTGAATTCTTATTGTCATGCTTCTCGTCAAAGGATAAATAATAGTAATTCTTCAGTGTTTTTAGCAAAGGGTGTCCAGAAGTTGTGAGATGTGATGTGAAGAATATCCTCAATGTTCATACAGAGACACTCAACAAAAAGTATTCCGGAATGCCCTCTGATATAGGGGTACCAAAAATGGGATTGTTTGAATATCTAAAAGACGGATTGTGGAGTAAGGTGAAAGGATGGATTGAAAAGGCGATCTCAGCTGCACGGAGGGAAATATTTATCAGGTCAGTGACACAAGCGGTACCGCTTTTGTGACACCCTCGATTTGATCGTACGCTAATCATACACGCAAATGCATACGACCAACCTCAAGGACTCACAGGAAGATATCACAACACAACTCTAGACACAAATAAAACATACAAGCTTCATATTACAAGCCAGGGCCTCGAGGGATAGAATACAGAAGCTCGATAAACACATGAGTCAGCGGAAGCAAAAAATATCTTAGTACAAACATTAAACATGAGGTTCCTTAGAGAAGGCTAGCACAAAAGATACAACGATCGAACAAGGCGAGGCCTCCTGTCTGGGAGCCTCCTAAACTACTCCTAGTCTTCAGCGGCCTCCACGTAGTAGTAGGCACCGTCGGGGTAGCAGTCGTCGTCGGCGGGATATGCCATCTCCTGGGCTCCATCATCTGGTCGCAGTAATGGATCGAGGGGAAAAGGGGGAGCAAAGCAACGGTGAGTACTCATCCCAAAGTACTCGCAAGACTGACATCGGAACTATTCTAAGTATGCATCAGTATCAAAGGAAGGGGGTTATATGTGGACTGACTGCAGCAATGCAAGAATAGAGAGAGAAGGCCTAGTCGTATCGAAGGCTAGCATCTTCAGGGGGTCTTACAGCAATAGACGAGAGTAGAACATGTAACACAATTAATAGTCATGTCGTTGCAGCAATATTAATATGAGGTCACGCCCAGAGATTCTCCCTTGACTCCCTGCGAGGAAGCAATCCCGGAGCAAACAATCCACTTAAGTAACAGTTGTAGTTGTATAAGATTGGGTCACTGTTGGAAATATGCCCTAGAGGCAATGATAAAATAGTTATTATTATATTTCTGGTTTCAAGATAATCGTTTATTATCCATGCTATAATTGTATTGAATGAAAGCATAGATGCATGTGTGGATACATAGACAAAACAATGTCCCTAGTAAGCCTCTAGTTGGCTAGCCAGTTGATCAATGATGGTTAAGGTTTTTTGACCATATGCAGGTGTTGTCACTTGATAACTGGATCACATCATTAGGAGAATGATGTGATGGACAAGACCCAAAGTATAAACGTAGCATGCAATCGTGTCATATTGTTGCTATTGTTTTCTGCGTGTCAAGTATTCATTCCTATGACCATGAGATCATGTAACTCACTGACACCGGAGGAATACCTTGTGTGTATCAAACGTCACAATGTTATTGGGTGACTATAAAGGTGCTATACAGGTATCTCCGAAGGTGTCCATTGAGTTAGCATGGATCAAGACTGGGATTTGTCACTCCGTGTGACGGAGAGGTATCTCGAGGCCCACTCGGTAATACAACATCAGATATAAGCCTTGCAAGCAATGTGACTCAAGTTTTAGTCACGAGATCTTGTATTACGGAACGAGTAAATAGACTTGCCGGTAATGAGATTTAGATAGGTATAGAGATACCGACGATCAAATCTCGGGCAAGTAACATACCGAAGGACAAAGGGAATGTTATACGGGATTATATGAATCCTTGGTGTTGGGGCATAGTTTATGCCTAAGTAATTTTGGTGATTGATGACAGTACCGTAAAGGACTAACCGTGTGTGTTAAGGTTTCAGATAACACACGTCAACGGCACAAGACGACTCGTCTCCTCATTCATGGAACGGAAGCACGACGCTCTCTACGATTCTCTTTATTTGAGTCATAGGAAAGCCGTACTATTAAGAGGGGATCCGTAGTGGAAAGGTTTGGGTGGAATCTATCTTTGCAAGCGCACACTTGACATATTCTCCCTTACCTTCATTTTTGGAGCGGCCCCCGCCACTGTGTTTCTTTCCTCCTTGCAAATTGGTCCCCAGCAGTAGTACCGCTGGCCCTAGCGGTAGTACCGCTAGAAGGCTAGCGGTAGTACCGCCCATGGTCAGCGGTAGTACCGCTCCAGGAGCTTAGTACCGCCTGCCTAGCGGTAGTTCGTGGATGGACCTTTTTGCGAAGACTTTCTTGGCGGTGGTAGTGCTTTTGCACTACCAGGGGCCCAGCGGCAGTACCGCTGGGGCCAGCGGTAGTACCGCTGGAGTTCCAGCGGTAGTACCTCTGCATCCAGCGGTAGTACCGCTAGGCGGCGGTAGTACCGCCCCTGGTCAGCGGTAGTACCGCTGGAGTGCCAGCGGTAGTACCGCTGGAGCTCGGGCAGAGAGTGGGAAAACGGTCTGATTTTCCCCCCCACTATATAAAGGGTTCTTCTAGCTATGGAACCTTATCTCTTATCCTCTCAAGCTCCATTGTTGCTCCCTAAGCTCAAAAGTGCCCGATCTCTCTCCCTAGCCAATCAAACTTGTTGATTCTTTAGGGATTGGTTGAGAAGGCCTAGATCCACACTTCCACCAAGAGAAAAGTTGATTCCCCCACCAATCCCTTGCGGATCTTGTTACTCTTGGGTGTTTGAGCATCCTAGACGGTTGAGGTCACCTCGAAGCCATATTCCATTGTGGTGAAGCTTCGTGGTCTAGTTGGGAGCCTCCTAGCTTTGTGTGGAGTTTCCCCAACCTTGTTTGTAAAGGTTCGGTCGCCGCCTTCAAGGGCACCTATAGTGGAATCACGGTACCTTGCATCGTGCGAGGGCGTGAGGAGAATACGGTGGCCTTAGTGGCTTTTTGGGGAGCATTGTGCCTCCACACCGCTCCGACGGAGACGTACTTCCTGTCAAAGGGAAGGAACTTCCGTAACACATCCTCGTCTCCATCGGTTCCACTTGTGGTTATCTCTATCCTTTACGTTGTATTTGCTTATGCTTGTGACTATATCTTACTTGTCTTAATAGCTCTCGTTGTTTGCTTCTTTAGGGTTCACCTCATTGTCGTATTATTTGTGAACCTCTATGTTGTTTACCTTAACTTGCTAAGATTAATTAAAAAGTGGTCGTTGTCTATTCGCCCTCCCTCTAGCCAACCATATCGATCCTTTCAATTGGTATCAGAGCCACGTCTCTTTATTAAGGGTTTAACCACCCGAATTGTATGGAAGGCGAAGAGGGAATTAACCATGGGCAACCCGAGGCCATGGACTTGACTTTGGTCACAAGGGACGACTTGAATACGGCTATGGCCGCTCTCAAGACGTCCTTGACGAACGAGGTCAAGACCATGCTTAAAGAGTTAATTGAGGGATTTAAAAGTTCACCCGAACCGGCTATAGTGGTTAAACCCACCGTTTCCGATTCGGAGGCCAACTCCTCTAAGGAAGCGGCTAAAGGTATGCAACCTCCCTCATCTCACGAAAAGGATGGGACTGGAACATATGCCTCAGTTCCACCCCCCATGGTCTATGGAGGATCCGTTCCCGCACCACGTCTTAATCCTGTTGGTCCTCCTCCTAAGCTTGTGAAAGGTGACTTTGCTAACTGGGTATTTTCTATTAAGTCTCATTTGAATCACATCTCAACAAACTTGTGGAGAATCATTGAGCAAGGATATTATCCCCATGATCCAAGCAACCTCACTCCAAGAGAAGATGCACACAATCAATACAATCACTCTATTTTGTTTATTCTCCAGTCTGCAGTGCCACCTGAAGATCTTCCTCACTTGCGTCCCTTCACTTTGGCCAAGGATTGTTGGGAGCATATTATGGTGTTGTACAAGGGAAGCTCAAGCATTCAACGATCCAACTATGAAGTGATACTTGATAAGGCCGATGAGTTTGTGATGAAGGAAGACGAGGACCCTCGTGATCTCTATCGGAGGGTGACTGCTATTGCTGTGGCACTCAAGGATCATGGGAGCAAGGATGTGGATGACACATGGGTCAAATGCAAGTTCCTTAAAGACATCATGCCTTTCAACAAAGCTATGTCATCAGTCATTCGTCAGCGACCAGACTTTCACTCCTTGTCTTCCAGTGAGGTGTTGGATGAATTCATTGCAATGTCAATCATGAACGAAACAGCCGACAATGCACTTGCTCGTGTTCGATCAAAGACAACTTCACCCAACCTTGCGTTGAAAGCAAAAGCAATGCTTGAAGAAGAAGAAGAAGATGAGGAAGAGGAGGGCTGCCCTGAGGACACAAAGTATGCCTATCATGAGCACATGGCTCTTGCATCAAGGCAATTCTGGGGCAACAAGAGGAACTCAAGACCCACCTTCACCAAGAACAACTCGAGTGGATTCAAACCCAAACAACGAGTAAGGACATGCTATAACTGTGGTAACGTGAGTCACTTCGTGGCCGAATGTCCCTATGAGAAAAGGGAAGACAACGGAGGCAAGCTCATTCGCAAAGACAAAACCAAATCATTTCCAATCAAGAACAACTTTGTGAAGAAACCTCACCCAAAAGGGATGGTGGCCCTTGAAGAGTATCCTTCATATGATGATGATGATGATGATACAGTGGCAACGGCAACTGTTGATATTGCCACTACCTCTCCCCAGAAGGTGTCTCTCTTCAACGCCCCCAACGAGAACCACATCACCAAGTGCCTCATGGCAAAAGGTATCAATCAGGTAACTCCCATCATTAAGACCAACATTGCTTCTGCTCCTTCATTGTTAAATTGTGTTGAAGGTAGTGATGTTGGGAAACTTAATGAGCATGATCTTGACAAGTTTTTGTGCACTATTAAGGGAGAATCCAAGAAGCACTTTGTTTCTCTCTTGGAACAACTGGGTGAGGCCACTGACCTCATTGAGTCTCATGAGGAGACCATCTCCGAGCTTCAGGGACACAGTCGTGACTATGCCGATGAAATTGCCGAATTATCTAATGCTCTAGAAGAGGAGCGCACTCTTCGTTTGGCTCTTGAGGAGTCATATAACGATGACTGCGCTAAAATGTAAAAGAAACTAGATCATGATGTTGTTCTTATTCGCATGCTTAAGTCTAAACAGTATGCTCTTGGGGTTGGCCATGACAGACTCAAAAGAGGAGTTTGACACACTTGACAAGGCCCACAAGGTCTTGAAAGGTGCTCATTTCTCTCTGAAAGAGTCTCATGATCAACTCCAAGCAAAACTTACCAAGGAGATCTCTACGTGCCCTCCCTTTGTGTTAATTGATAATGCTTGTGCAACTAACCCCTGTTGTGAGCATGTACATCTTGTGGAGGAAAATGCCAAGTTGAAGGAGAAACTTGAGAAGGGCCTTGTGGCATGCATACAAGGTGAGAAGAGTCTGAACGACCTCTTGAGCACTCAAAGGGTGTTGTAGGAAAGGAGGGACTTGGACTTACCTCCAAGTCAAAAGGTAAAAGAAGGAACAGGAACAAACGATCTCCCACCCTCATGGACATCTTTGTCAAAGAGGGTGAGGGGACTCAGAAGGTGAACAGGAACACGGTGGACTATGGAAACCTCAAGAAGGGCAAAACCATTCCTACTAACACAGCCGGCAAATTCAATTCTTCTTACGACTTATGCTGTGCTAGTGATGGGCATGTTTATGCCAGATTTGTTGGTTCCTGCGATGAGGATATTGAATGGGCTATCTGGGTTCCTAAGACCCTTGTCTCTAACATGAAAGGACCCATTAAAAAATGGGTACCTAAAACCAAGCCTTGATCTATTGCAGGAGTTTGCTTCTGGTGGGGTGTCATGGTTGCTCGATAGTGGAGCAACAAATCATATGACCGGAAGCAAGGACTTAGTGGTGGATGTGCATCCTTCTCCATCTATGCCCACCCATGTCCAATTCGCCGATGCATCCTCTTCAAAGGTATTGGGATTTGGTAAGGTGGTCGTCTCTCAAGATTTATCTATTGAGAAGGTCATGCCTGTTGAGTCACTTGCCTACAATTTACTTTCGGTTCGTCAACTCGCAATTATGGGTTTTTCCACATTCTTTAATATTGACACCGTGGTCCTCCTGAGAATCAAGACTCTTAAAGTAGCATATGTTGGACATGTCGAAAATGGTCTTTACGTGGTGAACTTCTCAAAGCGACCCACTAAGACTGCGACATGTTTAATGGCTAAAGTTGACGTGGGCTGGCTTTGGCATCGCCGTTTAGCTCATGTCAATATGAGATATTTGCAAAGCCTTCTGACAGGGGACCATGTTCATGGACTAATAAATGTGAGCTTTGCTAAAGATCGTGTTTGCAGTGCCTGCATTGAAGGAAAGATTCATGAAACTGCTCATTGTCCAACGACTATTATCTACACTAAGAGGTCATTGGAACTTCTCCATATGGATCTGTTTGGTCCTCCATCATTTGATAGTCTTGGAGGCAGAAAGTATTGCTTAGTGATTGTTGACAACTACTCAAGATATACCTGGGTATATTTCTTTAAAAAGAAGAGTGAAACTCAACAAACGGTCATCAACTTTGCTAATGAAGCGCAACATCAACATGAAGCAAAGATCTTGGCGATTAGGAGTGACAACGGCACCGAGTTCAAGAACTACACCTTAGATGAGTTTCTAGGTGATGAGGGAATAAAACACCAATATTCTGCACCATATACCCCTCAGCAAAACGGCGTGGCAGAAAGGAAGAACCGGACCTTGATAGATGCTGCAAGGACAATGATGGCAGAATTCAAATCTCCATATAACTTCTAGGCAGAGGCCATCAACACAGCATGTCATGCATCCAATCGGCTCTACATGTGCAAAGGCTTGAACAAGACTCCGTATGAGATTCTAACTGGAAACAAACCCAATCTCAAGTACTTCCGGGTATTCGGTTGTAAGTGTTTCATTCTCAAGAAAGGAGCACGGTTAGCTAAATTTGATTGTAGAGCACATGAGGGTATCTTTGTTGGTTATGCTACAAACTCTCATGCTTACCGTGTCCTCAACAAGTCCACCGGACTAATTGAGGAGACGTGTAATGTAGAGTTTGATGAAAATAATGGCTCCCAAGTGGAGCAAAGTGGTCTTTGTGATGTAGGTGATGAAATTCCTCCCCAAGCCATAAGAAGAATGGGGATTGGTCAAATACTCCCCATTGAGGAACCCCTTGTGTCCGAAAGAGAAGGACAATGCTCTACTCAAGTAGAGCCATCACCTTCACAAGCCCCACATGCTTCCGATGAACAAAGAGAAGACTCTCAACAAAATAAACAAGCTCAAGGTCAAGATAAATTGCCCAACAATGATGATGTCTCTCAGCATATTCAAGCACTACCCCAAGACACCGAACCGGCTCATGATCAAGATCAAGTGCAACCCCGAGATCCAGACCAAGAAGAAGCACAAGATCAAGATCAAGAGCAACCACAAATACAAGAACAAACTAGTGAACCTGCTCAAGTCGAAGGACAAGATGATCAGGAGACTGTCTCACAATTCCCTTCTGGAGCACCAACAGTCGGCTCAAGACGCAAGGGCAAGCAAAGGAAACAAGTTGATGCTCCCCTGATATCTAATGAAGAACTCTTGGAGCGTCGAGCAGCCAAGATTGCGAACAAGCTGAGTGTCAAGTCACATCTTATGAAGAATGTACTTGGCAGTATAAAAAGGGGAGTATCCACCCGACAACAGATTTGGAATTATTGTGAGCATCACGCGTTTGTTTCGTATTGTGAACCTCAACAGGTACAGGAAGCGCTCGGTGATGAGGATTGGCTTATGGCCATGCACGAAGGACTTAACAACTTCGAGCGCAACCAAGTCTGGGATTTAGTGCCTAGGCCAACAGAGGAACATAATGTCATCGAGACCAAATGGATATTCAAGAACAAGCAAGATGCCAATGGAATTGTGATTCGAAACAAGGCAAGATTGGTGGCTCAAGGCTACTCCCAAGTCGAGGGTATCGACTACGGTGAAACCTTTGCCCCTGTTGCTCGTCTAGAATCTATTCGCATGTTGCTTGCATTTGCTTCTCATCATAACTTCAAGTTACAACAAATGGATGTGAAAAGTGCCTTTCTTAATGGTCCTTTGAATGAGTTGGCGTATGTCAAACAACCCCCGGGATTTGAACATCCCAAGCTCCCCAATCATGTGTACAAACTCAATAAGGCGCTCTATGGCCTTAAACAAGCCCCACGCGCGTGGTATGAGTATCTTACTGAGTTGTTACAAGATCGTGGGTTTGAAATTGGGAAGATAGATCCCACTCTTTTTACTAAGAGGGTTAAAGGGGATTTGTTCATATGCTAACTATATGTTGATGATATTATCTTTGACTCTCCTAACATTTCCTTCAATGAAGAATGTGCTGCACTAATGACTGAGAAGTTTGAGATGTCCATGATGGGAGAGTTGAAGTTCTTCCTCGGGTTCGAGATTGCACAAGGTCTAGAAGGGACTTTCATCAAACAAGCCAAGTACACTCAAGACATGCTCAAACGGTTCGAGCTCGAAGATGTCAAACCGGTCAAGTTCCCCATGCCAACAAGATGCAAGCTTGACAGTGATCCCAATGGTAAAGCAGTGGATCAAAAGGTATATCGCTCCATGATTGGATCCCTCCTTTACCTTTGTGCATCTAGACCGGATATTATGTTGAGTGTAGGGATATGTGCATGGTTTCAATCCACACCAAAAGAAAGCCATTACATGGCTGTTAAGCGAATCTTTCGATATTTGGCTCATACCCCAAACTTTGGCCTCTGGTATCCCAAAGGAGCAAACTTCAATCTAGTTGGCTACTCTGACTCAGATTGGGCAGGAGATTGTGTGGAGAGGAAGTCAACGTCTGGAGGATGCCAATTCCTTGGTCGCTCATTGGTAAGTTGGTCGTCTAAGAAGCAGAATTGTGTCTCCTTATCATCCACCGAAGTTGAGTATGTGGCAGCTGCAAGTTGTTGTGCACAATTGCTATGGATGAGGCAAACTTTAAAGGATTACGGTGTCACTTGTGACAAAGTGCCTCTTCTATGTGACAATCAAAGCGCTATCAAGATTTCCCTCAACCTAGTGCAACATAGCAAAACCAAACATATTGATATTCGTCATCACTTCATTCGTGAACATATCAAGCTAGGTGATATTGAGGTTCACTTCATCCACTAAAGAGCAACTTGCAGATATTTTCACTAAGCCTCTAGATGAAGCAAGGTTTCGGGAGTTAAGGCATGAGCTAAATATCATTGATTCAAGTAATGTGGATTAAAACTAGGCATGTTGCACCTCACTTCGCATTCCATTTTGGTCTAGATGTAGGCATGGACATAGGGGGAGTGTTGTTCTCTCAATGAACTGTCCCTCCCCCATTATGCATAAATCAATCTAGTCTTTCACTTTCGCCATTGTCAAATGGCACTTGTGCTTCAAAGACGAGCATTGGTCATGAACCCAAGGATATTTCTTCGCGGTGTCATACCATTGTCTCAAACATAGGTGGCCTCGGCCACCGCCCCTCCCACCTTTCTTTTGTATAGGAAAAGGATATACAATGACAAGTTAATACATTTTTCTAGGTGTTATCTCATTTTTACTTACTTGTCATTTGCCCAAGTTCTTCTCTTATCCTAGGCCGCGCTGTGACATTTTCAGCGGTACTACCGCCAGGGTTAGCGGTACTACCGCCAGGGCCCCAGCGGTACTACCGCCAGGGGTAGCGGTACTACCGCCAGGGCCCCAGCGGTACTACCGCCAGGGGTAGCGGTACTACCGCCAGGGCCCCAGCGGTACTACCGCCAGGGGTAGCGGTACTACCGCCAGGACCCCAGCGGTACTACCGCCAGGGGTAGCGGTACTACCGCCAGAATTCCCATCTAACACGACCGGCTAGGAAATTTTTAGGGCTGTCTCAAGGGGGAGCGGTACTACTGCCAGGACCCCAGCGGTACTACCGCTGCATCCAGCGGTACTACCGCCAGTCAGCGGTACTACCGGTAGGTCCTCAGCGGTACTACTGCTGGCCTGTGCCTCTTGGGCTATATAAAGGAGGGGGAGCCCGTTTTTCTCAGGCTCTTTCTTCTTTCTCGCCCCTAGCCCGAAATCCCCCTGTTTTGATCTTGTTTCATGGAGCTCCTTCTCTCCGTTGGATTGGAAGGGTTGCTCCACCTCTCCTTCCTCATCCAAGGGCCATGAATCCCGGTAAAGCTCCTCCCCTTCTTCTATTTGGTTGATGTTCTTGTTCTCGGGTTAGGAGCATTGGGGGATTGGATCCATGTCTTTGATCTTGTGCCTTGTTCTTGGATGGCATGAAGGAGATATTTGAGGGGAGTGTAGGTCCTATGACTCGTTGCTGATTATTTTGCCATGCCCTAGGATTTACTTGTTTTAGATCTAGCACTTGAACTATGTTTGGATTAGATCTAAAACTTGCTCTCTCTTGCCTAGGCATGTACTTATTTCGGTGATTCCTGTGATCCTCATGTGAGTAGGGTTGGGGTGGAGTTCTTAGTGTCCATATACAACCCATGCCCCTCGTAAAAATCGTGTATCCCTATGCATGAGGTCTATTTTTATCTGTCAGATCTGAAAGTCAAACCCCAGCGGTACTACCGCCAGGGGTAGCGGTACTACTGCTAGGCCCGAGCAGTACTACCGCCAGGGGTAGCGGTACTACCACCAGGACCCCCAGCGGTACTACCGCCAGGGCTAGCGGTACTACCGCCAGGAGGATTCATTGTGCATTCTTTTCATATGCTTGGCAATGAGTGTTTATTTTTTTTCTGCTTTTTCTAAGTTCATTGCCTTGACTCTTTTTGTCGCTTCTTTTCGCTGTGTGTTTTGTGTCACAGGTAGTTCTTGCCGTTCGAACCCCCCACGGGAGACGCAGTCAATGCAGTTTCGCAACCAAGAAGCTCCCGAGGGGTCTGCAACCCAAAAAGCAGTCCTTCAAGAAGACCGCACACAAGGATAAGGGGATCAATGTCCGAACAATGCCCCCCAAGGACTTTCTGCAGTTTCTAACTCAGAACCATTATCTCAAAGAGAAGGCTGTCATCAAGAATGTTGACCATGTTTGGGCAAAGGATCAGTGCAGGATCTACCGTGATATTGTCGCGCAGTTCAAGAAGAACTATGTCCCCGTTCAGTGGATTGACCTAGCTCATCTTCAGCGGAACCTGGACTATTTTGGTGATGCCCTCTCTCTGATTGACAAACTGGGCATCAAGGACATCATCACTTTCAAGACAAATTTTGACCCCACTGCTGTTGCTCAGTTCTATGTCACGGTCCACTTCTCTGCTGATGAAGAGCGCTCTATGGTGTGGATGACAGGGTCTCAGAAGATGACCGGTTCCTGGCGTGAATTCATGCAACTCCTCAAGGTTGACTTCCAGGGAGCTGACACTCCACTTGGGTTGCGTCCTCATGCTGCATCCCCCACCGATAGGCCCCCCGCAAAGGACAGATTGCAGAAACTCTATGTGAGGAAGGGTGTGCTCCCCAAACATATGGACATCATGCATCGGATCCTTCGCAACACCCTCTTCCCTCGCATTGGTAACTTTGACGAGGTTCATGGCTCTTTGGCTGAGATGCTGCTGCTTTGTGAGGAGGCTATGACTAAGGAGTCTGCCCCTCTTGATATTTCTGATGTGATGTTCACGGAACTCTGGAACTGCATCATCATGCGTAAGGTTCCCATCTACTGGCCCTATCTGTTTGCTTATATTTGTCAGAAGTGGCAAGAAACTTTTCCAGAGGAGGTGCTCTACGCTCAGTCTGACTACATTGTGCACGACCCAATCAAGCTTCGCGTCAAGGAGAAATGGCCAACCCATCAACTTCCTCTCAGCACATGGATACTGACACAGAGACTGTTGCTGACAGAGGAACCGCCTCTCAGTCCCGCCCTTCTGCCATGCCATCTTGGGCCATCAAACTGCAGGATAAGATGAAGACTCTATTCTATATGCAGGCTAAGGGTCAGTACGAGACGCACGTGGCTCAGAAGGAGAGCCGCCAGAGGCACAAGCGCGTTCTCAGGTCTCTTGATGTGGACATCTCCAGCGGATCAGAGGACGATATCACTCCAGAGGCTACTTGGATGCAGGCTCAAGGTTACCAGTGGTCTGGCGATGAGGAGGAAGAGGAGGAGCAGGATGATCAGGAGGGTGCCGACGAGTCTGGCGATGCAGAGGATGAGGAGTAACTACCTGTGGCGTTAGGTGTGCCCCTTTCTGGTGTCTTATGCCAAAGGGGGAGAGAGTCTAGGAGCTGGATTTGCTTTCATAGTCGAACTTTGCTTTGCTTTCCTTTCTTTCGTGGTTTTCTTCGAACTTGGTTTGCTTCTAGTTTGCTATCGTTTGTGAGACATGAACTTATGTGAGATCTATTTCCATCATATGCTGTGAGTCATATGCCCCGTATTGTCATATATCTCTAACTTTTTGTTATCATATTATTCTCTGTGCAAATCCGGTATTGTCATCAATCCACCAAAAAGGGGGAGATTGTTGGGGCATAGTTTATGCCTAAGTAATTTTGGTGATTGATGACAGTACCGTAAAGGACTAACCGTGTGTGTTAAGGTTTCATATAACACACGTCAACGGCACAAGACGACTCGTCTCCTCATTCATGGAACGGAAGCACGGCGCTCTCTACGATTCTCTTTATTTGAGTCATAGGAAAGCCGTACTATTAAGAGGGGATCCGTAGTGGAAAGGTTTGGGTGGAATCTATCTTTGCACGCGCACACTTCACATATTCTCCCTTACCTTCATTTTTGGAGCGGCCCCTCCACTGTGTTTCTTTCCTCCTTGCAAATTGGTCCCCAGCGGTAGTACCGCTGGCCCTAGCGGTAGTACCGCCCCTGGTCAGCGGTAGTACCGCTCCAGGAGCTTAGTACCGCCTGCCTAGCGGTGGTTCGTGGACGGACCTTTTTGCGAAGACTTTCTTGGCGGTGGTAGTGCTTTTGCACTACCAGGGGCCCAGCGGTAGTACCGCTGGAGTTCCAACGGTAGTACCTCTGCATCCAGCGGTAGTACCGCTAGGTGGCGGTAGTACCGCCCCTCGTCAGCGGTAGTACCGCTGGAGTGCCAGCGGTAGTACCGCTGCAGACAGCGGTAGTACCGCTGGAGCTCGGGCAGAGAGTGAGAAAACGGTCTGATTTCCCCCCCCCCCACTATATAAAGGGTTCTTCTAGCTGTGGAACCTTATCTCTTACCCTCTCAAGCTCCATTGTTGCTCCCTAAGCTCAAAAGTGCCCGATATCTCTCCCTAGCCAATCAAACTTGTTGATTCTTTAGGGATTGGTTGAGAAGGCCTAGATCCACACTTCCACCAAGAGAAAAGTTGATTCCCCCACCAATCCCTTGTGGATCTTGTTACTCTTGGGTGTTTGAGCATCCTAGACGGTTGAGGTCACCTCGAAGCCATATTCCATTGTGGTGAAGCTTCGTGGTCTAGTTGGGAGCCTCCAAGCTTTGTGTGGAGTTGCTCCAACCTTGTTTGTAAAGGTTCGGTCGCCGCCTTCAAGGGCACCTATAGTGGAATCACGGTACCTTGCATCGTGCGAGGGCGTGAGGAGAATACGGTGGCCTTAGTGGCTTTTTGGGGAGCATTGTGCCTCCACACCGCTCCAACGGAGACGTACTTCCTGTCAAAGGGAAGGAACTTCGGTAACACATCCTCGTCTCCATCGGTTCCACTTGTGGTTATCTCTATCCTTTACTTTGTATTTGCTTATGCTTGTGACTATATCTTACTTGTCTTAATAGCTCTCGTTGTTAGCTTCTTTAGGGTTCACCTCATTGTCGTATTATTTGTGGACCCGTATGTTGTTTACCTTAACTTGCTAAGATTAATTAAAAAGTGGTCGTTGTCTATTCACCCCCCCCTCTAGCCAACCATATCAATCCTTTCACTTGGCACAGAGGTTCAACCGATATGATCTTCGTAGATTATGTAGGATCCGATATGGACATCCAGGTCCTGCTATTGGATATTGACCGAGGAGTGTCTCGGGTCATGTCTAAATAGTTCTCGAACCCGCAGGTTCTGCACACTTAAGGTTCGGTGACGTTTTAGTATAGTTGAGTTATATGTGTTGGTGACTGAAGGATGTTCGGAGTCCCGGGTGAGATCATGGACGTCACAAGGGTATCCAGAATGGTCCAGAAATGAAGATTGATATATAGGATGGTTTTATTTGGTCACTGGAGAGATTTCGGACATTACCGGTAGTGTACCGGGAGTGACGAATGGGTTCCGGGTATTCACCGGGAGGGGCGTGATACGTCTCCGTCGTATCTACTTTTCCGAACTCTTTTGCCCTTGTTTTGGACTCTAATTTGCATGATTTGAATGGAATTACCCGGACTGACGCTGTTTTCAGCAGAATTAACATGGTGTTGTTTTTGTGGAGAAATAAAAGTTCTCGGAACGTCCTGAAAATTTACGGAGATTTTTTCTGGAATAAAAGAAAAATACCTGCGCAAAGATCCACCGGAGGGGGCGTGCCAGTGGGCCACAAGCCCACAGGCCGCGACCACCCCCTATGGTCGCGTCATGCAGGTTTGTGGGGCCCACGTGGCACCGCCACCCCCAATCTCAGCTCTATATCTTCTGTTTCGCCTAGAAAAAAAATCAAAGAGAAGGTTTCATCGCGTTTTGTGATACGGAGGCGCCACCACATCCTATTCTTCATCTGGAGGGCAGATCTGGAGTCCGTCATCATCAACATTTCTCCATCGACAATTCCATGATGCTCTTCATCGTTCATGAGTAATCTCATCGTAGGCTTGCTGGATGGTGATGAGTTGGATGAGATCTATCATGTAATCGATTTAGTTCTTGATGGGGATTGATCCCTAGTATCCACTATGTTCTAGATTGATGTTGCTACTACTTGGCTATGCTTAATGCTTGTCACTAGGGTCCGAGTGCCATGATTTCAGATCTGAACCTATTATGTTGTCGCCAATATATGTGTGTTTTAGATCCTATCTTGCAAGTTGTAGTCACCTACTATGTGTTATGACTCGGCAACCCCGGAGTGACAATAGCCGGAACCACTCCCGGAGATGACCATAGTATGAGGAGTTCATGTATTCACCGTGTGTTAATGCGTTGGTCCAGTTCTTTATTGAAAGGAGAACCTTAATATCCCGTAGTTTCCATTAGGACCCCGCTGCCACGGGAGGGATGGACAATAGATGTCCTGCAAGTTCTTTTCCCTAAGCACGTATGACTACATACAGAATACATGCCTACATTAGATTGACAAATGGGAGCTAGCCACATATCTCTCCGTGTTATAGCTGTTACATGATGAGTCACATCCGTCATACTCATCCATCACCGATCCACTGCCTACGAGTCTTTTACTACTGGTTCTCGCTACGTTACTTTGTCCAGGCTTGTCCCTTGCTACAAAAGGGATTGGGCCACTTTGCTCCTGTTGTCACTACTGTTGTTACTTGTTACTTTGCTGCTGGTGCTACTACTGTTCCTTGCTGCTCTGCTATTACTTGTTGCAAGACTTTGTTGGCACCGTTGCCGAGGCTAGGTAAGCGGTACTAACATCCCGTCAACCAAGGCTTTTTTCTAGCACCGTTGCTATCATACCACCTTGCTACTGATACTTTGCTTGCAGACACTAATCTTTCAGGTGTGGTTGAATTGACAACTCAACTGCTAATACTTGAGAATATTCTTTCGCTTCCCCTTGAGTCGAATCAATAAATTTGGGTTGAATACTCTACCCTCGAAAACTGTTGCGATCCCATAAGCTTGTGGGACATCAAGGCTTTTTCTAGCGCCGTTGCCGGGGAAGCACAGCTATATTCTCTGAGTCACTTGGGATTGACGTCTGCTGGTCACTATGAGGAATCCGAAAGATCCAAGAACTAAAATCCCTGATGATGCCATCTGCTGGTCACGCAAAAAAATCCGAAAGAGTGACGTCTGCTGGTCACTCTGAGTCACTTGGGATTGACGTCTGCTGATCATACGCTTGATGATGCTACTTCTGCTTCCCATGATGCTTATGATGCTATGCTAGATACAATGCCTGATGCTGCTATGCTTGATACTATGCCTGATGATGCTATGCTTGATACTATGCCTGATGATGCCATGCTTGATACTATGTCTGATGATGCTATGCTTGATACTATGCCTGCTATGCCTGATGCTGCTTTGCCACTAGGTGCATTCCTTGATGCACAACTTGCTAGAGCTGCTGCTAGATGTGATGATACTTCTGAAACTGCTGATACTATTGAAGTAGAACCTACTACTATGCCTGAATTGCCTGATACGCGCTATGTTATGGAGGGAGAGATAGCTGAGGACTTTCTTGCGTGTAAGGATAGCTATGATGTTGAGAAACTTCTGCGCAAGTGGAAAGAAAAATCTATGAACGCTAGGATGAAATACGACCCGAAGTTTGCCACTTCGCCTATCTTTGTGGCCGATAAGGATTATGAACTCTCTTTCGACCCTGAGTTAATCACTCTGGTCGAATCTGATCCTTTCCACGCTTATGAATCTGAAATGGTTGTAGCCCATCTTACCAAACTACACGATATAGCCACCCTATTCACAAGTGAAGAAAAGATCCGCCACTACTACATGCTCAAGCTGTTTCCTTTCTCGCTGAAGGATGATGCTAAGACCTGGTTCACTTCTCTTGCTCCTGGTTGTGTGCGTAGCCCCCAGGATATGGTCTACTACTTCTCTGAGAAATATCTCCCTGCCCATAAGAAGCAAGCTGCCTTGCAGGAAATATACAACTTTGCTCAAGCTGAGGAAGAGAGTCTCCCACAAGCTTGGGGGAGGCTCATCCAGCTACTGAATGCTTTGGCTGATCACCCTCTTGAGAAGAATGAAATACTTGACATCTTCTATAATGGACTTACCGATGCTTCTAAAAGACCACCTAGATAGTTGTGCCGGTAGTGTTTTTAGGGAACGAACCGTAGAACAAGCTGAGATTCTACTGAACAACATCTTGTGCAATGAGAATGCTTGGACTATTCCCGAAACACCTCCTAAGCCAACTCCAAAGAAAATAGGTATTCTATTCCTCAGTCCTGAAGATATGCAAGAAGCCAAGAAATCTATGCGAGAGAAAGGCATTAAATCTGAAGATGTCAAAAATCTACCACCTATCGAAGAGATCCATGGTCTCGATAACCCGATACAGGTAGTAGAAGTAAATTCTCTGCGTAGCTTTGATGAGAGTGATACTCCTTTTGATAAACCTGCTAGCTTATGCATGGAGGAATTTGATAGCTTTGTTGCCAAACAACAAAGTTTCAATGATTATGTTAGCAGACAATTGGAACAGAATGCTCGTATGCTCAGTCATTTAAGTGCTTGTGTGGACAAAAATGTCAATGATCTTAAGCTTCTGAGCAAACATGCCTCTATGGTTATTACTCAAGTAGAACAAGTACTTAAAGCTCAGAATGACTTGCTCAATGAGTTGAATGACAATTCTGTCAGAGTCGTTACTAGAGGCGGTAGAATGACCCAGGAACCTTTGTATCCTGAGGGTCATCCGAAGAGAATTGAACAAGATTCTCAAGGAGTTAGCACTGATGCACCTAGTCATCCTAGAAAGAAGAAGGAGATGATAGGAACATGCACGCTAGCAACCCTGTTGCTGCTACACCTGAGAGTCCAAACGATACCTCTATCTCTGATGCTGTAACACAATCTGGTGATGCACATGAGCCTAATGATAATATCAATAGTGATGTTCATGAAGATGCTCAACCTAGCAATGATAAGGATGTGGAGATTGAACCTATTGATCTTGATAACCCACAACCTAAGACTAAGAGATACGATAAGAATGACTTCACTACTAGGAAGCATGGTAAAGAAAGGGAACCATGGGTTCAGAAACCTATGCCCTTTCCTCCCAAACCATCCAAGAAAAAGGATGATGAGGATTTTGAGTGCTTCGTTGAGATGATCAGACCTGTCTTTATCCAAATGCGTTTGACGGATATGCTCAAGATGTCTCTGTATGCTAAGTACATGAAGGATATTGTGACTAATAAGAGGAGGATACCTGAGGTTGAGATTTCTGCCATGCTTGCTAACTATACCTTCAAGGGTGGAACTCCCAAGAAACTAGGTGATCCCGGTGTGCCCACTATACCTTGCTCCATTAAAGGTAACTACGTTAGAACTGCTTTATGCGACCTTGGAGCCGGTGTTGGTGTTATGCCTCTCTCTCTCTTTATTGTAGACTTGAGTTGGATAAGTTGACACCTACTGAAATCTCTCTGCAAATGGCTGACAAATCAACTGCTTTCCCTATCGGCATTTGCGAGGATGTGCCTGTTGTGGTGCGAACACCACTATCTTAACAGACTTTGTTATCTTGGATATTCCCGAGGACGATGCCATGGCTGTCATCCTCGGAAGACCCTTTTTAAACACCGCAGGGGCTGTTATAGATTGCAATAAAGGCAATGTCACTTTCCATGTCAACGGTAATGAGCATACGGTGCACTTTCCGAAGAAACAATATCGAGTACATTGCATCAATGCTATTGAGAAAACTTCATCGATTCTTATTGGGAGCTTTGAATGCCCTATTCCTCGTGTCAAGATGAAGTATGATTTGCTTGTTGGGGAGATACATATCCCCATTTAGGTGACCTAGTGACTATTCGAAAATTCTCAGTTCTCTTTTGCGATTCGAGAAAGTTTTGTCGAGGGGATTTGATCAACCCCATTGACGGATTTCTTTCGATGACCATGAGATGGATGAATCGAGGAGTCACAAACCTATGTTCCAAGCTTTCACCTTCAGTTGCTTAGAAGAAAAATGATAGATTTAGTTTAGTTTTCCCTGTCTTCTGTCTTAGTGTCCGGTGGAAAAATACCCCGAAAATAGAAGTTCTCGGAACGCTGTGAAAATGTAGTATGATTTTTTCTGGAATATTTGAAAAATACTGGGACAAAGAGTCTGTCTGGGGGCCACACCAGTGGGCCACAAGCCCTAGGGGCGCGGGCACCCCCCTGGCCGCGCCACCCAGGCTTGTGGGGCCCACGGGCACCCCCTCCACTCATTCTTGCTCTCATCCACTTCTCCTACCTCCAGAAAAAATAGTTTCGCAGCTCAAACCCGTGTTCTTGCTCCTCTTGCTGGGATTTTCGATCTCTTTGCTCAAATCAACGTTCTCCGAACTGTTTTGGGTAAATTAGTCCTTGGTAAGTGACTCCTCCATTGATCCAATTAGTTTTTGCTCTCGTACCTTATACTCCGCGTATTTTTGCTGCCTTGGTGACCATATTCTTGAGCTTTGCATGCTGATTCTAGCTGGTCCCAAATAGTTTTGATGCGTAATATGGTCTCTAGGCACTTGTGGAAGTAGTTGCTACAAGTTTAGTTGAACCTTGTTCACCTTTCCTTTGAGTGACTGAAAATTTCAGAAAAGGAAGATGTTCAGGAGAAACTATCATGGTGGTTCCTCAAGCAAGAGAGGTCCCCGTCTTGCGATTCGGGAGCCTGATCCTTACCAACCTAGGGACGCTCAGGTACAACCATGTGAATGGCCTTCTGATGAATTTATGATTGAGGCAGGTTTCAAAGATGAGTTTGATGCATTTGTTCGCAACGTCGGACTCGAAGAATTCATCTCCGATAAATGTGAACAGTATGTTGCTCTCACTGCCTCTTGTGTTCGTAGATTCAAATTTTTAGCTGGGTGTGAGACATCGGTACTGTTTGAGCCCTATGATATATTCATTTTCCTGCCTTGCATTACTTTGCCCTCTTCATAGGCAGATGCATTAATGGCAATATTGAGCATTGTCACCTCTGCGCACCCGACCTTAGTATCCTTAAGAACTCAGTGACGGGTGACAAATGCTTCAATATGGGAGCTATTATAGCAAGGAGGCTGAATAAGAATGCTATTGAAGGGGATTTTTTTGGTGGGATCTATGCCACTCACATAGCAAATTTTCTTGGAGTACCCATCCACAAAGGAGATCCCCCGCTCCATACAACTTTCCTTGACCCCGTCGCCATGACACGCTACAAGTTTCTTGAGAGGGATGATGAATCCCTCCTATACCGATTGATATTTAACCGGCAACGTGTTTTCCATATTACCCTTCCTGCTCCTGCTTTCTTTGACTTTCAAGTAAAACAGAGATATTACATAACCAGATGAGAGGCAGAGGAGTATGAGAGGGAGGCGACGGCTGCTCGTCTCTATGAGGCAGCTATTCAGGCAGTGGCTGCAGCGCTCCCATATAACCCCGATTATGATTTTGGGTTTCGCGAGGACCATCCTTGGGAGTAGACCAAGTTAGGCCAAAAGCCTAAGCTTGGGGGAGTACGTGTTCTCACCAACTTTACGTTCCTGCTTATGCTTTCACTTTGTTAGCCGGTGTTCACACTTTGCCACTATATCATCCATGCTAGTTTATTTTATTTTTCTTGTTTTCTTTTCGTGTGTCTATCTAGTTTTAGAAAAACAAAACGATTTTCTTTTTCTTTTTTTTTTTCTTGTTGGGAGCTTTCCCGTGTAGATAGTTTTCTTTTTCTTTGGGTCGAGGTAGAAGATATTGGTTACAATGTTTAGTGGCTCTTGCATGCATACCTGTTTAGCTTTCAAAGAGCCATATTACTTTGTCTTCTCCTTTGTATTTGCCTGCAGATTCCAGCTTTAGTCCAATGCATGAGCACGCTTATTATTATTCACAATGTTCGGTCGTGCAAGTGAAAGGCAATAATGACGATATATGATGAAGTGACTCAGCCTAGAAAAGCTGGTATGAACTCAATCTATTTTGTTTTTGTAAATATGACTAGCTCATCATGCCCGATTCAGCTTTGTTGTGAGAGAAACATGTTTGCAATGACAACTTAGAGATCATAGTTGCTTATGCCATGCTTACTTAGCTAGGAGCTTATAATGGTTTGTCTTGAATGTCCACATGAATGTTGAGATGACTATGATGTAGTATGATAAGATGGTATCCTCCTTTGAATGTTTCAAGTGGCTTGACTTGTCGCATGTTCACTCATGTAGTTGAAACAAATCAACGTAGCCTCTATGATGTTCATGTTCATGGTGATTTATGTCCTACTCATGCTTGCACTCAATGTTAGTTACTCTCAATGCATTTTGATGACTGTTGTCGCTCTCTAGTTGGTCGCTTCCCAGTCTTTTGCTAGCCTTCACTTACACTAAGCGGGAATACTGCTTGTGCATCCACTCCCATAAACCCAAAGTTGTGCCATATGAGTCCACCATACCTACCTTTGTGCGGTATCTACCTGTCGTTCCAAGTAAATTTGCATGTGCCACTCTCTAAACCTTCAAGAAATAATCTGTTTTGCATGCCCGAACCGCTCATGCGGTTACACGTGGCTATTGGTATCTTCCATGCTAGGCATCTCATCCTCGATATGTGTTTATTCACTATCATTCACGAGAAAGGGGTCGGTAATTGGAATTCCCAGTTTCATGCTCAAATCAAAAAGATAATTGCAAACAAAACTCCCCCAGGATTGATGTTGGTTTGGACGGTACCTGAGGATTCGGCTAGCCGTGGAGTGTGATTGATTGGTGGTGGGGGAGTCAAAACTTTACTTTTATGGTTGGGAACCGCCTATAGCATGTGTAGCATGGAAGATATTGAGAACTCTTAGTCATTGCGTTGACAATGAAAGCATGCCACCCAAAATTATTATCTTTGTTTTCAAAGCTTGAGCTCTGACATCTCTGCAAAGGGCCTATCTATTTATGTTCCTGTTGAGTCATCCTCCTCTTACAAAAGCACCAATTAGAGAGCACCTCTGTCATTTTTATGCTTTGCTTTTAACTGTGTTGAGTGTGACTATGACTGGATCTTCATTGCCTTGAATTACAATGTTTAGTCATCCCTTGGTCTTTTAAGGTGCTCTCATTTATGTTTTGCGGTCTCAGAAAGAGCTAGCAAGATACCATCTATTCGTACTGCTTCATGTTGTTTTGATTGAAGTGTTGACGTTTGAGACTTATTATTATTTGCTCGCTAGTTGATTATGCCATTGATATGAGTTTACCATGAGAACTAGATGTCATTCGCTTATGTGGTTTGATTGTGATCTTGCTGAAATTCTGGTTGTGAGTTAGACATAGTTGCAACAACAAGATCAAACAGAGTTCGTCAAAGTTTTTCTTTTGTCTCTCTCAGTTTTTCAACTGAGTTGCTTGAGGACAAGCAAGGCTTTAAGCTTGGGGGAGTTGATACGTCTCCGTCGTATCTACTTTTCCGAACTCTTTTGCCCTTGTTTTGGACTCTAATTTGCATGATTTGAATGGAACTAACCCGGACTGGCGCTGTTTTTAGCAGAATTGCCAATGTTGTTGTTTTTGTGCAGAAATAAAAGTTCTCGGAACATCCTGAAAATTTACGGAGATTTTTTCTAGAATAAAAGAAAAATACCTGCGCAAAGACCCACCGGAGGGGGCGTGCCAGTGGGCCACAAGCCCACAGGCCGCGGCCACCCCCTATGGCCACGCCGTGCAGGCTTGTGGGGCCCACGTGGCACCACCGCCCCCAATCTCAGCTCTATATCTTCCGTTTCGCCTGGAAAAAATCAGAGAGAAGGTTTCATCGCGTTTTGCGATACGGAGGCGCCGCCACATCCTGTTCTTCATCTGGAGGGCAGATCTGGAGTCTGTTTCGGGCTCCGGAGAGGGGAAACCGTCGCCATCGTCATCATCAACCTTTCTCCATTGACAATTCCATGATGTTGTTCATCGTTCGTGAGTAATCTCATTGTAGGCTTGCTGGACGGTGATGAGTTGGATGAGATCTATCATGTAATCAAGTTAGTTCTTGACGGGGATTGTTCCCTAGTATCCACTATGTTCTAGATTGATGTTGCTACTACTTGGCTATGCTTAATGCTTGTCACTAGGGCCCGAGTGCCATGATTTCAGATCTGAACCTATTATGTTGTCGCCAATATATGTGTGTTTTAGATCCTATCTTGCAAGTTGTAGTCACCTACTATGTGTTATGACCCGGCAACCCCGAAGTGACAATAGCCGGAACCACTCCTCGAGATGACCATAGTATGAGGATTTCATGTATTCACCGCGTGTTAATGCGTTGGTCCGGTTCTTTATTAAAAGGAGAACCTTAATATCCCGTAGTTTCCATTAGGACCCCGCTGCCACGGGAGGGATGGACAATAGATGGCATGCAAGTTCTTATCCCTAAGCACGTATGACTACATACGAAATACATGCCAACATTAGATTGACGAACGGGAGCTAGCCACATATCTCTCCATGTTATAGCTGTTACATGATGAATCACATCCATCATACTCATCCATCACCGATCCACTGCCTACGAGTCTTTTACTACTGGTTCTTGCTATTTTACTTTGTCCAGGCTTGTCCCTTGCTACAAAAGGGATTGGGCCACTTTGTTGTTGCTGTCAGTACTACTGTTACTTGTTACTTTGCTGCTGCTACTACTACTGTTCCTTGCTGCTCCGCTGTTACTTGTTGCAAGACTTTGTTGGCGCCGTTGCCGAGGCTAGGTAAGCGGTACTAACATCCCGTCAACCAAGGCTTTTTTCTGGTACCGTTGCTATCATACCACCTTGCTACAGATACTTTGCTTGCAGACACTAATCTTTCACGTGTAGTTGAATTGACAACTCAACTGCTAATACTTAAGAATATTCTTTTGCTTCCCCTTGAGTCAAATCAATAAATTTGGGTTGAATACTCTACCCTCGAAAACTGATGCGATCCCATACGCTTGTGGGACATCAGGGCCCACCCACCCAGGAGTGAGTCGAGTAGCCCTAGGGTGGTGCACCAGCCCTTAGTGGGCTGGTGAGGCCAGCCCAAGTGGGCTATGGCACCACAAGGAGAAAGAACCAAAGGAAAGAAGAAAAAAAGGAAAGAGGGAGGTGGGAAGGATAGAGTGGACTCCTTCCCCCAAACTGAATTGGGGTGGGAGTCCACCTCCTCCTGTCGGCCGGTGCCCTTGGAGCTCCCTTGAGCCCCAAGGCTAGCCCCTCCCCTCCTCCTATATATATTGGTGGTTTTAGGACTTTTGAGACACAACTTTGCCACGTGCAACTCAAACCTATACCACGTGTAGTTATTCCTCTAGATTAGATTTCTGCGGAGCTCGGGCGGAGCCCTGCAGGAATAGATCATCACCATCACCGACGCACCGTCACGCTGTCGAAGAACTCATCTACTTCCTCGTCTCTCTTGCTGGATCAAGAAGGCGGAGATCGTCATCGAGTTGTACATGTGCTGAACGCGGAGGTGTCGTTAGTTCAGTGCTAGATCGGGACGGATCGTGGGACGACGGTGATTCGAATCACGAAGCTGTACCACTACATCAACCGTGTTTCTTAACGCTTTCCGCTTAGTGATCTACAAGGGTATGTGGATCCGATCTCCCTCTCGTAGATGAACATCACCATGATAGGTCTTCATGTGTGTAGGAAAAATTTTGTTTACCATGCAACGTTCCCCAACAGTGGCATCATGAGCTAGGTTCAGGCATAGATGTTATCTCGAGTAGAACACAAAAGTTTTTATGGGTGTTGATGTTCAATTTGCTGCCCTCCTTATTCTTTTCTCGATTCGGCGGTATTGTTGGATAGAAGCGGCCCGGACCGACATTACTCGTATGCTTACGAGAGACTGGTTTCATCGACAAACATGCAACTCGTTGCATGAAGATGACTGGCGGGTGCCAGTTTCTTCAATTTTAGTTGAATTGGATTTGACCGAGGCGGTCCTTGGAGAGAGGTTAAATAGAAATTTGCACATCTCCGTTGTGGTTTTTGCATAAGTAAGATGCGATCATACTAGATACCCATAGCAGCCACGTAAAACATGCAACAACAAATTAGAGGACGTCTAACTTGTTTTTGCAGGGTATGCTTGTGATGTGATATGGCCAAAGACATGATGTGATATAATGGGTGTATGAGATGATCATGTTGCAATAGTTAATATCTACTTGCACGTCAATGCTACGGCAACCGGCATGAGCCATAGGGTTGTCTTTAAACTAACGTTTGTGTTTGCAGATGTGTTTACTATATTGCTAGGTTGTAGCTTTAGTAGTAATAGCATAGATAGCACGACAACCTCAATGGCGGCACGGTGATGGAGATCATGATGATGGAGATCATGGTGTGGCGCCGGTGATAAGAAGATCATGCTGGTGCTTTGGTGATGGAGATCAAGAAGCACAAGATCATGGCCATATCATGTCACTTATGAATTGCATGTGATGTTAATCCTTTTATGCACCTTATCTTGCTTAGAACAACGGTACCATTATAAGGTGATCCTCACTAAAATTTCAATATAAAATCGTGTTCTCCCCGACTGTGCACCGTTGCGACAGTTCGTCATTTCGAGACACCACGTGATGATCGGGTGTGATAGACTCAACGTTCACATACAACGGGTCCAAAATAGTTGCACACGCGGAACACTCGGGTTAAACTTGACGAGCCTAGCATGTGCAGACATGGCCTCGGAACACAAGAGACCAAAAGTTCGAGCATGAATCGTATAGTTGATATGATTAGCATAGAGATGTTTACCACTGAAACAATACTCAACTCACGTGATGATCGGACTTGAGTTAGTGAATTTGGATCATGCCACACTCAAGTAACTAGAGGGATGTCTATTTGAGTGGGAGTTTATTAGTAATTTTATTAGTTAAACTCTAATTGTCTTGAACATAGTCTAAGTCCACTTTGCAATATTTTATGTTGTAGATCAATGGCTCACGCACTAGTAAGCCTGAATTTCTATACGTTCCTAGAGAAAGCTAAGTTGAAAGATGATGGGAGCAACTTTGTAGATCGGGCGCGTAATCTTAGGCTCATCCTACAAGCTGTGAAAAAGAATTATGTCCTTGATGCTGCGCTAGGAGATGAACCACCTGTTGGAAATATGCCCTAGAGGCAATAATAAAATGGTTATTATCATATTTCCTTGTTCATGATAATCGTCTATTGTTCATGCTATAATTGTATTAACAGGAAACAATAATACATGTGTGAATAAATAGATCACAATGTGTCCCTAGCAAGCCTCTAGTTGGTTAGCTCGTTGATCAATAGATGATCTTGGTTTCCTGATCATGGACATTAGATGTCATTGATAACGGGATCACATCATTGGGAGAATGATGTGATGGACAAGACCCAATCCTAAGCATAGGACTAGATCGTATTGTTCGTATGCTAAAGCTTTTCTAATGTCAAGTGTCTTTTCCTTCGACCGTGAGATTGTGCAACTCCCAGATACCGTAGGAGTGCTTTGGGTGTATCAAACGTCACAACGTAACTGGGTGACTATAAAGGTGCACTACGGGTACCTCTGAAAGTGTCTGTTGGGTTGGTACGAATCGATATCGGGATTTTTCACTCCGTGTGACGGAGAGGTATCTTTGGGCCCACTCGGTATAACATCATCATGAGCTCAATGTGACTAAGGAGTTAGTCACACGATGACGTGCTACGGAACGAGTAAAGAGACTTACCGGTAACGAGATTGAACAAGGTATAGGTATACCGACGATCGAATCTCGGGCAAGTTCTATACCGACATACAAAGGGAATTGTATACGGGATTGATTGAATCCTTGACATCGTCGTTCATCCGATGAGATCATTGTGGAACGTGTGGGAGCCACCATGGGTATCCAGATCCCGCTGATGGTTATTGGCCGGAGAGCTTCTCGGTCATGTGTGCATGCTTCCCGAACCCGTAGGGTCTACACACTTAAGGTTCGATGACGCTAGGGTTATAGGGAAATGTTATACGAGGTTACCGAAAGTTGTTCGGAGTCCCGGATGAGATCCCGGATGTCACGAGGAGCTCTGGAATGGCCCGGAGGTAAAGATTGATATATAGGATGGATGGTTTTGGACACCGGAAATGTTTCACGCGTCACCGGTAGCATACCGAGACCACCGGAAATGGTCCCGATAGTCCACCGGGAGGGGCCACCAGGCCCAAGAGGTAGCATCGGCCAAAAGAGGGAGGGCAACCAGCCCAAAGTGGGCTGGTGCGCCTCTCACAAGAGGCCCAAGGCGCAAGAGGGAGAAAAGGGGGGAACCCTGGCGCTGGTGGGCCTAAGGCCCACCTAAGGGGTGCGCCACCCCCTCCCCCTGCCCTAGCCACCACACCTCCCATCTGGGGGGTTGCCGCACCACCTAGGGGGGAAACCCTAGGGGTGGCACCCCCTCCCCTCCTCCTATAAATAGAGAGGGGTTTGGGGCTGTTTTACACACGATTTCCTCTCCTCCTCGGCGCAGCCCTGCTCCCCTCCTTCCTCCTCCTCCCACGGTGCTTGGCGAAGCCCTGTCGGGAGACCTCGTCTCTCCATCGACACCACGCTATCGTGCTGCCGGAGAGCTTCCCTAACCTCTCTCTCCTCCTTGCTGGATCAAGGTGCGGGAGACGTCACTGGGCTTTACGTGTGTTGAACGCGGAGGTGCCGTAGTTCGGCACTAGATCGGAATCACACCGCGATCTGAATCGCCGTGAGTACGACTCCATCAACCGCGTTCTAGAAACGCTTCTGCTTAGCGATCTTCCAAGGTATGAAGATGCACTCACCCCTCTCTCATTGCTGGTCTCTCCATAGGAAGATCTGAATATACGTAGGAAATTTTTTGAATTTATGCTACGTTACCCAACAGTGGCATCCGAGCCAGGTTTTCTATGCGTAGATTCTATGCACGAGTAGAACACAAAAGGTTGTGGGCGATGATTTGTCAATTTCTTGACGCTACTAGTCTTATTATTTTCTGGCGGTATTGTGGAATGAAGTGGCCCGGACCGACATTACACGTATGCTTACGTGCGACTGGATCCACCGACAAACATGCTCACCGTGCATAAAGGTGGCTAGCGGGTGTCTGTCTCTCCTACTCTAGTCGGATTGGATTTGATGAAAAGGGTCCTTATGAAGGGTAAATAGCTTTGGCATATTATCGTTGTGGCTGTCACGTAGGTAAGAAGGCGTTCTTGCTAGAAACCCAAATCAGCCCCGTAAAACTTGCAACAACAATTAGAGGACGTCTAACTTGTTTTTGCAGGGTTTGACATGTGATGTGATATGGCCAAAGTTGTGATGTTGCATGTATGATGTATGAGATGGTCATGTTATTGTAATAGGTTTCACGACTTGCATGTCGATGAGTATGACAACCGGCAGGAGCCATAGGAGTTGTCTTAATTTATTGTATGAGATGCAACGCCATGTGCTTACTACTTTTACTTCATTGCTAACGGTTAGCTATAGTAATAGTGATAGTAGTAGTTGGCATGACGAGTTCATGGAGACACGATAATGGAGATCATGGTGTCACGTCGGTGACAATGATGATCATGCGATGCCTGAAGATGGAGATTGACTCCGTAACAGCAGACCTTCCCTTGCAACGGCACCAGAAAAATGCTTGATGTTTGTGCTTCCCTGGCAACGACACCGGAAGAATGTTGTTGACGGCCCACCAGCGCGTGGGATCGTAGCAGTTTTCGAGGGTAGAGTATTCAACCCAAATTTGTTGGTTCGCACGACGGGAGGTGAGAGAATACTCTCAAGTATTAGCAGTTGAATATGTCAGATTCAACCACACGTGAAAGATTAGTATCTGCAAGCAAAGTAGTAGCAGCGAAGTAGCGAGTAACGGCAGTGGCAAGGAACAGCAGTAGTGACAGCAGTAGCAAGTAGAAACAGTAGCAAGCGACAGTAGCAGCAGAGCAAGACAAGTAACAGCAGTAGCAACAGTAGTAGCAGCAACAGAGCAAGACAAGTAACAGCAGTAGCAACAGTAGTAACAGCAGCAGAGCAAGACAAGTAACAGCAGTAGTAGGACAAACTCGTAGGCAATGGGTTGGTGATTTGTTTGGATGATATTCATCATGCAACAGTTATAACACGGAGAGACATGTGGCTAGCTCCCGTTCGTCAATGTGATGTAGGCATGCATTCCGTGTGTCGTCATACGTTCTTAGGGAAAAGAACTTGCATGACATCTATTGTCCATCCCTCCTGTGGCAGCGGGGTCCAAAAGGAAACTACGGGATATTAAGGTTCTCCTTTTAATAAAGAACCGGACCAATGCACTAGCACTTGGTGAACACATGAACTCCTCAAACTATGGTCATCACCGGGAGTGGTTCCGGTTATTGTCACTCCGGGGTTGCCGGATCATAACACATAGTAGGTAACTACAACTTGCAAGATCGTATCTAAAACACACATATATTGGTGACAACATAATAATTTCAGATCTGAAATCATGGCACTCGGGCCCTAGTGACAAGCATTAAGCATCGCAAAGTAGTAGCAACATCAATCTCAGAACATAGTGGATACTAGGGATCAATCCCCATCAAAACTAACTCGATTACATGATAGATCTCATCCTACTCATCACCGCCCAGCGAGCCTATGAATAGATTACTCACGAACGACGAAGAGCTTCATGGAATTGGAGAGGGAAGAAGGTTGATGATGACGATGGCGACGATTTCCCCTCTCCGGAGCCCAAGACGGACTCTAGATCTGCCCTCTAGATGAAGAACAGGTGGTGGCGGCGGCTCCGTATCGCAAACTCGACGAAAACTTCTCTTTTTATTTTTTCTGGGATGAAAGTGAACTTATAGACATGAGGTTGGGGGCGGCAGAGCCGTGTGGGCCCCACAAGCCTGCCCACCGCCACTAGGGGGATGTTGGCGGAGCTAGGGCTTGTGGCCCACTGGCCCACCCCCTCAGGTGGAACTTGGCGCAGATATTTTTCATATTTTCCAAAACTGCTCCCCGTAGATTTTCAGGACGTTTGGAGAACTTTGATTTCTGCACAAAAATAACACCAAGGCAATTCAGTTGAAAACAGCGTTAGTCCAGGTTAGTTCCATTCAAATCATGCAAATTAGAGTCCAAAACAAGGGCAAAAGAGTTTGGAAAAGTAGATACGATGGAGACGTATCAACTCCCCCAAGCTTAAAACCTTGCTTGTCCTCAAGCAACTCAGTTGACAAACTGAGAGAGAAAGAAAAACTTTGACAAACTCTATTTGATCTTGTTGTTGCAACTATGTCTAACTCATAACCAGAATTTCAGCAAGATCACAAGTTAACCACATAAGCAAATGACACAAAGGTCTCACGGTAAACTAATATTAATGGCATAATCAGTTAACGAGCAAATAATAATGAGTTTAAAATACCAACACTTCAATCAAAACAAGCATGAATCAATATGAATAGGTGGTATCTCGCTAGCTCTTGCTGAGACCGCAAACCATAAATGCAGAGCACTTTTAAAGATCAAGGGCTGACTAAACATTGTAATTCATAGCAACGAAGAATGAGTCATAGTCATACTCAATATCAATCAAAAGCAAAGCATAAAAATGACAGAGGTGCTCTCTAATTGGTGCTTATACAAGAGGAGGATGACTCGACGGGAAAATAAATAGACATGCCCTTTGCAGAGGGAAGCATTGATTTGCAGAGGTGCCAGAGCTCAAGCTTTGAAAACAGAGATAATAATTTTGGGTCGCATGCTTTCATTGTCAACGCAATGACCAAGAGTTCTAAATATCTTCCATGCTACTCATGCTATAGGCGGTTCCCAAACAGAAAAGTAAAGTTTTAACTCCCCCACCACCAATCAATCACACTCCACGGCTAGCTGAATCCTCGGGTACCGTGCATACTAACATCAATCCAGGGGGAGTCTTGTTTTACAGTTATGTTTTCGATTTAAGCGTGGAACTGGGCATTCCAATTACCGGCCCCTTTCTCGTCAATAACGGTGAATAAACACATGTCGAGGATAACACTCCTAGCATGGAAGATACCAATAGCCCCTGTCACCACATGAGCGGTTCGGGCATGCGAAACAGATTATTTCTTGAAGGTTTAGAGAATGGCACATGCAAATTTACTTGGAACGGCAGGTAGATACCGCAAATTGGTAGGTATGGTGGACTATCATGGAAAAACTTTTGGGTTTATGGAGGTGGATGCACAAGCAGTATTCTGCTTAGTACAAGTGAAGGCTAGCAAAAGACTGGGAAGCAACCAACTAGAGAGCGACAACAGTCATCAAGATGCAATGAGTTTGACTAACATTAAATGCAAGCATGAACAGGATATAAATCACCATGAACACGAACATCATAGAGGCTATGTTGGTTTTGTTTCAACTACATGCATGAACATGCGCCAAGTCAAGCCACTTGAAACATTCAAAGGAGAATACCATCCTATCATACTACATCATAGTCATCTCAAAATCTATGTTGGCATTCAAGACAAACCATTATATGCTCTCAGCTAAATAAGCATGGCATCAGAAACTATGATCTCTAAGTTGTTATTGCAAACATGGTTCTCTCACAACAAAGCTAAATTTGGGTTGACAAGCTAGTCATATTTACAAAAACAAAATAGATAGAGTTCATACCAGCTTTTCAGTCTCAGGCACTTCATCATATATCATCATTATTTCCTTTCATTTGCACGATTGAACGATGTAAACAATAATAAGAGTGCTCGTGCATTGGACTAAGCTGAATCTGTAGGTAAACACAAAGGAGAAGACAGTAATATGGGTCTTTTGAAAGCTAAACAGGTAAGCATGCAAGAACCACTAAGCATTGTAACCAATATCTTCTACCTTGACACACAGAAAAAGAAAACTATTTACACGGGAAAGCTCCCAACAAGCAAAAGAAGAAAGAAAAATCTTTTTGGGTTTTCTCAAAAGGACACAAAACAAGAAAACAAGAAAACAAGAAAACGAAAATAAACTAGCATGGATAATACAGTGGCAAAGTGTGAACACCGGCTAACAAAGTGAAAGCATAAGCATGAATGTAAAGTCGGTGAGAACACGTACTCCCCCAAGCTTAGGCTTTTGGCCTAGCTTGGTCTACTCCCAAGGTGGGAAATAACCAGCTCCAGGATACTCCAGAGCAGACCGTGGAGGCCACTGCTGTGTGAGCTCCTCTGGCTCGCACTGATAAACTGGCCTCTGGTACTCGACTGGCACTCGGGCACGGGTGCCTGTGGTCGGGCCAAGCCCCAATATGCGTAGATGTCCGAGGGCATAATAGTGTAGCTTCCTGCATGAAGATCGAACAAAAAAGGAGCAGGCAAAGTAATAGTCTCTCGAGTACCCTGACTTAATACCAGGTTATAAATCATCCGTCTACTAGCATCTCTTTCCAGAAAATCATGGCGAACCATGCTGTCATAATCCAAATATTTCTCAGGGAGAAGCATCTCTCCTTCTTCTCCCAGTCTAATGGGTATCTCAAAGTGTCTGGCAAGATGGGTAGCGCCCAAGCTATAAGTCTTATCGTTATAAAGGCCTTTGTGCAAAACCGCAAGGTTTGGAGAACTAAGTGATCCAGCCTCCCCACGGCCAATCAAACATTTTCCCACAAATAATGAGAAGTACCGAAGCACAGGAAAATGTATGCTAGCAATTCTAGCGCGAGACACTCCTCTCTCCTCTCCAACAGCAATAGAACCAATGAAATCCTCCATGTCCCATGGACGAGGGTCACGGATATCCCCAACATAAGGTAATTTGCATACATTGCAAAAATCCTGCAGCGTCATGCACTGGGGGACATCGTATACCATGAACTCAACCATGGGAGGATTCTTCCTCGGATAAAAGTTGAAGCTTTGAACGAAAATATTGGTGAGGAGGAGGTATTGTGAGCACTTATCTTCAATGAACGCAGTAAGACCTGCGTTCTCCACCAAGTAATAAAAGTCTTCATAAAGTCCGGCGGCGCGCAAAAATTCATCACTTGGCCACTCGCACGGTCGAACTTCTGTGACTCGAGGGACTACGTACTTGGGGTGGTTCTTCTCATCCTCCTTGGGGTTATGGCTTGAAGAGCCTCTCAAAAACCTCCTCATCTTTTCCTTTTTCTAGCTCTGAAAAATTCTGAAATTTTTAGAGACTTCGAAAGAAAAGTGAACAAGGATTAACCCAACTTGTAGCAACTACTCCTACTAGTGTCTAGAGACCGTATCACGCGCTAAAACTACTTGGGACCAGCTAAAATCAACCTTTCTAGCTCAAGAACAGGGTCACCAAGGTAGCAAGAATTCGCAAAGGATAAAGCACTAGAGCAAAAAATAATTGGACCAATGGAGGAGTCACTTACCAAGGACTAATTTCCCCAAAAAGGTTCGGAGAATGTTGCTTTAAGCAAGGAGATCGAAAATCACAACCAAATGAGCAAGAACACGGGTTTGAGCTGCGAAACAATTTTTTCTGGAGGTGGAAGAAGAGGCCGGGAGCTGGAATGAGTGTAGGGGGTCCCTGTGGGCCTCACAAGCTTGCACTCCGCCACCACGGGGTGGCGGTGGCATGGCTTGTGGCCCACAGGTCTGGCCCCCAGGCCAGCTCTCAGGCCCAGTAATTTTCAAAAATTCCAGAAAAAATCATACTAAATTTTCAGGACCATCGGAGAACTTTTATTTTCGAGGTATTTTTCTCCGGGACGCTAAAATAGAAAACAGGAAAAGCTAAACTAATTCTATCATTTTTCTTTTAAGCAACAGAAAATGAAAGCTTTAAAACAGAGGTATGTGACTCTTTGATTCATCCGTTTCATGGTTATCGAAAGAAATCCGTCAATGGGGTTGATCAAGTCCTTATGACAAAACCTTCTTGAATCGCAAGAGAGAACAGATAATTTTCGAATAGCCACTAAGTCACCTCAATGGGGATATGTATCTCCCCAACAAGCAAATCATACTTCATCTTGACACGAGGAATAGGGCATTCAAAGCTCCCAATAAGAATCGATGAAGTCTTTTCGATAGCATTGATGCAATGCACTGGATATCGTTTCTTCAGAAAGTGCACGGTGTGCTCATTATCATTGACATGGAAAGTGGAATTGCCTTTGTTGCAATCTATAACAGCCTCTACAGTGTTTAAAAAGGGTCTTCCGAGGATGACAGCCATGGCATCGTCCTCGGGAATATCCAAGATAACAAAGTCTGTTAAGATAGTGGTGTTAGCAACCACAATAGGCACATCCTCGCAAATACCGATAGGGAAAGCAGTTGATTTGTTGGCCATTTGCAGAGAAATTTTAGTGGGTGTCAACTTATCCAATTCAAGTCTATGATAAAGGGAGAGCGGCATAACACTAACACCAGCTCCAAGATCACATAAGGAAGTTCTTACGTAGTTTCCTTTAATGGAGCAAGGTATAGTGGGCACTCCAGGATCACCAAGTTTCTTAGGAGTTCCACCTTTAAAAGTGTAATTGGCAAGCATCATGGAGATCTCAAGATCTGGTATCTTTCGTTTATTAGTCACGATATCTTTCATATACTTGGCATACGGAGACATCTTGAGCATATCAGTTAACCGCATATGCAGAAAGATGGGTCTTATCATCTCAACGAAGCGCTCAAAATCCTCATCATCCTTTTTCTTGGATGGCTTAGGAGGAAAGGGCATAGGTTTCTGAACCCATGGCTCCCTTTCTTTACCATGCTTCCTAGTAGTGAAGTCATTCTTATCGTATCTCTTAGGTTCTGGATTATCAGGATTAACCGTAGGTTCAATCTCCACATCCTCATCATTGCTAGGTTGAGCATTATTATGAACATCACTGTCCATATTGTCACCAGGTTCATGTTCATCACCAGATTGTGTTTCTGCATCAGATGCAGAAATATCATTAGGTTCTTCAGGTGTGATAGTATTTGGTGAACTGGCATGTAGGTTTCTATCATCCTTCTTCTTCTCCTTAGGATGACTGGGTGTATCAGCATTGATTCCTTGAGAATCTGGATCAATTCTCTTACGATGACCTTCAGAATACAAAGGTTCCTGAGTCATTTTGCCTCCTCTAGTAATGACTCTGACAGAGTTGTCATTTAATTCATTGAGCAGGTCATTCTGAGATTTAAGTACTTGTTCTACCTGAGTAGTAATCATAGAGGCATGTTTACTCAGAAGCTTCAAATCATTGACATTTCTGTCTACGCAAGCACTTAAATGGCTAAGCATATGACTACTTTGTTCCAAATGTCTGCTAACATAATCATTGAAACTCTGTTCTTTGGCAACAAAGTTGTCAAATTCATCAAAGCATAGGCTAGCAGGTTTATCAAAAGGAATATCACTCTCATCAAACCTACGCAGAGAATTCACTTCTACTACCTGTATCGGGTTATCGAGACCATGGATCTCTTCGATAGGTGGTAGGTTTTTGACATCTTCAGATCTAATGCCTTTCTCTTGCATAGATTTCTTGGCTTCTTCAATATCTTCAGGACTGGGGAATAGAATACCTATTTTCTTAGGAGTTGGCTTAGGAGGAGGTTCGGGAATAGTCCAAGCATTATCGTTGATCAAGATGTTATTCAGTAGGGTCTCAGCTTGTTCTACAGTTCGTTCCCTAAAAACACAACCGGCACAACTATCTAGGTGGTCTCTAGAGGCATCGGTAAGTCCGTTATAGAGGATATCAAGTATCTCGTTCTTCTTAAGAGGGTGATCAGGCAAAGCATTTTGTAGCTGGATGAGCCTCCCCCAAGCTTGTGGAATACTCTCTTCTTGAAGTTGAGCAAAGTTGTATATTTCCTGCAAGGCAGCTTGCTTCTCATGGGCAGGGAAATATTTCTCACATAAGTAATAGACCATCTCCTGGGGACTACTCACACGTCCAGGAGCAAGAGAGGTGAACCAGGCTTTAGCATCATCCTTTAGAGAGAAAGGAAACAGCTTAAGGATATATTAGTGGCGGATCTTCTCCTCATGATTGAAAAGGGTGGCTATATCGTGTAGTTTGGCAAGATGGGGTACGACCGTCTCAGACTCATAACCGTGAAAAGGATCAGATTTGACTAGAGAGATTATCTCAGGATCGACAGAGAATTCATAATCCTTATCGGTGATAAAGATAGGTGAAGTGGCAAACTTCGGGTCGTATTTCATCTTAGCTTTCAGAGATTTTTCCTTCCACTTGAGAAGTAATTTCTCAGCGTCGTAGGCATCCTTACATGCAAGAAAATCCTCAGCTATCTCTCCCTCCATAACGTAACCCTCAGGTATATCAGGCAATTCATATCTAGGAGAGCTACATCTAGCAGGAGCAAAAGCAGGTTCTATCTCAATAGTATCGGCAGTATTAGAAGCATCACAAGCATTGGCAGTAACTCTAGCAATATGAGCATCAAGGAACACCCCTAGTGGAACATCAGGCAAAGTAGCATCTCTAGCAGTATCAAGCAAAGCATCATCAGGCAAAATAGCATCTCTAGGAGTATGAGGCAAAGCAGTATCGGGCATAGCATCTCTAGCAGTATCAGGCATAGTATCAAGCATAGCATCTCTAGCAGTAGCATCATAAGCATCATCAAGCACAGGCGACATATCAAGATTTCTAGCAGGAGGTGATGTCGCAAACTTACTCATAACTGAAGGTGAATCAAGTGCAGAGCTAGATGGCAATTCCTTACCTCCCATCGTAGTTGAGGGCAAGACTTTGGTCTTCGGATCCTTCAGATTCTTCATAGTGATCAGGAGATATAAATCCCAAGTGACTTAGAGAATATAGCAATACCTCCCCGGCAACGGCGCCAGAAAAATGCTGACTCCATAACAGCAGACCTTCCCTTGCAATGGCACCAGAAAAATGCTTGATGTCTGTGCTTCCCTGGCAACGACACCAGAAGAATGTCGTTGACGGCCCACCAACGCGTGGGATCGTAGTAATTTTCGAGGGTAGAGTATTCAACCCAAATTTGTTGGTTCGCATGACGGGAGGTGAGAGAATACTCTCAAGTATTAGCAGCTGAATATGTTAGATTCAACTACACCTGAAAGATTAGTATGTGCAAGCAAAGTAGTAGCAGCAAAGTAGCGAGTAACGGCAGTGGCAAGGAACAGCAGTAGTGACAGCAGTAGCAAGTAGCAACAGTAGCAAGCGACAGTAGTAGCAACAGTAGCAGCAGAGCAAGACAAGTAACATCAGTAGCAACAGTAGTAGCAGCAGCCGAGCAAGACAAGTAACAGCTGTAGCAACAGTAGTAACAGCAGCAGAGCAAGACAAGTAACAACAGTAGTAGGACAAACTCGTAGGCAATGGGTCGGTGATTTGTTTGGATGATATTCATCATGCAACAGTTATAACACGGAGAGATATGTGGCTAGCTCCCGTTCGTCAATGCGATGTATGCATGCATTCTGTGTGTCGTCATACGTGCTTAGGGAAAATAACTTGCATGACATCTATTGTCCATCCCTCCCGTGGCAGCGGGGTCCAAAAGGAAACTATGGGATATTAAGGTTCTCCTTTTAATAAAGAACTGGACCAACGCATTAGCACTTGGTGAACACATGAACTCCTCAAACTATGGTCATCACCGGGAGTGGTTCCGGTTACTATCACCACGGGGTTGCCGGATCATAACACATAGTAGGTAACTACAACTTGCAAGATCGGATCTAAAACACACATATATTGGTGACAACATAATAATTTCATATCTGAAATCATGGCACTCGGGCCCTAGTGACAAGCATTAAGCATGGCAATGTAGTAGCAACATCAATCTCAGAACATAGTGGATACTAGGGATCAATCCTCATCGAAACTAACTCGATTACATGATAGATCTCATCCTACTCATCACCGCCCAGCGATCCTACGAATAGATTACTCATGAACGACGAAGAGCTTCATGGAATTGGAGAGGGAAGAAGGTTGATGATGACGATGGCGACGATTTCCCCTCTCCGGAGCCCAAGACGGACTCTAGATCTGCCCTCCGGATGAAGAACAGGTGGTGGCGGCGGCTCCGTATCGCAAACGCGACGAAAACTTCTCTTTTTATTTTTTTCGGGACGAAAGTGAACTTATAGACCTGAGGTTGGGGGCGGCAGAGCCGTGTGGGCCCCACAAGCCTGCCCACCGCCACCAGGGGGTGGTGGCAGAGCCAGGGCTTGTGGCCCACTGGCCCACCCCCTCAGGTGGAACTTGGCGCAAATGTTTTTCATATTTTCCAAAACTGCTCCCCGTAGATTTTCAGGACGTTTGGAGAACTTGGATTTCTGCACAAAAACAACACCAAGGCAATTCTGCTGAAAACAGTGTCAGTCCAGGTTAGTTCCATTCAACTCATGCAAATTAGAGTCTAAAACAAGGGCAAAAGAGTTTGGAAAAGTAGATACGATGGAGACGTATCAGAGATCGAAAGAGCAAAGATGATAATGGTCATATCATCTCACTATATGATTGCATTGTGTTGTTTATCATGTTTTTCATCTTATTGCTTAGAACGACGGTAGCATAATAAGATGATCCCTCTTAAAATTTTGAGAACGTATTCCCCTAAGTGTGCACCGTTGCGAAGGATCATTGTCTCGAAGCACCACGTGATGATCGGGTGTGATAGATTCTAGCGTTCGCATACAACGGGTGTAAGCCAGATTTACACACGCAGACACCTAGGTTGACTCGCCGAGCTTAGCATGTACATACATGACCTCGAATACAAGAGACTGAAAGGTCGAACATGAGTCGTATGGTTGAATACGATCAACATGAAGTTGCTCACCATGATGACTAGTCCGTCTCACGTGATGATCGGACACAGGTTAGTCAACATGGATCATGTATCACTTAGATGACTGGAGGGATGTCGATTTAAGTGGGAGTTCATACTTAATTTGATTAAATGAACTTAATTGTCATGAACTTAGTCTAAAAGTTGTCTATATAAATATTGTAGATGGCCAACGTCAACCTCAATTTCAACGCATTCCTAGAGAAAAACAAGCTAAAAGATGATGGTAGCAACTATGCGGACTGGGTTCGCAACTTGAAGCTCATCCTTGAAGCAGCTAAAAAGGCTTATGTCCTTGATGCGCCGCTAGGTGACCCTCCCGCTCCCGCAGCAGCCCAGGACATTCTGAACGTGTGTTAAACGCGGAGTGATCACTACTCTCTGGTTAGGTGTGGCATGTTATACAGCTTGGAAACGGGGCTCCAAAGGCGTTTTGAGCAACACGGTGCATATGAGATGTTCCAAGAGCTGAAACTGGTTTTTCAAGATCATGCCTGTGTCGAGAGATATGAAGCCTCCGACAAGATCTTTGGATGTAAGATGGAGGAGAACAGTTCTGTCAGTGAGCACATACTCAAAATGTCTGGGTTACACGGTCGTCCGACTTCACTTGGAGTCGAACTTCTGGATGATGCTATAATTGATAGAATCCTCCAGTCTCTCCCACCAAGCTACAAAGGTTTTGTGCTGAACTACAACATGCAAGGGATGGAGAAGACCATTCCTGAGTTGTACTCGATGCTCAAGTATGTAGAAGTAGAAATAAAGAAAGAGCATCAAGTCTTGATGGTCAACAAGACCACTAGTTTCAAGAAGGGCATGGGTAAGAAGAACTTCAAGAAAGACGACAAAGCCGTTGCCGCGCCCGATAAGCCAGATGCTGGGGACAAGAAAAAGAAAGGACCCAAGCCTGAGACTGAGTGCTTCTATTGCAAGGGAAAAGGTCACTGGAAGCGGAACTGGCCCAAGTACTTAGCGGACAAGAAGGCCGGCAACATTAAAGGTATATGTGATATACATGTTATTGATGTGTACCTTACCAGTGCTTGTAGTATCTCCTGGGTATTTGATACCGGTGTTGTTTCCCACATTTGCAACTCAAAGCAGGAACTACGGAATAAGCGGAGACTGGCCAAGGACGAGGTGACGATGCGCGTCGGGAATGGCTCCAAGGTCGATGTGATCGCCGTTGGCACGCTACCTCTACATCTACCGTCAGGATTAGTTTTAAACCTTAATAATTGCTATTTAGTACCAGCTTTGAGCATGAATGTTGTATCAGGGTCTTGCTTAATGTGAGACGGCTACTCATTTAAGTCGGAGAATAATGGTTGTTCTATTTATATGAGTGATATATTTTATGGTCATGCTCCGCTGGTGAATGTTTTATTCTTGATGAATCTCAATCCTGATGTTACACATATTCATAGTGTGAGTACCAAAAGATGCAAAGTTGATAATGATAGGCCCACATACTTGTGGCACTGCCGCCTTGGTCATATCGTGGTGGCTACCGTTATGTTCTCACTCTCACCGATGATTTGAGTGGGTATGGGTATATCTACTTGATGAAGCACAAATCTGAGACATTTGAAAAGTTCAAGGAATTTTAGAGTGAGGTTGAGAATCAACGTGACAGAAAAATTAAGTGTCTACGATCTGATCGTGGAGGAGAATATTTGAGTCACGAGTTTGGCACACACCTAAGGAAGTGTGGAATAGTTTCACAACTGAGGCCGCCTGGCACACCGCAACGCAACGGAGTGTCTGAACGTCGTAATCGCACTTTATTAGATATGGTACGATCTATGATGTCTCTTACCGACTTGCCGCTATCATTTTGGGGATACGCATTAGAAACTGCTGCATTCACTTTAAATAGGGCACCGTCTAAATCCGTTGAGACGACACCGTATGAACTATGGTTTGGCAAGAAACCTAAGTTGTCGTTTCTTAAAGTTTGGGGTTGCGATGCTTATGTGAAGAAACTTCAACCAGAGAAGCTCGAACTCAAAGCGGAGAAATGTGTATTCATAGGATACCCTAAGGAAACTACTGGGTATACCTTCTATCTTAGATCCGAAGGTAAAACCTTTGTTGCCAAGAACGGATCCTTTCTAGAGAAAGAGTTTCTCTCGAAAGAAGTAAGTGGGAGGAAAGTAGAACTTGATGAGGTAATTACACCCCCTCTCGAACAGGAAAGTAGCGCAACGCGGGAAATTGTTCCTGTGGCGCCTACACCAACTGAAGAGGAAGTTAATGATAATGATCATGAAGCTTCGGATCAAGTTACTACTGAACCACGAAGGTCCACAAGGCACGCTCCGCACCACAGTGGTACGGCAACCCTGTGATGGAAATCATGTTGTTAGACAACGGTGAACCTTTGAACTGTGAAGAAGCAATGGCGGGTCCGGATTCCAACAAATGGCTTGAAGCTATGAAATCCGAGATAGGATCCATGTATGAGAACAAAGTATGGACTTTGGTGGACTTGCCCGATGATCGGCGAGCCATAGAAAATAAATGGATCTTCAAGAAGAAGACTGATGCAAACGGTAATGTGACCGTTTATAAAGCTCGACTTGTCGCAAAGGGTTTTCGAAAAATTCAAGGAGTTGACTACGAAGAGAGTTTCTCTCCCGTAGCGAAGCTGAAATCAGTCCGAATCATGTTAGCAATTGCCGCCTTTTATGATTATGAAATTTGGCAAATGGGCGTCAAAACAGCGTTCCTTAACGGAAATCTTAAGGAAGAGTTGTATATGATGCAACCAGAAGGTTTTGTCGACCCTAAGGGTGCTAACAAAGTGTGCAAGCTCCAGCGCTCCCTCTATGGGCTAGTGCAAGCATCTCGGAGTTGGAACATTCGCTTCAATGAGGTGATTAAAGCGTTTGGGTTCGTATAGGTTTACGGAGAAGCCTGTCTATACAAAAAAGTGAGTGGGAGCTTTGTAGCTTTCCTCGTACTGTATGTTGATGACATATTATTGATTTGGAATAATATAAAGATCTTGGAGAGCATAAAGGCCTATTTGAACAAGAGTTTCTCAATGAAGGACCTTGGAGAAGCTGCATACATATTAGGCATCAAGATCTATAGAGATAGATCGAGACGCCTCATAGGTCTTTCGCAAAGTACATACCTTGACAAGATATTGAAGAAGTTCAATATGGAAAACTCAAAGAAAGGGTTCTTGCCAGTTTTGCAAGGTATGAGATTGAGTAAGACTCAGTCACCAACCACGGTAGCAGATAGAGAGAAGTGAGTATTGTCCCCTACGCTTCAGCCGTAGGCTCTCTAATGTATGCCATGCTGTGTACCAGACCTGATATAAACCTTGCCAAAAGTTTGGTAGGGAGGTACCAAAGTGATCCCGGTATGGAACACTGGACAGCGGTCAAGAATATCCTTAAGTACCTGAAGAGGACTAAGGAGATGTTTCTCGTTTATGGAGGTGATGAAGAGCTCGTCGTAAAGGGTTACGTCGATGCTAGCTTCGACACATATCCGAATGACTCTAAGTCACAGTATGGATACATATATGTTTTGAATGGTGGGGCAGTGAGCTGGTGCAGCAGCAAGCAAGAAGTCATGGCAGCATCTACATGTGAAGCGGAGTACATAGCTGCTTCAGAAGCGGCTCATGAAGGAATTTGGATGAAGGAGCTCATCACCGACCTTGGAGTGGTTCCAAGCGCGTCGGGTCCAATGGCGCTCTTCTGTGATAACACTGGGGCCATTGCAATAGCCAAGGAGCCCAGGTTTCACCGGAAGACCAAGCACATCAAACGCCGCTATAACTCCATCCAAGACCATGTCCAGTGTGGAGTGATAGATATTTGTAAAGTACACACGGATCTGAATATTGCAGACCCGTTGACTAGACCTCTTCCTCGAGCAAAACATGATCAACACCATAATGATATGGGTGTTTAATACATCACAATGTAACTAGATTATTGACTCTAGTGCAAGTGGGAGACTGTTGGAAATATGCCCTAGAGGCAATAATAAAATGGTTATTATCATATTTCCTTGTTCATGATAATCGTCTATTGTTCATGCTATAATTGTATAAACAGGAAATAGTAATACATGTGTGAATAAATAGATCACAATGTGTCCCTCAAGCCTCTAGTTGGCTAGCTCGTTCATCAATAGATCATCATGGTTTCGTGATCATGGACATTAGATGTCATTGATAATGGGATCACATCATTGGGAGAATGATGTGATGGACAAGACCCAATCCTAAGCATAGCACTAGATCGTATTGTTCGTACGCTAAAGCTTTTCTAATGTCAAGTGTCTTTTCCTTTGACCATGAGATTGTGCAACTCCCGGATACCGTAGGAGTGCTTTGGGTGTATCAAACGTCACAACGTAACTGGGTGACTATAAAGGTGCACTACGGGTACCTCTGAAAGTGTTTGTTGGGTTGGTACGAATCGAGATCAGGATTAGTCACTCCGTGTGATGGAGAGGTATCTCTGGGCCCACTCGGTAGAACATCATCATGAGCTCAATGTGACTAAGGAGTTAGTCACATGATGACATGCTATGGAACGAGTAAAGAGACTTAACGGTAACAAGATTGAACAAGGTATAGGTATACCGACGATCGAATCTCGGGCAAGTTCTATACCGACAGACAAAGGAAATTGTATACGCGATTGATTAAATCCTTGACATCGTGGTTCATCCGATGAGATCATCATGGAACGTGTGGGAGCAACTATGGGTATCCAGATCCCGCAGATGGTTATTGGCCGGAGAGCTTCTCGGTCATGTCTGCATGCTTCCCGAACCCGTAGGGTCTACACAATTAAGGTTCGGTGATGCTAGCGTTATAGGGAAATGTTATACGAGGTTACCGTAAGTTGTTCGAAGTCCCGGATGAGATCTCGGACGTCACGAGGAGCCCTGGAATGGTCCGGAGGTAAAGATTGATATATAGGATGGATGGTTTTGGACACCGGAAATGTTTCGGGCGTCACCGGTAGCGTACCGGGACCACCGAAAATGGTCCCGGGGGTCCACCGGGAGGGGGCACCAGGCCCAAGAGGTAGCATGGGCCAAAAGAGGGAGGGAAACCAGCCCAAAGTGGGCTGGTGCGCCTCCCACGAGAGGCCCAAGGCGCGGGAGGGAGAAAGGGGGGAACCCTGGCGCTGGTGGGCCTAAGGCCCACCTAAGGGGTGCGCCACCCCCTCCCCCTGCCCTAGCCGCCACACCTCCCATCTGGGGGCTGCCGCACCACCTAGGGGGGAAACCCTAGGGGTGGCACCCCCCTCACCTCCTCCTATAAATAGAGAGGGGTTTGGGGCTGTTTTACACACGGTTTCCTCTCCTCCTCGGCGCAGCCCTGCTCCCCTCCTTCCTCCTCCTCCCACGGTGCTTGGCGAAGCCCTGCCGGGAGACCTCGTCTCTCCATCGACACCACGCCGTCGTGCTGCCAGAGAGCTTCCCCAACCTCTCTCTCCTCCTTGCTGGATCAAGGTGCAGGAGACGTCACCGGGCTGCACGTGTGTTGAACATGGAGGTGTCGTAGTTCAGCACTAGATCGGAATCACACCGCGATCTTAATCGCCGCGAGTACGACTCCATCAACCGCGTTCTAGCAACGCTTCCTCTTAGCGATCTTCAAAGGTATGAAGATGCACTCACCCCTCTCTCGTTGCTGGTCTCTCCATAGGAAGATCTGAATGTACGTAGGAATTTTTTTGAATTTATGCTAAGTTACCCAACACCACCCACTACGTCTGACCAAGATGTTTTGAACACTTGGCAATCACGTAAGGAGGACTACTCAGTAGTTCAATGTGCAGTCTTGTATGGCTTGGAATTGGGAGTTCAACGGTGCTTTGAGCGTCATGGAGCATATGAGATGTTCCAGGAGTTGAAGTTTATCTTTCAGAAGAACGCCCGGATCGAGAGGTATGAGACCTCCGATAAATTCTATGCTTGCAAGATGGAGGAGAATTCATCTGTCAGTGAACATGTGCTCAAAATGTCTGGGTACTCAAACCGTCTAGCTGAGCTGGGGATTGAACTCCCGCAAGAGGCTATCACTGACAGAATTCTTCAATCACTGCCACCTAGCTATAAGAGCTTTGTGTTGAACTATAACATGCAAGGGATGAACAAGTCACCCTGCGAGTTATTCGCGATGCTGAAAGTCGCAAAGTCAGAACTCCGGAAAGAGCATCAAGTGTTGATGGTCAATAAGACCACTGGTTTCAAAAGAAAAGGCAAAGGCAAGAAGGGTAACTCCAAGAAGAGCGGCAAAACTGTTGCCAATCCGACGAAGAAACCCAAGGCTGGACCTAAGCTGGAAACACAGTGCTATTATTGCAAGGGGATGGGTCACTGGAAGCGCAACTGCCCCAAGTATTTGGCTGATAAGAAGGTGACCAAAGAAAAATCAGGTATATGTGATATACAGGTTATTGATGTGTACTTAACCAACTGTAGCGACCCGATTCAAAACGAGTCAAGCCTCTGTGTTTCTGTGCCATCCCTGGATCAGTATGCTGGCACACACAGTACATCAATGTATATATCAAAGTGCAATCACATGTAAATAGCGTAAAACTGATATATACCTTAAATATTTCAGCGGAAGCAGTCAAGGGAGTGGAGTCCCAGTAAACACCAACGACAAGTTGAGTGTAGACCGTAACCCTGAATCGTACTCTTACACGTCGAAGAAAAATATCTGCAACATAAGACGTTGCAGCCGTGTAGGTCAGCATATTGAATATGCTGGCAAGTCACATAAGAGAGGGGTGAAAAGTAATCATCTATACTATATGCATATATGGCAGGTGGGGCTATAAGTTTTTAGCGAAAAGCAAGTTTTCTCCTACATCAAGAGGGGGCTAAAAGAAAAATATTACTACGTAGTTGGTTGTTAATGAGATGGTTCCGCCAACCAGTTCTCATACCCAAGTTATCAATATTACCCACATCAAATATATATAATGGTGTTGAGAATTCCAGATAACTTCAGTTCCTTTGGCTCAAGTTGTCCATGACCGTGGACACGGCTAATCGATTAGGTTTGAGTACTCTGCAGAGTTTTGCACACGTTCCCCACAAGATTTGATCGCCTCTGTGTATGTCCTCGCACTCTAGGGTGTTTGAAGACCGGATGATCAAAACATGGTCTTTCAACGGGTCCCTCTGAATCCCTGTCGGTGCCCATCCAATCCTACCGTTCTTCTACATCTGCTAGCACCGCCTGTCCAGAGTCGCCGCGTTGTCCAACCAAGCCAGAGCCCATAATGACTTGTGGCTGTGCAGGTAAGCCTTGGGTCTTGAAAATATCCGTCCGTCTCTTTGAGCCTGGGTGAAGCTTTCCGCAGGATGTCATGGCCTCTCCAGCATCCTGGGTCATCCACTGGGTTCTCCAGGGAGCCGATCAACCGTCCTTCACCCAGAGTTGCATTGCGTCCGAGGTCTTGAAAATCTTGTCTTAACCGGTCTTGATTATTTAATCAACCTTGAAACACTCGTGTTATGCACTCAACCGAAATCCCGTCTACTCAAGCATAGCAATATGAAATTTGTCGTCCCGGGGCCAAGTATCGGGGTTGTTGTGTGCCTACCACATGATACTACAATCTTATACTAAAATTTCCAAGTACCTACTCAGCATGCAATTGGGCATAGGATGGTAGAACTACGATGCATAAAACATAGGTGATAGTATGATCAAAGTGACTTGCCTGGTGATGTTGACGAAGGAGAATTTCTCGAGAAATAACTTGATAGACTACTCGTCACTCTCCGATGAAATCTATATAACAAACATATCATTCACATAAGCACTCATACTAGCAATCATTCTAGCAATCAGAACAAAAGAGAGAGCGAATAAGAATCCGAAAGAAACTTCACTAAAACTAGGAGTCTTCTACTACATCAACCACTAAATAAATTTTGTCTAACAGAAAATAAAAACAAGGAACTAAGATATAAATTTAACTAAGATAAAATAAAGTATTTTTTGTCGGGACCCCGATCCTAAGCCATAGGAATCTAGCCTGTAACACATAGCATCCCTTTGCGGTCTCACGCACGGTTAACTCCTCGGCTGCAGCCTTACCTTAGCCGGGACCGTTTGCGTCTTTTGACTCACGTATGCAATAGTGTCGCTAGCATTCCAATGTCAAAGAACCCGGATCGACATGTCTAGTCATAAACCAAAGCGGCAGTACCGCACAAGGACAGGCATACATGACCCAACAAAGCAGGTGTCGGTCACCAGCGAGTGTAGACGAGTCGTAGCAGGCTACAAGGACTCCATTACATCGCGTGACATTTCCCCAAAGGGGACAGACACAGCAGCTAAGAAGGACACATGCCGGTCAACCAATGTGTCCGGAGCAGTAGCGAACTACCAAGGCTCGTTGGATCACAAAGGGGCATTTCCTTGTAAGGAATGCTACTAAAGCTCACGACTAGGTAATCGAACCCCATACATATCAAGTACGACACACGTACGCATGGTATACCGATATGTATAGATACATCGATGGCATCACAACATAACCATAAACATACAAGCTTTATTTAAGAGGCTCGGAAGAGCCACACACATAATATTACACATTAAGGGTCTCACGACCCATAATAGCAGTCATTTAGTTACAAGCCAGCGGAAGAGTTATAAACTTTCTAAGTACATACAGGGCAACTAGAAGGCACATGGCCTGACTATACTACAGATCCAACGTAGGGCCAGATCGTAGCTGGGACACCAGCTACTCGTCGTCGTCGATGTCTACGAAGAACCCTCCATTAGGGTCATTAGCAACCTCTGCAACATGTATTAAGCAAACATGAGTACGAAGGTACTCAGCAAGACTTTAGGATATCTAACTACTCATGCAAGGTATCAAAAAGGTATTGTGGGGTTTCATGCGGAAAGCCAGCATTTGACTCGTGGCTAGACAACTTGCATTTTTAAAATAATTTTGACAACTTGATTTCTCGCACGCGAGTCCACTAACACCACAACAATACACTATCGTGGAATCATTCCGTCTCCGTACGGAAATGCAGTCCACGACACTCACGCTTATCTTGGCAATTTTATGAGTAGCCATTGAAGTTATCTATGAACAACATATGTCTCCAAGTAGTCCATATCCGCGGACGCGGCTATTCCAATAGATCATAACCCTGCAGGGGTGTACTTCGTCACACACGCTCTCGCCACTTATCGCCATGTGCACGTCATGCACCTCGGCAACCTTCAAGCGGAAGCCCAGCGAGGGAGTCGGCCACGACCGTTAACCACACTAGTACCTAGTCCAGGTTTATCGCCTATCTGAGAGTAACCCGTATGGAAGGCTGGCCGAGGTTTCCGCCACGGCCTCAAATGATGTGCGCAGGGTTCCCAAGCCCACCATCCGGGTGCCACTTGGTACACCGTGCCACTGCCTACCGCATCACGGTCCACCTCTCAGGTCAGCACCATGCACGGCCTCCAGCATTACTATAAACACCAGAAACTACTTGCAACTCCTGGACCGAGTACTACGCGATTAATAGGCCGAGCGGGGTCATATTTCAGGGCCCAGCATGTGGTAGTATCTAGTCTTGGATTACATACACGGAACTCAGTTCCTAAGGACGGTTCCAATGAAACAACCCGCCATGTACTCCTACACAGCCTTTCACCGGTACCTTTACCAAATCAAGTTCAACACACAACCTTTGCTCACCGAACACATTCCACAATTCTGTTCATCTCCCAGATGACAGACCATACAAAACTCTAAGCATAGCATGCATAGCAGGATAAGGCATATCATCGCTCAGACAACTACCAGGTATGCTAGGTTGCAAGGTTCGGCTATTTACTGTGACAAGGTTAGGTCATGCAAAGGAAGTGGGTTCAACTATCGTGGCAAAAGCAGTTGAAGCATTTGATCTTAATGCAATAAATAGGTGCAGGAGCAAGAACATGGGATTTATCAGGATGATCAAAAGGGTTGCTTGCCTTGTTGCTCAGAGGAGGAACGATATCCGTCAGACGGATATTCGATGGAATCCGGGGGTGAGGAGCCTACCGAAATAAATGGCAACATTCAATAACAATCATATGCAATCAAAATGATGCATGAGCATGGCATGAGAATGCAAGGTGATAAGTTATTATAATCAACATGTATTAGGTTTAGAGTTGATTTGAATCACATTCGAATATCAATTCAAACGGGGGTATTCTCGGATACCGTTTTAATTGATTCGACCTGATGCTCAGATCAACTTGATGTTAGCATGCATGAAATGTCATGTTATGGTACTGATTTGTAATTAGGACAGTGTGTGATCATGGCATTCATAATGAAATTTGAATATTTTCCAAATTCCATTTATAAAGTAATTATAAGAGTTGAATTATTCCTTATTCTACATGTTAGGATTCTGTAACTTTTCAAACATAGTTGAAAATAGCATAATCATAATCCTTGAAATTTTCTGATACTTTTTCATATATAAATTATTTTCCTTGGAGTTACAGATTAATTTCTATGAATTTTGGAAGTTTTAAACATTTCTGGAATTATTTTTATACTGAAAAATACTTTTATTGCATCAGCATGACATCAGCAAGTCCATCTGGCCGTTGAAAGTCAAACCTGACCAGTGGGACCCACTGGTCAGTCTCTCTGGTCAATTTTAGATTAAGTTTAAACTTAATTAACTGATTAACCTTGCTGGACCCACATGTCAGTGACTGATTAACTTACTTGATTTATTTTTATTAACTTTAAACTTGCCAGAGGCTGGCCCCACCAGTCAGTGGCTCAGGCCAACCGAGATCCACCGGCGGCGAGGTCGCCCTCGCCGGCGGGGAGCCTCCGACGACCACCAGCACGGCGGAGGGGCTCGGAAACGGCACGCAGGGGGCCAAATGCTGCGCGGAGAGCACCAGAAGAACTGCACATCTCCCGCAGCTCCATTTCTGCACTTAGCCGGGGCTGATCTGGCCGGAGATGACGCCGGCGATGAGCTTGGCGGCGGCCAAGGCTCGGGCGTCATCGGGGTCTTTGATTCAGAGGGAACTACGCTTGGTTCTTAGCTCCTACAGCATCTACGCGTCGACCTGAAGCTGCTGGTGCCCTCGGAAGGACGAGCTGATCATCAGAGGGCTACCGGCGACGAGCGGCAGCGGCGGTCCTCGTCGGGCTCCGGTGAAACTAGAGCTAGAGGAGGGGATCGACGGGGAAAACTTAGGGGAAAAGACCGCATGCTCACGGGGAGTGCAGAGCAGGGCTTAGACGGCTCGGGGAAGGCCTGGGGGCGACGAATCGACGGGAGAGGTCCGGCGGCCGGAGGTGGAAGACGATGGTGCCGCGGGCGTTGCAGGGCTCGGGGTGGCTTCGGCTTCTGCAGGGAGGACCAGACCGACGAGGCGGAGCTAATGGCGTGCTCTGAGAGGGGATCCTATGGCTAGGGGCACGGGCAGCTCAGGCTTTGCTCGGCTCCAATGGCGGCAGCAGGAAGGAGGAAGAGATCCGGGAGGAGGGAGAGAGCCGACGCTGGGAAGGGATAGGTGAGGCCTCGGGGAGCTTATCCCTGGCCTTGCCAGCACGAGGCGGCGGCCAGGCAGGCGCACAGGTGCGTGGCCGCGCCGGAGGAGGCGGCGGCCACCTCCTGCTCCTACTGGCGCGAGGGAGACGACAGGAGCTGGGATGGGCCGGGCCAGGCTAGGCGACAGGTAAGAGTTTCCCATTCTTTTTTTCTATTTTTGTTTCTGTTTTAACTTCTTCAATATTTTGCTATTTATTTCGGCTCCAAAAAAATTGCAAAAACTATTTTAAACACACCTGAATATTTGTTATAATATTCCCAACCATTTCCAAAGTTTTCAACATTTTTGAAAATTTATAGTTTTTTATTTCAAATTTAAAGTTTGAAACCAGTGGCTTTTGCATTAATTTAAAATGTTTAAAGTGTCAAGAAAATAGTTTTCTCCAATGCTCATTTACTTTCATGATTTATCATAAAATTTGAACTTTTCTTGAGGCCATTTTGGGTTCATTGATTTCAACTAGTTTGAGATTTCCTTTATTTAAAGTAGTGGCTAGGGTTTTAAGTTTTTCCTTTGCCACTTTCTTGTTCTTGTTGAAACTTCTTAGATGCAAAATGCAAAGAAGACATGAGCACAAGACTAACTTGCTTAAGGTGTCAGGGATGTGACAATTTTTCACAAAACTATTTGAAAGTATTTCCAAACGGGATTTGAAACAGTGGAGAAACCAATTGCAAGTTACTAAGGAACTAGAATTGATTTCATGATAACAAATAAAAATAAAATAAAAACTTGGTGCAAAACTACCGTTTAACTAACAGAAACAAAACATAATCTTTCTGAAAATATAAAAGAAAATAATTTAAAGACAACTAAAGAAAGGAATTTATTCACAATCCTAAAAGAGGTGAAACAGAACTTGTTTCACAAGAAACCATGAGCTAAAATACTCAAACAAGTCTGAAATTTTTACCACTGAAAAATAAGATCACTAGTGATCAGTAGCAAAAGGAATCAAATTATAAGCTATTTTTAAACTCCTGGAATAGGCAAAACAAGGTTTAAACTAAATCTGATCTAATTCAAATTTGAATATTTCAAACATAGACAAATTATATGTTTTTAACAGCTACAGAAAATTTGTGATCTACTGGAAAAAGAATCAACTCCATTGGACTTATGGATCAAAAGTTATGGGCTAAACAAATTTGGAACTTTTCTGTTTTTGGAACTAAACAGAAAAAATGAATAAAAGCTAACTAATGAACGGGCCACGTGGCGATCTCTGGTTGGCTAGGGGGTGTGCGCTGCATAGGCTAACCAGCGAATGGCCGAATTATAAGAAAACGCTTCGGTTAATAAAAATAAACGGCCGGTTCTTGTCGAAGAACCGAAGGGGTATGCCCTTCTAATCTACACCGTAGATCTTGATCTAATAGGCAAACCAAAAAAAACAGGAGGAGGAGGAGCCTTACCGTGACTGCAGGGGCTGGAGGCCTTCTCCGGCGAGGTGGCTGGCACGGGGGAGCAGCTCCAACGTGGGGGGGTCGCCGGCGGGGGTGGGGACGGCGGAGGAGGGGAGGTGCGGCACTTGGGGAGCGCCGGTCGAGGTGGAGCGAGGGGCGTCAGGGGCCGCTCCGGTGCTCCTAGTGTCCTCGCGGGGAACTCCTGGCAGGGAGCTCGGTGGGGATGGGGAGGGATGCAGGGGGGGCGACGGGGTGGGTGGTGGAGGAGAGGGGGGGTTCGGCTCGTGGGAGGGGCGACGTGCTCCTGGCGAGGGGGCGATGGAGAGCTCGTGTAGAGAGCTGCTGGCTTGTCCTGGGCAGGGGCTCCGGCGAGGTTTGGGCGGGGCGACGCGGCAGGGGAGATGGGGTTGGGAAAGGGAAAAACGGAGAGAGGAGGACGGTGGGGATTTATAGGCGGCCTCGGATGTGCTCCAAGAGGCAAGGGGAGGGAGATCGCGGCGGATCCGGTGCTTTTCACCATGGATGGAAGTTCCTAGAGCCACAGAAGGAAGGAGATGATCAGGGGAAGAAGAAAGGGAATCGGGCCCAAACCTTCCTATTGGGCCTGTGGTGATTTTCCTAATATAGGAAGATTTTCCTTTTAAATAAAACAGGAAGGTAAAAGGAAAATTTAGGAAATCAAATCAATTCCGAAAATAGAGTTTCTATATACTAAAATTATCAGAAAAATAAAATCTAAATGATGGGCATTTTTCCACGGCCAAAACAAAAACTTAAAAAAATGTTTTTCCAAAAAAATCCCTAAAAACATCATTTCTTTTTGCAATTATTTTCTCAAATTAAATTTTGTTTCCTTGGCTCAAAATACTTCAACAAATGCCCCTGGCTTTGGAGGGTCATGTTCCTCCTCTTTTTTTTGATTGCAAGAATTACTTTCCGGCACTTCTTGCGCGAAGAAAACAAATAGAAATGCAAAAGAAAATTTTGAAAGAATTCAAATGCAAATCTCCGTTCAAATTATTTATAGTTGAAGAAGTCACGTCATCTTCTCTCTTTGTTTTTAACTCGCTGAATTTGAATTTACCGGAGCAGGGGAAAGTCATTTTATTCCCTCTCATTCAAAAGTTTTGAAAAAGTTCCAAATTTCACTCAAGTTTCAATCACTCAAGCAAACAAGCAAACAATCTAATAATTTTATTAACATTCCAAAATTTGGGATGTTACACCAACTCTCGTAGTAGTGCCTGGGTATTTGATACTGGTTCTGTTGCTCATATTTGCAACTCGAAGGAGGAACTGCGGAATAAACGAAGGCTAGCGAAGGATGAAGTGACGATACGCGTGGGAAATGGTTCCAAGGTTGATGCAATCGCCATCGGCACAGTCTCACTTCAGTTACCATCAGGATTAGTTATGAAATTAAATAATTGTTATTTAGTGCCTGCGTTAAGCATGAACATTATATCTGGATCTTGTTTATTGCGAGACGGTTACTCATTTAAGTAAGAGAATAATGGCTGTTCTATTTCTATGAGTAATATCTTTTGTGGTCATGCACCCCATGTGAGAGGTTTGTTCATATTGAATCTTGATTGTGATGATACACATATACATAACATTGAGACCAAAAGATGTAGAGTTAACAATGATAGCGCCACGTTTTCGTGGCATTGCCGCTTAGGTCATACTAGTCGTCAACACGTGCTTCCACACGGCCTAGCTAATTCATATGCATTCCATATCGAAATAAATATGTGAGGACCAATATTATGTATATATTGATAGAACTTTATATATTAAGTTTATGATACCCATTTTAATTCTTACCAGGGATAACCATTTCTAATATTACTATCGACGACATGTAATAGCCTGCATTCTTAGAACGAAAAGGAATGGTATTTCCCTAAATTGTTTGCAAATATATGATCCCATCTCTTTATGTGTTCCATAATCTGAAAGGAGCTTGTCTTTCATAAGTAAACTCGGCAACACAAACTAGATGTGGAAGGCCGCCTTATGAAATAGTAAGATACTTACATTTTATGACAGAATGGGGAGAAAAGTGTCAACAAATGTTTTTTCAATCAAAAAAAGGATATAAATACTATGTAAGAAATTAATCCGAACTCTAAGGCCAATGCTTCCATGTGTGTACTTGTGAATCATGTTCAAATGATCAAAAATAGTTCACAGTGTTATATATATATTTCAGTTGTCTTGGACAGTCTATGGATTGCAGATAATACATGTTAGTTGCAAATGCTAAATGGGTGGAAAACAAATAATGCTACTAAAAATAGAGAAATTAACACTGCATGTGAGTGATTGCTAACCAACCTGAAACTATATAGAGCTAGAAGCTATACAATAGAGGATAATTCATTCATGTTCTGTTTATGTAACTTCCCCAAATTGGTTACATCATTGTACCATATGTTGTCCTTTTTGCCCCTAAAGCACGTTGGTAAAGGACGTTTAAAAAGTACTATTGTAGATTTATTTTATAAAAGATTTGAGATCGAAAAGTTTACTAAATATTCATAGAGAATACTATTGTAGCTACCATCATAGGTAGCAAATTATTTCTTAATATCCATAACACATTTGTATATGTATATAGTCCTGCATGTGCATGACATCTTTGTGACACATAATACTCAAAGCATAAAATTTCAGAGAATTCCTGTATTTTATGATGTTTAAAAAACACTTGTGTGCTGGCTATAAGCCCAACATAAGATAAATACATATGGTGGAGAACGGACGTATGGAGCTCGGCCTCCATGGAGGCCGAACTTTTTGAAAAAATCAAAATTCAAACTTTTTGGTTTCAAAAAAATCTGAAAAATATGCTAGTAAAGAAGGTCTATGTTTGTAACATTTTAGGATGAAATAATTTAAAAGATGATCTGCACTAAAAAGACAAATTCATGGCCTAGAACGGTGTAAAATATCATGTGTTAAAAAGCCTCGCATTTGTCTTTTTTGTACAGCCCTTATTTCAATGTATTTTTTTCTTAAAACTTACAAACATGCGTGTTACGTCCTCAGTTATCTCTGTATTTTTTTCAGAATTTTTGAAATCTAAAAATATTAATTTTCATGATATTTGAATTTCAAATTTAAAGGGCTCCCTGGAGGCCGAGCTCCAAAAGCAATTTCCGCATATGGTGGCGCTATATAACTTCATAGAATAAGAAATTAATCTATAGGATAACTTTTTAAAAGTCTCATCATGAAAATTCTGATAATTCTAAGAGAATTTTAGATCCCAAATTTTAGGTCAAAAAAAACTACTCCCTCCGTCCGTAAATACTTGTCCTAAAAGTAGATGTATCTAGACTTATTTTAGTTATAGATACATTCATTTTGTACATTTCTAGGACATGTATTTCCGGACGGAGGGAGTATTTAACAGTTACTCGTTAAAATTTATGATTATCTTTGATAAACATAATTCATGCGCACATATAACTCATAAACATGGCTTTCCTGTGATAGGATGATGTGATTTTTTTTTCTGGAGATGGGACGGTGTCATTTTTTTAACAGGACGTTGTTCAAATTGTCTAGATCGAGTCACGTGTGGGTGATTTTTTTTCAAGAAAAGGAAGCATACCTCTTTTTTTATATGGGACTCTACTTTTTCTTTTCCGGACACTATTCGTACTTTTTTAGCCGTTCATCTATTCTTTTGACAGGTTGTATGAAGTCACGTGTGTTTGTTTTTCCTAGTTGTGTCACATTGTGTATATTCTTTTTCACCAGAGCAACATATATAGTTGATGTCTTTTTTTAGCCGTTCATCTATTCTTTTGACAGATTGGATGAAGTCACGTGTGTTTGTTTTTCATGATTGTGTCATGTTGTGTGTATTTTTTTTCACCAGAGCAACATATATAGTTGATGTCGTGTCAGGTTGTCCTTATTTTTTTATCAGAGAGGTACGTAAGTCGTAGGGTTAAGATATATTCATATATCGATTGAATGGTTACGATATTTTTAATGATGTGGATTAACATGGAGAGTCATATGGTGCCTTCAATTAGTAGATATAAAGATAAAGATAAAGATTGGAGTAAAGCGCATGAAGAAACTCCATACCAATGGGTTTTTAGAGTCACTTGATTTTTAATCACTTGACACGTGCGAACCATACCTCATGGGCAAGATGACTAAGACTCCGTTCTCCGGAACAATGAAGCGTGCAAGTGACTTGCTGGAGATCATACATACTGATGTGTGCGGTCCAATGAGTGTGGAGGCGCGCGGCGGATATCGTTATTTTCTCACCTTCACTGACGATTTGGGTAGGTATGGATATATCTACTTGATGAATCACAAGTCTGAAACGTTTGAGAAGTTCAAGCAATTTCAGAGTGAAGTCGAAAATCATCGTGACAAGAAGATCAAGTTCATGCGTTCTGATCGAGGGGGCGAATATCTGAGTTTCAAGTTTGGTGCTCACTGAATACAATGTGGAATCATTTCACAGTTAACACCGCCTGGAACACCATGATGACCCACAAGTATAGGGGATCTATCGTAGTCCTTTCGATAAGTAAGAGCGTCGAACCCAACGAGTAGCAGAAGGATCTGACAAGTGGTTTTCAGCAAGGTAATATCTGCAAGCACTGAAATCATCGGTAACAAGTAGTTGTGTGGTGAGATGATTCGTAGCAAGTAGCAAGTAACAAAAGTAACAACGGTGCAGCAAAGTGGCCCAATCCCTTTTGTAGCAAGGGACAAGCCTGGACAAAGTCTTATAGGAGGAAAAACGCTCCCGAGGACACACGGGAATTTCTGTCATGCTAGTTTTCATCACGTTCATATGATTCGCGTTCGTTACTTTGATAGTTTGATATGTGGGTGGACCGGCGCTTGGGTACTACCCTTACTTGGACAAGCATCCCACTTCTTATTAACCCCTCTCGCAAGCATCCACAACTACGAAAGAAGAATTAAGACAAAGTCTAACCATAGCATTAAACTAGTGGATCCAAATCAGCCCCTTACGAAGCAACTCATAAACTATGGTTTAAGCTTCTGTCACTCTAGCAACCCATCATCTACTTACTACTTCCCAATGCCTTCCTCTAGGCCCAAATGATGGTGAAGTGTTATGTAGTCTACGTTGACATAGCACCACTAGAGGAAAAACAACATACAACACATCAAAATATCGAACGAATACCAAATTCACATGACTACTTATAGCATGACTTATCACATGTCCTTGGGAACAAAAGTAACTACTCACAAAGCACAATCATATTCATGACCAGAGAGGTAATGAGTTGCATCAAAGATCTGAACATAAACTCTTCCACCAAGTAATCCAACTAGCATCAACTACAAAGAGTAATCAACAATATTAGCAACCTTACAAGTACCAATCGGAGTCGCGAGATGGAGATTGGTTATAAGTGATGAACTAGGGTTTGAAGATGAGATGGTGCAGATGAAGATGTTGATGGTGACGAGTCCCCTCCGATGAGACGAGTGTTGGTGATGACGATGGTGACGATTTCCCCCTCCGGGAGGGAAGTTTCCCCGACAAGATCGTCCTGTCGGAGCTCTAGATTGGTTCTGCTCAAGTTTCGCCTCGTGGCGGCGGTGAATCCTCCGAAAAGCCTCCTCCTCCTTTTTTACAGACCGAAACCCTTCTTGTAGCAAAGGAGGGGGGCAGTGGGCCAGCAGGGAGCTCACAAGCCCCCTAGGCGTGGCCAGGGGGCCGCGCCTAGCAGGCTTGTGGCTTCGTGCTGGCGCCCCTCTGGCACTTCTTCGGCCCAGTATTTTTATAAATCCCAAAAAAATCCATGTTGATTTTCACAGCTTTTGGAGTTGCGCGGAATAGGCATCTCAAACTTGCTCCTTTTTTAGGCCAGAATTCCAGCTGCCCGCATTCTACCTCTTCATGTAAACCTTGCAAAATAAGAGAGAAAAGGCATAAGTAATAACAGCCCAAAAAGTGATAAATATCAACATGAAAGCATGATGCAAAATGGACGTATCAACTCCCCAAGCTTAGACCTTGCTTGTCCTCAAGCGAAAGTCGAGATCAATAAATATGCCCACATGTTTACTGAGAGAGGTGTCGACAAAACAAGATACGAACATGCAGGCATCATGATCATGATCAGAACAGCAATAGCATCATATCAACTCTTATGGTAAAGTGGCAATTCCTTCACAAAGTAAAGTATGGATCAAGAACCTTACCAAGAATTAACAGCCGACAGCCTTTAGTCAATGAAGAAATTGCAATTTATCACAACATCGGAAAGAGTCAAATAAGAGCTTGTAAAGCAAATCCACATACTCAATCATCTTTTCGTCTTCTATAATTGCTACAACTCAAGTGGTACTCCTGAGATCAAAGTTTCAGTCGGACACAGAGAAATATAGGGTTTATAGTTTCGCCTCCCAACCATTTACCTCAAGGGTAATGTCAACAATAATAATTCATGAATGCTTACCTCCAAGTTGACATACGAATATAGATCTTTCCCTAGCATATGACGTTAGCCAAGATAAAGGTGAGATAAGGAATTGGTGAAGATCACCATGACTCTTTCAGGGGCAAAAAGTAAAGGTACAAGATAGTCCCTTCGCAGAGGTTGTCATGCGCTTTTGAGGTTTGGATGTGTGTCCTCTTAGTGCCGAGGAACGTCACTTTATATTGCCTCCTGTGATAAAGAACTTTATTATGCAGTCTGTCGCTTTTATGTCTTCCTCATCACAGGTTTGTACAAAGCTTATTTTCCACACACTAATAGATCATACATATTAGGGAGCAATTTTTATTGCTTTCACCGATGAAAACTTACCTGAAGGATCTTATTCAATCCATAAGTAGGTATGGTGGACTCTCATGGCAAAACTGGGTTGAAGGTTTATGGATGCACAAGTAGTATCTCTACTTGCTGCGGGAGTTTTGGCTAATATGAGGTGGAAGCAATCGTCACATGCTAAGGGCTCTCTAATCATATAACATTGTTCGGAACCAAGCAAACACAGTTCATTATGTTGTCTTCCTTGTCCAACATCTACTTCTAAGCATGCAATAGTTTAGTGAGTGTTCACAATCTTAGATGGTGTCAAAGATAATATATTTATATGTGAACCTCTCCTTGTTTATCACTTCCTATTAATTGCAACAATGACCAAGGTCTACGTTTGTCTACCCTCAACAAGTTTCAATCATCATTATTTTTATATGTGAAGCCATCACTTCCCATAAGATCATTACATGATCTTTCATGCTTTTGTTCTTTTCTCATTCTTTTTATCATGGCATGAGGCAAGGCCCTTAACTGAAACACTCTTTATTTTATGGCTCACGAGCTCGAATACATCAGGGGTGACACAAAGCAAAACTCAAGCCTAAAACACTAAGACCTTTATGCTACTAGAGAAAGATAAAACTGAAAAGGAACAAACTAAAACAAAGGTAAAGGCAAAAGATGTGATGGTGATACGATACCGGGGCAGCTCCCCCAAGCTTGGCACAAGCCAAGGGGATTGCCCATACCCATGCTTAGTTTTCTTCCTTCGAAGGTGATGGTGGTGGAGTTGTTGCACAGGTTTTGAGCTTGTTTAATTTCCACTTGAGCATAAAATTTTGCTCCCTCAGATCATCATTTTCCTCTTTAAGCCTCAACACCCTTTGGCATAATTCCTGCTTACTCTCCTGCAAGAAACGAGAAGGGATAAACAAAGTCTTAGGCTTCTTCCTTGAGTCAGGGAGGCTCGACTTCTTGAACTCCACATGGGTGTCTCTAGATGGAGGTAGATGAGCCTCCTCTTCATCTGAACTTGTTCCTTCCTTCCCCTTGGGATCATAATCTTCTTCCTCATCACTGGTCCAACCATAACGATCCAAGTCCCCATAGACCTTGGGGTTAGCAAGGTAATCGGCCACATAGCTCTCACCCTCTGAATCTTGAGAAGACATCTTGCCCTAAATCTGTGGCAGAAAACAGGTTTGAAACGAAAACAGAGGAAATTTGTGCGGTACGGGGTCAGACCTTTCGGGAGAATATATAATGATTTTTTTCCGACCAGAAGGAGTACTCCGCAAGAAAACGGAGTCCGGGAGGCACACGAGGTGGCCACAAGCCCCCAGGCGCGGCCAGGGGGTGGCCCGCACCTGGCAGGCTTTTCACCTCCTCGTGCGCTTTCCGGACTACTTCAATTTTTTCTATTTTTCTAAATATTCCAAAACGGAGAAAAATTTCTACTTGAAAAGTTTTGGAGTCTGTTTACTTACCGAAACACATACCTCTTCGTTTTCGGAGTCTGAAACAGGCTGATAAATATCCCTTAGGTATTCCTCCGGAGTTATGGTATTGATGATATTGCTTTCAACATTTATGGGAGTACCTGAGATATAATGCTTGATTCTCTTCCCATCTACAACTCTCGGACAGTTACCTTCCGTGTTGTTGATCTTGATAGCACCGGAACGATATACTTCCTCAACAATCTTCCCATTTATAGAGAACCTTGTCTGCAAAAAATATTAAACGAGAATTATATAGCAAGACATAATCACCTATATTGAACTCACGCTTTTGTATCCTTTTATCATGCCACCTCTTAACCTTCTCTTTGAACAACTTGGCATTTTCATATGCCTGAGTTCTCCATTCATCAAGCGAGCTAATATCAAATAACCTCTTCTCACCAGCAAGTTTGAAATCAAAGTTGAGATCTTTGATTGCCCAATAAGCCTTATGCTCTAGCTCAAGAGGTAAATGACATGCTTTACCGTACACCATTTTGTATGGAGACATGCCCATGGGATTCTTATAGGCAGTTTTATAAGCCCACAGTGCATATACGAGCTTCTTAGACCAATTCTTTCTAGACCTATTGACAGTCTTTTGTAGAATTAGTTTAATCTCTCTATTGCTTAGCTCTACTTGACCACTGGATTGAGGGTGATAGGAAGACGCAATTATATGGTTGACATCATACTTAGCAAGCGTTTTACGGAAAGCACCATGAATGAAATGTGAACCACCGTCGGTCATTAGATATCTAGGGACTCCAAATCTAGGGAAAATAACTTCTTTAGGCATCCTGATAGAGGTGTTGTGATCAGCACTACTAGTGGGGATAGCTTCTACCCACTTAGTGATATAGTCAACACCAACTAGGATATGAGTATACCCGTTGGATTTTGGAAAAGGTCCCATATAATCAAAGCCCCAAACATCAAATGGTTCAATAACAAGTGAATAGTTCATAGGCATTTCCTGACGTTTACCGATATTACCTATTCTTTCACATTCGTCACAAGACAAGACAAACTTACGTGCATCCATGAAGAGAGTGGGCCAATAGAAACCTGATTGCAATACCTTGTGTGCAGTTCTATCTCCCGCATGGTGTCCTCCGTAGGCCTCGGAGTGACACTTCTGTAGGATCTGTCCTTGTTCATGTTCAGGTACACAACGTCTAATAACACCATCTACTCCTTCCTTATAAAGGTGAGGATCATCCCAAAAGTAATATCTCAAATCAAAGAAGAATTTCTTCTTTTGCTGGTATGTGAAACTAGGTGGTATATATTTGGCAACGATATAGTTTGCATAATCAGCATACCACGGTGCACTACGTGAAGTATTGATGACATTCAGTTGCTCATCAGGAAAGCTATCATCAATAGGTTGTGGGTCATTGTAAGTGCATCTAGTGCCCCTTAGTGATTTTGGTGGTTTGAAGACTTATAGGTTAAGTATCTAATGTGTTCATCGGTGTACACAGGATCTATAAGTCACTGAGGAGTTTGAAATATTTGATGAATATCGACCCTTAAAAATGTATATCTTCTGTTGAAGAAATCGGTCTGAAGCTGAAGAATTGAATCGCGAAGAACCTACGATAAAATTGATATTCCTCATGAAGATATTGAAATTGAGGAATTCGGTGTGTGCTGAAGAAAATCATTCTGAAGACTTTGAAGCATGAAGATTTACTCTTTCTGTTTTGTTTTCTTCACACTTGAGTAATAGGAACACCGTACTGTTAAAGGGGGTCGAAGTTAGACTTTGGAATGAATTTCCTCATGATGCTCAACCCAAGCCTAATCCTACCAAAAGCCTCAAGTGAGGAATACGAGTGACATGAGGACTTTCACAGTTGAGGGTTCCGACCATTTCGATAGCCACGCCACATCATTGGTCTTATCCACACCAACGGTCATATTATTTAAGGGCATTAGTGTCAAATCATGTCGGGATGCTCCCAGGCTATAAATAGCCGCCCCCACAACCATTAGTTGGTTGGCTGCTCCGTTAGAAACTGACACTTGTCATAAGAGCAACCCAATTCCTTAGAGTCTTCGAGAGTAATTCATCAGTGAGGAAATACCCCAAACACCAAACCACAAACCTAGAACCAAGTGATTGGGCATCACTGAAGAAGTTGTTCCTGTGTGGGACTGAAGCCTTTTACCTTTGAGGACTGTGCATCCACTAGAAGGTTAGGCGTCATGGTCTAGAGCAATCCAGCAGTCAATTGTGGATCGCCGGATGACCAAGTTTGTGAGGGTTTGGAAGTCTGCCCTGAAGACTTACCACGAGTGTTGGGCGAGGACTGTGTGTTCTTAGCCCAAGGAGAATACGGTAGGAACTGTGTGTCCCGAGACTGTGTGTCTTTTGGTTTCAATACCAAGCCGCTCTAAACCAGATGTACAACTGTCACAGCAGTTGGAACTGGGTCATCAACTACTGTCTTTGCTGTGAAACGGGTTCTAATTCCTCAACTCCTTACATTCCTCAGATTATGTGTTGATGACTTTCACTGTTTGTCACGCCCAAGATGCGACCCTATCCTCAATTTGGCATGAAGGCCTCGTCAGGGATAGAAGCGCATCTCGTCGTGTCGCAAGAATGGATATCGTTACAAGTACATGTACTGAAAAGAAGAGGTATATAACAGAGTTGGCTTACACTCGCCACAAGCTACATCAGAGTCACTTCAGTACATTACATAATCATCAAGAGTAAGAGCAGGGTCCGACTACGGACAAAAACAAACGACAAAAGAAGAACGACGTCCATCCTTGCTATCCCAGGCTGCCAGCCTGGAACCCATCCTAGATCGATGAAGAAGAAGAAGAAGAAGAAACTCCAAATGAAGAATCAACACGCTTGCGTCAAGTAACCTTTACCTATACCTGCAACTGGTGTTGTAGTAATCTGTGAGCCACAGGGGACTCAGCAATCTCATTTCCAAAGGTATCAAGACTAGCAAAGCTTAATGGGTGAGGTGTGGTCAAGTGGTGAGATTGCAGCAGCGGCTAAGCATATATTTGGTGGCTAACTTACGAGTACAAGAAACAAGAGGGGGAAGATCTACGCATAACGTACGTGAACTACTCATGATCAAAAGAATGATCCTGAACACCTACCTGCGTCGGACATAACCCCAGCGTGTCCTCGATCGGAGAAGGAACTCACGAAAGAGACAGTCACGGTTACGAACACAGTTGGCAAGTTTTAATTAAATTAACTTCAAGTTATCTAGTACCAGTGTTAAACAAAGCTTCCACGTTGCCACATAACCACGGGCACGGCTTTATGAAAAGATTTAACCCTGCAGGGGTGCTCCAACTAGTCCATCACAAATTACCACAAGCCGCATAGAAATCCTCAATCACGAAGCTCGCGATCTCGTCGGATTCCCTAGTGGAAAACCTCAACTCTGAGATTACCCAAAGCATCACCGGAATCCCGATGCACAAGATATCTCGTCAAAGGTAAAACTAATCCAGCAAGGCCGCCCGACGTGTCGACAAACCCGATAGGAGTTGCGTATCTCGTTCTCAGGACACGGTGGATGAGCTAGACGTCGGGATCGCTAAACCTTCGGGTGACCAGAGGGGCGCCGGACATCGCTCAGGTGGGACCAACACTCATGAGGAGCACTGGCCCGGGGTTGATTAAATTACTCCGCGGGTGCCGGCGGGTCCCTATGCATTATTATTAGGTTATTAGGCAAATGTAGTACCAAAGTTGGGCCTTGCCAGACCAGTCTTAATCTAAAACGAATTAACAAGGGGGTCCCCATAACAACCCCGATCGTGTTAGGAGCGCTCATTTATGGAACATAACACCGGTAGTCGGAAACTAAGGGGGCAAAGGTGGAACAAAACACCAGGCTAGAAAGGTCGAGCCATCCACCTTTTACCAAGTATATAGGTGCATTTATGGTGATATAACAAGGAACCCATGCTTTCACATGGAAGCATCTGCACCTGCAACTAGCAACGCTAACACAGGGTTAAGCAAGCAATAACATAGCCAATCAGTGGTTTGCTAGGTCGTACAGGTTGAAGGTTTTCATGGCATTGTTGAGAGGCTGATATATAACATGTGGTAGGCAGCGAGACATAATGACAGAAATGATAAAACTAGCATGGCAATGATAGTAATGGTATCTGGGGAAATGGTCATCTTGCGTGAGATCCCGCTTGGAAGAAGAATGCCTCCGTGAAGCAGACGGACCGACGTAGTCGAACGAGTCGTCATAATCCGGCACGCTGCGGAACTCTATCGAGACGGGGAAAACCGGAACAAGCATCAACACACGGAATTCACCACACGGTGCACAACACAAATGATGCATGAGCATCTGAATATATGCAAGTCATGACATGAAAATTCAGACAATCAAACACTACACATTAAGTGAAGTTCAATATGCAACGAGTTGCATATTGACGAAACTCCATGTTAATTATTTAGTTCTATCCCGAGTAGATACACGGAAATATTAAATGTGATTAAACATGGCAAGAGGTGAAGCGCAATTAATCTACCTATCTAGGCATTTTAAATGAGGTCGGAAATGACATATAGCACCTCCGAGACGACCTCACATGTTAATTTACAATTCTGTCCAGACCTGAACTAATGCATTTAATTTGGTTGTTAAACAGCAAAACAAGTAGGATCACGTGATTCTACGCGTCATTTCAAGAAATCTACACATAAAGAACATCTCCTACGGAGCTACGGTTCAAAAGATACAAGCACCTCAAGATATGATGGCATGAATGCAATATGTGTGCAACGACGGTCACGAGCACTTCAAAACATACAACCAGCAAGGGAAAATGAAACTACACGAGATTCTAAGCAAGTTTCATGTAGGACACGATCAAATCGGAGCTACGGTTCAACAACTACGAGCAAAACAAGAAATCACTACAAACTGCCAAAATCAGCCACATAGCATTTTCTACGCCCCACAACTACGAGCTACTCAACTCCAATATACTCAACCAAGGCATTTCATGAAAGAGGGAAAGAAGCACTACCACAAACAACTAACAACAACTAGCATGGCATCAAGGATCACTAGGGAAAGAAGTCACAAAGTGGCATCCCACACACTATTTTAGACTTAGTGAAAATTACACCTCATGAAAGTGCAGTTTTCGATCTGAAGCAATATTGACAGCAGAAAAACCATGAGCTACAGGTCTCCAAATGGCATGAAAGTTCCCAGCATGCTAGAGAAACACAAGGTTTACAACTTACTCCATTGCACCAACCTCAAAAGACCTACAGATCAAAAGATAGAAGCAAGACAAGACAGCAACAAAATATAACAGATTCCAGACTTAGAAATATTTCAGCTCCTCCAAATCAGCACTATTTCTAGCAACTTGAGAGCAAGAAAACCACACCTAAACATGCTTTTATATTGCAACTAAAAATACCAGGGGCTAGACTAAACATCAAAGAACAACTCCCTAGTTGACAACTCCTTCAAACGAAGCACGGAATAAATCCTACGAAATAAACAAAAGGCATCACGGCAAAATATCGCGCGAACTAACTTGCTCTAATGCTAAAACTAATTGCACGGATTTTTCTACCCCGGAAACATATAAAATATGTGGGGTGCCAACACAAAATAATGCCACACAAAAATGCGAGATAAACACCTATACACGGAAAAATAAACTAGCGGCAATTCCCTACGTGCAAAAATACAAATGACCGCTCTAAAAAGCATGAAAAATGGTTCCTAAAACATGGGCATTTTATCTAAGGCACTCGAGCAATCCGGACTTCCGCGAAAATTACATACGGGACGTATCCTATTAAAACAGCACGTTATTCTAGGTATTCGACACGTCAAACAACGTCAAATAAATATGCAAGTTACGAAAACGTATTCTACACGAGAAACTACACGAAATCCATATACTACTCGCTCCGATCCGACAGACGGTTATTAAACTACGGGCGTTTAATATACGTCTAAATCCTGAAATTTAACTAATTCGAAAAAATCCTAAATAAAAAAAACTACCGGGCCGGATAGTGCAGAGGCGCAACATAGTACAATGCGCTACGGGCGCTAATTAGAAGCGGGGGGGCTGCTCACCTATTGGGCCTGGCCTGATGCTGCAGAGGTTGGAGGAGGCCTGGGCCGCGGGGAGGGAAGCTGGGCCGGCCTGGGGCTGCTGAGGGAGAGGTGGCCGATCTGGGCCGGCTCGGGGCCCATGCGCTCGCGAGGCCAGGCACCGGGCGAGCGAGCGGGGCTCTGTCCTCGAGCTCCCGTCGGGCATCAGGGCCGGCAGCGAGGCAAGCGAGGCGACGTCGACGGGAAAGGGTCGGGGCTGCCCGGATCTGGGGCGGGGCTCCCCGGATCTGGCCATCCCCGACGGTTACTCGCAAGATGCGGTGGCGAGGCGACTCCCTGGCACGACCGGCGACGAAGGCAGCTGGCGGCCGGCGGGGATCCCGGCGGGCGGAGGCGGGGCACCGGCGAGGGAGGTGCGGTGGCTCGGGGCGCAGCTGGCCGAGGCATGCGGCGAGCGGGGGCTCTTTCCGGGCGCGGGCGCGCTGGGGTGCTTCGGGCGGCGGCGGCCGGATGGGCCCGGAGGGCCTCATGCGGGCTGGAGCGGGCCGGCGGCGGCGGGAGGAGAGAGAGGATGCGGTGGCTGGGTAGGTGGGTGCGGTTTTCGAGGCAGAGGCTAGGTTTAGCCATTTTAGGCAGGGTAGGGCATCTATTTATAGGTAGGGGCTAGGTTATAGGGTATGTGGGGGGTTTTCGACCCTCCGATCACGATCGTACGGTCCGATCGGAGAGGCGGGTTAGCGTTTGCTGTGTAGAGTGACGTTGGCTAAGATGAGAGGGAAGACGGGCGACCCGGCAACGTATTTTAAAACACCGACAGACGTCCGACTGTAGACCGGATACGGTGCCGCTACGGTCGACTGTTCGGGTACCAGACGGACTCCGATCGCGACGAAATTCGACAGGCGGCCTAGCTATAACTAATCATGACCGCATGCCAAGTTTCACCCCGATCAGAGAAAGTTTTACGCACACTTTAAAAACAGGGTTTTGACGGTGTCGCAGGCGCGTGCGTGTGCGGTCGGGCTCAGAACGGACAACGACGAGAACCGGCAACTAACAACGGATGCAAGTTTCAAAAACTGGCGGCAACGGAGATGCCGATGCAATGCAGATGATGCGAATGATGCGAAGATGATGCGACAAAAGAAAATAGACACACGACGAAATCGGAATAAAGGGGGAATCTTCTGGAACGTCGGCATTGGGCTGTCACAACTCTCCTACACTACAAGAGGATTTCGCCCTGAGATTCAAGAATGAAAGGGGGAAGAGGATGAGAAAGAACAAGAAGTAAAAACTTAGTCGCTTCTTTGACAAACGAGTGAAACCAACGATCCTTGAAGGTAGCAAAGAGCTGAGGAATGATATGAGAAAGAAGCAAGAATTCACGGAAAATTTCGGCAGCACTTCGGTAGGAAAACGGGACAAAAAATTCGAAAAGGTGAAAGAAATAGACAATATTCACAACAAACAAGTAAATAGAACAAGGGAACACCATGATCTTGATAGAACAAGATGATAGACCCAAAAGAGCAACATCACAAAGCCTCCGGAACAATAGAATAGGGACTAGCTCAAACGGAAGAAGAGAATGAAGAAAAGAATGACAACTACTAACTCCAATGAACTTGGCAAGCATCCTTGCAAGAAGAATTGGACGGAGTTGTTGGAAAAACAACAACGAAAAGAACAAGATAGTAGTGGGCTTATGGAAACCTTTCAAACTAATGAAGTGACAACCAGCCACTAAAAGAAACAAGGATTGATTGGGAGAAACAAGATATGAACAATTTCTTACACCAAGAGGATACATTGAGAACTTGGATTAATGACAAGCACCATGATAGCAACAATCCATAGGAAAAGCTATAGGTGAAATCCAAACCAAGATAGCTCAATGAAGAAATCATGGGTTGCAAATATCTCATGATCATAGAATTGGTGGGCTTAATTATCTCATTCTTGAAAGGAAATCTCTTCGAAACTCCTACACTAACAAGAATGCTATAATACCACCTCAAAGGATAAAGGAAGAACAATTGCACCTATAAATGCAAGAGAAAGGATACTTGAGGTTCTGCAACAAGAATCTTGAAGAAGACTTGAAAATGAATTGAAACCTTAATGAACCACCATGAAGGACCACCGTATACAAATGAATGATGCAAAGATATGAAGGTAGAAAGAATAAGATTATGATCTTACCAAGATTTAGATGAAGCAACACGAAGAGATACTTGAGAAAACTAGGAACTCCGGAAAAGAAAGATAAGAACACTAGAGAAAAGGAATTGATATCGTGAGCCACTCCGGAAGAAGAATTGAAATCCTTATGAACAAGAATAAGAATTACGTTATACTTATCCTATAGTATAATGCTTCTATTGCTACAAATTCTTCAACTGCACCTGTAGTGTCTATTTCCTCACTTGAGGAAAACACAAATGTTACTGATGAAAATGCAGGGTTGAAGGAATTGTATGTGACAGGCATATACAAAAGCCTCAAAGGACATCAAACCCTTTGTGATGTGCTCAAAAAGCAGATCTTGAACAAGAACCCGTGGAAAGAAGGAATTGCCTTTAAGAGGAAATTAAATGTTGATGGATCTTATTGGAAACCTGAGGAGTATCCCAAAACCTCATGGGTTGCTGCTACTGGGCCTCCTTTTGATCCATCCAATCTAACTGGCTTTTCATGTGAATTATCCTATTCCTCAGATGAGTCATTTGACTCCAACTATAAACTGTGCAAAAATCAATCCGGTGAAGTATTTGCTCAATATGTTAGAACTAACTGCAGGAATGGTCCTCCCTTGAGGAAAATCTGGGTTCCCAAAAGTTGTCTTGAAAATCTTCAGCCAATGCAGCGTCAACCATTCTCCAAGCGACCAAAGTTTCAAAAGGAGAACTTCTTTGAAGAACGCATGTACTTCATTGGAGATAATCCCTATGACAAGCCACAAATCAGACATCTAAAGTTTTGGACAAGGACACAGCTGAATTACTATGCCTCTGTGTTGTGTGGAAGAAATAAGATATTCCAGCATAGGCATATTCCTCACGTTGAACTTGAAGCAATACCATGCCTCGCTCCAGTCCTCAATGTCCTTCATGAAGCTGGACTGCTACCAATGTGCTCAGACATCTCTGATTGGAACAGTGTGCTCATTCTTTAGTTTTATGCCACTCTTCACATATCTGGCGATCCTGAAGACATTAACACCTGGGTGTTTGACTGGATGATGCAAAACACTCACTACAAAGCTCCTGCTACTGAGCTACTGCGTGAACTGCCAGTATCAATCCCTCAGAGGAGGCCGTGAAGCTTTATGGTGAGCGTGAGCTTCCCAACGGGATGATGGAAGTCCTCATGAAGCCTTCGGCTAAAGGACAACCACCAAGAAAAACCTTCCTCATCCATGAGCTCAAGTATACACCAAGGTCTGTTTACAGAATCCTCTGCAGTGTTCTTGCTCCGATCAAAGGCCATGATGATGAAGATGTCATAGGCATCATGAAGAATATCCTCTTCAACATCATCCATGGTATTCTTATCAACATACATGATTTATTCTTGAGGACTTTGGCCGATAATGCCATGTGTCCATTTGATCACAAGATATATGCCCCATGGATCATGAGATTCATCAGGACAAGGACAGGCATCAACTTTCTTGCTGATTGCAACAACCATGTTCGTTACATGCCTCCTATCAGGGTCAACAAGAAGACTTTCGAGCCTGTTGAAGGAAAAGGCAAATCTGTTATTGATGAAGGTAGTAGGCCCCTTGATGGCCAGTTCAGAGAGCCTGAGCCATATTCTTCATGGGATGATACTGAGACTCATCCTCCAAGCCCCGTTACTCGTCGCGTGCTAAATACCAGAGAGCTTCTCCTCAGTCTTCACCAGAAGGTGGATTGGAATCACAAGTGGGTCAAACGCCAGTTCCGCGCCATTGTGAAAACCCTCACTGAAACACAGAACTCTGTGAAGCTTAACCATCACTATCTGCATGAGGTTTTTGATCGCACCTGGGCCACACTTGCTCATCTGAAGACTTAGACAGAACTTGAAGAATTGGAGTTTGAGCGAGACTTTGACTGGTCGTGGCCTCCCAAGAAGAAGTTCAGGCCAATTCCAGTTCCAGACCTTGAAGACAGTTCCTTTTCTTCATTCCGCACTGCTGAATCTGATGAAGAACAGCTCGACACTGCCACCGGCCCAAGGAAGAATACTACTCCCAAGAAGCACCACGCATCTTCATCAACCGCCAAGGAGTGAAGTCTTCACAGGCGTTAGTCCTCAGTTTGTCCCTTTTTGTCACTTGATGACAAAGGGGGAGAAACTTGAGATTTAGTCTTCAAGTGGGATATTTTGGGGCTTATGAACTATATTTAAGTTACAAACTCTTAGCTCTTCTGAAGTTTTTATGTAATGAGTTGTAACTTAAACCCGATGGTACTCTGACGCTTTTGAACATTTTTCTTCGCATGCTTATTCCTCAAGTTTTAATGCACGCATGCTAGAATTCGTCAGATGCCATTTCTCATCATGCATCTTCATTTTCTTCATACTATATGGTATATGTATGCATGATTTACAAGACTCAGGGGGAGATCTCCATGATATAAATCATCAATGTGCATTTGTTTTGGAAAGCAAAATCCTCAAGATATGCACATCTTCAGGGGGAGTCTCTCTGAATCTTGATTTCAAATTCCTCAAATGAGTATTTACACTTCATATTTTTTATCCCTGTTGAAGACTTAACCTAATTGGCATCAACCACCAAAAAGGGGGAGATTGTAAGTGCATCTAGTGCCCCTTAGTGATTTTGGTGGTTTGAAGACTTATAGGTTAAGTATCTAATGTGTTCATGAGTGTACACAGGATCTATAAGTCACTGAGGAGTTTGAAATATTTGATGAATATCGACCCCTAAAAATGTATATCTTCGGTTGAAGAAATTGGTCTGAAGCTGAAGAATTGAATCGTGAAGAATCTGCGATAAAATTGATATTCCTCATGAAGATATTGAAATTGAGGAATTCGGTGTGTCCTGAAGAAAATCATTCTGAAGACTTTGAAGCATGAAGATTTACTCTTTCTGTTTTGATTTCTTCACACTTGACTAATAGGAACACCGTACTGTTAAAGGGGGTCGAAGTTACACTTTGGAATGAATTTCCTCATGATGCTCAACCCAAGCCTAATCCTACCAAAAGCCTCAAGTGAGGAATACGAGTGACATGAGGACTCTCACAGTTGAGGGTTCCGACCGTTTCGATAGCCATGCCACATCATTGGTCTTATCCACACCAACGGTCAGATTATTTAAGGGCATTAGTGTCAAATCATGTCGGGATGCTCCGAGGCTATAAATAGTCGCCCCCCACAACCATTAGCTGGTTGGCTGCTCCGTTAGAAACTAACACTTGTCATAAGAGCAACCCAATTCCTCAGAGTCTTCGAGAGTAATTCATGAGTGAGTAAATACCCCAAACACCAAACCACAAACCTAGAACCAAGTGATTGAGCATCATTGAAGGAGTTGTTCCTGTGTGGGACTGAAGCCTTTTACCTTTGAGGACTGTGCGTCCTCGAGACGGTTAGGCGGCATGGTCTAGAGCAATCCAGCAGTCAATTGTGGATCGCCGCGTGACCAAGTTTGTGAGGGTTTGGAAGTCTGCCCTGAAGACTTACCACGAGTGTTGGGCGAGGACTGTGTGTTCTTAGCCCAAGGAGAATACGGTAGGGACTGTGTGTCCCGGGACTGTGTGTCTTTTGGTTTCAATACCAAGTCGCTCCAAACCAGATGTACAACTGTCACAGTAGTTGGAACTGGGTCATCAACTACTGTCTTCGCTGTGAAACGGGTTCTAATTCCTCAACTCCTTACATTCCTCAGATTATGTGTTGATGACTTTCACTATTACTGTTTGAAGAATTTGCTGATGACTTTCTCTGAAATTCCTCAACCCCAAATTCTTCATGCTAGTTAATCCTCATCTGTTTTCTGCGTGCCTGCTCACTGTGCAATCTGTTTTCACATTCCTCACACTAAAAAACTGTTGTTCTGAAACTTTGCACTTCTGATCCTTTACTATTTCCGCTGTAAGTTAGTCATCAGTGAGGAATTTCCTCAGTGATGAAATTCTAAAAATCTCCTATTCACCCCCCCTCTAGTCGATATAACGCACTTTCAGTCATCAAGAACATTCTCCAACCTAGACAAGTTATCTGCTACGGGGTTATCAGCACCCTTCCTGTTGACAACATGCAAATAAAATTCTTTTAGCAAGAGAACCCATCTGATAAGTCTAGGTTTAGCGTCCTTCTTCTCCATTAGGTACTTAATAGCAGCATGATCAGTGTGAATAGTGACTTTGGAATCAACTATGTAAGACCTGAACTTTTCACATGCAAACACGACTTCTAAAAATTCCTTTTCCGTAGTAGCATAGTTTCTTTTGGCACTGTCTAGAGTTTAACTAGCATAGTGAATAACATTCAACTTCTTATCAACTCTTTCCCCTAGGACATCACCTACAGCATAATCACTAGAATCACACATTATTTCAAAAGGTAAGTTCCAATCAGGTGGTTGAACAATAGGTGCAGTTATCAAAGCCTTCTTAAGTATGTCGAAGGCTTCCTCACAATCATCATCAAAAACAAAAGGAATATCCTTTTGCAAGAGATTGGTAAGAGGCCTAGAAATCTTAGAGAAGTCTTTAACGAACCTTCTATAGAAACCAGCATGACCAAGGAAACTTCTTATACCTTTGATATCTGTGGGGTATGGCATTTTCTTGATTGCATCAACCTTAGCCTTATCGACTTCAATACCTCTTTCAGAAATTTTATGTCCTAAGACGATGCCTTCATTAACCATAAAGTGGCACTGCTCCCAATTCAAGACAAGATTGGTGTCTTTACATCTCTGCAAGACTCAATCAAGGTTGCTGAGGCAATCATCAAAAGAAGAACCATAAACGGAGAAGTCATCCATGAAAACCTCAACAATCTTTTCACAAAAGTCGGAGAATATAGCCATCATACATCTTTGAAAGGTGGCAGGTGCATTACATAAGCCAAAAGGCATGCGTCTATAAGCAAAGGTGCCGAAAGGGCAGGTGAAAGTGGTTTTCTCCTGATCAGCTTGTGCAGCTGGTATTTGGGAGAAACCAGAATAACCGTCTAGAAAGCAGAAGTGTGTGTGTTTAGATAGTCTTTCTAGCATTTGGTCGATAAAAGGCAAAGGGTAATGATCTTTCCTAGTGTCTTTATTCAATTTCCTAAAGTCGATCACCATCCTATAGCCAGTAATAATCCTCTCTGGGATCAATTCATCCTTATCATTAGGGACAGCGGTAATACCTCCCTTCTTAGGGATGCAATGTACCGGACACACCCAATCACTATGAGCAACAGGATAGATAATACCAGCTTCCAGGAGCTTTAGTATTTCTTTTCTTACTACCTCTTTCATCTTAGGATTTAATCTCCGTTGATGATCAGCAACTGGCTTGGAATCACGATCAGTTTTAATCTTGTGCTGGCATAGAGTGGGACTAATTCCCTTAAGATCATCAAGAGTATATCCAATAGCAGCACGGTGCTTCCTGAGAGTTTTTAGTAACTTCTTTTCTTCATGCTCTGAGAGGCTAGCCCTAATTATGACAGGATGTATCTCTTTTTCATCAAGATAAGCATACTTAAGAGTATCTGGCAACTGTTTAAGCTCAAACACAGGATCACCCTTTGGTGGGGGTGGATCCCCAAGCAGTTCAACATGCAAATTATTCTTAAGGATAGGATATTGTTCTAAGACAACTCTATCCATCTCATCCCTCTCATCTATATGCATATCATTTTCATGCTCAAGCAAGTATTGCTCTAAGGGATCAGTAGGAGGCACGGCAATAGAAGTTAAGGCAATAGTTTCATCCTTACTAGGCAACTCTTTTTCATGAGGTTGTCTACCAAACTTGGAGGAATTGAACTCGTGTGACACACCTTCAAAGCCAACAGTGACAGTTTGCTTCTCACAGTCAATATGAGCATTGACAGTATTGAGAAAAGGTCTGCCAAATATGATGGGACAAAAGCTATCTTGGGTGGTAGCAAGAACGAGGAAATCACCAGGATACTTCGTTTTACCACACAAGACTTCAACATCCCTAACAATTCCCACAAGGCAGATAGTATCTCTATTGGCAAGCTGAATAGTGACATCAATGGGTTCTATCTCAACAGGTGCAATCTCGTCTTTAATTTCATCATATAAGGATTGAGGTATTGCACTAACACTAGCACCCACGTCACATAAACCATGATAATAATGATCTCCTATCTTAACAAAAACAACAGGCGTGCCAACAACAGGCCTATGTTTGTCTCTCGCATGTGGTTTAGCAATTCTAGGAGCATCTTCACAGAAGTGAATATCATGGCCATCAACATTGTCGGACAGGAGATCTTTGATAATAGCAATGCTAGGTTCAACTCTAATTTGCTCAGGGGGTGTAGGTGTTCTAATGTAGCCTCTATGTATCACAGTTGAAGCTTTAGAATGATCCTTTATTCTAACAGGGAAAGGTGGTTTCCCAATGTAAGCACTGGGAACAACGGGATCATTATAGACAATGATTTTCTCTTCAACTGGATTGGGTTTAACTACATTGACTTCTAAGGGAGGATGATATTTAAACCACTTCTCTTTGGGGAGATCAATATGAGCAGCAAATGATTCACACAATGAAGCTACTATCTTGGAGTCAAGTCCATACTTAGCGCTAAAATCACAAAAAGTATTTGTTTCAAAAAAGGATTTAACGCAATCAAACTTGAAATTCATACCTGAATCCTTACCTTCATCAAGCTCCCAATCTTCAGAGTTGCGTTTAATTCTCTCCAATAAATTCCATTTGAAGTCAATGTCTCTCTTCCTAAAACAACCGGTATGAGGAAGTGTCAAGCATGGTACGATCATCATGAGAAAGCCGAGCATAGCAGTTCTGAATGATAATTTCTCTCGAGAGCTCATGGTTGGGGCATGAATATAACATTGATTTAAGCCTCCCCCAAGCTTGAGCGATGCTTTCTCTGTCACGAGGCCGAAAATTATAAATATAATTCTGATCATGATGTACTAAATGCATAGGATAAAACTTTTGATGAAATTCCAATTTCAACCGATTGTAGTTCCATGATCCAGTATCATCACATAGCCTATACCATGTCAACACCTTATCCCTCAAAGATAAGGGAAATACCTTCTTCTCGACCTCATCCTCGGGAAAACCTGCAAACTTAAATAAACCACAAAATTCATCTACATAGATTAGATGCAAGTGTGGATGTGATGTTCCATCTCGTGTAAAAGGATTAGCAAGCAGTTTCTCAAACATACCCGAAGGAAATTCATAGCAAATATTTTCAGTAGGTGCAGCAGATTGAGGAGAAACTCTTTGTGCTTCCGTTCGAGGTGAAGATACCCTGAACAAGCCGCTCAAAGGATTAGTTTCCATAGTGACAAGTGACAATAAATTTCAGAACACTATATGAATGTTTCCTTACCAAGTTCCACTTACCAAAGGCGCTTCACTCCCCGGCAACAGCGCCAGAAAAGAGTCTTGGTGACCCACAAGTATAGGGAATCTATCGTAGTCCTTTTGATAAGTAAGAGTGTCGAACCCAACGAGGAGCAGAAGGATCTGACAAGTGGTTTTCAGCAAGGTAATATCTGCAAGCACTTAAATTATCGATAACAAGTAGTTGTGTGGTGAGATGATTCATAGCAAGTAGCAAGTAACAAAAGTAACAACAATGCAGCAAAGTGGCCCAATCCCTTTTGTAGCAAGGGACAAGCCTGGACAAAGTCTTATAGGAGGAAAACGCTCCCGAGGACACACGGGAATTTCTGTCATGCTAGTTTTCATCACGTTCATATGATTCGCGTTCGTTACTTTGATAGTTTGATATGTGGGTGGACCGGCGCTTGGGTATTGCCCTTACTTGGACAAGCATCCCACTTATGATTAACCCCTCTCGAAAGCATCCGCAACTACGAAAGAAGAATTAAGACAAAGTCTAACCATAGCATTAAACTAGTGGATCCAAATGAGCCCCTTACGAAGCAACATATAAGCTAGGGTTTAAGCTTCTGTCACTCTAGCAACCCATCATCTACATACTAGTTCCCAATGCCTTCCTCTAGGCAAAAATAATGGTGAAGTTTTATGTAGTCGACGTTCACATAACACCACTAGAGGAAAAACAACATACAACACATCAAAATATCGAACGAATACCAAATTCACATGACTACTTATAGGATGACTTATCACATGTCCTCAGGAACAAAAGTAACTACTCACAAAGAATAATCATATTCATCACCAGAGAGGTAATGAGTAGCATCAAAGATCTGACCATAAACTCTTCCACCAAGTAATCCAACTAGCATCAACTACAAAGAGTAATCAACACTACTAGCAACCTTACAAGAACCAATCGGAGTCGCGGGACGGAGATTGGTTACAAGTGATGAACTAGGGTTTGGAGATGAGATGGTGCTGATGAAGATGTTAATAGTGACGAGTCCCCTCCTATGAGAGGAGTGTTGGTGATGACGATGGCGACGATTTCCCCCTTCGGGAGGGAAGTTTCCCCGGCAGGATCATCGTGTCGGAGCTCTAGATTTGTTCTGCTCAAGTTCCGCCTCGTGGCGGGGGCGAATCCCCCGAAAAGCCTTGATGACCCACAAGTATAGGGGATCAATCGTAGTCCTTTCTATAAGTAAGAGTGTCGAACCCAACGAGGAGCAGAAGGATCTGACAAGTGGTTTTTAGCAAGGAAAAATCTGCAGGCACTGAAATTGTCGGTAACAGGTGATTGTGTGGTGAGATGATTCGTAGCAAGCAACAAGTAACAAAAGTAGAAACGGCGCAGAAAAGTGGCCCAATCCCTTTTGTTGCAAGGGACAAGCCTGGACAAAGTTTTATAGGAGGAAAAACGCTCCCGAGGACACACGGGAATTTCTGTCATGCTAGTTTCATCATGTTCATATGATTCGCGTTCGTTACTTTGATAGTTTGATATGTGGGTGGAGCGGCGCTTGGGTACTGCCCTTACTTGGACAAGCATCCAACTTATGATTAACCCCTCTCGCAAGCATCCGCAACTACGGAAGAAGAATTAAGACAAAGTCTAACCATAGCATTAAACTAGTGGATCCAAATGAGCCCCTTACGAAGCAACACATAAACTAGGGTTTAAGCTTCTGTCACTCTAGCAACCCATCATCTACTTACTACTTCCCAATACCTTCCTCTAGGCCCAAATAATGGTGAAGTGTTATGTAGTCGACGTTCACATAACACCACTAGAGGAAAAAACAACATACAACATATCAAAATACCGAACGAATACCAAATTCACATGACTATTATTAGCATGACTTATCCCATGTCCTCAGGAACAAAAGTAACTACTCACAAAGAATAATCATAATCATGATCAGAGGGGTAATGAGTAGCATCAAGGATCTGAACATAACCTCTTCCACCAAGTAATCCAACTAGCATCAACTACAAAGAGTAATCAACACTACTAGCAACCTTACAAGTACCAATCGGAGTCGCGAGATGGAGATTGGTTACAAGAGATGAACTAGGGTTTGGAGATGAGATGGTGGTGATGAAGATGTTGATGGTGACGAGTACCCTCCGATGAGAGGAGTATTGGTGATGACGATGGCAATGATTTCCCCCTCCGGGAGGGAAGTTTCCCCGGCAGGATCGTCCTGTCGGAGCTCTAGATTGGTTCTGCTCAAGTTCCGCCTCGTGGCGGCGGCAAAACCACGAAAAACCTCCCTTCTGATTTTTTTCCTGGACAAAACCATCCATATAGCAAAAGAGGGGGGCCAGTGGGCCAGTGGGCTGCCCACAAGCCCCCATGGCGCGGCCTGGGGGGTGGCCGCGCCGTGCAGGCTTGTGGGCACCCCCTGGTGCCCCTCCGGCACTTCTTAGGCCCAGTTTTTATAAATTGGGAAAAAATCTCCGTTAATTTTCACGGCGTTTGGAGTTGCCCAGAATACATATCTCAACTTTGCTCCACTTTCAGGCCAGAATTCCAGTTGCTGGTATTCTCCCTCTTCATGTAAACCTTGCAAAATAAGAGAGAAAAGGCATAAGAATAGTACAGTGAAGTGAAATAATAGCCAAAGAAGCGATAAATATCAACATGAAAACATGATGCAAAATGGACGTATCAACTCCCCCAAGCTTAGACCTCGCTTGTCCTCAAGCGAAAGCCGAGCTCAATAAATATGTCCACGTGTTTAGGGAGAGAGGTGTCGACAAAACAAGATACGAACATGCATGCATCATGATCATGATTAGAACAGCAATACCAACATATAATATCTCATGCTAAAGTGATAATTCCTTCAGAAAGTAAAGCATTGATCAAGAACATTACCGAGAAGTAACAACCGATAGCCTTTAGTCACTGAAGCAATTGCAATTTATCACAACATCTGAAAGAGTCAATAAGAGCTTGTAAAGCAAATCCACATACTCAATCATTCTTTCGTTCTCTACAATTGCTACAACGCACGTGGTACTCATGAGATCAAAGTTTCATCTGGACACATAGAAAGATAGGGGCTTATAGTTTTGCCTCCCAACTGCTTACCTCAAGGGTAAAGTCAACAATAATAATTCATGAATGCCTAACTCCAAGTTGACATATGAATATAGATCTTTCCCAAGCATGTGACGGTAGCCAAGATAAAGGCGAAATAAGGAATTGGTGAAGATCACCATGACTCTTTCAAGGGAAAAAAGTAAAGGTACAAGATAGGCCCTTCACAGAGGGAAGCAGAGGTTGTCATGCGCTTTTGAGGTTTGGATGCGTGTCCTCTTAGTGTGGAGGAACGTCACTTTATATTGCCCCCTGTGATAAAGAACTTTATTATGTAGTCTGTCGCTTTTATGTCTTCCTCATCACAGGTTCGTATAAAGCTTATTTTCCACACACTAATAGAACATACATATTAGAGAGCAATTTTTATTGCTTGCACCGATGACAACTTACTTGAGGGATCTTATTCAATCCATAGGTAGGTATGGTGGACACTCATGGCAAAACTGGTTTGAAGGTTTATGGATGCACAAGTAGTATCTCTACTTGGTGCGGGAGTTTTGGCTAATATGAGGTGGAAGTAATCGTCGCGTGCTAAGGGATCTCTAATCATATAACATTGTTCAGAGCCAAGCAAACACAATTCATTATGTTGTCTTCCTTGTCAGACATCTACTTCTAGGCATGTAATAGTTTAGTGAGTGTTCACAATCATAGATGGTGTCAGAAATGATATATTTATATGTGAACCTCTCCTTCTTTATCACTTCCTATTAATTTCAACAATGACCAAGGTCTACGTTTTCCTACCCTCAACAAGTTTCAATCCTCATTCTTTTTATATGTGAAGCCATCACTACCCATAAGATCATTACATGATCTTTCATGCTTTTGTTCTATTCTCACTCTTTTGATCATGGCAAGAGGCAAAGCCCTTCAACTAAGACACTCTTTGTTGTATGGCTCACGAGCAAGAATACATCAGGGGTGACACAAAGCAAAACTCAAGACTAAAACACTAAGACTTTTAAACTACTAGAGAAAGAGAAAACTGAAAAGGAAAACTAAAACAAAGGTAAAGGCAAAATATGTGATGGTGATACGATACCGGGGCAACTCCCCCAAGCTTGGCACAAGACAAGGGGATTGCCCATACCAATACTCAGTTGTCTTCCTTTGGTGGTGATGGTGGAGTTGTTGCAGCGGTCTTGAGCTTGTCTAATTTCCACTTGAGCATAAAATTCTTCTCTCTGAGATCATCATTTTCCTCCTCAAGCTTCAACACCCTTTGGCATAATTCCTACTTACTCTCCTGCAAGAAACGAGAAGGGATAAACAAGTTCTTAGACTTCTTCCTTGAGTCACGGAGGCTCGACTTCTTGAACTCCACATGAGTGCGTCCACGTTGAGGTAGAGGAGCCCCCTCTTCATCGGAACTCGTTTGTTCCTTCCCCTTGGGATCATAGTCTTCTTCCTCATCAGTGGTCCAGCCATATGGTTCCAAGTCCCCATAGATCTTGGGGTTAGCAAGGTAGTCTGCCACATAGCTCTGCCCTCTAAATCCTCATAAGACATCTTGACCTAGATCTGCGGCAAAAAACAGGCTCAAACGCAAAACAGAGGAAATCTGCGTGATGCAGGGGTTAGACCAAACGGAAGTATATATAATGATTTTTTCCAGACCAGAAGGAGTACCCCGCACGAAAATGGAGTCTCGGAGGCGCACGAGGTGGCCACAAGCCCTCACGGCACGGCCAGGGGGTGGGCCCACGCCGTGCAGGCTTGTCGCCTCCTCGCGCACTTTCCAAACTACTTCCATTTTTTGTATTTTTTCAAATATTCCAAAATGGAGAAAATTTCCTACTGGAAAAGTTTTGGACTCTGTTTTCTTACCGAATCACATACCTCTTCGTTTTCAGAGTCTGAAACAGGCTGATAAACATCCCTTAGGTATTCCTCCAGAGTTATTGTATTGATGATATTGCTTTCGACATTTATGGGAGTACCTGGATATAATGCTTGATTCTCTACCCATTTACCACCCTCGGACAATTACCTTCCGTGTTGTTGATCTTGATAGCACCGGAACGATATTCTTCCTCAACAACATAGGGACCTTCCCATTTAGAGAGAAGCTTGCCTGCAAAGAATCTTAAACGAGAGTTATATAGCAAGACATAATCACCTACATTGAACTCACGCTTTTGTATCCTCTTATCATGCCACCTCTTAACCTTCTCTTTAAAAAGCTTGGCATTCTCATATGCTTGAGTTCTCCACTCATCAAGCGAGCTAATGTCAAATAACTTCTTCTCACCGGCAAGTTTGAAATCAAAGTTGAGCTCTTTGATTGCCCAATAAGCTTTGTGCTCTAGCTCAATAGGTAAGTGACATGCTTTCCCATACACCATTTTGTACGGAGACATGCCCATGGGATTCTTATAGGCAGTTCTATAAGCCCACAGTGCATCATCGAGCTTCTTAGACCAATTCTTTCTAGACGTGTTGACAGTCTTTTGCAGAATTATTTTAATCTCTCTATTACTTAGCTCTACTTGACCACTGGACTGAGGGTGGTAGGGAGACGAATTCTATGGTTGACATCGTACTTAGCAAGCGTTTTACGAAAAGCACCATGAATGAAGTGTGAACCACCGTCGGTCATTAGATATCTAGGGACTCCAAATCTAGGGAAGATAACTTCTTTCAGCATCTTGATAGAGGTGTTGTGATCAGCACTACTAGTGGAGATAGCTTCTACCCACTTAGTGACGTAATCAACAGCAACTAAGATGTGAGTATACCCATTGGATTTTGGAAAAGGTCCCATATAATCAAAGCCCCAGACGTCAAATGGTTCAATGACAAGTGAATAGTTCATAGGCATTTCCTGACGTTTGCTAATATTACCTATTCTCTGACATTCCTCACAAGACGGGACAAACTTGCGGGCATCCTTGAAGAGAGTGGGCCAATAGAAACCTGATTGCAATACCTTGTGTGCAGTTCTATATCCCGCATGGTGTCCTCCGTAGGGCTCGGAGTGACACTTCTGTAGGATCTGTCCCTGTTCATGTTCAGGTACACAACGTCTAATAACACCATCTACTCCTTCCTTATAAAGGTGAGGATCGTCCCAAAAGTATTGTCTCAAGTCAAAGAAGAATTTCTTCTTTTGTTGGTACGTGAAACTAGGTGGTATGTATTTGGCAACGATATAGTTTGCATAATCAACATACCATGGTGCACTACGTGAAGCATTGATGGCATTCAATTGCTCATCGGGAAAGCTATCATCAATAGGTTGTGGGTCATCAAGAACGTTCTCCAACCTAGACAAGTTATCTGCTACTGGGTTATCAGCACCCTTTCTGTCGACAACGTGCAAATCAAATTCTTGTAGCAAGAGAACCCATCTGATAAGTCTAGGTTTAGCGCCCTTCTTCTCCATGAGGTACTTAATAGCAGCATGATCAGTGTGAATAGTGACTTTGGAATCAACTATGTAAGACCTGAACTTTTCACATGCAAATACGACTGCTAAAAATTCCTTCTCCGTAGTAGCATAGTTTCTCTGGGCACTGTCTAGAGTTTTACTAGCGTAGTGAATAACATTCAACTTGTTATCAACTCTTTGCCCTAGGACAGCACCAACAGCATAATCGCTAGTGTCACACATGATCTCAAAAGGCAAGTTCCAATCAGGTGGTTGAACAATAGGTGCACTTATCAAAGCCCTCTTAAGTATTTCGAAGGCTTCCTCACAATCATCGTCGAAGACAAAAGGAATATCCTTTTCTAAGATATTGGTAAGAGGGATAGAAATCTTGAAGAAGTCTTTAATAAACCTTCTATAGAAACCAACATGACCAAGGAAACTTCTTATACCTTTGATATCTGTGGGGTAAGGCATTTTCTCGATTCATCAACCTTAGCCTTATCGACTTCAATACCTCTTTCAGAAATTTTATGTCCTAAGATGATGCCTTCATTAACCATAAAGTTGGTGTCTTTACATCTCTGCAAGACTCCCAATTCAAGACAATATTGGTGTCTTTACATCTCTGCAACACTCGATCAAGGTTGTTGAAGCAATCATCAAAGGAAGACCCGTAAACGGAGAAGTCATCCATGAAAACCTCGACAATCTTTTCACAAAAGTCAGAGAATTAGCCATCATACATCTTTGAAAGGTGGCAGGTGCATTACATAAGCCAAAAGGCATACGCCTATAGGCAAAAGTACCGAAAGGGCACGTGAAAGTGGTTTTCTCCTGATCAGATTGTGCAACTGGTATTTGGGAGAAACCAGAATAACCGTCTAGAAAGCAGAAGTGTGTGTGTGTTTGGACAGCCATTCTAGCATTTGGTCGATAAAAGGCAGAGGGTAATGATCTTTCCTAGTGGCCTTATTCAACTTCCTAAAATAAATCACCATCCTATAGCCAGTGGTAATCCTCTGTGGGATCAATTCATCCTTATCATTAGGGACAGCGGTAATGCCTCCCTTCTTAGGGACGCAATGCACCGGACTCACCCAATCGCTATGAGCAACAAGATAGATAATACCCGCTTCCAGGAGCTTTAGTATTTCTTTTCTTAATACTTCTTTCATCTTAGGATTTAATCTCCTTTGATGATCAGCAACTGGTTTGAAATCAGGATCGGTTTTAATCTTGTGCTGGCATAGGGTAGTACTAATGCCCTTAAGATCATCATGAGTATATCCAATAGCAGCACGGTGCTTCCTCAGAGTTTTTAGTAACTTCTTTTCTTTGGGCTCTGAGAGGCTAGAACTAATTATGACAGGATATATCTCCTTTTCATCAAGATAGGCATACTTAAGAGTATCAGGCAACTGTTTAAGCTCGAACACAGGATCACCCTTTGGTGGAGGAGGATCCCCAAGCAGTTCAACAGGCAAGTTATTCTTAAGGATATGATATTGTTCTAAGACAACTCTATCTATTTCATCCCTTTCATCCATATGCATATCATTTTCATGCTCAAGCAAGTATTGCTCTAAGGGATCAGCAGGAGGCACGGCAATAGAGGCTAAGGCAATAGTTTCATCCGTACTAGGCAACTCCTTTTCATGAGGTTGTCTACCAAACTTAGAGAAATTGAACTCATGTGACACACCTTCAAAGCCAACAGTGACAGTTTGCTACTCACAATCAATATGAGCATTGACAGTATTGAGAAAAGGTCTGCCAAATATGATGGGACAAAAGCTATCTTGTGCGGTAGCAAGAACAAGGAAATCAGCAGGATACTTCGTTTTACCACACAAGACTTCAACATCCCTAACAATTCCCACACGGAAGATAGTATCTCTATTGGCAAGCTGAATAGTGACATCAATAGGCTCTATATCAACAGGTGCAATCTCATATTTGATTTCATCGTATAAGGATTGAGGTATTGCATAGCACCCACGTCACATAAACCATGATAACAATGATCTCCTATCTTTACAGAAACTACAGGCATGCCAACAACAGGCCTATGTTTGTCTCCAACGTGAGGTTTAGCAATTCTAGCAGCATCTTTACAGAAGTGAATATTATGTCCCTCAACTTCTCCAGACAGAAGATCTTTGATAATAGCAATGCTAGGTTCAATTCTAATTTGCTCAGGGGGTGTAGGTATTCTAATATAGCCTCGACGTATCACAGTTAAAGCTTTAGAATGATCCTTTATCCTCACAGGGAAAGGTGGTTTCTCAATGTAAGCACTGGGTATCACATGATCATTATAGGCAATGACCCTCTCTTCAACTGGAGTGGGTTTAACTACATTGACTTCTAACGGAGGATGATATTTAAACCACTTCTCTTTGGGGAGATCAATATGAGCGGCAAAGGATTCACACAATGAAGCTACTATCTCAGAGTCAAGTCCATACTTAGCGGTAAAGTCACAAAAAGTATTTGTCTCAACAAAGGATTTAATGCAATCAAACGTGAAATTCATACCTGACTCCTTACCTTATTCAAGCTCCCAATCTTTAGAGTTGCGTTTAATTCTCTCCAATAAATTCCATCTGAAGTCAATATATCTCTTCATAAAAGAACCGGTACAAGAAGTGTCAAGCATGGTGCGATCATCATGAGAAAGCCGAGCATAGAAGTTCTGAATGATAATTTCTCTCGAGAGCTCATGATTAGCGCATGAATATAGCATTGGTTTAAGACTCCCCCAAGCTTGAGCAATGATTTCTCTGTCACGAGGCCAAAAATTATAAATATAATTCCGATCACGATGTACTAAATGCATAGGATAAAACTTTTGATGTGTGGAAGTCTGGATGTGATGTTCCATCTCCTGTAAAAGGATTAGCCAGTAGTTTCTCAAGCATACCCGAAGGAAATTCAAAGAAAATATTTTCAGTAGGTGCAGCAGGTTGAGGAGCAACTCTTTGTGCTTTCGTTCGAGGTGAAGATACCCTGAACAAGCCCCTCAAAGGATTAGTATCCATAGTGACAAGTGACAACAAATTTCAGCACACTATATGAATGTTTCCTTACCAAGTTCCATTTACCAAAGGTGCTTCACTCCCCAGCAACGGCGCCAGAAAAGACTCTTGATGACCCACAAGTATAGGGGATCAATCCTAGTCCTTTCGATAAGTAAGAGTGTCGAACCCAACGAGGAGCAGAAGCATCTGACAAGTGGTTTTCAGCAAGGAAAATTCTGCAGGCACTGAAATTGTCGGTAACAAGTGATTGTGTGGTGAGATGATTCGTAGCAAGCAACAAGTAACAAAAGTAGAAACGGTGCAGAAAAGTGGTCCAATCCCTTTTGTATAAAGGGACAAGCCTGGACAAAGTCTTATAGGAGGAAAAACGCTCCCGAGGACACACGGGGATTTCTGTCATGCTAGTTTTCATCATGTTCATATGATTTGCGTTCGTTACTTTGATAGTTTGATATGTGGGTGGACCGGTGCTTGGGTACTTGCCTTACTTGCACAAGCATCCCACTTATGATTAACCCCTCTCGCAAGCATCCGCAACTACGAAAGAAGAATTAAGACAAAGTCTAACCATAGCATTAAAGTAGTGGATCCAAATCAACCCCTTACGAAGCAACGCATAAACTAGGGTTTAAGCTTCTGTCACTCTAGCAACCCATCATCTACTTACTACTTCCCAATGCCTTCCTCTAGGCCCAAATAATGGTGAAGTGTTATGTAGTCGACGTTCACATAACACCACTAGAGGAAAAACAACATACAACATTTCAAAATACCGAACGAATACCAAATTCACATGACTATTATTAGCATGACTTATCCCATGTCCTCAGGAACAAAAGTAACTACTCACAAAGAATAATCATAATCATGATCAGAGGGGTAATGAGTAGCATCAAGGATCTGAACATAAACTCTTCCACCAAGTAATCCAACTAGCATCAACTACAAAGAGTAATCAACACTACTAGCAACCTTACAAGTACCAATCGGAGTCGCTAGACGGAGATTGGTTACGAGAGATTAACTAGGGTTTGGAGATGAGATGGTGTTGATGAAGATGTTGATGGTGACGAGTCCCCTCCTATGAGAGGAGTGTTGGTGATGACGATGGCGACGATTTCCCCCTCCGGGAGGGAAGTTTCCCCGGCAGGATCATCCTGCCGGAGCTCTAGATTGGTTCTTCTCAAGTTCCGCCTCGTGGCGGCGGCGAAACCACGAAAAAGCTCCCTTCTGATTATTATTTTCCTGGACTAAACCCTCCATATAGCAAAAGAGGGGGCATGTGGGCCAGTGGGCTGCCCACAAGCCCCCATGGCGTGGCCTGGGGGGTGGCCGCGTCGTGCAGGCTTGTGGGCACCCCCTGGTGCCCCTCCGGCACTTCTTCGGCCCGGTATTTTTTATAAATTGGGAAAAATCTCCATTTATTTTCACAGCGTTTGGAGTTGCGCAGAATAGGTATCTCAACTTTGCTCCACTTTCAGGCCAGAATTCGAGTTGCCGGTATTCTCCCTCTTCATGTAAACCTTGCAAAATAAGAGAGAAAAAGGCATAAGAATAGTACCGTGAAGTGAAATAACAGACAAAGAAGCGATAAATATCAACAGGAAAACATGATGCAAAATGGACGTATGAAGCCTCCTCCTACTTGTTTCCAGACCGAAACCCTTCTTGTAGGCGCGGCCAGCAGGGAGCTCACAAGCCCCCTAGGCGCGGCCAGGGGGCCTGCGCCTAGCAGGCTTGTGGCCTCCTGCTTGCGCCCCTCTGGCACTTCTTCGGCCCGGTATTTTTTATAATCCCAAAAAAATCCACGTTGATTTTCACGGCTTTTGGAGTTGCGCAGAATAGGCATCTCAAACTTGCTCCTTTCTCACGCCAGAATTCCAGCTGCCGGCATTCTACCTCTTCATGTAAACCTTGCAAAATAAGAGAGAAAAGGCATTAGTATTGTACCATGAAGTGTAATAACAGCCCAAAAAGCGATAAATATCAACATGAAAGCATGATGCAAAATGGACATATCACACTACAGTGTAATGGTGTGTTCGAACGTCGTAATCGTACTTTGTTAGATATGGTGCAATCTATGAGGTCTCTTACCGATTTGTCGTTATCATTTGGGGTTATGCATTAGAGACAGCTGCATTCACTTTAAATAGGGCACCATCAAAATCCGTTGAGATGACACCATATGAGCTATGGTGTGGCAAGAGGCCAAAGTTGTCGTTTCTTAAAGTTTGGGGATGTGATGCTTATGCCAAAAAGCTTTAGCCTGAAAAGCTGGAACCAAAGCAGAAAAGTGTGTCTTCATAGGTTACCCAAAGGAGACATTTGGGTACACCTTCTATCTCAGATCCGAGGGCAAAATGTTTGTTGCTAAGAACGGAGCTTTTCTTGAGAAGGAGTTTATCTCGAAAGAAGTGAGTGGGAGGAAGATGGAACTTGATGAGGTTGTAGAACCTCTACTCCCTCTAGATGGTGGCGCAGGGCAGGGGGACCTGTGTCGAAGCTATGTCGGTTGAGGAGGAAGCTAATGTTGATGATCATGAAGCGTCGGATCAAGTTCCTACCAGACCTCGTAGGTCGACAAGATCACGTACTGCTCCTGAGTGGTACGGTAATCCTGTCTTATCAATCATGTTGTTAGACAACAATGAACCTGCGAATTATGAAGAAGCAATGGTGGGCCCGGATTCCAACAAATGGCTGGAGGCCATGATGTCCGAGATAGGATCTATGTATGAAAACAAAGTATGTAATTTGGAAGTATTACCTGAAGGTCGCAAGGCTATTCAGAACAAATGGATCTTTAAGAAGAAGACGGACGAGGACGGTAATGTGACCGTTTATAAAGCTCGACTTGCGGCTTGGAGAATCTTGTATTTACAAGAAAGTGAGTGGGAGCTCTGTAGCATTTCTAATATTATATGTGGATGACATATTGCTAATTGGAAACCATGTGGAGTTTTCAGAGATAGTAAAAGATTACTTGAACAAATGTTTTTCAATGAAGGACCTAGGAGAAGTTGCTTACATAATCGGCATTAAGATCTATAGGGATAGATCGAGACGCCTGATAGGACTTTCACAAAGCAGATACCTTGATAAAGTTTTGAAGAAGTTCAAAATGGAGCAGTCCAAGAAGGGGTTCTTGCCAGTATTATAAGGTATAAAGTTGAGTAAGACTCAATGGCCAGTAACTTCGGAAGATAGAGAAAAGATGAGTACCGTCCCCTATGCTTCAGCCATAGGATCTATCATGTATGCAATGTTGTGCACTAGACCGGACGTCAGCCTGTCCATAAGTATGGCAGGCAGGTTTCAAAGTAATCTAGGAGTGGATCACTCAACGGCGGTCAAGAATATTCTTAAGTACCTTAAAGGGACTAAGCAAATGTTTCTCATTTATGGAGGTGACGAATAGCTCGTCGTAAAGGGTTACATCGGTGCAAGCTTTGACACTGATCCAGATGACTCTAAGTCTCAGACTGGATACGTATTTATTCTTAATGGGGGTGCGGTAAGCTGGTACAGTTCCAAGCAAAGCGTCGTAGAAGATTCTACATGTGAGGCGGAGTACATGGCTGCCTCGGAGGCAGCTAAGGAGGGTGTGTGGATGAAGCAGTTCATGACGGATCTTGGAGTTGTGCCAAGCGCTCTAAATCCAATAACTCTGTTCTGTGACAACACTGGTGCCATTGCTTTAGCAAAGGAACAAAGGTTTCACAAGAAGACCAGACACATCAAACGACGCTTCAACCTCATCCGCGACTGCGTCGAAGGAGAGGACGTAAATATTTGCAAAGCGCACACGGATCTGAATGTAGCAGACCCGCTGACTAAACCTCTTCCATGAGCGAAGCATGATCAACACCAGAACTGTATGGGTGTTAGATTCATTCCAATGTAAATCGCATAGCGATGTGAGACTAGATTATTGACTCTAGTGCAAGTGGGAGACTGTTAGAAATATGCCCTAGAGGCAATGATAAAATAGTTATTATTATATTTCATGTTTCAAGATAATCGTTTATTATCCATGCTATAATTGTATTGAATGAAAGCATAGGTGCATGTGTGGATACATGGACAAAACAATGTCCCTATTAAGCCTCTAGTTGTCTAGCCATTTGATCAAGGATGGTTAAGGTTTTCTGACCATATGCAAGTGTTGTCACTTGATAACTGGATCACGTCATTAGGAGAATGATGTGATGGACAAGAGCCAGATTATAAACGTAGAATGCGATCGTGTCATTTTGTTGCTATTGTTTTCTATGTGTCAAGTATTCATTCCTATGACCATGAGATCATGTAACTCACTGACACCGGAGGAATACCTTGTGTGTATCAAACGTCACAACGTTACTGGGTGACTATAAAGGTGATCTACAGGTATCCCCGAAGGTATCCGTTGAGTTAGCATGGATCGAGACTGGCATCTGTCACTCTGTGTGATGGAGAGGTATCTCGGGGCCCACTCGGTAATACAACATCACATATAAGCCTTGCAAGCAATGTGACTCAAGTGTTAGTCACGGGATCCTGTATTACGGAACGAGTAAAGTGACTTGCCGGTGACCGAAGGATGTTTGGAGTCCCGGATGAGATCACGGACGTCACGAGGGTTTCCGGAATGGTATGGAAATGAAGATTGATATATACTCCCTCCGTCCGGAAATACTTGTCCTAAAAATTGATATATTTGATGTATCTATAACTAAAATAAGTCTAGATACATTCATCTCTAAGACAAGTATTTCCGGACGGAGGGAGTAGGATTTTCATTTGGTCACTGGAAAGATTTCGGACATTATCGGGAGTGTACTGGGAGTGATGAATTGGTTCTGGGTATTCACCGGGACGGGCCCACCCACTCGGGAGTGAGCCCAGTAGCCCTAGGGTGGCGCACCAGACCTTAGTGGGCTGGTGAGGCCAGCCCAAGTGGGTTATGGCTCCAGAAGGAGAAAAATGAAAGGAAATAAAAAAGGAAAGAGGAAGGTGGGAAGGAAGGAGTGGACGCCCTTGGGGCTCCCTTGAGCCCCAAGGCTAGCCCCTCACCTCCTCATATATATATTGGTGGTTTTAGGACTTTTGAGACACAACTTTGCCACATGAAACTCAAACCTATACCATGTAGTTCTTCCTCTAGATTAGATTTCTGCGGAGCTCGGGCGGAGCCCTGCAGGAATAGATCATCACCATCACCGGCGCGCCGTCACGTTGCCGGAGAACTCATCTACTCCCCCGTCTCTCTTGCTGGATCAAGAAGGAGGAGATCGTCATCGAGCTGTACGTGTGCTGAACGCTGAGGTGCCGTCTGTTCGGTGCTAGATCGGGACGGATCGTGGGACGACGGTGATTTGAATCACCAAGCTATACCACTACATCAACCGTGTTTCTTAATGCTTCCCGCTTAGCAATCTACAAGGGTATGTGGATCCGATCTCCCTCTCGTAGGAAATGTTTTGTTCCCCATGCAACGTTCCCCAACAGTCACAACTCCAAGTCGTCCTGTAACCGCGGACACAACTATTCGAATAGATAAGTTCTTTCCTGCAGGGGTGCACAACATATTGCCCGTCATGCTCGATAAACTCTGGTCGGACACAGTTTCCTAGGTCATGCCCGGCCTCGGAACATCGACACGTCGCAACCCCACCTAGACTCAACAGAGAGGCCAGCCCGCCGGTCTAAATCCTAAGCGCGCAGGGGTCATGGGCCCATCACCCTTTGCACTCCTCCATGATGCGTGGGCGGCCGAGGTCAGTCTAGCACCCCTTATTACAAGCGCGATGCCTATCCAGACCACTCGGGTGCGCGCCGCTCCATTGCTGGCGCGTGAAGAGGTTCGACTGATACCACGACGTCGAGACCCATAACTCTTCCGACGTAGACGGTTAGTGCGAAATAAGGTCTCCGACCAACCGGGATCAAATACCCAAATCCATTAACATTTTAATTAACTCATCGACACATCCACGCGGGAATCCACCCGCCTAACATTTATTCGTCAATGTTCCCAGTAACACGGTCAAGTAACTGTGTGGTTGTAACATCAGGGGTGTCCGAGGTATCACCCTCGTTGGATTCCGAACGATGTAACCGTCAAGGTGGACTTACAGGAATCACCCTCGAGGGTCTCACACTTGAGGGGTTGCACGATAGAGTCATCGTCGGGAGTGGTGAAGGAGGAATCACCCACGATAACCACGACCGACTAGCTGCACTACAGAGATATCATCATGAGTACTTCGCAAGGTGTCACCCTCGGTACCCGATAGTAACTCTGCAGCGTCGTACAACTAAGGGGGTGTGAGTGTTGTGTTGGGTCTTGGCTCGTCGATCAGGGATTGAGAATTGACTAAGGTTCGGAGGGGATGACTGAGCCACCTATACTAAGCAGTTTAAAGTGTGGTACTGAAAGTAGCAGTTCATCAAAATTAGGCTATGCATCAGATATTGGAGCTAACTACAACAGTAGCAAAATTCTAATGCAGGCATGGGGAGAAAAAATGGGCGATATAGTAATGATCAAGGGGGGTTTGCTTGCCTTGTTGCTCTGGGGAAAAGGGCTGATCGTCAGGAGGGTAGTCGTACCCGGAAGCAGGGTCAGTCTCTGGGTCTACCGGTAAGAAGAGGGGGAAGAAACAATAAATATAAACACAGATGCAATCACTAAGCAATTGACATGTCAAGATGCAGGGCTAGGCATGAGCTAACACATTGCTATCCGTCATAGACGGATCGGGAAAATATCAAATGATATTTTCTGGGTCTCTGGCTACTACCAATCACACGAAAACGATGGAAAATTTCCACGTTCGTTATGCTAGGGCCGCAAGACAAACGAATGGATGGTGTACCCGGTTCGTCTTGATTTGCAGATGAAATTTCATGTTCAAAATATTTTCATCTGACTTACGGTTTATTTTATATTAAATTTTAAGGTTTTATTATTTATTAGGAATTAAACAGATTTAAACAATTTATATAATTAAATATGACATCATTGTGATGTGAGCATGACATGAGTAGTCAACAGGGTTTTGACTGGTCAAATATGACCAGTGGGTTCCATGTGTCACAGGCACATTTATTATTTGGGTTAAATAATTATTTAATCAAGTTAATTAGTGGGGTGGGACCCAGTTGCCATACACTGCTTTCGGATATTTTATTTACTTTACTTAACAGATTTAGCTAACTATTTATTTAATTAATTTACCTAATCTTTAAACATTATAATTAACTAAATACTTATTCATCTATTATTATTATATTAAATCATAATTATTCCAAAATAGTATTTACTGTTTAACTAAATAATTAATCCAATTAATCAATTTATTAATATTAAATATTTATAAAACTATTTTATTCACTTTAAATTTATGTTTTAGGGGCGTGGCCCCGCATGTCATTGGGACAACGAGCAAAGATACACTACATCTACACACACCCGTACACACGTTATTTATTCATACATACATATACACATGCATACATAAACATACATATTCACATACACATGCATACATACATACATTTATATCCATTTTTTCCTTCTTTTACATACACACATCTAACAGGGAGGTGGCCAGGGTACACACGAGCACGGGGCCGGCGGCTCGCCGGAGTGCGGGGAAAACAGGGAGGAGGAGAGAGGCCGGAGCCCGAAGCTCACCACCGCGTAGAGGAAGACGCGGCTTGGGGAAGGTCGGGGAGGCCGGCAGGGCGGTGGTGCGGCGATGGAGTCGGCGAAGTGGTGGACGACCGGTGGGGAGACGCGGGCCGGCCGGCGGAGGTGATGGTGGCCGGGACGAGGGAGGAGCCGGCGAGGAGGGCGTAGCCGATGAGGTGGTAGCCGGGGCGCGGCGCGGGAGGGTCGGCCGGTGGAGGGAGGAGGACGAGGGGGGCCGGCCGGTGGGGAGGTGGCCGGAGGAGGGCCGAGGGTGGCGTTGGGGCTGGTGGGGAGTGGCGATGTGGGTGAGGCAGCCGACGGCGGTGTCGGTGGTGGCTGGCGAGGCGCGGGTGGCCTCGGCCTGGCGCGGAGGTGGGGCGAGGTAGGCCTCACTGCCCCGATCCAGGATGGATCGGGAGGGAGAGAGAGTTGAGCGAGGGAGAGGCTGGTGGGGGTTTCGGTGGGGGCTGGTGGAGTGGGGGTTTGGTGGTGGGAAGGAAGGGAGAACGAGGGGCTGGTTCCCCTCATGGTGAGTGGTGGCGGCTGGGGTGGGAGTGAGGAAGGGTGAGGGAGTAGCTAGGTTTTGGGTTGGGTATATATACCCACGGGTGTAAGGTGGGCCGGTGGGGTGGCCGGCTGGGCCGGGGCTTTTTTCTTTTTTCATTTTTTTTATTTATTTCTTTTCAATTACTATTTTAGTTTATTTTTAAATTTTGTTTTATAAAATCTGTAACTAGTTCTTAATTTAGTTTTAATATATATGTCACTGCTACAAAGAGGTTTAACCCCAAATAAAAATAGTCTAGTATTTTAGAAAATATAACACGCATTTATTTAATCGTTTTGCTCTTGTTTTAATTATTATAGTGCAACTAAAACACTTTATAAAAATGTGGTTTTCAACATGACAATATCCAGAGAATAATTGCCACACTTTGAGCATTTTTGTTTTGACATTTGAAAACTTTATTCCTTTGACTTCATTTTAAATTTGAATTTGGATGGGGTTTGAACCAACGCGAGTTTGACAACAGTAATCACGGTGACGTGGCATCATTAGCATAAGATTACTATAGCTTAATTACAGAGATCACTGTAGCAAAATCTGAGGATGTCACGGCTTTTTTGATATCATGTTTCAAGCTGCCTAGGGCGTGTGTGAACATTTCAATAA